>NC_053041.3:601318373-603718373 GCF_002575655.3 Aegilops tauschii subsp. strangulata | reverse complement strand
TCAAGGCGAACTGTCAAGAGGGTCCCATAAATCACCCAACCGCGTAAGGAACGCAAACTCAAGGAACATAATACCGGTCTGACGGAAACTAGGGCGGCAAGAGTGGAACAAAACACCAGGCATAAGGCCGGACCTTGCACCCTTTACCAAATATATAGATGCATTAATTAAATAAGAGATATTGTGATATTCCAAAATATCCATGTTCCAACATGGAACCAACTTCAACTTCACCTGCAACTAACAACGCTATAAGAAGGGCTGAGCAAAAGCGGTAACTTAGCCAAACAACGGTTTGCTAGGAAAGGATGGTTAGAGGCTTGACATGACAAATATGGGAGGCATGATATAGCAAGTGGTAGGTAGCGCAGCATGGCAATAGAACGAATAACTAGCAAAGCAAAGATAGAATTGATTTCGAGGGTATGGTCATCTTGCCTGAGATCCCGCAAGGAAGAAGAACGAGCCCATGAAGAAGACAAACGGATGTAGTCGAACGAATCCTCACAACTCCGGAATGAAACCGAAGCTAACGAGAGAAGAAATTCGGAAAGAAACAAACAACATAGTAAACAACCATCACATACACATGGCATGATGCACAACCACATATGATGCATGTCCGGTTTAATGAGGGATGGCATGGCAAAGTGCATAAACAATACTACAAATTAAATGGAGCTCAATATGCAACGAGTTGCATATTGAAGAAACACCACATCAATTATTTAGTTTGCTCCCGTTTATGAACAAGACGAGATTAAATGTTGATTAACATGGCAAGAGGTGAGGCATATGAAAACTACCTATCTAGGCAAATTTAAATGAGTCCGGAACAACAAACAACAATTCCGGAAAATCCCCATATGCATATTTTAGATTTGGTACTGTTCTGCCATAAACACAATTTTAATGTTTTTAAACAGCAAAATAAAGTGAACGAAGTTATTCTATGCATTTTTCTACCCCATTTACATATAAAGTTTATTTAAATCCGAGTTACGGTTAATTAGTTATGAAATAAATCATTTTAACATGGCATATATGCAAAATTAAATAAACAGCAAGTTTAAACATTTTAAACATGGATGAGTGCAGCATAATATGAAACTAGACAAAATTCTAAGCATTTTACATGTTTAAATCATTTTAATCCGATGCACGGTTAAAGAGTTATTATATGCATGATGTTTGAGGGTTTTTCTGTAAAACTGTAAAATCCTGGATAATGGGAAAAATCGCAGACGGGAAAAAAAACATGATCCGGGCCGCATCTGAAGGGGCTGGGGTTCTCACCATGGGCCATGGCCCTGATCGGTGGAGGAGGCTCACGGGTAGCAGCTGGGCTGGAGGCCGGTCAGTGGAGGAGGCAGGCCGAAGTGGGCGAGCTGGTGGCCTAGGCGACTGGTCAACGCCAGGCGAGCGAGCTGCAGCGGTCGTCTCGTCTCGGCTCGTCAGGAAACAGAACAGCGGCGGCGGGACTTGAGGCAGGGCCGGCAGGCGCGGGAAGCGGCGGGTCGACGAGCTCGAGCAGAGGGACTTGGCGGGACATCGGAGAAGCTCCAGGGCGGCGTGGCTCGAAGACGAACTTGGCGCGGGGTCGGGGAGGAGGCCGCAGGTGAGGGAGGCGCTCGGCAGGAGGCGAGGCAGGCAGCGGCGACGCGGGAAGCAGAGGAGGCCGAGGCACCATGGCAGTGGAACGGCAGCGGCGGCGGAACTTGGGGCGCCGGAGGTGGGGACGGGGCCCTGCTGGCGGGATCCGGCTGGGAACGGGCAAGGGTGGCAGAGGAGGAGCTTTGCTCCGGCGAGCTGGTTGCGAGGCGGTCGGGGCGCTCTTCTCCTGGCGCCATGGATGGGAACTCCTACGGGACAGAGACAAAAGAGAGAGATAAGTGAGGGGGAGAGAGAGCTGGAGGAAGTAAGAGAGAGGCAAGGGAGCAAGTAGAGAGAGCAGAGCAGCGGGGAAGGCGGCTGGAGTCGGGGCCATGGTCACGGAAGCCTCGGGCGAGCTCCTCTCGTGCTCGAGGACGGAGGCTGCTGCCTCGGTCCTATCCGGATCGAGCGGGCTGGCTGGATCCGTGCAGGGGCCCGAGGAAGGAGATGGCCGAGGCGCTCGGAGCAGAGGAGGCGATTGCCTCGGGCGTGGCTGGAGGACGAAGATGCAGGAGACGCGCACGGGGAGGCGGCTGCTGCTCAGATGCTCGGCGAGGGGTGGATTGGGTGCTCGGGGTCCTGTTGGTGGGTGGAGGAACGAGGAGAAGGGGATCCCGAGGTGGATCGAGACCGGGTGGCGGCGGCGAAATGGATGGGACAGATCTCCTAGGTTTTAGGGTTAGACTAGTTATATAGGTAGGGGATTAGAGTAGGGGCTATCCCGTCCCTCCGATTTAAATCGGACGCCAAGAAAATAAGCTAGGAGAGTCCAACAAAGAAAACGGTGATGTTTTATAGATGTTTGGGGATGATCCGGACCCATCAGTAACAACAACCCGGGTCGGGTTCGGAACAATTTTCGGACGCGCGCGAGGGGTGGTCTGAGAGGGGTCGACAAAGACAAAGTGTCTGACAAAAGGCCCCGGAGAAGACAAGAGAGAAAACGAGGAGCAACGTTGCAAGTGTGGTTGGTCTCGAAACGGACAACGATAGCAAGGGGGGACGCGGCAACTATGAGTGGATGCAGGTTTTAAAAACAATGACGGCAACGAGGTGCCGATGCAATGCGGATGATGCCATGATGAAATGCAACAAACAAATAATTACACACAACGACAACGAAGAACATTGAAGGCTTCTGGAGCATCGGTCTCGGGGCGTTACAACACTCCACCACTACGAGAGGATCTCATCCCGAGATCTAGGATGGCACCAGAGAGAAGCGGAAGAGGAAGAGGTAAAACAAAGTTGCTTCTTTGACAAACGAGTGAAACCAAAGAATCTTGAGAGGTCGCAAAGCTTGAAGAAATGACACGACGGAGGTGAACAAAATTTAAAACACTCCGTTCAACAAGAGGAACAAGGACCATTACAAGAACCTTGTAGTTTGACAAACATGGAAATAAGAGCTTAATGGATCAAAATTAATATGAAAGCACACCGGTAGAAAAGAGAAACAAGGAACAAGAATGACATAATTTGGACAGCACTCCGATAGAAAATGGAAAGAATTGAACATGATCTTGACAAGATGAGAGGATACTTGATGAAATTAACAACACATTGCCTCCGGAACTAATGAAAGAATGGCACAAGGGGTAAGAAAGATTTCAGACAGCACTCCGGTTGAGAAGGGAGGCAAAACTTGACAGAATGGGAAGAACTTGAAAAGAGGGCACGACACTCCGGTTGGAAATGGATAAGCACGAAAAGAACACGGTCCTCACAAATCGAGATGATGAGTGAAGATAGCAACATCACCATGCCTCCGGAAACAATGCATGATAGTTGGATAGTTGGAGTGAATAGAACGAAGAATGAAACCAACATCTCCTACCATAAATGAATTTTAAAGAGCATCCTTACGAAGTAGGATTGAACGGAGTTGTTGGAAAAATCAACAACGAAAAGAACAAGCTTGTTGTGGGCTTATGGAAAACTTCTCAAGATAGAGTCGAAATTCTGCCACTACGGAAACAACTAATATAATTGATAACACCAACGAGATGAAAAACTTCTTTCACCAAGAGGATAGGAGAAAACTTGGATCATTGATAAGCACCACAATAGTAATATTCCTTAGGAAATGCTTTAAGCGGATATGACACAAGATAACTCAAACGAAGAGATTAATGGATTTAAAATACCTCATTCTTGACAACATGTGAATCATGAAATGCGAACTCAAATTATCAAGAATGACATAACACCACCTCAAATGATAAGGTAGAACGAATTGCACTTTAGGATGCAAGATGAAGAATGCTTGGACTCCACAAAACAAAACATGTGTTGAGCACCATGTTTATTTTTTTTAGAGTATAGCTTGGCTGATCTTAACTTCAAGAGAAATCTTGCAGAACAATTGAAGAATGAAAAGAATCCTTGACGAAGCACCATGTAGAGCCTCCATGAAGAACTCCGGTAATAAAAGGATGATAAAAAAAAGAGAAGTTGACAACACAAGGTGAAGCCTTGCAATGATTTAGATGGAGCTTCGGGATGATATAACCGATAAAACTTGGAACTCCTGAAAGAAAAGATGAACAACTTGGAACCGAGAATTTGATATCATGAACGAACTCCGGAAGAAGGAATTAATCACTTGGAGGAAACAAGAGTAAGAATTACATTACGCGTATCCTTCACCAATTTAGATTGATGACAAACAACGGATTTGGCGTACTACTTATTCTCGTAGAAAGGATTAAGATAGATATAGCGCAAACTTGAGAAGGACTTCAACGAACCGTCGATAGGATTGGAAAGAACGAATGAATTGATATGATAACCAAGGAAGAGAACTCTTGAACGAACCACCGCGAGAATTGAAAACAATTGAAGAAAAGAGGACGAAACACCATAAGAATTAAAGAACGCGCGCAAATACTCGAGGGAATTTAGATACATGAGAACGAATAGATCACGAGCTGACTAGAGGATACTTGAACGATGCACCGGGAGAATATGGAGATGAACGAAGAGACATCAATTTAGAATAATTGGAGAACGAGGCTGAAAACTTATAACGAAGAAATCTTCTGAAATGATGGCCTTCGGAGAATCAAACTAAAAAGACTCATGGATTGCTCCGGATGGGTGAAAAGAATCCTCACAATCAAAAATAATTATGAGAGGATGGCATAAGTTAGAACTATGAATCTTTGGAAGAACGGGTAAGGATTTAAGAGGAAACTCTTCTTCGGTCTTCAAAATCTGAGAATGACGACGAGAAATACCACCAAAATTATTGAGACACTCCGGAACAATGGATAATAGAAATGATGAAACAACGATGAAAGAATTTGAAAGATCTTGGAGAAAGACATATGACTGATGAAAATTCATTCTTACGACAAACTTTGCAATGAATTTGAGAATAACTCCGAAAAATTAGAAGAGTCAGGTAAGATCCTGGGAATAGACCTGTGGGTTAGGGCCCACTCAAAAGAAACACCGTTGAATGATTAAAAGAAAGATTGCGCCGGTTGAATTAAATAGCTTGAATGAGGTAACATCCTCGAAATAGTTAGAATTGATGCGGAGTGGATACACGAATCTTCAGAGATATCTTCAGCACTCCGGAACAATTGAATAGCAAGCGGGGAATGATTAAGAGATATACCGGCATGAGAAAGCATTTGAAAGGAGGAAAGGGCTATAATCAAACACTGAAAGCTTCAATTGAATCCACCGGAAAAGAATACGAGAATGAAGAATGATAAACTTGAAGCTTCCTGAGCATCTTCCTGAGAATCACCGGATAAGAACATTGATTGAAAAAAATGAAGAAACTTCACCTCCATAAGATGGATACATGATTAAGAAATCTGAGTCCTTGAAGAAAGAGGGTGGGAGGGCGGGAAAAACAAAGGCAACTTGGGGCAGATGAAACGAACAACGTTGAGAAAACTTAATATTGATCTTCCGAATGGGGAGAATGATGGGATCATCTCGAAGAGAAACACACCGGTTGGAAATAGAATTAAGATGGCAAACTCGATGATCACAAAGGATTAGTATCCACATAGGAATATGAGAACACCGCTTAGAATAAGGTATGGAATCAACACTTGTCATTGAAGCAACTCGAATACCACAAAACAAAGCAGAACAAAACAAAGGATTTGACTTGCAGAATAAGCCGGAACAAACATATGATAGAGATTTCGTCCGAATTTTTTGTGGTGGGGCCCACACGGGCTCGATCGTACAGCACCATCATGTACAAGGCAGTGCACATGACATACGAAGCATCCATGAGTCGGCATAGCCAAGGACTCTTTAAGACTCAACTCGGGTATTTGCTTGAAATATTAACTTCAACTCCTGGAACATCTCATATGGTCCATGACGTTCAAAACGTCTTTGAAGTCCCGATTCTAAGCCGTTAAGCATGGTGCACTAAACTATCAAGTAGTCATCATATTGAGCTAGCCAAACGTTCAAAATGTCTGCATCTGCTCCTGCAATAGGTCTGTCACCTAGCGGTGTATCAAGGACATAATTCATCTGTGCAGCAATGAGGATAAACCTCAGATCACGGACCAGTCCGCATCATTGCTACTATCATCTTTCAACTTAGTTTTCTCACGGAACATATATAAAACATAGGGAAGCAACAACGCGAGCTATTGATCTACAACATAGATATGCTAATACTACCAGGACTAAGTTCATGATAAATTTAAGTTCAATTAATCATATTACTTAAGAACTCCCACTTAGATAGACATCCCTCTAATCTTCTAAGTGATCACGTGATTCATATGAACTAAACCATGTCCAATCATCACGTGAGATGGAGTAGTTTCAATGGTGAACATCACTATGTTGATCATATCTACTATATGATTCACGCTCGACCTTTTGGTCTCAGTGTTCCGAGGCCACATCTGTTATATGCTAGGCTCGTCAAGTTTAACCTGAGTATTCCGCGTGTGCAACTGTTTTGCACCCGTTGTATTTGAACGTAGAGCCTATCACACCCGATCATCACGTGGTGTCTCAGCACGAAGAACTTTCGCAACGGTGCATACTCAGGGAGAACACTTATACCTAGATAATTCAGTGAGAGATCATCTTATAATGCTACCGTCAAACTAAGCAAAATAAGATGTATAAAAGATAAACATCACATGCAATCAAAATATGTGACATGATATGGCCATCATCATCTCGTGCCTTTGATCTCCATCTCCAAAGCATCGTCATGATTTCCATCGTCACCGGCATGACACCATGATCTCCATCATCTTGATCTATATCAATGTGTCGTCACATGGTCGTCTCGCCAATTATTGCTCTTGCAACTATTGCTATCGCATAGCGATAAAGTAAAGCAATTATTTGGCGCTTGCATCTTATGCAATAAAGAGACAACCATAAGGCTTCTGCCAGTTGTCGATAACTTCAACGAAACATGATCATCTTATACAAAAACTTATAACTCATCACGTCTTCACCATATCACATCACAACATGCCCTGCAAAAACAAGTTAGACGTCCTCTACTTTGTTGTTGCAAGTTTTACGTGGCTGCTACGGGCTGAAAAAGAACCGTTCTTACCTACGCATCAAAACCACAACAATAGTTTGTCAAGTTAGTGCTGTTTTAACCTTCGCAAGGACCGGGCGTAGCCACACTCGGTTCAACTAAAGTTCGAGAAACTGACACCCGCCAGCCACCTGTGTGCAAAGCACGTCGGTAGAACCAGTCTCGCGTAAGCGTACGCGTAATGTTGGTCCGGGCCGCTTCATCCAACAATACCGCCGAACCAAAGTATGACATGCTGGTAAGCAGTATGACTTATATCGCCCACAACTCACTTGTGTTCTACTCGTGCATATAACATCAACGCATAAAACCTGGCTCGGATGCCACTGTTGGGGAACGTAGTAATTTAAAAAATTTCCTACGCACACGCAAGATCATGGTGATGCATATCAATGAGAGGGGAGAGTGTTGTCCACGTACCCTCGTAGACCGAAAGCGGAAGCGTTAGCACAACGCGGTTGATGTAGTCGTACGTCTTCACGATCCGACCGATGAAGTACCGAACGCACGACACCTCCGAGTTCAGCACACGTTCAGCCCGATGACGTCCCTCGAACTCTGATCCAGCCGAGTGTTGAGGGAGAGTTTCGTTAGCACGACGGCATGGTGACGATGATGATGTTTTCTACCGACGCAGGGCTTCGCCTAAGCACCGCTACAGTATTATCGAGGTGGACTATGGTGGAGGGGGGCACCGCACACGGCTAAAAGATCAAACGATCAATTGTTGTGTCTCTAGGGTGCCCCTGCCCCCGTATATAAAGGAGCAAGGGGGAGAGGTGTGGCCGGCAAGGAGGGGCGCGCCAGGAGGAGTCCTACTCCCACCGGGAGTAGGACTCCCTCCCTTTTCCTTGTTGGACTAGGAGTGGAGGGGGAAAGAGGAGGGAGAGAGGAAGGAAAGGGGGGCGCCGCCCCCCTCTCCTTGTCCTATTCGGACTAGGGGGGAGGTGCGCGCGGCCCTGCCCTGGCTGCCTCTCCTCTCTTCCACTAAGGCCCACTATGGCCATTAAGCCCCCGGGGGGTTCCGGTAACCTCCCGGTACTCCAGTAAAATCCCGATTTCACCCGGAACACTTCCAATATCCAAACATAGGCTTCCAATATATCAATCTTCATGTCTCGACCATTTCGAGACTCCTCGTCATGTCCGTGATCACATCCGAGACTCCGAACAACCTTCGGTACATCAAAACATATAAACTCATAGTATAACTGTCATCGAAACTTTAAGCGTGCGGACCCTACGGGTTCGAGAACTATGTAGACATGGCCAAGACACGTCTCCGGTCAATAACCAAAGGCGGAACCTGGATGATCATATTGGCTCCCACATATTCTACGAAGATCTTTATCGGTCAGACCGCATAACAACATACGTTGTTCCCTTCGTCATCGGTATGTTACTTGCCCGAGATTTGATCGTCGGTATCTCAATACCTAGTTCAATCTTGTTACCGGCAAGTCTCTTTACTCGTTCCGTAATACATCATCCCGCAACAAACTCATTAGTTGCAATGCTTGCAAGGCTTAAGTGATGTGCATTACCGAGAGGGCCCAGAGATACCTTTCCGACAATCGGAGTGACAAATCCTAATCTCGAAATACGCCAACCCAACAAGTACCTTCGGAGACACCTGTAGAGCACCTTTATAATCACCCAGTTATGTTGTGACGTTTGGTAGCACACAAAGTGTTCCTCCGGTAAATGGGAGTTGCATAATCTCATAGTCATAGGAACATGTATAAGTCGTGAAGAAAGCAATAGCAACATACTAAACGATCGAGTGCTAAGCTAACGGAATGGGTCAAGTCAATCACATCATTCTCCTAATGATGTGATCCCGTTAATCAAATGACAACCCATGTCAATGGCTAGGAAACTTAACCATCTTTGATCAACGAGCTAGTCAAGTAGAGGCATACTAGTGACACTCTGTTTGTCTATATATTCACACATGTATTATGTTTCCGGTTAATACAATTCTAGCATGAATAATAAACATTTATCATGATATAAGGAAATAAATAACTTTATTATTACCTCTAGGGCATATTTCCTTCACTGTTCATAATATATTTGCCTCAGTTTTTCTAATTCTTCTCTCATTCATGTAACAGGGTGACAGAGGAAGCCATGTTACCGTTTTGTTTGTTCCCAGCCTTGACTATGGTTGTCCAGCGAGTCCGGCATGTCATCATTTTCTTGTAAAGCAGTATTGTATCACACTTGTAGAGCTCGTTACACATGTAGATCTTGTAAAGTACTGTATTACACATGGTCATATGTATTGGCAACGTGATCTGGTTGCTCTTATTTGAAGTATCATGTGTGCTTTTGTCTGCCAAGTTAAATACTAGTTGAAATATGAAGAATATGAGCCTGATAGATGGGACTCACTTACCAGACCCAAACCTGACAACTAGGACCCATCTGACTGGTGGACCCATTTAATAAAAAAAGGAAATTAAAATTATGTAGACGAAAAGGCCAAGGCCCAATAATAAAAAGGCTGCAATGTTGGGCCAGGCCCATGAAGTCGACCAAAAATTGACAGAAAAAGATATATAGAAAGGCTGAATTAATGGGCTCGGCCCATGTAGAAAACCGAATTGGACCGGGCTGATTCTTGTGCCACATCAGCTTGCCACGTTGGATGCCTAATTGGCCTGGGGAGGTTGCCAGTGACCAAAAATTTGGTCAAAGAACCAACGACCTTTTACATATCACAAAGAAGGTCATGAATTTCAGTTTACGACCGCCAGCTTTTGACCATCTGTTTTTTGTCACAAAAAGGTCGCAAATGAAAACAATGACCTTTCAGTGACCAATAGTGATGGTCGCAAGTTGACATATTTCTTGTAGTGATAGAAAAATGGTGGAGAAAGTGTCGGAGTCGTCCCCTTCCTCGTGGGGAACAAATGGTGTATAAATAGGCCCACCAAAATTTTGCTCGTTGTGTGTTATCCTGGAAAAGTCGGACTGGCCGACCTAAGTTGTACAGTCTGACTTGTTGGACTGTGTAGGCAGGGTCCGGGGCATATCCGTGCATAAGCAGAGGCTTCTTCTTAAGGTCAGATGTGCCTTCTATATTCTTCACAAGGTCCGAGAACTTCGATGGTCTGACCCGTGTTGGAATATCCAACCCATTTTCTAGAGAGTTGAATGAGCCAAAAAGTTATTCATTCATAACAAGGTTAAACAAAACAGGGCTGATATCATAGGAATCAACACTAGTGGGTGGTTTGATAAGTTTGCTCACCAAATCATTGTTATTGGTGGTAGAGAAATCACACAACTAAATGCTTGCATTAATGATACCCATTACAGCTACTAAACAAAAATTAACTAGGTGCCGAATTTATTAAACTTTTTGGAGTTTTTGATAGCTTTGATAAAAAATGCTACAACTAAGCAAGATATAAAACAAGGAATACAACAAAAGTGTTACAGAACCTACTGCAAAAAACAATTACCTCTATAGAAAGCTTGCACTGAAGGCAATTTGTTAAGAAGTACAAAAATATTGCATGGCACTTATCTCCCTAGGAGCAGTGCCAGAATGCTTGATCTTGCTGACTTGTGTATCAAGTGCAGTGTTGGGCTTACAAGTGCAATAGTTTGGGGTATGTAGTGAGCTTACTTCAGTAAGAATCCAAGGTATCAATCAGTTAGGGCAAGTTATCCCAGTAGTAGTCATAATGTTTGTAACACAAATGAAACTTCACTTGTGTCCCCGACAGTTCTAACAAGGTTGGCAACCTGCTAGTCTTACTAGTTGCACAAGGCAATTAAAAGATACACTAGTAGATAATATTTTAGTATTTTCAGAATAAAAGAAAACTGAAAATGGAAGTGCATGCAAAATTTATTGAAAGGTGATTCTTATGCTAAAAACTAGACAGGGGTTCACAGTTTCACCAAGTGTAACTATCCAATACATAAAAGGCGGTAAGTAATGTGTAAAAGTGCACAAATTTCGTTCAGCCAAATTTGAGGGCCAGCTCACAATACTTGACACCTTGCTTGAAGGCGCAAATGGCTTGGCGTTCATTATGTTCTCGTCTGTGTTATCCAGCGTGGTCCATCTCTGGATGTACTCTCTCAGAGTTTCGGTGCTCTTCCGTACACAGTGCTGCAATTTGGCCAATCCACCCGACGACTTGTAGGTCCCTTCAAAGGTCTTGACAAACACTCGGGAGAGATCATCCTAGCTGAAACTACTGTTGGGGGCAACTGATTGAGCCAGGCCCTAGCCGATCCTTCTAAGATCAGGGGAAGGTGCTTCATCGCCACATTATCATCGCCGCCTCCAATCTGGAGAACCACTTGAAAATCTTCTAGCCACGTCTCTGGCTTGGACTCGCCGATGAATTCACTGATCCCAGTCGTCAGCTTGAAGTTAGCAGGAATCACTGTCGAGCGAATGTATCTGCTGAAACATATTTCTCCTAAGGAGGTGGATCCACTAGGGTAATCCCTGTCAAAGATCTCTCTGCAGGCTCTGCCCCAGTCGACTAGGTTCTGGGCAAGAACGGATCTTGCGTTGAACTGTGGGTCATGGTAACCTATGCCCTCTTGATCTCGCGGACGATAACCACCCGGCTGTCGTGGAGGGCCGGGCCTCCAATAGTCGTCGTATCAGCGTCTTTCATCGTACTGCCAGGGCACGTACGAATCTTCCCGTGGAGGGGTCTGATGATCATCACATTGCTGAGGGATCGTGATCTTCTCACGGTTCCGATTCCCATACCGCTCATGCCGCCGAGTGTGAGCTATATATCTTGGGGGTGGCGACTCTTGGCGCCTCCTGGACACAATCGGGCTATGAGCCGACTAAGTCGTATCCAAACGCACTGACTTGTTGTGCACACGATTTTCTGACTGAGACACGACAGAGTTCTGTGACATGGCTGTCTTCAACATTACTAGAATTTATCTAAGTCCTTCAGCTACTGAACTAGAAGGTTGAATGGAATTTGCGATTCTTGTTACTGCTACGAAGTTTTGCACGGAGTGCGCATCACTCGGTAACTTCGATCCTCGTTGTTCGGAAACAACTTTCTTCTGCTCCGACTAGAACTAGGTTGCTGCCGGAGCTGATCCTCGAGAGCTTTGTCCCGCTGCTCAAGGCGTGTGCGCTCGGCCAAGGTGGCCAAATGTGTCGACTCCAAGGCGAGAGCCTCGGGGGTCATTTCTGTGATAGGCGTGTGCAAAACTTGATCGACCCTGTGGTTGAGTTCATCAATTTTCCTCCTGAGTGTGAGGAGGAGGCATCGATTCATTGCCACGGGGGCCGTCATCAGCGTGCTCCCGAGACTAATGGATGAGGCCGTCATGGTTATTAGGAAAACCAGGTGGGCCGTTATCTAGACCAGCCATCAAAACATCTGTGGAGGACTCGATGCTCTCGCAGTTGACTTTATCTTCCGAACCCTCATGGAGAAGGCAAATAAGTCATGGAAAGATTCATCGGGTTCGAGAGCAGCTATCTGCTCGGCCGTGGACTGAAGAGCCACGACATGCTTGATCCACTGCTAGAACCGTGAGTGGCTGGAGCGCTTGCGACGACGCCGAGCGGGGAGGTGGAGATTAGTCTGGTACGGGACCAACGGCTATCGCCATAGAACTCCGTAAGCGTTTTCACAGAAGTATGCTGCCCCACGGATGGGCAGCGACTCCGCATCCAGCGGGGCTTCTTGAAGCCTCGCCGAATCATCGGCAATGAAACAAAGGGCGCCGAAATGGATCTCGCTGCCAAGCACCATCTAACCGCTAGAAACCATGATGAGTGAAAAGTTTCACCTGCGCCGTAAATCAATAGACGCGTAGCCCCACGGTGGGCACCAACTGTCCTGGGAACGATTCTGACAGCAAGAGAGGGGGAGATGAAGGAGCGTGGTCTAGTTACAATGTAGATGTGACACGAGGGTTTATGAGTTCAGGCCCCTCATAGTGGAGGTAAAGACCCTACGTTTCGAGCTATGGAGCTGTTTGTTTTCCTTACGTATGGGAGATTACAGAGAATGCGAACCCTCGTCCAAGTGCTATGGGGCGGCTTATATAGAGCACGCCGCCCCTTTGCCTTGCTATGTTATAGGGGGTTTGATGAGTCAAGTTTAATACAAGTGTTACTATTGCTAACTGAAGCATTGGTGGCTAGTAAATCTCGTGGACATGTGCCCGTGGATGCTTCAGATTCCATGCTGGCTCTTAATCTCCCTTGTCCGAGTGCTGGCGGGCTAGCCAAGTGGATGGTATGGTAGCCGAATGAATTGGCAGCATCCGAGTAGATAGATAACTTCCGAGTGAATGGTTGACATCCGAGTGAATAATGTCGTGAAGATCATTTGAATATGCTTGTGGCCCAGAGGCTTTAATGCTTGTAGATGTGGGGCCCTAGGTGTCATCCAAGATGCATGTCTTGTGACTCTACCCATAGTAGGTAACCCGAACAATGGGGAAAATTAGGGTTGAAAGATGGGAGGCATTCTAGGGTATACATAGATCCAGAGGCGTCGAGACTCGAGAGGCAATGGAACGGAGGTCTAGGTGCCCATGCACCGATGGGGGTTGCCGCGTGGCCTGGCCACGTGGGGAACTGGTGGCCCCCTTCCGTGTGATGTTTGTGGCACAATGGCTCTTCCAATGTAAAATATAATTTCCATATTTTTCTTTGATTTTTTACACCCCGAAAAATTCATTTTTCTACAAAGCCAAAAACATCAACTGGCAGTGGGCACTGGATTAATGTGTTAGTCTAGAAAAATGATGAAAAAATGGTGCCAAAGTTATGCACTATAATATAAATATAGCATGAATACTTCAAAAATAATATATACGTTTGAGGCGTATCAGCCATGCACACAGGGCCAAAAAATATTTAGTTGAGATGAAATTTGTTTCGTATATGTTTCGAGCTTACCTATCTAATAATCTAATTCCGTGCCATTTGATTCAGCGGTTTGAGAGTATTGTAAATTCTAGAGTTTCTAGAGAAGACTGTGTACCATGATTCTCATAATGAAACTTGTGTGGGACGGTTCGTCCGTGCCCGTGTTCTTATTCCCGTTTTCTGGAGGTTCTTGCACACGTACAAATATTGTGCCATTTGTGCTTATTGTTCTGTTATTCGGTTGCTTACTTGGTGGCTAAAACTATCTCAAAGTCCACTACAAATTGAGGTACTAAGGGTGACAATTAGTACAATGCTTTGTTGCTGTTTAGGCCCAATACACCAAAGCATGCACTCGACCTCGCCATGTAACTGGTGAAAACAAAACACTTCCGCTTACAATCTAATGTGGTGTTCTAACTGTGGTTAGATCATAATTATGTTAAGCCAAATGCTCAAGATCCAACATCTACATAAAGTCAACCTCAAACATATGCATGTTGTTGTTGGCGTTGTCGTTGTTCTGGTCGGAGACCTCGCCGTTGGCCGCCGCCGCCGATGGCATCGTGCTGGAGCTCACCGAGGAGCACGACAGGATGTTGCTGTTATTGATGTTGTTGTGCAGGAGGGAGGTGATGAAATGCTGCTGCTCCTGATGGTGGTGGAGCTGCTGCTGGTGGTCGTCATTCTCCGGCGACGCGCCCAGGGTGAGCGTCGTCGGCCTCGTCGGCGCTACCGCTCCGGCCTGGCCCTGCTGGAGGCAGCTGATCGCGCTGGTGTTGGAAGAGATGGTCGACTTCGTCGTGCTCAAAGCTGACCAATGTATAGTACGTGCGTACAAATTAGCACCGATAAATGATGATCAATCGCAGCAGGCAGGATGCAATTAGATAAGGCGAAGGTGTCGGCTTACTGTTGTTGTCGGCGGTGTAGGAACTGGAGATGGCGCCGGCGTTGGGTTTCTTGGAAGGCGGAGCCGAATCCTTGGACGACGCCGCCGTGCTGCCGGCCGCCGGCTTCCTCCGGCGACGGTTGTGCTCTGCGAGCCGCCTCCGGCAGCTCCTCTTGGCCTCGTCGAACTCCGTGAGCACGTGGAACCTAAGGCCAATCCAATTACAAGAACAATTTAGGCTAAGCTAACCTTGAGCACCAAAATCCTTCAAGTCGTACTACGTACTACACTGAACAAAATTAAAATTCTAGCTAGCTCAACAAGTCATGCATGCATGTGAACCCATATGCAAAAGTCTAGTCGCCACTGGCACCGCCACACAACATTGGTCAATGCGAGAAAGGCAGAGATATGGCCAGGGCAAAAGCCTGCCACAGGATCAGCCGCTCGTTGCAGCACGCAGCAGTCTGGAGTCTGCAGCTGCTAGCCCAAAGAACGCTGCTTTTTGGATCTCTTTTTCTTTTCGTGATCGGCCCTGTTTGGATACTCTAACCAAGGTTAGAGTTAGAGTTAGTTTCTAACTCTAGACTAACCCTGAACTAACTCTAACCAAGATGGTTGTTTGGATCACAGGGTTAGATTGACAATAAATGCATTTTTTTCTCACTTTCTAGCCGGATTTGGTGTGGCCTTGAATCATAAAAGGTTGACGAACAACAAATACTCACTTCACATCGCTCTTGAAGAACCCTAGGCGCAATCAGTGAAGACTCCACGAATAAGTGAAGCCTAGCCGCAACAAGGGGCGCCGGTCGAGTGGCTTAACGGCGACGGGGGCGCAAGAGACGACGCCGTGGCTCGAGTGGCTAAACGGGGAGGGATGCCGCGGTGCCGGAAGGAGCGGGATGGGGGCAGGGGAAGCGGTGGCGGGATGGGGGCGACGGGCGGGCACAGCGGGGAGCCGCGGGACGGGGGCGGCGGGGGCTGCGGGAGCGGCGGCGGGGGTGGCGGGATTGGGGCGACGGGGCGGGGCGATTGGGGCGGCTGGCTGGTGCGGAAGGATGAGGTACAAGTGCAGCAGAGGGTATTTTTTTTAATGGGACCAACCACATCTAACTCCAATTAGCACTTCCCCACCGGGTTGGATTTTTTTGCCAGGTTAGAGCAACTAACTGCTATCTAACTCCACCTGTTTGGATCCTCTAGGGTTAGTTTAGCCTGAACTAACCAACTCTAACTCTAACTGCAGCATCCAAACAGGGCCCCTGTCTCCATCGATCCCCAGGACGGGAAAACGGCCATGGAAAAGCTCTTGTTTTCGCTACATGGACTAGTGTTTTGTGCTGTCTTTTTAATTTGACATGACGGGTCGTCTCTGAGACTGAGACTTGGTTTTGCACCATGGCCGCCGCAACGGACAAGTGACGTGAACCAAAAACAGAGTGAAGACTGAAAAGGCAAACAGTTCCCACCAGCCAAGCTGAGACCTAGCCAAGCTATACGGAGTATGCTTGTGCAAGAACATGAGTAGAGCGAGAGAGAGTTGATGGAGAGTGGGGTCTGACCTGCTGCATTGCTGGCAGAAGCGCTGCTGCTTGCCGGCGGCGGAGACGAGGGAGGCCTTGGCGTGGTACTCGCACACCTTGTGGCGCCGGTGGTAGTGCTTGGCGCCGGAGAGGTCCGCCCTGCAGTCCTCCACCTGGCACCGAGGCGCCTGGTGGTGGCCGCGCCCGAATCCCAGCCCGAACACGCCGCCGAGACGGGACCGCATGAGCACCCGGTCCACGGCCATCATGTCGCCGGGGGAGAAGTAGGTCCGCCGGCCGAGGTTCAGCCCGATTCTCCCCGCGTCCCCCTCGCGCTTCACCATCCCCATCGCCGGGTACACGTCGCCGTGCCCGTGCATAGCCATGGGCGGCATCTGCAGCTGCATCCCGGGCATGGGCGGCGGCGCCATGGGGACCAGCCCGCCGGCGCCGTTGCCGCTGGGCGGCAGCGCCAGCATCTGGTGGTGCGGCGCGTCCTGGAACTGGCCGAAGGCGTCCGCGGCCGCCGCGAAGTCGAAGTTGTCGTACATCATCGCGCCCTGGTGTCGCTGGCCTCCTCCGCCGGCGTGCTCGAAGCCGACGTAGGGCGGCGGCTGCATTGCCGCGAAGGGGAAGTCGTCGCTCGCCGCCGCGTTCATCCTGCCGCCGCTCATCATGGCCCGAGTGAGTGGTTGGCTAAGCTTGCTCTCTAGCTGGCTGTATGAATCAGTGTGGTTGTGCTGTGCTGTGTGAGGTGGTGGACGGCGCAGAGGTGGTTAAAAAGGCAACCAGAGAGAGAGAGAGAGAGAGAGAGAGAGAGAGAGAGAGAGTGGAGGAGAGTGGGAGTGTGTGCGTGTCCGTTGGCAATAACTCTTGGCGCGTGGCTTGTCCGGGAGTGTGTATGTGTCAGCTGCCTCACTGGACGAAGATGGCCGGCCCTTCTCCTTGCTGTTTCGGTGCAACAAGTCGCCGTGGTTGTTTTGGAGAGAGAAGCGTATACCCCCCGCAGAGAAGACATGCATGGACACTTGTGTGGGCTATCTACTTATTTCTCACTGTTTTTCTTGTGCTTGCAAAATCTAAATATGATTGTGTTTCGAGCATGTACTCACGTGATGTTCTTTGAGCCCGAAGTGTCCGACGTAGTGTGTTTCTAGGGAAACTCCAATGTGTATCACCAAATCAACCTCAACTGTCTGGATGAAACAACTCGAAAGCTTTTAGCCATCTAATGACGGTTACAAACATTGTCCCAACCAGTTTGAACGTCTGCCGCAACGGACTCCTAAGCACCGAACTCACCCAAAACCCCTCTCGCGTGTGTGCTCGCTCTGAAAAACTTCGTCACATTCATTTTGGCTGATAAGCCATCCGCCAATACGACATTCACATCGTTGCGGCGACTGAGAAGCCTACTCCGTCAAAATGAAGCTTTGACAACCGTTCCCCCTTCATTAAAGCCAGACGGACGCAGAAACAAACCCTATCCTCCTCCTCTCTCGTCCTACCTCCTTCGCACACCAGCACACCTCTAGGACCGGTTGTCGTGATGGGCAGGAAGCCGTACGCCTCCAGCAGGTGGGTCGGGCCCTGGTTCCGGATCCGAGGAGCGGGGAGGGGGGAGGAGGAGCTCTGGGCCCGCCTCCTCCATGATTCCGACTGACGTCAAGGTGGAGCCGATCTCCTTAGATGAGGAGGAGCAGAAGCCACCCCTCTTGGTGGAGGCGGCTGCAAAAGGGCAAGGAGTTCGTCCGGTAGATGCGAATCGTCCTGCAGCGGTCTTTCATCGACTGCGGTCCGGCGCCACTGCCCCCTCCGCATAACCGGGGCATCGAATTCGGATGCCGCGTGAGGAGGAGCCACCCTCGCCGCCACACAACTGTGGCGTCCAAACAGGTCACCGCGTGAAGAACGAGCCGTCCTACCCGCCACATCGCAAGCCGGGCAGCCAGTGGAGCCCAGTCCTCTTCGCTGTAAAGGAGGAACTCGCGTTCCCGCCCGATCACCAGCCCTGCCTTTTATACTTTCTCAAAGCTGTCAGCACTAGCGTCTCGTCATCCAAGAGCAAAGCCAAAGCGGAGGCGGTGCATCGATAGCGGCACAATGCGAGGCGCGGGGTGGCATTGACAAAGAACCAGGTCGCGCCAACCTAGGTGCTCTAAGACAATCATCGTGTCGGACACCTGCCGCCGGTGCTGACTCAACGACCATCTCCTCAAAGTGGGGCTGGCGCAGTCCAAGCACGCCGCCTTCAGTCGAGCCGCCAATCCCGCCGAAGACATGTTGGCAAGCTAGCTTATCGATGAATAACACGCTCAAGGGTATGGCTCAACTAAAAAAAAGTTTACGGGACCAACAAGTGCCAATTTTGGATTGCATAAGCTTAGTTAATAAGTGCAAATCAAATTACTAATGGAAATCACTGATTATTCTGCTAAAGATTTTTTTTCTATATTGTAAGCTATGTTTAGGGAAGCAAATGCATTGTACTGTAGGTGAATTCATGCATACATAATATCTTGTACATATAATGCAATTATGTATCGGGAATGCACGGTCCAAGTCATAGCAATAGTGTTTCACATTATTCCTGTAGTTGGTAACAATGTTGAATTTCTCGACAGTACAAGTTTTAGCACATATCTATAACAACAAACATGCACACCACCTCATATTATTGCAGTTAATTGTGGTACTCCGATCCGCAAGGAGCAGGGGGCCTTCGCACGTCAGTCCAGGATAACACCTGACGCACGACAGGTACATGATACAGCATTCCAGGTACAAAATATATCAATTAAAAGATATAAAGTATTGAAGGAAATATGCCCTAGAGGCAATAATAAAGTTATTATTTATTTTCTTATATCATGATAAATGTTTATTATTCATGCTAGAATTGTATTAACCGGAAACATGATACATGTGTGAATACATAGACAAACAGAGTGTCACTAGTATGCCTCTACTAGACTAGCTCATTGATCAAAGATGGTTATGTTTCCTAGCCATAGACATGAGTTGTCATTTGATTAACGGGATCACATCATTAGGAGAATGATGTGATTGACTTGACCCATTCCGTTAGCTTAGCACTTGATCGTTTAGTATGTTGCTATTGCTTTCTTCATGACTTATACATGTTCCTATGACTATGAGATTATGCAACTCCCGTTTACCGGAGGAACACTTTGTGTGCTACCAAACGTCACAACGTAACTGGGTGATTATAAAGGTGCTCTACAGGTGTCTCTGAAGGTACTTGTTGGCTTGGCGTATTTCGAGATTAGGATTTGTCACTCCGATTGTCGGAGAGGTATCTCTGGGCCCACTTGGTAATGCACATCACTTAAAGCCTTGCAAGCATTGCAACTAATGAGTTAGTTGCGGGATGATGTATTACGGAATGAGTAAAGAGACTTGCCGGTAACGAGATTGAACTAGGTATTGAGATACCGACGATCGAATCTCGGGCAAGTAACATTCCGATGACAAAGGGAACAACGTATGTTGTTATGCGGTCTGACCAATAAAGATCTTCGTAGAATATGTGGGAGCCAATATGAGTATCTAGGTTCCGCTATTGGTTATTGACCGGAGACGTGTCTCGGTCATGTCTACATAGTTCTCGAACCCGTAGGGTCCGCACGCTTAACGTTTCGATGACATTTATATTATGAGTTTACATGTTTTGATGTACCGAAGGCTGTTCGGAGTCCCGGATGTGATCACGGACATGACGAGGAGTCTCGAAATGGTCGAGACATAAAGATTGATATATTGGTAGCCTATGTTTGGATACCGGAAGTGTTCCGGGTGAAATCGGGATTTTACCGGAGTACCGGGAGGTTACCGGAACCCCCCGGCAACATAATGGGCCTTAGTGGGCCTAGGTGGAAGAGAAGAGAGGCGGCTAGGGCTGGGCCGCGCGCCCCTCCCCCCTAGTACGAATAGGACAAGGAGAAGGGGGCGGTGCCCCCCTTTCCCTCTTCTCCCTCTCCTCTTTCCCCCTCCAAGTCCTAATCCAACTAGGAAAAGGGGGGGAGTCCTACTCCCGGTGGGAGTAGGACTCCTCCTGGCGCGCCCCAAGGCTGGCCGCACCTTCCCCCTTTGATCCTTTATATACGGGGCAGGGGGCACCCCATAGACACAACAATTGATCATTGATCTTTTAGCCGTGTGCGGTGCCCCCTCCATCATATTACACCTCGATAATATCGTAACGGTGCTTAGGCGAAGCCCTGCGTCGGTAGAACATCATCATCGTCACCACGCCGTCGTGCTGACGGAACTCTCCCTCAAAGCTCGGCTGGATCGGAGTTCGAGGGACGTCATCGAGCTGAACGTGTGCTAAACTCGGAGGTGCCGTGCGTTCGGTACTTGATCGGTCGGATCGTGAAGACGTACGACTACATCAACCGCGTTGTGTTAACGCTTCCGCTTTCGGTCTACGAGGGTACGTGGACAACACTCTCCTCTCTCGTTGCTATGCATCACCATGATTTTGCGTGTGCGTAGATTTTTTTTTGAAATTACTACGTTCCCCAACAGTGGTATCAGAGCCAGGTTTTATGCGTAGATGTCATATGCACGAGTACAACACAAGTGAGTTGTGGGCGATATAAGTCATACTGCTTACCAGCATGTCATACTTTGGTTCGGCGGTATTGTTGGATGAAGCGGCCCGGACCGACATTACGTGTACGCTTACGCGAGACTGGTTCTTCCGACGTGCTTTGCACAGAGGTGGCTGGCGGGTGTCAGTTTCTCCAACTTTAGTTGAACCGAGTGTGGCTACGCCCGGTCCTTGCGAAGGTTAAAACAGCACCAACTTGACAAACTATCGTTGTGGTTTTGATGCGTTGGTAAGAACGGTTCTTGCTAAGCCCAGTAGCAGCCACGTAAAACTTGCAACAACAAAGTAGAGGACGTCTAACTTGTTTTTGCAGGGCATGTTGTGATGTGATATGGTCAAGACATGATGCTAAATTTTATTGTATGAGATGATCATGTTTTGTAACCGAGTTATCGGCAACTGGCAGGAGCCATATGGTTGTCGCTTTATTGTATGCAATGCAATTGCCCTGTAATGCTTTAATTTATCACTAAGCGGTAGCGATAGTCGTAGAAGCATAAGATTGGCGAGACGACAACGATGCTACGATGGAGATCAAGGTGTCGCGCCGGTGATGATGGTGATCATGACGGTGCTTCGGAGATGGAGATCACAAGCACAAGATGATGATGGCCATATCATATCACTTATATTGATTGCATGTGATGTTTATCTTTTATGCATCTTATCTTGCTTTGATTGACGGTAGCATTATAAGATGATCTCTCACTAAATTTCAAGATAAAAGTGTTCTCCCTGAGTATGCACCGTTGCCAAAGTTCGTCGTGCCCAGACACCACGTGATGATCGGGTGTGATAAGCTCTACGTCCATCTACAACGGGTGCAAGCCAGTTTTGCACACGCAGAATACTCAGGTTAAACTTGACGAGCCTAGCATATGCAGATATGGCCTCGGAACACTGTGACCGAAAGGTCGAGCGTGAATCATATAGTAGATATGATCTACATAGTGATGTTCACCATTGAAAACTACTCCATTTCACGTGATGATCGGTTATGGTTTAGTTGATTTGGATCACGTGATCACTTAGATGATTAGAGGGATGTCTATCTAAGTGGGAGTTCTTAAGTAATATGATTAATTGAACTTGAATTTATCATGAACTTAGTCCTGATAGTATTTTGCAAATTATGTTGTAGATCAATAGCTCGCGTTGTTGCTTCCCTATGTTTATTTTGATATGTTCCTAGAGAAAAATTATGTTGAAGATGTTAGTAGCAATGATGCGGGTTGGATCCGTGATCCGAGGATTATCCTCATTGCTGCACAGAAGAATTATGTCCTTGATGCACCGCTAGGTGACAGACCTATTGCAGGAGCAGATGCAGACGTTATGAAGTCCTTGATGCACCTCTAGGTGACAGACCTATTGCAGGAGCAGATGCAGACGTTATGAACGTTTGACTAGCTCAATATGATGACTACTTGATAGTTTAGTGCACCATGCTTAACGGCTTAGAATCGGGACTTCAAAGACGTTTTGAACGTCATGGACCATATGAGATGTTCCAGGAGTTGAAGTTAATATTTCAAGCAAATACCCGAGTTGAGAGATATGAAGTCTCCAACAAGTTCTATAGCTAAAATATGGAGGAGAATAGCTCAAGCAGTGAGCATGTGCTCAGATTGTCTGGGTACTACAATTGCTTGTATCAAGTGGGAGTTAATCTTCCAGATAAAATAGTGATTGACAGAATTCTCTAGTCACCATCACCAAGTTAGTAGAACTTCGTGATGAACTATAGTATGCAAGGGATGACGAAAGTAATTCCCGAGCTCTTCGTGATGCTGAAATCGACGAAGGTAGAAATCAAGAAAAACATCAAGTGTTGATGGTTGACAAGACCACTAGTTTCAAGAAAAGGGCAAAGGGAAGAAGGGGAACTTCAAGTAGAACGGCAAGCGAGTTGCTGCTCAAGTGAAGAAGCCCAAGTCTGGACCTAAGCCTGAGACTAAGTGCTTCTACTGCAAAGGGACTGGTCACTGGAAGCGGAACTGCCCCAAAGATTTGGTGGATAAGAAGGATGGCAAAGTGAACAAAGCTATATTTGATATACATGTTATTGATGTGTACTTTACTAGTGTTTATAGCAACCCCTCGGTATTTGATACTGGTTCAGTTGCTAAGAGTAGTAACTCGAAACGGGAGTTGCAGAATGAACAGAGACTAGTTAAGGGTGAAGTGACGATGTGTATTGGAAGTGGTTCCAAGATTGATATGATCATCATCGCACACTCCGTATACTTTCGGGATTAGTGTTGAACCTAAAATAAATGTTATTTAGTGTTTGCGTTGAGCATGAATATTATTGGATCATGTTTATTGCTAATACGGTTATTCATGTAAGTTAGAGAATAATTGTTGTTCTTTTTACATGAATAAAACCTTCTATGGTCATACACCCAATAAAATGGTTTGTTGGATCTCGATCGTAATGATACACATATTCATAATAATGAAGCTAAAAGATGCAAAGTTAATAATGATAGTACAACTTATTTATGGCACAACCGTTTAGGTCATATTGGTGTAAAGCGCATGAAGAAACTCCAAACTGATGGGATTTTGGAATCACTTGATTATGAATCACTTGATACTTGCAAACCGTGCCTCATGGGCAAGATGACTAAAACGCCGTTCTCCGGAACTATGGAGAGAGCAACAGATTTGTTGGAAATCATACACACAGATTTATGTGGTCCGATGAATATTGAGGCTCGTAGCAGGTATCATTATTTTCTGACATTCACAGATGATTTGAGCAGATATGGGTATATCTACTTAATGAAACAGAAGTCTGAAACATTTTAAAAGTTCATATAATTTCAGAGTGAAGTGGGAAATCATCGTAACAAGAAAATAAAGTTTCTACGATCTGATCGTGGAGAAGAGTTTTTGAGTTACGAGTTTGGCCTTCAGCTAAACCAATGTGAAATAGTTTCACTACTCAAGCCACCTGGAGCACCACAGTGTAATGGTGTGTCCGAACATCGTAACCGTACTTTATTAGATATGGTGCGATATATGATGTCTCTTACCGATCTACCACTATCGTTTTGGGATTATGCATTAGAGACAGCTGCATTCACGTTAAATAGGGTACCATCTAAATCCGTTGAGACGACATCTTATGAACTGTGGTTTGGCAAGAACCAAAGTTGTCGTTTCTTAAAGTTTGGGGTTGTGATGCTTATATGAAAAAGCTTCAACCTGATAAGCTCGAACCCAAATCGGAGAAATGTGTCTTCATAGGATACCCAAAGGAGACTGTTGGGTACACCTTCTATCACAGATCCGAAGGCAAGATATTCGTTGCTAAGAATGGATCCTTTCTAGAGAAGGAGTTTCTCTCGAAAGAAGTGAGTGGGAGGAAAGTAGAACTTGATGAGGTAACTGTACCTTCTCCCTTATTGGAAAGTAGTTCATCACAGAAATTTGTTCCTCTGACTCCTACACCAATTAGTGAGGAAGCTAATGATGATGATCATGTAACTTCAGATCAAGTAACTACCGAACCTCGTAGGTCAACTAGAGTGAGATCCGCACTAGAGTGGTACGGTAATCCTGTTCTGGAGGTCATGTTACTTGACCATGACGAACCTACAAACTATGAGGAAGCGATGATGAGCCCAGATTCCGCGAAATGGCTTGAGGCCATGAAATCTGAGATGGGATCCATGTATGAGAACAAAGTATGGACTTTGATTGACTTGCCCAATGATCGGCGAGCCATTGAGATTAAATGGATCTTCAAGAGGAAGACGGACGTTGATAGTAGTGTTACTATCTACAAAGCTAGAATTGTCGCAAAAAAGGTCTTTCGACAAGTTCAAGGTGTTGACTACGATGAGAGTTTCTCACTCGTATCTATGCTTAAGTCTGTCCGAATCATGTTAGCAATTGCCGCATTTTATGAAATCTGGCAAATGGATAAACAAAACTGCATTCCTTAATGGATTTATTAAAGAAGAGTTGTATATGATGCAACCAGAAGGTTTTGTCAATCATAAAGGTGCTAACAAAATATGCAAGCTCCAGCGATCCATCTATGGACTGGTGCAAGCATCTCGGAGTTGGAATATACGCTATGATAAGTTGATCAAAGGATATAGTTTTATACAGACTTGCGGTGAAGCCTGTATTTACAAGAAAGTGAGTGGAAGCACTACAACATTTCTGATAAGTATATGTGAATGACATATTGTTGATCGGAAATAATGTAGAATTATTCTGCAAAGCATAAAGGAGTGTTTTAAAGGAGTTTTTCAAAGAAAGACCTCGGTGAAGCTGCTTACATATTGAGCATCAAGATCTATAGAGATAGATCAAGACGCTTGATAAGTTTTTTCAATGAGTACATACCTTAACAAGATTTTGAAGTAGTTCAAAATGGAACAGTCAAAGAAAGAGTTCTTGCCTGTGTTACAAGGTGTGAAATTGAGTAAGACTCAAAGCCCGACCACGGCAGAAGATAGAAAGAGAATGAAAGTCGTTCCCTATGCCATAGGTTCTACAAAGTATGCCATGCTGTGTACCAGATCTATTGTATACCCTACCACTGAGTTTGGCAAGGGAGTACAATAGTGATCTAGGAGTAGATCGCTGGACAGCGGTCAAAATTATCCTTAGTGGAATAAGGATATGTTTCTCGATTATGGAGGTGGAAAAAGGTTCGTCGTAAAGGGTTACGTCGATGCAAGTTTTTGACACTGATCCAGATGACTCTAAGTCTCAATCTGGATACATATTGAAAGTGGGAGCTATTAGCTAGAGTAGCTCCGTGCAGAGCATTGTAGACATAGAATTTGCAAAATACTTACGGATCTGAATGTGACAGACCTGTTGACTAAAATTATCTCACAAGCAAAACATGATCACACCTTAGTACTCTTTGGGTGTTAATCACATAGCGATGTGAACTAGATTACTGACTCTAGTAAACCCTTTGGGTGTTGGACACATATCGATGTGAACTATGGGTGTTAACCACATAAAGATGTGAACTATTGATGTTAAATCACATGGCGATGTGAACTAGATTATTGACTCTAGTGCAAGTGGGAGACTGAAGGAAATATGCCCTAGAAGCAATAATAAAGTTATTATTTATTTCCTTATATCATGATAAATGTTTATTATTCATGCTAGAATTGTATTAACCGGAAACATGATACATGTGTGAATACATAGACAAACAGAGTGTCACTAGTATGCCTCTACTAGACTAGCTCGTTGATCAAAGATGGTTATGTTTCCTAGCCATAGACATGAGTTGTCATTTGATTAACGGGATCACATCATTAGGAGAATGATGTGATTGACTTGACCCATTCCGTTAGCTTAGCACTCGATCGTTTAGTATGTTGCTATTGCTTTCTTCATGACTTATACATGTTCCTATGACTATGAGATTATGCAACTCCCGTTTACCGGAGGAACACTTTGTGCGCTACCAAACGTCACAACGTGATTATAAAGGTGCTCTACAGGTGTCTCTGAAGGTACTTGTTGGCTTGGCGTATTTCGAGATTAGGATTTGTCACTCCGATTGTCGGAGAGGTATCTCTGGGCCCACTTGGTAATGCACATCACTTAAAGCCTTGCAAGCATTGCAACTAATGAGTTAGTTGCGGGATGATGTATTACGGAACGAGTAAAGAGACTTGCCGGTAACGAGATTGAACTAGGTATTGAGACACCGACGATCGAATCTCGGGCAAGTAACATACCGATGACAAAGGGAACAACATATATTGTTATGCGGTCTGACCGATAAAGATCTTCGTAGAATATGTGGGAGCCAGTATGAGCATCCAGGTTCCGCTATTGGTTATTGACCGGAGACGTGTCGCGGTCATGTCTACATAGTTCTCGAACCCGTAGGGTCCGCACGCTTAACGTTTCGATGACAGTTATATTATGAGTTTATATGTTTTGATGTACCGAAGGTTGTTCGGAGTCCCGGATGTGATCACGGACATGACGAGGAGTCTCGAAATGGTCGAGACATAAAGATTGATATATTGGAAGCCTATGTTTGGATATCGGAAGTGTTCCGGGTGAAATCGGGATTTTACCGGAGTACCGGGAGGTTACCGGAACCCCCCGGCAACATAATGGGCCTTAGTGGGCCTAGGTGGAAGAGAAGAGAGGTGGCTAGGGCTGGGCCGTGTGCCCCTCCCCCCTAGTGCGAATAGGACAAGGAGAAGGGGGCGGCGCCCCCCTTTCCTTCTTCTCCCTCTCCTCTTCCCCCCTCCAAGTCCTAATCCAACTAGGAAAAGGGGGGAGTCCTACTCCCGGTGGGAGTAGGACTCCTCCTGGCGCGCCCCAAGGCTGGCCGCACCTCCCCCCTTTGATCCTTTATATACGGGGGCAGGGGGCACCCCATAGACACAACAATTGATCATTGATCTTTTAGCCGTGTGCGGTGCCCCCCTCCATCATATTACACCTCGATAATATCATAGCGGTGCTTAGGCGAAGCCTTGCGTCGGTAGAATATCATCATCGTCACCACGCCGTCGTGCTGACGGAACTCTCCCTCAAAGCTCAGCTGGATCGGAGTTCGAGGGACGTCATCGAGCTGAACGTGTGCTGAACTCGGAGGTGCTATGCGTTCTGTACTTGATCGGTCGGATCGTGAAGACGTACGACTACATCAACCGCGTTGTGTTAACGCTTCCGCTTTCGGTCTACGAGGGTACGTGGACAACACTCTCCTCTCTCGTTGCTATGCATCACCATGATCTTGCGTGTGCGTAGGATTTTTTTTGAAATTACTACGTTCCCCAACAAGTATTACATCATTGATGAATACAATGGTTGACATAGCTCTGAGGCTATCTAAATGGCGGCGGAAGTCTGGGTTTGGCGGCACATCGACTCTGGTTGGGCTCTACAACTCACAGGACTGGCAAGGTTACGACCTAGCGCGACAAGTCTTCTCCTACAATCTGGCCACGTGCAAGGCCAGGTGAGTACTTTGAATGTACTCGTAAGACAACCAAATACATAGCATCCAAACAAGCTGATGACAAAGCAAGTCCCGTGCTCATGCATGAATTTACCTCATAACAATAACTAAGCATGTCATGAAATTAACAAGGAACATGGATCAAACTAAGCATTGACATATCATAGCATATTCTAGCATGGCAATTGCAAAACATAGCACATCAAGGCATAGAATAGCATGGATGTATCTACAAGACATGGATATATGCATGAACTATGTTGGAAATTAAACTACCATTACCTCCCATGAAGAGTTACAGTATTATCCTGATTTATCAATCACTCTCACGGTTACTGCCCTTCAGGGCCAACTCATGACTCACCGAGATATCCTCTCGTGATCATGTCAAAATATCACCGTGACTTCTCATGACTATCTCATAGTCCAAGTCACCACGTACTTTGTAGCACATTATTTATCCAATTAATTATATTAGTTTTATCCTCCATTTCGACCAAGACCCGGTAGTGTAACCTAGTACGAACTGTGTCCATGACCGAGGCCGTGGCTATCGATAGATTATACACACTCTGCAGATATTAGTACACTGTACCCACACCATAGAACCCATGGCCTCGTGCTCCCATTCGGGTGGACCAGTGGCGTTCCGACAAAACCGATCTATTGCATGACTCTCTCCCGGTCACTCCGACCAACTCCCCTTTGGGCTAAGTCCTGGGTGGCCCCGATGTCACTCTGGACATCCTACTGCCACCGTCGTGGCAAAACAAAAACGGTACCAAACGGGGACATGAGCTCAATACCAAACACGGGCACACAAGGTTATTACCGCCTACCGGGCCAGGGTAGCGCGCGCACATAACCCCTAGTGGGAGGCACCGGCCAGAGGCATGACAATAGACCGAATTAGGGCCTTCCCATAAAGGCAAATGTTGCTGCACTGAAGAAGCTTGGTTCGGTGGCACTATGACTTGACCCCATCGATGACAGAGGAGGTTTGTTATTATTAAGTCATTTTATTATCCTTTCCATCATCAACATTATGAGCATGATTAATCATGAATGCATGCATTAACAATAATACCAAGCTTCTCAAGTGAACAATCTTAGCATATGAGGCAATACATGGTACGAACATAATTAAAAAGTAACAGAATCATAACAGTGTTGATACCCATGGCATGAGACTAGATCAGAGTGACAACATGATATTATCAATAACAGTGTTCTAACTAACATGGCAAAAGATATCGTGAAGTAAAGGCATGGCATGGCAAGCAAACAAACATATAGCATAGTTGGTATAAATGTTGGCGAAAAATCATAAGAATAAACTGCAGCTACCACTACTAGGAAAAGGGCTATAGATGGAATGGCCACTAATGGCGCACCAGACACGTGGTGCGCCATTGCTATATAGCAGTGGCGCACCATGTGCTGGTGCGCCATTAGTGTGAAAGATACTAATGGCGCACCAGCCACACGGTGCGCCATTAGTAACAATTTTTTTTATTTTTTCAAACATACTAATGGCGCACCAGGGCACAGTGCGCCATTACTAGTTAGAACTAGTAATGGCGCACCAGCCAGATAGTGCGCCACTACTAATTTTTATTTATTTATTATTCTTTTGCAAAACTACTAATGGCGCACCAGGGAACAGTGCGCCATTACTAGTTTAAACTAGTAATGGCGCACTGTTCCCTGGTGCGCCATTAGTGTTTTTTGTTGTTGCAAAACTACTAATGGCGCACCACCAGCAGGTGCGCCATTAGTAACCAGGGTTACTAATGGCGCATTAGGTGGTGGTGCGCCATTAGTAACCTGGGACGAGCTAGATATTTTGGACAGCCACACCTACCCACTCACTTTCCCCACTTCATTCTCTCCACCTCCTACTCCAAGCTTGTCTCGGCTGCCTCCTCCTCCTCACCTCATTTGCACCATAAATTCATCCAAATTAAGTGGTTAAATTACCTTTTTTGATAGGTAAGTAAGGGGGAAGCTATCTTTATGTTGTTCTCCCTCTCGAAGAACGTGCACATGCACTTTTTATGGCCTAGCTAGATCTATGTATGTTTGTGGTGTTGCATATGTTTGTGGTGTTGCATATATGTTTGTGTTTGCAGGTACCAGTATTTGAAATGCGATAGTTGCCAATATTTTGCCGGAATGTTGATTCATTTCCGTTTCGGCGAGAATTTTGGCACTATAAATTCTTTTTGGTCCTATTTTTAGGGAAAGTCATGCCAAATTTTTTCTTGGTTCTAAAATATCGTTTTGCTCTACCCCGCAGGCGACCATGGTCCGCACGATGACCGAAGGCATCGTGAATAGGTTTTTGAGCTCCGCGAAGGCCGAGATACTTGAAAAGAACGAGACGGAGATAAGATGTCCGTGTCGAAGATGCAAGCTGAAGAGCCTTATTGCGGACCCGGATTCCGGGCAGGTGCGGGACCACCTGCTCTTGCATGGTTTCATGGATGGCTATCGGTGGCAAGGTGATGAAGATGACTATGAAGTCGTCCATGGGGGTCGGGCAAGAAATGAGGATGGGCAGCAAGACAACCACCGCGGCTTGGGCGGGCGAGAAGACGAAGAATCTCCAGGACATGATCACGACGGTGATGCTGTACACAGTCATCATGTAGAAGATGCCGGACATGATGATGAGGAAGATGCGGGAGCAGACGAAGGGCATGATCATGAAGATGAAGATGTCGGTGGAGCAGACGACGATGGACCATCGATGGGCTGGGTGCAGGAACCTCATATTCAAGAGCTGGTTCTCAAGCAGACGGATAACGCAAGAGCTGCCGCCCGAGAGAAAGCCAAGCTGGATCAACTGGAGATAGACGCGGTTACTCCATTGTATGAAGGATGCAGGCCCGAGGATACCCACCTGAAAGTAACGCTCATGGCTCTGGAGATGAAGGTAAAACACAAAATGACCGACGCATGCTTCGACGAGAACATGTCATTCTGGCACGAACGTCTTCCCAAGGGGAACAAGTGCCTGACCAGTTTCGAGGAGGCGAAGAAAATCGTGTGTCCTCTGGATTTACCGCACGTGAAATACCATGTGTGCATGAACAATTGCATCATTTATCAGGACGAGCACGCGGAGTCTACCATATGTCCGGTATGCGGCGTCACTCGATACAAGAAGAGGAAGAAAGCTCCTCGAAAAGTGGTGTGGTACTTTCCGATCACTCCTCGTCTGCAGCGGTATTTCGCGGACCCTAAGGTAGCAAAGTTCCGGCGTTGGCACGCGGATAGGGAGGAGAAGAAGCGAGAAGATGACGCAAATGATCCGGAGATAAATAAAAAAGACAAGATGCTGAGTCACCCTAAGGATGGGAGCCATTGGCAAGCGTTGAACTTCGAACAACCAGAATTTGGGAAGGATCCAAGGAACATCGTGCTGGGCGCGAGCACCGATGGAGTCAATCTGTTTGGCAGCCAGAGAAGCACACATAGCACCTGGCCTATGTTTGTGTGGATGTACAACCTTCCCCCCTGGTTGTGCATGAAGAGGAAGTACATTCACATGAGTATGCTAATTGAAGGGCCGAAACAACCAGGGAACGACATCAATGTGTATCTGGGGCTGCTGAAAGAGGAGCTAGACACGCTGTGGAAAACGCCAGCCAATACGTGGGACGCCGCAGAGAAAGAATATTTCCCTATGAGAGCCGCACTACTCGCGACGGTGCACGACTATCTCGGTTACGGATATCTCGCGGGGCAGGTGGTCCACGGATTTTCTGGATGCGTCAGGTGCATGGATGACACAACGTATTGCCAGCTAGATAGAGATCCCGGGTCTCCGAAAACCGTGTTCATGGGACATCGAAGGTGGCTTCGCGACGATGACTCGTGGAGGAAACGCAAGGATCTGTTCGATGGTGAAACCGAACCCCGAAGACGCCCGCGTACAAGGAGCGGCGAGGAAATAGACGAGCTGTTGAAAAATTGGAAAGATTGCCCACTGCCGGGAAAGAAGCAAAAGGCGCCAGAGCCAGGAAAGAAGCGAAAGGCGCCAGAGCCACTGCTGTAGGTATGGAAAACGAGGTCTGTTTTCTGGGACTTGCCGTACTGGAAGATCCACCGTGTGCCTCACAGCCTTGATGTCATGCATATCACGAAGAACGTGTGCGAGAGTCTGCTTGGTACCCTGCTCAACATGCCAGAGAGGACCAAAGATGGGCCGAAAGCAAGGGCAGACTTGAAATCAATGGGCATCAGGGAGGAGCTTCACGCTAATGATGATGATGATGATGATGATGAGGCGAAGCAGGACACGGAAGGTCGTCGCAAAGGCAAAAAGGCCAAGAAGACCGGAAATGACTTCCCTCCCGCGTGCTTCACTCTAAGTCAGGAGGAGATCGATCCGTTTTTCACCTGCCTCGTAGGAGTAAAACTTCCTTACGGTTACGCGGGGAAGATAAGCAGATACCTAGACTTAGCGAAGCAGAAGTTCAGCGGGATGAAGTCAAACGACTGTCACGTGCTGATGACGCAGATACTTCCAGTTGCAATCCGTGGGATCATGGACGCGCACGTCCGTGAAACGCTATTTGGCCTATGCAAATTTTTGACGTCATCTCTCGGAAGTCGGTTGGCGTGAGGCAACTCAGAAGGCTACAGGAAGAGATCGTGGTGATACTATGCGAGCTTGAGATGTACTTCCCTCCCGCATTCTTCGACGTTATGGTGCATCTGCTGGTCCATATCGTGGAGGATATCATCCAACTCGGGCCGACGTTCCTGCACAGCATGATGCCGTTCGAAAGGATGAATGGTGTCATCAAAGGATACGTTCGCAACGTGTCACGTCCAGAGGGAAGCATAGCCAGGGGCTTTCTGACCGAAGAGTGCATCTCCTACTGCACGAATTATCTGGGCATCGAGAACCCCATTGGTCTGCCCGTCAACAGGCACCTCGGCAGGCTCGCTGGATGGGGTCACCGTGAGGGTCGCCGCGAAATGCATGTCGACTTCGATGGTCGACTTGCCGACTTTGAAAGAGCAAACCTAGTCGCGCTACAACACATAGACATGGTCAATCCTTGGGTGGTACAGCACAAAACGTTTATTGAGAAGACGTACAATGACCGAGGCCAACAGAGGACGGACGGAGATATAATCAAAGAGCACAACTCATGTTTCACGCGTTGGTTCAAGCAGAAGCTTCTGTCGTACCCTTTACATGAGGATTCTTCCGCGGAAGAATAACTCATATTCGCCTTGTCATAGGGCGCCAAGCACAAACTGATGACTATGAGGCGTACGATATCAACGGCTACACATTCTACACCGAGGACAAGGACATGAAGAGCGATGGTTATCAGAACTCCGGGGTAACGATGGAATCCTACACCGGTAACGACAAGGACAGATACTACGGAAGGATCGAGGAGATCTGGGCGCTGAGCTACGCTGGAGAGAAGGTCCCGATGTTCCGTGTCAGATGGGCCAAGAGCGTCACAAAAGAAGACTGGTATGTCACCACCATGGTTATACCCGAAGCCAAATCCAAGACCGCAGGCGCGAACGTCACCGCGAAAAATGAGCCATGGGTACTGGCTTCCCAAGTAGACCAATGCTTCTTCATTACCGACCTGTCAAAGCCCAGTCGTGTTGTCGTGAGGAGAGGCAAAAGGAAGATCATCGGAATGGATGGAGTTGCCAACGAGAAAGACTTCGACATGTACGGCGACCCGAAGATGGAACATGACGACGACGATGAAGTATCAGCATACACCACAAGAAGAAGCAGGACCACCCTACCTAAAGAACGTCCGTTCAAGAGAAGAACTCCATTTACGAAAAATAAGGGCAAGAAGATTGTGAACAGATAGCTAGCTAAGAACTCCATTTCTTGATTGTATTTCGACATATTGAAATGATATTTCTTCTGTTCTAGTGTCCTCATGAATATTTATTTATGTTTATTATTAATATTTTTTAAATTTGATGATATTTTTTCATATTCAATATGAAAAAAAATTGAATATTCATGAGGTCGACACTCGATCTCGATCCCCCTCCATCTCGATCGCTATCCCCCCTCGCCGCCGAGCACCCCCCACCCTCCCCCGCTCCACCGCCGCCGCCGACCCCCCGCACCCTCCCCGCTCCACCGCCGCCGCTGACCCCCCGCACCCTCCCTCGCACCCTCCCCGGCCCGCTCCACCGTCACAAATGAATGCAACTAAAATTGCAAAAAAAACAAATTTGATTATATTTACACATAATAAATTTGATGATTTTTTTCATATTCATAAATATTATTACTGTTTTTATAAAAAATTATTACTGTTTCATATTCATATTCATTTTCTAAAAAATTATTACATGCAACAAAAAATAATAATAAAAAAGTTTACTAATGGTGCACCTCTGGCTGGTGCGCCGTTGCTACATAAAAAAAGTTTACTAATGGCGCACCGATCGTGGGTGCGCCATTGCTATATAAAAAACATTCTAATGGCGCACATCTTCGTGGTGCGCCATTAGAATGTTTCCCCCCTATAGCTAATTCCTCTCTCTCCCTCGCCAGTTCCCCTTCGTCCCTCTCCCTCGCCAAGATCCACCGGCGCCGCCGCCCCCGTGCCCCGCCGCTCCTTCGCCGCCCCGCCCCAGCATGTACGTCCCCTCCCTCCCTTCCCCCATCCCCGACCCACTGCGCCGCCTCCTCGACGCGCCGCTGCCCGCAGCCTCCTCGACGTCGGTGTTCTCCTACGGCAGCCTGCCGTTCTCCCACAGGTGATTCGTCCCCTCTCCTCCCCCCTTCCCCCTAGGTTTTCTTGCCTCCTCCCACCATGGCTACATCCGGCGAGCACGACGCTGCACCGACGCCGACCTAGCTCCCGGGCTCCGCCGCCCCCACCCACCCCCTCCCTCGCCTTCGCCGCACCCACCCACCCCCTCCCTCGCCTTCGCCGCACCCACCCACCCCCTTCCTCGCCTTCGCTTCCCAGAGCCTTCTCCCCCAGAGCCCAGAAAGCCTCGCCGCTGTCGCCCCGTCTCCTCCCACCTGCCGCCAGACCGCAACCACCGCCGCAGCCATCCAAGGTTTTCTGCTTGATTTTAGTTATCAGCATACTTGTAGTTAGGGATCCCCTCCTGTTATTTTTTTGATGAGATGCTTAAGGCAGCTAGTGGGTTCTGTTGTTATCAATCTTAAGGCAGCTAGTTTCTGTAAATCTAGTCTGAAACTAGTAGAGCTCTTGGTGATTTGCAAATTCAGTTTAAATAAAAATTTGGTACATGACTACTGATCATGTATGAAAGATGTTGCTACTAAATGATCACAAGAACTACTGTTATATTGCTTGTTTTTTATTTGATGATTCTTAAATTGTTTTCTGAAGATTGCTGAAGAGCACAACTTTCTGATCTTTGAAGACTGCAAATTCACTGACATTGGGAATACAGTAACTACGCAATAGGAAGGGTGAGAGCAGAGTAAAAATAAACCACCTATTAAGTTTGTTTATTTTATATTTACTGGCATAAGATAACTAGGGCTTGATGTATGGAGGCTTGTCTACTTGCTGCTAATACAACATAATATTTGATACGAGCAGGGTGTACAACCTTCAGGTCCCGGGAATCTACTCAAGGCTACACAGTTGCTGTAAGTACTCCATTTTCTAAAGCTTATCACATAGTACTAGCATTTTCTTCCGGTGCAAAAGAAAAGGGCTGTTGTTTGTCTTTTGTATAAAATGAACTGAAAACACTTAGATACTTATTAATGTTTCCTAACACGAATACTTCCTGTAAAGTTGATTTTATAAAGATGTGTGATCTTTGTTTCTGAGACTGAAAGTGCTTCTATCTCAAAAAAAGAAGCAAAAAATTAAAAGTGCTCATTCTAGTGGCAGGCACAGCTCCTGTCACTTGTGACAATTGCTGCTGGGAGCTTGATGGCATCTTGCCGCACGCCCTTCCCTTTTAATGCAGCTCCTTAGAGATCTACACCACCTTGTATACTATTCAGATAAATGTATAACACTTATGTACCCAAATTGTATTTGTTTTCTGTGTACCCAAATATGTACCACCTTGTATACACCACCTTGTATAGAGGTACCCAAATTGTATAGAGGTACCCAAATATGTACCCAAATTTTTTGATGGTTTTTGTTTTCTGTGTTACTGACAAAAATGCATTTTCTGAATTTTTGCTGTCAAAAACTGTATGTGCAATCTCCAGAACAATTATGCTTATGCTGAGAACTTCATGTATGTGAAAACTGCCATAGGTGCTGTGTTGTGTGATTCTTCATGCTTATGTGAAAACTGTATGTGCAATCTCCAAATGTGAAAAACTGTATGTGTTGTCATAGGTGCTGTGCTGTCAAAAAAATGTATGTGCAATCTCCAGAACAATTATGCATATGTGAACACTGTATGTGCAATCTCCAAATGTATCATCATAATGTAGGTGTTGTGTTGTATGATTCTTCATGCTGAGAACTTCGGCTTTTTCAACTTGCTGCTGTATCATCATAATCTAGGACTTGTGATGCTGCTGTACCCTGAGAGGCCCTTGAGTTTGCCGGAATGTCGATTAACTTCCGTTCCGGAAAATTCGGGTACTCCATATGTCCTATTTTCAGCAAAGGTCATGCTGAAATTTTCCGTGAATTTTAGCATGACTTTGCTAAAAATAGGACATATGGGGTACTTGCGACTAATGCATGGGCCGGGGTATCTTAGTACTTAATTAAGTAGGATCAACTGCCCCTTTATTCTTGCTGCATTAAACCATAGGTGGCAATAGAGCCAAGTGATTAGGCCCAACTTAGAATTCTCCTTCCCAGCTTAGCTTTTAGGGTGCCTCGGTGTCGATGAGAACCTAAATGATGTACGCTTAGGCTTTTAGGGTGCCTCGGCGTCGACAAACCCTAAATGATAAAAGCTTAGCTTTTAGGATGCCTCGGTGTCGACAAACCCTAAATGATGAGACCATGATCTTGTTCCTTGACAATAACCAACTTTTTGACCAAACTTTTTTCCTATTTAGAGTGAAACATGGCCCACAACGATGAGGCCGGCGGTTCGGGCGGCAAGCAATTCTGGGAGCTATCCCAGGAGATGGAGGAAGAACCTCACCGCTATGAGGACGCCGCCGCGGAAGACACCGATCCTGACCACACAACCCCTAGTGGCGTCGGGGATGACACCACTGATGGTGCCGCCGAGGATGCCACCACTGATGATGGCGGCGCACGCACAAATGGCAGCCAACCGAAGAGGCAACGGAAGGACCGGCGCCCGAACGTGCTCGGCACCGTCAAGGAGGAATTTACTGAAGTGAACTCCGACGGGCATCCAACAGCGCCCAAACATGTAGTCAAGGGGTACTCGGTTCAGCTCGGGTGCATTCTCCGGAGCACCGTCTCGATCAACACCGAGAACCTAAGGCATAAGGACTGAGGGAATTTGCGCAGCCTCCTCTTCACGAAGCTGCACGAACGATACAATTTCCCCGCTGAGTTTGCAAACACACGCCTGTCAGGGAATAAAGTGAACAGTGCCGCCCTCACGAGGATGAGCACGGCCCTGTCTACATGGAGAAGCACGGTGAAGGCAATGATTGAAAAAGGTGATAGTTATGAGAAGATCAAGGCGAAATATCCTTTGATGAGCGAAGATGACTACAAGGAGTTCAAGATCAAGTGCGAGAGCAGCGCAACCTCCGAATCAAGTCAGTGGGGGAAAGAAATGCGGGGGTTGAACTTAGGGGTCCACCAACTCGGTCCCGGCGGTTACAGAGTGGCGAAGCCTATATGGGACAAGGAGGACGCGGAGCGTGCCGAGCAAGGCCTACCGCCCCGCTTTGAGAAATTACGTGACAAGCAGACCAGGAACTTTGTCAGGGCCCGGTACAAGGAGGACCCGGTAACAAAGGAGCTTACCACGGATCCGAAGACCAGGGCGCTTGAGCTTGTTCTGGTAAGGAATACACCCCCGCGTAATTAGCTCCATATGGTTGCATTCTAATTAATGAAGCCAAATTTCTAAATAGTTCACATTCCTTCCGCAGGAGGCTGAAAGCAGTAGCGCGGGGTCGTCTCAGAGCTCCCCTTTTGACACCCCTTTAAATAGGGCGTTGAACGTAATGAAAAACAAGGATAAGATCAGTAAGCCGTCGTCAGCTGGTCGTGTGGCCGGCAAAGACTTGTCCACAAAATGGTCGTCATACTATACCGCTGGTGGGCGAAAGGAGAAAAAGACCAGCTCGGAAAGCCAGTCGCGCGAGGTTCAAGAACTCAAGGCACAAGTGGCGCGGATTCCGGAGATTGTCCAAGAGCAAGTGCAACAACAACTGGGAACGACGCTCACCGCCATTGTGCCTACCTTGATTCAGGGGCTGACGACGTGGATTGCGGGCGGCCAACAGGGGCCTCCCCCGGTTCCCAGCTTCACGGCCAGCAACTCTTACAACGCGCAGGCGGCGCCATTGGTGTCTCCGGCGGAGGCGGTATTCGTGTCTCCGGCGCCGGCACGGGCATTGGACCTTAATGCACCCGGGTGTACGCCGGCCGGCACCTCGCCAGCAAGCGGCCCCTCCGTCAGTTGCACGCGCACGCCCGCCGTTGGTGGTGCCTCGACATTAGCCGAGCTCGACGGCATCACGGTAACTAAGCCTCTCGGCCGATGACTTCATCTCCTTGCCTTTGACTGGGCATCCCTGACGCCCTACATGTTTTCACAGGGCGCCACCGATGTTCCTTGCACTCTCCTGCACTTCGTGGGCGGCGAGTTGGTTGATGTCGCCAAGGGCAGAATCGTTCAACCGGGCAACCGCGTGTTCCACGGTAATCCGATGCCACCCACCTTGTATAGGGTTGAACTGGTTCGGGTGCTGCCAGGCTGCGACGAGTTGTTACCTCCGATTCGACCAGCTGGGGCCGACGAAGATGATGTGATGACCCTCAGCGCCTGTGTAAGCTGGCCCCTGCTTTGGCCGAAGAGCCAGATTCGTTTGGGGGCGGGGGACACCACCCCACAGACAAGACCGCCAGTCGTGCCAGCGCCAAGCCATGGCAAGAACGCCACAACGCTACCGGACATGCCGGACATCCCTATGGCACAGGATCCGGACATGCATATGGCACAGGATCCGGACGACGACGACAACGACGGCGGTACATTTTCCAACACCGATAAGTACTTTGCTGAACATGGGTACGGTGACGAGTTCTGCGGACCTCCTTCTCAAGAACCCAACCCTGAAAAATACGACCGCGATCTAGCTGGTACGGCGGAGAAACCCAATTGCAACAGGCGTCGTATGGCGTTCAGTTCTCAGGAGACGCCTCCAGCTGCCGCCTTCACCGAGCCTCAGATAGCTGAGGTGCCAAATATTATTAGCCCCAACACGCTCAAGAAGGCGGTCTGTGAGCAGAACTCGATCCCATTACAGCAGATTAGGAAGAAGGGACGGAAACGAAAGACTAACAAGGGCGCCAGTGCGAGCCAGCCGGCACCGAGTACGATCCGTGCTCAGGACGGGCCACCTTCACCTAAGGATATCTCGAGGAGGGTGCATGTGGCGGGTAGGCCGATGCTACCGACAAATATGCTCAATGCTGCAACCGGTGCTATGCGGAGTCTCCATGACATTGTTCTTTCTTTGGAGAAGCGGCGTCTCAAAGAGAATGATGTGGCATACCCGGTTTTCGTGGACAAGGTGCGAGAGGGCAGGGGCTTTGTGGATAACGCCGTCGGGGGTACGATCGTCCTGCGGTTTGATGACATCTTTGCTATGCTTAACCTTCATCCGCTGCACTACACCTTCGTTCGGCTGTTCCCGCTGAGTATGGAGATGCGGATCATTAGAGACAAGACCCCGGACATTGTGATAGTCGACCCCTTCTACATGCGTGCCAAGATCTTGGGCAGCGCTGGGGACCGGCAAGTCGCGAGTTCACACCTCGAAGGCGTCATTCTTGCAAACCCAGATAAGGATAACTTCCTCGTGGCTTACTTTCCCGAGTAATTCATCTCCTAAACGCCCCATAACATATGATTTCTTAGATTGCGATCGTTCTTTTTTTTCTAACATTCTGTGTTCTGTGCAGTGACACACATTGCACACTCATCCTCTTAAGCCCGAAATATTCCATGGCCACGTATTTCGACCCTGACCGTGACTCCAAGATAGACTACACAAATGTCAAGAAAGTTCTTGATGATGCTCTCCCCGGCTACGCCGCATCTGGAGGCACCTTTAAGAGGCCATCTCGTAGGTATGGCAGGCACGTGTTCACCCACAATACGACGTTCCCCTGCGTCAAGCAGCCGCCTGACGGTCAGAAGGATGCCTACTACGCCCTGCATCACATGCGGGCGATCGTACGGGACCATAATCACCTTCTGCTACCAAATAATCTCAAAGATTGGGCCGCAAGCTTGGCGGCAATCCAGGACGTGGACATCCGACAAGAATTCTTTCGCATCCAGTCGGAGTTTGCAGAAATCATCCATCAAGATGTCCTTCGTACCTCGGGGCAGTTCTACCTCAAATTTCAACCGTCCAACAGCGAGATAGACACAATGCTACAAATGCAGGCTGACAACGCCGGTGACTTCATGACCATCACGACAGACGGCGGCTTCATCCACGCTCCGGTCCCATGAGTCGAGTCGAAAGTAGTGATGCTATGTGTAGTTCTGAAACATTGATTAGCTCTTGTTGTAATTGAACTTTAATGAACTTGTATGTCTCTTTGGTTTGGACAGTCGTTCAACTTAGATGTAATCGATGCTATTTATTAGTAGGACCATGAATCGTGCTATTAATGTCTTGCTTTTCTCTTCCGATCCTTTGGTTGCATACTTATATATTGCTTATGTATTGTCTGTTGTTTGGCTAGTGCATAGAGATGCCGTCGTATGTCGTGTACAAGGGTAAGGTTCCCAGAGTCTACGACGACTGGGAGGAGTGTCGGAACAGGTTCACCGTTTCAGCGGTAACAGTTACATAGGGTACACCACTAGGGCGGCGGCGGAATCTAGATACGCGCGCTATCTAGCGGGAGAGAGGAGGGAGCGTTGGAGGAACCGGATGAAGACCAGTTTCATCGCGATGATGCTCATCGTGATGACCGCAGCTCTCTTCTATGTGATGGTAGTTTAGATGATCGATATCGACTTGTAATGTGAAGACAAACTCGCTACTCGCGGTCTCGAGACTTGTAATGTTCTATCTTTGTTCGGTCTTTTGAATTCGGAGACTAATATGATGAATTGTATTCAGAGACTAATCTTCTATTGTATTCGATGAATCTGCTGTTGCTGTGTGGTGCTGCTTATATTCTGTCCAATAATATATTTTGTAGTCTGTGCAAAAATCAGAAAAGAAAAAAATAATCCCTAATATACATACTAATGGCGCATCACACCGCAGTGCGCCATTAGTATGCCAAAGGATACTAATGGCGCATCACCATGCAGTGCGCCATTAGTATGCCAAAGGATACTAATGGCGCATCACCACGCGGTGCGCCATTAGTATGGCTAGGCACATGAGTAAATATGGCCCCCTGGGAGGCTTACTAATGGCGCACCGTGGCCTTTACTAATGGCGCACTGCCTCGTGCGCCATTAGTATACCAGATACTAATGGCGCACTAGTGGTGCGCCATTAGTAAAAAATACTAGTGGCGTGGTGCTAGTGGCGCACCAGTAGTGCGCCATTAGTAGGCAAAACTGGTGCGCCACTAGTAAGCCTTTTTCTAGTAGTGTACACAGACACACATGGTGCAAGCAAAGTCAACATGCAAGTCTGGGGCTCATGATAAGATGTTCGCTTGGGTGGGGGACGATGAATACTCTGGGAAGAAGTGCGATCACCTCGCGGAAGAATATGCCGGAAAAAGATTTCCTCTCAAAGGGGCTGGATGTCGGGCAATGGTAAAATGGTTATTTTCAGAATGTGTAAACACCACGAAAATGATACCATCGGAAAGGGCTCGATGAACAAAAAGTGTGGGTTTTGGAATCACCTAAATCAGACTTACTGTTGCGAAGTTGTGGCCGTTCACTCGTTAGGCAGAGAATAAATAGAAAACTGTCTGTTCCTGCTCTTAACCAGTGAACGTTCACTATCTAAGCGTTTTAGCGCAGGTGGCTGGGAACAGAAAACACATTTTTGCCAAAATACGCTTTCAGCGCAGGGAGGCGGCTTTGGAGGAAAGCGCCTCCACTTCACTGACGTGGCTAGCTGGGCCACCTCTTATGTCGCCAACAGGTGGGTCCCACACCTCCTTCTCTCTCCTCCTCCTCTTCTTCTTTCTTCTCCTCGTCTGATCCCCGACTGGGCGACGAGAGCTTCGGCGCAGGTGCAACCACGGTGCTCAGGAGAGCCCTTCGACCAGGCGACGATAATGCAGACAAGGTCACCAGCGAGCACCGCATCTAAGGGTGGGTAGCACAGGCGACAGGGGTGGCTGGAAGTGCGGCGACGAGGGGAGACAGTGGGCGGCAAGGTCAGGTCATTGGAAGGTGGCGCTGGGGAACAGGGATGGGCGACGGGCCGGGGACGGTCGCCGGAGAGTGGCGCGTCCATCCCTGGGTCAGACGAGGCGTGGGGGTGCTCGAGCGAGTGGAATGGCGGCGGAGCCGTGGGGAGGCTCGTCGGAAATCTGAGCGCTCCGGCGAGGGATTCGGTCGGGCGAGTGCACTATGATGCACCAGAGGAAGTGGGTAGAAGGCTGAGGGAGTTTGGCTTGCTCGGGGAGGGCTCACGTTGCGGCTTTTATAGCTGAGCATCAACAGTGGGTGCGTCAAGCTGACCGGCGCGCTGTTGCTCGCGGCGAGGTTGCAAGCGGGGAGAGGCGCCGACCCGACGATCGCCAGAGGGAGTAGACAGCTCGGGGAGGAAGAAACAAGGGGAAGGGGGCACCATGAAGAAAACGACGATGGTCACGGGCGTGCAGTGTCGCCGCGGCGACTGCCGTGGCATGGGGAGGGACCAATCAGAGGGGGAAAGTGAAGGAAATATGCCCTAGAGGCAATAATAAAGTTATTATTTATTTCCTTATTTCATGATAACTGTTTATTATTCATGCTAGAATTGTATTAACCGGAAACTTAATACATGTGCGAATACATAGAGAAACAGAGTGTTACTAGTATGCCTCTACTTTGACTAGCTCGTTAATCAAAGATGGTTAAGTTTCCTAGTCATAGACATGTGTTGTCATTTGATGAACGGGATCACATCATTAGAGAATGATGTGATTGACTTGACCCATCCGTTAGCTTAGCACTATGATCGTTTAGTTTATTGCTATTGCTTTCTTCATGACTTATACATGTTCCTATGACTATGAGATTATGCAACTCCCGAATACCGGATGAACACTTAGTGTGCTATCAAACGTCACAACATAACTGGGTGATTATAAAGATGATCTACAGGTGTCTCCGATGGTGTTTGTTGGGTTGGCATAGAACGAGATTAGGATTTGTCACTCCGTGTTTCGGAGAGGTATCTCTGGGCCCTCTCGGTAATGCACATCACAATAAGCCTTGCAAGCAATGTGACTAATGAGTTTGTTGCGGGATGATGCATTACGGAACGAGTAAAGAGACTTGCCGGTAACGAGATTGAACTAGGTATGATGATACCGATGATTGAATCTTGGGCAAGTAACATACCGATGGCAAAGGGAACAACATATGTTGTTATGCGGTTTGACCGATAAAGATCTTATTAGAATATGTAGGAACCAATATGAGCATCTAGGTTCCGCTATTGGTTATTGACCGGAGATGAGTCTCGGTCATGTCTACATAGTTCTCGAACCCGTAGGGTCCGCACGCTTAACGTTCGATGACGATTGGTATTATGAGTTTATGTGTTTTGATGTACCGAAGGTTGTTCGGAGTCTCAGATGTGATCACGGACATGACGAGGAGTCTCGAAATGGTCGAGACATAAAGATTGATATACTGGAAGGCTATGTTTGGACACCGGAAAGGTTCCGAGTGGTTCGGGAATCTTTCTGGAGTACCGGGAGGTTACCGGAACCCCCCCGGGGAGTTAATGGGCCTTAATTGGCCATGGTGGAAGAGAGGAGGAGGCGGCCAAGGTGGGGGCGCGCCCTGAGGGAGTCCTGGATTAGGGGGTCCTCGGACAGCCGGATTATAAACTTTAGCCGGACTGTTGGACTATGAAGATACAAGACTCAAGATTTCGTCCCGTGTCCGGATGGGACTCTCCTTTGCGTGGAAGGCAAGCTTGGCAATACGGATATGTAGATATTCTCTTGTAACCGACTCTGTGTAACCCTAGCCCCCTCCGGTGTCTATATAAACCAGAGGGTTTAGTCCGTAGGACAAGAACAATCAGAATCATAGGCTAGCTTCTAGGGTTTAGCCTCTACGATCTCGTGGTAGATCAACTCTTGTAATACTCATATCATCAAGATCAATCAAGCAGGAAGTAGGGTATTACATCCATCGGGAGGGCCCGAACCTGGGTAAACATTGTGTCCCCCGCCTCCTGTTACCATCCGCCTTAGACGCACAGTTCGGGACCCCCTACCCGAGATCCGCCGGTTTTGACACCGACATTGGTGCTTTCATTGAGAGTTCCACTGTGCCGCCGCGATAAAGGCTTGATGGCTCCTTCGATCATCGACAACGATGCGATCCAGGGCGAGGCTTTCCTCCCCGGACAGATCTTCGTATTCGGCGGCTTCGTACCGCGGGCCAACTCGCTTGGCCATGTGGAGCAGATCGAGAGCTACGCCCCTGGCCATCAGGTCAGGTTTGGAAACTTGAACTATACTACCGACATCCGCGGAGACTTGATCTTCGACGGATTCGAGCCCATGTCAGGTGCGCCGCACAGTCACGACGAGCATAACTTAGCTCTGCCGTCGGACAGTGTTCGGGAGATCACACCTACAACTACTCCGGCCCTCAATCCGGAGCAGATCGTGCCGTCCGAGGACAGGTGGATAGACCCCACCACAGAGGTCGCACACGCAGCGGCGATAGAGCTGAATACTGACTTCACCTCTTATGAGACCCGTGTTGCCGGACACTTGGATTCGTCCCCGGCCACGGGCTTCGAACCGCCTGCGTCCGTGCCAATCGAATCTGATTGGGCACCGATCATGGAGTTTTCCTCCGCGGATATCTTTCAGCACTCACCACTGGGCGACGTGCTAAACTCATTAAGGTCTCTCTCCTTGTCAGGAGACACTTGGCCGAACTATGTCCGGCTAGAGTGGGATGCCGACGACGAAGAAATTCGCTCCCCACCCACCACCCACGTAGTAGCCACTGTCGACGATTTAACGGACATGCTCGATTTCGGCTCCGAAGACATCGACGGTATGGACGACGATGCAGGAGACGAACAGGAACCACTACCCATAGGGCGCTGGACTGCCACCTCATCATATGATATATACATGGTGGACACCTCCAAAGAAGGCGATGGCGATAAGGCAACGGAGGATAACCCCTCCAAGAAGCAATCCAAGCACCGGCGTCAGCGGCGCCGCTCTAAGTCCTGCCATAGCAAAAGCAGCGATACCGGCACAAGAGACAATAACGCTCCGGATAGTGCCGAAGACGAAGACAATCCCCTCCAGCCAGTCCTCAAACAGGAGGCTGAACAAGCTAGCCCTCAGGAACAGGCAGCAGACGAAGAATCAGAGGATGACAATTACATGCCTCTCTCCGAAGACAAGGTGAGCCTCGGTGACGAAGAATTTATCATGCCCGAGGATCCCGTCGAGCAGGAGCGCTTCAAGCGCCGGCTTATAGGCACAGCAAATAGCCTGAAGAAAAAGCAACAACAGCTTCGAGCTGATCAATATCTGCTAGCGGATAGATGGACTGAGGTCCTGGCGGCCGAGGAATACGAACTCGAGCGCCCAACCAAGAGTTACCCAAAGCGCAGGTTGGTACCCCAACTCGAGGAGGAAGCATTAAAACCTGCATTACCAGTGTATGATGCGGCTGATCGGCCACCTCGTGGCCGAGACAGTGGGGCATATTAGCCCGAAGTCCAGCCCGCACCCCGTCGCCAAACAAACAAAAACACCAAGGCCCGGGGCAACACGCATGACCTGTGAGACGTATTGGAAAACAAAGCAGGACATACAAGATCGATCTACGGATCACAGGGGCGCGCCCCAACGCGTGACGATGATCGTCACGCCGGATACACTAAAAGCAAATCCGGCCGGGTAGAATACAGCAGACAAGACTCGTATGAACTACGTCGTGACATAGCCCGAGACAGAGGAGCCGCACACCCCCTATGCCTCACTGATGAAGTAATGGATCACGAATTCCCAGAAGGATTTAAACCCGTGAACATTGAGTCATATGATGGTACAACAGACCCCGCGGTATGGATCGAGGATTTCCTCCTCCACATCCATATGGCCCGCGGTGACGATCTACATGCCATCAAGTACCTCCCACTAAAACTCAAAGGACCAGCTCGGCATTGGCTGAATATCTTTCCAGCGAACTCCATTGGCAGTTGGGAGGATTTGGAAGATGCATTCCTTGACAACTTCCAGGGCACTTATGTGCGACCACCGGATGCTGATGACTTGAGCCATATAACTCAGCAGCCAGGGGAATCGGCCAAGAAATTCTGGACCTGGTTCCTAACTAAGAAGAACCAAATTGTCGACTGTCCGGATGCAGAGGCCTTAGCGGCATTTAAGCATAACATCCGTGACGAGTGGCTTGCCCGGCACCTCGGCCAAGAGAAGCCGAAGTCTATGGCAGCCCTCACGACACTCATGACCCGCTTTTGCGCGGGCGAGGATAGCTGGCTGGCTCGCAGCAACAACACATCAAGAAATCATGGCAATTCAGATGCCAAAGATAGTAACGGCAGACCACATCGCAACAGACACAAGCGCCGCAACAATGGCGACAACGCCGAAGACACGACAGTCAATGCCGGATTCAGTGGCTCTAAATCCGGTCAGCGGAAGAAGTCGTTCAAAAGAAGCAATCCGGGCACGTCCAGTTTGGACCGCATACTCGATCGCTCGTGTCAAATTCACGGCACCCCCGATAAGCCAGCCAATCACACCAATAGAGAATGCTGGGTGTTCAAGCAGGTCGGCAAGTTGAATACCGAAAACAAGGAAATGGGGCTGCATAGCGACGATGAGGAGGAGCCCCGGCCGCCGAACACAGGAGGACAGAAGAAATTTCCTCCCCAAGTGAAAACGGTGAACATGATATAGGCAACCTATATTCCCAAGAGGGAACGGAAGCGTGCACTAAGGGACGTCTGTGCGATGGAGCCAGTCGCCCCAAAGTTCAGCCCATGGTCTTCTTGTCCGATCACTTTCGATCGTAGGGACCACCCCACTAGTATCCGTCATGGCGGTTCTGCCGCATTGGTTCTTGATCCCATCATCGACGGATTTCACCTCACTCGAGTCCTTATGGACGGTGGCAGCAGCCTGAACCTGCTCTATCAGGATATAGTGCGCAAAATGGGTATAGACCCCTCGAGGATCAAACCCACAAAAACCACCTTCAAGGGTGTCATACCAGGTGTAGAGGCCTGTTGCATGGGCTCAATCACACTGGAAGTGGTCTTCGGATCTCCGGACAACTTCTGAAGCGAGGAGCTAATCTTCGATATCGTCCCCTTCCATAGTGGCTATCACGCACTACTCGGACGAACCGCATTTGCAAGATTCAATGCGGTACCGCACTATGCGTACCTCAAGCTGAAAATGCCAGGACCTCGTGGAGTTATACCAGTTAATGGAAACACAGAACGCTCGCTCCGCACGGAGGAGCACACTGCAGCCCTCGCAGCGGAAGCACAAAGCAGCCTTCTGAGGACAACCGCCAATTCGGCGAAAAGGCCCCCGGACACCTTCAAGCGAGTCCGGAGTAACCTGCAACAGGATCTCCAGGCACGTTCAGAACTTGGATAGCAATTTGGCCTCCGCCATAGTCCCAGTCTAGCGGCGAAATTTGTGCCGCGCGTACATAACTACGCACTCAAGATACCATGGTCATAGGCGGAGGCACGGCTATGGCACGACCCACAATGCGGCTCAACCGCCCCAGGGCACATATACCTTTATCATTTTCTCTCTTTCAGGACCTTACTCTCTGGAAGACCTCTCCGGCAGTCTGATTGTTGACTCATTGCGGGAAGGAAATACCAAGGAAGCAAGACGCTCTGACATACAAGGGAATCCCAGGTGGTCTCTGATAACGATCGAATACCTGTTTTACATACCAATACGCAGCCTGCCCTTGGATAGGACATGTCAAATAGTCCTATTTTTTGCTTATTGCACTACTTATATCTGTACGCTTTGACGTATTATTTAAATAACAATGCATAGCGTTAGTCTATTATTGCATTTCCTTTTTCCTTGTCTTCTTATTTTACGACAAATTGCACCCGTACATTCTGGTACGACCAGTGCGCCAGGGGCTTCAGTATACCCCATAACACGGCGTGAAAAGTCCGAACACTTTCGACAGTGCGGCACCCCGAACTTATAGCATTATATGCATCAGCTCCGAATCATGTCTTGGGTCAATAGTTGGGTTTGCCCGGCTCCCATGTTTTGGTACCTTACGTTCCGCTATATCAGCTAAGGTAGCACTGGGAGAACTACTGCGATTGTGTCCCGGTTCTTCCGTACGAGCACCTCAGTAGAGAAAGCCAAAAACTGACTGTCATGATGAGGCGAGAGTTGGTCGCTGTTCGAGAGGTCTGAAGTCCTTAAATACTTTTTCCGCTTCGGGCGAGGAGTCGGCCTTGGCCGACTTAGGCGTATATAGCGCCCCAAATTCGGCCTTCCGAATACTAGGGGCTTCGCCAAAATTTAAAATTGTAGACTTCTATGGCTAAGTGAGAGTGATAAAGCTTTATAGTCCGATTGTCTGGTTCGTTGTGCTGAACACCTCCTTCGAAGGACCCAAAATTGGGATAAAGAGTGCTCAGGTTTATCCCGAAGACCTCAGTACTAGTTACAATGGGGTAGAAGCCGATGACTGGCCAACTCTCAGATTTTATAAACGGCCGCACAGAAGGTAATATTTTAAATTAACAAGCGTTGCATAGCGCAGATGAACTCGTTTCATATTACAGGATCACATGAGTACATTCATTCAAATATTACATCCTTGGCACATTCCTCCGCCACAAGGCGAGCACCCTTCAGGACACTTTCATAATCCAGCTGCACCTCGCCTACTCGGGCCTCTTGCTTCTCTCGCTCGATACGCTCCTTGGCTGCTCTGTCTTCGGCCTCGGATAGCGCCCTCTGCAGGGCGCCCCTTCGATCGTGGCCCCTAGCAAAATTCATGACGATCCTATTATTCCAAAACCAAAATTTTCATTATCAATTTTCAGACGGGGTGTCACTTACCTTTGTTCCCTTTGAGCTGCCTATTGGTAAGGCCGAGCTCTTCCTTAGACTGCTCAAGGTCCCGCTTCAGTGCGGGGACCTCCGCAGTACGAGCGGCGGCGGCCAGCAGTGAAGCCTGCTTATTCACATAGACACATTTTGATTAGACTCCTGCGATTATTATTTGATCCTATATTCGGCCTTTCTTCGCGAACGCCAAACAGAGCATCAGGGGCTACTGTCTATGCTGTAGCATTTTCTTACAATTTGATTACTTACCTCAAAGCCGGTTAGGAGGCTGGCACAAGCTTCAGTTAGTCCGCTCTTAGCAGACTGAACCTTCTTGACTACCGCACTCATAATAGTGCAGTGCTCTTCGTCAATGGAAGCGCCGTGAAGCACTTCCAGCAAGTTGTCCGATGCCTCTGGATGGACAGAGGCCATCGGCACAGACAGCTTGCCCCCCTTAGCGAGGGGTTGCCTGACAGAATCCGGAACCACTGGAGGTTCCGTTGCCGTATTCGGCTTGGGGCTAGACTTGCTGCCCCCGGTGTTAGGGCCCAGGGGAGTCTTGCCACTCGTGCGCCCAGCGCCTAGAATGTCGCCTTGGGGCACCTCCGGAACTGTCTCCCCTTGGTTCAGTTCCCTTTGAGACAACACCTCGGCGTCGTCCATAGGTCGGGGGGAGGAGGCGGTCGGGAGTGAATCGCTGTTCATATCTGACGGGCCAAAAGAATCATCCGACGAAGATACGTCGATATGGGCTCGGGATGGACTGCATAATCATGTTCGGCGTGATAAGAAGCAGTACAATAAAATGTACCAAGAATTATTATGGTATCCGGATACTCATGACTTCACCAGGGGCTTGTCCCTGGGTAACCACTCCTCGTCACTGAAACCGGCCGTCGTGGAGCTGTCCGGGAGGAGGGTCCTTCCCTTCTTGGACCCTTCGGCCTCCCCTGATGGGGCGGCCATCCTTTTCCTGTCCCGCGCCCCGGCTAGGGGGGAGAACTTTCCTCTTCCTCCTCCTCGTTTTCGTGGGAGGAGTGCGCCTTGGTGTTTTCGGACGATGAGTCTGATATAACCTTGCGCCGGAGACCCTTCCTGGTCCCCGTGGCCTTCTTCTTGGCCTTCTTCTCCGGCACCTCATAAGGCGCCGGAACCAGCATCTCCATTAGGAGAGCATCTGCTGGATCTTCGGGCAGGGGGGCTGGATAATCGATCTGCTCCACTGCCGCTACCCAGTCCTGTTAAATGGTGTGGAGGCTTAGATCCCACATGGTTATACTGGGGAAAAGAACATCTTATGAGATATAAAAGACTTACCGGATTGGCAGGGCGCTTTGCGCTGAGTCCGCGGTCCTCTGTAAGGGGAGGAGGTACCTCGGCGCCCTTGAACAGCACCTTCCAGATGTCCTTGTGCGTCGTGTCGAAGAGCTCTCGCAGCGTCTAATGCTTAGCCGGGTCGAACTCCCACAAATTGAATGCCCGTCTTTGACACGGGAGGATCCAGCGGAAGAGCATGACTTGGACCACGTTGACAAGCTTGATTTTCTTGCTTATCATGTTTTTGACGCAGGTCTGGAGTCCGGTCAGCTCCACCGATGAACCCCAGGATAGGCCCTTCTCTTTCCAGGAGGTGAGCCGCATGGGGATTCCGGATCAAAATTCTGGGGCCGCCACCCAGTTGGTGTCGCGTGGCTCGGTGATGTAGAACCACCCCGATTGCCACCCCTTTACAATCTCCACATAGGAGCCTTCGAGCCAGGTGACGTTGGGCATTTTGCCCACCATGGCGCCTCCGCACTCCGCTTGTTGGCTAACCACCACCTTCGGTTTAACGTTGAAGGTCTTCAGCCACAGGACGAAGTGGGGCCTGATGTGGAGGAAGGCCTCACACACGACGATAAACGCCGAGATGTTGAAGATGAAATTGGGGGCCAGATCATGAAAATCCAGCCCGTAGTAGAACATGAGCCCATGGACAAACGGGTGGAGGGGAAATCCCAGTCCGCGGACGAAGTGGGTAAGAAATACCACCCTCTCATGGGGTTCTGGAGTAGGGACGATCTGCCCCGCATCTGGTAGCCGGTGCGCGATATCTGCGGCTAGGTATCTCGCTCCCCGGAGCTTTGTGATGTCCTCCTCCATAACGGAGGAGACCATCCACTTGCCCCCCGCTCCGGACATGCTTGGAGTGGTTTTGAGGAGAAAATGCGAACTTGGGCGCTGGAGCTCGAGTGCGCAAGAATGGAGGAGCAAGGAAGAAGAAGGTGTGGGTGAAAAAGATGAATCCTTGTCCCTTTATAAGGGCGGAAGAAACTACGCGCCTCCCCACCTGCCTGGTAAACTCGCTTATTCCCGAAGTGTTGTAATTGATGGCGCGGTTGGGTTACCCACACCCGTATTGATGAGAATCCCGTGATAGGGGGACACGATCTCTGCTTCGACAAGACATGCCAAGAAAACCGCCTCGCAATATGTGCAGTAGCTGGTTAGGAGAAACGGTTTGAATAATGATCGGGCCGTGGCGTGATGTCACGCTATGAAACTTGTCAGCAGATTAGATTTGTGAAAATATTATACTCTCTACGGTGGTATGTGGAATTTATTTTACAGAGCCGAACACGATCCTTGTGTTTAAAATCTTCTATGGAGTATTCGGAGGAGGAACCCGCCTTGCAATGCCGAAGACAATCTGCGCGCCGGACTCATCGTCATTGAAGCCTGGTTCAGGGGCTACTGAGGGAGTCCTCGATTAGGGGGTCCTCGGACAGCCGGATTATATACTTTAGCCGGACTGTTGGACTATGAAGATACAAGACTCAAGATTTTGTCCCGTGTTCGGATGGGACTCTCCTTTGCGTGGAAGGCAAGCTTGGCAATACGGATATGTAGATCTCCTCCCTTGTAACCGACTCTGTGTAACCCTAGCGCCCTCCGTGTCTATATAAACCGGAGGGTTTAGTCCATAGGACAAGAACAATCATAATCATAGGCTAGCTTCTAGGGTTTAGCCTCTACGATCTTGTGGTAGATCAACTCTTGTAATACTCAGGTCATCAATATCAATCAAGCAGGAAGTAGGGTATTACATCCATCGAGAGGGCCCAAACCTGGGTAAACATTGTGTCCCCCGCCTCCTGTTACCATCCGCCTTAGACGCACAGTTCGGGACCCCCTACCCGAGATCCGCCGGTTTTGACACCGACAACCCCCCTCCCTCAGATAGACAATTGGGCTATGGCGCCCCCCCAAAGCCCAATCCGAATTGGGAAGGGGGCCGACCACCTTTTCCTTCTCTCCCTCTCCCTCTTCCTTCTTCTCCTACTCCAACTAGGGAAGGGGGAAAACCTACTCCTACTGGGAGTAGGACTCCCCCCCTTGGGCGCGCCATAGAGAGGGCCGGCCTTCCCCTCCACTCCTTTATATACGGGGGAGGGGGGCACCCCATAAACACACAAGTTGATTGTTTAGCCGTGTGCAGTGCCCCCTCCACAGATTTCCACCTCGGTCATATCGTTGTAGTGCTTAGGCGATGCCCTGCATCGGTAACTTCATCATCACCGTCATCACGCCGTCGTGCTGACGAAACTGTCCCTCGACCACAGCTGCATCTATAGTTCGTGAGACGTCACCGAGCTGAACGTGTGCAGATCACGGAGGTGCCGTACCTTCGGTGCTAGGATCGGTCGGATCGTGAAGACGTACGACTACATCAACCGCATTGTCATAACGCTTCCGCTTTCGGTCTACAAGGGTACGTAGACAACACTCTCCCCTCTCGTTGCTATGCATCACCTAGATAGATCTTGCGTGATCGTAGGAATTTTTTTGAAATACTACGTTCCCCATCAGAAAGTGCTAGAGAGGGGGTACACGGACGTAGGGGAGCCGGTGGACATGACCAAACGAGCCAAAGCTGGCCGGAGCAGGCCTGCCGATGAGAACAGTGCGCAAACCACCATTTTGGCCGGCTACACTCATGGTCACCACGGCCATACTTGTCCTGACATTATCTTGAATGTTAAATCATGTCAACAGGACGTCTCACTGCTCATATAGATGAGATATGTGGCTGGAATCAACTAGAAGCCTCTGCTGTGGGAGAAACCTGCACAAACAAGTTCCAGCAGCAAACAGTTTGATGGAAAGACTAGACAGTGCACAACCCCCTTAGGCATGGGATTTGGGTGAGTGTGGTCATCTACTAAGGTGACCACTAAGCCAAAATATCAGCCCAAAAATATGAGGCGAGCTAGTACTTGTTGTGCAAAGTGCCAAACTGGCCAGAAATGCAAAAGAGGGTGCTGGGGAAAATTGGCTAAATGAACATAACTGAAATTTGGTGGCGACCAATGATTTAAGCTATTTAATGAGCTGGTAAAGTTTCAGCTCGTTTGGATACTCCATGAAGGTACTTCCTTCACAAAGTGAGAATCTAGACACAAACTTGAGAAAATTGTAGAGGAAGATTGGATGAATGGATTGAGCTGATTCTAGGTTTGAGTTAGCGATTTATCAATGTGGACCACTCTGCAAAATTTCAGCTCAAATGGATTAAGGAATTAGTCACTTCCTTCACAAAGCTTCAGACAGGGCAAAAACTTGCTTTGGATCATGTGCTCAAATTCTGGACTACGAAACAAAGGTTTTGGGTGGAAATGATCTAGATATAGCAAGTACCAGCTCCAAAAATTATTTGGGAATTTTCCTGGCTATAGAAATGGTAGTTTCTTTGGAAAGTGGCAGAAATGAAATATTGGCTTAAAATAGGAAAAGGCAATTTACCTTATTTAAATATGGCAAATATTTTTGCCAGAGCTTGGGATAGACATAAAGATCATCTCCACAAATTTTCATAAACTGTAGAGATGTCTAGCTATGCCTCTGGATTTAATTCCTCAGATAGACAAAAGAAGGAATTAATCCTAGATAAAAAATATTGCATATGACTTGGCAATATTTTTGCATATCCAGGGTGCAAAGATATAGAATGATTTCTGAGAATTTTGGAGGCTCAATAGAACAAAGGAAATGGGGACTCCTTTGTAATCACAAAGGCAAGATTCAAATCCCAAAACTTGGAATTTAGGGTTTGAATGGGTTTTGATGGAGTTTGAGATGATTCAAATGAGGTCCTGCCCAACATAAAAGGCAGAGGCAAGGTTTATAAAGATTGAAAATTTTCCTGGATTCTCAGAATCATCCAGCAAACTCCGGAGAAAGATTTTGAAAAGAGCGCTAGGAAGGAATAACAGTGCACATGATGCTCATAATTTTATTATGTCAAAGAATGGCAGTTGATGTGACCATGAAGAAAAAACACCTACCACGTAGATTTCCACCCCTTGTCATAGCTCAACAAAGACGTTTTGGAACAGTAAAATATCAATATTATTGATACATGTATGCATATTGCAACGGAATGTGATGGGTGTATAAATACTTATTTTTATGGGATATACTTGTCATTGTTGCGATTTGAGTTCAACTATGTGAATAAGGTGATATGAGTACATATTTGCACTTCCACATATTGTTGGCCTATTTGTATGGACAAAAAACACTGGCCCAATGGAGCTTGGCAAACCGCCCCCATTTGTTGCAACAGATAACACTGCCCCAAACATAGCCCAAATGTGGGGTGGGTATGCAGCTATTCGAATACATTTCACTACAAAAAAAAGACACATCCGTGACATTTTGGGCCTAACGAATTTTTTTCTGTCATACATATGACACTTCTATGACGATAATTGTGACAAAACCCGGTATCATCATAGATGTGGTGGGCTCCTACTTCTATGACAAAAAATCATGACAGAAAATGGGCTTTTCGTCCTGGGCGGGCCGGAGACGCAACTGCATGACATTCTTTGGGCCGTCCATGACGGAAAAACCCGTGGTAGAAGCGAGGGCGAGGAAAATTTCGGGGAGTTCCCGGTTACGGTGGGAGGTCGGGCCCCGAGCGATGTGCGTTTCTCTCGTACACGTACACGCGTGTGTGCGAGGCGTTGGCTCTAACTGAACCCGAGCGAGGCGTTGGGCTCTAACTGAACCCGAGTGATTGCACTGCAGGCTACGCGTTACTGAACCCGAGCGATCGATCGATGGCTGTTAACTGAACCCAATCGAGCGATTTCTTCGCTACTGCTGCTAACTGAAGCCGATCGATGCTGCCTCTAGCTGAACAGTGAGCGTTGCTGGGGGGGTTTGGATGAATAGTTCCCGGTGGGGGTGGATGAACAGGACCCCGTGGTGTTGCCTCTGGATGAACAGGACCCCGATCGATCGAGCCGGTTGGGGTTGGATGAACAGGACCCCGTGGAGGGCAGGATGAACAGGACCACCCCGTGGAGGGCAGAATGAACAGTGGACGGTGGAGGGCTGGATGAACAGTAGCCCGTGGAGGGGTGGTTGAACAGGAGCCCGTGGAGAGGGCTTGTTGAACAGTAGCCGGTGGAGTAGCGCGTGGTGGAGGCTGGATGAACAGGAGCCCGTGGATGAACAGTCGCAGGTGGAGGCTGGAGGAGGTCGACGGTGGATGAACAGTAGCCCGTGGAGGCTGGAGGGGGTCGACGGTGAAGATGAACAGTGTCCCGTGGAGTCCCGTTTTGCGGTACGCCACACCCCTCCCGATGAACAGGACCCTCGTTTCGACAGTAGCGCTCCAACATAAGTCCGTTTCCTCTGTTTTGCGGTACGCCACACCCCTCCCGATCAACAGGACCCCCGTTTCGACCGTAGGAGATCCGTTTCCTCCGTTTTGCGGTACGCCAAACCCCTCCCGATGAAAAGGATCTCGTTTCAAACATGGCCGGTCGAACACAAGGCCGTTTCCTCCGTTCTGCGGTACGCCAGGCCTCGTTTCATCGGCTGTTCTGTCCAAGCCCTCCCGATGAACACGACGACGCATTCCGTTCCGACCCAGCCAGTTGGCTCCCCATGAACACGACGACGACGTTGTTTCTCCGTTCCGACCCAGGCATGTACACGAGCCCTGGCCGTACATATGCGCGAGTAGGCGTTCGAGACCCTGCCCGTATGTACGTACGTGGCCGTATTTTATTTCTTGCACACTGGATGTTGTACATACGTGTACATGCTACGTGCGCGCCTCTACTACGACACGTGCGCGCCTCTACATCGACCTGTATGTACGTACACGTTCGCGACCAGAATGACAATGCTACGTACGCTTCGACCAGGTGGGTCCCGACTGTCAGGCACTTCCTTGCCTGCGAAGATGTAGCTGGTGGGTCCCAGCAGTCAGGGGGGGAATCGTTTTTTTTGCCCGGACGCACTTCCTTGCGTACTAAGATGTAGCTGGTGGGTCCTCGCAGTCAGGGGGAAATGTTTTTTTCGTGAAATACGGTGGCCCGTCCAGTGGGTCCCCGCTGTCAGGTAGAGGAATAATTATTTTCCGCGTAATAAGGAGGCACTTCCTTGCTGCGGCTGTGGACCCAGCTGTCAGCCTCTCCATGTACAGTCCACGTCCGATGGAAGCTGTTCCTTGACCACGTTGACCACGCCGCGCCGAGAGCACCAGGGCGGTGGACGACGGCGAGGCCTAGGAAGGGGATGATGCGGAGCCGGGGAAGACACGGCAGTGGAAGCCCGCGCGGAGAGGAGTACGAGGGTTCACTGGTTCGGCTGCGGTGTGAGGCTGTCGTCGCCGCAGGGCCTGGCCAGCGATGGGAATAGTAGGGGGCGGTGAGTTCTCCACGGCAGCACAGCCGGCCACGGGAGGCAGGAGCATGCGGCACGACCGGCGCTGCTTTGGGTAGCTGGAGCAACAAGACCAGAGGTTGAAGAAGCACTACGGCCGTTGGATGGACATCATACGGTCACTGGAGCTAGCATCAGGCATATTGACTAAGTTGACAAAGCCCTCCGTCCCCGTCAACTTAGTAGGCCCACAAGTCAGCCTCCCACTATACTGGGTCCCAGCTAGCAGGGGGAGTATTCATTTTTTTGTGCGTAATAAGGACGCACTTCCTTGCGTGCGAAGATATAGCTGGTGGGTCCGAGCTGTTAGCGGCGGTAACGTTTTTTTCGCGAAATACAAAGGCCCTTTCGGTAGGTCCCAGATGTCAGGAGGATGAATCATTATTTTGCGCGTAATAAGGAGGCATTTTCTTGCGTGCGGCCGTGGACCCAGCTGTCAGCCTCTCCACGTACAATCCACTTCAGATGCATGTCGGTCGTTGACCACGTTAACCAGGCCGTGGCGGGAGCACCAGGGCGATGGACGACGGTGAGGCCTAGGAAGGGAATGACACGGAGGCAGGGAAGACTCGGTAGTTGTTTCCCACGCAGAGGGGAGTACGACTATACAAGGGTTTACTGGTTCGTCTGCCGTCGCCGGAGAATAACAACAGGTGTGGGTGAGTAGAGGGATGGCTAGGCCAGCGATGGGATTACGGTGGGGCGGGGAAGCCTGCGCGGCAGCACAGCCGGCCGCGGGGAGGAGGGAGCAGGCAGTCCCGCCGGCGCTTGTTTGAGCGGCTAGAGCATGAAGAGCAGAGATTGAAGCAGCACGACGGCCGTTGGATGGACATCCAACAGTCACTGCTTGTGCGTCAACCTTTTTTTAGGAAAGCCTCAAATCTGTGGAAAACAGCATACAACCCATCTTCCATTATTTCTATTAATTTACAGCCCATTTGCTAATTCTGAAGGTTTTTTTGGAGCACATATTCTTTTTGTTAGCATAACAGCCCATATTGTGGCCACGTTTAAAAAATTATACGAAATGTTGCATATTTCGGTGCGGTCCGAACTATTTTTAATCCCGAAATTTCGAGTCACATTCAAACTGATTTTAAAAATAAATGTATATCAATATAAAATCCAACAAATTGTCCACGCATAAAAATTAATGAAATTTAAAATCTTGAAATGAAAAAAAGAAATTTGAAAGTAATTGCCGGTTTGATAGGCCATTTTCTCGTCCAGCCGAATGAAGCTCTCCTCGTGTTGAAAGATTTGCAGCCCAATAGGCCTGACAAAGCGACATACTTGGCAAATCACAAAAAAACTGGGCTAGCCATTTTCAGAAAGAAAAAAATCTACTCGGCTGGTCTGTGGTAAACATAAAAGAGAAGGCTGTCTAGACATGCCAGAGTGCCCCGCACAGCCCAGTTGACACCCTGCTTCCGTCTCAAAAACAAATTAGATAAATGCCACAACAAATATGGCGATTCATAAAAATGCCACTCCAATTTCCAAACTTTGAAAAATGCCACTGCAATTTTTGCAAACTTCGGAAAACGCCACTGCAATTTGCAAACTTTGAAAAACGCCACTCCAGACTTCAAAAAATGCCACTGGGGATGGCATGAAATGGCATTTTTCAAAGTTTGGAAATTGCAATGGCATTTCTTAGAAACACCAGATTTGGAGTGGCATTTATCAAATTAACCCAAAACAAAAATAACTGGGCGAGCTGCTGGGTCCCTGATGTCAGCCGCTCGTTGTGCAACTCTCTCGTTTATTGACTACGTTGACAATGGCATGGGACCCAGATGTCAGAAATCCATTACGAGGAGCCATTTTTTTATTGGATTGAAATAAGGAGGCACTTTGCTTGCGTACTGCCATGACCTTGGCGGGTCCCTGCTGTCATCCTCTCCACGTACAATCATCTCCTGGTTGTGTACGCGTCAACTTGGTAGGCCCACAAGTCAGCCTCTAAGCCCGTGGAGGACAAATACAACCCATTTAAAAAAATAACAGCCCATTCCATATGTTCAAACGGAAAGTTCAACATTCAGAGCAAAGTAACAGGTCTGATCCACATATAGAGTACTGAACTTCCACGTTGACAACCATCATAGCCAAGTTAACTATCTACTTCCACTAATACTCTAGTATCGTACAAGTACTAACTTACTCTTAGCTAACTAGACGATGCCGGCCGCCATCTGCGGTACACGCTAAACGCCGGCACCGGCGTCCTCCGCCTCGCCTCGGACTTTCCAGAGGTGCGATAGGGCGCGTTGCTCGCGCGCGTTGGCGCTTTCCATGCCGGCGTGGTCCACCGAAGCTTCGGCTTCTAAGCAGGAAACCCACTTGACGAGCTGGTAGTAAAAATCGGCGTCGCGAACGCGTGCGTGCCCGACAGCCTCCAGGGCTATTTGCCGGGCGCCGGCCTCCACGTAGTCGGCCCACGTGCGGGCGCTCTGCTCGCGACTCAGAGCGTCGGTGCGCTGCTGCTCCATGTCCCGCTGGCGGCGCAAATCGGCGATACGCTGCTCATCCGCCAAGCGGTCGCGCTCCAACAACTCTTGCTCCTCCGCCAGGCGGCCGCGCTCCAACAAGTCCTCGATCTCCGCATTGCCATCTAAAGACCGATAGAATGCCTCCTCCCTCCGCCTGCCTTCCGGTGAAAAACCGAACACTAGTTCCGGCGGTGACCGCTGCCGGCCATGCCTATCGCGGACTGGCGGGGGCATGGCGGACGTGGCGAGAGCAAGGATAAGTGGCGAGCAACGTCGGGCCGGTGGGGGCTTATGTGGATAGGGTGAGTTGGGTCACGGTGCCACCATAGAAGGCCGAGAAACAGTACTTATAAGCGGAAGGTAGCGCGACGGTCATCGGATTTCAATGCATAATGAAGCAGGCATGGCTTAGCACGCCAGCTTGCCGTGGAAAACTAGAGAAACTGAAATTCTGACTGTGCCGTCCCGTCCCGTCCCGTCCGTGCTGGGTCGCACGCCGGGCTTACGGTCAAACGAGTGCACTCGAATCATCTCCCTCCTTGTCAATAATGATTCCACGGATTTAAAAGGCCCACAACAATTAAAGCGCATCTTTTTCGCATTAGTTAGCTGCCTTAATTACGGCCGGTTGCATGCGGGCACTCAAAATCGCTCGCAGCCAGTACGCGGAGCAGCATGCAACGAGTCGCAGCCGAGTGCATTAATTGATGAACTTTAGCTGGGAGATAAGGCATTTACGAACGTTTTTGCTAGCAGTTTCTTCAGATTCGCATGGCATTTTTTTCAGAGCAGCTGTCAGTTTCTTCAGAGGTAGGCATTTCTATTCAAAAAACTGCCACTTCGGATCTTGCGTCGCAACTAAAACAGCCAGGAGCGCATTAGTAGGCTAGCTAGTGATCGATCGGTAACTTGTAAACACTGAGCGAACAGATATAAGGAACTGTCAATGCATCTCAATGATTCACAGATCATATACAAATATGTAGCTCCAAAAGCAAAGATCAGCCACAACTAAAACCAACAAGTACGATTCCCATACATAAGATCAACATGTTAATGCATCTCAATGATTCACAGATCATATACAAATATGTAGCTCCAAAAGCAAAGATCTAGAAAAAACATATGTTCTTCCTACTAACATGGATGCTTCTCTTGGCCAACATTCAGTACAGACTGAATGACAAATTTGTTTGTGAAGTCTACAATTCCTCTTGCAAACGTAAGTGGTTTCACCACCAGCTGGAACCATGGGAATGAACCACACATGATGGAGGAACATCCACTGCAATATGATTTGGTCTTCTCTTGATCACACGACGAGACTATTTTCGGAATACAAACTTTAACTTAGGCAAAATGATGCCCATTGTATAATCAGACCAAAGCAATGAAGCACCTAGTGTTGGCCAATAAATAGTACAGTACTACTTTTCTGCAGTCCATGAAGTGACTATCCAATCTTTCTGTGTCTATTTTCAAATGGCACTGCATGCAGTGACTATACTATTCTCGATTTTCATTACTGAAAACCAGCATCTAAATCTAAACCATAGTATTTGCCCTAGAACTACCAGGTTCAACATCTCGCAACATAAACCCATACAACCTCCATCGCAAAAAAAACCATACAACCATATGCCAAGGAGGTACGTAGAACTATGAATTCCATTTTCGCTCCATACCAATCGTTCTAAAAACTACTTACTACTTATAACGCGCCATTGAAAATTGGAACTCTTAACCCCGCTAAAAAACGATATTTTAAACGTGGCTACTCGATCTGTGGCAACTGGCGAGCCACCGCGCTCCAAGTCGTTCACCTGTGGTCCCAAGTCCCGACCATCAACTCCTACAGATCAAATTATCACGCGAGCTGACTATTCCTACAAAGGTGCTCCACCACGTACCCGGTACCCGCGAATGCAGCAATCGTGCACCTAGGGTTCTAGGGTTTATTTGTTAACGTCGCCTTTACGTAACACTCATGTGTGCGAGACAGCGAGAGGCCGACTGCATGCGTGCGCCTCTTCTCTTCGTATATGGACTCCACCGTTTGTCTGGTGTCCAAAAAATTATAATAACTACTAGCAATGTGCCAATGCGTTGCCACACGATCAAAGTAGATTAATACATATTCACCGATTTGATAGAAAAAAAAGTCTAGTTTTGAAATACGTATATCACTAAAAATATGTTATGTTTCACTCAAAATATATTCCTTTGGCGGTTTTGATGAGATAAGGGAGGAATGTTGTTGGTTTCAAGATTCGAGAAGTGGTATATGTCTAATTTCTACTCTTACTAGCAAGATGCCCGTGTGTTGCACGGAACATCAAGATCTTGTGGGAGAAAAGGATGAATGAGGGAAGGCCTTATCTGCAAATGTGGTGAAGAGTGCGGGTAAATTGCCATATTTTCCTTCCTATCCGTCAGATATAAATCGGATGACCTACATTGCAGGATGGCAGGCCCACCATCATCACCAACTCTATTTTTTATTCCTACTCTTATAAAAAGCATTGTCGGTGATGATCGTGTGCCTGCCATCCTGCAATATAGGCTATCCGATCTATATCTGACGGATAGGAAGGAAACTATGGCAATTTTGCAAAAAGATACCCACACCCCTCTCCACATTTGCAAATAAGGCCTTCCCTCGTTCATCCTTTTCCCCCACAAGATAAACTACTCATACAAATGCATCTTGATATTCCGTGCAACGCATGGGCATCTTGCTAGTTGTTGAAAAAAGCCCATGTGTGTGTGAGAGAGAGGGAGAGTGGAGGAGGACGGAGTGCATGTGTGACAAAGACACAAGGAGTGTGTGTGCGATAGGTATCAGCTTAAAATGAGGCGATAGTGTGTGTGTGCACGATCGAGAGGGCGTGTCTCAAGAAGGGAAGAAAAATCTACATAGATACAAGGAGCGGGAGAGAGACATTTATGCGATGGTGGAAGCATGAGTGTGCGGGTGTATAAACCTATCTAGAGGCTAGCTAGTCGATAAATATTTGTGAGAGAAATATGAGTCGTTGTGCGAAAGCGAGAGTTTTGTGTGTGTGAGAGAGAGACGGTAGTCGGGAAGGGGAGTGGAAGCAGGAGTTGTGTGTGTGTGTCTGTGAGAGAGAGAGAGGAGACGGTAGTCGGGGTTGTCTGATCGGTAAACAAATGAATAATGTCAGTCTAGGATGGAGACGAAAAGGAGACCGCAACAAATGTTGTGTCTATAGGAGAGAGAGAGAGTATTTTAGTGGTATGACTCATATGTAGAGACATATAGGGTGTGTGAGAGAATCCCATAGAGAGAAAGACAAAGTGAAAGACGAGTGGAGACTGTGTGTGTGGCAGTGAAAAACAAAGCTTAGGTACCGAGTGATACCAGAGAACAGTAGAGACGTGAGAGATAATGGAAACCGTGTAATGTATAATGATAGGGAGAGTGTGACACTTCTCAAGGGAGACGTCGAGAGACCATGTTTGCGAGGATAGGAGAAACATGAAGTGAGCGTGCGGGTGAGCTGGAGAAAAGAGAGTGATAGCTACCTGAAGGAGCATGCATGCGAGAGAGATGGGCGTGAAAGGAGTGAACAAAAAAGGGATTCAAATATTTGAATTCGAGAGGATGATACATGTAATCCATACTCGAACCAAAATTGATCTATCAAACATGCATACTCATATGAATTCATGCACATCTATGTTATTTAATATGTAGATATTACTGATCCATACATTTTAGTAGAACATAATTTGGTTAATTTTTTCGAACTCAACCTTAAGATTTCGAGATCGTTGTATTTGTAAATCATATTATACATATAAAGGAGCAGAATTCTTTGTTGTGCTTTTGAAAGTATATATAAAAAAATGATGTATATAGAATGTAATTCCAATTGAAAATGGATCCCGCCCGAAAAAAAACTAGAATACAAACGGGATTCGAATTGAGTTGGCACGGTAAACGTGCACTCTGCAAAATTTGAACGAAGCGGGGAAAGTCGCAGTAACCGCCCGAACCCAAAATCTGCGAGATGGAAATCACTACTGCCTATCCCTGCCACGCAAAGCCTATCTGCTGGATTTCTATAGGTTTCGATAGGGGTAGGTTTGTAATTTCACCCAAACGTGACGTAACCGCCTCTCACCCGGATTCATACACGGTGGGCGCCAAAACACAGTGTGTCCTCGGCCGAAATTGACTCCCTCCCCGATTCATATTCATACACGGTGGGTGCCAAAAACAAACTCTCGTCGGCAAATATTCGGTGTATGCGAGATTACCGTCCTATCCCCAACCGACTAATGTTGCTGTGATATAGTAGAAATTTGAAACGGGGGCTAAGTTTGTAAATTTCCTCGCATTTGAGACAAGCGCGCCCTCAATACATGGTTGGCCCCTTCCTCTCTACCTCCCTTTTCCCCATTCGTACTCCGTGGGCGCCAAAACACCCTCTCCACCCCACCCTCCTCCGTCCGCCGCCGTCCGCCACCCCATCCACCGCCGTCCTCCTCCACCATGCCAGAGCTGATACCACGACGCCGCCGTCCATTAGAAGAGATCGACCTCTCTCATCCACGGCTTCGGACCGGGATCCTTGCATCCCGTCCTCTCGCTTCATCCCCGCCGTCGTCCACCTTGCCGGCGCCGCTCCTACGACCGTCTCGTCCACCGCGCCCCTCCGCCGCCGTCTACCCTCCTAGATCTGCTTCCACGCCGCCGACAGCCATCGTACCGCAGCACCGTCAAATTCTCTGCAGATGCGTACACGGCGCCGTACCAGAGGCGGTACTCTTTCGTATCAGCTCAACTTATTTATCGCAGCAAGAAAATAGATCGCCACTGCTTTACTATGATTTCTTGTCTTGGTTGCGAAGTTGCTTTTGTCCAGTTTGCACCTTCAGATCCGCCATGGCACGCTCAACACTATACTCCCAATGCTTATGGTTTTCCCCTTTTATATTCCACACTAGTTAAATCAAAGTAGACTAAATTTCAAAATTGGGCCAGTCGATTTTTCAGAGCTCGCCGGAGTTCGCCGGTGCGATCGAAGGCGCTCGGGTGGTTGTGGGGCCTCGCCGAACGAAGAAAACTCGACGCGGGTGGGGGTTGGGGCGGGGGTGGGGGTGGGGGTGGCGGAGGAACACAGGCGGTGGGGGCCGGTGGTCCGGCCGACGGCCCGTGCGGTGTTCTGTATGGGAAGAATCAGAGACGAGGAAGAAGAAGGGTTACGAGACGTAGGATCTTCATCCAACCGCCTGAAATGGTCGAGAGATAGCTGGGAGTTGCATTCTTAATGCGCTCTGGTTCATCATGTGTGGGCACTGCGCAACCAACATTTTATTATCCAAAATCTGCTTGCTCTTCTTTACCATGTTCCTCTTCCGTTCTTCTTTAATATGTACTCTCTCCGTTCCTAAATACAAGTCTTTGTATAGATTCCACCATGGACTACATATGGAGAAAAATGAGTGAATCTACACTCTAAAATGTATCTGGATACATCTGTATGTGATCCATAGTGGAAATCTCTACCAAGACTTATATTTTGGAACGGAGGGAGTATGTAGTAGGACAGTATGTTCCTTGTACTAAAGATGAGCAGGGACATTTGCAGTGTAGAGGTCTATACGGTCGGTTGTGATGGACACTTTGAGCCTCTTTGATTCGTAGGATCTTGTAAACATAGGAATAGGATTTGTTGTGGCCTGCCCACTTGAATCCTATAAGAATAGCAAGGAAATGCGGGGAGTTGTGTCGCCTTTGAGAGTTACACTGATATTAACAGTACCGCACCTTCACTTGAAGAGAGCTGTTATCCGAAGCCTTTCTAGCCGTACCGGCAATACTAGCACATATATTCCAGCAAGTTCCACTTTGCTGATTTTACTCTCATGCTTAAGGTTTTCCCGTTATATCTACACTATGATCTGTGTAGCTGCTTTGTGTCGCACTAGCAGCAGTCCACTCTTGAAGCTAAACACTGCAATGACTTACAAAATTGGCACCAAGGCATTGAGTGCCATTCTGGATGCAATGAAACTCATACGCTCCCCACCTGTTGATTCTTGTTTAGAATATGATCCTAATGACTATTCTAACCTCGAGGAGTCAAAGGCAGATGGCCTGTCCTGTTCACCCATCAAGGTGCCTGTTCTAATTTGGCAATGTTTTATTGATTGCGGGTATCTTGCATATGTTGTCTTGCATTTCTTCTACTTTGTTGCACCGCCATCTGCTTAGTTTACTCATCATATATGTCGAGATGCCATGCCCATCCATTATCAATACATATTCCATCTGTCATCATACCATGTTTTTCCACTCGTATGCTGTTCTTGTGCATCAGACATCAAAAAGGAAGAGGGTGATTGCCGAACCTGAAGGAGCACTAGCAAAGTCCTTGAAAAATGTGGTGGTGCCGGAGAAATCAGACAGCACCCCACTTATATTGGTTGTACAACCAGTGACACAAAACGTAGGACCGACTCTAGCAGACTGTACCCATACTTCACTGGCCACACCACTAGCCCCACCACACAGGACCTGCACTCCAGCAAAAGGTATACCGATTTCATTTTCCATAGCACCAGATGTACCACAGAAAAATCCCACTCCACCAAAAAGTACAGCAAGTCCACCGGCCGAAGACCTATCCCAACTGCAGAGACGGCCAATTCCTGCAGATTGGAACCCCATTCCATTTATTCCCAGTTTAAAAGACAATGCTTTCAATGTTGTTAGGGACTACGTGCATATATTCCCATCATGGGAAGATTATTGTGGAGACCAACACCATTTTCACATCTTCATGTCCAACTTACGTGTAAGTGTTATTATTCATGGTTATTACTTTCCTGTTTTCTGCTGATTGAACACATCAATGATTTACATTACATTGTTGTAACTAGGCGAGGGTCAATCTGGATAGTCATGACGAGCAAAGCTTGCGTGTGCTTTTCAAGGAAGCATTGCAGCAGTATCGGTGTTACCTGAGGAAATCAAACTTTGATGGCAAGTCTATAAACGAATTTCCGGTGAAGTCCCCTGTGCTAAATTTAGAAGACATTGAATGGAAAAACCTTGTTATGCACTGGTCTCGTTCCCAGGATGAGGTACTGTCTATGAAATCACATGACAATTTGAACTTCTACTTTTCCGCATGTGCCTTACGGATCTTTTTTGCAGGAAATCTACTCGAAGAAGAATTCCGGTTTGACAAGAACGACAGGATATCGCAAATATGCTGCTCGCTGCTTTGCTCTTGTTAGTACCTGTTGTCCTGTATCACTGTACTTGCATACATACCTGGTTCATAATGTGACAGTAGTATGCATGATAGCTTGCTTATCAATTGTTTGCTCCAAATTATCTGATCTGTATGAATGGTTACATTAGTGTAGAATATATCCAATGCCAATGTTTTTTTAGCTCTACATTGTTCTTGTAAGTACATGCTGTCCTTTATCAGTGTACTTATAATGACAGGTAGTTGTTCATGTACCATCACTCTGCAGCTTATTTTCCTTTGCCCTCCATTTTCTACACATCAGATCTATATTTACTCTTACCATAAGGTTGGTACTGAAGAAGTTTAGCTGTGCATTGCTCTTGGCTGTACCTTTTGCCTATATCGCTGCACTTACATTTATAGCTACTTGGTTATGTAGCATCACTCTTCATCTTATCTTAAACATTCTCCATTTTTTCGTATATTATCACATCTATATTTACTCTTAACAAAATGTAGAATAAAGGCAACGCTTTTGAAGAAGATTCTGTGGTAAACTTCTTGAATTGCCCCCATCAGCATGGACAAGGCCTTTATAGAGCCTGTCTTCACCAATAATGTAAGTTTGTCTATCTCAAGCCTTCAAACTTTGTTGTATATATTTGGTTAGGCATGACTGCAACAGCTGTTTATTTTTGGTGTTTGCATCAAATTGCTTGTTTAAAGCTTATTCTGTAGTTCATAAACAAAAGTTTGTCCTTTCTCAATTTAAGTTTTTAGTTGTACAACCAAGTTCCTTCTTCATACCATGTAAATTAAACTATACAGAGCAAGTGATCTTCTTTTGCACTGCATGTATGCTTCTGTTCTTCATCCGTAATCTAGTGGTGTGGTGAACCTACCCACTACAGCACAATGTCATATTTTGCAATGTGTTAACTATGAACAATGTCATGTCATTCTACTATTATTTAAACCGTCTCTTTATTTTCCAATCTGAAATGGTATAAATTGACAGCACACTAACCATTGATACTTATGAGTTCTTGATCTATAATCCAGTGGTGTCGTGAAGCTGCCAACTCCTTCACAATGTCATTTCCTGCCATGTCTTGACCTGAACAATACCATATTGTGTTAATGCAATTTTAAACTGTGTCACTTTATTCGTCAGTAAGAAATTTGATGAATTGTCAGCACTGATACTTTTATGTGCAAAACCTGTCATATGTCTGCTTGTTTATCTTTTAGAGTGAGGAAGATATAAGTGTTGAACAAGCGCAGTCTCATCATCTTGCTCAGCTGCTTGCGCTGCAGCTCCCCAGCAGGGCTAACCTTTCTTGAACTTTATTGAAGTGCTGTCGGTTTTGTGTAATATTTTGTCGGCGTGTTTATTTGCACTGGTGGCGATCTTTGATGCCCGGTGTATGTAATCTGCTGTCTGCTTATGCTTTATTATCATAGTGGCAAACTTTGATGCCCAGTGGATGTAATATGCCGTTATTTCTTTATTGTATATTCTAGATTTTTTCTTATTCACGATGCTGCAGTTATTTTACTGTATATATATCCTGTCTTCGCAGTAAACCGGCCAAACCGTAAAATTACGGTACATAATCGGGCCGTCATGCAATCACGATGTAGGTTGGGCCTGAAACGTGCCGAACAGCTCACGGGCCGGCAGCAGCCCGAAATGAACCCCGGCCCATGATTGTGCGAATCAAATCACGGGCTTTTAACAGGCAAAATTGTCTCGGTCCTTGTTTGGGCCAATCAGATATCGGCTGCGAGCAGGCCGGATCCAAACCGGGCCGTAGTTAGGCCCAACTATATGACGGGCTTTTAACAGGCCGAAATTAATATAGGGCCAAAATGTTAAACGGGCCCTTAACAGGCCAAAACTAATATCAGGCCGAATTACTAAGTGGGCCTTTAGCAAGTGGGCCCAAAAGCATAGTGTCCAGTTGACGGGCCGAATCTGATATGGTCATAATTGAGCCCAAAGCCTCTTAAAGGGCGGGACCTGATCTGGGCCGTAATTTGGCCTAGAACGTGGTAGGCTTTTAACGGGCCGGATCTCATATGGGCCACTATCAGGCCCGGAGCGTGGCAGGCCATTAATGGACCGGATCAAATATGGGCCGGCATTTGGCCCAAAACATGGCAGCCAGTTAATGGGCCGGCCTACTAGGGTCCTCAAAATTTTGTGGGCCTACAGCTGGGCCGGCCCATTAATGTCGGCGAAATCTTGTGGGCCTTTAGCTGGGCTGGCCCATTATTATCCCCAAGAATCTTGTGGGCCTTTACCTGGGCCGGCCCATTATGGCACACAAAAATCTTGTGGGCCTTTACCTGGGCCGGCCCATTATGGCCCGCAAAATCTTGTGGGCCTTTAGCTGGGCCAGCCCATTATGGTCCGCAAAATCTCGTGGGCCTTTAGCTGGGCCGGCTCATTATGGTCCGCAAAATCTTGTGGGCCTTTAGTTGGGCCGGCGCATTTAAAATTGATGAGCCGGTCCACGTGTCAACATATCATAGGCGCGTCTCGCCCATTGGATGGGTGACACCTGTGCCAACGCGGACCTGACACGTGTCTCCTCCAGCCAATGATGATTTTACACGTGGAAAATCCCCATTGGTCGGGGCTGTTAACGGGTTATCGGATCCAAGACCCAACCCGATAGCTTAACGGCGTTCCGTTACGGTGGATGCCACGTGTCGGTCACCCTTGACGAAAGCACTTCTGTGACGCGTGATTTATCGTCATGGAAGTGGACAATTCCGTCATGATAATTTTGGTAATGTCATGGAACACTTCTACGACAGCACAGGTATGACTATCTTGATTCTATCATAAATTTGTCATGGATGTACATGCATGACAAAAAACGCGACCTACTGTGACAAACACGTATCATCACGGAAGTGTATTTTTTTTGTAGTGTTTGGACATGTCCTCCACATTGGCCCACACAGGCCTAGCCCACACGTACCCCATAAGATCCCCCTCCGACTGAAATACCCAAAACCCTAACCCTAGCTCCCATTCTCACCCATGTCTCCTCTCCGCCCCTCTCCTCTCTTCTCTTTCCCGTGTCTAGCTCCAAATCCGGATGGAGCTCCTCCAGGCCGAGGAAGGGCAACAGCTCGCCTTCGGATCACGCTCTGCTAGTCATGGGTGGAGACCCATGGTTGGGTGCCGTCCCCAACAGCCCACCACGGATCCAGCCGTCGGCCAACCTCCCGGCCATCCCGACACTGGTCGAGCAAGAGCAGGTCGTCATCACAGTATGAGTGGAGCAGCGGCAGGGACATTTTTTCATAGTCAGCTCCAGGCTGCCCAAAAGGGCGGGTACGGTGCCGGTACCTGTTGTGAATTAAACTATGGCCGATACAATTTGTCTTGTCTTTAGGTTCAATTTCATAGTATGTCATGTCCTATGTTGAACTATGTTGTCAGCTCCTATGTTTTTTTCTTAGTGGCTATGTTTTAAATTTTAAAATTGTTTGTATGTTGAACTATGAAATGTCGTACATTGAACTATTGAATGTCGAAAATGTATCCTATCGAATGATCTACGTTTCATAAGTTGCATTGATTTGGGGGGGTGATGAAGTGTGCCGTTATAGGGGCGGACAAATGTGACTCGGCCCCTACAGTCCGCGGACATATGGGGGCTCAAATTTGTCCATTGCCACTCGAAATGCACACATTAGTATTGGACCCTGATAAGTGCCACATGTGTGGCACGAATACATGGCAACTCCGAACATTTTTTATGGCAAATTTAGTGACGCGAGCACTAGTAGAAAACAGGGCTTTGGTTCGGGCCTGGCCAGCCCATTACTCCCGGTACTGCACGAACCGGGACCCATGGGGAGCATTCGTCCCGGTTCATGAGCCCAGGGGGCCGACCGGGGCCTCGTGGGCATTGGTCCCGATTCGTCTGGACCCATTTGTCTCGGTTCTAGGCACGAACCGGGACCAATGGTCCTCGCTCCTGGCCCACATACATTAGTCCCGGTTCCTGCCACGAACCGGGACAAATGAGTTGCCTATATATACCCCATCATCGCAGCAGAGCACTCCGCAGTGCTTTGTTTTTCTGGCCGGCGAGGGGAGGGCATTGGGGTGCTCTAGCTCACCTCCTATGCACATGAGGTGTTCGATGAAATGCCCGAGCCACACTAGTTAAGCTTTATCCTCTCGAAGCACGACCTCCTATGCACATGAGGTGTTCGATGAAATGTCCGTCATGCCCCGTCCCTGTCTTCACCACCGTCGATCGCCCACGCCGATCTCGTCGTCGGCACCATCGTGGTGAGCCTCTTGTTCTTATCTTCTTTCTGAAAGAAAAAATTCTTACTTTAGATAGATATTTGTCTAATTTTCTTACTTTTGACACACATGATTATATATAATGCACGCAGATGAACCGGCAATGGATGTACGGTGACAGACACACCTCCGAGTACATTAAGGGCGTGCATAATTTTCTCGAAGTGGTTGAGGCAAACAAGCAGAATGGTTTTATGTGTTGTCCATGCCCTAATTGTGGGAATATGAAGTCTTACTCTGACCGGAAAATCATTCACACCCACCTGCTTTATAAGGGTTTCATGCCACACAATAATGTTTGCACGAAGCACGGAGAAATAGGGGTTATGATGGAAGACAGCGAAGAAGAAGAGGACGATGACAACTATGTGCCCCCTGAATACGGTGATGCTGCAACGGGGGAAGCTGCTGAAGCTCAAGAGGAACCAAACGATGTGCCCGATGATAATGATCTCTGCCGGGTCATTTTTGATGCAAGGACACAATGTGAAAGTCAAAAGGAGAAGCTGAAGTTCGATCGCACGTTAGAGGATCACAAAAAAGGGTTGTACCCCAATTGCGAAGATGGCAACACAAAGCTCGGTACCGTACTGGAATTGCTGCAGTGGAAGGCAGAGAATGCTGTGCCTGACAAAGGATTTGAGAAGCTACTGAAAATATTGAAGAAGAAGCTTCCAAAGGATAACGAATTGCCCGACAGTACGTACGCAACAAAGAAGGTCGTATGCCCTCTAGGATTGGAGGTGCAGAAGATACATGCATGCCCTAATGACTGCATCCTCTACCGCGGTGTGTACGAGGATTTGAACGCATGTCCGGTATGCGGTGCATTACGGTATAAGATCATATGAGATGACCCTGGTGATGTTGACGGCGAGCCCCCCAGAAAGAGGGTTCCTGCGAAGGTGATGTGGTATGCTCCTATAATACCACGGTTGAAACATCTGTTCAGAAACGAAGAGCATGCCAAGTTGATGCGATGGCACAGAGAGGGTCGCAAGAAAGACAGGAAGTTGAGAGCACCCGCTGACGGGTCGCAGTGGAGAAAAATCGAGAGAAAGTACTGGGCTAAGTTTGCAGGTGACCCAAGGAACGCACGGTTTGGTTTAAGCGCGGATGGCATTAATCCTTTCGGCGAGCATAGCAGCAATCACAGCACCTGCCCGTGACTCTATGTATGTATAACCTTCCTCCTTGGATGTGCATGAGGCGGAGTTCATTATGATGCCAGTTCTCATCCAAGGCCCTAAGAAACCCGGCAACGACATTGATATGTACCTAAGGCCATTAGTTGAAGAACTTTTACAGCTGTGGAATGGAAAAGGTGTACGTGTGTGGGATGAGCACAAACAGGAGGAATTTAACCCGCACACGTTGCTGTTTGTAGCCATCAACTATTGGCCCGCTCTCAGTAACCTTTCAGGACAGACAAACAAGGGATACCACGCATGCACGCACTTTTTAGCTGACACCGAAAGTATATACCTGGAAAAATGCAGGAAGAATGTGTACCTGGGCCATCGTCGATTTCTTCCGACCAACCATCAATGTCGAAAGAAAGGCAAGCATTTCAAAGGCAAGGCTGATCACCGGAAGAAGCCCGCCATGCGTACCGGTGATCACGTACTTGCTATGGTCAATGATTTACACGTAATCATTGGAAAGGGTCCCGGCAGACTAGCTGTTCCGAATGACGCTGAGGGACGCGCACCCATGTGGAAGAAGAAATCTATATTTTGGGACCTACCCTACTGGAAAGACCTAGAGGTCCGCTCTTCAATCGACGTGATGCACGTGACGAAGAACCTTTGCGTGAACCTGCTAGGCTTCTTGGGCGTGTGTGGGAAGACAAAAGATACACCTGAGGCGCGGGAGGACCTGCAACGTTTGCATGAAAAAGACGGCTTGCCTCCAAAGCAGTATGAAGGTCCTGCCAGCTACGCTCTTACCAAAGAAGAGAAGGAAATCTTCTTTGCATACCTTCTCAGTATGAAGGTCCCGACTGGCTTCTCGTCGAATATAAAGGGAATAATAAATATGCCAAAGAAAAAAAATCCAGAACCTAAAGTCTCATGACTGCCACGTGATTATGACGCAACTGCTTCCGGTTGCATTGAGGGGGCTTCTACCGGAAAACGTCTGATTAGCCATTGTGAAGATATGTGCATTCCTCAATGCAATCTCTTAGAAGGTGAACGATCCAGAAATCATACCAAGGCTAAGGAGAGATGTGGCGCAGTGTCTTGTCAGTTTCGAGCTGGTGTTCCCACCATCCTTCTTCAATATCATGACGCACGTCCTAGTTCATCTAGTCGACGATATTGTCATTCTGGGCCACGTATTTCTACACAATATGTTCCCCTTTGAGAGGTTCATGGGAGTCCTAAAGAAATATGTCCATAACCGTGCTAGGCCAGAAGGAAGCACCTCCATGGCCCATCAAACAGAGGATGTCATTGGTTTTGTGTTGACTTCATTCCTGGCCTTGAAAAGATAGGTCTCCCTATGTCGCGGTATGAGGGGAGACTGACTGGAAAATGCACGCTTGGAGGGGACTCAATAGTATGCAGGGACGGGCATTCTTGGTCTCAAGCACACTACACAGTTCTACAGAACTCTACCTTGGTGACCCCGTATGTCGATGAACACAAGAACAGTCTGCGCTCCAAACACCTGGAGCAGTGTGACGACTGGATTACATGTGAACACATCAGGACATTCAGCAGTTGGTTGGAAACACGTCTCAGAGGTGACAACACTGTTTGTGATGAGTTGTACTCGTTGTCCAGGGGACCATCTTCGACGGTATTGACTTACAAAGGATACGAGATAAATGGGAATACATTTTACACGATCGCCCAAGATCAAAAGAGCACCAACCAAAACAGTGGTGTGCGCTTTGATGCAGCAACCAAGAGGGGAAAAGACACATATTATGGTTACATATTGGACATATGGGAACTTGACTACGGACATGATTTTAAGGTCCCATTGTTTAAGTGCAAATGGGTCAATATGTCAGGAGGCGGGGTACAGGTAGACCCACAGTACGGAATGACAACAGTGGATCTGAATAATCTTGGGTACACTGACGAACCATTCGTCCTAGCCAATGATGTGGCGCAGGTTATCTATGTGAAGGACATGTCTACCAAACCGAGAAAAAGAAAAGATAAGGAAGCGAATACATCATATGATGAGCCAAAGCGCCACATAGTTCTTTCAGGAAAAAGGGACATCGTGGGAGTGGAGGGCAAGACAGACATGTCTGAAGATTATGAAAAGTTTCATGAAATTCCTCCCTTCAAAGTCAAGGCTGACCCAAGCTTCCTGATAAACGATGAAGATTATCCATGGTTACGGCGCAATAAGCAAAGGACAAGCGAAGAAATAGTGAAGACTTTCTCTCCACAGCTATTATGATGATGCCTTTGATCTACAATATCACTGCAGTTACATGTGAAGAAATGAAATGCATGTTGTAACAGACGAGTTTCCGTATGAAATGAAATGCTTTTCAATTTTCAGGGTCATATATATAACTTTGAATGGGGCTTTGAATGGTACATTTTGAACACAGAAAAATATCAATATATGCATGAAAAATTACAAATGAAGTCAGAAAGGGTTGAAAATTGATGATGTGGCTTTGAATGGTGCATTTTGAACACAGAAAAAGTCTGGAATTCAAATAAGTTCAAAAAAATGATATCCCTTTGTAACAGACGAGTTTCCGTATGAAACCCTGATACTTCGAAAGAGATTGTCCGTTTTGTACACCAAGTGCATCCAGTTTTGGCCGTAACCCTCTCTACTTTTTTGCACATGCTATGTGGGTGAAATGATGATGCCATGCCAACTTTCAACCTTTTCAGAGTTCATTTGAAATGCTTTTCAATTTTAGGGTCATTTAGCCCAACCAAATCAGTAAATGCATGAAAAATAACAAATGAAGTCAGAAAGGGTTGAAAATTAATGAGGTCCTGGTTGAATGGTCCATTTTGAACACAGAAAAAGTCTGGAGTTCAAATAAGTTCAAAAAGGTTGAAAGTTTCTGTTTCTTTTCAAAACATTAAAAGCAAAAAGAATTTTCTAAGAATTTATGCAACTAAAAGCAAAAGGAATCAACTAAAAATCTTTTATAAACCGCTAGTATTTTTGAAACTAATATTATATAAAATTTATGCAACTAAAATTATCTAAGAATTTTCTGTTCAAAACATTAAAAGCAAAAAAAATTCATAAAGAATTTTTTTGTTAGAAACTTTAATAGCAAACTAAAATAACAAAATTTGTTTTTCATTAAAACAGATATTTAAAATAACCTAAAATTACCAAATTGAGTATAATGATAAAACACAGTAATATTAAATAGTAGGAAAAAATCACTCAAAATCAAATCTGAAAACTGCAAAAAACAAAACAAAAAAAACTGGAAAAAAATGCCGCCTACTAGGCCACCACGGCCTGAATACGATTAGAAACCCAACCAGCCAGGTGGGCCAGGATTCAGGCCCACAGCAGGCCTAGTAGGCCCACAGGCACATGTAACAGATTAGGCCCGAAAGCCTGGAGTTGAGGGGAGCTCGAGAGGGTGGGCGCAGCAGCGCTTATAAACCACTCTCGAGCTCTCTCAACTAGCGAGGAGGGACTAAACTTTTGGCCGCGACGCGGGCAGCACAAGGCCTTTGGTCCCGGTTGGTGGCACCAACCGGGACCCATGGGGTGCATTGGTACCGGTTCGTGGCACCAACCGGGAGCAAAGGCCGCCCTTTGGTCCCGGTTCGTGGCCCTTTGCTCCCGGTTGGTGCCATGAACCGGGACCAAACGCCTCTGCTTCCCGCCCTTTGGGCTGCTGAAAAGAGACCTTTGGTCCTGGTTGGTGGTACCAACCAGGACTAAAGGTGGCATTGGTCCCAGTTGGTACCACGAACCGGGACCAATGCTCCGTCTATATAAGCAAGACTTGTGAAAATTTTCATTCAGTTCGTCTTCCCCGCCCCGACGACGCCGCCAGGTTGCCCCTCTGCCTCGCCGTCGCCGTCGTCGCCCCTGCCTCCGACACCGTCCCGCGCCGCCCTGACGCCGTCGCCACCCCGCGCCACCCCTGCCCCGATGCCGCCGGCCCTGCCTCCTCGTCGCCCGTCGCCGCGCCCCTACCCCACCGGCGCCGTCGCCGTGCCCTGCTTCCTCATCGCCGTCGCTATGCCCTGCCTCCTCGCCGCCATCCCCGTGCCCTGCCTCCTCGTCGCGGCCCCCCTGCAGTGAGCTCATTCTCCTCGATCGTTGCCGGGCGCCCTCTGCATATGCATTTTCCTAATTAAGTTTAGATGTGTAGTTGTATTAATTTAGATGTGTAGTTAATTTAGTTGTTGTAAAAAAAAATTCTGTTCATAGATTTTTTTGGTGATATTATTGTTGAATATGCAAATATTTGTATGTTCATATGCAAAGAATATGACAATTTTTTCATAGAATTTTTATGATTTTTTTCTTTTGTAATTTTGTTCATAGAATTTTTATGATTTTTTTCTGTTGTAATTTTGTTCATAGAATTTTTATGATATTTTTTTGTTCATAGAATTTTCTTTGTCAATTTATGTATATGTTCATATTGCGTATGTATAGGAAAATTGTGTATGATCAAAGTCATTTATGTATATGTTCAATATTTAGAAGAAAAAGCAAGAGAGGAAAAAGGAAAATAAGAAGAGGAAGAAGGAGAACAAGAAGAAGAAGAAGAGGAGAGGAAGAAGCAGAAGAAGAAGAAGAAGAAGAAGAAGAAGAAGAAGAAGAGGAGAGGAAGAAGAGGAGAAATAAATAAGAAGATGAAAAAGAAAAAAAAAGAGGAGAAGAAGAAGGAATAGAGGAGAAGAAGAAGAAATAGAATAATATATTATTCTATTTCTTCTTCTTCTCCTCTATTCCTTTCTTCTTCTCCTCTTTTTTTCTTCCTTTTTTCTTCGATCTCCTCCTGTATTCCTTTCTTCTTCTCCTTTTTTTTTCTTCTTCTTCCTCTTCTTACTTTTTATCGGGTATGTCGTTGTCGATATACCCCCCTCCCCGATAAATTTTAGTAAGTACTACTTAGAAAGTGTTTAATATAATTAGTTAAAAATAATAATAGAACTAGTTAAACTAGTTTATTTTTAGTAAGTACTACTTTATTTTATTTATAGTAAGTGCTTAGTAGTTGAACTAGTTGATTTAATAAAACTACTTTATTTTACTATATATAGAAGTAGTTTATTTTTAGTAAGTACTACTTTATTTTATTTATAGTAAGTGCTTAGTAGTTGAACTAGTTGATTTAATAAAACTACTTTATTTTACTATAGAAGTAGTTTATTTTTAGCAAGAAAATTAATAGAACTAGTTTATTTTTTCAGTTCAAGCAATTATTCCCGCATCAACGTCGACGATGCCTATCCCGCATTCTCGTCATCGACTCGGCGGAGGAGGCCTGCTTGATCAGAGGGGCCATGTCCAGGACTGGGCTCTGCCGAGCTGGTATTGGGAGGTGCTACCTTCCGAGGGGCGTAGGTTGGTGAGGAGCCAGCCCGCCGTTGATCCGAACCTTGTTTGGTGGCGGTCGTGTTGGCCAGTGACGGTGTCGAGGCTTCCGGACACCGCGGAGGTGGTACGTCGCCGTGTCAGCGAGGAGGACGAGCACGTCCGTCGCTACATGGTTGCGTTGGAGGGCAGGTTCGACAATACCTGGCAGGTTCTTAAGGTATCTCACTGGAGCTATGATCCTGTGATGGTTCCTTCTCTTTGGGTGTCCACCACCCACGCCGATACCCGTCGGGCGCTATGGTTCTAGTTGTATTAGCATTGCTATATGTATGATACTTTTCGAGGTGTATTAGTGATAATATTCGACGATGTACGGATGCAAGAGATGATGTAGTTTTGCTTATAATTGAATGCATGCTAATTTGAATACTACTTTATTTTATGATTTGGTTTTGCTTATTGAATGCTCAAATTGGAAAACTACTCCTACTGTGAATGCTAAAATTGGAGAGCACTATGCAAGGCGTATGCATTTGATTAGTTGATAGCTTCTAGGGTTTATGTTTTTGCAGAAATCTAGGAGCCCCCTCCATCATCCCCGCCATCATCCCTGTCACCGACCCCCCTCTGACCTCGAGGTGAGACCAGCCAAATCTCCATATAATTAAACGATATTTCGGGTTGACATTAAGTCTGTCGAGTCTCCACCATATATGAGAGGACGAAGAATCCCGACTGTTGTCGTGGGGGTAGCTTCTCCTTCGTTCCCGTGTGCTAGACAATTTGGTGTAATGCACTCGGGAACGAAAGGAGGAGCTACCATCACCGACGGTCGCAAATGTCAGAGAGGAATCAGTGAGGGAGAGTCTCCACCATATATGAGAGGACGAAGAGTCCCGACTGTTGTCGTGGGGGTAGCTTCTCCTTCCTTCCCGTGTTCTATACAGTTTGGTGTAATGCACTCGGGAACGAAAGGAGGAGCTACCATCACCGACGGTCGAATATATACACCACGTGATCTGAGAGTTTTCAAGAAAAGACTCGACAGACCGATAGTCAACCCGTGATGAATAATAATGTTCTAATTTAGTTTTTGTAGTACATACATTTAATTGTACAAGTTTAATATTTGAATTATGAACATAGGAAATGTCGTACTCGGATGACGAAAGTCTCCCGGGGGAGTGCGACTGGTGCCACGACGACCGAGGTCTGTGCGCCAGGCCTCACCTGGACGAAGATCGGCGCTTCAGCATTAAGCTCGAGGAGACCTTCGATGTTGAAACGGTACGCAACGACGACAAGTGTTTTTTTCGTAATTAAGCACGACTTCAAATATTTTAACATGTACTTTTCATCTTTTACAATTCGACTAGCTTATCCCATGCCATGCAAGACACTATGTCTTGGAGAGGATGGGTTTTGAAGACCATGAAAGTTTCGAAACAAAGAAAATTCACCTAAGGACCCATCATGGTGTGGATTTTGAAGTAAAGTTGTACAATTCTGAGAGCGTAACCCATTTTGGTTGCAAAAAATGGGAAGCACTTTGCAAGATGTATGGTTTTTATGAGGATATGCTTGTCACCATGGATCTTGGTGATCCAGAAATCGAGCAAGACAATATGGACATTTCGGTCCTTGTTGATACGCCTCCAATTCTACCGCTATGTGAGTTTCTCAAACATAGTTATTAGCTAATTTATATTGTTTATTTCAAAATAGTTGACAGCTTATTTCCATTGACAGCTTATTTTCATTCTGCTAAGAATGTGCGGAAGATGGTGGACAGAACCTACTACACTGAAGGCTCCGAATTAACTTATCAGGAGAAAAATCATCTGATCGCATTTTGTAATGATCTTGAGAATTACAATATCTACAATCAAACTCCTCAACATTATGGTCAATACGTGCCACTAGTGCACGTGTTGAACTATGGTAACTTCCATGGAGATACCCTTGTAAGATTTTTCACTATTACGACGTCCGTGCATCTTTTGCATACTTCTAAAACTAGTACATCATTGCTAACTATGAAGTTATTACTATGTTTTTCAACAAAGAATCCCGATGGATTGTGTGCCTCATTTGATGTATTAGAATGGTAGCCTTGATGTTTTGAACATACAGCCTGGTCATCCTACGAATCTCAACTGTCCATACCAGATTTCTAAAAGAAGCGGAGACATGAAAATCAAAGAATGGAAAAAATGTATGAACAGTCGTAAGGAGGTTCTTGGAAGCAAAAGGAAGCAAAGCGCAAGAATTGGAGACATGATGATCTCCATTCTCCATAATGGAGAGTCATGGTCTATATTGTTTTATGCTATTTTACCTTAAAGAGGGTATTTAGGTCCTACCTAATACTGATGATCATGTGCTAAGAACAATTAAGTAGGGTTGGTTCGATAACTATGAGGATGATGATCATATGACTTGTTATTAATAGCGAGTAGAAGTTGTATGATGATGATTAGTAGGACTTGTTATTATGATGATGCATGATGCAAGCATGAAGAGTTATTATATATCAGTGGGTGAAATGAACATGGATTGGATTGAAGTGAAGGCAACATGCATGTGGTGCATGTTGAAAGTAGTACAATCCAAACTTGATCAACTTAGGATTAGTATTACTTTCGACATGCACCACATGTTGCCTTCACTTCAATCTAAGCCATGTTTAGGCATAACATTAGCGTTGGTAAACCAAGCACGGAGATAAGAGAGGACACTTCTCTCTATTAGCTAGCTAACAACCTAAATTAACCCCTAAAGCTCCTAAACCACCCCCTTAAAAAACAATAACCTCAGCTCCTGCCAGCTGCTGACGCATGGATGCCTTTTGGTCCTGGTTGGTGCCACCAACCAGGACCAAAGGCCCTCCTGCCTAGGCTCGCCGCAGCGGCCACGTGGAGGCCCATCTGTCCCAGTTCGTGTAAGAACCGGGACTAAAGGCCTAGGGCTTTAATAACGACCCTTTAGTCCCGGTTCCTCAACCGGGACAGATGGGCCTTACGAACCGGGACAAATGGCCCTTTTTCTACTAGTGGAGGATGTCAACTTTAGTTTTCAAGCATGAGAAATTTCTTTTCGGATGGCAAGTTCCATTTTTTGTTTATTTTTTCTTTTCAGATAACAACTTTAGTTATAAAAAAGGTCAGGGTCAAAGTGCTTCGTGCCACATGTGTCACTTATCGTGTGGGTTAGCATTTGCTCAGATAATTTGCGGTAGTAACCGGCTGCGCGAAGCTAGTACATTTGCACGTATTGAGCCTACGTATGTAGTGTCAAAAAACGTCTTACGTTACGTGATGAAGTAGTAGTAGTTACCACGCGGCCGGATAAATGCACGTGTCACGTCCGGATGACAGAGATGAATAATCATGCGAGTCTCACCAAATTTTTAGGGTTTTGCTAAGGCTTGACTATTGAGTTTTCCTTAGTCCTAGCTGATTGAGATTTTCGAGGTCTCGGTCTATTCAGAAAAATCCAGCTTCAGTTTGGTGGCAACCACAAATTACACACAAAGTTTTCAATGGGGGTTAATGAGACTCATGTCTGGCTTCCACATTGTGGAAAATTTCTTTGGTGCATTCCTGCGATACGTATGGACATGAAAGGAGTTCTTATTCTTAGGATTGTAGTTCCCATTTTTCTTCTCCAAATTTATTTCTTCCCAAAGAGCCTCGTAAACGTTACCATCAGGATTAGAACCCTGAAAGATGAAGTCATGCCCGCATAGCTCCACCACACCAAGAGTCGCTTCCCTTGAACATCTTCTTATGACAAGTGTTTACCGCAAAAATTAGTGCGAAAATATGACTGTGTAATACACATTAGAGAACTAATGTTTGCAATCTCAATAACATCTTTGAAAAATGTAAATCTCCACTCTCTATGTAGGAACCATATGGCCGATCACATTTGGCACCATACATGCATGTCCTGCTACTTGGCGTGAGGGGCGGAGACAGGGAGGGGCAAGCAGGGGCTAGACCCCTGCCAATCGCTCGCCCCCTCAATGATTTGTAACAGGTACTATACTATGTGTGCTAATTGGCCGGAGCTAATTGCATGATTAGCCCACATACAAATTATTAATTGAACTGGCTACACAAATTATCGGAAGCCAAAGCCCAATGGCCCACGTAGGCATGTACGTGGTGGCCTGGCTAGCTACTCTTTTGACTTTCCTAAACAAAAAAAAAACTACTCTTTTCACCGATTATCTGAACGTGCGTACATGTATGTTCTGCCCTAGGGCGTCTTTTTTCCGCTGCCAGCGCCGCCGCCGGTCGCCGCTCGTGCCTATCTGTGTCTACCATTGCCGCTGCCCGCTCATCATGACGACGCCATCGGTTGATTTACAGTGTCCTCTCCGGTGTCAAATGTAGGCTACATACAGATCAGAGCACGGCTAAACATCGAGAGATCAGATAGAGGAAGAAGGTATTAAGATTTCTGTTTTGAATTATACAATCTTAGTTTGGTCAATTGGTATTATGTGTAATTAAGGTCATTAATCTATTAATCAAGTTTTTTTTGCTATAGTAGTCAAAGATGAAACAAAAGGCACCAACAATTAAGGGGATAAATTCTTTTTTCAAGCCAATTTCTTCGACTTCAACCTCCAACATTACTGGTGTCGAAAATGTAAATCCATATGAGGAGGAACCTATTGCAAATAACAATATCGCTGATCAAGAGGTTGTGGCGTCGATGGAAGTCGCAGAACAATGTAGAATTGAAAGCACAACTTATGAGAGTGACCCAGTAAGCTCCAACAAATTTGGGAACTCCCTGCTAATAAGAACGAACAAGCACAACCCTTTTATATTCTGGAAGGTACTTATCAACCTTGCCTCAGAGAATATCCATACATTATCATTTTATATTTTGGAGAGCAATTGTACAAACAGCTAAAATATGGTTGTACAAGCAACTAAAGCTTAAAGTACAATTAATTCCATCAAGTACGAAAGATTCTTCTATTTTGAGAATGACAACATATATAATATACTTTAGTAAAAAATAACAATTTCTTTTCTTGATGATTTCATGAGGTGTTAACTTTTGAAGATTGTGCTTATAGAGATAACGATGAATCTCCACAATCTACAAATCAAGGTAATCTTCTTGAACTGCTGAAGCTGTTGGCTTATTTATTTTCTCGAACCATTGAAGTTGTTGCCTTATTATAGCAAATAAATGCTGTTGTCTATCCGAACTATACCTACATATCGTGCAAAAAGAAATTCTTAAGTTTCTTTCTCGAAAAGTTCAGAAACGAATTAGAGAAGAACAATTATACTAATAATGTTATGTATATGGTAGACAGAACTTCAGATGAATTAAAATGAATAAGAAATGGTTTTAGCTTTTCGCCCCCCTCATGTCCAAATCCTGGCTCCGCCCCTGCTTGGCGTAGCATGCATGTCTTGCTATTCTACCACTTGGCGTATCATGCATGATGGTAGTGCATCTCTAACTTGACATTCCTTAAAAAAATTAACATGGCATTTCGAGAGTAATCGTAGACCCATGTAAAATTACGTGAGAATTTTACGTAAAGAGTGATGTGGAGATAATTAATTAGATAAGGGTTAGTGGCTGAGGCCCACCCCGGTTGAAATCAGGGGGATAAAAGTTTAGTTATGGAAGATTACGTAACAACCGTAGGCTGGTAGATGTAGCATATTTGGCATTCCGAAGCTTAATTAGAAAACACACACTTGAATGCATACGGCTATGTACGCACGGAAATTTGTATGTAGTACTTCGTGCTTGTGTGTGGTTACCACGTACACGCGCAAAAGGAATGATCGCGCACGTACGACGTGACATTGCTCGATGATAATTGGCTATTCATGTCGCCCGCCACCCGTGTGGATCTTTCGTGCAAACGTGCACGAATCTTTCGCTATGGATGCATGCTACGGTACATCCAAATTCATGTATCCAACGACATGTGGTATTCAAGCTTGCATGCATGGCTGGCTAGCTAGCTGCTCGTTGACTTGCATGTCATCACGTGCGCGCGCATGTTACCCGCTTTGAGTGTGACACGGGTACGTAGGTACACCGTACACGATCCATCGATCCTAGTTTGTACACAATGTATGGCTTCCGTGTACGTATTCTCTCTCTCTCTCTCTCTCTCTCTCTCTCTCTCTCTCTCTCTCTCTCTCTCTCTCTCTCACACACACACACACACACACACACACACACAAATAGTATCTCTCAGATTCAGATCGGCCCAATCTCTCCTGGCATTTGTATGCAAGAGACAAAGGGAAGAAATAAGGACAATGAAACAAGGCCCAACGGATCGACGATGGATATCATCACGGCATTATTAACTGGATCAACATGCTGACATGCGTGCATGCATGCATTAGTTGCACTAGCATTGAATTCCGTGTGAGCACGATCCTGCTCCCAGAGATTTGGCCTCAGAGGCAGTAGTAAAGGAGGCCATGCCTAGGCTTGGTATGCGCGGCGGTACGTCCTTTGCCCTAGTTAGCGCAAGCGAGGCCACTGTTTCACAGATCTATGTATGTCGTTGGATCCATCATATGCATGTCATCGACATTGATGTTTTTCGCCTTTGACAATAGGCATGGGACAATGTTATGACAAACACATGCAAGCACATAGTAGGAACTTCATCGATCATTAATAGTGGAGTAACTATGTGGCCATGGGCTAGCTCTAGCTAGCTAGGGGTTATATGTATCGATCTACAGTGTGCGATATACGCATAGATCCTATACTTATACGACTATATACATGCCCACTGTACGTAAGCCAGTACGTGCATTACATTGATCATCGACCGATCAAGAGCTAGCTAGCTATAGCTAGCCTAAGATACGCGTTGGCAATTTGGCATGATCGCATCACGTGCATGCATGCATGCATGGCGTACGAACGCACGCAGCCGGCCGTCCGTAACGCGGCATACAGATCGATATGCACTTACTTAAGTGTACGTGTACGTGCCAAGTTAGTGTCGACCAGCGCACGTACGGGCCGGCCGGCCGGCCGGCACGTGGTGGGAACCGTTACTAGTAGGCAGGTGCATGTGAGCCTGAATGCCATGATGGCAAGATACGTATATACACGGTCCTAAGTACGTACTTTCGTATGTTTAGTCTACTCACTGGATATCAGCAGGAGTTTCTCCGTGCCTCAGTTGTTTACTGATATTTCGCCAGTGTGTGTGTGTCCGTGCGGTAAACCGTACGTATTCGATAGTTACAGTGTGCATGGTGAATAGGGACATACTGTTTTTTTAGACCTTTTACAGTATATTACCACGTGTGTCTCAGTGCAGGCACCCATGCACGCACAACCACACGGGACACGGCCTTCAACTCGTAGTACATACTTACACTGGAGTGAACCCTCTGTGCAACCATTTGAAGCCAGCCAGTCCTCAGCAGGTAGTAGGCCCAACAAACAATTACCTCGCGTCTAGTTTATTTTTACTTTGCACCCCTTTGTTTCACACAGGAACAAAATGCAAGCGTCGATCGATCCAGCCTTAATAAATACTAGTACTAGCTAAATTAACCAACAAATATAATAAGTGGGTTTAGGACGCATGTTCATACGTCTGCAGGAAAATCTGGTACGCATGCAGGAACGTACATTGTGGCAAATGGCAATTAGCCTGCGAGTGCCAGGCTAGGATACAAAATACTCCCGCGGATTTCCCTGGGCTAAGATGCGTACGTGTGTGTATATTGATTGATTGAATATATTCCTCCGCGTGTAAATTGGCTCCAGGACGTACGTACTGAGCCAGTGCAGCAGCTAGCTATATATCCGACATGCATGCAGGATCGACGCATGCATGCAAATATATCAGGGCAGAAGATCTTCGCCGTGATCCAGTAGTAGTAATTAGGATGTCTTCACGAGTATTAATGATACATGAATGGACCTCCGCTCTTGTTTATTGCATTCTTGTTCTTGGTCGATAAGTAAATGACACGACAAATTACACTACAGTAGTTTTTTTTTTACCGCATCCGATCGACGCCGAATTCGGTTGTTAATTATGATCGCGATAATTAAGTTTCACCGCCATATATGTCTCCGTTGGGGATTTGGTTCGGTTCCACTAATCACAGTATCCAGGTGTGTGTGGTGTATGATCGCACACCAATAAATCTCGCGGTTAATTTTGCTCGGATACATATGGTGCACCCCGTACGACTTAGACAGGATAATATGTAATGTCGATCTGACAAGCTTGATTATACTACTAGATGAATTAATAATGGGAGGCCCTGTCATTTCAGACCAGGCGGCTGCCCTACTATTCATTTCGATGGATTAGGTCAAGTGTACGTTAATGCCCTGTGGGCCTGTTCCATCGTGCTAAGAAATTAAGAGTGTTAATATCCTACACTGCACACTGGCAGGTCTTCAATCATAATAATGTGCACACACTGTTGGGAATTCATATCCTAGAAGAGCGCAATTTGCTAAAACCGTGCATAACACATTTGCAAAATAAAAGTAGAAATGGAAGGGCGCGGTTTGCTAAAACTGTGCATAACACATTCACAAAATAAAAATAGAAATGGAAGGGCGTGCTTTGCTAAAACCGTCTATAACATTCAGAAAACAAAAACAAAAATGGAAGCGCGCGGTTTGCTAAAGCCGTCGATTAGAGGCCTAGTGCTATGAAGAACATATGATTTGACCCCGTTGGGCTTACTATGGGCCGGAGAAGCCAATTGAAGTGCCACCGATTGAGGGGTTATATGTAACATATGATGAATTTGGAATTAGCGTGGCATACGCAGGAAATGACCAATGGGTTGAATACCAACTGGGTCCAAACTCCTACGGCTTCTGAATGGGGCATTTGGATAGGGCCATGGATCTGGAGAAGCTTCGACGGTTGAACAGGTGAAAGCTGCAATCTTGGTAGTTGGCTACATCGGGAGAAGACGACGCCATGGGCGCCGCTTTGTTCTTAGAGATGTTGTCGTGGCGTGATGCTCGCCTTCTACTCAGACCATTATGAGGGAAACCTTAAATCTCCTTCGTTTTTTGAGAAACTGGGCAGTGTACCTTGGTCCATTTCACAGAAATGAAACCACACACAACATCGTAGGCTACAATATCCAAGTAGTCAAGTTACCTGCAAGTAGTTAAGAAAGGTAATAAAATTAGAAAATGACACTATCTAGCTAGTCAGCTGGCGTGAAGCGTAACGATCAACCAGAGAACATCGCATGGATAGAGTCGCTTTGGTGTCACCGGCTGATCGGGCCAGTAGATGCATGAGGTTAGTGGGGGTCGTCTTGTTGGTCACGGAAACAACTTCAACTTGTAGAACATGGGTGTCAGCGTCGCCAAGCCATCTACTGAAGGTGATCATGGTGCTTCTGAAGACAAGCAAGAAGAGGCCACAACAGAGTGAAGTCCTGGTGCTGATCCGGCAAAGGATGCGAGCGTGGGATCATTCAAGGGGGCTCATGGGCCGGAAAAGCGGCCCGTTCGCATGAAGCCAAGCCTCTCCTTGGATAGTAGACCCAGTCTGGACCCAATATAGTGTAACGGTCGTCGGCCACTTAACTCGTCCTGTAGCTTATTTGGACTTGGCTTGGAATGGAAGTCGGCTTCGGCCAATTTGTTGTAATCGAACCTTTAGTTGTAAGGGTGGTTGGGCGGATAGCTACAGTGTTTTCGAATTCCCTTCCTTGTCCATGAACCCTAGCTAGGATCCTAGATCGAGAGAGATCCGATGCCACTTGTCAGGGCTTTTGTGGCAAATATGCCAACGGCTGCGGTGGGTGAGTGGTGTTGGAGTAAGGCAAGCTTACAGGAGTCGGCTCTTGTCCGACGTGTCTCAGGTTATTTCTCTTTCATGGCGGGCGGTCTGTTCGGTTATCTTCCGCGGCGTGACCGTTGGTTTTGGCTCGTGTCTCTTGTGGTCCTCCGTTTGACGCCGAAATGACACGCAGATGCAGTGGAGCCGGTGATCTATGCCTGGCATGCATGGTGCCATATATAGTGGTGGATGTACGTGCGCGAGCAAGGGAGCAGCGATCCACGACGACGCACGTACGCTCGCGCCGTGGTTATGCTGCACTCACGCGCCGGTGCAATAGCAAGCTACTGCTACGTAGTACCCATTCACACTACTGCGAGCTACGGGTAGTACTAGCCACGCACTTACACCTACGTACTGTGCTCATGTAGGACGCCACTGTCGCGCTCTCGCGTGCAGTCACCGTGACGGCCGACCGGCGAAACCAGCCATGATTACGTAAATGATGGGTTGGCGGCCGGACCGGCGGCGCTGGGGGGCGGTTGTTTAAGCCATGGGCGCCGCCCGGCCGTGGGGATCGGCTGCCGGCCGGCGCGCGGACAGGAGTAATTAAGCTGTTCCTCTCTTGCCGAATTCTGTCTATTGAGCTCACACGGGCCACTGGGGGCCCGGTAAGTCTTTGCCATGGTTTTTATGGTGACTCGCTGGAACCCGCTTGACCCACTATGGATTAACTGCCTCTGTGTGCATGCGCATGCCAAACAGTGAAAAGCTCTCATCTTCATCAGACCGTGTCGGATGAAAAAAAAAACAGGACAGGATCCAAGAAACGGTATTCTACCATCCAGATCTTCTAGTGTTACCGGTACACTATGATACATTACGATACAATTTGAAACGAGAAAAGTAAACCAATGAAACATAATATAATGGTTAATTTTTGAGCAAAACAAAATTTCCAAAGATCTTGCGACACAAATCTCAAAGCAATGCCTATCTCAAACATGTGGCCATTGGATCTTGATCCCAGGAGCCGTACCGTATGTACACCGTGTACGTACATCTATGGTCTCTCTCCCCTCGAAATGGGAATTCTAGAGCAGAGTGCCATGGCGGTTTTGCATGCGGACCGTGTCCTCTCCTCGCTCGCGGCCACTGAAGGAGTGGCCGGGCCGGCCAACGGCCATGTCCTCGCACCTGAATGATGACTTCAGCTAGCAGCAACAGCTGGGCACTCATGCATGCATGCATGCATGCTACTCACTAGCACGCACATGCTCGCTCCAACTCCATGAAGGGAGGCTGTTAAACTTCGTATTGTAACTCTACTGTGTAAACCATACCTTATTGGTATTGAACTTGTACGTCATCTTTATATATATATATGTGATAGGCCATTTTTTTGAGGGTTGAGCCAGTTCCCCAAAACCCATGTTTTACATGGTATCGAGTCTAACCTAGGTCCTCCACCTCCACCCCACCCGCAGCCGCCGCCGCACCAAAACCCTAAACCCTAGGGCTGCCGGCGCCGGCGCCATGACCGCTTCCACTTCGGGCGCCGCCAGCTCCGGGTCTATCCCCGCGTCGCTTGCCGCCCTCCTCAACCTCCCACCTCGCTCCCTGACTCCGTCAGTGCCTCAGTTCTTCGGCACCACCGCCGTCCGCTCCCTGTTTTCAGCGCCGATCCCACCGTCACCGCCCGCGACGGCCTCAGCATCAGTCGCGCCTCCGCCGCCCGCAATGGCCTCCTTTGGATCCTCCTCGACACTCGTCGTCATCCCGGCGACCTCGGGGGAGACGCTGCCCGCGGAGCCACCCGCGGCCGTGATCCCGATCGTCCCCGCGTCGCCACCCGCGGCATCGGTCGCGGTCGTGGATCCTGTCGTGGCTCCGCCGCTAATCGTCCCTGCTGCTGGCGCAATCACGCCCACCGGGCCGTTCCACTTCGAAAACTTGATCGCCATCCGACTCACGCCGGACAACTACTTGTTCTGGCGCGCCAAGGTCCTACCGCTGCTACGCAGCCGGTCTCTCCTCGGGTTTGTTGATGGTTCGCTACCTTGTCCTCCGCAGGTCATCCCTACCGTCCACGGCCCGGCCATCAACCCGGAACACCGTACGTGGGTGCAGCAGGACCAGGCGATCCTCTCTGCCATCCAGGGTTCCCTCGGCGACGGGGTCGCTGGCCTTTGTCTCTTCGCCGCCACCTCCATGGATGCCTGGACGACCCTGGAGCACGCCTTTGCCCAGGTCTCTACCTCTCGCTCGATGGCCCTTCGTAGCGAACTCGCCGACATCAAGAAGCTGGACTCCTCCGCTATGACCTACTTCAACAAGATGAAGGTGCTGGCGGACACACTCACCTCTATTGGTCGGCCGCTTAGCAACGAGGAGTTCGCCGGCTTTGTCATCAAAGGCCTCGACGCCGACTACGACAATCTCGCCGAGGCCGTCCACAACGCCAAGCCAGTGATGCCTCCTCACGAGCTCTACTCACGCCTCCTCTTCACCGAGCAACGCGTCGAGGCTCGTCGCTCCTCCGCCACCATCACCGCCCAGCCGGCGGCCTTTTGGGCCTCTCGTGGCCAGCGCCCACCTGCCTCGTCACCTGGCAAGGCAACCCCGCCCCCTGCATCGACCCAGGGTGGGGGCCCTAACACTAGGGTGGTGTGCCAGCTATGTGGTCGTGAACGCCATGTCGCTTCCAAGTGTCACCGCCGCTTTCAGAGGAGCTTCCTTGGCATAGGCAACGACGGCAAGGGCAACGAGCACCAGTTTGCCATGGCAGACTTTGGTCCTCCCGCCGCCGCCCCGGCTGCCCACATCACTGCCGCCCCGTCTGCCCACATTGCCGCCAAGGGCAAGGACCCGCGCGTCAAGCAGGGATACACACCATCCTACCCTGTTGATCCAGCCTGGTACATGGACACCGGCGCCACGGATCACATGACGAACGAGCTCAACAAACTCTCCACCTACCAGCCCTACTACGGGCACGATCAGGTTCACACCGCCAATGGTGTAGGTATGCCCATCTCTCATATTGGCCAAGCATCTCTTTTAACTAGTCATCCCTCTAGGCAGCTCCATCTTCGTAATGTTTTACAGGTACCCTCGGTAACTCGTAATCTTTTATCTGTCCCTAAGCTCACCCTTGATAATCATGTCCTATGTGAATTTCACCCTTTTAATCTTTTTGTTAAGGATCGAGCAACCCGTGACGTTCTGCTTAGTGGCCGGTTGAGCCAAGGCTTATACCATTTGGAGGATCCATCCGCCCCGTGCGTCTTCAGCGGTGTTCGTGTGTCGCCTTCCCAGTGGCACTCTCGCTTTGGTCACCCCGCCACACCCATCGTTCGTCACATAATCCACCGTCATGAGCTGCCATTAGTGTCTAGCAACAAAGAGATGTCCGTGTGTGATGCCTGTCAGCAAGGCAAGAGTCATCAGCTACCTTTTGTTTCATCTACTAGAGAAGTAAAGAACCCTCTTTAAATTGTGTTTTCTGATGTGTGGGGTCCGGCACAAACATCTGTTAGTGGTCACAACTATTATGTCAGTTTTGTTGATGCCTATAGTCGCTTCACTTGGCTTTATCTTCTTAAGCGCAAATCTGATGTGTTTGATATATTCATACAGTTTTAATTGCATGTTGAACGTCTACTCAAGCATAAAATTATCCATGTTCAATCAGATTGGGGGGGGCGAATATCGCAACCTCAACACCTTCTTTAATAAGCTTGGGATCTCTCACCGTTTATCATGCCCGCATACACATCAGCAGAATGGCGCTGTTGAGCGCAAACATCGCCATATAGTTGAGACCGGCCTCACACTTCTTGCTCATGCTTCTGTACCCTTTCGTTTTTGGAGTGATGCTTTTGCTACTGCGTGTTTTCTCATTAACAGATTACCTACGCGTGTTCTTAATATGAAAACTCCGATTGAGCTTCTCTTAGGTGAAACTCCTGACTATACCTTTTTTAAGGTGTTTGGGTGTGCCTGTTGGCCTCATCTTCGTCGTTATAATGATCGCAAACTTGAGTTTCGCTCCAAAAAATGTGTGTTCTTAGGGTATAGTTCTCTCCATAAAGGCTACAAGTGTCTCCATGTCCCAACCAATCGAGTCTACATATCTCGGGATGTTCTTTTCGATGAGACCGTCTTCCCCTTTTCTGCCATGCCTCAGTCATCCACCACAACACCTTCTATGCATTCATCTCCTCTTATGCCTGGCCAATTTGAAGATGTTGCATATTCGCCCGTGTTGTTACCTAATCATGGTGCAGGAATTGGACGTGCAGCTCGCCTGGAACTCCTCCCTGACGGACCCGCTACGTCGCCTGTGGTGCACGTCGATCGGCCGGTGCATGTGTTGGGGAACGTAGCAGAAATTCAAAATTTTCTACGCATCACCAAGATCAATCTATGGAGTAATCTAGCAACGAGGGGAAGGGGAGTGCATCTACATACCCTTGTAGATCGTGATGCGGAAGCGTTGCAAGAACGCGGATGAAAGAGTCGTACTCGTAGCGATTCAGATCACGGTTGATTCCGATCTAAGCGCCGAACCACGGCGCCTCCGCGTTCAACACACGTGCAGCCCGGTGATGTCTCCCACGCCTTGATCCAGCAAGGAGAGAGGGAGAGGTTGGGGAAGACTCCGTCCAGCAGCAGCACAACGGCATGGTGGTGATGGAGGAGCGTGGCACTCCAGCAGGGCTTCGCCAAGCACTGCGAGAGACGAGGAGGGAGAGGGGTAGGGCTGCGCCAAGAGAGAGGAAGTCTCGTGTCCTTGGCAGCCCCAAAACCCCCACTATATATAGGGGAGGGGGAGGGGCTGTGCCCCCATCTAGGGTTTCCCCCCCAAGGGGTGCGGCCAGCCTAGATCCATCTAGGGGGGCGGCCAAGGGGGAGAGAGGGGGGCGCACCACTAGGTGGGCCTTAGGCCCATCTGAGCCTAGGGTTTCCCCCTTCCCCCCTTCCTGCGCCCTGGGCCCCTTGTGGGAGGCGCACCAGCCCACCTAGGGGCTGGTCCCTTCCCACACTTGGCCCACGCAGCCCTCTGGGGCCGGTGGCCCCACCTGGTGGACCCCCGGGACCCTCCCGGTGGTCCCGGTACGTTACCGATAGCAACCGAAACTTTTCCGGTGACCAAAACAGGACTTCCCATATATAAATCTTTACCTCCGGACCATTCCGGAACTCCTCGTGACGTCCGGGATCTCATCCGGGACTCCGAACAACATTCGGTAACCACGTATATCTATTCCCTATAACCCTAGCATCATCGAACCTTAAGTGTGTAGACCCTACGGGTTCGGGAACCATGCAGACATGACCGAGACGTTCTCCGGCCAATAACCAACAGCGGGATCTGGATACCCATGTTGGCTCCCACATGTTCCACGATGATCTCATCGGATGAACCACGATGTCGGGGATTCAATCAATCCCGTATTCAATTCCCTTTGTCAATCGGTATGTTACTTGCCTGAGATTCTATCGTCGGTATCCCGATACCTTGTTCAATCTCGTTACCGGCAAGTCTCTTTACTCGTTCCGTAACACATCATCCCGTGATCAACTCCTTGGTCACATTGTGCACATTATGATGACGTCCTACCGAGTGTACCCAGAGATACCTCTCCGTTTACACGGAGTGACAAATCCCAGTCTCTATTCGTTCCAACCCAACAGACACTTTCAGAGATACCTGTAATGCACCTTTATAGCCACCCAGTTACGTTGTGACGTTTGGTACACCCAAAGCATTCCTACGGTATCCGGGAGTTGCACAATCTCATGGTCTAAGGAACTGATACTTGACATTAGAAAAGCTCTTAGCAAATGAACTACACGATCTTGTGCTAGGCTTAGGATTGGGTCTTGTCCATCACATCATTCTCCTAATGATGTGATCCCGTTATCAACGACATCCAATGTCCATGGTTAGGAAACCGTAACCATCTATTGATTAACGAGCTAGTCAACTAGAGGCTTACTAGGGACATGGTGTTGTCTATGTATCCACACATGTATCTGAGTTTCCTATCAATACAATTCTAGCATGGATAATAAACGATTATCATGAACAAAGAAATATAATAATAACCAATTTATTATTGCCTCTAGGGCATATATCCAACAGTCTCCCACTTGCACTAGAGTCAATAATCTAGTTCACATCACCATGTGATTAACATTCACAGGTCACATCACCATGTGACCAACATCCAAAGAGTTTACTAGAGTCAATAATCTAGTTCACATCACTATGTGATTAACACTCAATGAGTTCTGGTTTGATCATGTTATGCTTGTGAGAGATGTTATTAGTCAACGGGTCTGAACCTTTCAGATCCGTGTGTGCTTTACGAATATCTATGTCATCTTGTGGATGCTACCACGCGCTACTTGGAGCCATTTCAAATAACTGCTCTACTATACGAATCCGGTTTACTACTCAGAGTCATCCGGATTAGTGTCAAACTCCTTTTCACCTCCATAATCGAGAAAACTTCCTTAGTCCACTAGATACTAAGGATGAGTTCGATCGCTGTCATGTGATCCATTCCCGGATCACCATTGTACCCCTTGACTAACTCATGGCAAGGCACACTTCATGTGCGGTACACAGCATAGCATACTGTAGAGCCTACGTCTAAAGAGGGGACGACCTTCGTCCTTTCTCTCTCTTCTGCTATGGTTAGGTCTTGAGTCTTACTCAATACTCACACCTTGTAACACAGCCAAGAACTCCTTCTTTGCTGATCTATTTTGAACTCCTTCAAAATCTTGTCACGGTACGTATTCATTTGAAAGTACTATTAAGCATTTTTGATCTATCCTCATAGATCTTGATGCTCAATGTTCAAGTAGCTTAATCCAGGTTTTCCATTGAAAAACACTTTTCAAATAACCCTGTATGCTTTCCAGAAATTCTACATCATCTCTGATCAACAATATGTCATTCACATATACTTATCAGAAATGTTATAGCGCTCCCACTCAATTTATTGTAAATACAAGTTTCTAACAAACTTTGTATAAACCCAAAAACTTTGATCACTCCATCAAAGCATATATTCTGACTCCGAGATGCTTGCTCTAGTCCATGGAAGGATCGCTGGAGCTAGCATACCTTTTAGCATCCTTAGGATCGACAAAACCTTTCTGATTGTATCACATACAACCTTTCCTTACGAAAACTGGTAAGGAAACTTGTTTTTTGACATCCATCTGCCAGATTTCATAAATGCAGCTAATGCTAACATGATTCCACGGACTTAAGCATCGCTACGGATGAGAAAATCTCATCGTAGTCAACTCCTTGAACTTGTGAAAATACTCTTTGCCACAAGTCGAGCTTCATAGACGGCAACATTACCATCCATGTCCGTCTTCTTCTTAAAGATCCATTTATCTCAATGGCTTGCCGATCATCGGGCAAGTTCACCAAAGTCCATGCTTTGTTCTGATACATGGATCCTATCTCGGATTTCATGGCTTCTAACCATTTGTCGGAATATGGGCCCACCATCGCTTCTCCATAGCTCGTAGGTTCAGTATTGTCTAGCAACATGACTTCCAAGACAGGATCATGTACCACTCTGAAGTAGTACGCATCCTCTTCGTCCTACGAGGTTTGGTAGTGACTTGATCCGAAGTTTCATGATCACTATCATAAGCTTCCACTTCAATTGGTGGAGGTGCCACAGGAACAACTTCCTGTGCCCTACTACACACTAGTTGAAGTCATGGTTCAATAACCTCATCAAGTCTCCACCATCCTCCCACTCAATTCTTTCGGGAGAAACTTTTCCTCGAGAAAGGAACCATTTCTAGAAGCAATTACTTTTGCTTCCAGATCTGAAATAGGAGGTATACCCAACTGTTTTGGGTATTCTTATGAAGATGCATTTATCCGCTTTGGGTTCGAGCTTATCAGCCTGAAACTTTTTCACATAAGCATCGCAGCCCCAAACTTTTAAGAAATGAGAACTTAGGTTTCTCTAAACGGTGTCGTCTCAACGGAATTGCGTGGTGCCCTATTTAAAGTGAATGCGGTTGTCTCTAATGCCTAACCCATAAACGATAGTGGTAATTCGATAAGAGACATCATGGTATGCACCATATCCAATAGGGTGCAGTTATGATGTTCGGACACACCATCGCACTGTGGTGTTCCAGGCGGTATTAATTGTGAAACACTTTCCACAATGTCTTAATTGTGTGCCAAACTCGTAACTCAGATATCTCTATGATCATATCGTAGACATTTTATCCTCTTGTCACGACGATCTTCAACTTCACTCTGAAATTACTTGAACCTTTCAATAATTCAGACTTGTGTTTCATCAAGTAAATATTCTCAGCATCTACTCAAATCATCTGTGAAGTAAGAATATATCGATATCCACTGCGTGCCTCAGCACTGATTGGACTGCACACATCAAATGTATTACTTCCAACAAGTTGCTCTCTTGTTCCATCTTACTGAAAATGAGACCTTTCAGTCATCTTGCCCATGTGGTATGATTTGCATGTCTCAAGTGATTCAAAATCAAGTGAGTCCAAACGATCCATCTGCATGGAGTTTCTTCATGCATATATACCAATAGACATGGTTCGCATGTCTCAATCTTTTCAAAAACGAGTGAGTCCAAAGATCCATCTATATGGAGCTTCTTCATGCGTTCTATACCAATATGACTCAAGTGGCAGTGCCACAAGTATGTGGTACTATCATTACTATCTTATATCTTTTGGCATGAACATGTGTATCACTGCGATCGAGATTCATTTTAGGTGCAAGACCATTGAAGGTATTATTCAAATAAACAGAGTAACCATTATTCTCCTTAAATGAATAACCGTATTGCGATAAACATAATCCAATCATGTTTATGCTCAACGCAAACACCAAATAACAATTATTTAGGTTTAACACCAATCTCGATGGTAGAGGGAGCATGCGATGCTTGATCACATCAACCTTGGAAACACTTCCAACACATATCGTCATCTCACCTTTAGCTAGTCTCCGTTTATTCCGCAGCTTTTATTTCGAGTTACTAACACTTAGCAACCGAACCGGTATCTAATACCCTGGTGCTGCTAGGAGTACTAGTAAAGTACACATTCATATAATGTATATCCAATATACTTCTGTCGACCTTGCCTGCCTTCTCATCTACCAAGTATCTAGGGTAGTTCTGCTTCAGTGACCGTTCCCCTCATTACAGAAGCACTTAGTCTCGGGCTTGGGTTCAACCTTGGGATTCTTCACTAGAGCAGCAAATGATTTGCCGTTTCATGAAGTATCCCTTTACGCCCTTGCCCTTCTTGAAACTAGTGGTTTTACTAACCATCAACAATTGATGCTCCTACTTGATTTCTACTTTCGCGGTGTCAAACATCGCGAGTTGCTCAAGGATCATCATATCTATCCCTGATATGTTATAGTTCATCATGAAGTTCTAATAGCTTGGTGGCAGTGACTACGGAGAACCATCACTATCTCATCTAGAAGATTAACTCCCACTCGATTCAAGTGATTGTAGTACTCAGACAATCTGAGCACATGCTCAACGATTGAGCTTTCTCCCTTAGTTCGCAGGCTTAAGAAACTTGTCAGGGGTCTCATACCTCTTGACGTGGGCACTAGTCTGAAATCCCAATTTCAGTCTTCGGAACATCTCATATGTTCTGTGACGTTTCAAAACGTCTTTGGTGCCACAATTCTAAACTGTTAGCATTACGCACTGAACTATCACGTAGTCATCAAAACGTGTATGCCAGATGTTTCGCAACATCTACAGACGACGCTGAGGTTCAGCACACCGAGCGGTGCATTAAGGACATAAGCCTTCTGTGCAGCAATGAGGACAATCCTCAGTTCATGGACCCAATCCGCATAATTGCTACTATCAACTTTCAACTAAATTTTCTCTAGGAACATATCTTAAACAGTAGAACTAAAGTGTAAGCCATGACATAATTTGCAAAGACCTTTTGACTATGTTCATGATAATTAAGTTCATCTGATTATTTAATGAACTCCCACTCAGATAGACATCCCTCTAGTCATCTAAGTGATACATGATCCGAGTCAAACTAGGCCGTGTCCGATCATCACGTGAGACGGACTAGTCATCATCGGTGAACATCTCCATGTTGATCGTATCTACTATACGACTCTTGTTCGACCTTTCGGTCTCTTGTGTTCCGAGGCCATGTCTGTACATGCTAGGCTCGTCAAGTCAACCTAAGTGTTTTGCATGTGTTCCGAGGCCATGTTTGTACATGCTAGGCCCGTCAACACCCGTTGTATTCGAACATTAGAATCTATCACACCCGATCATCACGTGGTCATTCGAAACAACGAACCTTCGCAACGGTGCACAGTTTGGGGGAACACGTCTCTTGAAATTTTAGTGAGGGATCATCTTATTTATGCTACCGTCGTTCTAAGCAAATAAGATGTAAACATGACAAACATCACATGCAAATCATAAAGTGACGTGATATGGCCAATATCATCTTGCGCCTTTTGATCTCCATCTTCGAGGCGCGACATGATCACCTTCGTCACTGGCATGACACCATGATCTCCATCATCATGATCTCCATCATCGTGTCTTCATGAAGTTGTCTCACCAACTATTACTTCTACTACTATGGCTAACGGTTAGCAATAAAGTAAAGTAATTACATGGCGGTTTCAGTGACACGCAGGTCATTCAATAAATTAAGACAACTCCTATGGCTCCTGCCGGTTGTCATACTCATCGACATGCAAGTCGTGATTCCTATTACAAGAACATGATCAAACTCATACATCACATATATCATTCATCACATCCTTTTGGCCATATCACATCACATAGCATACCCTGCAAAAACAAGTTAGACGTCCTCTAATTGTTGTTGCATGTTTTACGTGGCTGCTATGGGTTTCTAGCAAGAACGTTTCTTACCTACGCAAAAGCCACAACGTGATATGCCAATTTCTATTTTCCCTTCATAAGGACCCTTTTCATCGAATCCGATACGACTAAAGTGGGAGAGACAGACACCCGCTAGCCACCTTATGCAACTAGTGCATGTCAGTCGGTGGAACCTGTCTCACGTAAGTGTACGTGTAAGGTCGGTCCGGGCCGCTTCATCCCACGATGCCGCCGAATCAAGATAAGACTAGTAACGGCAAGTAAATTGACAAAATCGACGCCCACAACTACTTTGTGTTCTACTTGTGCATAGAAACTACGCATAAACCTAGCTCATGATGCTACTGTTGGGGAACGTAGCAGAAATTCAAAATTTTCTACGCATCACCAAGATCAATCTATGGAGTAATCTAGCAACGAGGGGAAGGGGAGTGCATCTACATACCCTTGTAGATCGCGATGCGGAAGCGTTGCAAGAACGCGGATGAAAGAGTCGTACTCGTAGCGATTCAGATCGCGGTTGATTCCGATCTAAGCGCCGAACCACGGCGCCTCCGCGTTCAACACACGTGCGGCCCGGTGACGTCTCCCACGCCTTGATCCAGCAAGGAGAGAGGGAGAGGTTGGGGAAGACTCCGTCCAGCAGCAGCACAACGGCATGGTGGTGATGGAGGAGCGTGGCACTCCAGCGGGGTTTCGCCAAGCACTGCGAGAGACGAGGAGGGAGAGGGGTAGGGCTGCGCCAAGAGAGAGGAAGTCTCGTGTCCTTGGCAGCCCCAAAACCCCCACTATATATAGGGGAGGGGGAGGGGCTGCGCCCCCATCTAGGTTCCCCCCCCCAAGGGGTGCGGCCAGCCCTAGATCCATCTAGGGGGGCGGCCAAGGGGGGAGAGACGGGGGGCGCACCACTAGGTGGGCCTTAGGCCCATATGAGCCTAGGGTTTCCCCCTTCCCCCCCTTCCTGCGCCATGGGCCCCTTGTGGGAGGCGCACCAGCCCACCTAGGGGCTGGTCCCTTCCCACACTTGGCTCACGCAGCCCTCTGGGGCCGGTGGCCCCACCTGGTGGACCCCCGGGACCCTCCCGGTGGTCCCGGTACGTTACCGATAGCAACCGAAACTTTTCCGGTGACCAAAACAGGACTTCCCATATATAAATCTTTACCTCCGCACCATTCCGGAACTCCTCGTGACGTCCGGGATCTCATCCGGGACTCTGAACAACATTCGGTAACCACGTATATCTATTCCCTATAACCCTAGCGTCATCGAACCTTAAGTGTGTAGACCCTACGGGTTCGGGAACCATGCAGACATGACCGAGACGTTCTCCGGCCAATAACCAAAAGCGGGATTTGGATACCCATGTTGGCTCCCACATGTTCCACGATGATCTCATCAGATGAACCACGATGTCGGGGATTCAATCAATCCCGTATTCAATTCCCTTTGTCAATCGGTATGTTACTTTCCCGAGATTCGATCGTCGGTATCCCAATACCTTGTTCAATCTCGTTACCGGCAAGTCTCTTTACTCGTTCCGTAACACATCATCCCGTGATCAACTCCTTGGTCACATTGTGCACATTATGATGATGTCCTACTGAGTGGGCCCAGAGATACCTCTCCGTTTACACGGAGTGACAAATCCCAGTCTCGATTCGTGCCAACCCAACAGACACTTTCGGAGATACCTGTAATGCACCTTTATAGCCACTCAGTTACGTTGTGACGTTTGGTACACCCAAAGCATTCCTACGGTATCCGGGAGTTGCACAATCTCATGGTCTAAGGAACTGATACTTGACATTAGAAAAGCTCTTAGCAAATGAACTACACGATCTTGTGCTAGGCTTATGATTGGGTCTTGTCCATCACATCATTCTCCTAATGATGTGATCCCGTTATCAATGACATCCAATGTCCATGGTCAGGAAACCATAACCATCTATTGATTAATGAGCTAGTCAACTAGAGGCTTACTAGGGACATGGTGTTGTCTATGTATCCACACATGTATCTGAGTTTCCTATCAATACAATTCTAGCATGGATAATAAACGATTATCATGAACAAGGAAATATAATAATAACCAATTTATTATTGCCTCTAGGGCATATTTCCAACAGCATGCACCGCCTCCCGCCCTCGACCCCGCACCGGGCGCCCCGTCTCCAACCGCGCTTGGACCGGAGCCCATGCTGGCTACTGCGACCAGGCCAGAGCCTGCGACGGCCTCCTCTGAGCAGTCTCCGTCGCCACCTCCTCGCCCGGACTCCCCTCCATCGTCGCCCTCGCCATCCGCGTGGGCGTCCTTGGTGCCTACTTCGCCCGTGTCTGCAGCGGCTCACACGCCGCCGGGGCCTACGTCGCCTGCCCTGCTGTCGCCTGGTCCGCCGTCGCCCGGTCCGACGTCCCCCGATCCTTCTTGCCGGAGTCCCCTGGACCAGCCTCACCTGCTCTGGAACCCGGTGTTTGCTCCCCCGCGGCGTCCACACACTCGCAGCCGCAGTGGCATTGTTCGTCTCAAGGAGCGCATCGATGGCACGGTCACCTATATTGCTGCTTGCCTGGCTCATGCTGTGGATGATCCAACCACCGAACCACGCAGTTATCAAACCGCTATGAGTATTCCACACTGGAGGGCTGCTATGGAACAAGAATATCATGCTCTTATGAGGAATAAGACCTGGACACTTGTTCCCCCTCCATCTCGCGTCAACATCATTGATTCAAAGTGGGTGTTCAAGGTGAAGAAACATGCAGATGGTTCCATTGAGCGCTACAAAGCGCGTCTTGTGGCTAAGGGCTTTAAACAGCGTCAGGGCCTGGACTATGAGGATACATTCAGCCCAGTTGTCAAGCCTACCACTATTCGACTTCTTCTATCTCTGGCAGTTTCTCACGAATGGTCTCTCCGCCAGCTTGATGTGCAGAACACTTTTCTTCATGGATTGCTTGAAAAAGAGGTTTACATGCGGCAGCCACCTGGATTTGTTGATCACACTCAGCCTCATCATCTCTGTCATCTGACGAAGGCCATATATGGACTGCAGCAGGCTCCCCGTGCCTGGCATGCTCGCCTGGCTTCAGCTCTACGCACTCATGGGTTCATTCCTTCGACGGCTGATACTTCACTGTTCTTGTTTCAGCGACCGAGTGTGACCATGTACCTCCTTGTGTATGTGGATGATATTGTCCTGGTGAGCTCATCTCCGACGGCTGCTGATGCTCTTGTGACTGCACTTGGTCGTGATTTTGCAGTTAAAGATTTGGGACAGCTTCATTTCTTCCTGGGTATTGAGGTCGCTCATCAGTCTCATGGCAGTTTGGCTCTCACTCAGAAGAAGTACTCTCTTGATCTCTTGCGCCGTGCTGGTATGCTCAAGTGCAAGCCATCGCCTACGCCCATGTCCTCCACTGACACCCTTTCTGCTAGTGATGGTGCTCTTCTCTCTCCTGAGGATGCTACTGAGTACAGGAGTATTGTTGGTGGCCTGCAGTATCTGACGATCACGCGTCCTGATCTCTCCTTTGCGGTTAACAAGGTGTGCCAGTATCTTCATGCTCCCACTGATGTACACTGGTTTGCTGTGAAGCGCATACTGCATTATGTGCGTCTCACTTTCTCCTTTGGTCTTCACCTGCGCCCCAGTTCCTCCGGAGTTCTTTCTGCATTCTCTGATGCTGATTGGGCTGGGTGTCCAGATGACAGGCGATCCACGGGGGGACATGCTGTGTTCTTGGGTCCTAATCTGATCGCCTGGAGTGCACGCAAGCAAGCCACTGTTTTCCGCAGCAGCACAGAAGCTGAGTACAAGTCGGTTGCCAATGCAACTGCTGAACTTATATGGATTGAGTTCCTACTTCGAGAGCTAGGAGTTGCTCAGCCACATCCTTCGGTCCTTTGGTGTGACAATATCGGTGCTACGTTTCTGTCGTCAAACCCGGTGTTCCATGCACGGACTAAACACATTGAGATTGACTATCATTTTGTGAGGGAACGTGTTGCACAGAAGCTACTACAAGTCAGGTTTATCTCTTCAAAAGATCAACTTGCGGACATCTTCACCAAGCCTCTACCTTCTCCCATGTTTGAGGTCTGTAGGCGCAATCTTAACCTCCTAGATACTTCAGGAATGAGTTGAGATTGAGGGAGGGTGTTAGACTTCGTATTGTAGCCCTACTGTGTAAACCATATCTTATTGGTATTGGACTTGTACGTCATCATTATATATATGTGATAGGCCACCTCTTTAAGGGTTGAGCCAGTTCCCAAAAACCCACGTTTTACAGAGGCCCTGCACGGGCAGGATCAGCCTCGACGACATGGCGCAGATCCTGTAGGCCCGTGCAGTGCACCACCTTATCAGCCAGCGAATGATCGACATGGCTGGTAATAGTTAATAAAAACTCTGGTGTGTGCATTGTACAACACCACGGACCAAGCTACATGATGTCGTGCATTCACAGTAGATGGGGGCAGTTCGTACTAAGGCCGTCGCCGTCGACACAACGGGGGTTCCTAGCAGTAGCAGATCATCAGTTATCAAACGAAACAACCGGGGTTCCTGCCTTGGCACATCGATCATATCTCTGCTCAGAAGAAAGTAGTACGTGCCGCCGGGAAATCAAGGTGCACATGGAATGTACATTGGGAGGGTTGGTTGGTAGCTGTTGGCCAATGGGCATCATCTTCAAGGGAATTTTATTGGGTGCCGTCCGTGGCCATTCGATTTTCAAACGCATTTGCACGGCTTTACTCCGGCACTCAAGTTCTTCCGTGGAGTTGTTTGTCATCACCTGACCGTAGGAATGAGCAGGTTCTCCATCCCAAGCACCGTGTCAACTCCCATCCGTTCGGAGGTGATTGCTGACGTACATCCTCGTTAAAATTCTTTGTAGGACCAAGCGTACTGCCCAAAACAACCTTGCCAATTAATCCCTGGACTATTGATGCCCTGTGCTCGTCGGCGCCACCCTTCCTGTACAACTCGAGCCTCCGGCACTCCTCGGCGACGAGCTCCGAATACATCCGGTGAAGCTCGGCCATGTAATCTTTATCGACGCGCGCCGCCTTTAGTCGCTCGAAGGCCTGGTTCTCCCATCCCCCGTGGCGTGTTAGAGTACAAACGCCGGAGATTTACAACTGGTCAACTTATCCCGTGTGGTGACTTACAAGAGGTATATATATATAACATTGGTGACCTAGGTCAAACTTCGCTACGCTGCGCTTCGGCCCAAGCCAACCTTGAGTCGGCTTCCCCCCTTCTTGTACAACTCGTTGGCGCCCCCCTTCTTGTACAACTCAAGCAGTCGGAATTCCTCGGCGCCGAGCTCTGAATACATCCGGTGGAGTTCGGTCATGTGATATTTATCGACGCGCGCCGCCTTGAGTCGCTCGAAAGCCTCCCGGTTCTCCAACACCCCGCGCTAGCAGAGCAGTCGGGGTTGATGTCGACGACCACCGCGATCTCACTAGAGTCGATGGCCAAGTTAGGCTTCACCGGGCTGCCATAAAGAGCCACTTTCTTCTTTTCGTACGCACTCGCCGCCGGTTCTGTCAACTAGAAGGAGCCAAGCTAATATCGGGTGACGGGGTCAGAGTCCTTTATTTCGGACACCCATGTCGCCCATGGTCGCTATCGCACACCGGGGTAATTCTTCTTTGGCACCAGCTATGGCAGGTCTATGAAGGAGCTGGCGGTGGGGGTGCTGTCGCGGCCTCGGATCAGCCGTGCGCCGCAACGTTGATCTATGCTTTGTCCAATGATCAGCCGCGACGACCTCCAACGGCTAGATCCCACCATTATGTTGTGGAGCCCACCGATTGGAAGCGTTGGACGAGGTGTTCGTTGACTACAGTATTGCCAGGAGGGCCGGCAGGGGATTTGAGTATCGCCATTGTGCGAGCGAGGGAGAGTGGAGGCGCGGGGGAGGGGATTTCTTTCCAGAGAAGCGGTGACACTCGATTAAATAGTGGCGGCCATGGCGATGGATAAAATTATTCCTCCTCTAAGGCAGATAATGGATCAGCTTGGTCTGGTTTAACCCCTCAAAACTGAACTTTTACTCATCTAACTAATTCTGAGGGATCGGCTAGAGATGCCCTAAGTTTGGTACAAGCTTGAATAGATACCAAACAATTGCCTCATGTTGTAATGCTAAAGCAACATAGGAGGTAAAAAGCTATGATAAACAAGATATGTAATCTAAGGGGTCGGCAGGGGCGCAACCGCTCCATCCATCTAGGTCGCCGTCAGGCGGCAGCTGCCTCTCTCTCTCTCTGGGGAGGTGGTGGTTGGAGAGGGGTGAAACAGAAGAAAGGGTAAGGGGAGGCCGCTTGCGCGACGCGGTGGTTCGCTGCCGACGCCGGCGGCCGGCGCATCCGTGCCCCGCCGCTACTCCACAGAGAAGGGCACCGTCGAGGCGCTGTTAAATTGTGATCCAAATTATACCGTGTTGGACTAGACGTAGTACAACTGGTGTGGGCCTTTGCGTTGACGTCGACGCGTACGAGTACAACTCATTTACTTGTCCTACAAGGACTCTTATGTAGTGCCCTCATATATACCCCATGTAGTCGCACCTCAGACGGCATGTCGTCTCATGCTTGTAATACTCCTCCTCATAGTGATTGCGCCTTCGTGCGTCCGTGGTTTTCTCCCGCAAGAGTTTCCACGTAAAAATTCGTATGCTCTGGTGTCTCGTTTTATCTCGTTATTATCTAACAAATGGTATACAGAGCCAAGTTTTAGATACGAGTTTTTTTAGACCGGAGAATTAGGGTTGCGTGTTCGCCGCCGCACGCGGTCTGTCGATCCGCCAGTCCGGAGCGTAACCGATTTCCGCTGCTACTGCTGGACATCACCGAGTCCAACAGGAGTTCCATCCGTACGCCTTCATATCATCCAAGGGTGCAGCCGCCCTTGTTCACTCCGCCGAGTTGCCGCTGGTGCTAATCAAATCAAACGCCTTCAAGTCCCGAGGAGATATTATATCAATTATTGCTGCTATTACTCAGGAAGGATCACACGGTGAAGTACTCCCACCGTTTTTATTTAGTCCGCATATTAGATTTGGTCAAAGTCAAGCTTTATAAACTTTGACCAAGTTTATAAACAAAAATATTAAATTATACAATAACAAATCAATACTATTAGATTTATTATTGAATGTACTTTCACATCATATAGATTTGTTACTGTAAATGTTTATATTTTTTTCTATAAACTTGGTCAAACTTTACAAAGTTTGACTTCAGTCAACTCTAATATGCAGAGTAAATAAAAACGGAGGGAGTATTAGCTACTTGCTCACGTGAAGGCTATAGGAGTACTAGTTGTCAAATCGCAAGTTGGCTGATCTAGTACTTGCTGTGGATTGATTGCTACGTCCACACCCAGCGTTTTCCAGGTGCTATTTACCCTATTTTCGGTTGCTCCGCATTAATTTATTCTGTCAAGAATATTTTCTTTCGACTTGTACTATTTTGTGTACACAGATTTATCTACTCATGGCTTTCATGAAGTACGATCTTCCGCCGCTGGACCGTGACATAAGGTTTACCTTATGGCAAGTCAAGATGCGGGCGTTGTTGGCACAGACTGACTATGATGAAGCACTGGATAGTTTTGGGAAGAACCGAATTGAGGACTGGACTGATGAGGAGAAAAGAATTGATCGTAAGGCTTTGTCAAATATTCAACTCCATTTACATAATAATATTTTGCAGGAAGTTTTGAACGAGAAAACTGCCGCCGCTCTATGGTTAAAGCTGGAAGGGGTTTGCATCACAAAAGATCTCACCAGTAAGATGCATCTGAAGCAAAAATTATTCCTACACAGGTTACTCGAGGGAGGTAATGTTTTGAATCATATCTCAGAATTTAAAGAGATCATATCCGATCTAGCTGCAATGGAGGTTAAGTATGAAGAGGAAGATACTGCTTTAATGTTACTTTGTTCACTGCCAAGTTCTTATACCAATTTTAGAGACACCATATTATATAGTCGTGATACTCTCACACTTAGTGAAGTTTATGAAGCTTTGAACTCTAAGGAGAAGATGAAATTAATGGTGCCTCATGATGGTTCGAGTTCACCCCAAGCCGAGGGATTATCTGTTCGTGGCAGGACAAAGGAGAAGAACTCACATAATGGAAACAGAGGCAAAAGTAAGAACGGCTACAGGGGCCGGACGCAATCCAGAGACAAGAAGTATTGCAGGTATTGCAAGAGAGACGGGCATGACATCTCAGAGTGTTTCAAGTTGCAGAACAAAGAAAAGAGAAAAGGTAACAAACAAAGTGAAAATTCTGCTAACGTTGCTCGTGATGATAGTTCCGATGATGCTCTTGTCGTTATTGCTGGATGTGCTGAGACCAATGATGAGTGGGAACTTGACACTGCATGCACTTTTCATATGTGTCCACATAGAGATTGGTTTAATATTTTTGATTCCACTACTTCTGCTGGTTCAGTTTTGGGTTTTGATAATTCACCATGCAAGATTGAAGGCATATGTTCTATTCGAATCAAGATGTTTGATGGCATAATCAGAACTTTGACAGATGTTCGGTATATTCCGAAAATGAAGAGAAATCTTATTTCTATGAGTGCCCTTGATGCAAAGGGATACAAGTATTCCGGTGGAGATAGTGTTTTGAAAGTCACCAAAGGTTCCCTTGTTGTGATGAAAGGTGACTTAAGTTCGACCAATGGTCTTTATTACCCTCGAGGTTCTACCGTTTCCGGTAACGCTACTCCAGTTATTTCAAAGAATTCTGATTGTGATGCTGCTAACCTTTGGCATATGCGTCTTGGACATATGAGTGAACTTGGTTTAGCAGAGTTAAATAAGAGAGGTCTTCTTGATGGATATGAACCTGGTAAATTGAAATTTTGTGAGCATTGTATCTTCGGCAAGCACAAGAGGGTGAAGTTCAACACTTCGACTCATACAACTGAAGGTATTCTTGATTATGTGCATTCTGATTTATGGGGACCATCTCGCAAGAAGTCATTAGGTGGTGCAAGTTACATGCTGACTATTATTGATGATTATTCGAGAAAAGTTTGGCCTTATTTCTTGAAGTATAAATATGAAGCATTCTCAGCATTTCAGGAGTGGAAGATTATGATTGAGAGGCAAACTGAAAGGAAGGTAAAAATACTTCGCACTGATAATGGTATGGAATTCTGTTCTAAGCAATTTAAGAATTATTGCAAGTCTGAAGGCATCGTCAGACATTACACCATTCCTTATACTCCTCAACAAAACGGGGTTGCTGAGCGTATGAACAGGACCATTATTTCCAGAGCCCGTTGCATGTTGTCCAATGCAGGTTTGCATAGGCGTTTTTGGGCTGAGGCCGCTTCCACTGCTTGTTATCTCATTAACCGTTCACCATCTATTGCTCTTAATAAGAAAACTCCAATTGAGGTATGGTCTGGTTCACCTGCTGATTATTCAGAGTTGAGAGTTTTTGGTTGCACTGCTTATGCTCATGTTGATAATGGAAAGTTGGAGCCTAGGGCTGTTAAGTGCTTCTTTCTTGGTTATAAATCTGGTGTTAAAGGTTTTAAATTGTGGAATCCGGAAACCCAGAAGGTGGTTATTAGAAGAAATCACTAGTAGGAAAAGGGGCTTTTACCCCGGTTCATAAGGGCCTTTAGTCCCGGTTCAGGAACCGGGACTAAAGGGTCGTTACTAATGCCCTAGCCCTTTAGTCCCGGTTCTTACACGAACCGGGACTAAAGGTCGTCCACGTGGCCGGTGCGGGGAGCCCAGGCAGGAGGGCCTTTGGTCCCGGTTGGTGCCACCAACCGGGACCAATAGGCATCCACGCGTCAGCACCTGGCAGGAGCTGAGGTTTTTGTTTTTTTTTTGAAAGGGGGGGCGGTTGGGGGTTTTGGGGGGGTTAATTTAGGTTGTTATTAGGTAGCTATTAGAGAGAAGTGTCCTCTCTTATATCTCCGTGCTTGGTTTACCAACGCTACATACTGCTATGCCTAAACATGGCTTAGATTGAAGTGAAGGCAACATGTGGTGCATGTGGAAAGTAATACTAATCCGGACTTGATCAAGTTTGGATTGTACTACTTTCGACACGCACCACATGCATGTTGCCTTCACTTCAATCCAATCCATGTTCATTTCACCCACTGATATATAATAACTCTTCATGCACGCATCATGCATCATCATATATAATAACAAGTCCTACTAATCATCATGATACAACTTCTTCTCGTTATTAATAACAAGTCATACGATCGATCATCATCCTCACAATCATCGAACCAACCCTACTTAATTGTTCTTAGCACATGATCATCAGTATTAGGTAGGACCGAAATACCCTCTTTAAGGTAAAATAGCATAAAACAATATAGACCCTGACTCTCCATGATGGAGAATGGAGATCATCCTGTCTCCAATTCTTGCGCCTCGCTTCCTTTTGCTTCCAAGAAGCTCCTTGCGACTGTCCATACATTTTTTCCATTCTTTGATTTGCATGTCTCCACTTCTTTTAGAAATCCGGTATGGACAGTTGAGGTTCGTAGGATGACCTGGTTGTATATTCAAAACATCAAGCCTACCATTCTGATACATCAAATGAGGCACACAATCCTCTGGGATTATCTGTTGAAAAACATAGTAATAACTTCATAGTTAGCAATGATAATGCACTAGTTTTAGAATTATGCAAAATATGCACGGATGTCGTAATAGTAAGAAATCTTACCAGGGTATCTCCATAGTAGTTACCGTAGTTCACCACGTGCACTAGTGGCACGTATGGAGGACCATAATGATGAGGAGTTTGATTGTAGATATTGTAATTCTCAATATCAGTACAAAATCCGACCAGATGAGTTTTCTCCTTATAAGTTAACTCAGAGCCATCGGTGTAGTAGGTTCTGTCTACCATGTTCCGCACATTGTTTGAACAATCAAAATAAGCTGTCAATGAAAATAAGCTGTCAACTATTTTGAAATAAACAATATAAATTAGCTAATAACTATGTTTGAGAAACTCACATAGCGGTAGAATTGGAGGCGTATCAACAAGGACCCAAATGTCCATATTGTCTTGCTCGATGTCAGGATCACCAAGATCCATGGTGACAAGCATACCCTCATCAAAACCATACATCTTGCAAAATGCTTCCCAATTTTTGCAACCAAAATGGGTTACGCTCTCAGAATTATACAGCTTTACTTCAAAATCTATATCATGATGGGTCCTTAGGTGAATTTTCTTTGTTTCCATACTTTCATCGTCTTCAAAACCCATCCTCTCCAAGACGTAGCGTCTTGCATGGCATGGGATAAGCTAGCCGAATTGTAAAAGATGAAAAGTACACGTTGAAATAGTTGAAGTCGTGCTTAATTACGAAAAAATAACACTTGTCGTCGTTGCGTACCGTTTCAACATCGAACGTCTCCTCCAGCTTAATACTGAAGCCCCGATCTTGTCCAGGTGAGGCCTGTCGCACTGACCTCGGTCGTCGTGGCACCAGTCGCACTCCCCCGGGAGACTTTCGTCGTCCGAGTACGACATTTCCTATGTTCATATATAATTCAAATATTAAACATCTACAATTAAATATATGTACTAAAACACCTAAGTTAGATCATTATTATTCATCACGGGTTGACTATCGGTTTGTTGAGTCTTTTCTTGAAAACTCTCAGCTCACGTGGTGTATACATTCGACCGTTGGTGATGGTCGCTCCTCCCTTTGTCCCCGTGTGCATTACACCAAAATGTCTAGCTAGCACACGGGAACAAAGGAGAAGCGACCCCCACGACAACAGTCGGGATTCTTCGTCCTCTCATATATATATATGGTGGAACTCTCCCTCACTGATTCCTCTCTGACATTTGCGACCGTCGGTGATGGTAGCTCCTCCTTTCGTTCTCGAGTGCATTACACCAAATTTTCTAGCACACGGGAACGAAGGAGAAGCTACCCCCACGACAACACAGTCGGGATTCTTCGTCCTCTCATATATGGTGGAGACTCGACAGACTTACAGTCAACCCGAAATATCGTTTAATTATCTTTCTAAAAGAGGATTTGGCTGGTCTCACCTCGATGTCGGAGGGGGCGGTGACGGGGACGACGGCGGGGATGATGCAGGGGCCGGGGGCTCCTAGATTTCTGCGAAAACAAAAACCCTATAAGCTATCAACTAATCATAGTGCTCTCCAATTTTAGCATTCAAAGTAGGATCGGAGTAGTTTTCCACTTTGAGCATTCAATAAGCAAAATCAAATCACAAAATAAAGTAGTATTCAAATTAGGATGCATTCAATTATAAGCAAAACTACATCATCTCCATGCGTCCGTACATCGCCGAATATTATCACTAATACACCTCGAATACTATCATACATATAGCATCGCTAGTACAGCTAGAACAGTAGCGCCCGACGGACATCGGCGCGGGCGGTGGACATGTAGGAGATATGCCCTAGAGGCAATAATAAATGATATTATTTATCTCCGAGTTCATAATTATGTTTATGTTCCATGCTATAACTGCTATGGTTCTCGAGTCTGCAATAACCACGAGGCTCGGAGGAAGACTCATATGCACGTGTGGAATAATAAACGGTAAAATGTATTCCTAGTCTGGCCTCTAAGACTAGCTCAAGTGTTGCATGATGGTTATGTTTTCCTGATCATGGGCATGTCTATGTCAGCAACCTTGAGGGCATAATGTTAAGAGAACATTTGTGTTGAATCGACCCGGCATGATGTTATGCTATAAGATTCATTCGTCACAAGTTTATTGGTACATAACACAGAGATGGTTAACGTTTGCATGATTCCTTAGACCATGAGAGTATCGAGTTTCTTCATGCTTGCTTCATGAACTTTGGGGTTTGTTAAACGTCATCCGTAAATGGGTGGCTATTACGGCGGCTTACGGGTTCATGGAAAAGTGTGTCAAGTAACTTGATAGCTCAAGATTGGGATTTGCTCCTCCGACGATGGAGAGATATCTCTGGGCCCTCTCGGTGTTACGGTATCCATCATCGTCTGGCCAGACACTTTGTGATTTGATCACGGGGATGCCGGAACACGATAACGAGAAAATAGAACAATACCGGTAACGAGGTAACTAGCATAGTGGACAAGTTGTTGATCCACGGGAATGCCAACATGTCTCACCTCGGGTATTTGTAACATATCGCGAAGCAACAGGAATAGCACACGACAACTGGAGGTTCACTCGAATATTTATTCGTGTGGGTATAGGGGTCAATATGGGTGTCCACGGCTCCGATGTTGATCATTGATCGGAAGGGGTTCCGGGTCATGTCTATACTTCACCGAACCTATAGGGTCACACACTTAAGGGTCATCTATCTGCTGAATACTAGACAGGGAGTCTGAGAGAAAATCACCGAAAAAGTTTCGGACACCGAAAAGTTTCGGACAGCGGAATCGTACCGCAGAGAGAGGTCATCGGATAAGTTTCGATGATACCGAAAAGTTGTTTCGGGATACACCATTAAGTCAAATTGATTTCGGCACATGCCTGATAATTCTTGGAGGATGCCAGAATCATTCTGGAAGCTTTTTGGAATTTTCTGAGATAAAAACCGGAAATGTTCTGGAGCTGCCGGAGCCACTTCATATGCGTTTCGCAGATGAAAATCACTAAAACCGGAATTGTTTCGGAACGCGTTGAAAATCATTTTAGTGGGTACTGGAAATGTTCTTAGCCCACATAAATATTTTCAGTTCGATCAGACGCTGAAAAATGTCGTCGTGAATAGTGAAAATCAGCTTTATGGTTACTTTATGGAAAGCCACCTTTTGGGGCTTTGCTCCAAAAGATCTTGGGGATGACATGGATGGATAGGAGCCATTTTTTGGGCCCCTCATGAGGGTGTGGCCGGCCACATGGGGTATCCCCCCTTGGGGACCCTCTTGTTCCTTGGTTTCACTCCTAGGTCCTTGTGGAAGGACTTCATTCATGTGCATCTTGGGTTTTTTGTGAAACTACCCTACCCCCTTGGGATTTCCTATAAATAGAGGTGGAGGGGCAGCCCTCCACACTCATCCCTTGCTCTCATACACATGCCATGCATTATCTGGCTTCTTCTCTCCCTCCCACGAAAAGAGTTTCGTAGAGCCGTAAGGCTGTCTGGGTTCCGGCAGGAACTAGTTCTGGACGGCGAAGCCCTGCCGGATAGATGACACCGTATGTGTGCAACTCTGTAGAGAGATCGTAGTTTCGGTCTTAGTTCGTGAGTGCCTCCCGAAGGGCTGTCCGCGTGACCGTCCGAGTTTCGAAGGTCCTCCCGAAGGGCTGTCCGAGTGACCGTTCGAGTTTCGAAGGTCCTCCCGAAGGGCTGTCCGCGACACCGTCCGGGGGGCTGTTCGACCGCCTCCTGGAGGGCTGTCTGAGGAGCAGATGAGGGTATACATCCTCGCGGTTGGGAGGTTGTAAATCCTAGCTGCGGGGATCTGCACCGCCGATCGTCATCGACTCTACTTCCCGCTGCGCTACGAGTCGGTAACGAAAAAGATCAAACCATGTATGCAGTCTCCATAGTGGTCCTGGGCTGGTGCGTAGGTCGGAAATTTTTTGTTTTCTGCTGCGTTCCCCTACAGTGGCATCAAGAGCCGTGCTATGCGTAGATGCAGGTTTTGATCTAGAATACATGGAGATGTATGGGTATTGCATAATATAATTAGGTAGTAGATGAGATCTATTGCTGAAAAATATTTATGCGGGTGACAGATGAAATCTGTTACCCGACCTTCTTGTTGCTTCCCTAGAATTTGCGTTTGCTCAATCTCGAGACAGCATGGTGGAATTTGACAAAGTTCTGGCAATCCGTGATCCTGATTGATCATGGAAGTGCTATCAGTTCTTTGGGTTCTGCCGTAGTCAAAAGAAAGATGAAATTCGCAGATGAAAGGGCATTGCAGATATGATCTGCACGGGGGTCATGCGTATGATGAAGTTTAGTATGGGGCTCGAGATTTAATTATCCCGTGTTTCATACACCCCGAGATGTTAGCAACTTGAATAATCATACTTGATGATAAAACGTTGGTAGCTGCGGTTTAAGTCAAAACCTTAGAAGCCACGTAAAATAAAATTTTGCATAAACCTATTAGAGGCGTCTAACTTGGTTTTGCAGGATGTGCATGTGATGTGGTATAGCAGTGCTCATACTAATTCGATTATGTATGAGATGACTATATGATGTAATTTGATTAACATGACCTGCGTGTCATGATTCGGCATGATGGCTGGAGCCATATGATTGCACTTTAATGACCTGTGTGTCAACCTTGTTGTAATGCATTATTTTGTTAGCTATAGAGATAGCAATATTATCTGGTGCATCGACAAGGTGGTGGCAATCTTCGCGAAGGTGAACACCGACGCGAATGCTGAAGACGAAGAAATGAAATACTTCTCCGTCAGAAAGGGCTATACCATATCATGCTATTATGAATTGCCTGAGATGTTTATCCCTTATGATGCACCCTTCTTGATTGCGCGGTAGTTGCTTTTATTAGGGTGATCTCTCACTTAAAATATCAAGTAGTTAGTGTTCTCCCAAGTGTAGCACCGTCACGGCACCTATCTTTTCGGGGTGCGCCATGGATGCATGGGTACGAACGATTAGAGAAGTGTGAGGCGGGTGAGGTCAGACCTCGCAGCAAGATCACTTGGTTGTCTTGACGTTCATGGCAGGATCGTCCTGAGCTCGGAACACACGCATCGAAAGATGAGCAAGAGTCACATAGAGATGTGATCGGCAAGTTGGCCTACCGATTAAAATTCCCGTTATGAGATGATGATTCTATGGCGATGAATTGAAGTCTGGATCTTGTATCACTCAAAATTAATTGTGAGAGATATTGATTTGAGTGGGAGCGCACTGTTGAATTAACATGTTTAATTCTCAGTGCAATTAATTATGAACACTGTCTAAGTGTTTCTTGCAAAATAGTTGTAGAATAATGGCTCGCGTTTCCACCTTCCCTATTAAAATTGAATAACTGTTAAATATCTGGTTAAAACTTTACGATTGGTAACGTAATATGAGGATTGTCCTCAAAAGTGCCGAGAAGGACTTTGTCCTATCGCATGCTTTCCGTATCCTCCCGCTAAAGCTATGGATCATGTGACTCTCGTCCTTCGATCCAAAAGCTATAATTCCGTTTCAGTCAAGTGCAATATGTTTGCTTCCATGAAACCCAAACTTCGAAAGTTGGGATAGTTATATGATATTCATGGAACTGAAAATTATTTTCAGATACAAACAAAGCAATGTTTGTTTGCAAGTATTAGTAAAAGTGTTTACTACACATTTGACTGTTGGGAAAGGGATCCAGAAGAACGCCTGTCATATAATGAAAGGTGAATAAAACAACAACTTAAAGAGAAAGGAAGTGTCCAAAGGGTGTTAGTATGACTTACACGCCTAGGAAGTCCGGGGCTAACGCCACTCTTAAGTTGGGTGCTTCTTTTGCGAGTAGGAGAAATACTAAAAGTTAAACTGTTAGAAGTAAAAAGGCAGAAAGAAAGATGACTGGAATATCCAGCTCATGTATGAATGTCATACAAGTTTTTGTTGTATAGTAGGCTGGTCAAAGATATAGTTCTTGCGAATTATGGTTAAACATGTTAATCACTAATTCTTGGGTATTGTGAGTTCATCACAAAATTGCCCGCTCGATTGCATTCTGTTGCAACTCGATGTAAGAACTACTATGGCCTGAAAGACTAGCTAGAAATGAGGTTAAGGTATACACAGGGAACATAGTAAATGTTACTATACCTTCGATCGGTGTATTGCCGTCTGTATTTATTTTCATAATTCATTTAGAGTTTTACAAACTCTATCCCATTGCATAAGGTATCTTGCAAGAAGGTTGTTCATAAGAGAACTTTTTATGTTCGATGTTATGAATAACACAAGGGCCATACTTTCATTATGAATGAGATGTATGTTATGAATATTGATAATAATACAATACCTCTGGGTTTACTTTCATAATTCATTTTAGAGTTTCATACACTCTAGCCCATTGCACAATGTTTGTTGCAAAAGAGTTGTTCATAAAAACAACAATTGTTGTTAAGTATTATGAATAACATGAAGGGCCATGCTTCCATCCAAGATGGCATGTATGTTATGAATATTGATGGTAATATGATACATCCATAACACTGACGCTAAATGTCGCAAGACTAAAAGAATACCACACAAGTGTGGCACTACATTTGGTCACATTGGAGAAACCGCATGGAAAATTCCACTATGATGGATTTTGAAGTCTTCTTGATTTTGAATCATCTGACACTTGCAACTTTCCTCCGAAAAGTGAAGTGACTAAAATACCGTTCACAGGCCATAAGGAACGAACAACAAACTTACTAGTGATCATACATTTGATGTGTGTAGTCCGATAAGTGTTGTTAGTGGTGGATTTATTTATCTTCAGAAATGACTCAAGTAGATATATGGATATTTACTTGATGAGACGTAAGTCTGGATCTTTTGAAATCATTCGAAAGGTTCTCAAAAATGAAGTAGAAGTTATTGTAACAAGAAAATTATGTTTCTGCAATTTGATTGCACAAAGGAATATTTGAGTTACATGTTTAGCGAATGTCTGATGAGTTGTGAAAGGGGTTTCATAACTTGCACCTCCCGGAACACCACTGCAAGTGGAAAGTCTGTGGAGATGTAATCAAACCATTTATGACATGGTAAGGTGAAAGATGACATAAATAAATTTGCCATTATCCCTTTTAAAGTGATGCTTTAGAGACTGCGGCTTTTACACTGAAAAGAGCTACATCGGGTCTGTTGAAATGAAGCCATGGTATGGTACGCCCAACCATGTTATATGTTTTCTTAACATTTGGAATATGGGGCTTGTGTAAAAGGTTACAAACCTATTCCAAATCAGACAAGTGCTACTTTGTAGGTTATACCAAAATGTTGGGTATTCCTCCCTCACTATACCGAGGCAAATAGTTTTGCCGCGAAACGGTGTGCTTTTAAAGAGAATGGTTCTTTCAAAAAGGTGAGTGGGAGAATAGTGCAACTCGACGAGATAAACAGTATCTAAGTCATCAGATCAAAGGAAAGAGACCTTCGAAGTAATTCCAGAGTTTCCTACTGCGACTGATACGGAAGTTTCTACAATAAAATGTATGAACTTCGGTCGAACTTGCAGCTGAACCACGTAGGCAAGGCTCGTGCAAACCTCTCAGGTGCGCAAACGAGATATTGTTGTTAGACAACATTATACCTACGATACACAAGGAAGCGTTGATGGGCCCTGACTCCGGAATTGGCTAAATGCCAATACAACCGAAGTTAGTTTCCATATAAGTGATTCAAGATTAAAACCTTGATACACCTTTCGGAAGACTTAGAGTCTAACGAATATTTATGGAACTTAAAACTGATATGGATAAAAAGTTTTATCCATAAAGCTCGACTTGTTGAAATAACAAGTTCAAGAGTTGACTACGATGAGGTTGTTTTCATCGTAGCGATGCTTAAAGTCGGTTCGGGTTGAACTAGCAATTAATACATATTTCAATCATGAGATATGAAACATGGATGATAAAAGGATTTCCATCTGATGGAAATGAAAGCTAGGACTTGTATATGATACAGTCCAAAGTAATTTGTCGATCTAGAGGATGCTAGTAGGTATGCAAACTTCAGAGTTCCAGCAATGGACAGAAGAGAGCAAAATGGAGTTGGAATCTTCGTGTTTTGATGAAAGGGTCAAAGGGGTTTTGAGTTCATCAATGGGTAACGAAGATGCTTGTAATTCAAGAAAGTAAGTGGGAGCGTAATAATATTTCTAAAAACCTTATGTGCTTGGCACATTGGTAATTGGAAATAAATTTCCTGACACGAATTAGGACTTCATTTGAAAATAGTTTTTCGATGAAGTGCTTAGGCTAAATAGCCTCAATATTAGGCATGATGATCTATGGAGATAGATTTACCTAATGGGGCTAAGCAATGAATACATATTGACAAGATGCTAAAACCTTTTAGCATTTAAAACGCCAAGGAGTGATTCTTGCCAAAGTCACATGGAAGGAGTTTTTGCAAGACTCGGTGTCCCAAAACACTGATGAGTAAAATACATGATGCAGATTCCACACACTTTTGTGTTTGGATTAATCATGTATTCCATGGTATGTAAAACAACCAGATATGTCCGATACTCCCAAGGTGTTGCGAGTATGGATACTAAAGTGATCAAAGTACTGATCGTGGGGCAACAGTGAAAGATGTCATTGAGTACTAGAGTAAGTACTGATGATATGTTTTCTTGCAAGCGGAGATCATGAAGAGTTCGTTGTAAAATGTTACATCGATAGTCTTCATCTTTTCACCGTGCGATTTTCGATTTAAGTTAAGGGTTTTGTGTAACACACAATGTGGTGGCACAGTTAGTTGGAATTTGTTCAAACTAGTTACTGTGGCGAATTCTATAACAAGGGCTAAGTATGTTGACGCTTTAGAAGCGACAAAGAAGATGTTGAATCATATAGTTCATTCATGAACTTAGTATAGTTCCAAGATGGCTTTTGACAATGGGACACTACTGCAGGTAGTTGCTCCATAACTCAGTCTAAGGAATCCAGGTTCGACCTGTGATTCACATACATACAAAGCCAAGTCCACACAAAATATGATTTTTTGTGAAAACGTGAAAACGCGAGGACATGCAAAGATACACACGGAACTGAAGTCGTCAGATCCGTTGGACATCAGGCTATACCACAAGCGAAGCATATTTACACCAGTGTGCCACAGGTGTAAAGTGCATTAGCATTAACTAGATTATTGACTCTAGTGCAAGTGGGAGTCTGTAGGAGATATGCCCTAGAGGCAATAATAAATGATATTATTTATCTCCGAGTTCATAATTATGTTTATGTTCCATGCTATAACTGCTATGGTTCTCGAGTCTGCAATAACCACGAGGCTCGGAGGAAGACTCATATGCACGTGTGGAATAATAAACGGTAAAATGTATTCCTAGTCTGGCCTCTAAGACTAGCTCAAGTGTTGCATGATGGTTATGTTTTCCTGATCATGGGCATGTCTATGTCAGCAACCTTGAGGGCATAATGTTAAGAGAACATTTGTGTTGAATCGACCCGGCATGATGTTATGCTATAAGATTCATTCGTCACAAGTTTATTGGTACATAACACAGAGATGGTTAACGTTTGCATGATTCCTTAGACCATGAGAGTATCGAGTTTCTTCATGCTTGCTTCATGAACTTTGGGGTTTGTTAAACGTCATCCGTAAATGGGTGGCTATTACGGCGGCTTACGGGTTCATGGAAAAGTGTGTCAAGTAACTTGATAGCTCAAGATTGGGATTTGCTCCTCCGACGATGGAGAGATATCTCTGGGCCCTCTCGGTGTTACGGTATCCATCATCGTCTGGCCAGACACTTTGTGATTTGATCACGGGGATGCCGGAACACGATAACGAGAAAATAGAACAATACCGGTAACGAGGTAACTAGCATAGTGGACAAGTTGTTGATCCACGGGAATGCCAACATGTCTCACCTCGGGTATTTGTAACATATCGCGAAGCAACAGGAATAGCACACGACAACTGGAGGTTCACTCGAATATTTATTCGTGTGGGTATAGGGGTCAATATGGGTGTCCACGGCTCCGATGTTGATCATTGATCGGAAGGGGTTCCGGGTCATGTCTATACTTCACCGAACCTATAGGGTCACACACTTAAGGGTCATCTATCTGCTGAATACTAGACAGGGAGTCTGAGAGAATATCACCGAAAAAGTTTCGGACACCGAAAAGTTTCGGACAGCGGAATCGTACCGCAGAGAGAGGTCATCGGATAAGTTTCGATGATACCGAAAAGTTGTTTCGGGATACACCATTAAGTCAAATTGATTTCGGCACATGCCTGATAATTCTTGGAGGATGCCAGAATCATTCTGGAAGCTTTTTGGAATTTTCTGAGATAAAAACCGGAAATGTTCTGGAGCTGCCGGAGCCACATCATATGCGTTTCGCAGATGAAAATCACTAAAACCGGAATTGTTTCGGAACGCGTTGAAAATCATTTTAGTGGGTACTGGAAATGTTCTTAGCCCACATAAATATTTTCAGTTCGATCAGACGCTGAAAAATGTCGTCGTGAATAGTGAAAATCAGCTTTATGGTTACTTTATGGAAAGCCACCTTTTGGGGCTTTGCTCCAAAAGATCTTGGGGATGACATGGATGGATAGGAGCCATTTTTTGGGCCCCTCATGAGGGTGTGGCCGGCCACATGGGGTATCCCCCCTTGGGGACCCTCTTGTTCCTTGGTTTCACTCCTAGGTCCTTGTGGAAGGACTTCATTCATGTGCATCTTGGGTTTTTTGTGAAACTACCCTACCCCCTTGGGATTTCCTATAAATAGAGGTGGAGGGGCAGCCCTCCACACTCATCCCTTGCTCTCATACACATGCCATGCATTATCTGGCTTCTTCTCTCCCTCCCACGAAAAGAGTTTCGTAGAGCCGTAAGGCTGTCTGGGTTCCGGCAGGAACTAGTTCTGGACGGCGAAGCCCTGCCGGATAGATGACACCGTATGTGTGCAACTCTGTAGAGAGATCGTAGTTTCGGTCTTAGTTCGTGAGTGCCTCCCGAAGGGCTGTCCGCGTGACCGTCCGAGTTTCGAAGGTCCTCCCGAAGGGCTGTCCGAGTGACCGTTCGAGTTTCGAAGGTCCTCCCGAAGGGCTGTCCGCGACACCGTCCGGGGGGCTGTTCGACCGCCTCCTGGAGGGCTGTCTGAGGAGCAGATGAGGGTATACATCCTCGCGGTTGGGAGGTTGTAAATCCTAGCTGCGGGGATCTGCACCGCCGATCGTCATCGACTCTACTTCCCGCTGCGCTACGAGTCGGTAACGAAATAGATCAAACCATGTATGCAGTCTCCATAGTGGTCCTGGGCTGGTGCGTAGGTCGGAAATTTTTTGTTTTCTGCTGCGTTCCCCTACAGGACACCCAAAGGGACGGAACCATCACAGGATCATAGCTCCAGTGAGATCCCTGAAGAACCTGCCAGGTACTGTCGAACCTGCCCTCCAACGCAACCATGTAGCGACGGACGTGCTGGTCCTCCTCGCTGACACGGTGACGTACCTCCTCCGCAGTGTCCGGAAGCCTCGGCACCGTCACTGGCCCACGCGAGCGCCACCAAACAAGGATCGGGTCAACGACGGGCTAGTTCCTCACGAACCTACGCCCACCGGAAGGTAGCACCTCCCAAAACCAGCCCGGCGGAGCCCAGTCCCGGACATGGCCCCTCTGATCAAGCCGGCCTCCTCCGCCGAGTCGACGACGAGGATGCGGGATAGGCATCGTCGACGTCGATGCGGGAATAATTGCTTTAACTAAAAAAACAAACTAGTTCTATTAATTTCCTTACTATAAATAGAATAAAGTAGTACTTACTAAAAAATAAACTAGCTAGTTTAACTAGTTCTATTATTTTTCTAACTAATTCTCTTAAACACATTCTAGGTAGTACTTACTAAAAGTTATCGGGGAGGGGGGTACATATATCGACAACGACATACCCGATAAAAAATAAGAAGAGGAAGAAGACGCAAAAAAAGAGGAGAAGAAGAAAGGAATAGAGGACGAGATCGAAGAAAAAAAAAGAAAAAAAGAGGAGAAGAAGAAGGAATAGAGGAGAAGAAGAAAAAATAGAATAATATATTATTCTATTTCTTCTTCTTCTCCTCTATTTCTTCTTCTTCTACTCTTTTTTTTCTTCTTTTTCATCTTCTTATTTATTTCTCCTCTACTTCCTCTCCTCTTCTTCTCTTCTTCTCTTCTTCTTCTCCTTCTTATTTTCCTTTTTTCTCTCCTTCTTTTTCTTCTAAATATGAACATACATAAATGACTTTGATCATACACAATTTCTATGAACAAAAAAAATCATAAAAATTCTATGAACAAAATTACAACAGAAAAAATCATAAAAATTCTATGAAAAAATTTATATATGTTTGCATATGAACATACAAACATTTGCATATTCAATAATAATATCACCAAAAAAATCTAAACTACACATCTAAATTACAACAACTAAATTATGTAATTAACTACACATCCAAATTAATACAACTAAATTACAAATCTAACTACACATCCAAATTAATACTACACATACAAATCTAATTACAACAACTAAATCTAACTACACATCCAAATTAATACTACACATACAAATCTAATTACATCCAAATTAATACTACACATACAAATCTAATTACAACAATCTAATTACAAATCTAACTACACATCCATTACAGGGAGGAGGAGGAGGGGATCGGGGCGACGCTCACAGGGTGGCGGAGGGCGACGGCGTGGGTGGCGGAGGGCGACGGCCGGCGACCGCGGCGGGCCGGGGGCGGAGGGCGGCGACGGTGACGTACGGGGCGACGGCTCGGGGGCGCGCGGCGGATGCCGATGGCGACGGCGGCGGGGGGCGGAGGACGACGGCGACGGGCGATGGCATGGGCTCGGGGGCACGGGCGACGGCGACGACGACGGGGCAGCCTGGCGGCGTAGTCGTCGGGCGGGGGGGACACTGGCGATGTAAATCAGCAAATTTCCAAAGTGTTACTTATATAGCAAAGGCTTTGGTCCCGGTTGGTGGCTCCAACCGGAACCAATACCCACCCTTTGGTCCCGGTTGGTGCCACCAACCGGGACTAACGGCCTCTTTTCACCAGCGCAAAGGGCGGGAAGCAGAGGCCTTTGGTCCCGGTTGGTGCCACCAACCGGGACCAAAGGCCTTGCGCTGCTCGCGGCCAAAAGTTTAGTCCCACCTCGCTAGTTGAGAGGGGCTCGGAGTGGTTTATAAGCTCCACTGCGGCTGCCATCTCGAGCTCCTCTCAAATGCAGGCTTATGGGCCTAATGTCAAACTATGCTGTCTGTTGGCCTATTGGGCCTTCTGCGGGCCTGAATCCTGGCCCAGGTTGGGTTTCTAGTCGTATTCAGGCCATGGTGGCCCAATAGGTGGCAGTTTTTTAAATTTTTTGCATTATTTATTTTCTTTTGTTTTTTGCTTTATTTTTTAATTCTTTTTGCTTTTAGGTCAGCAAAATTATAAACTGTGTGTTAGTGCCATTAGTTTTAGAAAACATATAAACTTTCTATTAGTGCCATTAGTTCTTTATGAAAATTCTTTTTGCTGTATTTAGTTTTTTTATTTTCTTTTTTGCTATATTTATTTTGTTTTATTTCTACTTACAACAAAAAACTTATTTATTTTATTTCTAATTACTTATTTATTTTACTTTATGATAATTCTTTCTGCTATTAAAGTTTCTATCAAAAAAAGTTCTTTACGAAAATTCTTTTTGCTTTTAATGATTAAAAATAAAAAAGAGGCGCAATGCGCGTTGATTGAAAAGCATTTCAAATGAACTCTAAAAAGGTTGAAAGTTGGCATGATATCATCATTTCATCCAGATAGCATGTGGAAGAAAGTTGAGAGGTTACGGCATAAACTGGATGCACTTCGTGTACAAAACGGACAATCTCTTTCAAAGTATCAGGATTTCATCCGGAAACTCGTCTGTTACAAAGGGATTTTATTTTTTTAAACTTATTTGAACTCCTGACTTTGTGTGTGTTCAAAATGCACCATTCAAAGCCACATCATCATTTTTCAATCCTTTCTGACTTCATTTGTTATTTTTCATGCATTTACTAATTATTTTGAGCTATAAGACCCTAAAATTGAAAAGCATTTCAAATGAACTCTGAAAAGGTTGAAAGTTGGCATGATATCATCATTTCATCCACATAGCATGTGCAAGAAAGTTGAGAGGGTTACGGCAAAAACTGGATGCACTTCGTATACAAAACGAACAATCTCTTTCAAAGTATCAGGATTTCATCCGGAAACTCGTCTGTTACAAAGGGATTTCATTTTTTAAAACTTATTTGAACTCCTGGCTTTGTGTGTGTTCAAAATGCACCATTCAAAGCCACATCATCATTTTTCAATCCTTTCTGACTTCATTTGTTATTTTTCATGCATTTACTAATTATTTTGAGCTATAAGACCCTAAAATTGAAAAGCATTTCAAATGAACTCTGAAAAGGTTCAAAGTTGGCATGATATCATCATTTCATCCACATAGCATGTGCAAGAAAGTTGAGAGGGTTACGGCATAAACTGGATGCACTTCGTGTACAAAACGGACAATCTCTTCCAGACGCATTTTATTTTTATTTATTTTACTGCTGCTATTTTTACTTAATTTATTAAGGTTTATTTATTGTAGTTACTATAGTTTATTTTACTTTATTTTATTAAGGTTTATTTAGTTTTATTTATTTTATTAAGGTTTATTTATTTATAAATATTAAAAAATGAAAATAGATGCGCTTATAGAGAAAATTCAACCTAAATTCATAATAAATTTCTATGAAATTTACTGCGAATTTAGGTCAAATTCCCTGTATAAGGGCATCTATTTTCACTTTAAAAGGCAGAGAGGGACGGGCTTATAAACTGGTGTGAGCCCCCTTCGGTTGGCGAGGTGGGACTAAACACTGGCCGCAACTAGGACCAGCCCTTTAGTCCCGGTTTGTGGTATGAACCGGGACTAAAGGCTGGTGGGCCAGGAGCGTGGCCCATTGGTCCCGGTTTGTACCACCAACCGGGACCAAAGGGTCCATACGAACCGGGACCAATGCCCACGAGGCCCCGGACGGCCCCCTGGGCTCACGAACCGGGACCAATGCTCACATTAGTCCCGGTTCGTGACTGAACCGGGGCTAATGTGAAAACTGCCCTGTGACCTTTGCCCCGTTTTCTACTAGTGAATGTTATCTTTAATGAATCTGCTATGTTACATGATGTTTCATCTACTAATGTTCCTGTTGGGAGTGAACATCAGCCTATTGTTCAGGAGCCTACTGTTCAGGTGGAGCATGTTATTGATTCAGGTGATACATCTGGTAATGAAATTGTTGATGCACATGATGAACCCGTCGTTAATGATGATCATGTCACTCCCACTCCAAATCAGCCTATTGTTCCACCCAGTTGGAATCTCGCACGTGACAGAGTTAGGCAGGGTACTAATAAACCTGACAGGTTAATTGAAGAGTGCAATATTGTTTCTTTTGCTTTATCTGTTGCAGAAGAAATTGAAGGTAATGCTGAGGCTTCTTCATATTCCGAGGCTATTATTTCTGGTGATAGTAATAAGTGGATGACCGCTATGCATGATGACATGGAATCACTTGAAAAGAATGGCACTTGGGATTTAGTAAGATTACCTAGAGAGAAGAAACCTATTCGTTGCAAGTGGGTTTTCAAGAGGAAAGAAGGTGTTTCTCCTAATGATGAGACAAGATATAAAGCAAGGTTAGTTGCTAAAGGTTATAGCCAGATTCGAGGTATTGACTATAACGAAGTTTTTTCTCCTGTTGTGAAGCATAGCTCTATTCGCACTTTACTCAGTATTGTTGCCATGCATGATCTTGATCTTGAACAATTGGATGTTAAAACTGCATTTTTACATGGAGAATTAGAAGAGGATATTTATATGGAACAACCTGAAGGTCTTGTTATTCCTGGAAAAGAAAAGCTTGTCTGTAAGTTAAAGAAATCTCTTTATGGATTGAAGCAATCCCCTAGACAGTGGCACAAGAGATTTGACACCTTTATGCTCTCTCAAGGTTTCAAAAGGTCTAATTATGATAGTTGTGTTTATTTGAAAACTGTCAATGGTTCAACTATTTATTTGCTCCTTTATGTCGATGATATGCTTATTGCTGCAAAGAGTATGTCAGATATTAATGAACTAAAGAAGCAATTGAGTAATGAATTTGAGATGAAGGATTTGGGTGCAGCAAAGAAAATACATGGCATGGAAATATCTAGAGATAGACCATCTGGAAAAGTATATCTAAGTCAGAAGGGATATACTGATAAAGTTCTTCGACGTTTTAATATGCATAATGCCAAGCCGGTGAGTACTCCATTAGCTGCACACTTCAAATTATCATCAGCTTTATGTCCTAATTCAGATGCAGATACTGAGTACATGTCTAGAGCTCCCTATTCGAGTGCAGTTGGTTCACTTATGTATGCCATGGTTTGTTCTCGTCCGGATTTATCATATGCTTTGAGTGTTGTCAGTAGATACATGGCTAATCCTGGAAAAGAGCATTGGAAAGTAGTTCAGTGGATTTTCAGATACCTGCGTGGTACTTCTAATGCTTATTTACAATTTGGGAAAACTGGAAATGGAGTTGTTGGTTTTGTTGATTCTGATTTTGCTGGTGATTTGGATAAGAGAAGATCGCTCACAGGTTATGTTTTCACCATTGGTGGTTGTGCTGTGAGTTGGAGAGCAACTTTGCAGTCTATTGTGGCTTGTTCCACTGCAGATGCCGAGTATATGGCTATTTCTTAGGCATGCAAAGAAGCTATCTGGTTGAAAGGTTTATACACTGAGCTTTGTGGAGATTCATCTTGCCCTACCATATTTTCTGACAGTCAAAGTGCCATATATCTTACAAAAAATCCAATGTATCATGAGAGGACAAAGCACATTGATGTCAGATTTCATTATATTCGAGATGTTGTTGCTGAAGGCAATTTGAAGGTATGCAAGATAAGTACTCACGATCCTGCTGATATGATGACAAAGTCAGTTCCGACCAATAAGTTTGATCTTTGCTCAGGCTTAGTTGGTATTTCTCACTAGTCCTATGGACTTTGACGCACAAGGTGTTTATGCTGATCTGGATGGAGTTATTCACTTTCTTCGACTACTGGAGAGAATTAGGATCAAGGTGGAGATTGTTAAATTGTGATCCAAATTATACCGTGTTGGACTAGACGTAGTACAACTGGTATGGGCCTTTGCGTTGACGTTGACGCGTATGAGTGCAACTCGTTTACTTGTCCTACAAGGACTCTTATGTATTGCCCTTATATACACCCCATGTAGTCGCACCTCAGACGGCCTGTCGTCTCGTGCTTGTAATACTCCTCCTCATAGTGATTGCGCCTTCGTGCGTCCGTGGTTTTCTCCCCCAAGGGTTTCCACGTAAAAATCCGTGTGTCTCGTGTCTCGTTTTATCTCGTTATTATCTAACATGCGCAAGGGGAGTAGAGGAGGGCGCAGCGGGCGTCCCTCTCTCTGTGTCAAAGGAAAGGCGGGGGAAAGGGGAGAACAGGAGGAAAGGAAAGGCCGGTGCGGTGCGGCGCTGTGGCCATAGACGCCGGTGACAGGACCGGCGCGGTGGCCGAGCGTCAAACGCAACGGCGTAGTCGGGAGCGAGAGAAGGGGAGCAGAGGTGGCCGCGAGCGCCTCTCTCTCTCTGTTAAAGGAGAGGCCGGGGGGAAGAGATGAGGCCAGGCTCGCGCGGTGGCCGTCGCCGGCGACCGGCGCGACCGGACCGGCCACAGAGAGACGAGCGGCGCGCGCGAGGAAAAATGCAAATGGACTAGGGTTTCGCCCCGAACAGAGCAGCGCTGGAGTTTTTGATCTGGCGAAGTCGGCGCTGGACCGTCAGATTACGATGGACGGTCGGGATCCTAACCCTAATGCACTGTGGGCCGCTGGGCCGAAAGAAAAGGAGGCCGGCTGTGGCGAGGGGCAGCCACGTGCGCTGGGCCGAGCCCAGCAGCTGTGGGCGCCGCTGCACGGCTGGGCCGCGCTGAGCCAAGGGCGGCTGGGCTGCAGTAGGCCGAGGCCAGCAGCTTCACGCGCCGGGCCAGCTGCATTTTTTAAAGTTTTTTGATATTTGTCCAGTATGTTTTGGCAGATTTTAAATAGTGTTTTCTATGCAATTTTTTTCCACCAAAAATATTGTTCAGAGAACCGAAAAGTAAACAGAAAAGTTTCTGAAAATGGAAATAGAAAAATTTCAGAAAAACAAATGTTCATGGATTTTTATAAAGAAAATAATAAAGTTCATGAATTTTTATTTGGTCAAAGAAAAGTTTCTGTAAAGAATAAAAAGTTCATGAATTTTTATTCATGTTTTTCCGCTGCGTAAATAATTAATAGTGCTCTTTTACAAAGAAAACAAAAGTTTAGATAGAATTATATTTAAAGAGCATATTAAAAGTAATTATTCAAATGAAATGATTATGTTATTTTTATGAACAACGTTGTTAATAACATGATCATGTTTTATTATTGAAAATAAAAGTGCTCTTTTAAAAGTGAATAGAACTAAGGTGAAAGATTAAATTGTTGCTTCTCTAATGCATTTTTGAACCAACCGGTTAAAATTGCTTAGAGAGTAAAAGAGTAGAGAATTTTTTTTGAATAGAATATTGTAAAGCTTCCGTTGCGAAGTAAAAGTTTTATCCTCCAATTAATTTGGGACTAACGGGAAAATTTAATTGGAAGAAATGTTCTTAGCAATGTTTTTCCCCTATGGGTGAAATAAGATGCAGATAGTTTCCGCTATGACAAAAGAATATATGGTATTGTTATTTTCTGACCAACGTTGATGATAACAGTGCTATAATTCTATGAGTCTTATGTTCAAAGTTTAAATCTCTGATAAATTTTGTATCAAGGTGACCAATTTTCGGAGAATGGATAAAGATTAAGAAATGCTCTTGAACTAGAGAAATTTATATTTCTTGTTCCCGCTACAATAAAGTTGATGATGATGATTAATTCTTAGCAAAGTTGTTTAATACAAATACTATCATCACATTGTTTATGGGTTATATACATTGTTTCCATTTCCGCCCAACGGTGATATGGAATTAATGTAGAAGGATGATGTTTATTCTAATTCTGCCACAACAGTGATTTAGAATATAAAAGAAAGTTTCAAAAGTTTAATGTGCATTTCTTTTAACCAGACCAACGTAGGGTTATTTTTATGCCCATTATTGTTGATTATTGGCTAAATTTTCTCATACTAAAAGTTTTCCATGCTTTCATTCGTGAAAGCAAATGACTAGGTACTTGTGACACGAAAGTTGACCAAGAAAGGTCATAACGTGAGGGAGTATGTTCTCTCTAAAGAATGGCATCAAAAGAAAAGAGATAGATCATTGAGAGTCTTGGTTGATGATTGTCTTTCATGTACTCTCTATGAAAAGATTTTTCAGTCAACATGATTTGAGATGAAGCAAGCAACATGCGTGTTTAATTTGACCAACGTTGGATCAAGCATGTGTGTCAAAGAGCATTCGGATTTATTCCTAAATTTGATGATTGAATATGCAGTCAAAAGAGCCAATTCTGGCATTCACATTCCCTTACAGGGAATTACCCACATGGTGGGAAAAGATGATTATGATAAAACCTGCATGGCGGGAAAAGTATGGGAAAATACTTGCGTAACGGGGTAAAGATGACATAATATTATGTCAGAAATCCCGTATGGCGGGAGAAATTCTGGCAAGAGAAAGATATGATAACTCATGTTCTTTTAATGTATCCCACTCCGAGAGAAAAGAATGGAGTAGCTGAAAGGCGCAACCGTACACTTATGGATATGGTGCGCAACATGATGAGTTATTCCAACTTGCCATTGGGATTATGGATGGAGGTGCTTAAAACCGCCATTCACATTCTCAATAGAGTACCAAGCAAGTCGGTGCCCAAAACACCGTACGAGCTATGGACAGGACGAGTGCCCTCCCAGCAACACTTCAGGGTGTGGGGGTGCCCTGCTGAGGCCAAAATGTTTAATCCAAACATTGCAAAGCTAGATCCCAAAACAGTGGCACAGACCAAAGGGTTTTCGTTTCTACCGCCCAGACAGATATACAAAGTTTGTAGAAACGAGACATGCAGTCTTCTTAGAGGACGAAATTATGACGGGGAGCTTGGTAGCTCGGAAAATTGATCTTGAGGAGAAGAGGGTGCATGCACCTAATCCGATGATTCAGGAGCCATTTTTCTCACTACCAGTTGCAACTCCGGGGGCAGACCCGGAACCTGTCCGTCAGGAGCCGACTGAACCTGCCGTTGAGCATGAAAGGGAGGTGCAGCAGCAAATTTTAGAAGAGGTGCCAGAAGTTGAGGCACATAATGTGCCAGAAACTGAGGCCCTTAGAAGGTCTACAAGACCAAGAAAGTCAGCTATTTCTACTGACTTTAAAGTTTATAACACAGAAATGGTTCATATGGAAAAAGATCCCACCTCATACGAAGAAGCCATGAGAAGCCCTCATTCATCGAAGTGGATGAAGGCAATGGAAGACGAGATGAAATCGATGAGTTCCAAAGATGTTTGGGACTTAGAGGAAATTCCAAAAGGAGCCAAAACAGTAGGCTGCAAATGGGTCCACAAAATTAAGTATGAGTCTAAAGGGAATGTAGAAAAGTATAAAGCATGACTCGTGGCAAAAGGATTTACACAAAGAGAAGGGGTAGATTACAATGAGACATTTTCTCCAGTCTCATGTAAGGATTCCTTTAGAATCATAATGGAATTAGTTGATCATTTTGATTTAGAGTTACATCAAATGGATGTTAAGACGACATTTTTGAATGGTGATTTAAAAGAAAAGGTATACATGAAACAACCCAAGGGTTTTATCATGGAAGGCAAGGAAAATATGGGATGCAGCCTGAAGAAATCCATTTATGGATTAAGACAAGCCTCTAGACAGTGGTATCTGAAGTTTAATGAAACAATTAAAAGTTTTGGATTTAAAGAAAATATTGAGGATAACTGCATTTATGCAAAGTTTAAAAATGGGAAATATATTTTCCTAATCTTATATGTGGATGATATCCTGCTTGCTAGCAGCGATGTTAGTCTACTACAAGAAACAAAGAAGTTCTTATCCTCAAATTTTGACATAACAGATCTTGGTGAAGCATCATATGTTTTGGGCATAGAAATTCACCGAGATAGGAACAATGGAGTCTTAGGACTATCGCAGAAAGCATATTTAGAAAAGGTTCTTAAAAAGTGTAATATGCATGCGAGTAAAGCCACACCTGCTCCTATAGTCAAGGGCGATAGTTTTGGGAAATTCCAATGTCCCAAGAACCAATACGAGATCAATCAAATGAAAGCAGTACCATATGCTTCGGCAGTTGGCAGCTTACAGTATGCACAAGTGTGCACTCGCCCTGACTTAGCTTTTATCACCGGGGTACTCGGTAGATATCAACATAATCCAGGCATGGAGCACTGGAAGATGGTAAAGAAAGTATTGCGTTATGCGCAAGGCACGAAGGACTACATGCTAATATACAGGAGAAGTGATTCCCTAGAGATAAAAGGGTATTCAGACGCAGATTTTGCGAGGGACAGAGATGATAGAAAATCCACGTCAGGATACGTCTTCACTCTCGTTGGGGGAGCTATTTCGTGGAAAAGCTCCAAGCAGTCGATAGTTGCATCATCCATGATGTATGCAGAATTTATAGCATGCTTCGTGGCCACGGGGCAGGCGATATGGCTAAAGAAATTTGTACTTGACTTGAAAGTGGTAGATTGTATTCACAAACCACTAAAGATGTACTGTGACAACCAGCCCGCAGTATTCTATGCTCACAACAATAAGTCGAGTAATGCTGCCAAAACAATAGAGATAAGATATTATGTTGTGAAAGATAAAATCCAGGATCAAATTATAAGTCTCGAGCATATAAGGAAAAAGGATATGCTAGCGGATCCGCTAACGAAATGCTTACCACCCAATGTGTTCAAGGAACACTTAGCCGGCATGGGTTTAAGGGAAAGTCTTATGATTCCTGGATAGACCCAAAAGGAACAGAATTTGTTTCTGAACATAACGTATTGTTGGGGATCGTAGCAGAAATTTAAAATTTTCTACGCATCACCAAGATCAATCTATGGAGTCATCTAGCAACGAGAGAGAGGAGTGCATCTACATACCCTTGTAGACCGCGAGCGGAAGCGTTCAAGAGAACGGGGTTGATGGAGTCGTACTCGTCGTGATCCAAATCACCGATGATCCTAGCGCCGAACGGACGGCACCTCCGCGTTCAACACACGTACGGTTGGGAGAGACGTCTCCTCCTTCTTGATCCAGCAAGGGGGAAGGAGAGGTTGATGGAGATCCAGCAGCATGACGGCGTGGTGGTGGAAGCAGCGGGGATCTCGGCAGGGCTTCGCCAAGCTCAGCGAGAGGGAGAGGTGTTACGGGGGGAGAGGGAGGCGCCAGGGGCTTGGGTGCGCAGCCCTCCCTCCCCCCTTTATATAGGGGCCCTGGGGGGCGCCGGCCCCTGGAGATCCCATCTCAAGGGGGGGGGGCGGCGGCCAAGGGGGGGACTTGCCCCCCAAGTCAGGTGGGGCGCCCCCACCCCCAGGGTTTTCAACCCTAGGCGCAGGGGAGGCCCATGGGGGGCGCACCAGCCCACCAGGGGCTGGTTCCCTTCCCACTTCAGCCCATGGGGCCCTCCGGGATAGGTGGCCCCACCCGGTGGACCCCCGGGACCCTTCCGGTGGTCCCGGTACAATACCGGTGACCCCCGAAACTTTCCCGGTGGCCGAAACTGGACTTCCGATATACAAATCTTCACCTCCGGACCATTCCGGAACTCCTCGTGATGTCCGGGATCTCATCCGGGACTCCGAACAACTTTCGGGTTACCGCATACTAATATCACTACAACCCTAGCGTTGCCGAACCTTAAGTGTGTAGACCCTACGGGTTCGGGAGACACGCAGACATGACCGAGACGACTCTCCGGTCAATAACCAACAGCGGGATCTGGATACCCATGTTGGCTCCCACATGCTCGTCGATGATCTCATCGGATGAACCACGATGTCGAGGATTCAAGTAATCCCGTATACAATTCCCTTTGTCAATCCGTACGTTACTTGCCCGAGATTCGATCGTCGGTATCCCAATACCTCGTTCAATCTCGTTACCGGCAAGTCACTTAACTTGTTCCATAATGCATGATCCCGTGACTAACTACTTAGTCACATTGAGCTCATTATGATGATGCATTACCGAGTGGGCCCAGAGATACCTCTCCGTCATACAGAGTGACAAATCCCAGTCTCGATCCGAGCCAACCCAACAGACACTTTCGGAGATACCTGTAGTGCACCTTTATAGCCACCCAGTTACGTTGTGACGTTTGGCACACCCAAAGCATTCCTACGGTATCCGGGAGTTGCACGATCTCATGGTCTAAGGAAATGATACTTGACATTAGAAAAGCCTCAGCAAACGAACTACACGATCTAGTGCTATGCTTAGGATTGGGTCTTGTCCATCACATCATTCTCCTAATGATGTGATCCCGTTATCAATGAGATCCAATGTCCATGGTCAAGAAACCGTAACCATCTATTGATCAACGAGCTAGTCAACTGGAGGCTCACTAGGGACATGTTATGGTCTATGTGTTCACACATGTATTACGATTTCCGGATAACACAATTATAGCATGAACAATAGACAATTATCATGAACAAGGAAATATAATAATAACCATTTTATTATTGCCTCTAGGGCATATTTCCAATAGTCTCCCACTTGCAGTAGAGTCAATAATCTAGTTACATTGTGATGAATCGTACACCCATAGAGTTCTGGTGTTGATCATGTTTTGCCCGTGGAAGAGGTTTAGTCAACGGATCTGCGACATTCAAATCCGTATGTACTTTACAAATATCTATGTCTCCATTTTGAACATTATCATGAATGGAGTTGAAGCGACGCTTGATGTGCCTGGTCTTCTTGTGAAACCTGGGCTCCTTGGCAAGGGCAATAGCTCCAGTGTTGTCACAGAAGAGAGTCATCGGCCCCGATGCATTGGGAATAACTCCTAGGTCGGCAATGAACTCCTTCATCCAGATTGCTTCATGTGCTGCCTCCGAGGCTGCCATGTACTCTGCTTCACATGTAGATCCCGCCACGACGCTTTGCTTGCAACTGCACCAGCTGACTGCCCCACCATTCAAAATATACACGTATCCGGTTTGTGACTTAGAGTCATCCAGATCTATGTCGAAGCTAGCATCGACGTAACCCTTTACGACGAGCTCTTCGTCACCTCCATAAACGAGAAACATATCCTTAGTCCTTTTCAGGTACTTCAGGATGTTCTTGACCGCTGTCCAGTGTTCCATGCTGGGATTACTTTGGTACCTTCCTACCAAACTCACGGCAAGGTCTGGTACATAGCATGGCATACATAATAGACCCTATGGCCAAGGCATAGGGGACGACACTCATCTTTTCTCTATCTTCTGCCGTGGTCGGGCATTGAGCCGTGCTCAATCTCACACCTTGCAATACAGGCAAAAACCCCTTCTTGGACTGATCCATATTGAACTTCTTCAATATCTTGTCAAGGTATGTGCTTTGTGAAAGACCTATGAGGCGTCTCGATCTATCTCTATAGATCTTGATGCCTAATATGTAAGCAGCTTCTCCAAGGTCCTTCATTGAAAAACACTTATTCAAGTAGGCCTTTATACTTTCCAAGAATTCTATATCATTTCCCATCAATAGTATGTCATCCACATATAATATGAGAAATGCTACAGAGCTCCCACTCACTTTCTTGTAAACACAGGCTTCTCCATAAGTCTGTGTAAACCCAAATGCTTTGATCATCTCATCAAAGCGAATGTTCCAACTTCGAGATGCCTGCACCAACCCATAGATTGAGTGCTGGAGCTTGCATACTTTGTCAGCATTCTTAGGATCGACAAAACCTTTCGGCTGCAACATATACAATTCTTCCTTAAGGAAGCCGTTAAGGAATGCCGTTTTGACGTCCATTTGCCATATCTCATAATCGTAGAATGCGGCAATTGCTAACATGATTCGGATGGACTTCAGCTTCGCTACGGGTGAGAAGGTCTCATCGTAGTCAACACCTTGAACTTGTCGATAACCCTCAGCGACAAGTCGAGCTGTATAGATGGTAACATTTCCATCCGCATCCATCTTCTTCTTAAAGATCCATTTATTTTCTATCGCTCGCCGATCATCGGGCAAGTCTGTCAAAGTCCACACTTTGTTTTCATGCATGGATCCTATCTCGGATTGCATGGCTTCAAGCCATTTGTTGGAATCTGGACCCGCGATTGCTTCTTCATAGTTCGAAGGTTCACCGTTGTCCAACAACATGATTTCCAGGACAGGGTTGCCATACCACTCTGGTGCGGAACGTGTCCTTGTGGACCTACGAAGTTCAGTGGTAACTTGATCATGATCGTCATCATCAACTTCCTCTCTAGTCGGTGCAGGCACCACAGAAACATTTTCTTGTGCTGCGCTACTTTCCGGTTCGAGAGGGGTCATCTCATCAAGTTCCACTTTCCTCCCACTTACTTCTTTCGAGAGAAGCTCTTTCTCCAAAAAGGACCCGTTCTTGGCAACGAAGATCTTGCCTTCGGATCTGAGGTAGAAGGTATACCCAATGGTTTCCTTAGGGTATCCTATGAAGACGCATTTTTCCGACTTGGGTTCGAGCTTTTCAGGTTGAAGTTTCTTGACATAAGCATCGCATCCCCAAACTTTAAGAAACGACAGCTTAGGTTTCTTTCCAAACCATAATTCATATGGTGTCGTCTCAACGGATTTTGACAGAGCCCTATTTAAAGTGAATGTGGCAGTCTCTAAAGCATAACCCCAGAATGATAGCGGTAGATCGGTAAGAGACATCATAGATCGCACCATATCCAATAGAGTGCGGTTACGACGTTCGGACACACCATTACGCTGAGGTGTTCCAGGCGGCGTGAGTTGTGAAACAATTCCACATTTCCTTAAGTGTGTGCCAAATTCGTGACTCAAATATTCCCCGCCACGATCTGATCGTAAGAACTTTATTTTCCTGTCACGTTGATTCTCAACCTCACTCTGAAATTCCTTGAACTTTTCAAAGGTCTCAGACTTGTGTTTCATTAAGTAGACATACCCATATCTACTCAAGTCATCAGTGAGGGTGAGAACATAACGATAGCCACCGCGAGCCTCAACGCTCATTGGACCGCACACATCAGTATGTATGATTTCCAATAAGTTGGTTGCTCGCTCCATTGTTCCGGAGAACGGAGTCTTGGTCATTTTTCCCATGAGGCATGGTTCGCACGTGTCAAATGATTCATAATCAAGAGACTCCAAAAGTCCATCTGCATGGAGTTTCTTCATGCGTTTGACACAAATGTGACCAAGGCGGTAGTGCCACAAGTATGTGGGACTATCATTATCAACCTTACATTTCTTGGCATTCACACTATGAATATGTGTAACATCACGTTCGAGATTCATTAAGAATAAACCATTGACCAGCGGGGCATGACCATAAAACATATCTCTCATATAAATAGAACAACCATTATTCTCGGATTTAAATGAGTAGCCATCTCGCATTAAACGAGATCCAGATACAATGTTCATGCTCAAAGCTGGCACTAAATAACAATTATTGAGGTTTAAAACTAATCCCGTAGGTAAATGTAGAGGTAGCGTGCCGACGGCGATCACATCGACCTTGGAACCATTCCCGACGCACATCGTCACCTCGTCCTTCGCCAGTCTCCGCTTATTCCGCAGCTCCTGCTTTGAGTTACAAATATGAGCAACCACACCGGTATCAAATACCCAGGAGCTACTACGAGCGCTGGTTAGGTACACATCAATAACATGTATATCAGATATACCTTTGGTATTGCCGGCCTTCTTATCCGCTAAGTACTTGGGGCAGTTCCGCTTCCAGTGACCGTTTCCCTTGCAATAAAAGCACTCAGTCTCAGGCTTAGGTCCATTCTTTGTCTTCTTCCCGGCAGCTTGCTTACCGGGCGCGGCAACTCCCTTGCCGTCTTTCTTGAAGTTCTTCTTACCCTTGCCTTTCTTGAACTTAGGGGTTTTATTCACCATCAACACTTGATGTTCCTTTTTGATCTCCACCTCCGCTGATTTCAGCATTGAATATACCTCAGGAATGGTCTTTCCATCCCCTGCATATTGAAGTTCATCACAAAGCTCTTGTAGCTAGGTGGGAGCGACTGAAGGATTCTGTCAACGACCGCGTCATCCGGGAGATTAACTCCCAGCTGAGACAAGCGGTTGTGCAACCCAGACATTTTGAGTATGTGTTCGCTGACGGAACTATTCTCCTCCATCTTACAACTGTAGAACTTGTCGGAGACTTCATATCTCTCGACCCGGGCATGAGCTTGGAAAACCATTTTCAGCTCTTGGAACATCTCATATGCTCCGTGCTGCTCAAAACGCTTTTGGAGCCCCGGTTCTAAGCTGTAAAGCATGCCGCACTGAACCAGGGAGTAATCATCACTACGCGACTGCCAGGCGTTCAGAACGTCTTGATTTGCTGGGAAAACAGGTGCATCACCTAGCGGTGCTTCAAGGACATATGCTTTCTTGGTAGCTATGAGGATAATCCTCAGGTTACGGACCCATTCCGTGTAGTTGCTACCATCGTCTTTCAGCTTGGTTTTCTCTAGGAACGCGTTGACGTTGAGGGCAACATTAGCGTGGGCCATTTGATCTACAAGACATATTGTAAAGATTTTTAGACTAAGTTCATGATAATAAAGTTCATCTAATCAAATTATTAATGAACTCCCACTCAGACAGACATCCCTCTAGCCATCTAAGTGTTACATGATCCGAGTCAACTAGGCCGTGTCCGATCATCACGTGAGACGGACTAGTCATCATCGGTGAACATCTTCATGTTGATCGTATCTGCTATACGACTCATGTTCGACCTTTCGGTCTCTTGTGTTCCGAGGCCATGTCTGTACATGCTAGGCTAGTCAAGTCAACCTAAGTGTATTGCGTGTGTAAATCTGGCTTACACCCGTTGTATGCGAACGTTAGAACCTATCACACCCGATCATCACGTGGTGCTTCGGAACAACGAACCTTCGCAACGGCGCACAATTAGGGGGAACACTTTCTTGAAATTTTAGCGAGGGATCATCTTATTTATGCTACCGTCGTTCTAAGCAAATAAAATGTAAAACATGATAAACATCACATGCAATCAAATAGTGACATGATATGGCCAATATCATATTGCTCCTTTTGATCTCCATCTTCGGGGCGCCATGTTCATCATCGCCACCGGCATGACACCATGGTCACCGGCATGGAGCACTGGAAGATGGTAAAGAAAGTATTGCGTTATGCGCAAGGCACGAAGGACTACATGCTAATATACATGAGAAGTGATTCCCTAGAGATAAAAGGGTATTCAGACGCAGATTTTGCGGGGGACAGAGATGATAGAAAATCCACGTCAGGATACGTCTTCACTCTCGTTGGGGGAGCTATTTCGTGGAAAAGCTCCAAGCAGTCGATAGTTCCATCATCCATGATGTATGCAGAATTTATAGCATGCTTCGAGGCCACGGGGCAGGCAATATGGCTAAAGAAATTTGTACCTGACTTGAAAGTGGTAGATTGTATTCACAAACCACTAAAGATGTACTGTGACAATCAGCCCGCAGTATTCTATGCTCACAACAATAAGTCGAGTAATGCTGCCAAAACAATAGAGATAAGATATTATGTTGTGAAAGATAAAATCCAGGATCAAATTATAAGTCTCGAGCATATAAGGAAAAAGGATATGCTTGCGGATCCGCTAACGAAATGCTTAACACCCAATGTGTTCAAGGAACACTTAGCCGGCATAGGTTTAAGGGAAAGTCTTATGATTCCTGGATAGACCCAAAAGGAACAGAATTTGTTTCTGAACATAACGTATTGTTGGGGATCGTAGCAGAAATTTAAAATTTTCTACGCATCACCAAGATCAATCTATGGAGTCATCTAGCAACGAGAGAGAGGAGTGCATCTACATACGCTTGTAGATCGCGAGCGGAAGCGTTCAAGAGAACGGGGTTGATGGAGTCGTACTCGTCGTGATCCAAATCACCGATGATCCTAGCGCCGAACGGACGGCACCTCCGCGTTCAACACACGTACGGTTGGGAGAGACGTCTCCTCCTTCTTGATCCAGCAAGGGGGAAGGAGAGGTTGATGGAGATCCAGCAGCATGACGGCGTGGTGGTGGAAGCAGCGGGGATCTCGGCAGGGCTTCGCCAAGCTCAGCGAGAGGGAGAGGTGTTACGGGGGGAGAGGGAGGCGCCAGGGGCTTGGGTGCGCAGCCCTCCCTCCCCCCTTTATATAGGGGCCCTGGGGGCGCCGGCCCCTGGAGATCCCATCTCAAGGGGGTGGGGGCGGCGGCCAAGGGGGGACTTGCCCCCCAAGTCAGGTGGGGCGCCCCCCACCCCCAGGGTTTTAACCCTAGGCGCAGGGGAGGCCCATGGGGGGCGCACCAGCCCACCAGGGGCTGGTTCCCTTCCCACTTCAGCCCATGGGGCCCTCCGAGATAGGTGGCCCCACCCGGTGGACCCCCGGGACCCTTCCGGTGGTCCCGGTACAATACCGGTGACCCCCGAAACTTTCCCGGTGGCCGAAACTGGACTTCCGATATACAAATCTTCACCTCCGGACCATTCCGGAACTCCTCGTGATGTCCGGGATCTCATCCGGGACTCCGAACAACTTTCGGGTTACCGCATACTAATATCACTACAACCCTAGCGTTACCGAACCTTAAGTGTGTAGACCCTACGGGTTCGGTAGACACGCAGACATGACCGAGACGACTCTCCGGTCAATAACCAACAGCGGGATCTGGATACCCATGTTGGCTCCCACATGCGCGTCGATGATCTCATCGGATGAACCACGATGTCGAGGATTCAAGTAATCCCGTATACAATTCCCTTTGTCAATCCGTACGTTACTTGCCCGAGATTCGATCGTCGGTATCCCAATACCTCGTTCAATCTCGTTACCGGCAAGTCACTTAACTCGTTCCATAATGCATGATCCCGTGACTAACTACTTAGTCACATTGAGCTCATTATGATGATGCATTACCGAGTGGGCCCAGAGATACCTCTCCGTCATACAGAGTGACAAATCCCAGTCTCGATCCGAGCCAAACCAACAGACACTTTCGGAGATACCTGTAGTGCACCTTTATAGCCACCAGTTACGTTGTGACGTTTGGCACACCCAAAGCATTCCTACGGTATCCGGGAGTTGCACGATCTCATGGTCTAAGGAAATGATACTTGACATTAGAAAAGCCTCAGCAAACGAACTACACGATCTAGTGCTATGCTTAGGATTGGGTCTTGTCCATCACATCATTCTCCTAATGATGTGATCCCGTTATCAATGACATCCAATGTCCATGGTCAAGAAACCGTAACCATCTATTGATCAACGAGCTAGTCAACTGGAGGCTCACTAGGGACATGTTATGGTCTATGTGTTCACACATGTATTACGATTTCCGGATAACACAATTATAGCATGAACAATAGACAATTATCATGAACAAGGAAATATAATAATAACCATTTTATTATTGCCTCTAGGGCATATTTCCAACACGTATGTTGTAGCTGTATGATTTTATCGGCAATTAAGCTGTGACGATGAAACATGCTCTATGTACCAATATGTGATGAAACAAATAAACTAGAAAGTATAAAGTTAAAAGTAAAGTTGAAATCAAGGGGGAGAATGTTAGGTTGATCTCTCTCCCGTTCGAACCCAACGGGTCGAACGGGCCCCTGACTCACGCCCTGATCGGGGGCGCCCAACCAAACCATGGTTGGTGGGCCCCTGTGACCCGCGCTATATAAACAGAGGTGGGGGCCGGGCACGACTTATGAGGTTGATCGCTGCCACAAACCCCACCGAACACTCCCTATCGATCTAGGGTTAGCGCGGTGCTCACGGGAAGCACACCACCGCCGCCATCTTTGTGCCATCATCGGCCCCCACTTCACCATGGCTGGCGATGGATCTAGCTCATCTGGACAAGAAGAAGGTAGGTTCACCGGAATGATCTAACTGTCCCGATCCAAAGCACTCTATCAAATCTAACACTTAAAGATTGAATTCCGAAAACATTTGGGAAGCATGTGGGCCCCACCTGTCATGACATCTAACTTAACAATTTAGTTAAACGGAGTTAACTTTTGTGTCACGTCAGCCCTGATGACTGCACCATAGATGTCATAAACAGGGTCAAATTTAACCAAACCAGTCATTAGTGTTTTTAGCAAAAAATGGGCACAATACTGGTTAAAAATTTGTAGACTGGTTGTTTTTCGGAACACTAAAGACATGTAATCCCTCCATCCAGGTGCATAAATCATCTTAGATTGTGCACCGTGATCAAGACAGAGGGGAAAACAAGAGAACTTAATGTTTATTTGCTAATTAATAGCATTGCATGCAATGAACTGACCACTGCATGTTTTGTTTGGTAGTCTCAAGCCATTGAAAGAATACACGCCCCGCATCTCTTATTGGTTGATTCCTTTACTTATGTCATGAAACGAAAAACGAGGTAAGGGTTAATTCATCACGCCTAAGTATTTTGGAATTATTTAGTTTTTGTAAGGTAACTTATACACCTAGACGAAGGGAGTATTAGTGATTTTTTGCTATTTACTCATAGCCATCACTCACGATTCATTTGACCGGTCAGTGGTGATGGTTATTGTAACTAAAGAGTCATGTGGATGGATTCGATGGACGTAATTCTCAAAAGTGGCAGTTTTGCTCTAAAGGTATACTCCAAACTCCAAACTTTCAAGTACGCCTTGAGATAAGTTCTCAAGTGAGTGAAAAAAAAAGATGTACAATGCTAGCTATAAACGTACGCATGCATTGGTGAGGTGATTACAGACATGGACACTTACATATATGCATGCACACTGACCTCTATGAATGTACACATGCACGTCTTGTCCCTGTGAGCATCTCAGAAAGACTGAGCAAACAGATCTTGAGATTGACAAAGTCGCCACAACTGTCTCATAGTTCACGGGCATGCCATGACATTGAACGAGAAACGCTGGAAAGTGAAATAAATCCACAAAAATGCAACCGTCCGTGCCAAGTCTACGACTTGAAGTTGGGTGGGCTGGTTCCAGCATAAGGAACCTAGCCATCCGAGGTAAGCTTAGTTCTCATACAAGCCTCGGCTATATAAATAAGCACCGGCGCTTAAAAACAGTCAATTTTATTAATCACCTCTCTAAGCACCTTGCCTTGGACATAGTCTAAGCATGTAAGCCCGGAAATTCGCAGGGGCACGCACCTTTCAAGCCTTGCCTGGCCGCTTGATTGCCTCGGGATTCACGAAGTGGTTGAATCACGCACAAGGGCATAGCAAGTTTTAAGTTTTGGTTGTAGGCGCAAAAATCATGATTTTATCGGCTGCTCATACTTAGTTTCAAGAGTTCAAACTTAACATTTATTTTCTAAACTCGCCAAAACATATTTAAAATGGATCTTATTTGAAAGACCTCATCACGAAAAATACGAATATGAAAATTGAACTTAATTTGGACTGTTTGTTCAAAAGATATAAAAGTTTAAAAATCGGAAGCCAAAAATAAAGGCATGCGCGAGGACCTGCGTGCACTGAGACATGCATGCCACAAATCCGCTCCCATGTAAGCCTTTCTTCCATCTTTCTTTCCTTGGTGTTTCGGGGACACGAATTTTTTTTGTGGTCTTGTTTTTTTTTTCCTTTTCTCATTTTAGTTTCTTAGTATTTTGTTGGTCGTTTTTATGTCCCACAATCAACTAACAGAGATGTGACTAGGTACTCTATCAACAATTCACTGCATGCCCTAGAGGTCCCAACTCACGTTACTCCACAATCTTTGCGGATTGATAGACTGACACATGGGTCCCACCAAGCATCGGGCTCACATGTCAGCGACCGAAAGGCAGTGAAAGGCAGGGTTGGCTACGTCGGAGGATCCGTGTCCCTGGCATTGCCTCACTTTCAAATTTTGGCCAGTTTTACTCACATGGAGTAGGCTAGTAGTAACTTAGAGTAATAACTACACTTATTAACTTCATGTGAAAGTGGAGCCCACCTTGCACAGAGATCCTGCCCACATAAAGCTTAAATTCACAAGAAGCCTACTTGCGCTACGTACGTGCCCGTGTATATATGTTGCATGCATGCATATTCCTGGAGTTCATTAACCGACTCGACTGGCACCCATATATACTACTCTCTCAGTCCAATAATCTAAGATCATTTTCTAGCAAAACGATCTCATATTATGGGTTAGGGTGTAGTATATGTATGGATAGATGTAGATCGGTCTTCGCTATTATTTTCCGTGGATATTATATACTGTATCTAGCTAGCTATCTCCGGAACGCAGAAACAACGTAAATAAACCTTAGCCGTAACTAGCTCTCGTCCGTACCACGTACAATTTGTGTCCTTTATTTCATCGTACCTGCGATTGCCCATGCGCCAGAAGTTTGAATGCGGGTAGGGTTAATCAGTGTGGCCCTGCATGCATGCATACGCACTGTTTTGCATTATTGGCTTAAGCCATTCATGGCATATGCTTTGGCCGACTCGGCTGCCTCCAAAGGTAGGACAGTGCTTTCATGTTTAGTAGAAACTTGGTTATTTTTCACGTACTTTTGTACTTTATGCAAACATGTGGGTGTTTGTAACTTTGTATGCATGCAGTTCCATAGGCAGTCCCAATATCTTTACATGTCTCTTTTGTGTAAGAAAAAAACCTACAATTGAGTGTGTCATCATCTTTTTTTTAGGAAGAGTGTGTCATAATCTTGTTGGACAACTGTGTTACGAATGTGTAAAGAAATGTTACACTTGGGGAGTTTTATGTGCAATGGTCTCGCGAAACAGGCTTTTGGTTCGCTTTATAGATAAAGCATAATATCTAAAGTATATCGTCAGGCGACACAAGAAATTGAGGAGGCCCTCCAACAAAGAAAATCTAAAGATAAAACATAAAGTAACAGACGAGCCTAACACGACAATGCCCCCAGGAGGACGACAACGCAAAGCGTCGTCGCTGCCGAGTCCGCAGAGATGGATTTCATCGAGAGCCCATGTATTTGGAAGAAGCCTGCAACGACGTGCTCAAGTGGATAGCTGCACCAACGGGTATCGCCATCGCTGACGCCAAAGCATGAAGCTTTCGCTCGATAACACACTCGCACGAGCAGGAGACACCTAGGTGCCACCCCTAACAATTCCATGAAACTCTGCCTTGACGGAGCCGGAACAAACAGAGAGTACGCACGAGGAGCAAGGAGCCCCGGCCAGGAGGACCCGTGTCCAACTCATGCATCCACGGCCAGCCCGCACCACACGCACGGTGCCAAATGCCCACGGAAGGAGAACACCACACACCCGCTCCTGCAGTGGTCGATCGGGCAAGATTTCGCACTTAGAGCATCTATAGTAGGGACTTCACAAATCCTGGCCCTCAAACGCCCGCGGACGCACACAGACGCGTCCACCGACAGTGACCGGGCACTTCTCAAATCGCGTCGCCCACTTTCGTATCTCTCATATTCGAACCCCTATATCCGTATCATAGCATGCAACGTCGATCAAACTACGTAGATCAGCTCCGGACATAGAAATCGCACAATTAATAGTTCTTCAAAAGATCCACCAAAGTCCACACAAACGACGGACAACTGTATACTGCATCTAAAACTTGAAATTAAAACCAACTTCACGACTTCCGGACCGCCCCTTTCCCCTTCTAGTCGTCGGTGTAGCTGTACCCGTCGTCGGTTGGTGGAGGATCGTCCGATTCGTCGTCGGAGGAGCCGTCGTTGTCGTCGGAGGAAGAGCCGACGATGACGAGGCCCTTGAGGCACTGGACGGCCCGGTCCTGCTGGCGCCTGAGCTTGGCCAGCCGAGCCACCTCCTTGGCCTTCTCCAACGCCTCCCGCTCATACTGCTCGATGGCAAGCCAAAGAGCCTTGGCGATCTTCCGGCGGAGCCGCCGAGCGTCCATCTCCGTCGTCGTAAGAAACCGGCGGTAGACCCACGCGAGGAGCCACTGGTCCTCGTCGGGCTCCGCTGGTAACTCATGCCGGTGGCAGACAGAGCTCTCCATAGCCTCCCTATGCCTTGCCTGCTGCCTATCGCGGCGGGTGGCGTGCGCTTCCGACTCCGGCTTGCGCGTCCGGGCCGGCGGGGCAGGGAAAACCGGGACTAAAGGTGCACCTCTAGTCCCGGTTTGTGACACGAACCGGGACTAAATGTGCTCGTGGGGGCCAAGCCTAACACAAGCCTGTCACCACCCCTTTAGTCCTGGTTTGTGACACGAACCGGGACTAGAGGCACGCCACAAACCGGGAATAATGATGCCCGCCCCCTAGCCGTTAGAACCGGGACTTATGGTCACATTAGTACCGGTTCGTTATCAAACCGGGACTAATGGGGCTCACGTAAAGTCGTTTTTCTACTAGTGAGCACCCACCGGCCGGCGGGGCGAGGGGACGGCGTGGGGAAGCAGCAGAGGGTGGGGTGATGGGACGGCGTGGGGGAGGCGCCGATTGCGCTGGCCGCCTGTCAGAGCTGCCAATGGGCAGGGAGGGGCCAGCGCCGGCATCCAAGATGTGCCGACGGGGAAGCGGTGGCTGCGGCGAGGCTACAGATCCGAAGCTGCACCCGGTGTCCACCTTGGATCGCTCCAAGGTGATGCGGAGGACAAGCTCATACTCCGGATCCACCTCGTCGGCGGAGCGGCTGCCAGAGCTTGACATTGCGCCGGATTCGATCGGAGTCGGTGAGGGGAGAGGATAGGACGGAGCGAGAGAGGAGAGTGAGTGAGCTGGGGTTTCGGATCAACGAGGCCGATACGGGTTTTTGTGGGACATCCGTGGGTTCGGTGGTTGGTCGGGCTTGTCAGACGGACGCGCCCGGGCCACCCGATATCCGCCGCATATTTGGGCTGGATATGGGGGGTGCCGGTCAGTCTGGGCGTTTGAGGCCCGTTTGAGGCGTCCGTGTGGGTCGAAAAAAGCTGACCATGTAGTGACCGGGCAGCCCGCCTGGACGTATGAGGCGGCTTTGAAAGGTCCGACTGTAGATGCTCTTAATTAGGCTAGTCATAGTGGGATTAACTTAGGTTGTAACATAGCGCACTCCAAGATAATTTTGCTTATGTGGCATGTAGTTAATGAGGAGAGAGGTGTTTAAAGTAATATAATATGTTACTTGTGACATAACACTTCCCGAGATTATATACTACGTGGGAAGTTTGGTCATAGTGGGCAGTAACTATGACACTCGGCACGTGTGCATGCACTGTAGACGGGACGTCATGGGCTCCGTGGGAAGGAGTGCGTGCGCACCTACGTCGATTTGCACCGGGAAATAATTCTATACTAGCGCATATAGAGAGAGCAGAAACTCCCTACTACGTGCTTCAGTGGTTGGGTTAGCTACTTAATTAGCCCCAAACCGACTGATTATCTGAGTACACACGCAACAGACCGGCGGACGACGCAACCGGAACAGGGGTGCTTTAAGTCGCCGGCATGATCGGGCGATCTGATTTGCGAGTACCTGTTCACGGCGGTACCGCCCTGGATCCGCTGCCCGTCCCGCCGACAGCAGTAATAACTGCGTTTGCGGCCCACTGGGCCTGGAATGCATTTGCTTTGGTTTTTTATTATATGGCGCCTGGAGTCCGCATGTGTGCATAGCAAAACGAGCTGATTCTGAAAAGGAAAGAGACGATCTGATCGATGCTTAATTTGCAACTGGGACAAAAAAAAGTTAGCCCCAAGTTGCGAGTCGATGATTGACTTGCAGCTGAGACAGAAAAAAAGCCAAGCCCAGTTACAAGTTAAGGGTGTATTGCAATTAATGCCAAAAAAGAGTTGGTCCCAATTGTGATACAAAAGAAACATCGAGCCTAGTTTAGAGTCGAGGGTTTACTTGCAGTTGGGTCGAAAAAATGCCGGACCCAATTACATGTCAAGGTTGGACTTGCACCTGGGACAAAAAAAGGATCACGGGCCGAGTTGCATGTCAATGCTAGACTTGCAACTGTGACGAAGCAATGGTCAGGGGCAGTTGCGTGTCATTGATTGACTTGCAACTACAAAAATAATGATCAAGATCCTAGTTGTGAATCGATGGTTGATATGCAACCATGACAAAAAATGTTAGCCCCTAGTTACGAGTCGATGTTTCACTTGCAGCTGAGAAAGAAAAAAAAACAGGCCCAGTTGCAATTTAAGGATGGAGTGCAACTAATGCAACAAATGAGTTGGGCCCAGTTATGATACAAAAGAAACATCGAGCCCAGTTCTGAGTCGTGGATTGACTCGCAATTGGGTTAAAAACACCAGACCCAGTTGCAAGTCAAGGTTGGACTTGCCACTGGGACAAAAAAAAAGGATCAATGGCCCAGTTGCATGTGAATGCTGGACTTGGAACTGGGACAAGAAAATAGACGGGGGAAGTTGCGAGTCATTGGTTGACTTGCAACTGCAAAAAAATGATCAAGAGCCCAGTTGTCAAATCGATCGTTGATTTGGCACAGAGACAAAAAAAATTAGCCCCTAGTTGCGAGTCAATGGTTGACTTGCATCTGAGACAGAAAAAGCCAGACCCAGTTGCAAGTTGAGGGTGGATTGCAACTAATGCAATAAAAGAGTTGGGCCCAGTTGTGATACAAAAGAAACATCGAGCCCAATTTCGAGTCATGGCTTGACTTGCAATTTGGTCAAAAAAATCTCAGACCAAGTAGCAAGTCAAGGCTAGACTTGCAACCGAGACAAAAAAGCTACCCTGGTTGCCAGTTGATGACGGATTTGCCGAAGTATAAAAAAAGTTAGACCTAATGCAATAAAAGAGCCGGGCCTAGTCGCGATATAGAAGAAACACCAAACCCAGTTGCGAGTTGAGGATGGACTTGAAACTGATGACAAAAAAAGGTCAGGCCCAATTGCAAGTTAATAGTGGACTTGCAATCGAGTCAAAATGGTCCCAGTTGCATGTTAAAGGTGGAGTTGCAACCGGGGCAAAAAACGTCGGACAAAAAATGGTGCCAGCTATAATGAAAGAGAAAGAAGAGTAAATATGAGAAGACGCAAAGGAGCAGGAGAATGAAGGTGATCATAGAGGCAACAAACAAAGTCTCTTCCGCTTCTACAAAGTAGACCAATAACAATCGACCAAGAGAACCCAAGAAAATTTCCAGAAAAAAGAGGAAGAAGCCGAACAAAAAGGGCCTAGAAAAAAATCGGCTGACAATTGGACATTGCGATGATGCTGGATGCGCACGACAAAAATGAATCAGGATCAAGTTTGCGTAAAAAGTACAACAAATTGATCGGATGAACCACAACTTACATAAGACATTATTAAAATCTTCATGAGATTTAACAAATCTGATTTGAAAATACTCAAATATATTTTTAAATGTTTATGAATTTTAAAAATCACACATTCAAATAAGTATTGACAGAAAGAAAATTCATGAATTTTAATAAATGCCCGCACACTTCAAAAAGTGTTTCACGTACTAACAAAAAATCATGAACGGGACAGAAAAGAGTGAGATGTGAACCGACGAGTGCTATATCGTACGTACATTATATATATGGGGACATAGAAACGGATGGCCTGTTGAATTGTTACAACACAGCCCAGAAAATACAAAAACGACAAAAAAGAACAGGCCGCCGGTGCAACAAGACGGGCAAACAAAAGAAAAAGCAACGGCCCGAGTGAAAGCCACGTGCGGGCGAGCGATGCGGGATGTGCGCGACGAGAATCAAACCTTTCACGATAGTTACAACAGGTTAGATCCAAGGGTTAGGAGCTTAGATGTGATATTCTTAGTGTGGTGTTTTAACAGTTGTTAGATCATAATTATGTTAAGCCTAATGCTCAAGATTCAACATCTACATAAAGTCCACCTCAAACATATGCATGCTGTTGTTGGCGTTGTCGTTGTTCTGGTCGGAGACCTCGCCATTGGCCGCCGCCGCCGCCGAGGGCATCGTGCTGGAGCTCACCGAGGAACACGACAGGATGTTGCTGTTATTGATGTTGTTGCGCAAGAGGGAGGTGATGAAGTGTTGCTGCTCCTGATGGTGGTGGAGCTGCATGGCGTTCCTGAGCTGCCGCTGTTGGTTGTCCTTCTCCGGCGCCGCACCGAGGGTGAGCGCCGTCGGCCTCGTCGCCGCTACCTCACTGGCCTGGCCCTGCTGGAGGCAGCTGATCGCGCTCGTGTTGGAGGAGATGGTCGACTTCGTCGTGCTCAGCGCTGATCAACAGATCGTACGTGCTTACAAATTAGCCCCGATAAATGGTGATCATTGCACTAGGAATTAGATAAAGCGAACGTGTCATCTTACTGTTGTTGTCGGCAGGGTAGGAACTGGAGATGGCGCCGGCGTTGGGTTTCTTGGAAGGCGGAGCCGAATCCTTGGACGACGCCGTCGTGCTGCCGGCCGCCGGCTTCCTCCGGCGACGGTTGTGCTCTGCGAGCCGCCTCCGGCAGCTCCTCTTGGCCTCGTCGAACTCCGTGAGCAGGTGGAACCTAAATCCGATCCAAAGTACAACAACTTAGGCTAAGCTAAACATAAACAGAATTCAAGTTGTATGTACCTAAAAAAAACTTAAAATTCTAGCTAGCTCAACAAGCCATGCATGCATGTGAACCCATATGCAAAAGTCTAGTCGCCACTGGCACCGCCACACAACATTGGTCAATGCGAGAAAAGCAGAGATATGGCCAGGGCAAAAGCCTGGCACAGGATCAGCCGCTCGTCGCAGCACGCAGCAGTCTGGAGTGGGCAAAAGCCTGCCCGAAGAACGCTGCCTTTTGGATCACCTTTTCTTTTCGATCAACAAGGAGTAGTGTTTTGTGTTGTCTTTTTTATTTGAGACAGGACAAGGCCAGATGAACCAAAAACAGAGCGAAGATTGAAAAGACAAACAGTTCCCACTAGCCAACCTGCAACCTAGCACGAGTACGGAGTATACTTGTGCAAGAACATGAGTTATCTTCGGGGCTGTTTGGTATGAGATTAAGTTTGTCTAAGGTTGCCACACTTAAGGTTAGGCAAGTTTGACCAATTTGGATGGGTGTCTGGTTCAAGCCACACCTTAGACAAGCCACAATAGGGTCCCACATCACATACACTCAAAAAGTGTGGCAAGATTCCCTTAGGCTTGCCAACTTGTGTTTTTCATTTTAAAGAATTTGTGTCTGGTTCAAGCCACACCTTAGACAAGCCACAATAGGGTCCAACCTTAGGCAAGTGTGACAGCATTGTATGGTAAAGTGTGGCATGATTAGGCCTAGAAACAAACAGCCCCTTCGTTTTTAGAGAGAGGGTTGATGCAAGAACATGAGTCTGACTCTGACCTGCTACATTGCTGGCAGAAGCGCTGCTGCTTGCCGGCGGCAGAGACGAGGGCGGCCTTGGCGTGGTACTCGCACACCTTGTGGCACCGGTGGTAGTGCTTGGCGCCCGAGAGGTCCGCCTTGCAGTCCTCCACCTGGCACCGAGGCGCCTGGTGGTGGGCGCGGCCGAATCCCAGCCCGAACACGCCGCCGAGACGGGACCGCATCAGCATCCGGTCCACGGCCAGCATGTCACCGGGGGAGAAGTAGGTCCGGTGGCCGAGGTTCAGCCCGATCCTCCCTGCGTCCCCCGCGCCGCCGCCCTCGCGCTTCATCATCCCGGGCGCCGGGTACACGTCGCCGTGGCCGTGCATGGTCATGGGCGGCATCTGCAGCTGCATCCCGGGCATGGGCGGCGGAGCCATGGGGAGGAGCCCGCCGGCGCCGCTCCCGTTCCGCGGCGGCGCAAGCATCTGCTGGTGCGGCGTCTCCTGGAACTGGCCGAAGGCGGCGGCGGCCGCCGCGAAGTCGAAGTTGTCGTACATCATGGCGGTCTGGTGGCGCTGGCCTCCTCCGCCGCCGGCCTGGACCATGCCGGCGTGCTCGAAGCCGACGTAGGGCGGCGGCTGCATTGCCCCGAACGGGAAGTCGTCGCTCGCAGCCGCGTTCATCCTGCCGCCGCTCATCATGGCCCGAGTGAGTGGTCGGTGTGAGCTCAAGAAGAGAAGACGGGGGGAGCTAGCAGCTGGGAGGCGTGTGGTTGGCTAAGCTATGAATCAGTGTGGTTGTGCTGTGCTGTGAAAGGTGGTGGAGGGCGCAGAGGTGGTTAAAAAGGCAGACAGGAGAGAGAAGAGATTGAGAGAGAGCAATGGGCGTAGTGTACTGTGGGGTAGAGAGAGGGAGAGAGAGAGAGTGATGGAGAGTTGAGGGGAGGAGAGTGATGAGTGTGTGCGTGTCCGTCGGCAATTAGGCAACTCCAATGTACGGACGTCCTTCGGATTTCATCCGTTTGGAAATGACAATGAGGCGGCATCCGGCCGTTTTCACGGCCTTATTTTGGCCGCATCTTGTTCGCATACATTTTTTAGGCTGCATTTCTTATATTATTTCATCAACGATTCTTTTGATACATTAAAGTACATTCATCAATTCTCGACTAGAATAGCAAGAGTAAAGAAAACAAGAACCACAAATAGACATCTTAAAAGATATCCAACTTCCGTAACTGCTCCCAAAAGTTGGATTAGTATCTTCTCAATACCTTCATTCTTGATCTGCGGATTCCCGATCTTGCATACTTCTTTCTTCTTCGATTCTATAGAAATAGACGTTGCTTCGCATTTAGTCTCATCTATAGCCTCTATTCTTGTAGCGAGTGCACGGACATCTATCAACTTTCTTTCTGTCAGTAGAACGATGTATTCTTCTTCCCATTACCAAAACTTGCATCCATCCTACACAAAAAAATTGAGTTTGAGCAAAGAGCTATCGAAAATGTGCTGAATCCGGGAGCACAACCAAGCAAAACAAGTACATACCCCATCGTTTTGGCACTTGAGGAACACCCATCCCGAATGTTCCGGCGTTGTACACGCAGTGCACGACCTTTCGCAGGTAGTCGTCGCACTTTATGAGCGGCAACGGTGCGCCGCCGAGTCTTTGGGCCAACACTGAGCCCGGACGACGGCCGGGCCTGTCTTTGCCAGCGAACCACCGACGTGATGGATCTGAGCGGCTAGAGACGGAATCAATACCTGCATGCGGCCTAGGGGCGTTGCCGAGGCTATGCGGTCCAGTACCCGGCCAATCCATGGCAAGGCGCAACCTCCGGTGGCCGGTGAGCTCAAATCCGGTAGGATCCGGTCCAATTCCGGTGGCCGGATGCGCTAAAATTAGGCGGCCGTGCTTTATAGCGACGCAGCCGAGAAAAATGGTATCGGTGACGGCTAGGGCAGGGGAAGTGAGGCGGGGGGCGGCTGGAGTGGGTGGGGGGAGGGGAGAAGAAAAATGGGCGACTGTGTCCCGAGGGGCGAGCCAGGGGAGGACAAGGGCACGCGTTGCGCCCGTCCGTCCGTGTCCGTTTTGACGCAAACACGCCCCAAATTTAGACTGGAAATGGCTAGAAAGCGGACGAAAACAAACATTTGTCCGTTTGCTCCCGCATATTATGCAGTGTTTTCTGTCCGTTTACCCCTAAACGAACGTGACCGGACCATTTGACGTGGTGCTTTCGAGTTGGCCTTACTCTTTGGCGGGTAGCTTGTCCGGGATTGGCATGCATGTGTCAGCTGCCTCACTGGACGAAGATGGCCGGGCCTTCTCCTTGGTGTTCCGCTGCAACACGTCGCCGTGGTTGTTTTGGAGAGAGAAACATATACCCCTCACAGGGAAGACATGCGTGGACGCTCGTGTGGACTATACCGCTATCGATTTGATTTGATTATTTCTCACTGTTTTTCTTGTGCTTGCAAAATCAAAATACGAGGCTGATTCGAACATGCACTCACGTGATCTTCTTTGGGCCGGATGTGTCCTCGACCTTTTGTGTCCTTTACTCAAGATTTTTCTCATCAAAATGCATCGGGGTCGCTCTTACACTACTTGTGCAGTCCACAAATTGTACACTGTAACGTGTACTGCAGGTTTTAGGATTTCCTTTTTATTAGAGCGTTTGCTAACTAACAGGTACCTGATCTCCGCGTTAGTCCTTTTCTTCTTCGCATGAGGCCAAAGGCGGGGTTGACATGAGGAGCGACAGCGACGATCGTTAGCCACTGCGACACCAAACTGTGAATGAGCGCGAGCTAGCGGGAGCGAGTCCAAAACTTGACGTGTGCGGGTCAGGGGTGCAGGGTCATCGAAGTTGCTGTAGTTTGGAGGGCTCTAGAGGGTAGTCGTGGCGGTGGCCAACACGACGGTGGGGGCAGGTTAAGGGCAGGCCAGGATGACGAGGTGGTGCACCGCAACGCCAGCCGACCACGGGGAGCAGAGGCAGGCGGTTAGGGTTGGGTAGGTCGTGGGGGAGCAGAAGGAAACACTGCAGGAACCATCGTCTTTCTTTTTCATTTTTTTTCCCCAAGAGGGTTTTTCATATTGTTGGGTCCCTGCATGAGGCGAACCACAGACTGCACGTCCAGTTGATCATGTGTGCATGCCTGCGTTCTATAGAAAAACGAAGCAGACATGCAGAAAGACCAAGCGAAGGGAAGCGGAGAGGACTAAACAAAGACCACCACACTTGTGATATGATCATTTTCTGTTTGTTTCCTGCGGGCAGACGACACCTACCAAGGAGCCATGGAGCAGTTGGTGCTTCCTTGAGGGCAGCTTGGCTGCTGTCTGGTGCAGCCCGGCTTTTCTCTGTTAACACACCAGCAGCTAGCCAACACTCAATGGAAACATGAGCTATTTTCTTTGAGCAAGAAAATGAGATGTTTAAGTTACCCCCTAGATGATGAAACTTAGTTAACTAACATTATACGAGTTTGGAGCGTGAGGAATAACTGGGTTGTGGATGAAGAAACCCTTTGATGGCATGCTTGTCAATAGAATAGCAAAATCATGGGATGGCTTAAATGAATATTTTTTTTTTACAGAATAACAAGTTTTTTAGAATATACATAATAACAAGTGACAGTTCGCAATTGCACAAGCTTGCTTAATAAGCGCAAATCAAGCTATTAATGTAATCGCTGATTCTGCTAAATATATTTCTATATTGTAAGCTATGTTTGGGGAAGCAAATGCATTGAACTATAGGTGAATTCATGCATACATAATGTTTTGTACATATAATGCAATGATGTTTCGCGAAAGCACGGTCAGGCTCATAGCAAAAGTCCTTTGCATTATTCATGTAGTTGGCAACAGTGTTGAATTTCTTGTTGACAGTACAAAATGTAGCACATAACCATAACAACAAACATGCACATCACCTCATATAATTGCAATTGATGCTCATAATTAAATTATAGTCAATGAATGACAATTGATGAGTCGATGAAGAAAAATTACCTACTATATAGACTTGCACCCCTTGTCACAGCTCAACAAGACGTTTTGCAACAGTGAAATATCAGCAATTTGTTAATATTGCTGGTACATGTAAGCTATTTGCAATCACCATTGAAAGAATCTATATTTGTGGTGCTTCAACATGTTCTGTGCCACATGTATCACTTACAAAATATCAACACCCGAAACGTAGGACTTCGACACCACCGCCCACCCAATCCCCCTCCTGGTCCCATTTCCTTCCACCCCGCCCTTTCTCCCCCTTGTTTTGCATCCGCACCCTCCACCTTCACTGCCGCTGTTGTACGTCTCCGGCCGCTACAGAGGCATTGCCGGACGTCCGCAACCAGCACCGACGCGCCCGCTCGCCGTTAGGATGGAGCTTTCCACCTTGGAGCTGTTTGTACCTAGGTACACTCCGCCCCCTGTCGACGACCTCCATGGCGGACACCACGCCCGACAAGTGTTCGGTCAAATGTCATTGAGCTTATTTTCAAATTCTATGTCGTTTTTTAGAGTACGAAAGATGGTGAGCTACTCGACTATGGAGGATGAGTTGTTGTGTGATGCGTGGCTGGCCGTATCCACAGATTTCGTAGGTAGGAGCAGAGGGGGGCCCTTCTAGGAGCAAGCAAGTGCATGAAAAATTTCACGCACGAAAGCACATTGCGCCCTACGACATGTACATAATTCAACCACGCAACATGAGGTCATTGTCGTATCGCTGTCGCGCTATCCAGATTAGCGTCTTCAAGTTTTGCGACATGGTTCGTCAGCTTGAGGCATGGTGGCCATTGCACGCGGCGGAGGACGAGATCGTAAGTTTTTCTTCGTCTTGCTCAACTTATCGATTGATTCATTCACTCAATGTTGGTCTACACATTATATATAGCCCGCACGCGCTGCTGTGGTGTACCGCATGATAGAGGGATGACCATTTGCATGTACACACTGTTGGTTGAGCTGAAGAGGTAGACATCCGGGATCTAGTCGAATTCGAGACCTTATTGTACTAGACTTAATTTGCATGGTATGTATAGATGATTTGTGCTAATTTTTATCCAAACTTTGATGAATATCGGCCGATTTGCATGAATTTTGTTCGGTTAGTTAAAATGCGGGTTGAAGGGTATGCGGCTAGCGTTGAATGGCATCGTCCCGCATCCGTGTCCGCTGACTGGTCACTCTATCCACGGAACGGATACAGGAGAAAATTTGTGGGTTGCCATTGGAGATGCCATAACGGTTATTTCAGAAAATTGCCAAGTTCGGTACCGGAACGATATACACTCCCCCCTGCCATTTTTTACCGTATCGTGTACAGTGCCGTCTGCTTTCTGCATCTAGGCTTCTCGCTCTTGGACGGACGTCTTAAATAACCAGACGGTAAGAAAAAACATGCATGCACAGTGATCCGGTCCTACGTGCACACCGACGCATTTCTCTTATATGTACTCCATGCCTTCGTACGTGATGCACAGTAAAATTGTAGCAGCAACCAGCTGCGCGCAGCCGGCACATTTGCACGTACTGAACGTACGTACGTAATTACCACGCGGCCGGGTAAATGCACTCATACTACATGGCTAGCAGCACACCTGAAGCAGATGTTTTTTTTTAATCCATGCCTTCGTACACAGTTACTTGCGATGTATGTGTTTTACTTGACCTCTTTTTTACATGGAACAAGGCCATGCACGCACATCACTACACTGCACGTACACCCCACGCACACACATTACACATATACAAGTGTCCTTTAGTAACGTTTGGATGACAGAGATCTAAATAATTATGCGAGTCGCACTGAAATTTTTATGGTTTTGCTAAGGCTCAACTACTGAGTTTTCCTTAGTCTCAGTTGATTAAGATTTCTGAGGTCTCGGTCTATTCGAAATAACAGATCAGAGCAACAAAGAATGAAATATGTTGAGCATGTACCGCTTACCGTGAGAGCGTTGAGATCAGCCATTGGCGACGGGTGCCAACGAAACAAATAGAGGGGCTACTAGCCTTGGGCGCCATGCTTGATGTGCTGACGGTTGGTTTGATGACAATGTTTCCTAGTTCACCATTTTAGATCCAGCGCTTCACGCTCTCGATTACTAAAGGCACCATAGCTTGGGCTTGGGCTCGGCTTTGCGAGTCAATGCGTGCTTGGAGGTCGGCCCTGGTCGCGGCTGTGGCCATAATTATTTTTTTTCTATTCGAGGCAAACCTTGTTGGCTTTCCTTCTCTGCCATTTCATCTCGTGGTTTTCGGTATGAGTATCATTTGGCACCGACTCCGGCGGCGTTCACAGGGCCAGTTGCGCGGGTGGCTGTAATGCGGCCTTGTCGAGGGTCACGTTGATTGGCCGGTTAAGAGAAGTGTCCCACCTTGCCGAGGACCCCTTGGAGTTTGCAGGATCCGCATATTGTCATGCCTACGGTATGAACGTGAACTACTAAGAACAATATGTACTACTTGTGAAGAAATTGACATAAGTAGGATAAACATAATTAAGCGAGTCGGGTTAATTATATACCAGTTCTTCCTCGAGTTTCTTCGTTTGGTGATCCGCGAAAAATGTCCCCTATTCTCGTCATAATGGTACCAGACCCTGAATAGTTATATTCAAGTGGGTCTTTGAATTGCTGAAATTGCGTGTCCCACTTGAGCTTGTTCCCAACGAGGATGTGGTTAGTCAATGTCTTTGATCACAGGTCCCTCTCCTATGATGCCCTGTAATCGACTAGAGGGCCCTGGTTGCGCGCCTTGAAAACGTTCCATTCCTCTTCAATAATCATAGGCCACTTCTCCTGGACCTCGGAGAAATCTTTGAGAAGAAATTTCTTTCTGGTGGTGGATTTCCTATCAGTCAAGTTCTTGGAGAACTTGGTGATTGTGTGGTTATTTACCAGATTCTTTGGATAAGATAGGTTGTCATACTCATTAGGGAACTTGAATTTTGTGTGCAATCATCTCAGGTGTCGTAGGTTATCTTTCTATCCCTTAGATTGGTCTTGTTGATGATGCAGACTTCTCGAAGGATGACACCTAGGGCATTGCCGAAGTGAGACAATGCCTTCCTCGGAGTAACAAGCTCAACACCGGAGTCCACTCGAGTGACCACAAGCCTGTCGGTGCCGGATCGTAGGCTTCCGCCCCTGGTTTTGTAGCATCGTCCTCATCAGGATTTTAGCTGGTCTCCTCTTCAGGACTATAGTCCTCATCAGGATTACCTTTGTCCTGATCGGCGGGAATATAAGGATCCCCGAAGGCACTGCCGATCACATAGACCTTATCCGGATTGATCTTTGAAGTACCATCATAGGGGTTGTCTTCCTACACGTCCGTATATGCCCCTTGGTCACTGGGACCATACTGTGCAGACGAAGATACATCGTCCTCCCCCGTGTTGCCCGAATAAGTCGACTACGAAGAAGAGCTGGTGATGCCGTCGTCTCCGTACATCTTCAAACAAAAGATAAAACCGTTGAATAATACTCAAATGCATCTACAAAACCTATAGAATTACTACCAAGTATTTATATAATTCACAGAAATTATTGGCATGACCTTTCCTAAAAATAGGACATATGAATGCCAGGAATTTCACGAAACAAAAAATAACCAATGTTTCGCCAAAACATTGGCAACTCTATACATTCCCTGTAGAAAATATACACATATAGCACGAAATAATTCGCCAGCAAAACACAAAATGTGTGCATCCAAAAATCCAATCACATTCATCACATTGACAATTAAAACTACAAAAATTCAACTACATTTCATCACATCTATCACCAACACAATTCACAATGTTGCAACTACAACTAATTAACTCTAAAATGGAGCAATGTATAGCAATTAGAACAAATATGTGTACAAACTTGCCCAATTTTTATAAAGATTAACTCACGTGCCAGCGAAATCGAGCTATGGTGCTTGGTGACGAGGGCGTCGGTGGGGCGGGAGGCGGATGTCGGATGCGAGGAGGCCGGTGCCGGCACCGCCGGACACAAGGTCGAGCTATGGCTGAGGGTGGCGGCAGCGGCGTAAACCGACGCATAGTGGTCGACATGCAAGGAGGCGTCCTCGAGCGCGATAGGAGGCAAAGTCGCCTGTGGTGTCGTGGGGGAAGCGAGGTCGAGGGGGCAACGACGGCGCGTGCTTACGCGCGATGTAGGGTGCAAAATGAAGGGATGATTTTGTTTCCCCTAAAACAGCTAAGACCGCACCAAAAATATCATTGGCGTTGCTAACGTCAACAACGCCATAGATATTTTCAGCCATTTTGGAGTAAAAATATTTTTTCCTTTATTTTAGAGCATCGCTTTGTACTTTTATTTTGCTATGTGTTCTCTTTTGTTATTTACTATTTTTTGTTAATTTAAGTAACAGTAATTTTCATTTATTAGATTGATACAGAGTGTAGTTGATACAAATTATGGTTAAAGAGATACATAATTCAAGTATGACGACGCCCGTTTCACAATCCTCTAGATGGATTAATTTTTGTCTCGGATAATGTACTTCTACTCATTCTTGTGTACTCTTCTTTGTTCGGGTCATTATCTTTTTCCGCTGGGTAGACGCCAGATTGGCCAAAGTCTTCCAATAGCTCAACGACACGGCTTGACTTTGTCTGGTCGGTTATGTAGAAGCATTGGGCCAACTCTCCTTCTTGTCCATCCTTATGATCTTCGGCTGCCTCTTGGTTGGTCCCTCTTTCTGGCTCTTCGTCGAAAGGGTTTTTCGCTTCCTCATCTGCCGCCCCTTCTTGTTGTCCATCCTGATGATCTTCTTCATGTTCGGCACTTGCCTTGGTGTCGTTCGAAAGGGTATCCCGCTTCCTCGTCTGCCGCCCTTCTTCTATGTCCTGATCATCTTCTTCATGTTCGGCTGCCTCTTGGTCATTCCTTGGTGTCGTTCGAAAGGGTATCCCGCTTCCTCATCCGCCGGCCCTCCGACGTTGGCATCCTACATGTCCTCACGTGCCTTGTACAATGTGTATAACCATACATGAACTCATGTTTGAGCAAATGCATCTTCACACGGGCAGTAGAAGGGTCGATCAGATCTTCATTCTTACACTTCTTACACGGACATAATATCGCCGTTTACCCTTTTGATTCATATCTTCCAAAGCCACCTTGAAGAACCCATTTATAGTTCGATCCATATGCATGAAACGTTCGATCGATCTAGTTGCACCTACAAGAGTATATGTATATAGGAAAAATTTTATATATAACTAACGAGGTCACCAAACATTTCAGCATTACCTTTGCTAAAAAAATGTACATATATTGAGCACTAGAAATTTGACGAAAACAAAATTTGGGCCTGACCTAGATTATAGACGAATATGACTGAGCTAATCGTCGATAGATCGATCGAGGCATCAAAGGTTGGCCATATGTATATGTATGGATTTGTGGAGCGATCGGAGAGTGATATGGACAGATGATTTCAAGAGAGGAGTGGCAGCTATATATAGGCGAGGGAGATGCCTCTGTAAAATATAATCACAACTGACGATGCTTTACTGGCTTCTCTCACAGGTGGCGTGTCTCTTGTAGGGATGCCACTACCATGTGCGACCCAAAAAGTGGGCCCACATAATGTACTGGTGACGCGACGAAACGTACCACGCCACTAGTAGTCAGAACGGTGATTATGTGAGTTGCTTTGGCACGCCATTAAGTTGCTCGCGCCTGGCCAGACTAATGGCACGCCACCAGTTTAGATTGTGAGTAACAATTACTGCAGTAGTGAACACCGTACGACATGAAGGAACCTCGATACTCTCATGTTCTAAGGAATTAGGCATACGTTAACTACTTCATGATTTATACTTATAACTAAATGACGGTGTGATCCCGGAGTATATCAACCAGTTGGGTCTGTTCAACACATGTGTTATTCCAACAATATGTCCTCAAAATTGTTGGCATCCTCGTTACTTTAACTATGCCCATGATAAAAAAAATATAGGACCATCATGCAACAATTAAGCTAGTCTTAGAGGTGAGACTAAAATTATATTTATCGTTTATTATTTCACACATGCACATGAGTTTTCCTCTAGGCCTCGTGGTTATTGCAGACTCCTGGACCATTGCAATTATAGAACGGAAAATAAACATTAATTGTGAACATGGAAATAAGTATAATAACTTTTATTATTACCTCTAGGGCATATTTCCTTCAGCTCCGACACCGGATAGGCATCCGTGCAACTGACTAGTAGGAACTAGCTCCTAAAGGCACATGATGCCTGAGTTGTTGATGTGGTGCATACTCCCGCGCGTAGGCAGTCAGACGTCCCACATCAGGGCATCGAGGAGCCACGCCGATTCATCGGAGCAGAAGTTGCGTGATCCGAAAAGGATGACCTTCCCCAAAACCAGCTCATCGCCAGTAGCCGATGAAATGGAAACCATCTGCACCATATCTCGAAAGATGCTATGCCCCACGGTGTGTGTGCCAACTATCATAGATATAATCCTGACAATAGACTGGGGGTGTGTATGGAGCGTAGAACTACCGGGGTGCAATTGGGAGTACATGTATACAGGTTAAAGCCCTCTATGGTGGAGGTAATACCTTGCTTCTTTTTTGTGGTGTTGTTCTCTTGCGTATAATGTGATTACAATTGTTTCGAACCCCTAGCCTAGCGCTCAAGGTAGGCTTAGATAGAGTATGCCATGCACCAGAGCCACAATGCCTAGTCATAAGTGCTATGTATAACAACATACTAAATACGGGCAGTTTCATGTCAATTACAAGTGATAACAGGCGTCTTAAACAGCTACTGGAGGCGCTAGGTAATGCTTGGTCTTTAATGCGTAGTGGAGCTCCATTGAATGCTTCTGGACTGCTGTAAAAACCGATAGGCCGAGTGATGGAAATCAGATTGACGGGCAAACCGACTGATGGTCCACTTCGCCGGGTTGCCCACCCCTTGTCGCTTTTTTTTTTTTTGAGTGGTAAACCAACTTTGTTAACTTGGAGTATGGTTTACAGGAATAACAGGTCATGGGGACTCCCCAACCAAAATGGCGCCCAACATCTAAAGAAGATGAAAATTTAGTTAAATTGTGTGCATCATAATTTAAATGACGTCCTTCAAAAATGAACTTGCAGCTGATGAAGGCCTTCGATCGGTCGATAATCTCCTTTATGGTAGCGATGTAAGTTCCTTCAGTTCCTTCCTTTATCTCCCCCACTACTGTTTGGCAATCACATGCAATGACGACTTGATTCAAAGATAAAACAAGCGCTAGGGCTAGAGCTTCACAGCAAGCAAGGGCCTCCAGCTAGGTGGATCACTTATATCTCCAAAAGTCATAGCCGATTAGCCCAAGAACTGTCCCATATGGTCTCTGCAAATTGCTGCGGTTGCTCCCCTTCCACCATTCCATGAGAGATCCCCATCAACATGAAGTTTTGCCACTCCCGAGGGTTGAGCTTTCCATATGTTTGGACCCCTTTGCACTGGTAGTTCATGCACTCCCCGCTTCTCAATCACCAGCACCCACCCCTTGTCGCTAATATTGACTTGGTCTATAGTGTACATGGGCCTGGGCCTTTAGCTAGGCTTTTGGTCGTCGTGGGCCTACCTGGTGAGGAATTACCCCGTCAACAAGACTCAAGGTTTGGTGTTACTTGATTAGAGAACGGAAAGAGAAAGACACAAAATGTATTGAAACTTCCAAATAAAGTTTTTCTATGGGGTTAATGAAACTCATGTTTGGCTTTTGCGTTGTGGAAAATTTTCTTTGGTGCATTCCTATGATCCAAGAAATAGACAAGAATAGGAAAGGGGTTCTTTTTTCTTAAGGCTGTAGTCAGCATTTTTGTTTCTCCAAATTTATTTTGCTCCCAAAGAGCCTCGTAAATGTGAACATAGGGATTTGAAGCCCGGTAGACGAAGCCATGCCCGCATAGCTCCACCACCTCACCAAGAGTCACTTCTCTTGAACATCATTTTATGACAAGTATACATACCACAAAAACTAGTGCCTAAATATGACTGTAGCACACATTTGAAACCGAATATTTGTAATTTGAATAGCACCATTCACTGGTAGAAAATGGGCCTTTAGTCCCGGTTCGCAAAGGCCTTTAGTCCCGGCTGTGCAACCGGGACTAAATATGCGCGACTAAAGACCCTCCCCCCTTTAGTCGCGCCTCTTACGAACCGCGACTAAAGGCTTTAGTCCCGGTACTCGTGGCTAACCGGGACTAAAGGCCCGTCCTTTAGTCCCGGTTCTCGTGGCTAACCGGGACTAAAGGCCTCCTCCGCAGGTTTAAACCTGGTTTTTTTGCGAATTTTTTATTTTTTTTATTTTCAAATTTCTGAATTATTTTAACCTCTAATCTCTAATCACCACCCCTCATCACTGCTCAATTTATCCTCTAATCTCTAATCACCCCTCATCATTCCAAATCATCTAACTTCCCGGACGGTCACCCATCCTCTCACTACTCCAGCCTGAGCACGCTTAACTTCCGGGTTCTATTCTCCCTCGTTTCCAAGTCTGCACTTGTTGTTTTCCTGACAATAGTAGGATGTCAATTCTATAAACCCTCAGGAATTTAGCTTGAGCATGAAGTGACACATTTCACTGTTTGAGTTTGAAACTTTTGTTTTAAAAAACAATAATTATTTAGTAACACTAATATTTCTGGAATAATTAGTTTGACCATTGTTTGACCACTGTTTGACCACAGTTTGATCAGATTTGACCAAAATTAAAAAAAAACTGAAATAATTATTTAGTAACACTAATATTCTAGAATAATTAGTTTGACCATTGTTTGACCACAGTTTGACCACAATTTGAATTTTTTTTGAATTTTTTTGCCTCTCCAGATCTTAAAAGCCCCGTATCTTTTTTTCTGTCAGGTTTTTGAGGATTTTGAAAATGTTTAACGGGGTTCCCCCGATTAAATTCGGATGTAACTTTTCGAGTAGATGATTTTTCATATTAAAAACATTTTCATCCGAGTTCGTATGCAAAAGTTATGCCCATTTTAAGAATTTCCAGAGAGATTTTGCAAATAAAGTCGAAATTCATATTTGTTAATTTTCCCAACAACTAGACCACATATCACATGAGAAACTTATTTTATTTTATTTTTTTGACATTTCCATCATTTTGTTTTGGTTTTTCTAAAACTGAAAAGGCGGTGGGGGGGGGGGGGGTTGATGGGCCCTTTAGTACCGGTTGGTCTGGCCAACCGCGACTAAAGGACTAACCTGTAGTCCCGGTTGGTCTGGCCAACCGCGACTAAAGGACTAACCTTTAGTCCCGGTTGGTCTGGCCAACTGCGACTAAAGGCCTTCGGGCCAGCCTGAGGACCAGCCAGGCCAACCGGGACTAAAGCCCCTCCCGTCCGCCAGCTGTCGACCGAGCGTGCTGGGCCCAGATAGTTGGTCGCGGGTCTCCTCCCGAACCGCGACTAAAGACCTCTTTGGTCGCGGTTCGATTATTTTGGGGACTAATGGGGGCGTATGGAAGCCTTTTTTTCTACTAGTGATTGAAAAATGTAAATCTCTACTCTCCATGTAGGACCCATATGGCCGATCACATTTTGCACCATACATATCGTGCTAGTAGTATTATACTACTTGGCGTAGCATGCATGATGTTTGTGCATCCCTAAAAAAATTAGCATGACATTTCGAAGCTTAGAAAACACACACTTGAATATAATACGGCAGGAGAGGACCATCTAGCTGCTCTATATACGTACGGAAAGTTGTGGTACTATACTACGTGCTTGCGTGTGCTTACTACGTACACGCGCAAAAGGAATGATCGCGCACGTATGACGTACGTACGTGGTGTAGGCGGCATAACTCGATGATTAATTGGCTATTCATGTCATCCGCCACCGATGGATCTTTCGTGCAAACGTGCACGAATCTTAGCTACGGTACATCCAAATGTATCCAGCGACGTGTGGCATTTAAGCTTCCATGCATGGCTGGCTAGCTAGCTGCTCGTTGGCTTGCATGTCATAGCTCCGCATGCATGTTACCCGCTTTGAGTGTCACACGGGTACGTAGGTAGCTAGCTACGCGATCGATCCTACTAGTACTGGTTTGTACACCACGTATGGCATACATGTACGCACCATGTAAAAGCATCTACAGCCGCGCGCCCCAAATCCTCCTCAAACGTCCGGGTTGGCCGCCCGGTCACTAACCGGTCATGATTTTTTGACCCAGTTGGACACCTCAAATGGGCCTCAAACGCCCGGGCTGATCGGCACCCCTCATATCCAACCCAAATTTGAGGCGGTTATGGGGGCGCCCGACCGCCACGTCGGACCCGGTCCATGTTCGCCCACCTGACCCCACATATATTCGTCTCCATCCGCTCGCTGGAGCAAACCCTGGCCACTTCACTCCGCTCCACTCCCCTTCATTCCCCTCCACCACCCAAGCTCACCTCCGGTGGTTTCCAGCCTTCTCCGGCATGGCCGGCAGTGGATCAAACTCCGACCAGTCCGGATTCATCGACTGGGGTGTCGTCCCGTGTGAATTGGAGGAGGCAATGGTGGTCCACATTGCACTCCACAGCTCCCAGGAGGACAGCGCCCGGCCTACGGACGGATCCGTCCGCCGCGACGCCCTAGCGTCGGCTCACCGGGCACCCGGGTCCTCTGGTGCTGGATCCTCGCGGTCCCGGCAGTCGGAACACCTCTCCTTCCCCATCATAGATCAGGTAGACTATGAGTCCCACCCGGAACAGGCGGCCCGCCATGAGAAGGAGAGGATAAGGGCCGCCGAGGCCTGTATCACGGCGAAAATGGCGGCGGCGGAGGCGGCTGATGCAGTGGCACGGGTGGCCATCCGCGCCCGCATTGTGAAGAAACGACAGCGAAGAAACACGCGCGCCCTCGGCCGTGAGCAGAATCGGGCGGTCCATGCCATGGCCGGACTGCCACCAAAGGAGGAGAAGGAGGACAGCTCCGGCGACGAGTAGATCCGGCTCGATCCATACTGCGTCTTCGACCGGTAGTTCCGCAAGAAAGATGGCAAGGGTGTCGGGAAGGCCAAGGGTAGCAATGGATGAACTCCACCTTAGCCAAACATGCTAAATTTTGGTAGTCTGATGGCAGCATGTTTAGTTAGTAGTGATGGAGTAGTCGGACGATGTGTGTGCATCGACGTAGTTGCATGAATTTATGGGAATTGAGATATAATAATTGAGGTGTTCGGATGTGGATTACATTATTTGAAGGGTGATGAGCCGGATTTGCTAAGTCCGGCTGTAGATGCTCTAAACCCCCCCCCCCCCCCCCCCCCCCACCCCTTCGTTCTCTCTCTCACACACAATCTCTCTCGATTTACATTGGCCGACCCTAACTATCTCTCCTGCCTACTCGCAAAAAAAATAAAAATCTCTCCTGCCATTTGTATGCAAGAACACAAAGGGAAGAAAATAGGGACAAGGAAACAAATATCCACGGTAGATATCATTACAGCATTATTAACTGGATCCACATTCTGACATGCGTGCGTGCATTAGTTAGATTACCATTGAATTCGGTGGGGGCAGGATCCTCTTCCCAGAGATTTGGCCCCAGAGGCGGTAGTTATGGAGGGCTAGGCTAGCTAGGTGGTGGCGGAGTACACGTCCTTTGCTCTAGCGCAAGCAAGTCGACTGCTCACAGATCCATATGTATGTAACGTTGGATACTCCAGTGCAGATGAATCGAATGGCTCCATCAAATGCCATCGACATTGTTGTTTTTCCCTTTTGACAATAGGCATGGGACAACGTTAAGATAGAGTAAACCCATGCACGGATGCATATGAACTTCATCGACCATAAATACTGGGGCGGTTATGCAAACTTGAATGAGTACGTAGTCATACGTGGATCTACAGTGCGTGATCTACCCATAGATCCTGTATTTATACGCGAGCCCGTGGCAATGATTTACCTGGACCATTTCACACTGTTTTCGCGTTGGCCCGGGGCTTGGCCCAGTCCTACTACGCCACTGTTCATACGAGTATATACATGTCGGCCGTACGTACGCCATTACATTGATCGACTGATCAAGAGCTAGATAGCTAGCCCAAGATACGCGTTCGCATGATCGCGTCACGTGCATGCATGGTGTACGTAAGCACGCACGCAGCCGGGCGTGGCCGTAACGCGGCATACAGATCGATATGCACTTGCTTACGCGTACGCGTACGTGCCAAGTTAGTATCGGCGCACGTACGGGCCGGCCGGCCTGCTCTTGGGAACCGTTAGAACGTAGGCAGGTGCATGTGAGCATGCATATGCCTTAATGTGCATGGCATGATGGCAAGATATGTATACACACGAATACACGATCCTCCTTTCATTTGATATCAGCATGGAGTTTCTCCATCCATGGCTCACTTTTTTTACTGATGTATTTCGACAGTGTGTTGGGTAAACCGTACTCGCTCTGTCCGTGAATAAATGTACATCTAGCTTTTGCTCCAAGTCAAAGTTTTAAAATTTTGACCAACTTTATACTTCCTCCGTTTCCAAATATAAATCTTCCTAAAGATTCCAGCAAGTGACTACATACGAAGCTAAATGAATGAATCTACACTCTAAAATACGTCTACATACATTCATATGTTGTAGTCCATTTGAAATGTAAAAAGACCTATATTTAGAAACGGAGGTAGTAGAAAATAGTAGTAATATATATGACATCAAATTAATATATTATCAAAGTACATTTCAAGACCAATCTAGCGATACTAATTTGGTGCCATAAATGCCTTCACTTTTTCCTAGAAAGATGGTCAAAGTTTGAAAACATTGACTTAAGACAAAAGCTAGATGTACACTTATTCGCGGACGGAGGGAGTACGTATGTTAGATCGTACCCCATCCATGGGGTACTCATTGAGTATAGGAGTAAGAACTGTTGAAGAAAAGAATCTTGTACGGTATACCATGAGTGTATCAGTGCATACGCCCTTGTAGTTGCAGGCACAACCATACGTACACTGCAGTGAAGTGGACTCTGAAGCCATTTGGTGCCAGCCGGTGCTCGGTAGTAGATCCAACAAACAATTACCTCACGTCAATATATATTGTGGAATTACGACGCATGATCGATGCTACTATGTCTCCAGGAAAATCTGGTACGCATGCAGGCACGTACATGGTGGCAAATGGCAACTAGCCTGCGAGTGCCAGGCTAGGATACAAAATACTCCCGCGGATTTCCCTGGGCTAATGATGCGTACGTGTGTGTATATTGATTGATTGAATATATTCCCCTGCGTGTAAATTGGCTCCAGGACGTCGTACTGAGCCAGTGCAGCAGCTAGCTATATATCCGACAGCCATGCAGGACCGATGCATGCATGCAAATATATCAGGGCAGAAGATCTTCGCCGTGATCTCACAGTAATTAGGATGTCTTTAAGAGTATTAATAGCGCGGAGCTGCAGAAATATTTATTCACCGCAGTGGTTAAGACTACCCATAATGGGCTAAGGGCATCTCCAACCTCCCGCATCCATCCGCGGACAGGGAAACCAGTCCACAGACAATGATGCAGGAGGACACCACCCAACACTAGTCACATATATTTCAAACTGTTTTTCAACAAACTGGATAAAATTCATGCAAACACGGCTGGATTTCAAACAAACATGGCGGATTTCATACAAACACGACGGATTTCATTACATTTCGAACATCTAGAACAGAAAAAAGACCTGACCCTAAACCTATCCTATGGCGGCGGCGGCCGGCGTCCAAGCCTGTGTCGTTCTCCGTCCGCGTGCCGTCTCCATGAGCACTGACGATAAGACTGATGAAGTGAAGGTGCGGTCTCCGTCGAGGAAGAGTAGAACACGGGAGACGGACCGGCCCACATGGGACACCAGACCCTGCCGCCTCCCGTGGCCTACTCATCCTCGGAGGAGTCCGCGACCTGTCTGTGGCCGGTGGACGTGAGGTCCACGATGAATGGCCGCCTAATGGTTCGTCGGCGGCGCTTAGGAGGCGCAACTGGCTTTGTTCTCCACCGCAATCACCTGCAACTGCGCCACCGTGGCTGTCGCTTCCTGGCTAGTGGCAGTTTGAGCACAGGAGGCGCGCGAGCCGGGGCAGTATCGTCGAAGCCCGTCTCCATCGTGGTCTCGCCCTCATCGTCGGAGACCTCGGGCGAGCTAGCCGGCAAGCCGGCCTCGATCCGCCTGGCATGGCGGCTCTGCGAAGCGGCGGCAAGGGCGGCCACACCATACTTCATCTTCGTGGAAAGGCTTGGTTTCCCACGCTTGTGTACACACTTCGATGGGGCGCCACCAAACTGTTGGAGAACGTAGTAATTTAAAAAAAAATCCTACGCACACGCAAGATCATGGTGATGCATAGCAACGAGAGGGGAGAGTGTTGTCTACGTACCCTCGTAGACCGATAGCGGAAGCGTTATCACAACGCGGTTGATGTAGTCGTACGTCTTCACGATCTGACCGATCAAGTACCGAACGTACGACACCTCCAAGTTCTACACACGTTCAGCTTGATGACGTCCCTCGAACTCCGATCTAGCCGAGTGTTGAGGGAGAGTTTCGTCAGCACGACGTCGTGGTGACGATGATGATGTTCCACCGACGCAGGGCTTCGCCTAAGCTCCGCGACGGTATTATCGAGGTGTAATCTGGTGGAGGGGGGCACCGCACACGGCTAAAATATCGTATATCAAGTGTGTATAGAGGTGCCCCCCTGCCCCCGTATATAAAGGAGCAAGGGGGAGGCCGGCTGCCTATGGGCGCGCCAAGGAGGGGGGGGAGTCCTCCTCCTAGTAGGAGTAGGACTCCCCTTTCCTAGTCCTACTAGGAAAAGAAGGGGGGAAGGAAAGAGAGGGAGAGGGAGAGGGAAAGGGGGCTGCGCCCCTCTCCTAGTCCAACTAGGATTCCTCCTGGGAGGGGGCGCACCACCTCCTGGCTGCTGCCCTCTCTCTCCCCTCAAGGCCCACTAAGGCCCAATACTTCCCCGGGGGGTTCCGGTAACCCTCCGGCACTCCGGTTTAATCCGAAACTTCTCCGGAACACTTCCGGTGTCCGAATATAGTTGTCCAATATATCAATCTTTACGTCTCGACCATTTCGAGACTCCTCGTCATGTCCGTGATCACATCCGGGACTCCGAACAACCTTCGGTACATCAAAACATATAAACTCATAATAAAACTGTCATCGTAACTTTAAGCGTGCGGACCCTTTGGGTTGGAGAACTATGTAGACATGACCGAGACACCTCTCCGGTCAATAACCAATAGCGGGACCTGGATGCCCATATTGGCTCCCACATATTCTACGAAGATCTTTATCGGTCAGACCGCATAACAACATACGTTGTTCCCTTTGTCATCGGTATGTTACTTGCCCGAGATTCGATCGTTGGTATCTCGATACCTAGTTTAATCTCGTTATCGGCAAGTCTCTTTACTCGTTCCGTAATACATCATCCCGCAACTAAACCATTAGTCACAATGCTTGCAAGGCTTATAGTGATGTGCATTACCGAGTGGGCCCAGAGATACCTCTCCGACAATCGGAGTGACAAATCCTAATCTCGAAATACGCCAACCCAACAAGTACCTTTGGAGACACCTGTAGAGCACCTTTATAATCACCCAGTTACGTTGTGCCGTTTGGTAACACACAAAGTGTTCCTTCGATAAACGGGAGTTGCATAATCTCATAGTCATAGGAACATGAATAAGTCATGAAGAAAGCAATAGCAACATACTAAACGATCAAGTGCTAAGCTAACGGAATGAGTCAAGTCAATCACGTCATTCTCCTAATGAGGTGATCTCGTTAATCAAATGACAACTCATGTCTATGGCTAGGAAACATAACCATCTTTGATTAACGAGCTAGTCAAGTAGAGGCATACTAGTGACACTCTGTTTGTCTATGTATTCACACATGTATTATGTTTCCGGTTAATACAATTCTAGCATGAATAATAAACATTTATCATTATATAAGGAAATATATAATACTTTATTATTGCCTCTAGGGCATATTTCCTTCAGTCTCCCACTTGCACTAGAGTCAATAATCTAGTTCACATCGCCATGTGATTTAACATCAATAATTCACATCACCATGTGATTAACACCCATAGTTCACATCTCTATGTGACCAACACTCAAAGGGTTTACTAGAGTCGATAATCTAGTTCACATCGCTATGCGATTAACACCCAAAGAGTACTAAGGTGTGATCATGTTTTGATTGTGAGATAATTTTAGTCAACGGGTCTGCCACATTCAGATCCGTAAGTATTTTGCAAATTTCTATGTCTACAATGCTCTGCACGGTGCTACTCTAGCTAATTGCTTCCACTTTCAATATGTATCTAGACCGAGACTTAGAGTCATCTAGATTTAGTGTCAAAACTTGTATCGACGTAACCCTTTACGACGAACCTTTTTGTCACTTCCATAATCGAGAAACATATCCTTATTCCACTAAGGATAATTTTGACCGCTGTCCAGTGATCTACTCCTAGATCACTATTGTACTCCCTTGCCAAAATTAGTGTAGGGTATACAATAGATCTGGTACACAGCATGGCATACTTTATAGAACCTATGGCCAAGGCATAGGGAATGACTTTCATTCTTTTTCTATCTTCTGCCGTGGTCAGGCTTTGAGTCGTACTCAATTTCACACCTTGTAACACAGGTAAGAAAATCTTTCTTTGACTGTTCCATTTTGAACCACTTCAAAATCTTGTTAAGGTATGTACTCATTGAATAAACTTATCAAGCGTCTTGATCTATCTCTATAGATCTTGATGCTCAATATGTAAGCAGCTTCACGGAGGTCTTTCTTTTGAAAAACTCCTTTCAAACACTCCTTTATGCTTTGCAGAATAATTCTACATTATTTCCGATCAACAATATGTCATTCACATATACTTATCAGAAATGCTGTAGTGCTCCCACTCACTTTCTTGTAAATACAGGCTTCTCCAAAAGTCTGTATAAAATCAAATGCTTTGATCACACTATCAAAGCGTTCATTCCAACTCCGAGAGGCTTGCACCAGTCCATAAATGGATCGCTGGAGCTTGCACACTTTGTTAGCTCCCTTTGGATCGACAAAACCTTCTGGTTGCATCATATACAACTCTTCTTCCAGAAATCCATTCAGGAATGCAGTTTTGACATCCATTTGCCAAATTTCATAATCATAAAATGCGGCAATTGCAAACATGATTCGGACAGACTTAAGCATCGCTACGGGTGAGAAGGTCTCATCGTAGTCAATCCCTTGAACTTGTCGAAAACCTTTCGCAACAAGTCGAGCTTTATAGACAGTAACATTACCATCAGCGTCAGTCTTCTTCTTGAAGATCCATTTAATCTCAATGGCTCGCCGATCATCGGGCAAGTCAACCAAAGTCCAGACTTTGTTCTTCATACATGGATCTCATCTCAGATTTCATGGCTTCAAGCCATTTTGCGGAATCTGGGCCCACCATCGCTTCTTCATAGTTCGTAGGTTCGTCATGGTCTAGTAACATAACATCCAGAACAGGATTACCGTACCACTCTGGTGCGGATCTTACTCTGGTTTACCTACGAGGTTTGGTAGTAACTTGATCTGAAGTTACATGATCATCATCATTAACTTCCTCACTAATTGGTGTAGGAGTCACAGGAACAGATTTCTGTGATGAACTACTTTCCAATAAGGGAGCAGGTACAGTTACCTCATCAAGTTCTACTTTCCTCCCACTCACTTTTTTCGAGAGAAACTCCTTCTCTAGAAAGGATCCATTCTTAGCAACAAATGTCTTGCCTTCGGATCTGTGATAGAAGGCGTACCCAACTGTCTCCTTTGGGTATCCTATGAAGACAAATTTCTTCGATTTGGGTTTGAGCTTATCAGGATGAAGTTTCTTCACATAAGCATCGCAGCCCCAAACTTTAAGAAACGACAACTTTGGTTTCTTGCCAAACCACAGTTCATAAGGTGTCATCTCAACGGATTTAGATGGTGCCCTTTTTAACGTGAATGCAGCTGTCTCTAATGCATAACCCCAAAACGATAGTGGTAGATCGGTAAGAGACATCATAGATCGCACCATATCTAATAAAGCACGTTTATGACGTTCGGACACACCATTATGCCGTGGTGTTCCAGGTGGCACGAATTTGTGAAACTATTCCACATTGTTTTAATTGAAGACCAAACTCGTAACTCAAATATTCTCCTCCACGATCTGATCGTAGAAACTTTATTTTCTTGTTACGATGATTTTCAACTTCACTCTGAAATTCTTTGAACTTTTCAAATGTTTCAGACTTATGTTTCATTAAGTAGATATACCCATATCTGCTTAAATCATCTGTGAAGGTGAGAAAATAACGATATCCGCCACGAGCCTCAACATTCATCGGACCACATACATCTGTATGTATGATTTCCAACAAATCTGTTGCTCTCTCCATAGTTCCGGAGAACGGCGTTTTAGTCATCTTGCCCATGAGGCACGGTTCGCAAGTATCAAGTGATTCATGATCAAGTGATTCCAAAATTCCATCAGTATGGAGTTTCTTCATGCGCTTTACACCAATATGACCTAAACGGCAGTGCCACAAATAAGTTGCACTATCATTATTAACTTTGCATCTTTTGGCTTCAATATTATGAATATGTGTATCACTATGATCGAGATCCAACAAACCATTTTCGTTGGTGTGTATGACCATAGAAGGTTTTATTCATGTAAACAGAACAACAATTGTTCTCTAATTTAAATGAATAACCGTATTGCAATAAACATGATCAAATCATATTCATGCTCAACGCAAACACCAAATAACACTTATTTAGTTTCAACACTAATCCCGAAAGTACAGGGAGTGTGCGATGATGATCATATCAATCTTGGAACCACTTCCAACACACATCGTCACCTCGCCTTTTACTAGTTTCTGTTTATTCTGCAACTCCCGTTTTCGAGTTACTACTCTTTAGCAACTGAACCAGTATCAAATACTGAGGGGTTGCTATAAACACTAGTAAGTACACATCAATAACATGTATATCCAATATACCTTTGTTCACTTTGCCATCCTTCTTATCCACCAAATACTTGGGGTAGTTCCGCTTCCAGTGAACAGTCCCTTTGCAGTAGAAGCACTTAGTCTCAGGCTTAGGACCAGACTTAGGCTTCTTCACTTGAGCAGCAACTTGCTTGCCGTTCTTTTGAAGTTCCCCTTCTATCCCTTTGCCCTTTTCTTGAAACTAGTGGTCTTGTTAACCATCAACACTTGATGCTCTTTCTTGATTTCTACCTTCGTCGATTTCAGCATCGCGAAGAGCACGGGAATTATTTTCATCATCCCTTACATACTATAGTTCATCACGAAGTTCTACTAACTTGGTGATGGTGACTAGAGAATTCTGTCAATCACTATTTTATCTGGAAGATTAACTCCCACTTGATTCAAGCGATTGTAGTACCCAGACAATCTGAGCACATGCTCACTAGTTGAGCGATTGTCCTCCATCTTTTAGCTATAGAACTTGTTGGAGACTTCATATCTCTCAACTCGGGTATTTGCTTGAAATATTAACTTCAACTCCTGGAACATCTAATATGGTCCATGACGTTCAAAACGTCTTTGAAGTCCCGATTCTAAGCCGTTAAGCATGGTGCACTAAACTATCAAATAGTCATCATATTGAGCTAGCCAAACGTTCATAACGTCTGCATCTGCTCCTGCAATAGGTCTGTCACCTAGCGGTGCATCAAGGACATAATTTTTCTGTGCAGCAATGAGGATAATCCTCAGATCACGGATCCAATCCGCATCTTTGCTACTAACATCTTTCAACATAATTTTTCTCTAGGAACATATCAAAATAAACACAGGGAAGCAACAACGCGAGCTATTGATCTACAACATAATTTGCAAAATACTATCAGGACTAAGTTCATGATAAATTTAAGTTCAATTAATCATATTACTTACGAACTCCCACTTAGATAGACATCTCTCTAATCATCTAAGTGATTACGTGACCCAAAGCAACTAAACCATGTCCGATTAACACGTGAGATGGAATAGTTTCAATGGTGAACATCACTATGTTGATCATATCTACTATATGATTCACGCTCGACCTTTCGGTCTCTGTGTTCCGAGGCCATATCTGTACATATGCTAGTCTCGTCAAGTTTAACCTGAGTATTCCGCGTGTGCAACTGTTTTGCACCCGTTGTATTTGAACGTAGAGCCTATCACACCCGATTAACACGTGGTGTCTCAGCACGAAGAACTTTCGCAACGGTGCATACTCAGGGAGAACGCTTTTGTCTTGAAATTTTAGTGAGAGATCACCTTATAATGCTACCATCAATAAAAGCAAGATAAGATGCATAGAGGATTAACATCACATGCAATCAATATAAGTGATATGATATGGCCATCATCATCTTGTGCTTGTGATCTCCATCTCCGAAGCACCGTGCTCGTGATCTCCATCTCCGAAGCACCGTCATGATCACCATCATCACCGGCTCGACACCTTGATCTCCATCGTAGTATCGTTGTCGTCTCGCCAACTTATTGCTATTACGACTATCGCTACCGCTTAGTGATAAAGTAAAACTATTACATGGCGATTGCATCTCATACAATAAAGCGACAACCATATGGCTCCTGCCAGTTGCCGATAACTCGGTTACAAAACATGATCATCTCATACAACACATTATATCACATCATGTCTTGACCATATCACATCACAACATGCCCTGCAAAAACAAGTTAGACGTCCTCTACTTTGTTGTTGCATGTTTTACGTGGCTGCTACGGGCTTAGCAAGAACCGTTCTTACCTACGCATCAAAACCACAACGATAGTTTGTCAAGTTGGTGCTGTTTAACCTTCGCAAGGACCGGGCGTAGCCACACTCGGTTCAACTAAAGTGAGAGAGACAGACACCCGCTAGTCACCTTTAAGCAACGAGTGCTCCGAACGGTGAAACCAGTCTCGCGTAAGCGTACGCGTAATGTCGGTCCGGGCCGCTTCATCTCACAATACCGCTGAACCAAAGTATGACATGCTGGTAAGCAGTATGACTTATATCGCCCACAACTCACTTGTGTTCTACTCGTGCATAGCATCAACGCATAAAACCAGGCTCGGATGCCACTGTTGGGGAACGTAGTAATTTAAAAAACAATTCCTACGCACACGCAAGATCATGGTGATGCATAGCAACGAGAGGGGAGAGTGTTGTCTACGTACCCTCGTAGACCGATAGCGGAAGCGTTATCACAACGCGGTTGATGTAGTCGTACGTCTTCACGATCTGACCGATCAAGTACCGAACGTACGACACCTCCAAGTTCTACACACGTTCAGCTTGATGACGTCCCTCGAACTCCGATCTAGCCGAGTGTTGAGGGAGAGTTTCGTCAGCACGACGTCGTGGTGACGATGATGATGTTCCACCGACGCAGGGCTTCGCCTAAGCTCCGCGACGGTATTATCGAGGTGTAATCTGGTGGAGGGGGGCACCGCACACGGCTAAAATATCGTATATCAAGTGTGTATAGAGGTGCCCCCCTGCCCCCGTATATAAAGGAGCAAGGGGGAGGCCGGCTGCCTATGGGCGCGCCAAGGAGGGGGGGGGGAGTCCTCCTCCTAATAGGAGTAGGACTCCCCTTTCCTAGTCCTACTAGGAAAAGAAGGGGGGAAGGAAAGAGAGGGAGAGGGAGAGGGAAAGGGGGCTGCGCCCCCCTCTCCTAGTCCAACTAGGATTCCTCCTGGGAGGGGGCGCACCACCTCCTGGCTGCTGCCCTCTCTCTCCCCTCAAGGCCCACTAAGGCCCAATACTTCCCCGGGGGGTTCCGGTAACCCTCCGGCACTCCGGTTTAATCCGAAACTTCTCCGGAACACTTCCGGTGTCCGAATATAGTCGTCCAATATATCAATCTTTACGTCTCAACCATTTCGAGACTCCTCGTCATGTCCGTGATCACATCCGGGACTCCGAACAACCTTCGGTACATCAAAACATATAAACTCATAATAAAACTGTCATCGTAACTTTAAGCGTGCGGACCCTTTGGGTTGGAGAACTATGTAGACATGACCGAGACACCTCTCCGGTCAATAACCAATAGCGGGACCTGGATGCCCATATTGGCTCCCACATATTCTACGAAGATCTTTATCGGTCAGACCGCATAACAACATACGTTGTTCCCTTTGTCATCGGTATGTTACTTGCCCGAGATTCGATCGTTGGTATCTCGATACCTAGTTTAATCTCGTTATCGGCAAGTCTCTTTACTCGTTCCGTAATACATCATCCCGCAACTAAACCATTAGTCACAATGCTTGCAAGGCTTATAGTGATGTGCATTACCGAGTGGGCCCAGAGATACCTCTCCGACAATCGGAGTGACAAATCCTAATCTCGAAATACGCCAACCCAACAAGTACCTTTGGAGACACCTGTAGAGCACCTTTATAATCACCCAGTTACGTTGTGCCGTTTGGTAACACACAAAGTGTTCCTTCGGTAAACGGGAGTTGCATAATCTCATAGTCATAGGAACATGAATAAGTCATGAAGAAAGCAATAGCAACATACTAAACGATCAAGTGCTAAGCTAACGGAATGAGTCAAGTCAATCACGTCATTCTCCTAATGAGGTGATCTCGTTAATCAAATGACAACTCATGTCTATGGCTAGGAAACATAACCATCTTTGATTAACGAGCTAGTCAAGTAGAGGCATACTAGTGACACTCTGTTTGTCTATGTATTCACACATGTATTATGTTTCCGGTTAATACAATTCTAGCATGAATAATAAACATTTATCATTATATAAGGAAATATATAATACTTTATTATTGCCTCTAGGGCATATTTCCTTCAGTCTCCCACTTGCACTAGAGTCAATAATCTAGTTCACATCGCCATGTGATTTAACATCAATAATTCACATCACCATGTGATTAACACCCATAGTTCACATCTCTATGTGACCAACACTCAAAGGGTTTACTAGAGTCGATAATCTAGTTCACATCGCTATGCGATTAACACCCAAAGAGTACTAAGGTGTGATCATGTTTTGATTGTGAGATAATTTTAGTCAACGGGTCTGCCACATTCAGATCCGTAAGTATTTTGCAAATTTCTATGTCTACAATGCTCTGCACGGTGCTACTCTAGCTAATTGCTTCCACTTTCAATATGTATCTAGACCGAGACTTAGAGTCATCTAGATTTAGTGTCAAAACTTGTATCGACGTAACCCTTTACGACGAACCTTTTTGTCACTTCCATAATCGAGAAACATATCCTTATTCCACTAAGGATAATTTTGACCGCTGTCCAGTGATCTACTCCTAGATCACTATTGTACTCCCTTGCCAAAATTAGTGTAGGGTATACAATAGATCTGGTACACAGCATGGCATACTTTATAGAACCTATGGCCAAGGCATAGGGAATGACTTTCATTCTTTTTCTATCTTCTGCCGTGGTCAGGCTTTGAGTCGTACTCAATTTCACACCTTGTAACACAGGTAAGAAAATCTTTCTTTGACTGTTCCATTTTGAACCACTTCAAAATCTTGTTAAGGTATGTACTCATTGAATAAACTTATCAAGCGTCTTGATCTATCTCTATAGATCTTGATGCTCAATATGTAAGCAGCTTCACGGAGGTCTTTCTTTTGAAAAACTCCTTTCAAACACTCCTTTATGCTTTGCAGAATAATTCTACATTATTTCCGATCAACAATATGTCATTCACATATACTTATCAGAAATGCTGTAGTGCTCCCACTCACTTTCTTGTAAATACAGGCTTCTCCAAAAGTCTGTATAAAATCAAATGCTTTGATCACACTATCAAAGCGTTCATTCCAACTCCGAGAGGCTTGCACCAGTCCATAAATGGATCGCTGGAGCTTGCACACTTTGTTAGCTCCCTTTGGATCGACAAAACCTTCTGGTTGCATCATATACAACTCTTCTTCCAGAAATCCATTCAGGAATGCAGTTTTGACATCCATTTGCCAAATTTCATAATCATAAAATGCGGCAATTGCAAACATGATTCGGACAGACTTAAGCATCGCTACGGGTGAGAAGGTCTCATCGTAGTCAATCCCTTGAACTTGTCGAAAACCTTTCGCAACAAGTCGAGCTTTATAGACAGTAACATTACCATCAGCGTCAGTCTTCTTCTTGAAGATCCATTTAATCTCAATGGCTCGCCGATCATCGGGCAAGTCAACCAAAGTCCAGACTTTGTTCTTCATACATGGATCTCATCTCAGATTTCATGGCTTCAAGCCATTTTGCGGAATCTGGGCCCACCATCGCTTCTTCATAGTTCGTAGGTTCGTCATGGTCTAGTAACATAACATCCAGAACAGGATTACCGTACCACTCTGGTGCGGATCTTACTCTGGTTTACCTACGAGGTTTGGTAGTAACTTGATCTGAAGTTACATGATCATCATCATTAACTTCCTCACTAATTGGTGTAGGAGTCACAGGAACAGATTTCTGTGATGAACTACTTTCCAATAAGGGAGCAGGTACAGTTACCTCATCAAGTTCTACTTTCCTCCCACTCACTTTTTTCGAGAGAAACTCCTTCTCTAGAAAGGATCCATTCTTAGCAACAAATGTCTTGCCTTCGGATCTGTGATAGAAGGCGTACCCAACTGTCTCCTTTGGGTATCCTATGAAGACAAATTTCTTCGATTTGGGTTTGAGCTTATCAGGATGAAGTTTCTTCACATAAGCATCGCAGCCCCAAACTTTAAGAAACGACAACTTTGGTTTCTTGCCAAACCACAGTTCATAAGGTGTCATCTCAACGGATTTAGATGGTGCCCTTTTTAACGTGAATGCAGCTGTCTCTAATGCATAACCCCAAAACGATAGTGGTAGATCGGTAAGAGACATCATAGATCGCACCATATCTAATAAAGCACGTTTATGACGTTCGGACACACCATTATGCCGTGGTGTTCCAGGTGGCACGAATTTGTGAAACTATTCCACATTGTTTTAATTGAAGACCAAACTCGTAACTCAAATATTCTCCTCCACGATCTGATCGTAGAAACTTTATTTTCTTGTTACGATGATTTTCAACTTCACTCTGAAATTCTTTGAACTTTTCAAATGTTTCAGACTTATGTTTCATTAAGTAGATATACCCATATCTGCTTAAATCATCTGTGAAGGTGAGAAAATAACGATATCCGCCACGAGCCTCAACATTCATCGGACCACATACATCTGTATGTATGATTTCCAACAAATCTGTTGCTCTCTCCATAGTTCCGGAGAACGGCGTTTTAGTCATCTTGCCCATGAGGCACGGTTCGCAAGTATCAAGTGATTCATGATCAAGTGATTCCAAAATTCCATCAGTATGGAGTTTCTTCATGCGCTTTACACCAATATGACCTAAACGGCAGTGCCACAAATAAGTTGCACTATCATTATTAACTTTGCATCTTTTGGCTTCAATATTATGAATATGTGTATCACTATGATCGAGATCCAACAAACCATTTTCGTTGGTGTGTATGACCATAGAAGGTTTTATTCATGTAAACAGAACAACAATTGTTCTCTAATTTAAATGAATAACCGTATTGCAATAAACATGATCAAATCATATTCATGCTCAACGCAAACACCAAATAACACTTATTTAGTTTCAACACTAATCCCGAAAGTACAGGGAGTGTGCGATGATGATCATATCAATCTTGGAACCACTTCCAACACACATCGTCACCTCGCCTTTTACTAGTTTCTGTTTATTCTGCAACTCCCGTTTTCGAGTTACTACTCTTTAGCAACTGAACCAGTATCAAATACTGAGGGGTTGCTATAAACACTAGTAAGTACACATCAATAACATGTATATCCAATATACCTTTGTTCACTTTGCCATCCTTCTTATCCACCAAATACTTGGGGTAGTTCCGCTTCCAGTGAACAGTCCCTTTGCAGTAGAAGCACTTAGTCTCAGGCTTAGGACCAGACTTAGGCTTCTTCACTTGAGCAGCAACTTGCTTGCCGTTCTTTTGAAGTTCCCCTTCTATCCCTTTGCCCTTTTCTTGAAACTAGTGGTCTTGTTAACCATCAACACTTGATGCTCTTTCTTGATTTCTACCTTCGTCGATTTCAGCATCGCGAAGAGCACGGGAATTATTTTCATCATCCCTTACATACTATAGTTCATCACGAAGTTCTACTAACTTGGTGATGGTGACTAGAGAATTCTGTCAATCACTATTTTATCTGGAAGATTAACTCCCACTTGATTCAAGCGATTGTAGTACCCAGACAATCTGAGCACATGCTCACTAGTTGAGCGATTGTCCTCCATCTTTTAGCTATAGAACTTGTTGGAGACTTCATATCTCTCAACTCGGGTATTTGCTTGAAATATTAACTTCAACTCCTGGAACATCTAATATGGTCCATGACGTTCAAAACGTCTTTGAAGTCCCGATTCTAAGCCGTTAAGCATGGCGCACTAAACTATCAAATAGTCATCATATTGAGCTAGCCAAACGTTCATAACGTCTGCATCTGCTCCTGCAATAGGTCTGTCACCTAGCGGTGCATCAAGGACATAATTTTTCTGTGCAGCAATGAGGATAATCCTCAGATCACGGATCCAATCCGCATCTTTGCTACTAACATCTTTCAACATAATTTTTCTCTAGGAACATATCAAAATAAACACAGGGAAGCAACAACGCGAGCTATTGATCTACAACATAATTTGCAAAATACTATCAGGACTAAGTTCATGATAAATTTAAGTTCAATTAATCATATTACTTACGAACTCCCACTTAGATAGACATCTCTCTAATCATCTAAGTGATTACGTGACCCAAAGCAACTAAACCATGTCCGATTAACACGTGAGATGGAATAGTTTCAATGGTGAACATCACTATGTTGATCATATCTACTATATGATTCACGCTCGACCTTTCGGTCTCTGTGTTCCGAGGCCATATCTGTACATATGCTAGTCTCGTCAAGTTTAACCTGAGTATTCCGCGTGTGCAACTGTTTTGCACCCGTTGTATTTGAACGTAGAGCCTATCACACCCGATTAACACGTGGTGTCTCAGCACGAAGAACTTTCGCAACGGTGCATACTCAGGGAGAACGCTTTTGTCTTGAAATTTTAGTGAGAGATCACCTTATAATGCTACCATCAATAAAAGCAAGATAAGATGCATAGAGGATTAACATCACATGCAATCAATATAAGTGATATGATATGGCCATCATCATCTTGTGCTTGTGATCTCCATCTCCGAAGCACCGTGCTCGTGATCTCCATCTCCGAAGCACCGTCATGATCACCATCGTCACCGGCTCGACACCTTGATCTCCATCGTAGTATCGTTGTCGTCTCGCCAACTTATTGCTATTACGACTATCGCTACCGCTTAGTGATAAAGTAAAACTATTACATGGCGATTGCATCTCATACAATAAAGCGACAACCATATGGCTCCTGCCAGTTGCCGATAACTCGGTTACAAAACATGATCATCTCATACAACACATTATATCACATCATGTCTTGACCATATCACATCACAACATGCCCTGCAAAAACAAGTTAGACGTCCTCTACTTTGTTGTTGCATGTTTTACGTGGCTGCTACGGGCTTAGCAAGAACCGTTCTTACCTACGCATCAAAACCACAACGATAGTTTGTCAAGTTGGTGCTGTTTAACCTTCGCAAGGACCGGGCGTAGCCACACTCGGTTCAACTAAAGTGAGAGAGACAGACACCCGCCAGTCACCTTTAAGCAACGAGTGCTCCGAACGGTGAAACCAGTCTCGCGTAAGCGTACGCGTAATGTCGGTCCGGGCCGCTTCATCTCACAATACCGCTGAACCAAAGTATGACATGCTGGTAAGCAGTATGACTTATATCGCCCACAACTCACTTGTGTTCTACTCGTGCATAGCATCAACGCATAAAACCAGGCTCGGATGCCACTGTTGGGGAACGTAGTAATTTAAAAAACAATTCCTACGCACACGCAAGATCATGGTGATGCATAGCAACGAGAGGGGAGAGTGTTGTCTACGTACCCTCGTAGACCGATAGCGGAAGCGTTATCACAACGCGGTTGATGTAGTCGTACGTCTTCACGATCTGACCGATCAAGTACTGAACGTACGGCACCTCCAAGTTCTACACACGTTCAGCTTGATGACGTCCCTCGAACTCCGATCCAGCCGAGTGTTGAGGGAGAGTTTCGTCAGCACGACGTCGTGGTGACGATGATGATGTTCCACCGACGCAGGGCTTCGCCTAAGCTCCGCGACGGTATTATCGAGGTGTAATCTGGTGGAGGGGGGCACCGCACACGGCTAAAATATCGTATATCAAGTGTGTATAGAGGTGCCCCCCTGCCCCCGTATATAAAGGAGCAAGGGGGAGGCCGGCTGCCTATGGGCGCGCCAAGGAGAGGGGGGAGTCCTCCTCCTAGTAGGAGTAGGACTCCCCTTTCCTAGTCCTACTAGGAAAAGAAGGGGGGAAGGAAAGAGAGGGAGAGGGAGAGGGAAAGGGGGCTGCGCCCCCCTCTCCTAGTCCAACTAGGATTCCTCCTGGGAGGGGGCGCACCACCTCCTGGCTGCTGCCCTCTCTCTCCCCTCAAGGCCCACTAAGGCCCAAGACTTCCCCGGGGGGTTCCGGTAACCCTCCGGCACTCCGGTTTAATCCGAAACTTCTCCGGAACACTTCCGGTGTCCGAATATAGTCGTCCAATATATCAATCTTTACGTCTCGACCATTTCGAGACTCCTCGTCATGTCCGTGATCACATCCGGGACTCCGAACAACCTTCGGTACATCAAAACATATAAACTCATAATAAAACTGTCATCGTAACTTTAAGCGTGCGGACCCTTTGGGTTGGAGAACTATGTAGACATGACCGAGACACCTCTCCGGTCAATAACCAATAGCGGGACCTGGATGCCCATATTGGCTCCCACATATTCTACGAAGATCTTTATCGGTCAGACCGCATAATAACATACGTTGTTCCCTTTGTCATCGGTATGTTACTTGCCCGAGATTCGATCGTCGGTATCTCGATACCTAGTTTAATCTCGTTATCGGCAAGTCTCTTTACTCGTTCCGTAATACATCATCCCGCAACTAAACCATTAGTCACAATGCTTGCAAGGCTTATAGTGATGTGCATTACCGAGTGGGCCCAGAGATACCTCTCCGACAATCGGAGTGACAAATCCTAATCTCGAAATACGCCAACCCAACAAGTACCTTTGGAGACACCTGTAGAGCACCTTTATAATCACCCAGTTACGTTGTGACGTTTGGTAACACACAAAGTGTTCCTCCGGTAAACGGGAGTTGCATAATCTCATAGTCATAGGAACATGTATAAGTCATGAAGAAAGCAATAGCAACATACTAAACGATCAAGTGCTAAGCTAACGGAATGAGTCAAGTCAATCACGTCATTCTCCTAATGAGGTGATCTCGTTAATCAAATGACAACTCATGTCTATGGCTAGGAAACATAACCATCTTTGATTAACGAGCTAGTCAAGTAGAGGCATACTAGTGACACTCTGTTTGTCTATGTATTCACACATGTATTATGTTTCCGGTTAATACAATTCTAGCATGAATAATAAACATTTATCATGATATAAGGAAATATATAATACTTTATTATTGCCTCTAGGGCATATTTCCTTCACAAACGCCGCCCGCCCATTAATTCTACCCGGTGAAACCACTCGAAGAAATCAAAAACCACGTTGCACTTGGGCTATTTAAGCCGGGCACTATCGTCTTCCTCTCCCTCCTCATCCATACCCCATCCTCTGCCTCCTCTGCCCTCCTTCTTCCTTCTTCTCCACAAATCAAACCCGATCGAGCCACCATGCAGTACAACGCCCCCACCTACCGCTTCCCCCCAACCGTGCCGGAAAGGCTCTACCCGGCCGGAGTCTACGTAGAGAGAACCCTTAGGGTGTGGGCGATCTCAAGGTGGAGGGGCGCAAGGGAGTTAACGGAGTTCTTCCTTGCGGCCGGCTTCCGCCACCTCCCCCCCGGCTCTCCAAGGATGTACCATGTTGAGGAGGTCAACCACAATGGCGTTGTGGTTGGGCTCCTCGCTACGTTCACTAACTCCTTCGATACTGTCCACCTCCTCGGGCGAGTGTATTGGGTTGGTTGTGAGTTCATAGCATTCACCACCCATAACATCTTCATGCGTCTAAGTGTTCATATTTATAAAATAAAATATCGATCGGGTATACAAAAATAAGATTCATGTGGTCTCTAAAAGTTTATATATTTAAAAAAAGTGTGTGTACACGTGTAAATATATGTTCTTCTATTCTGTGTAAAAACATTAGTCTTATAATAATAAAAACATAAACATAAATCTAGGAAAAAATAAACTAAAAAATAGTTGGAAAAGATGAACATGGGAGAAAACTATATGGGAAATGAAGAGGAAAAAAGGAAACGGAAGAGGGGGGAGATTGGAAATTAAGAATATACAACTCGAAAACCGTACTGGGCCAAGCTGAGGCGCGTGCGTGCATGTTTGGACTCGTTCTTCATTACGATGGGTTATATAATCTCATAAGGCCCGCCTACTGCCTACTTTTGCATTTCTTTGACATTTTTTTCAATTAACTTTTTTGAAGTATTATTTCACTTGCTTTTATGGCTAATATTTAGAAGGAGACTATAAAATAAGCAGAACACATCAAAATTCAGTAACAACAAACTAAACCTAGATCACATCGACCACTTAGAAAAGATGGATTGTGTTGGCCGTTAGTAATGGGAGCCTTTCCTTCCAACTGAAAAAAATCTATCAACTTTTATTCATGTGAAAAAAACAACCTAGTTATGCATTTTTAACTATTCATGTTCCGGTTGATTTGCCTAGGGGTTTTTTAATTCATTTTTAGGGTGTGTTTCCATTTGATCTTGTGTGTGTTTATTTTGTGCCTTCCACGTTCTAACTAGGAAAACAACAACAGAAAAACCCTTCATATTTTGGACGCAACATGTTAAGAAGCTACACTGTAGGTTGTATGCAGAAAGAATTTCATTTCCAAAACAAAAGTGGAAGACCACATCACTAAACCACTTACTATGATTATGAACATGTTGTACTTTAGACGATTAACAAGAACTGAATGTTGTTGCAAACATCCATTTGTACAAAAATGGACTTTCAAGGATTTTTTTGTATCTGGGTCTGAGTCTGTTTTCGATTCCGCATCTAGGCATCTTCGCTAATACTCGGACTATCGGAGGAGGTTTAAAAGTGCCCCAATATTTCCAACTGTAGGTGGTTCCCTAAGAAAAGCTTTTAATGTATTATATCCAGGCGGATTTCGATTTACATTGCTCGAAATAATTTACATTAAAACCAGTTTCCAGTTCAGAACCGCATACAATTCTTATTGAAGGCTGAAAAGTCTTTTATTGTTTCTAGCCAACATCTCAATTGAAATTCATGGAGAACATTCTAACATACACATATACACAAGCATAAACATCTACACATTCTCATTCAAGCACATAAGTCCATTTCATCTGATAATATGTGCATATATGTTCAACAATTCAAAGTCAACATATACAAAAAGTTCACATAATTCAATTCAACATGTGAAACAAAACTCAAAGAAAAAAATAGTTATATTCTGAAAACTAAAAGACATCCATTTTCCGCCTCTATAAGTCATTACCTTCATCTCGAATAGTCTATCCATCTCCCTTCTTTATGTCCTATCGAGTACATGTGCTTTGAAGTCTCTTGTCACCTGCTCAAAATGTGCACATTACAAAGAGGTACTTGGTAGAGGAGCTACATTCCTATCCTTTTGTGTGACGCCACTAAAATAGAGTGTCTGTTCAGAAGAACCCTTTGTTATCAAGCTTTGAACTGTAATATAATGATTAGTATATATTAATTAAAGGAAGCTTATTGAAATTAGTATACTAAGAACATTAAACAGCGCAATGTCATGCCCTCAGCAATGTCATCATGCTTTGAGCGATGTCCTTGCAAGAATTGCTACTAGTAACGTCTTCATCTTCAGGGTCACACTACTACAGAACCAAACATCACTAACCGGCCAAATCCAGGTGAGTTGGGTCATCAACTTATGGAATTCTCTATGCACTTCACTTATTCTTTTGAGTTGTGGTAATTATAGAATTGCTCTTTTGCTTCACTTATATATGTTAGAGCACAGCTGAAAAGCATGCTTTTATAGAACAAATTAAGACTATTTTGCTTCACTTATATCTTTTTAGAGATTTGAATAAAAATTGGTTGATTGCTTGGATTATATGTTGGGACTAAAAATAATGGTTATACGTTGGTGGTATAAAAAACTTACATGAACTTGTAGACAACTGAATTTGATAACTTGATTCTTTGCAATAGTTTTACGATATAGTGATATATGATTATGTGGGTAAATGGTCAACTTTAAGTATTGAATAAATGGTGTTAAAGTTTATGGGACTGTACTTCATTAATTTACATAGAAATGGGAACCGGTAGTATGGAAGTGAAGTCCATGTATAAGGCATCTTAAAGTGAACTAATCACGTGTGCAAGGTCGAGGGGTGCTCAACGGGCTTAGGCTTTGCCAAATACTCCTCCTACGGGTGTGAGGGTTACGTTTGCTTCGAGATTAGCTACTAGGCTTCCACAATAAGCATTTAAGTTCTTTATGACTACTGTGAGGTTTTTGTTTTTTCTACACTTCCACCTATGATATTTTGCTAGCCTCTACGGTACCATTCATTGCTCACTCTCACCTCGAGACATGTTGCAAACTCCGCTGGTACATCCAACTCCATGCGAGGACTTCCTCTTGTTTTCCTACACATAAAGCACCTATGTTGCTCAAAATAGCCAACATACCTACCTATTATGCCATTTTTATAGTCATTCCAAGATATATTGCTATACAATTTCCATTGTTACATTACATGACATGATGTGTTTAAATCACAGTGATATATGATTACGTGGGTAAATCACCAAGTTTGTCCAACATTTGAACTCCCTTTGGGGTAAAAGAAAACCCCTTCTTTAAAGGTGGAACACCCAAAATTCCTTCTAGTAATTCATAGGCAGCATTAGCATCAAGCTCAATAAAATTTCCTTTAGCGGCAAAATCTAAGACTTGTCTATGATGCAAAGCCAATCCTATGCAAAAATTACGAAGCAAGATCTTATCGCCCCCTTTTAAATTGCAAATACGATAGGATTCCATAAGCCTATACCAAGCATCTTTCAAATTTTCTCCTTGTCTTTGTTTGAAGTATAGAACTTCAAAATCTGGTGACAAAGGAGGAGTAGACACGCTAGCTATCAGGACTAGGAAGCAAGAAAATGGCGAACGAAAAATAGGGCGAATAAAACGACAAATTTTTGTGAAGTTGGGGAGAGGAAAACAAGAGGCAAATGACAAATAATGTAAATTGCGAGGAGATGAGATGTGTGATTAGAAACCTGGTATATGTAGAAGATCCTCCCCGGCAACGGCGCCAGAAATTGGTGCGTGGCCGGAAGACTATCTTGACTTGATTCTCCCTGGCAACGGCGCCAGAAATTCCTTTTGATGTCTGCTAGGACTACGTCGATATTTCCCCAAAGAGAAAGAGATGATGCTGCAGAGCCGCGGCAGGTATTTCCCTCAGTGATGAAACCAAGGTTATCGAACCAGTAGGAGAACCAAGCAACACAACGTAAGAAACACCTGCACACAAATAACAAATACTTGCAGCCTGACGTGTAAAAGGGGTTGTCAATCCCTTTCGGCTAGCGGCGCCCAAGGTAGGCAAGCGGACGTGAGAGAGTTGTAAATATTGATAGATCGAACGCCAAATAAAATAAATTGCATCAAGATATTTTTTGTATTTTTTTAGTTTAATAGATCTGAAAATAAAAGGCAAATAAAATAGATCGCAAAGGCAAATAATATGAGAAAGAGACCTGGGGGCCGTAGGTTTCACTAGTGGCTTCTCTCGAGGAAATAGCAAACGGTGGGTGAACAAATTACTGTTGGGCAATTGATAGAACTTCAAATAATCATGACGATATCCAGGCAATGGTCATTATATAGGCATCACGTCCAAGATTAGTAGACCGACTCCTGCATGCATCTACTACTATTACTCCACACATCGACCGCTATCCAGCATGCATCTAGTGTATTAAGTTCATGGAGAAACGGAGTAATGCAATAAGAACGATGAAATGATGTAGACAAGATCTATTTATGTAGAAATAGACCCCATTGTTTTATCCTTACTAGAAACGATACATACGTGTCAGTTCCCCTTTTGTCACTGGGATCAAGTACCGTAAGATCGAACCCACTACAAAGCACCTCTTCCCATTGCAAGATAAATAGATCAAGTTGGCCAAACAAAACCCAAATATCGGAGAAGAAATACGAGGCTATAAGCAATCATGCATATAAGAGATCAAAGAAGACTCAAATAACTTTCATGGATAAAAATATATAACTGATCCTAAACTCAAACTTCATCAGATCCTAACAAACACACCGCAAAAAAGAGTTACATCATATGGATCTCCAAGAGACCATTGTATTGAGAATCAAACGAGAGAGAGGAAGCCATCTAGCTACTAACTACGGACCAGAAGGTCTACAAAGAACTACTCACGCATCGTCGGAGAGGCACCAATGGAAGTGGTGAACCCCTCCGTGATGGTGTCTAGATTGGATCTGGAGGTTCTGGACTCTGCGGCGGCTGAAATTGATTTTCGTCGACTCCCCTAGGGTTTCTGGAATATTGGGGTATTTATAGAGCAAAGAGTCGGTTCAGGGGGCACCCGAGGTGGGCACAACCAACCAGGGCGCGCCTGGACCTCCTGGCGCGCCCTGGTGGGTTGTGCTCCCCTCGGAGTACCCCCCAGGCGCTTCTTCGGCCTACTGGAAGTCTTCTGGTCCAAAAAAAATCTCCAAAAAGTTTCCTTGTGTTTGGACTCCGTTTGGTATTGATTTTCTTCTATGTAAAAAACATGCAGAAAACAGCAAATCGCATTTGGCACTATGTCAATAGGTTAGTAACAGAAAATGATATAAAATGACTATAAAACATCCAAGAATGATAATATTGTTGGGGAACGTAGTAATTTCAAAATTTTCCTACGCACACGCAAGATCATGGTGATGCATAGCAACGAGAGGGGAGAGTGTTGTCCACGTACCCTCGTAGACCGACAGCGGAAGCGTTATCACAACGCGGTTGATGTAGTCGTACGTCTTCACGATCCGACCGATCAAGTACCGAACGTACGGCACCTCCGAGTTCTACACACGTTCAGCTCGATGACGTCCCTCGAACTCCGATCCAGCCGAGTGTTGAGGGAGAGTTTCGTCAGCACGACGGCGTGGTGACGATGATGATGTTCCACCGACGCAGGGCTTCGCCTAAGCTCCGCAACGGTATTATCGAGGTGTAATATGGTGGAGGGGGGCACCGCACACGGCTAAGAGATCTCAAGGATCAATTGTTGTGTCTCTGGGGTGCCCCCCTGCCCCCGTATATAAAGGAGCAAGGGGGAGGCAGCCGGCCAAGAGGAGAGGCGCGCCATAGGGGGGAGTCCTACTCCCGGTGGGAGTAGGACTCCTCCTTTCCTTGTGGGAGTAGGAGAAGGGAAGGGGGAAGGAGAAAGAAGGAAGGGTGCGCCCCCCTTCTCTAGTCCAATTTGGACCAGACTATGGGGAGGGGTACGGCCACCTTTTGAGGCCCTTTTTCTTCTTTCCCGTATGGCCCAATAAGGCCCAATACGTATTCCCGTAACTCTCCGGTACTCCGAAAAATACCCGAATCACTCGGAACCTTTCCGAAGTCCGAATATAGTCGTCCAATATATCGATCTTTACGTCTCGACCATTTCGAGACTCCTCGTCATATCCCCGATCTCATCCGGGACTCCGAACTACTTCGGTACATCAAAACTCAATAAAACTGTCGTCGTAACGTTAAGCGTGCGGACCCTACGGGTTCGAGAACTATGTAGACATGACCGAGACACGTCTCCGGTAAATAACCAATAGCGGGACCTGGATGCCCATATTGGCCCCCACATATTCTACGAAGATCTTTATCGGTCAGACCGCATAACAACATACGTTGTTCCCTTTGTCACCGGTATGTTACTTGCCCGAGATTTGATCGTCGGTATCTCGATACCTAGTTCAATCTCGTTACCGGCAAGTCTCTTTACTCGTTCCGTAACACATCATCCCGCAACTAACTTATTAGTCACAATGCTTGCAAGGCTTATATTGATGTGCATTACCGAGTGGGCCCAGAGATACCTCTCCGACAATCGGAGTGACAAATCCTAATCTCGAAATACGCCAACCCAACAAGTACCTTTGGAGACACATGTAGAGCACCTTTATAATCACCCATTTACGTTGTGACGTTTGGTAGCACACAAAGAGTTCCTCCGGTAAACGGGAGTTGCATAATCTTATAGTCATAGGAACATGTATAAGTCATGAAGAAAGCAATAGCAACATACTTAACGATCGGGTTCTAAGCTAACGGAATGGGTCAAGTCAATCACGTCATTCTCCTAATGAGGTGATCCCGTTAATCAAATGACAACTCATGTCTATGGCTAGGAAACATAACCATCTTTGATTAACGAGCTAGTCAAGTAGAGGCATACTAGTGACACTCTGTTTGTCTATGTATTCACACATGTATTATGTTTCCGGTTAATACAATTCTAGCATGAATAATAAACATTCATCATGATATAAGGAAATAAATAATAACTTCATTATTGCCTCTAGGGCATATTTCCTCCAGTCTCCCACTTGCACTAGAGTCAATAATCTAGTTCACATCGCCATGTGATTTAACATGAATAGTTTACATCACCATGTGATTAACATCCATAGTTCACATCGTCATGTGACCATCACCCAAAGGGTTTACTAGAGTCAGTAATCTAGTTCACATCGCTATGTGATTAACACCCAAAGAGTACTAAGGTGTGATCATGTTTTGCTTGTGAGATAATTTTAGTCAACGGGTCTGTCATATTCAGATCCGTAAGTATTTTGCAAATTTCTATGTCTACAATGCTCTGCATGGAGCTACTCTAGCTAATTGCTCCCACTTTCAATATGTATCTAGACCGAGACTTAGAGTCATCTAGATTAGTGTCAAAACTTGCATCGACGTAACCCTTTACGACGAACCTTTTGTCACTTCCATAATCGAGAAACATATCCTTATTCCACTAAGGATAATTTTGACCGCTGTCCAGTGATCTACTCCTAGATCACTATTGTACTCCCTTGCCAAAATCAGTGTAGGGTATACAATAGATCTGGTACACAGCATGGCATACTTTATAGAACCTATGGCCAAGGCATAGGGAATGACTTTCATTCTCTTTCTATCTTCTGCCGTGGTCGGGCTTTGAGTCTTTACTCAATTTCACACCTTGTAACACAGGCAAGAACTCTTTCTTTGACTGTTCTATTTTGAACTACTTCAAAATCTTGTTAAGGTATGTACTCATTGAAAAACTTATCAAGCGTCTTCATCTATCTCTATAGATCTTGATGCTCAATATGTAAGCAGCTTCACCGAGGTCTATCTTTGAAAAACTCCTTTCAAACACTCCTTTATGCTTTGCAGAATAATTCTACATTATTTCCGATCAACAATATGTCATTCACATATACTTATCAGAAATGCTGTAGTGCTCCCACTCACTTTCTTGTAAATACAGGCTTCACCGCAAGTCTGTATAAAACTATATCCTTTGATCAATTTATCAAAGCGTATATTCCAACTCCGAGATGCTTGCACCAGTCCATAGATGGATCGCTGGAGCTTGCATATTTTGTTAGCGCTTTTAGGATTGACAAAACCTCCTGGTTGCATCATATACAACTCTTCTTTAATAAATCCATTAAGGAATGTAGTTTTGTTTATCCATTTGCCATATTTTATAAAATGCGGCAATTGCTAACATGACTCAGACAGACTTAAGCATAGATACGAGTGAGAAACTCTCATCGTAGTCAACATCTTGAACTTGTCGAAAACCTTTTTGCGACAATTCTAGCTTTGTAGATAGTGACACTACTATCAGCGTCCGTCTTCCTCTTGAAGATCCATTTATTCTCAATTGCTTGCCGATCATCGGGCAAGTCAACCAAAGTCCACACTTTGTTCTCATACATGTATCTCATCTCAGATTTCATGGCCTCAAGCCATTTTGCGGAATCTGGGCTCACCATCGCTTCTTCATAGTTCGTAGGTTCGTCATGGTCTAGTAACATAACCTCCAGAACAGGATTACCATACCACTCTGGTGTGGATCTCACTCTGGTTTACCTACGAGGTTTGGTAACAACTTGATCTGAAGTTTCATGATCATCATCATTAACTTCCTCACTCATTGGTATAGACGTCACATGAACCGTTTCTTGTGATGAACTACTTTCCAATAAGGGAGCAGGTACAGTTACCTCATCAGGTTCTACTTTCCTCCCACTCACTTCTTTCGAGAGAAACTCCTTCTCTAGAAAGGATCCATACTAAGCAACGAATGTCTTGCCTTCGGATCTGTGATAGAAGGTGTACCCAACTGTCTCCTTTGGGTATCCTATGAAGAAACATTTCTCCGATTTGGGTTTGAGCTTATCAGGATGAAACTTTTCACATAAGCATCGCAACCCCAAACTTTAAGAAACGACAACTTTGGTTTCTTGCCAAACCACAGTTCATAAGGCGTCGTCTCAACGGATTTTGATGGTGCCCTATTTAACGTGAATGTAGCTGTCTCTAATGCATAACCCCAAAACGATAGTGGTAAATTGGTAAGAGACATCATAGATTGCACTATATCCAATAAAGTACGGTTATGACGTTCGGACACACCACTATGCTATGGTGTTCCAGGTGGCATAAATTTGTGAAACTATTCCACATTGTTTTAATTGAAGACCAAACTCGTAACTCAAATATTTGTCTCCGCGATCAGATCGTAGAAACTTTATTTTCTTGTTACGATGATTTTCTACTTCACTCTGAAATTATATGAACTTTTCAAATGTTTCAGACTTCTGTTTCATTAAGAAGATATACCCATATCTGCTCAAATCATCTGTGAAGGTCAGAAAATAATGATACCTGCTACGAGCCTCAATATTCATCGGACCACATACATCTGTATGTATGATTTCCAACAAATCTGTTGCTCTGTCCATAGTTCTGGAGAACGGCGTTTTAGTCATCTTGCCCATGAGGCACGGTTCACAAGCATCAAGTGATTCATAATCAAGTGATTCCAAAATCCCATCAGTATGGAGTTTCTTCATGCGCTTTACACCAATATGACCTAAACGGCAGTGCCACAAATAAGTTGCACTATCATTATTAACTTTGCATCTTTTGGCTTCAATATTATGAATATGTGCATCACTACGATCGAGATCCAACAAACCAATTTCGTTGGTGTGTATGACCATAGAAGGTTTTTTATTCATGTAAACAGAACAACAATTGTTCTCTAACTTAAATGAATAACCGTATTGCAATAAACATGGTCAAATCATATTCATGCTCAACGCAAACACCAAATAACACTTATTTAGTTTCAACACTAATCTCGAAAGTATAGGGAGTGTGCGGTGATGATCATATCAATCTTGGAACTACTTCCAACACACATCGTCACCTCGGCTTTTACTAGTCTCTGTTTATTCTGCAACTCCCGTTTTCGAGTTACTACTCTTTAGCAACTGGAACAGTATCAAATACTGAGGGGTTGCTATAAACACTAGTAAGTACACATCAATAACATGTATATCCAATATACCTTTGTTCACTTTGCCATCCTTCTTATCCACCAAATACTTGGGGCAGTTCCGCCTCTAGTGACCAGTTCCTTTGCAGTAGAAGCACTTAGTCTCAGGCTTAGGTACAGACTTGGGCTTCTTCACTTGAGTAGCAACTTGCTTGCCGTTCTTTTGAAGTTCCCCTTCTATCCCTTTGCCCTTTTCTTGAAACTAGTGGTCTTGTTAACCATCAACACTTGAAGTGGTCTCGTCAACCATCAACACTTGATGTTTTTCTTGATTTCTACCTTCGTCGATTTTAGCATCACGAAGAGCTCGGGAATTACTTTCGTCATCCCTTGCATACTATAGTTCATCACGAAGTTCTACAAACTTGGTGATGGTGACTAGAGAATTCTGTCAATCACTATTTTATCTGGAAGATTAACTCCCACTTGATTCGAGCGATTGTAGTACCCAGACAATCTGAGCACATGCTCACTAGTTGAGCGATTCTCCTCCATCTTCTTGCTATAGAACTTGTTGGAGATTTCATATCTCTCAACTCGGGTATTTGCTTGAAATATTAACTTCAACTCCTGGAACATCTCATATGGTCCATGACGTTCAGAACGTCTTTGAAGTCCCGATTCTAAGCCGTTAAGCATGGTGCACTAAACTATCAAGTAGTCATCATATTGAGCTAGACAAACGTTCATAACGTCTGCATCTGCTCCTGCAATAGGTCTGTCACCTAGCGGTGCATCAAGGACATAATTCTTCTGTGTAGCAATGAGGATAATCCTCAGATCATGGATACAATCCGCATCTTTGCTACTAACATCTTTCAACATAATTTTTCTCTAGGAACATATCAAAAATAAACACAGGGAAGCAACAACGCGAGATATTGATCTACAACATAATTTGCAAAATACTATCAGGACTAAGTTCATGATAAATTTAAGTTCAATTAATCATATTACTTAAGAACTCCCACTTAGATAGACATCCCTCTAATCCTCTAAGTGATCACGTGATTCATATCAACTAAACCATGTCCGATCATCACGTGAGATGGAGTAGTTTCAATGGTGAACATCACTATGTTGATCATATCTACTATATGATTCACGCTCGACCTTTCGGTCTCCGTGTTCCGAGGCCATATCTGTTATATGCTAGGCTCGTCAAGTTTAACCTGAGTATTCCGCGTGTGCAACTGTTTTGCACCCGTTGTATTTGAACGTAGAGCCTATCACACCCGATCATCACGTGGTGTCTCAGCACGAAGAACTTTTGCAACGGTGCATACTCAGGGAGAACACTTATACCTTGATAATTTAGTGAGAGATCATCTTATAATGCTACCGTCAAACTAAGCAAAATAAGACGTATAAAAGATTAACATCACATGCAATCAATATAAGTGATATGATATGGCCATCATCATCTTGTGCTTGTGATCTCCATCTCTGAAGCACCGTCATGATCACCATCGTCACCGGCGCGACACCTTGATCTCCATCATAGCATCGTTGTCGTCTCGTCAATCTTATGCTTCTACGACTATCGCTACCGCTTAGTGATAAAGTAAAGCATTACATGGCGATTGCATTGCATACAATAAAACGACAACCATATGGCTCCTGCCAGTTGCCGATAACTCGGTTACAAAACATGATCATCTCATACAACAAATTATATCACATCATGTCTTGACCATATCACATCACAACATGCCCTGCAAAAACAAGTTAGACGTCCTCTACTTTGTTGTTGCATGTTTTACGTGGCTGCTACGGGCTTAGCAAGAACCGTTCTTACCTACGCATCAAAACCACAACGATAGTTTGTCAAGTTGGTGCTGTTTTAACCTTCGCAAGGACCGGGCATAGCCACACTCGGTTCAACTAAAGTGAGAGAGACAGACACCCGCCAGTCACCTTTAAGCAACGAGTGCTCCGAACGGTGAAACCAGTCTCGCGTAAGCGTACGCGTAATGTCGGTCCGGGCCGCTTCATCTCACAATACCGCTGAACCAAAGTATGACATGCTGGTAAGCAGTATGACTTATATCGCCCACAACTCACTTGTGTTCTACTCGTGCATAGCATCAACGCATAAAACCAGGCTCGGATGCCACTGTTGGGGAGCGTAGTAATTTCAAAATTTTCCTACGCACACGCAAGATCATGGTGATGCATAGCAACGAGAGGGGAGAGTGTTGTCCACGTACCCTCGTAGACCGACAGCGGAAGCGTTATCACAACGCGGTTGATGTAGTCGTACGTCTTCACGATCCGACCGATCAAGTACCGAACGTACGGCACCTCCGAGTTCTACACACGTTCAGCTCGATGACGTCCCTCGAACTCCGATCCAGCCGAGTGTTGAGGGAGAGTTTCGTCAGCACGACGGCGTGGTGACGATGATGATGTTCCTCCGACGCAGGGCTTCGCCTAAGCAACGCAACGGTATTATCGAGGTGTAATATGGTGGAGGGGGGCACCGCACACGGCTAAGAGATCTCAAGGATCAATTTTTGTGTCTCTGGGGTGCCCCCTGCCCCCGTATATAAAGGAGCAAGGGGGAGGCAGCCGGCCAAGAGGAGAGGCGCGCCATAGGGGGGAGTCCTACTCCCACCGGGAGTAGGACTCCTCCTTTCCTTGTGGGAGTAGGAGAAGGGAAGGGGGAAGGAGAAAGAAGGAAGGGTGCGCCCCCCTTCTCTAGTCCAATTCGGACCAGACCATGGGGAGGGGTGCGGCCACCTTTTGAGGCCCTTTTTCTTCTTTCCCGTATGGCCCAGTAAGGCCCAATACGTATTCCCGTAACTCTCCGGTACTCCGAAAAATAACCGAATCACTTGGAACCTTTCCGAAGTCCGAATATTGTCGTCCAATATATCGATCTTTACGTCTCGACCATTTCGAGACTCCCCGTTATATCCCCGATCTCATCCGGGACTCCGAACTACTTCGGTACATCAAAACTCAATAAAACTGTCATCGTAACGTTAAGCGTGCGGACCCTACGGGTTCGAGAACTATGTAGACATGACCGAGACACGTCTCCGGTCAATAACCAATAGCGGGACCTGGATGCCCATATTGGCCCCCACATATTCTACGAAGATCTTTATCGGTCAGACCGCATAACAACATACGTTGTTCCCTTTGTCACCGGTATGTTACTTGCCCGAGATTTGATCGTCGGTATCTCGATACCTAGTTCAATCTCGTTACCGGCAAGTCTCTTTACTCGTTCCGTAACACATCATCCCGCAACTAACTTATTAGTCACAATTCTTGCAAGGCTTATATTGATGTGCATTACCGAGTGGGCCCAGAGATACCTCTCCGACAATCAGAGTGACAAATCCTAATCTCGAAATACGCCAACCCAACATGTACCTTTGGAGATACCTATAGAGCACCTTTATAATCACCCATTTACGTTGTGACGTTTGGTAGCACACAAAGTGTTCCTCCGGTAAACGGGAATTGCATAATCTCATAGTCATAGGAACATGTATAAGTCATGAAGAAAGCAATAGCAACATACAAAACGATCGGGTGCTAAGCTAACGGAATGGGTCAAGTCAATCACGTCATTCTCCTAATGAGGTGATCCCGTTAATCAAATGACAACTCATGTCTATGGCTAGGAAACATAACCATCTTTGATTAACGAGCTAGTCAAGTAGAGGCATACTAGTGACACTCTGTTTGTCTATGTATTCACACATGTATTATGTTTTCGTTTAATACAATTCTAGCATGAATAATAAACATTCATCATGATATAAGGAAATAAATAATAACTTTATTATTTCCTCTAGGGCATACTTCCTTCAAATATAACAGCATGGAACAATCAAATATTATAGATACGTTGGAGACGTATCATCGAGCTATCTAGTCCCTTGTCAAATTCCCGATGAACCTGTAAGTTGTCGTTATGATCACCATGTTATAGGTGCTGTTTGAGCAACCCCAATGTCCACCGTATGATAATAGAAGTGACTACGATACTCTCATGGTCTAAGGAGAATATCACACATTAACACTCCATGTTATTACAATTTACAATTGATTACAGACGATATTAACTCAATTCATTGCAAACATGATCGAGTAGATTCAATATGATCGTTCTTCCAACGTCATAATCCCAATGTCATTTTAGGACTATCGTTTAACACTTAACGATATCCTAAGATCCTGAAAACGTGATCACCACAACACTTGAGCTAGTCTCAGAGGCAAGACTAGGAACCTTTCATTTAACTATTTATCATTCCACATGTGCATATGAGGTTTTCACGGAATCGAGTATTCCAGGATCATAGCAGTTATAACATAGAATATAAACTCTTTAATTAGGAATAAAGAAATATTATTACCTCTAGGGCATATTTCCAACAGTAAGATGGGTAGAATTCGTGCACAATCCCACATCTCCCAAGAATTCGTTAATAGTGTAGTTCTTAAACTTGATGCCATTGTCACTTCGTCTTGCCAAGATATCCACTTAGAATTGACGTTGGTTACTTGGAAAAATTCTTGAATGTCTCTCGAGTCTATATTTGGACCCAAGAAAAAACATTCAAGTGTATCTTTAGAAGTCGTCCACAATGACAAGACCATACATCTCCCAACAAGGCTATCATAATATCGAGGCCAAAAGTTATACATATGAAAGGGGCTCTAAAGGCCTAGTGATTGTGATAATGCTCTTTGAGAGGGTGCTTATTTCCATGTTACTTTTCTGACAATTAATGCAAGCACTACAAACATGATATCAATGATGTGCTTGCTCTTTACGCAATCTTTAAGATTTCTCATGATGATGTGCTAGCCTACAATATCATAACCATCCCACATTGGCCTTGTCAATTAGACATGTCTCAAGTCGAGTGCTATTTTCTGAGAAATCAACAACGTAAAGGTTGACTTCAACATGCCCAAGTAAGAATACTCTGAGATTATCTCTTCTGAAGACCATCTCACATGTTAGTGAAAACAAAACATTATAACCAACACTACATTAAGTAGACACAAAAATGTCCAGTTGAGATGAAATTTGATTCGTATGTTGCAAACTCATCAATCTATAATAGTCTACCAAATCACGTTCCGTTTGGTTCAACAATTTGAGAGAAATAGATAGATTAGCGGATGGGACAGATCTATGTCAACTAATTTTCTATTGTTGTCTTGTCAATTGTGGGTTGCTGCTGCCGCGGGTTGGCAAGGTCTCGAGGGTATTTTAAATCTCTTGAGATTGTGTACCCATTGATTCTCATAGTGGAAGTTGTGTGGACTGGTTTGTCCATGCCTGTATTTTTACTGTCATTTTGTGGAGGTTCTTCCACGTAAAACGATTGCATCATTTGAACATATTGTTACGTTAGTCCATTGCTTGATGACTAAAACTATCTCAAAGTTCACTATAAACTGAGTTGCATGCTAAGGGGTTGATATTATGCATATTTAAGTAACATGTCGATGAATTAGCTAGTACTCCCTCAGGTCCTTTTGAGTATGCATATAAGATTTGTCTGAAGTCAAAGTTCATAAAATTTGACCAACTTTATTGTAAAGTATATCAACATTCAGAATATGAAATCAATATCATTAGATGCGTCGTGAATTTAATTTTCATATTGTGTAACTTCAGTATTGTACATGTTGATATTTTTTCATATAAATGTGGTCAAACTAAACTTTACGACAATTGACTTCAGGCAAATCTTAAATACAGACTAAAAAAACCCGGAGGGATCGAGTACATTGCTTTGTCGCTGTTTAACCCCCTCCGGTCCTTTTTAACAGGGGAAAAACGAAACACTTCCACCAACTACCTAATGTGGTTTTCTGATCATAATTATGAAGCATAATGCTCAAGATCCAACATCTACATGAAGTCAACCTCAAACATAAGCATGCTGTTGTTGGCTTGGTTGCTGCCATTGGTGTTGTTGTTGTTCTGGTCGGAGACCCGGCCGTTGGCAGCCGCCACCGATGGCATCGTGCTGGAGCACACAGAGGAACATGACATGATGTTGCTGTTGTTGACGTTTCTGTGCAGGAGGGAGGTAATGAAGTGCTGCTGCTCCCGTTGGTGGTGGAGCTGCATGGCATTGCTGAGCTGCTGCTGGCGGCGCTCCTTCTCTGGCGGCACGCCCAGGGTGAGCGTCATCCGCCTCGCCGTCGCTACGCTGGCCTGGACTTGCTTAAGGCAGCTGGTCGCGCTCGTGTTGGACGAGATGGTCGACTTGTTGGTCGCGCTCAAAGCTGATCGACGATCGTACATGCATACTTACAAATTAGCCCCGATAAATGATGACCAGTTGCACTACTAGATAGGCTGCAAACTTGCAATTAGTTAAAGCAAAGGTGCCGGCTTACTGTTATTGTTGGTGGCGTAGGAGCTGGAGATGCCGCTGGCGTTGGGTTTCTTGGAAGGTGGCGCCAAGACCTTGGACGCCGCCCTCGCGCTGCCGGCCGCCGGTTTACTCCGGCGATGGTTGTGCTCTGCGAGCCGCTTCCGGCAGCTCCTCTTGGCCTCGTCAAACTCCGTGAGCACGTGGAACCTAAAGCAAATCCAGAGTACAAGAACAACACAGGCTAAGCTAAACCGCGTACCAGAATCCTTCAAGTTGTAGTACGTACCTATAACAAAAGTTAAAATTCTAGCTAGCTAAACAAGTCATGCATGCATGTGAATCCAATGTTGAACATAGCAACATTGGTCAATGCGAAAAAAGTAGGAGCAGAGATTAGCTAGGGCAAAAGGCTGCCACAGGATCAGCCGCTCGTTGCAGCACGAAGCAGTCTGAAGTCTGAAAACTAGCCCAAAAAACGCTGCTTTTTGCATCTCTTTTTCATTTCGTGATCCTGTCTCCATCGATCGATCCCCAGGAACGGAAAACGCCATGGAAAAGCTGATGTTTGTGGTACATGGAGTTGAGTTTTGTGTTGTCTTTTTTATTTGACATGACTGGTCGCCGCAACGGACCAAAAACTGAGTGAAGACTGAAAAGGCAAGCAGTTTGCGCTGGAGAACATCAGTTCTCTCGTTTCGACGGAGAGAGACCTACTGTAACGTTCACGTTCCTAGAGAGGGATGGAACGTAGAGTGGGTGTGGGGGTCTGGCTCTGACCTGCTGCATTGCTGGCAGAAGCGCTGCTGCTTGCCGGCAGCGGAGATGAGGGAGGCCTTGGCGTGGTACTCGCACACCTTGTGGCGCCGGTGGTAGTGCTTGGCGCCGGAGAGGTCGGCCTTGCAGTCCTCCACCTGGCACTGAGGCGGTTGGCGGTGGGCGCGGCCGAATCCCAGGCCGAACACGCTGCCGAGACGGGACCGCATGAGCATCCGGTCCACCGCCATCATGTCGCCGGTGGGGAAGTAGGTCCGCCGGCCGTGGTTCAAGCCGATCCTCCCCTCGTCTCCGGCGCCGACCTCGCGCTTCACCATCCCAAGAGCCGGGTACACGTCACTGTGACCGTGCATGGCCATGGGCGGCATCTGCAGCTGCATCCTGGACATGGGCGGCGGCGCCATAAGGACCAGCCCACCGGTGCCATTGCCGTTGGGCGGCAGCGCCAGCATCTGGTGGTGCGGCGCCTCCCGTAACCGGTTGAAGGCGGTCGCTGCCGCCGCGAAGTCGAAGTTGTCGGATATCATCGCCCCCTCGTGGCGCTGGCCTCCTCCTCCGCCACCAGCCATCATGCCGGCGAGCTCAAAGCCGACGTAGGGCGGCGGCTGCATTGCCCCTAACGGTAAGTCGTCGCCCGCCGCGGCGTTCATCCTGCCGTTGCTCATCGTGGCCTGAGTGAGTGGTCGTAGCTCGAGAAGGGAGGCTCGTGCTCGCTAGCCCTATGTGAATGTAGGGACTAGTGAGGTTGTGCTGTGGTCTGTAAAGGTGGTGGAGGGCGCAGAGGTGCATGGTTAAAAAGGGAGAGAGTTTTTTTTCGAAAAGGGGAGACTCCCTGGCCTCTACATCAAAACGATGCATACGGCCATCTTATTAAACAAATAAATAGGTTCGACAAGGTCTTAAAGTCTCAAAACGAAAATAAAGAAGAGCTCACACAGAGCTACAAGGGCCAAAGGACAAACTAGCCACAAAAAGGACGCCACAACCGGCTGGCAAAAAAGAGATAGGTAAACTAATTGCCTCTCATATTACACGACCGCCATCCAAACCGGTTGAAGATATGCCGTGCTACCATCTCCCAGCGGATAGATCCAGTAACCAAACGCTCCCTGGCCTCCGTCGGAGCGAGTAGCGACCACATACGGATCAACGTCGTGGCTCGGAAAATAACCTGCAAAAAATAAATATTTGTTGTTCTGTTAAAAACCAAATCATTTCTGCAATTCCAGACTGCCCACAATAAAGCACAGACTCCTACGCGAATATGTCTCGCTGTTTCGGGCTCTATCCCGTTAAGCCACGTTCCAAATAACGTGTTGACAGAACTCGGTGGAGTAATATTAAAAGCAATATGGACTATCCGCCATAGAACTTTGGCTAACGAGCAATCAAGAAAAAGGTGTTTGATCGTTTCATCCCGATCACAGAAACTACACCTAGTAGGTCCTGTCCAATTACGCTTTGTCAAATTGTCCTTGGTTAATATAACTTGTTTATGGACAAACCGCATAAACACTTTGATTTTCAAAGGGACTTTGACATTCCAAACATGTTTAGAATTAGGAATCGAGCTTGAATTGATAACATCAATATACATTGATTTAACTGTAAATTCTCCAGACCTAGTAAGCTTCCAGCGTAATTTATCGGGCTGTTGAGAAAGCTGAACCTCCATCAGTCTACTTACTAGATGGAGCCATTCTTCCCAACGATTGCCAACTAGCGTCCTTCTGAACTGAATATTAAGGGGGATGGATTGAAGTACCATTGCAACGAACGCCTCGCGTCGTTGAACAATACGATACAGAGACGGGTATTGAATGGCTAGGGGAGTCTCTCTGAGCCAAGTATCCTCCCAGAATCGCGTGCTAGCACCGTTAACAATAATAAACTTTGTACTATTAAACAAGGTTAATTTGACTTTCATAAGCCCTTTCCAAAAAGGTGAGTCAGTCGGCCTTACTGTCACCTGGGACAAAGTTTTGGAGTGAAGATACTTGCTACGGAGGATTTGCGCCCACTGGCATCAGTCTCAATCGATAACTTCCACAACCACTTGCTGAGAAGACATCTGTTCTTGACCTCAAGATTGTCAATACCAAGACCCCCTTGGTCTTTTGGTCGACAGATGATATCCCATTTGGCGAGTCGGTATTTTCTTTTTAGTTCATCACCCTGCCAGAAGAATCGTGATCGATAGAAGTCCAGTCTTTTCCTAACTCCAACTGGGACTTCGAAGAACGACAAAACAAACATAGGCATACTCGTGAGAACCGAGTTTATCAGAATTAATCGGCCTCCGTATGACATGAGCTTGCCCTTCCAGCAACTCAGTTTTTTTTCAAATCGGTCCTCGATGCACTTCCATTCTCTGTTTGTCAGCTTACGATGGCGGATTGGTATACCTAAGTACGTAAAAGGTAAAGCCCCCAATTCGCACCCAAACAATTGCCTATATGCCTCTTGTTCGTTATTGGCTCTACCAAAGCAGAACAACTCGCTTTTGTGAAAGTTAATGTTTAACCCGGTCAATTGTTCAAAAAGGCATAACACCAGCTTCATATTTCTCGCTTTGGCCAAGTCATGCTCCATAAAGATGATCGTATCATCGGCGTACTGAAGGATGGACACACCTCCATCAACCAGATGAGGTACCAGGCCACCCACCTGACCAGCCTCCTTAGCCCTTCCTATCATAATTGCCAACATATCGACTACAATGTTGAACAGGATAGGGGACATCGGATCCCCTTGTCTCAGGCCCTTATGTGTCTGGAAATAATGACCTATGTCGTCATTCACTTTAATTCCAACACTCCCTTTTTGCGTAAACAATTCAACCTGGCGGCGCCAGGCTTCATCAAAACCTTTCATACACAATACCTGTTGAAAGAATGGCCATTTGACTTTATTGTACGCTTTCTCGAAATCCACCTTAAAAACAACTCCATCTAATTTTTTCGTGTGAATTTCATGGAGCGTTTCATGAAGGACCATCACCCCTTCTAGGATGTTTCTGTCCGGCATGAAAGCAGTTTGGGAATGCTGCACCACATAATGTGCAATCTGTGTGAGCCGATTAGTCCCAACCTTGGTGAAAATTTTGAAACTAACATTGAGAAGGCAGATCGGCCTGAACTGCTCGATTCTCACAGCACCTGTTTTCTTAGGAAGCAGTGTTATTGTTCCAAAATTTAAGTGAAATAACTGAAGCTGTCCAGAGAATAGATCATGGAACATTGGTAACAAATCCCCCTTAATAATATGCCAACTCTTTTTATAGAACTCCGCGAGAAATCCATCCGGCCCTGGAGCCTTATTGTTTTTCATCTGCGCAATAGCTTCAAACACCTCTTTCTCCGAGAATGGGGCAACCAAAATATCATTATCGTTAGCAGTTAGTTGAGGCACATCCTCAATCCTGGACTCATCTAGGGACACACAACTATCCTCCGGAGGTCCAAATAACTGCTTATAATACTCGGTTATGTATAGTTTTAGGTTATCCTGTCCTACAATAGTTCCTTCATCTTGTTCAAGCTGAAAGATTCTCTTCTTTCTGTGCTTGCCATTAGCAATCAAGTGAAAGAATTGAGTGTTCGCGTCCCCCTGGACAACTTTGCAGACCTTAGCCCGCAACGCCCACTTTAATTCCTCTTCACGGAGAAGTTCTTTCAACCTCATCTCCGCCTCTAGTTTATCATGAAGCTCTGTGGCTTGCAAAATCGTGGATTCGGCTTTTAAATCTAGGGACTGAATAAGTGAAAGGAGCCTTTCCTTTTTAACCTTATAAATCCCACTAAGGTTCTTAGCCCACCCCCGTAGGAAACTTCTCAAATGCCTAATCTTATTCTGCCAGCACTCAATAGAAGTCCCACCTCCTGCATCCTTAGCCCATTCCCTGGCAATCAGATCCAAGAATCCTTCACGTTCAAACCATGCCAGCTCGAAAGAAAAGGAGTTTTTGTTTCCCACGTGGTTCGGCTCACCTGAGTCCACGAAGAAAGGTGTGTGATCAGAGATTCCGCGTGAGAGAGCCTGGACCGTTACCAAACGGAATTTCTGTTCCCACTCGACACTCGCGAGGACTCGATCCAGCTTCTCAAACGTTGGGTTTGGCAAAGCATTAGCCCCAGTAAATTTTCTACCGGAAAGCTCTATCTCTCTCAGATCCAAGCTTTCAATAATGGTATTAAACATGAACGACCATCTGCCGTCAAAATTATCATTATTCTTTTCCTCTATCCCCCTAATGATATTGAAGTCACCCCGAACTAAAATTGGGAGATGCTCGGATCCGCAGATTCGAACAAGGTCCGCCAAAAACTCTGGTTTAAGCTCGGGCTGCGCGGCACCATAGACCGCCACCAGAGCCCAGTTAAACCCATCAGCTTTGGACCTGACCCGAAACTTAACCGCGAAGTCACCCATCACTACACTTCGGACTTCCAGCGAATCGCATCTCACTCCAAGTAAGATCCCACCCGATCTTCCTCGCGGGGGTAGGCAATGCCAATCGTAATCGACACCGCCCGATAAACTGTTGAGAAACTGTTGACCCCGTATGTCGATGAACACAAGAACAGTCTGCGCTCCAAACACCCGGAGCGGTGTGACGACTGGATTACATGTGAACACATCAGGACTTTCAGCAGTTGGTTGGAAACACGTCTCAGAGGTGACACCACTGTTTGTGATGAGTTGTACTTGTTGTCCAGGGGACCATCTTCGACTGTATTGACTTACAAAGGATACGAGATAAATGGGAATACATTTTACACGATCGCCCAAGATCAAAAGAGCACCAACCAAAACAGCGGTGTCGGCTTTGATGCAGCAACCGAGTGGGGAAAGGACACATATTATGGTTACATAGTGGACATATGGGAACATGACTACGGACATGATTTCAAGATCCCTTTGTTTAAGTGCAAATGGGTCAATCTGTCAGGAGGCGGGGTACAGGTAGACCCACAGTACGGAATGACAACAGTGGATCTGAACAATCTTGGGTACACTGACGAACCGTTTGTCCTAGCCAATGATGTGGCACAGGTTATCTATGTGAAGGACATGTCTACCAGACCGAGAAAAAGAAAAGATAAGGAAGCGAATACATCATACGATGAGCCAAAGCGCCACATAGTTCTTTCAGGAAAAAGGGACATCGTGGGAGTGGAGGGCAAGACAGACATGTCTGAAGATTATGAAAAGTTTCATGAAATTCCTCCCTTCAAAGTCAAGGCTGACCCAAGCATCCTGATAAACGATGAAGATTATCCATGGTTACGGCGCAATAAGCAAAGGACACAAGCGAAGAAAAAGTGAAGACTTTCTCTCCACAACTATTATGATGATACCATGCCAACTTTCAACCTTTTTGTAGTTCATTTGAAATGCCTGTTGTAACAGACGAGTTTCCGTATGAAACCCTGATATCTCGAAACAGATTGTCCATTTTGTACACGAAGTGCATCCAGTTTTTGCCGTAACCCTCTCAACTTTTTAGCACATGCTATGTGGGTGAAATGATGACACCATGCCAACTTTCAACCTTTTTACAGTTCATTTGTAGTGCTTTTCAATTTCACGGTCATATAGCTCAAAAATCAGTAAATGCATGAAAAATAACAAATGAAGTCAGAAAGGGTTGAAAATTGATGATGTGGCTTTGAATGGTGCATTTTGAACACACAAAAAGTCTGGAGTTCAAATAAGTTCAAAAAAATGAAATCCCTTTGTAACTGATGAGTTTTCGTCCGAAATCCTGATACTTCGAAAGAGATTGTCCATTTGGTACACGAAGTGCATCCAGTTTTTGCCATAACCCTCTCAACTTTTTAGCACATGCTATGTGGGTGAAATGATGACACCATGCCAACTTTCAACCTTTTCAGAGTTCATTTGTAGTGCTTTTCAATTTCACGGTCATATAGCTCAAAAAAATCAGTAAATGCATGAAAAATAACAAATGAAGTCAGAAAGGGTTGAAAATTGATGATGTGGCTTTGAATGGTGCATTTTGAACACATAAAAACTCTGGAGTTCAAATAAGTTCAAAAAAATGAAATCCCTTTGTAACAGATGAGTTTCCGTATGAAACCCTCATACTTCGAAAGAGATTGTCCATTTTGTACACGAAATGCATCCAGTTTTTGCCGTAACCCTCTCAACTTTTTAGCACATGCTATGTGGGTGAAATGATGATACCATGCCAACTTTCAACCTTTTCCGAGTTCATTTGTAGTGCTTTTCAATTTAAGGGTCATTTATAGCTCATGAACTAATAGCAAAAAGAATGAACTAAAAATAATCAATTAAAATATGCTGTTATGATCAACTAGGACAAAACTATAATATTCTTCAATAGCCAAAAGAAATCAACTAAAAAGCTTTTATAAAACTCCAATAGCAAAAGGAATCAACAAAAACACTTTTATAAACCTCTAGTATTATTGAAACTAAAATTATATAAAATTTATGCAACTAAAATTATCAAATCATTTTCTGTTCAAAATATTAAAAGCAAAAAGAATTTTCATAAAGAATGTTTTTGTTAGAAACTTTAATAGCAAAAAGCATTATCATTAAGATTTTTTTTGTTAGAAACTAAAATAACAAAATCTGTTTTTCAATAGAATCATAAACCACAGTAATATTAAATAGCAGGAAAAAGAATCACTCCAAAATCTATTTTTATAGTAAAGTTAATCACAAACTAGTGATTCACACAAATTTCAAAGAATTCAAATTTAAACTATTCAAATTTGAAAACTAATGGCACTAACACAAAGTTTATAATTTTTGTGACCTAAAAGCAAAAAGAATTAAAAAATAAACTTTAATAAAATAAATAAAAATAGCAAAAGTAAGTATTTTGTTGTAACTAGAAACAAAATAAAATAAATAAAGCAACAAAGAAAAAAACTGCCATCTACTGGGCCACCACGGCCTAAATACGACTAGAAACCCAGCCATGGGCCAGGATTCAGGCCCGCAGGTGGCCCAGTAGGCCCACAGGCACAGAGTGTACGGTTAGGCCCGAAAGCTTGCAATTGAGAGGAGCTCGAGAGGGTGGGCACAGCAGCGCTTATAAACCACTCTCGAGCTCTCTCAACTAGCGAGGTGGGACTAAACTTTGGCCGCGACGCGGGCAGCACATGTCCTTTGGTCCCGGTTGGTGGCACCAACCGGGACCAAAGGCCCCCTTTGGTCCCGGTTGGTGCCACGAACCGATACCAATGCCCCCCTTTAGTCCCGGTTGGTGCCACCAACCGGGACCAAAGGCCGCCGCTTCCCGCCCTTTGGGCTGCTGAAAAGAGGCCTTTGGTCCCGGTTGGTGGCACCAAACGGGACTAAAGGGGGCATTAGTCCCGGTTGGTGGCACCAACCGAGACTAATGCTTGGACTATATAACAAACACTTGTGAAAAATTTCAGTTTTCATCGCCAGTTGCCTCCCCCCGTCTCGCCGTCAGGCTGCTCCACCTCGCCGTTTACGCCGCCGCCAACGCCGTCGCCTCCCCGAGCCCGCGCTGTCCTCGTCGCCGGCATCCCTGAGCCCGCCGTCCTCGTCGTCCCGTCGCCGCGTGCCTCCCCGAGCCCACCCCTCCTCGTCCCTGTCGCCGCCTGCCGTCCCGAGACCGCCGTCCCCGTCACCGCGTGCCGCCCCGAGCACGCCGTCCTCGTCCCCGGACTCCTGCCATCGCCGCCCCCCTCGAAGTGAGCCCCCCCTTTCCCATGGTCCCGATCGAGCGCCGCTCTTGCGCCCGAGTGCCCATTGCTCCTTGCCCCTGCTCCATGGTCGCCGCCGGCCCCGACACATTGAAGAGCAGAAGGATAGGAGAGGAGGAGTGGAGCAGCAACAAGACGCCATCCAATTTTCTGAAATTTCTGATTTTTTTTACAGATATGAACAGTGCATATAGAGGGTGTTTGATCAAATGCTAGATGGCTTTGGGCATTTACTGATATGAACAGTGCTAAATATGTCAAAAAATGTTTTTTTGTTCATATACAGAAAGTTTTTATATATGACTATGGATATATGAGCAAAGATGATCCATGGATGTATGCATTGATATATATATATGAGAAACGATGTTCAAAGAATATTTACCAAGTAGAGGAAGAAAGGAGAAGAAGAGGAGAGGAAGAAGAGGAGAAATAAATAAGAAGAAGAAAAAAGAAAAAAAAAGAGGAGAAGAAGAAAGGAATAGAGGAGAAGAAGAGAAAATAGAAAAGAGAAAATAGAAAATTCTATTTTCTCTTCTTCTCCTCTATTCCTTTCTTCTTCTCCTCTTTTTTTTCTTCCTTTTTTTCTTCAATCTTCTCCTCTATTAATATCTTCTTCTCCTCTTTTTATTTCTTCTTCGTCTTCTTATTTTTTATCGGATATGTCGTTGTCGATATACCCCATGTCCCGATAACTTCAACACGAGGGGGGGGGGGTTCGACCTACCCCCTCCCCGATAACATTATTTTCCCATGTATGTATGTCATCGTTGTCGAAATAACCCCCTCCCGGATAACTTCGACCGTGATAACTTATACCACGGGAGCACCCCCCGGCCCTCTCGCTCGACCAAAACTCTCGAGGACACCCAAACCCTAGAAAAAAACGATGTCGGTCTCCTACCCCCTCCCGCCGCGCCCCTACCCTTGAAGCGTTGCCGAGGCCACCCCAAACCCGGAATAAGCTAGGTCTACGTTTGCACTAATATATCCACCTGCTGTCATGTTTGTGTAATAATTGCCATGTTGTAATATTTGTAGAAACAATGGAGCACGGACGAGACGAGGAAGCAGAAGAGGTGTTGGGGGACATAATCTTAGCCGGAGGTGATATCTTGTCGTATCTTAACGACAATGATCGTCTGGAAGAACAGGGTGAAGAAGCAGGCTACGGTGATCGAAGAGTGGAGGAGGAAAGACATGATTATGATGGCTCCGGTGACCCAATGCTGGTGCAAGAAGGAGCCCGTGGTGACGGCTCCGGTGACCGAACAGAGTCCGGCCAGGTAAATATACTAGTTAAGCCTGTGCTGACTAGCTAATTGATGCATTCATTGTTTTGGTATGTATGTACACATATTAATTAACTCTCGTCTTTCTTCTTTTTTTAGCCCTCCGGATCGAGCACAACTTCGGTAAAGAGACGAGGCCCGAAGAGAAAGTTGCGCTCGGATGAAAGGTTTGAGATCACAGCAATCGCGCGCGACGGCCAACCAATTGAACCCATCTGGACAAAGGAAGCATTTGCTGCTCAGTGCGGGGTTCTTGTTAGGGACAAGATCCCGATCAGCATCCACCAATGGTATAAGCCTAAGAAGGAAGACCCTGAGGTGTCTTATGTCAATGATATGCAGAAAGATGATCTTTGGACTGAGCTGAAGGCAAATTTCACCCTACCGCCACAGGAGGATCCGGAGAAGCCAGTTAAAGAGCAATTAATCAAGTCTCATGCTCTTAAGAAGATGGCAGACCTATTCAGGAGGTGGAAGAATGAGCTGAAAACGTTTGTCGACAAAGAAGAGACACCAGAATTCATCGGCCGGTATGAGAAGATCAGAGATCACTGGCCCGCATTGGTTGCCCACAAGACATCGAAAAAGAGTAAGAAGATATCAGCGACAAACATGAAGAATGCTGCGAAGAAGAAGCTTCACCATCGCACGGGGTCAGGTGGCTACCTCAAAGCCCGGCCTAAGTGGGCTAAGGCTGAGAATGATTTGCTTGATAAAGGGATCGAACCACAGACAATGAACTGGCCAGACCGTTGCCGGACTTGGTTCTTCGGGGCTGGCGGAAAATTGGACCCTGTATCAGGGAGGTGCGTTTGGACGGACGAGCTTTTGAGAATACCAGTCAAGAGGCTTCAGCACTATGTCGATGCAGCGCAGGAAGGGACGTTCGTTCCAGACAGAGAGAACGACGAGCTCACAATGGCCCTCGGGAATCCTGAGCACCCTGGACGGACACGAGGCACGCCAGGCTCCATTCCGTGGAAGGCTGGTTTTCCGGACGCAGGCGGTTACAAAAGCCAGGAGAGGAGGAAAAAAATGGAGCAGACCCAAATTCAGAAGCTGCACGAAAGGGTTCAAGCGCTAGAGGAACGAGACGGCAATCGACCTGCCGAAACTACCCCCGAAGCTACCCCGCCATCTCAGCGGAGAAGCAGCGTGGCTTCCACCGAGCTGCTTCAGCCGGAGCATGTCTTGACGGCTCCTGCTAGCTACCCCGTGGATACTATCACGGAGTCTCAACATTGCCACCTTATGGCGCAATGGCAGAACTTCAAAGTCAAGGCGGCTGTTGGCTCTGTTTTACCTCCTGAACCCGGCACAACCTACCACTGCCGGCCGATTCCAGAAGGATATGCTAGGGTGATGGTGGATGAAATACCGGAGGGATTTGAGGACCTCCAGCTTGACCACCGTACCGGTGAAGGGGAGACTCGGCTGGGTTTAGCTCTGAAAACTCCATGCCTATGGCGGAAGGAGCTCATTAACCTTCGGAACTGGACGCCTCCGGCGAGTAAGGGCACTCCGCCGCCTCCTCCTCCGGCGAGTGATCAGGGCACTCAGCCTCATTCTCCGGCGTGTGGCGGCACTCCGCCTCCTCCTCCGCCTCCTCATCCGGCGAGTGATCAGGGCACTCAGCCTCCTTCTCCGGCGCGTGGCGGCACTCCGCCTCCTTCTCCGCCTGCGCCGGCGTGCCAGAGCACCCAGCCTCCTCCTTCTCCGCCTCGTCAGCAAGGGCGGAAGAGACCTGCCGCTGCGCCAGCTGCTCCGGCGCGTCGTAGTCCTTCTCCTCCGCCTCGTAAGCAAGGAAAGAAGACAGCCGCAGCCGCTCCGTCTGCTCTGCCGGCGTCTAGCAGTACAGCTGCCAGAGGCGGGAGGCAATACAGATTCGGTCCTTCTCTGAAGACTCCAGAGAAGTTACCATACGAGAGGACCGAGGAGGAAACCACGAAGATCATGCGAGCCGAAGTGACGAACTTCTTTGAAGGGGTGAAAGCAAAGAAACATCCACCTCCGGAGGAGAAGGTAGATCCGGTGAAAGCAAAGCGCACTCTGGCTGCCCTGACAAAACCACCAAAGTCTCCGCCGAGAGGCAACTATGAGTGCATTCTTGCAAAGACATATACCGAAGCGGAGCGGTCGGGAAGTACTGTCAGTGATCAAATATTAAAGGAATGACGAGCTGGGAAAAAAATTGCCCAGCTCGGCGAACAAGCGAACCAATCGTGCCCCCCGCTCAAGGAGTCTAGCGACATCGTCGCTAATGATCCGAGGATGGTGCCCGGTTATAGCAATCTTGGAGATTACCTGCCCGACGATGTACATTATGAAAACATGGAGGTGGACGAACACAAATACCATTACGGGAAGCCTCTCGTCAAAGATGAAAGATCTCTAACAACGATGATGCGAAGATTACATGATTGGTACATGAAAACCTGCAGAGAGTCTGATGGGACGAATACTTTGACGCTGAGAGTTAAACCGGAGCATGACCTCGTTGGAATTGAACTGCTGAATGTTCCATTTGAGGAGTTCTTCCAGTTTTTCAATCAAAAGGCCCTCGATAAATCAACGATCACTTGCTACTGTCTGTAAGTAGTACTACTTCTGTCATTAAGTCTCTCTATATAGGTCAGCTCTTTCATTGCATGTATTTATAATTATCCTCACTATATTATGCAGATTGAAGATCGCCGAATTGAAGAAAAGACAAATCGGTGATATTGGGTTCATTAACACAAATCTCATAAATGCAACTCAGGTTAAATATCATGCCGAAGATACCGAGGCCAACTTGCTACGATCGTTGGTAATAAATGAAGACAAAGATATAATACTCTTTCCTTACAACTTCAAGTGAGTGTTACTGTCTTGTGCATATTCGGTTTCCCTTATTAGTCCAGGTTATGGTAATGTAATTGATGACTTATGCATGCATGCGCAGCTTCCACTATATTCTCCTAGAGATTAAGCTTGAGCAGGGAGTATTAACCGTCTTAGACTCGAGACGAAAAGATCCCCAGGACTATGCGGACATGACTCAAATGCTCGAGAAGTAAGTTAAATCGATCATTATCCACCATATCAGCAACTTTGTTCATTTCCTGATATCAAGTAATTGTTTTCTTTGTCTGGCAGGGTTTTGAGAAAATTCACCAAAAAAGCTCCGGGACTGCCGAAGAAGCTGCAATTTAGACACCCGAAAGTAAGTACTATAGTAGCATGTTCCGCGCATCTCCTAGTGATTCAAGCGCTAGTTTCATCAATACCATTTAGCATGCTTGCTTATCAGTTTGATTGACCTCTATTTCTTGTAAAGTGGTTGTGGCAGGAACAAGGGAATGATTTCTGTGGATACTACGTTTGCGAGTCCATCCGCCACACGACCTGTGAGCGGAGCTACTCTGACGAACAATATGAAGTGCGTAAGCAATAATATTCACAATTTTATTTTATTACCATCATTTGTGTCGAGTTTCATTTATTCATATATATATGTATTGACCCCCTTCTTCAACTTAGATCTTTCGGATGCGGGATGAACTCCTAGCACCAGATCGTATGCGAGCAATTCAAGAGGAATTGGCGGCATTCTTCCTTGACCACGTGATCACTGAAAACGGAGAATACTATGTGGACCCTGCGTTCTTACAATTTAATTAGGAGATTATATTGTAAGAGATAATTATTGTATATATGTAGCCGGTAGTGTCAGATAGATATACGAGAACTTGTTGTTCGACCAATCTCTCGGAGAAGGAGAGGTGGTCGATATCACTTCTCTCTGTATGCATATGTTCATGACGATCTTCTGTTTCCTTCATTTGCTTACTAGCTAGCGTGTCTAGTCCTCTCCATACGTATATAGTACGTAGCGTCGACCAAGCACGGAGATAAGAGAGGACACTTCTCTCTATTAATTAGGTAGCTAACACAATATATGAAACACCTAAATTAACCCCCCAAAACCCCAACCCCCCCCCCCCCCCCTTTCAAAAAAAAAAACAAAAACCCCAACCCCTGAAATGCTGACGCGTGGATGCCTATTGGTCCCGGTTAGTGCCACCAACCGGGACCAAAGGCCCCCCGGCCTGGGCTGGCCGCAGCGGCCACGTGGAGGACCTTCTGTCCCGGTTCGTGTAAGAGCCGGGACTAAAGGGTTAGGGCATTAGTAATGACCCTTTAGTCCCGGTTCGAAAACCGGGACAAAAGGCCCTTATCAATCGGGACAATAGGCCCTTTTTCTACTAGTGCTAGTTGCTCCTAAAAATTTAGTTTTGCTAAGCTGGCCACAAAATAAGGCCACACGCAACTTTCAAAATGTGCAACCACTAGGATTTTGCTAGATTTTCTGGAAATGCGTTTTATTAACTTGTAATGATGTATGAATGTGATATAGAACACTATGTACATACATCCGGCATCTCATAGTTAGCATGCACACGACCAACATGAACACACATGCACAAAGGATCCGCCCGTAAAGAGCAAAGTCCGAGCAGATGAAAAACAAATAGAAAAAAGAGCAACATTGATCTTCGTCGAGCAGTTTGCGGCCATCGAAAATGATGGAAGCGCAGATGGTTGAGACGTGATATCTAAACCACACACACACCAAGCAAATAGCCAGTCACAGAGGCATTGTTTGCACACGCGAGAATATACAGGGTCTAATACATTTTTCGAGGTAGTCTTTGATGAATGATAAAAATATTAATATATGAGATGTAGGATATGAAAATTATATCATTAGAAACTGCCTTCACGTACGAATTCAATGGTAGCTTTGTGTAACATGTATGTCATATATTATTGTGCTAACCCGTGATAAAAGGTAACCTCAAAAAATGTATTAGGCCTTATAATAGAGGGGTATGAGAAATGTTCATGAATATAATCTACTTGGTACACAAAACACGGTCATCCAGTGAGAAAAAATCCAGCTGGTGTGTATCGAATGATGTGGATCCTGAATGCCTGATCGATGGAGGCGGAGAGGACTAAAGAAAGACTATTACTGCTTGTGAAACTGTTTCATGTGCAGAAACGACACATGCGGATCAATGATCACGTAACTGGCACAGGGGAGGAGGGGCTGTCGGGCAGATCTTCCTCGAGCTTGCTTTCCCACCGCTAGGGCCCGGTCCTCTTTTGTTCTCTCCAACGTGTCCATCCTCAAACCGCGCGCATAAGTCCAGGCTGCGCGGTCCGAACGTGTTGTGTCATCCAACGTGGGTCTGTATTAGTCCGTTTGGCGATTCGGATGCATTTTTTTCTCAAAAACCAGAGACCAAGTAGGAGGGAGGGCTTTGCCGGAGTCTGGAACGCTACCACGTCCGTGTCTGGCAACCGTGGCTCACCCAACAACCCCACCCGCGTCACTTCTTGCACCGCATCAATGTCGTCCAGAGCATGCAGCGATCGGCATTGATGCCGCCTTATGTGACAGGACGGGAGGACGGCGCTGACCAACGCGACCTCTCGGTAGCCACAGCTTCAACGCGGACGCAACTTCCCGAGAATCAACTCCGTCAGCTACGCCGCATTGAAGCGGCTGACCGTTTCGCATGGCCTGGCCGAGGCTTTATAAGCCGTGCTTTGGCGCCGTCTACATCGCAATCTCCGCATCTCTTCGCTCGTCCTTCTCCTCCTCCCCTCCCCGCCCCTCTTCCTCCAACAACAGTTTGCACCAGCGACGCAGTGCCAGGTGTATGCCGCCACGGACGAGGAGTACGAGCAGCAGATGGAGCGGATGCTCCATTGCTCCGTCCACCGCCTGAACGACCCATTGGCGCCATCAGGGACGCTCCTCCCCGTGAAGCCAGACCCCGCATACCCTCTCCGCTGCGTGAAGGAGGATCCCCTCTCGCTGCTGCCCGGGCACGTGAAGGAGGAGCGTATCTCTCTACCGCCCCGGCGCGTGAAGGGGGAGTGGATCTCTCCGCTGCCCCGGCGCGTGAACGAGGAGCGGATCTCTCCGTCGCCCGGACGCGTAAAGAAGGAGCGCGCTCACGGCCACCCGTGTCCAATGCGATCGCCGCAAAGGCGCGCGGTCGCATTCGCCACTACCTGGACGACAGCGGCAGTTGTTCGTCGTCCTGGAGCGCCCTAACGACGCAGGAGTACGCCGATAGGGAGCGGCGCTGGCGGGATAGGCGGAACACGGCGCGTCGGTCGGAGTTTGTGGACTCTGACGTCCTGCCGCCACACATCGCGGCGGACCCGGAGCTGGCGTACGCCTGGGCCCTGGACCGCTTCGTGACGACAGCGGAGACTAGCAAGTGCCATCTTCACCGCCTCGACGGGGAGATGGCCAACTACGGCGAGGAGTGGTCTCTCAGCGTGATCGCCACCGCCCTCTCCCTCAGCCCACCTTGTCAGTGGCCACAGATGCACTGCGCACAACGTAGGAGGAAGCTGAGAGGATCATCCGCGAGCGTCAGGCGGCTGCCGGGAAGCCGCCGCTTCCGCCGTCTGAAGCCTGACGACGATGACTCCGACGGCGGATCCAGCGACGATGACAGAGTAGCCGCCAACCAGCCCGACATGGCCTACAAGGTCAGCGTCAAGTATAGGTAGTGTAGGGTTAGGTTTTTTTTCTGGTTTTTAGTTCTCCGGAAGAAATATCGTCCGGTTTTATGTAAAAATTATCCTAGTTTAAATGAATATCACGCGGTTTGTTCGATTTTGAATCAAATTTGTTCATTTTCGTTAAAATTCATTTTAAATGTAAGCGGACATATGCGGCTAGCTTTGGATGGCGGCCTTCCGGCATCAGTATCTGCAGACTGGTCCCCCTTATCCGCGGACAGATGCCGAAGCAAATCTGCGGATCGGTGTTGGAGATGCTCTTAGGTAGTACTTCCTCCGTCCGGAAATACTTGTTGGAGGAATGGATGTATCTAGACGTATTTTAGTTCTAGATACATCCATGTTTATGCATTTCTCCGACAAGTATTTCCGGACGGAGGGAGTAAAACACACGGCAGTCAAAAGAAGAAAAAGGTAATAACACACACACACACATCAATTCTTTCTGTTTTTTTTGCACACAAACCAACTCAATGCCATGTTAACACCTGTACATATTGTAAGCAAATTAGCATGAAACAAGTTTCCCTAGCTAGCTAACAAATTAAAATCCACCACTGTTCATTGGTCGATCGGCAGACACACTGCAGGCACGTGGTCCAGATCAATCGATGGCTAGCCGGCCCGTGGGTGCTCCCCGAGCTAACTAACTGTTGACGATCCACCACTGTTCATTGAATCGATCGGCAGATTCAGGCACCTGCGCCAGATCAATCGATGGCTATGCAGTACTGCCCTAGCTAGCTAACAATTGAAAATCCTCCACCACTGTTCATTGGGTCGATCAGCAGATACACTACAGGCACACGGTACAGAACAATCGGTGGATCTAGATCGAGCTAATATGTTCTGCAGTCCATAAACTTGGTTCGCATGTGATTTTTGAATTTTTAGGTATTAGACCACATGCGCCAACGAATTGCCATAAAAGACTACAAGCGGAAATCATTGACAAAACTACCGTGTAACGGCACCTGTGCCACGAAACACAAGGCACTTGCCGCCGCCGTATCCCGTGGCGGGTAGTTGCATATCAGGAATCCCTCCGCTTCATAATTTGCACTACGTGTTTTTTTGCTGCTAAAGCAATGTTGGTCCCCGCGCATTAAAAATACTACAGTGGCGCGCTATAATTTTATTGGATGTGAACTTTTGTGCGGCTATTGGAGATGCTCTGTGTGCCACGGCATGTCAATTTTTCAGGTTGTTTGGGTACCATGTTTATATGGAACCCGTGTAAGCAAAACTGATTTCGTCCCGATTTTGATGTAAACTCTGTTTGGATAATTCAACCAATCCATGGATTACTAAAATCAGTTTTGCATGTACGCATAATTCTGCGTTTATGGAGAATCGACAAATAGTCCTTTTTTGCAAAAGCTGGTTTCATGTGAACGAAACCAACTCGCCAAGGATAGTACGACGTTCTCGGTCCTCTGTTGCGCCCCCGCGGCAGCGGGGGAAGTGCCCGAGGCGACATGGTGATCAGGCAGCCCGGCTCCGGCAGCTGTCGTGTGCGCAGATGGAGGCCATGAAGCGCGATTGACATCGGCCATGGTCAGCGAGGGTAGCTTCAACATCGTCTCTACATCACGCGCCTCGCCGGCTCATCCCAGCTGGCCGCCGTCAAAGTGCACCGCGCTTCTGCCCAACTAGTGTTATATTCGAAGTTTTTAAGCCAAACAACATATTCTACAAACCAGTTTAAAAAATCAACAATTTAAAACTGGTTTTCCTAAAAATCCTCTCAAAACTGATTTTACTAAAACTTGTTCCAAATACTAGTTATCGAAAACAACCATAGTAGTTTCCGCGAGTGCTATAGTGAAAATATCGCAGGAGAACTACATACCGCACACCACTATAATACAAGAATTGTGTGCAGTAGCACTTGGTCGAGTTCGAAGTCTCATCTACCTACGGGCAACCATCAGAGGCGGTTTGTTCTGTACAAACATATGTGATATTGAGAAATCATTGTAAAAAAAAGCACCTTAGAAAACGATTGCGCACATTCCCGTTCATACTCATACATAATTAACTAAACAACATAAAAGAAACATTACTTATCAGTAAAGGTTCAGACAACAGCAAAATAAAAGCTAAGCTATTACAAGATCCAGGCATCATGGAAGACAAGGAAGAGCAGCATCGCTCCCACTTAACTTGAAAACATACTTAAATTACCAAAACAACTACTCATCATCATTATCGCGGGGCTCCACTATTGGTGCGAGGTTGAAATATTTTCTGCAATGATGCCACATCCCCTCTCAGAAGGAAGGATCCAGATCCGGCTCGGCGTCAACCATGTCCGTGAACAATACATAGGCCCGACTATTCCTCTCCTCCTCCCCCACACTATCAGCGAGCACGCAGAAGCCAACATCGGCAACCAAATGCACGGGTCCGACCGCGGCCGCGGCCAAAAGCTCGTGTGCAACTGTGGCTTGAAGGGCATGTTCCAAGTGGTTGTAAACATGAACGGCCTCATCCGCGCACGCCATCAAAGTGCGAGCAAACTCTACCGCGGTTGTCGCCCTGGCCACCGCTGAATCCAAGCATGCCGCCAAGGAAACTGCGGCCTCATCACCGCGTGCCACCCTGGTCAAGTACTCATCCGCGTGTGCCACCAATTCAGCTATGCGTGCCACCAAGGCCGCCACGCTCTCATCAACACTTGCCGCTGTGGCCCCGGACTCCTCGACGCATACGATCTCCCTCTCCCCCGAGAGTGCTGCCACACCAGTGTGCTCTTACGTGAGGGAGAGGGTGGTTCGTGTTTTAGAGGCCACGGGTCCCGTGGACAAGGATTTGGTGGCAGCAAGAGAAGAGGGAAGAAGGAGGTATTTGGAGCGGCGTGGCAAGAGGAAGTTGGATTTGGGGGAGGCGAGGAAAGAGATGAACGGGGAAGAGAGGATATTTGTCTCGAGGGATGTCGATTGCAGATTGTTGTTAAAAAAATTCCGTGTGTGATTGTGTCAATAGAAAAACGATTCGTAATTCTGGAAAATGTGAACTGACTCTGAAAACTCGAAACTTTGCATGTTGTCATGAACCGACTTCAGAATGCCGTGTTAAAACTTTGATATGGTTTGGAGAAAATTGTTACGTATACTCTTTGGAAAGCAAACCATCCCCGACAAAGGATCATGGTTTCGAGAGGAGGTGCGTCAAGTTTGGAAGAAATTTGAAACATCCTTCATCATCTCACCTTGAAAAAATTTGAACGCTACTCATACACTATGGAATCATTCATGTTCAAATTTGCCTTTTCAGGGCTCATTTGCTATATTTATGTCATTTAATGCATATGCAAGGAATGGATAGAAATTTGAGATATGGAATTCTATGTATTTGTAATTCTTGAAAATGTCAACGGACTCTAAAAACTCGAAAATTTTCACGGTGTCATGTAAGGACTTCGAATGCCATGGTTAAAAATTGAGATGCTTTGGAGAAAATTGTGATGTACACCATGGAATCATTGATGTCAACTTTGGCTTTTTTGGGGGGCTCATTTCCTATATAGGTCATTGAGTGCATTTATATGGCATTTAATGGAAGAAATTCAAAAGTGAACTACTGGTACAAGAATAATGCACAAAAATGGGTCGAAAGATAACACTTAGGTTCTTGTGCACATGTATATGCCCTATACAAGGCATGGGCAAAAATCTCAGATAACTTGCCTGCAAATGCTCAACCGCAAACAATAGAGTTTTGTGTTTTCTAATTCTTGAAAATGTAAACTAACTCTGATAATTTTTAAGCTTGGCATGGTGTCATGATAAGACCCCAGAATGTCGTGGTAAAAACTTGAGATGGTTTGGATAAACTTTAGAAATCGAACCACCTTTGGCGTAGGATCGTGGTTTCGAGAGGGGGTGCATCAGGCTTGGAAGAAATTTGACACATGCTTAGTTGTCTCACCTTGAAAAAATTTGTATGCTATTCATACATCATGGAATAATTCATGTTCAAATTTTCCCCTTTTCGGGGCTCATTTGTTATATTTAAGTCATTAAGTGCATTTATATGATATTTAATGAAAATAATTCAAAGGCGAACTGCTGGTACGTTAAATAGTGCACAAAAATGGGTCAAAGAATCACACCTGGGGTCTTGTGAACATGTATATGCCCTACGCAAGGAATGGATAGAAATTTTAGATAACTTGCTTGCAAATGCTCAACCACAAACATGGAGTTTTGTGTTTTCCTAATTCTTGAAAAAGTAAACTGGCTCTAAAAAACTCAAAACTTGGCATCATGTCTTGATAGGACCTCAGAATGCCGCGGTAAATATTTGAGATGTTTGGAGATAAGTGAGACATACACTCTTTGGAAATCAATCAACCTCTGGCATAGGACCATGGTTTCGAGAGGGGTTGCGTCAAGTTTGGGAGAAATTTGACACATGCGACGTTGACTCACCTTGAATTTTTTTTTGAATGTTATTCATACACCATGGAATAATTCATGCACAAATTTTGCCTTTTTCGGGGATCATTTGTTATATTAAGTTAGTAAGTGCATTTATATGGTATTTAATGAAAGTAATTCAAAAGCAAACTATTGGTACGTTAAATAGGGCACAAAAATGGGTCGAGAAATCACACTTGGGGTCTTCTGAACATGTATATGCCCTACACTACAAATATAAATTTTAGATAACTTTCTTGCAAATGCTCAACCACAAAAATGGAGTTTTGTTTTTACTAATTCTTGAAAAACTGATTCTGAAAAACTTAAAACTTGGCATGGTGTCATGATATGACCTCAGAATGTTGTGGAAACATTTGAGATTCTTTGGATAAAATTGTGACGTGCACAATTTGGAAACTGAACCATCTTCAGCAAAGGATAGTGGTTTCAAGACCAGATGCGCCAAGTTTGGAACAAATTTGACACATCCTTCGTCGTCCCTCCATGAAATTTTTTTACGCTATTCATACAATAGTTGCTTGTGAAACTTCAAGCATCCCACCCAATTGTTTTTAAATAATCATATGAACTATATCGCAAACGAAACAATCCCTAAAATTGTATGTGATGAGTAATATTCATAACACAATTCTAAACATTCATCCGTCTGCCGAACAAACACTACAAAAAAAAGACACATCCGTGACATTTTGGGCCGAACGAAATTTTTTTCTGTCATATATATGACACTTCTATGACGATAATTGTGACAAAACCCGGTATCATCATAGATGTGTTGGGCTCCTACTTCTATGACAAAAAATCATGACAGAAAATGGGCTTTTCGTCCTGCGCGGGCCGGAGACGCAGCTGCATGACATTCTTTGGGCCGTCCATGACGGAAAAAACCGTGGTAGAAGCGAGGGGGAGGAAAATTTCGGGGAGTTCCCGGTTACAGTGGGAGGTCGGGGGCCGAGCGATGCGCGTTTCTCTCGTACACGTACGCGCGCGTGTGCGAGGCGTTGGCTCTAACTGAACCCGAGCGAGGCGTTGGGCTCTAACTGAACCCGAGCGATTGCACTGCAGGCTACGTGTTACTGAACCCGAGCGATCAATTGATGGCTGTTAACTGAACCCGATCGAGCGATTCCTTCACTACTACTGCTAACTGAAGCCGATCGATTGGATGAACAGTGAGCGTTGCCGGGGGGGGGGGGGGGGGGGGGGTTGGATGAACAGTGAGCGGTGGCGTTGCCTCTGGATGAACAGGACCCCGTGGTGTGGAGGGCCGGATGAACAGTAGACGGTGGAGGGGTGCCCGTGGAGGGGTGGTTGAACAGGACCCGGTGGAGTAGCGCGCGGTGGAGGCTGGATGAACAGGAGCCCGTGGAGGCTGGAGGAGGTCGACGGTAGCCCGTGGAGGCTGGAGGAGGTCGATGGTGGAGATGAACAGTATCCTGTGGAGTCCCGTTTTGCGGTACGCCACACCCCTCCCGATGAACAGGCCCCCGTTTCGACCGTAGGAGGTCCGTTTCGTCCGTTTTGCGGTACGCCACACCCCTCCCGATCAACAGGACCCCCGTTTCGACCGTAGGAGGTCCGTTTCGTCCATTTTGCGGTACGCCACACCCCTCTCGATCAACAGGACCCCCGTTTCGATCGTAGGAGGTCCGTTTCATCCGTTTTGCAGTACGCCACACCCCTCCCGATCAACAAGTCCCCCGTTTCGACCGTAGGAGGTCCGTTTCCTCCGTTTTGCGGTACGCCACACCCGTCCTGATCAACAGGACCCCGTTCCGAACATAGGAGGTCCGTTTCCTCCGTTTTGCGGTACGCCAGGCCTCATTTCCATCGCCTGTTCAGTCCAAGCCCTCTCGATGAACACGACCACGCATTCCGTTCCGACCCAGCCGGTTGGCTCCCACGCATTCCGTTGCCTCCCGATGAACACGACGCATTCCGTTGCCTCCCCATGAACACGACGCATTCCGTTGCCTCCCCATGAACACGACGACGATGATATTTCTCCATTCCGACCCAGCCATGTACACGAGCCATGGCCGTACGTATGCGCGAGTAGGCGTTCGAGACCCTGCCCGTATGTACACATACATGGCCGTATTTTCTTTCTTGCACCCTGGCCGCTGTACGTACGTGTACATGCTACGTGCGCGCCTCTACTACAACACGTGCGCGCCTCTACTACGACACGTGCGCGCCTCGACATCGACCAGTATGTACGTACACGTTCATGACCAGAATGACAACGCTACGTACGCTTCGACCAGGTGGGTCCCGACTGTCAGGCACTTCCTTGCCTGCGAAGATGTAGCTGGTGTGTCCCAGCAGTCAGGGGGCGAATCATTTTTTTTGCCCGGACGCACTTCCTTGCGGGCGAAGATGTAGCCGGTGGGTCCCAGCAGTCAGGGGGGCGAATCGTTTTTTTGCCCGGACGCACTTCCTTGCGTGCGAAGGTGTCACTACTAGGAAAAGGCCTACTAGTGGCGCACCAGTTTTGCCTACTAATGGCGCACTACTGGTGCGCCACTAGTACCACGCCACTAGTATTAAATACTAATGGCGCACCACTGGTGCGCCATTGGTATCTGGTATACTAATGGCGCATCACGCCGTGCGCCATTAGTATAGACCAACATGCGCCATTAGTGTGCCTCCCAGGGGGTGATATTTACACATGTGCTTTGCCATACTAATGGCGCACTGTGGGGTGATGCGCCATTAGTATCCTTTGGCATACTAATGGCGCACGTTGGGGTGATGCGCCATTAGTATGAATATAAGAGATTTTTTTTTGATATTTGCACAGGTTACAAAATATATTATTGGACAGAATATAGACAGCACCACACAGCAACAGCAGATTCATCGAATACAATAGAAGATTAGTCTCCGAATATAATTAATCATATTAGTCTCCAAATTCAAAAGAACAAATAAAGATAGAACATTACAAGTCTCGAGACCGCGAGTAGCGAGTTTGTCTTCACATTACAAGTCGATGTCGATCATCTAAACTACCATCACATAGAAGAGAGCTGCGGTCATCACGATGAGCATCATCGCGATGAAACTGGTCTTCATCCGGTTCCTCCAACGCTCCCTCCTCTCTCCCGCTAGATAGCGCGCGTATCTAGATTCCGCCTCCGCCCTAGTGGTGTACCCTTTGTAACTGTTACCGCTGAAACGGTGAACCTGTCTCCGACACTCCTCCCAGTCGTCGTAGACTCCGGGAACCTTACCCTTGTACACGACATACGACGGCATCTCTATGCACTAGCCAAACAACAGACAATACATAAGCAATATATAAGTATGCAACAAAAGGATCGGAAGAGAAAAGCAAGACATTAATAGCACGATTCATGGTCCTACTAATAAATAGCATCGATTACATCTAAGTTGAACGACTGTCCAAACCAAAGAGACATACAAGTTCATTAAAGTTTAATTACAACATGAGCTAATCGATGTTTCAGAACTACACATAGCATCACTACTTTCGACTCGACTCATGGGACCGGAGCGTGGATGAAGCCCCCGTCTTTCGTGATGGTCATGAAGTCGCGGGCGTTGTCAGCCTGCATTTGTAGCATTGTGTCTATCTCACTGTTGGACGGTTGATTTTTGAGGTAGAACTGCCCCGAGGTACGAAGGACATCTTGATGGATGATTTCTGCAAACTCCGACTGGATGCGAAAGAATTCTTGTCGGATGTCCGCGTCCTAGATTGCCGCCAAGCTTGCGGCCCAATCTTTGAGATTATTTGGTAGCAGAAGGTGATTATAGTCCCGTACGATCGCCCGCATGTGATGGAGGGCGTAGTAGGCATCCTTCTGACCGCCAGGCGGCTGCTTGACGCAGGGGAACGTCGTATTGTGGGTGAACACGTTCCTGCCATACCTACGAGCTGGCCTCTTAAAGGTGCCTCCAGATGCGGCGTAGCCGGGGAGAGCATCATCAAGAACTTTCTTGATATTTGTGTAGTCCATCTTTTAGTCATGGTCCGGGTCAAAATACGTGGCCATGGAATATTTCGGGCTTAAGAGGATGAGTGTGCAATGTGTGTCACTACACAGAACACGGAATGTTAGAAAAAAAAAGAACGATCAAAATCTAAGAAACCATATGTTACGGGGCGGTTAGGGGATGACTTACTCGGAAAGTAAGGCACGAGGAAGTTATCCTTATCTGGGTTTGCCAGAATGATGCCTTCGAGGAGTGTACTTGCGACTTGCCGGTCCCCAGTGCTGCCCAAGATCTTGGCATGCATGTAGAAGGGGTCCACTATCACAATGTCCGGGGTTTTGTCTCTAATGATCCGCATCTCCATACTCAGTGAAAACAGCCGAACGAAGGTGTAGTGCAGCGGATGAAGGTTAAACATAGCAAAGATGTCATCAAACCGCAGGACGATCGTACCCCCGACGGCGCTATCCACAAAACCCTTGCCCTCTGGCACCTTGGCCACAAAAACCGGGTATGCCACATCATTCTCTCTGAGACGCCGCTTCTCGAAAGAAAGAACACTGTCATTTAGACTCCGCATAGCACCGGTTGCAGCATTGAGCATATTTGTCGGTAGCATCGCCCTACCCGCCACATGCAGCCTCCTCGAGATATCCTTAGGTGAAGGTGGCCCGTCCTGAGCACGGATCGTACTCGGTGCCGGCTGGCTCGCACCGGCGCCCTGGTTAGTCTTTCGTTTCCGTCCCTTCTTCTTGATCTGCTGTAATGGGATCGAGTTCTGCTCACAGACCGCCTTCTTGAGCGTGTTGGGGCTGATAATATTTCGCACCTCAGCTATCTGAGGCTCGGTGAAGGCGGCAGCTGGAGGCGTCTCCTGAGAACTGAACGCCAGACGATGCCTGTTGCAATTGGGTTTCTCCGCCGTACCAGCTAGATCGCGGTCCTCTTTTTCAGGGTTGGGTTCTTGAGAAGGAGGCCCGCAGAACTCGTCACCGTACCCATGTTCGGAAAAGTACTTATCGACGTTGGTAAATGTACCGTCGTCGTTATCGTCGTCGTCCGGATCCTGTGCCATGTGCATGTCCGGATCCTGTGCCATAGGGATGTCCTGCATGTCCGGTAGCGTTGTGCCGTTCTTGCCATGGCTTGGCGCTGGCAAGACTGGCGGTCTTGTCTGTGGGGTGGTGTCCCCCACCCCCAAACGAATCTGGCTCTTCGGCCAAAGCAGGGGCCAGCTTACACAGGCGCTGAGGGTCATCACATCATCTTCGTCGGCCCCAGCGGGTCGAATCGGAGGTAACAACTCGTCGCAGCCTGGCAGCACCCGAACCAGTTCAACCCTATACAAGGTGGGTGGCATCGGATTACCGTGGAACACACGGTTGCCCGGTTGAATGATTCTGCCCTTGGCGACATCGACCAACTCGCCGCCCACAAAGTGCAGGAGAGTGCAAGGAACGTCGGCAGCGCCCTGCGAAAACATGTAGGGCGTCAGGGATGCCCAGTCAAAGGCAAGGAGATGAAGTCAACGGCCGAGAGGCTTAGTTACCATGATGCCGTCGAGCTCGGCTAATGTCGAGGCACCGCCAACGGCGGGCGTGCAACTGACGGAGGGGCCGCTTGCTGGCGAGGTGCCGGCCGGCGTACACCCGGGTGCATTAAGCTCCAATGCCCGTGCCGGCGCCGGAGACACGAATACCGCCTCCGCCGGAGACACCAATGGCGTCGCCTGCGCGTTGTGCGAGTTGCTGGCCGTGAAGCTGGGAACCGGGGGAGGCCCCTGTTGGCCGCCCGCAATCCACGTCGTCAGCCCCTGAATCAAGGTAGGCATCATGGCGGTGAGCGTCGTTCCCAGTTGTTGTTGCACTTGCTCTTGGACAATCTCCGGAATCCGCGCCACTTGTGCCTTGAGTTCTTGAACCTCGCGCGCTGGCTTTCCGAGCTGGTCTTTTTCTCCTTTCGCCCACCAGCGGTATAGTATGACGACCATTTTGTGGACAAGCCTTTGCCGGCCACACGACCAGCTGACGACGGCTTACTGAGCTTATCCTTGTTTTTCATTACGTTCAACGCCCTATTTAAAGGGGTGTCGAAAGGGGAGCTCTGAGACGACCCCGCGCTACTGCTTTCAGCCTCCTGCGGAAGGAATGTGAACCATTTAGAAATTTGGCTTCATTAATTAGAATGCAACCATATGGAGCTAATTACGCGGGGGTGTATTCCTTACCAGAACAAGCTCAAGCGCCCTGGTCTTCGGATCCGTGGTAAGCTCCTTTGTTACCAGGTCCTCCTTGTACCAGGCCCTGACAAAGTTCCTGGTCTACTTGTCACGGTATTTCTCGAAGCGGGGCGGTAGGCCTTGCTCGGCACGCTCCGCGTCCTCCTTGTCCCATATAGGCTCCGCCACTCTGTAACCGCCAGGACCGAGTTGGTGGACCCCTAAGTTCAACTGCCGCATTTCTTTCCCCCACTGACTTGATTCGGAGGTTGCGCTGTTCTCGCACTTGATCTTGAACTCCTTGTAGTCATCTTCGCTGATCAAAGGATATTTCGCCTTGATCTTCTCATAACTATCACCTTTTTCAATCATTGCCTTCACCGTGCTTCTCCAAGTAGACAGGGCCGTGCTCATCCTCGTGAGGGCGGCACTGTTCACTTTATTCCCTGAGAGGCGTGTGTTTGCAAAGTCAGCGGGGAACTTGTATCGTTCGTGCAGCTTCGTGAAGAGGAGGCTGTGCAAATTCCCTCGGTCCTTATGCCTTAGGTTCTCGGTGTTGATCGAGACGGTGCTCCGGAGAATGCACCCGAGCTGAACCGAGTACCCCTTGACTAATTCTTTGGGCGCCGTTGGATGCCCGTCGGAGTTCACTTCAGTAAATTCCTCCTTGACGGTGCCGAGCACGCTCGGGTGCCGGTCCTTCCGTTGCCTCTTGGGTTGGCTGCCATCTGTCCGTGCGCCGCCATCATCAGTAGTGGCATCCTCGGCGGCACCATCGGTGGTGTCATCCCCGACGCCACTAGGGGTTGTGTAGTCAGGATCGGTGTCTTCCGCGGCGTCCTCATAGCGGTGAGGTTCTTCCTCCAGCTCCTGGGACAGCTCCCAAAATTGCTTGCCGCCCGAACCGCCGGCCTCATCGTTGTGGGCCATGTTTCGCTCTAAATAGGAAAAAAGTTTGGTCAAAAAGTTGGTTATTGTCAAGGAACAAGATCATGGTCTCATCATTTAGGGTTTGTCGACACCGAGGCATCCTAAAAGCTAAGCTTTTATCATTTAGGGTTTGTCGACGCCGAGGCACCCTAAATGCCTAAACGTACATCATTTTGGTTCTCATCGACACTGAGGCACCTTAAAAGACAAGGTTTTATCATTTAGGGTTTGTCGACGCCGAGGCACCCTAAATGCTAAGTTAAGTTTTCATCATTTAGGGTTTATCGATGCCGAGGCACCCTAGGTTGACTGATATATATGGGTATCTTCTAATAATATACCCTACTTAATTAAGGACAAACACCAAGAGACAGTAAACATATCACACTTCTATATCTATAACACAAGAGGCAGTTGATCCTACTTAATTAAGTACTAAGATACCCCGACCCATGCATTAGTCGCAAGTACCCCATATGTCCTATTTTTAGCAAAGTCATGCTAAAATTCACGGAAAATTTTAGCATGACCTTTGTTGAAAATAGGACATATGGAGTACCCGAATTTGCCGGAACGGAAGTTAATCGACATTCCGGCAAACTCAAGGGCCTCTCGGGGTACCTGCAAAATCATCACGACACGATGGTCGGAGACAAAACCCAGCAAACTAGCAATTGATGGATCAACACGTAAAACATGTCCAATAAGAGCATATAATTCAACAACTCCACTGAAAATGAGAGCTGAAAGATGCAGGGAGCACAAACTGCTCAGAAAAATCAATCCATCTAGCATTTCAGGTTTTGCTAGAAATACCTTTAACATCAGTATCAGTATGATTATAGATTCAACATCAGTATGATTTATAGAGTCAAATACCTTCAACGAGGGATACAAATAATTTTCATTTTCATATTTTAAGAACTATAAATAAACCATCCAGTAAGTATAATCAAGGTAATCAACCATTCCCATAAAACAAGACAAGTTTTATTCAGTACTGCTAATATGGTTGGAGATTACTATGAACATGTGGCAAGACTACTTTGATAACAAGGGCCTCTAGTTGGCCAGTAGTTGAACTAGCAGCTTGGCCATCACTGGCGCCACGCACTGCTGTGACAGCTCTCAGCAGTAACCTCCAAGGCTCCGACAACCGACACAGATAACCTGTCTCAAAGATGAGCCTCAAGACAAGCTTCGCATTCTACTTTATGCTTCATTGAAGTTCAGAGAACTCTCCAAAAGAAAGGTTCAGGTGCCAATTGGTATCATGTTAAAGCCAACAATGTAAAATGATCTACAACCTTATGTAAAGTGCCAACTCCACAGATTTCTTTTTCATAGCTTTTATATTATTTCTAGAAGCAACACAACAGGGTTAAACACCAGAATCTTGAGTTTCATTTTTTCCAGAATTTTAGAGGCCCCACAAATTCAGTTCAGGTATTTTATACCATGTTAAAGACAGTAAAGTACAGAGGTTTAGCCCTGGTCCTTAGATTCAGTTTCCTAATCCTTTTGTTTTCTACAAAGATATTCCCAACCTTCATGATGCTGGTAAGAAAAGAGCTACTCTCTGAATCTTTTATCTATTTATACCTGTAAATTAGCACTCTGATGCTGGCCTTGACAGATGATCCCACTATGTCGTTTGCTGGAATCTACAAAATGATCCCACTATGTTGACAAATGATCCCACTATGTTGTTATACTTGAGAACACTGTAACAAAATCAAAACCGCAATAAACAGTGGTCAAATACAGAAGAAGGAACAATTTATTTGTGACATAGTTACAAATGATGACAGAATAAAGCAACACCCTGCACTAGCCTAAAAACAAGTGAATTCTAGTCACATTGACACTCTTGGTTTTCTACAAACACGAAGTACTGGGGCACACAAAAGTTCTGAAATTTGTGTGCCTAACTGAATTTTCAGTAACCGAATAAACTGAATTTTCAAAACTGCAAGAAGCCATTTAAAAAAATCCTCTCATCTCATATGGGGAGTGCTAACCCTAAGACTAATAGTTTGTTGTGCAGTACATCTACACTGATGCCCTGTCCATTTGTCCCTCCCCAACTAGATACTAGAGTAGCACTGTTGATGCCCTGTTCTTGCTGAACTTTATGACAGTATATACAACAACTTATCCTCTTAAGCCAAAACAACTTTGTAAAAGCCAGATGCAACTTGTTGAGCTAATTTTTTAGATGACCCATAAGACAAACTGAAAATAGTTGTTGTTGCTGAACTAATCTGACCACTATAACCTGTTCATCATTCAGCCATTGTTGTTGTTGCTGCCAGAATTTCAGCAAGCAACATGCCTAAATCCAGTGCTTGTTTGACTTTACTGAATTACCAACGCATGGCACACAACACATTTATATTTTGTCAGGTCACACAACACATGCCTGAGGAGGAAGATTGAATTTTCTACAGAAGCATCATCAGGTACACTTCAACATGTGCTAGCAGCAACAAATGGTCAATATTCATTCTTATTTATGGTCAATATTTATAACATATCAACAAATGGCAAGAATATTGAGTAATCTACTGCAGTTTGATCTACTGCAAATAATCTGTTGCAATTTGATCTACTCCAGAAAACTTTCAGTAACAAGTGAGAAGCATCTGCATTTTCTTAGTGAACTTTTGAGTGCATTTATCACTTGTTGGAGTATGCTACAGCTTCTGCAAATCACAAACTCCATTAGTTTACATCTCAGTTTTAGCTAACACTACAGTTTCAGTGAAGGAGTCATAACTGAATAAGAGGCACTATAAATGAATTTGATGGCATCAAACTAAATTTTCACTATAATATGTTCATCATTTAGCAGCAGTGTACAACCTTTGTCCTGGATTATATCTCTACCTTCGTATCCACTGACTGAATTTCCTCTACAGCTTGACAACCAGTGTAAACTACTGTAATGAGAACAGCAAATTTAAACTCACAGCAACAAATTGAACAGTGAGTAAGCCTGAAGATTCTTCTCTTGCAAACCCCCAACCATAGCTACTTAATTCTCCAACCCCCTTTCCTTGTCCAAAATTCTCCAACCCCCAACCCTAGAACACATCAGAAGGAAATCAAGAGGGGGAAGAGGGGGAAGCGGCTCGGTTGCTCACTGGGGAGGTCGAGGGCGACTCGGGGTAGCCGGAGCTAGTTGAGGCGGCGCGAATTCGGCGTCGAGCGGTGGCGTGGTGGCCGAGGCGGAGGAAATCGGCGGGCGTCGAAGGGATGGCTCGAGGGCGTCCGAGCTCGTCCGGGTCCTCGTAGTCGAAGAGGAAGACGGTGGCGGTCCTCCTGGGCAGGCCGCGCGGTGTTGGACAGCGAGCACGAGGTTGACGCAGGCGGGGCCGCGGGGGGAGGGGACGCTTGGGCGGGAGGACGTCGAGGGCGCGGGCGCGGGCGGAGGGGGGACGGCGAGGGAGGCGGCGCTCGGCTCGGGGAGGCGGCGTTGGGGGCGGTGGTGGTCGGGTGCGGCGGGGGCAGCGAGCACGGCCGGGGACGGCGAGCACGGGGGCTGTGGTGGTCGGGCGTGGGTGAGATGAGGCAGGGGAGGGATTAGAGAGAAATTTGAGAGATTGGGGATTTTAGTGTGGGGGGAGGCTTAGCAATGGCGCACCACCTAGCGGTGTGCCATTTGTATGTTTTTTTAGATAGCCATGGCGCACCCCCGAGCGGTGCGCCATTGGTAATCTTTTTTTTAGATACCAATGGCGCACCATCTAGCGGTGCGCCATAAGTAAAAAAAAATTTGCATAGCAATGGCGCACCAGCCAGAGGTGCGCCATAAGTAATTTTATTATTATTATTTTTTGTTGCATCTAATAACTTTTTAGAAAATGAATATGAATATGAAACAGTAATAATTTTTTATAAAAACTGTAATAATTTTTTTTAAATATCATCAAATTTGTTATTTGAAAATATCATCAAATTTGTTATTTGAAAATATAATCAAATTTGTTTCTTTTTTGGATTTTTAGTTGCATTCATTTGTGACGGTGGAGCGAGGGAGGGTGCGGGGGGTCGGCGGCGGCGGTGGAGCGGGGGAGGGTGCGGGGGGTCGTCGGCGGCGGTGGAGCGGGGGAGGGTGCGGGGGGGGGGGGTCGTCAGCGGCGGTGGAGCGGGGGAGGGTGCGGGGGGGTCGTCAGCGGCGGTGGAGCGGGGGAGGGTGCGGTGGGTCGTCGGCGGCGGTGGAGCGGGGGAGAGGGTGCGGGGGGTGCTCGGCGGCGAGGGGGATCTGGCGAGGTGGGAAAGCGATCGAGATGGAGGGGGATCGAGATCGAGTGTCCTCATGAATATTCACTATTTTTTCATATTGAATATGAAAAAATATCATCAAATTTGAAAAAATATTCATGAATTCAAAAAGTGCCCATGAAATTTAAAAATATTCATGAGTTCAAAAAGTGCCCATGAAATATAATCGAGAAATGAAGGCTACAATTTAAATACAATCGATCTTAGCTAGCTATCTGTTCACAATCTTCTTGCCCTTATTTTTCGTAAATGGAGTTCTTCTCTTGAACGGACGTCCTTTAGGTAGGGTGGTCCTGCTTCTTCTTGTGGTGTATGCTGATACTTCATCGTCGTCGTCATGTTCCATCTTCGGGTCGCCGTACTTGTCGAAGTCTTGCTCATTGGCGACTCCATCCATTCCGATGATCTTCCTTTTGCCTCTCCTCACGACAACACGACTGGGCTTTAACGGGTCGGTAATGATGAAGCATTGGTCCACTTGGGAAGCCAGTACCCATGGCTCATTTTTCGTGGTGACGTTCGCGCCTGCGGTCTTGGATTTGGCTTTGGGTATAACCATGGTGGTGAAATACCAGTCTTCTTTTATGACGCTCTTGGCCCATCTAACACGGAACATCGGGACCTTCTCTCCAGCGTAGCTCAGCTCCCAGATCTCATCGATCCTTCCGTAGTATCTGTCCTTGTCGTTACCGGTGTAGGATTCCATCGTTACCCCGGAGTTCTGATAACCATCGCTCTTCATGTCCTTGTCCTCGGTGTAGAATGTGTAGCCATTGATATCGTACGCCTCATACGTCATCAGGTTGTGCTCGGCGCCCTGTGACAAGGCGAATATGAGTTGTTCTTCCACGGAAGAATCCTCATGTAAAGGGTACGACAGAAGCTTCTGCTTGAACCAACGCGTGAAACATGAGTTGTGCTCTTTGATTATATCTCCGTCCGTCCTCTGTTGGCCTCGGTCATTGTACGTCTTCTCAATAAAGGTTTTGTGCTCTACCACCCAAGGATCGACCACGTCTATGTGTTGTAGCGCAACTAGGTTTGCTCTTTCAAAGTCGGCGAGTCGACCCTCGAAGTCGACATGCGTTTCGCGGCGACCCTCACGGTGACCCCATCCAGCGAGCCTGCCGAGGTGCCTATTGACGGGCGGACCAACGGGGTTCTCGATGCCTAGATAATTCGTGCAATGGGAGATACACTGTTCGCTCAGAAAGCCCCTGGCTATGCTTCCCTCTGGACGTGCCATGTTGCGAGCGTATCCTTTGATGACACCATTCATCCTTTCGAACGGCATCATGCTATGCAGGAACGTCAGCCCGAGTTGGATGATATCCTCCACGATATGGACCAGAATATGCACCATAACGTCAAGGAATGCGGGCGGGAAGTACATCTCAAGCTCGCATAGTATCACCACGATCTCTTCCTGTAGCCTTCTGAGTTGCCTCACGCCAACCGACTTCCGAGAGATGACGTCAAAAAAGTTGCATAGGCCAAATAGCGTTTCACGAACGTGCGCGTCCATGATCCCACGGATTGCAACTGGAAGTATCTGCGTCATCAGCACGTGACAGTCGTGAGACTTCATCCCGCTGAACTTCTGCTTCGCTGGGTCTAGGTATCTGCTTATCTTCCCCGCGTAACCGTAAGGAAGTTTTACTCCTATGAGGCAGGTGAAAAACTGATCGATCTCCTCCTGACTTACAGTGAAGCACGCGGGAGGGTAGTCATTTCCGGTCTTCTTGGCCTTTTTGCCTTTGCGACGACTTTCCGTGTCCTGCTTCGCCTCATCATCATCATCATCATTAGCGTGAAGCTCCTCCCTGATGCCCATTGATTTCAAGTCTGCCCTTGCTTTCGGCCCATCTTTGGTCCTCTCTGGCATGTTGAGCAGGGTACCAAGCAGACTGTCGCACACGTTCTTCGTGATATGCATGACATCAAGGCTGTGAGGCACATGGTGGATCTTCCAGTACGGCAAGTCCCAGAAAACAGACCTCGTTTTCCATACCTTCAGCAGTGGCTCTGGCGCCTTTCGCTTCTTTCCCGGCAGTGGGCAATCTTTCCAATTTCTCAACAACTCGTCTATTTCCTCGCCGCTCCTCGTACGCGGGCGACTTTGGGGTTCGGTTTCACCGTCGAACAAATCCTTGCGTTTCCTCCACGGGTCATCGTCGCGAAGCCACCTTCGATGTCCCATGAACACGGTTTTCGAAGACCCAGGATCTCTATCTAGCTGGCGATACATTGTGTCATCCATGCAACTGACGCATCCAGAAAATCCGTGGACCACCTGCCCCGCGAGATATCTGTAACCGAGATAGTCGTGCACCGTCGTGAGCAGTGCGGCTCTCATAGGGAAATATTCTTTCTCTGCGGCGTCCCACGTATTGGCTGGCATTTTCCACAGCGTGTCTAGCTCCTCTTTCAGCAGCCCCAGATATAGATTGATGTCGTTCCCTGGTTGTTTCGGCCCTGCAATTAGCATACTCATGTGAATGTACTTCCTCTTCATGCACAACCAGGGGGGAAGGTTGTACATCCACACAAACACAGGCCAGGTGCTATGTGTGCTTCTCTGGCTGCCAAATAGATTGACTCCATCGGTGCTCGTGCTCAGCATGATGTTCCTTGGATCCTTCCCAAATTCTGGGTGTTCGAAGTTCAACGCTTGCCACTGGCTCCCATCCTTAGGGTGACTCAGCATCTTGTCTTTTTTATTTATCTCCGGATCATTTGCATCATCTTCTCGCTTCTTCTCCGCCCTATCCGCGTGCCAAAGCAGGAGCTTTGCTACCTTAGGGTCCGCGAAATACCACTGCAGACGAGGAGTGATCGGAAAGTACCACACCACTTTTCGAGGAGCTTTCTTCCTCTTCTTGTATCGAGTGACGCCGCACACCGGACATATGGTAGACTCCGTGTGCTCGTCCCGATAAATGATGCAATTGTTCATGCACACATGGTATTTCACATGCGGTAAATCCAGAGGACACACGATTTTCTTCGCCTCCTCGAAACTGGTCGGGCACTTGTTCCCCTTGGGAGCACGTTCGTGCCAGAATGACATGTTCTCGTCGAAGCATGCGTCGGTCATTTTATGTTTTACCTTCATCTCCAGAGCCATGAGCGTTACTTTCAGGAGGGTATCCTCGGGCCTGCATCCTTCATACAATGGAGTAACCTCGTCTATCTCCAGTTGATCCAGCTTGGCTTTCTCTCGGGCGGCACCTCTTGCGTTATCCGTCTGCTTGAGAAGCAGCTCTTGAATATGAGGGTCCTGCACCCAGCCCATCGATGGTCCATCGTCGTCTGCTCCGTCGGCATCTTCATCTTCATGATCATGCCCTTCGTCTACTCCGGCATCTTCCTCATCATCATGTCCGGCATCTTCTACATGATGACTGTGTACAGCATCACCGTCGTGATCATGTCCTGGAGATTCTTCGTCTTCTCGCCCGCCCGAGTCGCGGTGGTTGTCTTGCTGCCCTTCCTCATTTCTTGCCCGGCCCCCATGGACGACTTCATAGTCATCTTCATCACCTTGCCACCGATAGCCATCCATGAAACCACGCAAGAGCAGGTGGTCCCGCACCTGCCCGGAATCCGGGTCCGCAATAAGGCTCTTCAGCTTGCATCTTTGACACGGACATCTTATCTCCGTCTCGTTCTTTTGAAGCATCTCGGCCTTCGCGGAGCTCAAAAACCTATTCACGATGCCTTCGGTCATCGTGCGGACCATGGTCGCCTGCGGGGTAGAGCAAAACGATATTTTAGAACCAAGAAAAAATTTGGCATGACTTTCCCTAAAAATAGGACCAAAAAGAATGCATAGTGCCAAAATTCTCGCCGAAACGGAAATGAATCAACATTCCGGCAAAATATTGGCAACTATCGCATTTCAAATACCGGTACCTGCAAACACAAATATATATGCAACACCACAAACATACATAGATCTAGCTAGGCCATAAAAAGTGCATGTGCACGTTGTTGGAGGGAGAACAACATAAAGATAGCTTCCCCCTTACTTACCTATCAAAAAAAGGTAATTTAACCACTTAATTTGGATGAATCTATGGTGCAAATGAGGTGAGGAGGAGGAGGCAGCCGAGACAAGCTTGGAGGAGGAGGTGGAGAGAATGAAGTGGGGAAAGTGAGTGGGTAGGTGTGGCTGTCCAAAATATCTAGCTGGTCCCAGGTTACTAATGGCGCACCACCTACAAATGCGCCATTAGTAACCCTGGTTACTAATGGCGCACCTGCTGGTGGTGCGCCATTAGTAGTTTTGCAAAAAAATATATAAAAAAATATACACTAATGGCGCACCAGGGCACAGTGCGCCATTACTAGTTTAAACTAGTAATGGCGCGCTATACCCTGGTGCGCCATTAGTGTTTTGCAAAAAAAAATATAGTAGTGGCGCACTATGTGGCTGGTGCACCATTACTAGTTAGAACTAGTAATGGCGCACTGTGCCCTTGTGCGCCATTAGTATTTTTGGAAAAAAAATTGTTACTAGTGGCGCACCTTGTGTCTGGTGCGCCATTAGTGTCTTTCACACTAATGGCGCACCAGCACATGGTGCGCCACTGCTATATAGTAGTGGCGCACCACATGTCTGGTGCGCCATTAGTGGCCATTTCATCTATAGCCCTTTTCCTAGTAGTGTGTAGCTGGTGAGTCCCAGCAGTCAGGGGGGGCGAATCGTTTTTTTTTTCCCGGACGCACTTCCTTGCGTGCGAAGATGAAGCTGGTGGGTCCCAACAATCAGGGGGAAACGTTTTTTCCACGAAATACAGTGGCCCGTCCGGTGGGTCCCAACTGTCAGGTGGAGGAATCATTATTTTCCGCGTAATAAGACGGCACTTCCTAGCTGCGGCCGTGGACCCAGCTGTCAGCCTCTCCACGTACAGTCCACGTCCGATGGAAGTCGTTCGTTGACCACGTTGACCAGGCCGCGCGAAGAGCACCACAGCGGTGGACGACGGCGAGGCCCAGGAAGGGGACGACGCGGAGCCGGGGAAGACGCGGCAGTGGAAGCCCGCGCGGAGAGGAGTACGAGGGTTCACTGGTTCGGCTGCGGTGTGAGGCTGCCATCGCCGCAGGGCCTAGCCAGCGGTGGGAATAGTAGGGGGCGGTGAGGGCTCCGCGGCAGCACAGCCGGCCACGGGAGGCAGGAGCATGCGGCACGACCGGCGCTGCTTTGGGCAGCTGGAGCAAGAAGACCAGAGGTTGAAGAAGCACTACGGCCCTTGGATGGACATCGTATGGTCACTGGAGCTAGAATCGTTCATATTGACTAAGTTGACAAAGCCCTCCGTCCCCGTCAACTTAGTTGGCCCACAAGTCATCCTCCCACTATGGTGGGTCCCAGCTAGCAGGGGGTATTCATTTTTTTGTGCATAATAAGGAGGCAGTTCCTTGCGTGCGAAGATATAGCTGGTGGGTCCGACATGTCAGCGGGGGGGACGTTTTTTTGCGAAATACAGAGGCCCTTTCGGTGGGTCCCAGCTGTCAGGTGGAGGAATCATTATTTTGCGCGTACAGTCCACGGCCGATGGATGTCGTTCGTTGACCACGTTGACCAGGCCGCGCCGAGAGCACCATGGCGGTGGACGACGGCGAGGCCTAGGAAGGGAACGACACGGAGCCGGGGAAGACTCGGCAATGGTTGCCCACGCGGTGGGGAGTACTAGGGTTTACTGGTCCGGCTGCCGTCGCCGGGAAATAACAGGAGGTGTGGGTGAGTAGAGGAATGGCCTGGCCAGCGATGAAGTAGGGTGGGGTGGTGCGGCCTGTGCGGCAGCATAGCTGGCCATGGGAGGCGGGAGCAGGCAGTCCCACCGGAGCTGGTTTGGGCGGCTGGAGCAAGAAGATCAGATATTGAAGAAGCAGCACGGCCGTTGGATTAACATCCAACGGTCACTGCTGCTAGAATCGTTTGTGGACTAAGTTGACAAAGCCAAAGTACACGTCAACCTAGTAGACCCACAAGTCAGCCTCCAAATCTGTCCCAAACAGCATACAGCCCGAAATTTCTAGCCAGATTCAAATTAATTTTAAATCTAAATATACCTTAATTTAAATTCAATGAAATTTTACCAGCACAAAAACAATGAAATTTAAAATATCAAAATCCGAAAGAAAACAGTATTTTGGAACTAATTGCCTGTTTGCTGTATTTTTTCATTTTACAGCCCATTTATTATTACTTATAGCCCATTTTCTGGGCAAAATGCAACCCTCCTCGTCTTGAAAGATTTCCGGCCAGCAGGGCGTAGAAAAGCAAGTAGGCCTACGTTGGTTATTCTGCAAAAAACAAAATAGCTGGCTAGCCATTTTCAGAAAGGAAAAAAACAAACTGGGCTGGTCATGTGCTAAACATATGAAATAAAAGCCTGGGCTAGACGGGCCACGGGTCCCGCACAACCCAATTGATACCCTTCCCGTCCCGGAAAAACAAAATTACTGCGCGCACTGCTGGGTCCCTACTGTCATCCTCACCATGTACAGTCATCTCCTTATTCCTCTCGGTTGTTGACCATGTTGACAACACCGGAGGGTGGCGCCGCGGCGAGCGAACCAAGGCGGGGGACGATGGTGAGGCCTCGGACGGGAACGAACAGGAGCCGGGGAAGATCACAGCCAGTCGTGGGAGGCGGGAGCAGGCGGTCCCGCCGGCGCTGGTTTGGCTTTGGCGACTCGAGGAAGAAGAGACTGAAGAAACGCGACAAACGTTGAATGTCAATCCAACGGTCAAGGTTGGCACAATTGTTTGTTGACTAAGCGGACACCAAGTAGCATACTTTTTTATATATAGGAAGAAAACTGCGAGGAAAATGCGTTCGTCTGCCGTCCTCCTCACAGGGAACGTTCGCCACATAAGTGACTAGCACCCTTGGTTTTCAACCGAGAGGTCTTGGGTTCGAGTCCCAGGAACTCTCAATTTTGTCCTCCTTCCTTCCTCGCAAAAAAAGGGAAAGAAAATCAAAGTCTTGGGAAGGCGTACTGAACAAGCTAGTGTACCAGTAAAGGGACGTTGCCGAGTTTTAGAAAAAAGAAAGAGGTGCTCCTATAGCTGGTTCGAATCCAAACCTAGACTATGACTATATATGGTGCTATGCTACTCTGCAAGTAATGAAACTGACATATCCAACGTTCGCTTCTCCTCTTCTCTACTTACTCTGCCTAGCATCAGAAGCTCTGGCCGCAGCAACCATGTCCGCTGGCTGCTCGTCCACCTGCTCCTCAGCAGGCAACAACCAGATATGCGCCAAGTCTCCACCCATACCATCGCCTGTGGGTCTCATCACACCCCAGCCGGCACGCGCACCGCAGCTGATTGCTCATCGCAACCCGCTGCCGTTGGTGTGGTGCCACTGCTGTAAATCACGCAGAGTCATCCGTCGCGTCTCAACCACAATCCGCAACCCTGGCCGAGTCTTCTACATATGCCCGAATCATGGGGTAATAATATGTTTAAGTGTTGTTCTGCTGCTTTCAGTTGCTGATTTTTTAATAGTTTGGTTGATGATCTTCCAATTTGATTCGTGCAGAAAAGGGAAGATTCGTGTGATTTGTATTTCTAGGAAGTTGCTGATGTGGGGGAATGCAACTACGCTGATTATGTGGTTAGCCGAGGAATCCCAATACCAGCAGGTTGGGGTGTTGGACAAGTAACTGAAGGAACGACAGAAGAGGAAGATGCAGAGCAGAAGGTTAAAGATGTAGTTCCTCTGATCATGGCCAAGCAACAGCTGCTGAACGGCCTTGACAACAATGAGGAGATGAAAGAGCTTGTGAAGATAATGGGCAAAATCGATGTGCTCTGTAGGATGATTGTCTCTTTATTTGCAGTGTATGTAGCACTCGTGATGTATTCAGTGGCTACGACATGAGCACTTTGCTGAAACTAGTAATAATGAAACCTATGTAGCAGGCTGGGCGTAGTGTTGTGAACATCTAATGATTTCTATTAATGGAAATCAGGGGGTATCCCCTTTTGCTCATATAAATAAATAAATAGCAGAGGCCCTGTCGGGTCAGCTTTGTTCTCATTCGGAGACGTCGAGCAAATTGCAGTCCAACAGCAAAGTATGTCATCAAATTCAAGTTTCACAGCCAAATATGAGTACAACTAAACAACAATGTCATCATGTTTTAGTTGTCATACAATCACCAAACACAAATCAGCATACATAACAAGTGATGTTCTCACAGCAAAATACTAAACAACATGTTCATCAGGTTACAGTTGTCATAGCAAACACAATTTCACATAGTAGATAAAAACGTCTTCTGGCAGGAAAATACGACAAAAGCAATGTAATCATCATCCGCAGTAGCAGCGTCAACATCTTCACCATGTGTATCAGTCTGAATCGTAATTCCCCACGTTGTCATCTTCTTCTTCGTCCTCAACGTCCTCGAACGTTGGCTTCTTCTTGATCAACTCTTGTATGTCCACAGCACGACAGGCAATCTTTTCGCCGGCGTCATTGACGTGATGGTTCTCAAAGATATTAGGAACATCTGTGTTATCTTGTACATCAGGAGCAGTGTAAGCATCATCTTGTTGTGCAACTTCATTAAACGAATTCCTCTGCTCAAACCTTTGCAATACTCTCCATTCATCGCTACGTGCAAATGTGTCTTCCAAGAAAAATATTTGTGTTGCTTAATTTGCCAAAATAAAAGGCTCGTTGTTCTGGTACGCCGCATTGACATTGATGGATTTGAAATAATCATCAGCTCTGGGTTTTGCGATCCTGGAAAACAGGTTATACCAACGACAGCACAACACAACCACACACCGATGATCCTCGAAACTGGAGATATACTGCAACTGAACAATGTCTGTTATGTTAGCATACATTTCAGTTGTCTCTTTGTCATACGTATCCGTGCTCATGATGGCACTATTTTGTGTCTTCCTGCCTTCGTCTCGTGCAAGGGTGTTGTAGCGCACATCTCCAACAACGCAAGATTCATAATGTCTTACCCGAGTATCAGGACCCATTGCTAGTCAGTAAAGGGCATCATCAACTGCCTGCCCATCCTCCCACATCTTCTTAACCTATGGTTAGAAAATAGACAAGCTGATCATCTTATGTACTCAATATATTAAAAAAACTGACAGTGCACTTCAAAAGCTTACATGGTTCTTGAACCATTTCGCAAATCCTGCCATAACCAGTTTGTCAATGTTTCTTGGATTTTGCGGCAGTAACTCCTCTTTGTAGATGCTGCACAACATAGTGATCGCGTCAAACATCTAAATATATAAGAATGTGCTGCAAGTTTAGTAGATTACGATGTATAAGCTGCAGTACTGCACTTACTTGATATAAGGTAGTATCTCAGGACAGTTATTCAACACATACCAAACCATTTTGTCCAAATCTTTAGGTTTGTCCTCTTGTCGACTCTTCCCTGTAACTCGAACAGAATAATCGAAAACATTGAGCCCGGGATTCTCTTCACCCACCTCTTTGCTAAGCTGATCAGCTGTTTCAATGTATTTTGAGCAGAATGTCAACGCTTCTGTAGCAATGTAGGCCTCTGCAATGGAACCCTCAGGTCTAGCTCTGTTCCTAACATAGCCCTTGAAAGTGCCTAGCCGCCTTTCAATAGGGTACATCCAGCCATACTGTACTGGACCTCTAAGTAGTGCCTCATCAGGTAGATGAACAGCCAAATGCACCATCACATCAAAGAAGGCTGGAGGATATATCTTCTGAAGGTCACATAGGATAGTTGGTATCTTGTCTCTAAGACGCTCCAAAGCATCTATCCTGATATTCCTTCTGCAGAGTTCCTTGAAGAATTGTCCCAACTCTGCAACTGCTCTGTATAAGTCAGGGCGGCCCAATCCTCTAAGGATAACAGGTAAAGCCCTTTGAAGTAGGACGTGGCAGTCATGAGTTTTCAACCCTTGTACTTTGTTTCCATCTGCACTGACTCTCCTTTCAGGGTTGGAAGCAAATCCATGTGGGAATCTCACACGTGACAGGACCTTGCAGAATTCTTTTCTTTTTACCTTGTCCAAGACGTACACAGCTGGTGCCATATCCCGTGGTTTACCTTCATCTTGCACCTGCAAATCCTTTCTGATACCCAGGTGTGTCAAATCAATCCTTGATTTTAAGGTATCTTTCGTCTTGCCTTCAATATTAAGAAGTGTGCCGATAATGCTGTCACATATATTTTTCTCGATGTGCATCACATCAAGATTATGCCGCAGATCCAAATCTTTCCAGTACTCCAAGTCCCACAAAGTGGACCTGCGGGTAAACAATAATCTCTCTTCTACCCTGCCACGCTTCCCTTTCCTGCTACCATTACCAGGATGGTTTCCTGGTGTAATATGCCTGACCTTCTCTAATTCCACTTGCAACTCATCGCCGGTGAGCCTCTTTGGCGCATCACGGTTTTCATGCTTTGCATTGAACACATGTCTTCGGTATTTTCTAGGATGCGGCTTGTCCTTGGCAAGGAAACGGCGGTGTCCAATGTAACAGATCTTGCTAAGTATTGCGTATGACAGCGGATTCCTGTCACAGTGAACACATGCATTGTAACCATGTGTCGTTCGCCCTGACATAGTGCCCAAAGCCGGATAATCATGGATGCACCAAATTATAACAGCACGCAGAAAGAAATCAGCTGGTGGGCTACTATATAGGTCTCAAGTGAGAACACCCTTCCATAGCTGTTAAAGTTCCTGAGGCTCCATGAACAAATCAAAATCCTTTCCAGGACTTTTTGGACCTGGGTTGAGCAAGGCCATCATGTAGTTTGATTCTTCGGTGCATACATTTGGAGGCATGTTGTAAGGGATAACAAGCACTGGCCACATGCTATATGTGGCGCTCTGGTGGCCAACTGGGTTAAATCCATCTGAAGCTAAGCGAAGTCTAATGTTTCTCGGGTCAGCAGCAAACTCTTTGTGTTTATCATTGAAGCTTTTCCACTCACTACCATGAGATGGATGGCTCATTACACTCTGATCTCTGTACTCCTGGTTCCTAGAATGCCACAGTAGATCCTCTCTTGTTTCAGCATCATGAAACAACCTCTGCAATCTTGGTGTAATTGGAAAATGTCTCAGAACATTATGAGGAATCCTGTTCACAGCATCGCCATCTTTCCATCTTGATGATTTGCATTTCGGGCATTCACTTAAGTTGGCATAATCCTTTTGGAACAGAACACAATTATTCTTACAAACATGGATCATATCATATCCAATTCCAACTACACGAAGGAAATTCTTCATTTTACTGTAGGTGTGTGGCAGCTCAGACGCATCTGGGAAAGATTTGCGGAAAGCAGCCCACATCGCATCGAATGATTTGTTGGTCATCCGCTCAGATGTCTTCACCTGAAGAAAGGTGACCATAGCTGAGAATACTGATAGCTTATTTCCTGGGGTGACAGCAACGTTGCATTGTTCCAACATGCGGGCCCACCGTTTTTCTTCTGCGGGTGAAAGTTCACGCAATGCACGAGCATTTCGTAGCATTGTTTCAATGTTGGTCAAACTCACTGGCTCCGCCACCACCACCTCCTCCTCCTCTTCCACCTGAGCATCAGGCAGATCAAGATGGTGATCTGCTGCTTCCACGTAGTCAATAACATTGACGTTCACAGCTTCACCATGATGAACCCACCTAGTATATGTGACCGACATCCCATACAAGTGTAGATGATTTTGCACAGTTGACTGGGGTCTTGTAACTGAATTCATACAACTGCTACACGGCAGAGCACATCTGATTTCGGACCACCGTACTTAGCTCTGATAAAGTTCATGAAGTTTTCAACCCCCTCGACATATGTAGCGGAGAATCTTCGAGCAGAAGTTATCCAAGTCCTGTCCATCTGTTAGACATACAAATTAGTTCTTCTACTAGACATTACAGGAAAAACATATATGCTTTTTTATGAAGTCCAAAAAAATACCTAGGTCGATGTCTAAAGCTATGGCAAGATATTTGGACGAGTAGATCTAAGTAACGAAATATATGTAAAGCTAATTCAGCAAACAGATTTGAGTGCCAAATTATGGCAGGCTGTTTCAGCAGTCAATGAGGCCGAGCACACAGCCAACGAACTATCGAAGGCCATCGCAGCAACAAAGATCGAGTATAAAACGGTGTAGAGCTATTTCACCTAACAGATTGGCTACTAGACCATGGCAATCTACGTCACAATAAATATATGGCAGGATATTTTAGAAACTAATCGGCCTTGGCATGCCATCTCAGCTAAGCAGATTGAGTGCAGAACAGGGCAAGGAAGCTTCTTAAGCAGAGCATATTGACAGTAAACTACTTCGGCAAACAGTGAGATTAACAGCGTCTATCAGCTAACATTCAACGCTACACCGACATGAACGGGGCCTCAGTCTAGAATGCGCGTACCGTGGGAGAAGCTGACCGTCGTGCATCTCCACACGAACGTCGCCAGCGGTGGCGGCGCTGATCGCCGTGCGCCTCCACAAGAACGTAGCCTGAGGTGGTGGCGCGGCTAGAGGACGGCAGTCTATGAGAGCGTACTGTGGGAGCGAGAGGATCGCCGAACCGCGGCGCCAATGTATCGGCGCGGCGGGGAGGGCGGCTTTGGCGGAGCGAATGGAGTGGAGGGGGACAGGGGGGAGGGGGGGTTTGGGGAATATTATTGGCTAGTTGGCCGAAGGGTGGTTGAATCGGATTTGGGGGGAATTTTTGGGTGTGGGGGGGAGGATTTTCGCGCGGTGGGCGGGGGGAGTTTGGCGCATGGTCGGTTTCTCCAAGTGCAGTCCCACGTGTCAGTGAAGTGGCAAGCCGAAGTGCGTTCCGTTTGCGTGAGCCGTGTGCAGGACCGAACGTGTGTGAGGTGCAATGCGACCGCCACAGGAGTGCTATGAGTGTACCGCCTTTTTTCCTTTTAAACTAGGTGCTTCGCCCCCTCAAAAAAAAGTTGTTGCTTCGCGCGATCCATCGATACTACTACTAGTAATCCTGTAATCCCGACTAAAACAGCGCGGCCGGGTCTTTTCCCGCGCGATATGCTGGGAGGTTGGCTTAGTTGGGTTTTTTAGGACGAGTAATGCTACACCTACGTAATCCCAGTTACGTAATTAACATAATGTGAAACGTGTGAGCTATTGATTGTAGATTGGGGGGAGGGAGGGGCCCACCACCATGAAAATCAGGGGAGGAGAGAGAGAGGCAATTTACGTTAACCCTTTCATAGGTTCCCGTAGATGTAGAAAGATGTGAAATGCGTGAATGTGTAGTGGACGTAGTATTGGAGTGCCTAAGATAATTTGTGTATGTATAGACCCTATGTGTTTATTTTACTTCGCATGTTAGATTTGTCTCGGTTCAATAAAAAGCAAAGTTGGTGATGATGGTGTGCCTGTCATCCTGCAATAGAGGCCGTCCGATCTATTTCTAACGGATAGGAAGGAAACTATGACAATTTACCCGCACTCCTCTCCACATTTGCAGATAAGGCTTTCCCTCGTTCATCCTTTTCTCCCACAAGATCTTATTCTTCCGTGCAACTCACGGGCATCTTGTTAGTACTCCTACAATATGTATATTATTGTGAAAGTTCATATACACCGGCCGAGATTAATGCAAACACGGCAGATTTTCATTACATTTCGAACTTTTATTGGACAGAAAAATAAAAGAAACCCGACCCTAAACCTATTCTACGGCGGCGACCGACGTCCTCCATCTGCGATCTCTATGTACGGGGGCGGGGTTCAAGACCCGTGAAGTGAAGGTGCGGTCTCCGGCGAGGAAGAGTAGAACACGGGATACAGACTGGCCAGTTGGCACACCATGCCCTGCTGCCTCCCATGCCCTACTCATCCTCGGAGGAGTCCCCGACCTCGGCGGTGCCGGACGTTGGACGGCGGCAAGTAGGACGCGTGGCTGATGGTGCTCCCGTCGTCGGCCGCCAGCATGGCCACCGCTTATGCGGTCGCGTCCGCATCCGGCTACGCCGCTATTGCGTCGCGAGAGGCGACTTGAGCGAGGGCGGCGACCTCGAGCTTCATCCCCGAAGACAAGCTCTCCCGCAGAGCGTTCGCACTTGCGGTCATGGCGGATGTGGTGCCAGGTAGGAGGACGATGCGCTATGGTGTGGAGGTTAGCTGGGCGTTGCCGCTTTAAGTAGCGCATTCCGGTGAGGCCAAGCGTCTGGGTGCGTCATTAAGTCACCAGAGTTGGTTCCTCGGGCACCGAGCCTCTTAACGACGACATACGAACGGACGGCATGAATGCGGGCAGCTGGCGCCGGCTAGGAACGCACCGCGCGACAGCGCGAGGGACAAGGGTTTTGGTGTGCCAGGGTAGTCAGCTGCGGTCGTGGCAACGTTGGAGATGCCCTTTGCTCACATGCGATCCCCGCATGTCAAAGCAAGACAACCCGGCATGGTCTCAGATCCAGAGGATGCAGTTGGCCGCACTACACCACTCCGCGGACGCGTCGCGGCGCCCCGTGCATCCTCGAAGAGCCGGGTGCTGGGGTGTGTTTGGATTGTGGCCAAAGTGCACCTTACCAAAATTTTGGTCATGACCCAAAGATTGGTCTTTGTTTGGATGGTTGCCATTTTTTGGCACGCCAATGAACTCTAGCCGACTCTGGTTCATTTTTCTTGCCAATGTCGGCCAAATCATGGGCAACCAATACCTCAACCAAAATTTTGGTCATGACCCAAAGATTGGTGTTTGTTTGGATGGTTGCCATTTCTTTGGCATGCCAATGAACTCTAGCCAACTCTAGTTCATTTTTCTTGCCAATGTCGGCCAAATCATGGGCAACCCATACCTCAACCAAAATTTTGGCTACCCAATGCTTTGATGGGGCAACCTTGGGCACAAACCAAACATACCATTGGTCGTGCCACAGCACTAACGCCACCCTCGGCACACTGAAACCGACCGTGTCTAGCGACGATATGAGCGTGTCGCTCACCACGTTCGCCGTGTCCAGAGGCGGTGCTGGAGCTGCACCCCGTTGTTGGCCCCAACGACCCACATGAACGGTTGTCGGTGGCGAGGAGGTTGTGGGCCAGCTCCTCCATTGGACTAGTCTGCGCTACGTCGTCCCGACGGGTGTGCCCCACATGTCGGTTTCCCTGTTTTCCCGGCCATATTCGAGCGTCAGTGCACCGCGTTGCACATTAGGCCTTTCACTATGTAGGCCAAGCGAGACAACTTATTGTTTATTTGAGCCGTTCAAGTATAATCATGTGGCGTTTGCTTATTTCTCATTCCTCTCTAACCCTCTCCTCCTGCATGCCTCATTTGAACATTCCGCCGAGTATCATTCGCATGTACCCACCCTAGTCCTCTTTCAATAGATCTCCGGACCCCGAGATGAAATCGAGAGGGAACGAGTGGGGGCACGTGATACCTAAGGTGGATTCAAAATTTTGAACCGGTGATCATAGCATCCGCAAATCATATATAAAGGGTATTCAATGTTCGTTTCATTTTTGAACGTACAATATACTCCCCCTATCCTTTCTAGTTTACATATAAGTTTTATGTGTAGTCAAAGTATCTCTACTTTGATCAAAAAGGTATCAACATTCAACAACGCCCAATCAATATTGTTAGATTCGTACGTACTCCTAGATTTGTACTCGAGATGGTTTCCAATTTGACTATTGACAAGATTAATAGTACATGAGATGTATAATGTGAAAATTATATCATTGGAAACTCCTTTCACATACGAATTTGACCGTATGCTTTGTGTAAGTTGCATGTCATATATTATTACTCTAACATTTGGTCAAAGTTAGCCTCGAAAAACGCATTAGACCCTGTATGCTTTGTGTAAGTTGCATGTCATATATTATTACTCTAACATTTGTGTAAGTTGCATGTCATATATTATTACTCTAACATTTGGTCAAAGTAGTATAGTGGAAGTGGATCCTCTGACGTAGGTATCCCTGCCTTACCCTCCCTTTCGGTCACTTACTGGCGGACCCCATGCTTGCTAGGCCCCGCATGTCAGTTACTCAATGGGTTCAGCCACGTCAGGGGATCCTCATCCATAGTATACTCCCTCTGTTTTTATTTACTCCGCATAAACGGAGGGAGTGGTGGTATAATAAATGACGCGGGCGGGGGAGGGGGAGGGACGTCGGTTTGCTCTCAACTGCGGTCCCACAAGCGAGCGAAAACGCAAGACGAAGCGCGTTCCATTCGGTGAGCGACGTGGAGGGTCCAGCGTGTCGGGCTGCAACGCGAACACGACAAGAGCGATGTACAGTCAAAACCGATTGACCGGTCGTCACCGGAACCACTATTCACACCAGAACCTTCGCTGCTCGGACTACGCCAGCCACTGCCCTAAAATCACACCAAATCTCGAGCCCATTCCCCCACCTTTCGATCCCCTAGCCCGCATCAAGCATCCCCTAGTTCGCCGGAAAGCCATGGTGCGCCGCAAGATCACTTACTACAAGATGCTGACGCCGGAGCGCCGCGCAGAAATCGCGGCGGCGGTCGGCGCCACAGACCTCCGTTCCCAAGCTCGCTTTGCGGCGGGCCAATCCTGGAGTTCTCTGGAGCCAAGCTACGAGGAGGAGGAAGCCGATCCAATGTTCATGGCGGAGGTCGCAGCGCAGAAGGCCCCCGATGGGTATGAGACGATGGATGTCGACTTCGTGCCGGCGTCCGAGTCCCCCATGGTGCAGGCGGAGCAGCGGTTCAACATGGCGATACTAAAGGAGGACCGGGAGGCAGAGGCTCAACTCGATGCGGAGCGCGCGCATGCCGCTGCCATCGAGGCTCTCCTACAGGCGGAACCGGATGTCGTGGATGTGAACCGGGCGGCAGAGGCTCAACTTGAGGCGGAGCACGCAGATGCCGCTGCCATCGAGGCCCTCCTGCAGGCGGAACCGGACGTCCTGGACGTGAACCGGGCGACAGAGGCTCGACTCGATGCAGAGCGCGCGGATGCCGCTCTCATCGACGCCTTCCTGCAGGCGGAACCGGACGTCCTGGACTTGTACCGGGCGGCGGAGGCTCGACTCGACGCGGAGCGCGCGGATGCCGCTGCCATCGAGGCCCTCCTACAGGCGGAACCGTACGTCCTTGACTTGAACCGGGCTGTGCTCTCGTCCGTGCCGAGCGCCCGCACGCTCCGCTTGAATGAGTAGCTGGAGGCCGAGGACAACCACGGTGCGGAGACACACGTCGGCAGCGACGGCTGGTTCGCGCCGGCAGCCAAAGACGACGAGGCCGTCTCTTTCTGCGAGCAGTAATAGTTTTTCTTTATGTTGTTGTTTTTATGGATCTTTTGCTGTGTAAACACATATATTTGTTATGCAAGTTGCCTGACTTGGGTTAGTCTACCATTTCAGGCGGTTGGATGAATATCCTACGTCTCCTAACCCTTCTTTCCTTCTTCCTCACCTCTTCTTCTTCCCCAACAGACCACCGCACGGGCCATACGGATACTCCCCAACATGCGGTTGGATAAACATACTCTATGAATGAAAATTATGTGTCAGCGATAGGATGACTGAGTTTGGTTTGTTCACATGCGACAGCACGTGTCAGTGAGGGTGCGTTCCCTTGGTTGGGTTTGCGGCGTGCAGGAGCGACTGTGTGAGGGTGCGGTGCGACCGCGGCGTGCAGGAGCGACCGTGTGAGGGTGCGGTGCGACCGCGATAGCCGTGCGCAAGTGTACCTCCTTCTCATTTTGAAAACTTTAGGCAAGCTTGGCAAAAATGTGTGGCAAAGTTTGGCAATGCAAGGCCTAAACCCAAACAGGATAAGTACGTACGTACTAGGAGTACTAGTGTTAAAAAAGAAAGGCGGGGTTTTCCTTCGCGGGATTTAATCGGTACAAATCCTCGTTTCACGTGTCAATTAATGCATATTTTTTTCTCCAAAGACCAAAGAGCTAACCATCTCACTCCTCATCGCTTGATTAATGCAGCGCCATGCAAACCAACCTTCTCACTTCCGCATGCATGCAGGGGATATTAATGTCCTTGGTTGCTAACCCCATCAATTTTGCCTCGATTAGTGTTAGTGGCCCTTTGCAAATTGTAATTTTGATATACTGGCCTTGTGTACAAAAAAAATAGAGGTAGTAACTATATTTGACTTCCTTCCCCATTGCGGTGACGTCGACGATATCTTTTTTTTGGTGGTTTGGCGAAGTGCGTTCGACGGAGAACACCATTGTGGGAGACCACGGTAAGTCGTTCGCAAGTGCCGCCTGCAAGCCGAGACAACTGCCTTATTAGCATCCAGGAAGTCCTTTACTAGTACTACTAGGAGTACTAGTGCGATGAGATGGTTTTTCGAAGAACACGATGGAGAAGCGGAGTCAGCGAAGAGTGAAATGATGGTTGTTTCGTCTGTGCTTTAGTGATTTGACCCCTCACTGGTTTGTGATTTGTGATAGAAGGGACAGGGGAGTAGACTCTATGCTCTATACTGTACTACATGCGTCCAAGCATGGGAGAAAGAGGAGAGACGTTGTATTTTTCTATTCCTTCAATCAATCAATCAGGGAGCTGTGGTTCCATCTTTTTGGCTTTGGCAACACCGTCTACAATGGTTCCCGCGATGCCAAAAGCTATTTTCACATTTGGCTACACATTGTGGATGCCCTTAACCGTACCACTTGGTTTTGCTCATGTGTGCTATCTATACAAATCTCAATTATATTGATCTAAAAAATTATAGAATCAAGATTAGTAAAAAGGAGGTGATTTTGCCGCGCGGATGGCGGGGGAGGTTTCTTATTTGAGCAATGCTACATCCACGTAATGGTTTACGTAGAGTTACAAACTGATGTGATGTGGGACTATTTGATTGGATTAAAGGAGAGGATTAGGCCCACCCCACCTGAAAATCAGGGGGGCATATATAGATTAGATGGAAAGTATACGTAGCAGCTACGTAGCCCTTTGTAAGTCTAGGATTAGGCTTCTATTTTCGGAGGACGTTGTCCTGGCGGTTTGCTAACATGCGGTCCCACGTGTCAGTGCTTTACCAAGCCGATCCGCGTCCCACATGAGGCAGAACAACGGCAGAAGCAACACGTGGTTAAGTTGAAGAAGATGAGGGAGAAGCGGATTCAGCAACGAGTGAAATGATGTGATGGTTGCTTCATCCCTCCAACTTAACTGCAGGAAAGGTGCAGCTTTGTGATTTGACGCCTCATTGCTCATTACTACGCCGGCGCCATGACTGGGGTGCTTCACCCCGGCTGCTCTGCACTATATTCCGGTATGGCACGTGGACCCGGTAGCTTGATGTCCCACATGTCGGCGAAAGGGACTAGAAGATTTATGAAAGCGAGAACTCCACTCTTACGACGGAGGAGTAGACGACACGACGGCCCAGTGAACTGTCACTTGTAGTACTGTATAGTACTATAGTTTTGCTGTTTCGCACGATCCATCGATACAAACCCGATTAAACAGGAAAGGGCGGGATTTTTCCCGCGCGGTAGATGATACTGGCCATACATTTCAAAGGCAATTTTAATGTATGCAAACTGAATAATTATAAGTAACAATATATCTAGTAAAACTAAAAACACATATGATTTATTGTGTTAGAGTGTAGTTGTAGTGCTATATTGCATAGTTGTTAGATGTAACATGCGAGAACGTGTAGAGATGTAGTTTTGGAGGGCCTACTGAGAGAAAAGCGTAATACGGTCACCGAACTTCAGAATAAGCTGATTACGGTCACTATATACGTTTTGCGGTGATTATACGGTCACTTGCTCACAGTTCAGCATCGGATTGCACTCTGTTGACCGGCCAAATAGTCTGCATGGCGCCATGTTGACTAGTTAAATTGACCACGTTCCTTGTAGGTCCCACCTGTCAGTTGGCATAGGCAAAAGGTCAGATAAACACAAATTTACGCAGGCGCGACAAGGCTCCAACCCGTGCGCGGGAATCCCCTGGTTGTGTATGTGTCTGTCAGGGCCTGATGTGTGCGCATGCACATGTAGGTTGAGCACTTGAGCGTGAGAGTGTGTGTTGGTGGTGTGGTGTACTGGTGTGTGCATGCATGCGTGTGTGTGTGTGCATGTGAGTGTTGCGTGCGTGCGTGTGAGTGTTGCGTGCGTGCGTGGCTGCGTGTGTACGTGTGAGTGTTGCGTGTGTGCATGTGAGTGTTGCGTGCGTGCGTGTGAGTGTTGCGTGCGTGCGTGGCTGCGTGTGTACGCGTGAGTGTTGCATGCGTGCGTGCGTGCATGTGTTTGTGTGAGTGTTGCGTGGATGCAGTTCGTGTGCATACGTGCGTGTGTGTATAATCACCACACCAGCTCCTGTGTGTTAAAACAGACGGCTCAGCATACCAATACAAGGCCACCTTGTCCGCTGTGCCCGCGGTCATGACTTCGAACCACCGTCCAAATATTTTTTTGTCGTTTGTTTTCATTCTTACTAGCAAGATGCCCGTGCGTTGCACGTAACACCAAGATGCATTTTATGACTTATTTATCTTGTGAGAGAAAAGGATGAACGAGGGAAGGCCTTATTTGCAAATGTGGAGAGGTGTGTGGGTACCTTTTTGCAAAATTGTCATAGTTTCTTTCCTATCCGTCAGATATAAATCGGACGGCCTATATTGCAGGATGGCAGGCACACCATCATCACCAACTCTGTTTTTTATAAGAGTGTATTTTATGTATTTTATAAGAGTGTAAATGTAGAGTAGATACAAGTCGACAGGTGGGCACGATGGTAGTGAGATGATGTGATGCAACACTAGAGGTGCCACGTGGAGTGTTTAACTGGTCAACTAGTCATGTCATGAGCAAATACAGAGTTGTACGGTGAGCCCGTTATTGTATAATAACCACTAAACGTAAATGGTGACCGTAATGAGTGGATTCTGAAGTCCAATGTACGTATCATGCTTTCGCTTCAAATACAATTATCGTCATTGCATATATCGCGAGAGAAAGATGAAACATGCGTGAATTTTCTGGGGGCTTACTTTTAGAGGACCTGGAGATAGTTTCGTGTGCATACGTGAAAGGGGCGTACAGGGGGGTATGCGATGGAGAGAGAGATGCTCTTCATTTCTCTTTATTATGACTAACTTTATATATAGTATAAAAATATACAAATTCACAATGCGGAATAAATATCATTGTGGGCACCATGCAATGCAAATTAGCGTTCGTACTCCTCCATATAACTTTGTAATGTTGTATATATGTAGAAACTCTAAAATAATTTTTTGGCCACACTTTATTCAAAAGGAATGTTGTATGCGAAATAAACGTGAAGAGAGGGCTTTTTAGATCAATGGGGTACGTGATGTAACATGTGTGAATGTGTAGTTGATGCATTTGGCGGGGCCTAGAGAGGTATGTGTGTGTATTACGTATTCGAGAGAGGCATGGATAGAGGGGCCAACGGGGGGGCGTGGGAGAGATAGCACGAGAAATGAAAGTGGTCTAGAGAGAGAGACGAATATGACGTCACGACAAGAGATTACATTCCCTTGAGTGTGTATATGCAAGGGGGGAGGGAATAGAGGCACCAGGAGAAATTTTCTGTGTGTGTGGTGTTTGTGTTGGTATGTGTGGGTGTGAGAAGATAATGAGACGTGGGGGCAGAGGGTGTGTCACCGCGCGAGGTCCGGTGGGTTGAGGTGAGGCCCTTCGTTCGGTTCCGTCATGCGCCACATTGGTCGGCCCGTGACGCATTTAGGAAGACCCATGGATTACTAGTCGTACAAGACAAAGATAGCAGAATTGTGAAGGACTCTGTGTCCACTGACAAAGCCGGCTAGGATTTGTAACCCTAGGTTCTCGGACTAAGGTAACCCCTTTATCTCTGATATTACTATTCATCCAACCTAACTTTAAGGGGCATCCTACAGAATGCTCTGCTAGAATGGTACTCGTCGATTAGGAAGAGAGGTGTGAGACAATGCGTGAGAGACAGGCGTAAAGATAATGTGCGTACATGAGACACGTAGGCAGGTCCATGTATATAGAAAGGGTCGATGAGGATTGTGCGTGTGTATGTTTGCGAGAGGAAGAGTGCTTGTGATAAAGGTTAGTGAAAACAGTTGTAAATGGTTACGAGAGGGAGGGAGGGTTATATCTAGAGCATGTGTGTGAGAAAGACAGCTCGGGAGAGAGTGTGTGAGCATGTGTGAGAGACCACCGATGGAGAGTGAAACTACATGTAAAAGACTGCTCTACACATTGATTAAAGATATAAATTGTATCCAAATATTAGGATGGGATCATGATATTTGCAATTCGCGTAAGGAGCGGTCATTGATCCATCAGACATCTAGATTCTATCGAATTTGAGCATGTCTATGTTATTATTCGACACAATTGATCCACATAGTTAGTATTTTGAACTCCAGACAATGCATCGCTTTAGCAATCGAATATAAACGTGAGTATAGTTCATGTTGTGTGTGTAAAGCACATTATACATACGAAAGTTACACAATGGACATTATAAAGAGCTACCTATGAACTAGCATACATTTGAATTCAACTTAAGGTGGTTTAAAAAAATCGAATTCAACATGAAGTCCATTCAATTATTTGAATTTGATATCATGGCATTTGTAAACCATACCTAAATTATGGGGGCACCAATCTTTGCTCTGATTTTGTACATAATAGCATATGTAGTCGTGTACAAAATAGATTCAAATTTAGCTCCTCCATTCCAAAATAATCGTAGTTATAGGATTTTCAAGTGTCAAATTTTCAAAAAGAAGCGGATAATTTAATGAGGTTTTCAAACATACAAGGTCAAATATAACGTTGTCTATTTAGGTCAATCCTCATAGTTCAAGAGTACTCTAAACGTGAATGCTTGTGTTTCAAAATTTCGAACAAAGCGCCAAAAGAGCCTCTACTCGCCCGAAACCACGTGAGACCAATGTTTGGTAGTACAAGGAAATTACTTTTCTAATAACTCGACCCGTGAAACCTACCGGCCCGATGTCCAAAGGTCTAAACCGGGGTAGGTTTGTAGCTTCATCTAGATGCCACGCAACCACATCCGAAAAACATTCATACACAATGGCCGCCTAAGCACACATGCGCGCGGCCGAAATCGCTCCCGCCCACTATTTGGGACACCTGGGATTACCATCCTACCCCCGACCCGCAGTAGGTCTGAAATTTAAGAGGGGGGCAAAGTTTGTACTTTCCCCAAATTTCAAACAAGCGCGTCCCATCTTCTGTTCAAAAAAGCCAAAAACAAGCGTGTCCCAAACCGAAACATGGTTCCCCCACCCGTCCGATTCCCCATTCGTACTCCGTGGGCGCCAAAACTACCTCTCCACTAGCCGCAAAACCCCGGCGTCCTCCGTCCGCCACCCCATCCCACCCATCAACCGCCGCTCTCCTCCATCATGCCGGAGCCGACACCCCGACGTCGTCGTCCACCGCAACCTCAACCGCAACGCCCTCCACGGCTAGTAGTTGAAGCCGAGGCCGAGCCATCCATACCCGAGCCAGTTCAACCACGCCATCCTGCGCCTCACCGCTGCCGCTCCAATTCGCCACCCTCCACCGCACCGGAGCTGTTCCTGCTACGCCGTCCTTCGCCGCCTCAGATCTGCTTCCCCTCCGCCGACATACGGCCACGGCAACACAGTCAACAATTTGGCCATGGGTTCGTCCAAGCCTGCACCCTCCAGAACATCGGTTTCCCCGGTAAAAAGAAGAAGATCGGCGCGACATGTGGAGGTGACCACACCGGCAACCGAAAAAGGTACTCCTCTTCCCTTATTCGTGCAAATCTTACGTCTCTGCTTGCACGGTATTCGTCCCACAGAAGACACTAGTTGACCGCTTCTTCTTGATACTAGATGTTCCTAGTAACTCGCGATGCACAAGGTTTCTCCTCATATACTATTTCACCTTAGCTAGTGGCCCGTCGCCCCCCTGAATTTCAATTTATGGCCAGTTGATTCCCAATTAACGGAAGCATTCCCCGGCGTAACAGGCGCTAGTACGCCTATTACGCCGGGGAAGCAGCACCTTGGTGTTTATCTTAGGGACGTGTGCGGCCTAGAGCTACTGGCGCCCGATCTGGAGGTCGGCCGGGATTAAAGGGATGGCCTGGGGGCGCTGCCAAGCACGGCGGTGGTGTGAGGTCGATGGGAGGGCGGGGCGGCGGAGGCAGGGGTCTGGGCCGGTGGCCGCTGGCGGTTCGAGAAAGATCATCAACAGTGACTGGCGGGAGGTAGACGAAGGCCATCTTCCCGTTCCTTATAGATCAGACGGTTCATTAAAAAAATCGACTGGCCTATTTATTTTCAGTCGACTGTTATCTTAGATATGACCACATGTGGTGGTGTGCTGGAGGAGTACCTGCATTTCCTGTGCTCATATATTACAAAATCATACGGAGTAGAATCTAATTTTGTTTGCCATGCAATGTTGTAGAGCTATCATATGTCTCCTGTCATTTATTTTTCAGCCACCTGCTATCTGCTAATTTTACAGTGCACTAGTTCTGCACACACTTCACCCTTACTCTCACTATTGTGTTTTTATGCAAGGGTATTTCAGACTCTGCTGCCATGAGAGAAGCCAAAAAGAAAAGAGAGAAGTTGCTCCCGCTTCGTATGCGGGTAGGCAAGACGCGTTACAGCGCTATAAAGGGTGAAGTGTCAGCAGATGGAGATGGTAAACGTAGCTCTGGAGTTGATGACCTCGCTCGCAATGAACCACCATCACAGGTGCTTGCTTTATCTTCGTGGTGTCATATGTGGTTGCATGTTCCATATGGTGTCTAGCTTGTATTCGAAAGGCCTAAGTCGGTAAGATAAGGAAAGATATTTTTTTACATGAACCACCATCCCGTGAGCACCAGAAGACAAATAGCTAGTCAGGGCACTGGCCGAGCCAGTGACAAGCCCAGCAAACACTAGTACAAAACAGGGCTTTCGTCACAGGGCAATATTCACAATAGTCCCGGTTCAGTCACGAACCGGCACTAATGTGAGCATTGGTCCCGGTTCGTGCGGCTAAGGCATTAGTCCCGGTTCACCTGGGCCCTTTAGTCCCGGTTGGTGCCATGAACCGGGACTAAAGGGTGCGATGCCCATTAGTACCGGTTGGTGGCACCAACCGGTACTAAAGGTCCCATTTTCAAACTCTACACCCACCCCCCCCCACCCCCCACCCCCCTAGGACCGCCTTTTTAGTTTTAGAAAAAACAAAAGAAAATGATGGAAATGTCAAAAAAATAAAATAAAATAAGTTTCCCATGTGATATGTGGTCTAGTTGTTGGGAAAATTTACAAATATGAATTTCGACTTTATTTGCAAAATCTCTCTGGAATTTGTAAAATGGGCATAACTTTTGCATACGAACTCGGATTAAAAAGTTTTTTATATGAAAAATCATCTACTCGGAAAGTTACATCCGATTTTAACTGGGGGAACCCCGTTAAACATTTTCAAAATCCTCAAAAACCTAACAGAAAAAAGTTACGGGGCTTTTAAGATCTGGAGAGGCAAAAAAATTCAAACTGTTGTCAAACAATGGTCAAACTAATTATTCTAGAATACTAGTGTTACTAAATAATTATTTCAGTTTTTTTGAATTTTGGTCAAATCTGGTCAAACTGTGGTCAAACAGTGGTCAAACTAATTATTCCAGAAATATTAGTGTTACTAAATAATTATTGTTTTTTAAAACAATAGTTTCAAACTCAAACAGTGAAATGTGTCACTTCATGCTCAAGCTAAATTCTTGAGGGTTAATAGGATTGACATCTTACTATTGTCAGGAAAACAACAAGTGCAGACTTGGAAACGAGAGAGAATAGAACCCGGAAGTTAAGCGTGCTCAGGCTGGAGTAGTGAGAGGATGGGTGACCGTCCGGAAAGTTAGATGATTTGGAATGATGAGGGGTGATTAGAGATTAGAGGATAAATTGAGCAGTGTGAGGGGTGGTGATTAGAGATTAGAGGTTAAAATAATTCAGAAATTTGAAAATAAAAAAATCAAAAAAAAATTCACAAAAAAAAAATTTCAAAAAAAAATCATAAAATTTCCTCCACGTGGCCGCGGCCTTTAGTCCCGGTTCGTGTAAGAACCGGGACTAAAGGGGAGAGGCATTAGTAACGACCCTTTAGTCCCGGTTCGAAAACCGGGACTAAAGGCCCTTACCAACCGGGACAAAAGCCCCCTTTTCTAGTAGTGAAAGATAGGCATCACCTGGAAGCCAACTAAAAAGCTGCGATGGTGGCGAAGCAGCCCGCCTCCCACCAGGCTCTCAGGTCCTAGATGATCATGCTCACCACTCCAGCCGGATGTCTAGCTTGTATTGCTTCCAATTTGGTTAAATTGCATCTGCTTAGCTTACACATTATACCTTTGAATATGACATACCTTTCTGTTTTTGGTACATACTAGTACATCTGTGTATTAACCATGTTCTTACATCAAACTAATGTTCTTGTGTATCCCTCATCAATCACTTATGACGAGGCACGCAGGCAAGGGGACTACTCCTCATTTAAAGAATGCAGCGTCAGCCTCCCGGCATGATTCTCAAGAAACAGAAATGCTAGATGAAGATAGTGAACGTAGCTCTGTAGTTGATTACAGCATTTCCCGTACACTAGCATCGCAGGTGCATGCTCTAACTTGGCAGCATGATATGTGCTTGCATGTTGCATATGGTGTCTAGATTGGAATTCTTCCAATCTGGTTAAACTGCATGTGCTAGTCTGCTTAGCTTATACATTATACCTGTTAATGTGACATGCCTTCCTGTATTTAGTACATAGTACATCTGTCTATTAAGCATGTCCTTACATAAAACTATTGTTTTTTTGTATCCCGCATCAATCAACATGACGAGACACCTTTAGTATATGCAGTGCGATATTAGTTGTATCTTTCATATGATTTATAGCATGCGCTGCTTCTAATTTGATGAAATTCCATTTATGATGGGACGCTTTTAACTTGGCAGAGTCATATTGGTTGCATCTTTCATGTGGTGTCTAGCTTGCATTGCTTCTTATTTGCTGGAATGGTTTCTCCTTAGTTTACACAAACAATTGTGAACATGTCATGCCGTCCTGTTTTTCGTACATATTCCATCATGGTATCATGTGTTTGCCTTACATCAAAGTAGTGATTGTCAGTATCATGCATGAATGAGTTCTGAAGAGAGAATTTTATTGCTTTTTCTTGTCGGTTTTACTTGACAATTCAAAATCAATAAAGCGGAAGGAAGTTAGCAAGGCAGCGGATAAAGGTGCTCCTTCCGAACGGAGGGCCTCTACTGTTTCTACTCCTCCACACCCCAAGATGATTTCCAAGACAACACATGCATAGACACTCAACAAAGCTGTGTTTATGATGAGCACGTCTCCCCTAGTGCAACATCACCGGTGCTCCCTCTAACTTGGCACTGTTATATGTGGTTGCACGTTATGTGTGATGTCTAGCTTGTATTGCTTCTAATTTTGTTGAATTCCATCTGCTTACTTTACACATTATACTTGAATAAGACACATGTTCCTGTTTCTAGAACATACAATATCTGTCTATCACACCATGTTCTTACATCAAATTACTACTGTTGTGTAACCTCCAACAATCACTTATCATAAGACACGTTTGACTTCGGAGTGTGATATAGGTTACATCTCACATTCTTTTCTAGCTTGTACTACTAATTTGTCGAAATGGCACTTATGACGAGACAGTTTTAACTTAGTAGAGTGATATTCGTTGCATGTTTCATATGGTGTCTAGCTTTCATTGCTTCTAATTTGTTGAAATGCCTTCTCCTTAGTTTACACATCATAAGCTGTGAATATGCAATGCTGTGAATATGGAATGGCACTAATGACGAGAGACCTCCAACATGGTAGTGTGATGTTGTTTGCATCTTGCATATGATTTATTTCTTGTACTGCTTCACATTTGTTTAAACGCCATTTATGATGAGACACTGTTAACTTGGCAGAGCGATATTTGTAGCATCTTTCATATGGTGTCTACCTTCCATTGCATTGCTTCTAATTTGGTGAAATGTCTTCTTAGTTTACACATCATAGTTCTGGTTATCTCTTCCGTCCTGTTTTTCATACATATTACATCCTCCTATCATGTGGTTGTCTAACATCAAAGTTCAGTTCGTCTGCATCACGCATCAATTTGTTCTGAAGAACTAAATTGTTATTCATTTTTCTTGTCGGCTTGACTTAACATGGCACAGAGAAAGAGGAAGAAACACAGAATGGCAGGGAATGAGAAGCGGATGAATCCTGCAGATTCTGCTGGTACTGATGGTGCAATAGAAGGTGCAATAGAAGTCCAGCAGAAAATTCTACAAACACGGCATCCCATGCTACACGAGTTGCAAAAAAAGCCAAACAGAAACAAATAGCTGCCACCAAACAAGCAGAGACAGCCCTAGTTCTTGCAACACCTACCACAGTACTACCAGCTGCACGACTTACTCGTGCGTCAACTGAGCTAGCAGCACGTTCCCAAGCTCCCTTGCCACCTGACACTACTTCCCAAGCACTCTTGACACAAGACGAGTAGGCAATATCAGATGAACCTTGTGAGCTTCAACAGCAAGAAGGTAGTTGCTGGAGTCAAGTTACAGTTGCATGCTTCTTTATATGTAGTCTCATAGTTTGATGTACACTAACACTTCCTATGTTCGTTGTTGGACTAGCACCTAGGCGCAAGAGGAAACAAACATCAGGGATAATGCTCGATAGGTTAACTAAATCTAGAGGAGGAAGAATGGAGATCCGTTTTGAGGCGGGTTTAGAAAGGCCACGTGATGCTACAGAGTCAGCCAACTTAGTATCAGAGGCAGCGGTTGCCGTTAGGTGTCATGTACGTATCCTCCCAACATGGATTCAGTACAGGAATGACAAAGACGAAACCCAGTTCAACACCTTCCTCGATCATTTATCTGTAAGTATGGTTATGTATGGAAACTAGTAATATCGTCTTGCTCTGTCCCATACTTTCTAGGTTGCTGATAATGAGACTCCCATAATTTTCAACAGATGAGGTTCAAGTTGGATAGCCAAGATGATGCAACCAGACAAGCTTGCACCCATGTTTTCAAGTCTGCTCTGCGACAGTATCGGTATAACTTGAGGAAAACTCACTTTGAAGGCAAGGCTAACAGTGGACTTTCCCAAACATCTCCAGTGGAAAATATATCGGATGAAGACTGCAGGGGCCTTGTTAAACACTGGTCTGATCCGAAGTATCAGGTACATTATATATATATATGTGATCAGATCACATGTTGAAGTTCTATTTACGCATGTGCCACACAAATCTATCTTCTTGTAGGTGAACCGTTCAAAGAACAAGGCCAACCGTACGAAAGTGAAATTCCAACAGACGACAGGATCTCATAGCTATATTGCACACTGCGAGGCTCTTGTAATTAGCTGTTGTTTCACTCTTTTCGCTGTACCATATTATCAGATCTATATTGACTTGTTCAAAATGCAGATGAAAGCCCGCAAGGACCAAAAAGTACCTGAACCAAATGCTGTGGAAATCTTCAAGGGCTGTCACACAAGCAAGAAGAAGGGCATGACTACACCAGTCAAAGCCGCTGTTGTAAGTCCTTAATCCTCATGCCTTTTAACTACTACTTACTCTGACTTGTGCCTTGAACTGCATGGTTTGTAGCCAATGTCTATTACTCTTTTCAATTTTATACACAATTGTCTTAGCGTATCATTGCACCTTACAAGGTTTAAAAGAGAGGAGTGATGTTCCTTTGATCTTGACCCGTAATCTAGTTCCGTGCTGGACTTGCCCACACAACGTTACAATTGCCTGTTTGTCTGTTCTCAGTTGTTTTGTGATATGAATGATGTCATACTATGCTTACCGTATTATAAGCTTCGTCTCTTTATCCTTAGCCCTCAATACAATGTGAAGAAATAGACAATACATTAGCGATGGTACATGGTCATATGTTTGGAACCTGGTTTTATTATGTACTTTGCAATAATATACAACTAATATTTTACATGGGTTCACCATAATAAGTTATGTATATAGACCAAAGCTATTTTGTTTGGTTTTGCTGCCTCCTTAATATCTTCTGTTCTGGTACTACTAATGTAAAACCTCAACTTTTCAGCGAGCTATGGAAAAAATGGTGGAACCGCCACCTTCTGTAGGTGGCGAGGCAACTATAACCGCAATGTCAGCTCTTGCTACAGTGGGTAAGTACCTGTCCACTAACAGTGCCAAAAGCACGTTCCTGCGTAATACTGGGTTGGTTGTTAAGGCAATATCGTCCAAACTGCCTCATGATCAAGATATGCAAGCTCAAAGCAATGTTGTATCTGCGCTCCAGACACAAGTCCATTCCCTAACAGAGACCCTTTGTGAAACAAGGAGAAACATTGCTCAATATCGTCAAGATATGCATGGTTTTGAAACCAGACTATCAGACATTTGCTATGTTGTTCAGGAGCCTAGGGGAAATGAAGGCGAGGGTTATGGTGCTCCATCGGACAATACATCATGAAAACGTAACAGTCAGGTCAAATGAACTGAGCTTCTGAACTTCTGGTGGTGCATTTATCTGCTAGACTGTTAAGTTTTATGCCAACCTTCCTTTTGTTATATAGTTGTAATTTGTTTTGGTGCGATACAAAATTTATTCTTAACATGCAGCCACCGGCTGAAGAAAACAGCAAGCCACTTTTGGATAGTGTGTAATCGCCTTAATAGCCTAGCGTTAGTTTCGGCCTTATTTATTTCCTAGTCTTCTTTTTCCCTGGTTTGCTAGTGGCCGCAACTACCATGGGCCATATACGGGCCGTAGGATCCATGGGTGTCCTACGGGCCGTCGATAAATGGGCCTGTAATCGGTGGGCCTCGGGCTGTCGGATAAATGGGTCTACATGGGCCGTAATCGGGCGTAATTGGTATCGGCCCAGCACGGTAACAGGCCGTTAACAGGCCGTAGGACAGCAAAGGCTGAATTCTGTCACAGGCATAACGGGTCGTTAATGGGCCAGAATATAGGACGGGCTGGAAACGGCGCAACGGGTTAACAGGCCAGAAACGGGCCGACTCTTGCCATGGGCCGAATTTGGCCCATTAGGGTAACGGGCCAGTAACGGGCCGACTCTTGCCATGGGCCGAATTTGGCCCATTAGGGGAACATGCCAGTAACGGGTCAACTCTTGCCATGGGCCAACTTTGGCCCATTAGGGGAACAGGCCAGTAACGGGCCGGAAGTAATCGAGGGCCGAAAAGGAGCCCAAGAACGTATGGGCCGTCAATAGGCCGAAAGCTAACACGGGCTGGAAACGGCCCATGTAAATCACGGGCCATTAACGGGTATAAAGAAAATTACTGTTCATTATGGGCTAGAGTCACCGTGGGCCTGTAAAGGGCCGAAAGATATGAAGGCCTCATATGGGCCGAAAGACGTCGTGGGCCATACATGGGCCGAAAGTGAAATGGGCTGGTGTTATATTCTACGGCCCACATGACGTTGTTGGGCCGATTTCCTTTAGGGCCTAACGGGCCGTGAGTTAAAAGGTCGTAAAAAGGGGCTATTTGCGAAGAGACCGTTAACTTTCGACCAAGTCAAACGGGCCGGCTTTGTAAGCTGAATGGGCCAGTGGTGGGCCGTGGCACGTGTCGACATATCATAGGCGCCTATCTGACCCACTGACGAGCTGACACGTGTTTCATCCGGCCAATAAGAATTTTACACGTGGAAATTTCCCATTGGTCGGGGTTGTTAACGGGTTATCGGATCCAAAACCCGACCCGATAGCTTAACGGCGTTCCGTTACGCTGGATGCCACGTGTCGGTCACCCTTGACGAAAGCACTTCTGTGACGCGCGATTTATCGTCATGGAAGTGAACACTTCCGTGATGATAATTTTGGTAATGTCATGGAACACTTCTACGACAGCACAGGTATGACTATCTTGATTCTATCATAAAATCGTCATGGATGTACATGCATGACAAAAAACGCGACCTACTGTGACAAACACGTATCATCACGGAAGTGTATTTTTTTTATAGTGAAAGCGCACGATCTTTTTAAACTATATTTGTGCATTGGATGAAGACACCGCATACGTTTTTAGAGTAACTATATGCACACTATCGCACACAGTGTACCTTCCCAGGTCATGCATGTTGGCCCAACGATTGCACTCAATTAATTTTTCTATAAACGGTTTTATTTTCAGAGCGTGTGTGATGTTGTTTTCACACACAATAGTCATGTGTGAGGGCCCAACGATCACGCACAATTTTCTTTGAACCGTTTTTCCAAGCGCGAGGGATTTGAAACAAGACCATTTTCAAATATGTTTTCACAAGTTATTCAAACTTCACCATGCTTCAACTACTAAAACTAGATATGAACAATGAAAAATTTAGCAAGGTTCAAAAACTAAAACTTAAACTCAAAACCGTAAACCCTAAACATTAAGCCCTAAACCCAGAACCCTAAAGCCCTACAAGTATATGAAACTTTGGTAAAAACTTAATATTATGACTATCAAGTTTCTGTATTTGAAACATGGAATTTTCGAAAAAAAATTGTCAAAATGAATTCAAGATCAGTCTTCTTTGAAAATCCTCATCCCAGCAAGCACAAATATTTAAATGAAACTTAATTTGGACATTCGGTTAAAAAGATATAGTAGATTGAAATTTCACAATGAAAAAAAGGGATGAGAGGTGGGGTGGATGGCGCATACAGCTCTCGCAAAAACTGCCAATAGCCTGCATGGATTGACCCCGACCTACGGTAATGAAATTCCTTAAACCAAACACATTCATGAATCTTAGAGCAATCAGACGGCTACTTGCATGCATGCATTTGTCCCTGCGTGGCCTTGAGAGTTTCTTGATAAACTAGAAGGGTTGGGCGCACTTTGCTGCACCGTTGGTGTTGATGGGTTTCTTAAAAAAATCACTCTGTTTCGAAATATAAGGTGTATTACTTTTTTTTTAAAGTCAAACCTTTTAAATTTGATCAAATTTGTAGAAAAATATATCAAAATTCATAATACCAAATCGGTATTCTTTAGATTCATCATGAAATGAATTTCCATACTTATTTTATTTAATATTGTGGATGTTGATATTTTTGCTGTGAACATGGTCAAAGTTAAAGAAATTTGACTCTCCAGAAAACTAATACCCTTTATATTCTAGAACGTGTGGAAATTTATTTTGGTGGGTGGGGGAGATGATAGAGTGTGTTTTATTTTTATTTATAATACGATGATTTTGTGGTTCTTTCGTGATGTGATTCTGTCCTATGCGCTAACCAAGCTATATTTATGTGGGGAAAATTTTGTGTCGGTGGTTGCATTTACTATATTAGTGCTACAATATCACATGGTGATGCTACTTTTTCTAGGTGGTGAGAGGGTGCGTAGGATTGATGTTTTTATAGACCGGTTGCTGCTGATTGATTTGAAATATTGTTGGCCCGGTCAAAATCGTAAACCAAATCCAAAATTGAATACGTCAATTGAATAAAAGAGCATCGAAATTAGGGAACATAGTGAAATAAAAGAATTGAATAGAAGAGCTTGAGAAATTGTTGACCCAGTCAAAATTGGATGACCCAATTTTAATCGAAGAACTCAATTGAATATGGGCTCTTTAAAACTAGGGAGCTTAGTTTTATGGAGGATATGAGATATAAGATTCACTTCAGGGTTCTCTTAAAAAAGACAATAAGACACACATAGACCGTTAGATTACCACCCAACGGCAAGGAACCCCCCCCCCCACCACACACACACACACACACTGTTCTTCTTCCTCCCTCGCCCCTCGCATAAAATTTTCCTCCCCTACACCGCCAACTAACACACGATAGACGCCCCAACCCCTTATTCTCTAGCGCCAGCAATGGCCCTACACCCCCGTCTGACCAGTCAACCCTCAGACTCGTCCCTCCACAGACGCCACGGCCTAATGCCGCGCGTTCCTATCTGAGTCTTCACCATCATCCTCGTGCCTCACCGGCACTTGAACATGGCACAGCCGGCTTCGGGCTCGATTCAACTACTGCGAATTTTTTTTCCAAGCACCTGATGTTTAGTAAAAGTGCAAAAGAAAACATGCCTCGAGTATCAATGAGGGCTGTCGTTTCCTGCACAATACAGGAACATGAGTGCATTACATACGTACGAGGATAGGACACGTGAAGAAGGAATGTCGTGCGGCAACGTATGCGAGGTAGGCCGCATTGATCGCTGGTTAATTAATTGGCTACTATTCATGTGAAAACTCATAGGCGTGGACGTTTTTCATGTTCCAATAGCTCATGTGCGACGTTTTTCATGTGAATTGGAAGGAGTGCGATGTAGTTTGAATGAATGGTTGTGGTGCGACAAATTTTAGCGTGTAAATAGCCCACGGCCACATGTGGTGTTAAATGGGGTTAAATTGGTCGTCAACCAAGCCCGTTTATGTTAGGACATGTGGGTCCAACTTAATTGGTCCTCAAAACAGCTGACCGTGCCCTGCCACCCCCGTCCGCCCCCACTGCCACTCTGCCCCCCCCCCCCACCCCACTTCTTCTTCTTCGGCGGCGGATCTTGCATTCTCAGCGGTGGCGGCGGGGCCCTCGTTCTCGGGCGCCCCTCGTTCTCACCGGGCGCCCGTTCCCTTCGTCCTCAGAAAATGGTGAGTGAATTCAAACCCTTGTCCCATTCCACTCTCGGACCCGTAGATCTCAGCTCGTTTCCTCGTTTTTCGCTTGTTGGATCGATAGGTTGTGAGGGGAGCCCGTGGGGCTACTGAGATGGAGCGGCAAGATTCAACTTCGAATAGGTAATGCGCCTCTCTCTGATCCAATTTTGAATGCAATTATGCACTCGTCTGCTCTATCTCGTGGGCTCACATTGTCCGCCACTGACAGAGGGGATACTGCTTCTCGGACGTTCAAATCGACAGTCAATTTCTTTCCATCAAAGGCAAAATTAGTTGATGGTAGCATACAGAACATTGAGAAAGACACAATTGTTAAATGGGAGGTTGGGTTTACAGAGATTGATCCACAAGTTCTATAGAATATGGGAGAGAAGGCAGCGAAGAAATGGGTGGAAAAAATTGGGGAGAATATTGTTTGGGGTCCGGAGCAAGAAGTATCACTGTTGCGGTTTGATGATTGGAAAGGAGAGTATGTGAGAATAGAAGATGGTGAACAGATTGTTGAAGAAATCGATCGGCAAAACGGCTGGGCAAGCAGACGGGCTAATTTTTTTGCTGAGCTCGTTCATCTGAATATTTTTTGAAGGTTGGATATGTGTCATCACACTTGGCTGCGCAGATGGTAGATGATGATTGGGCTTCACAGAGGCTATTGATTCCCATGTGTACTGAACTTACAGTAATAGCCGAAGAGGGACAGGTGACTGGAACTGAAGTTTCAGCTACTGTTGATTGGAATGTAGTTGAATTAGATGAGCCTACTGATTTGGTCATTGCACCAATGCCTGACATTGAGATGGCAAACTTTTTGGCATTCCAGTCGATGATAGAGATAAGGAGGAGAGGGACGAATCTAGTTTGCCTGCTAATGCTGATGAAGATGTAGATGGACAGTTGATGGAATAAGCTGTAGATGAAGTAGAAGATGCACATGATGATGAGCTGGTGCATGTGTATGACAAAGAAAACCCTCTCATTGAAGTGGGGAAGTTGTGGCCAAACATGGATGAATTTAGAATATGTTTCAAGACTTATGCAGTGAAACATGAGTTTGATGCCAAGACTGTTTGGACTGACAGAAAGAAGTTTTATGCGAGGTGCAGAGGATTTGATGGTAGTGTCAAGCCTTGCAAGTGGTACATATCTGCTAGACTGCAACCTAATGGAAGGACTGTCAGGGTTAACCAAATCCCCAATCAGCATACTTGTATTACAAGTTCACAGAGAGTATCAACCATGACATCACAACTTTGGGTTGCAGAAAGGATCACCCCAATTTTAGCCAAAACACCAAACACTACTGTCAAGAAACTCAAAGTAGACTTGGAAAAGATGTACCCCATTAAACTGAAATATACCACAGTGTGGAAGGCAAAACAAAGGGCAATGAAAAATTTATATGGTGATTGGGCAAATACATTTAGGATGCTTTACAACTTCAAAGCAGAGGTGGAAAAGATGTCACCTGGCAGTGTTGTGGAGATAGATACTGAGGTATCAGCCGGAGGTGAAGTCAAGTTCTCCAAGTTTTTTATGGCTTTGAAGCCTTGCATCGATGGCTTCAAAGCAGGGTGTCGTCCATATTTGAGCATAGACTCATCATTTTTGACAGGCAAGTGGAATGGTCAGTTGGCAGCATGCAATGCTCTAGATGGACACAACTCGATGTTTCCTATTGTTGTTGGCTTGTTTCAGTCAGAAACAGAGGCTTCATGGACATGGTTCATGATCCAGTTGAAAAGATGCCAAGGGCCAGTGTCACCTTTGGCTATACACACATATGCATGTATGGGGCTGGAAAATTCAGCGAAACATGTTTTCCCACATGCTGAGCAGAGGGAGTGCTTCGGTCATTTGTGGATGAATTTGATCAAAAAAATTAGAGGAGAAGAATTTGGGCGCATGTGGCCAGCAGCAAAGATCTTACACTAGACATACACACAAATATCATCTTGATAAGATAATGGCAGCATGCGATGAGTTTGGTCCATGGCTGAACACCTACCATTCTTTGTTATGGTATAGGTCAGGATTCAACACTGCCATCAAGTGTGACCACATCAACAACAATTTGGCAGAGAGTTTCAACAACAAGGTGAAGGAGTTAAAAGATTTGCCTATGCATGACATGGTTGACCAAATCAGGATCATGCTCATGTGGTTGTGAGAATTGAGAAGAATCTGCAAGGTGATAAGCTTCCAGCAATGGTACAACAGGTGGTCAATAGGAGCAGATGTCTTTCACATTTGTTTGTTGAAAAATCTTCACCTTGGGGTGCTGAAGTTAGAGATAACAAAACTGGAAGGAGACATGTTGTTAACACTGAATTGCATGATTGCACTTGCCTCGAGTGGCAACACACTGGTAAACCATGTGAGCATGCCATTCTTTTCTTAGCATCCCAACCGAAGATAAACATGCACCCATATTTGCATGAATATTATTCGGTAGCAAAATTCAAAGCTGCATATGCTACTCCAATTCCAGCACTTACAAATCAGTCTCAGTGGCCTGAAGTGGAGATTGAATTTTCCATGTGTCCTCCCTTGACGAAAAGAAAGGCAGGCAGGCCTAAACAGAGTAGATTCAAGGCATGGTTTGAGAAAGGTGGGACTAGTAAGAAGGGAAAGAAAGACGGAAAGCCAAAAAGGGCCCAAAAAGGTAACAAAAACAGATGCAAGTTGTGCCAGGAACTTGGGCACAGAGTGGGATCTGTCAAATGCCGTTACACTCCTGAAAAGCGAAAGTATGTTCTTGTTTATTTGTCTGTGTTTTGATTTGGTGCTTTTTTCAATTAATATATCTATAAAATTTTCCTAATGGCCAGGAGGAAGCGCGCAAGTCAACCCCTTGTTGTTGAACAGTGTTGGCCAACAAAAAAAGCAAGAGTCAATGGCTGTAGAAAGAAGAGAAGTGTGCCTGAGCCTGAGCGTGTTTATGTGCAGACTGAAGAAAATCCTGCTGCAGTCAACATTTAGACTGAAGAAACTGATATCGAGGTGCACACCGAAGAAACTGAAATTGCAGTCAACATTCAGACTGAAGAAACCCATGTTGAGGTACACACCGAAGAAACTAAAACTGCTGTCAACATTCAGACTGAAGACACTAATCTCGAGGGTGTTGGCGAGGTGTTGAAAAGACCAGTGAAGAAAACCAAGATGATCAGTGAACTTGTGTGTGTAATAGAACCAAAAACAAGAAGTGCTAAGGCGAAGAAGGGCACACAATGTGGTACGAAGAGGTAGAATAGAGAACTGTTTGAAAATCTGTGTCATGTAATAATATTTGTAACTTGGTGCGTACTGGTAGTCACTATGTATCCCCGTATTTCTATTCGAACTTGTTTGTTGGTCATTGTTTTAAATTCAAATTTGGATTCAAATTTGGGCTCAAATTTGAATTAGGGATGGGGTATTGATGTTTTAATGCTATCTAAAGTACCTCAACTGAAATATGTTTGCTTGCTATCAATCCGAGCCCTTTTGGTAAGTTGAACTCATAGTCATGAAAAGTGTGTTTCAAATGACCTCCAGAGGTAGGGTAAACGGCCTCATATTTAAGCAAGTTTTTTTGGCACCTTGTCTAAACCAGCCAAATAATTTTTCTACACAGCTATTCTACCTATATAGTGTAAATCGAAAGTCTCACTATTTACTGAATTAATTTTCTATTATTTTATTTTCTTTTGAAAAAACAAGGTTTAATAGAAAATTATATATATAACAAGTTTAAAACATGAGAATGAGGAAGTAAGTTAAGATCTTTCTTAGTCAATCCAAAATGAAGTTTTGGTGAGGTTTTCACACTTTTCATTTTCAAAACCCCACCTACTCTCGGGTGCCCACTATTATCTCTCTTGAACTCCATAATACATTGTTCGAGGAATGACAATTTAGTGAAGGATTTTTCGTTACCATACGACATAATAAGACTATGTGCGCAAGTTTTATATATTTTTGATTTCTTTGAATAAGTTATGCTCAACCCTAATCACTCAAAACCCCTCAAAACCTCTCAAAACCCCGCACACTCCCGGGTCGTCGATCGTTGTGCGTGGACGGTTGAGATTAGGCGCTAGGGTTAGCTACAGTGTCCTTCGACCCGCATGAGACGCGCTGATTGGTTGAATCAGTGGGGTTTGGATCAGCCTCTCTCGTTGGGGCATCAGGACCGTTCATTTGAATCCAACGTCATGAGTTGACACAGTGCATGGACCAAGCCTACGCAGCGCCCTTTCCATCGTTGCATGCGTGCCTACCTGCATCACCGGCGCCCGTTGCAGCATGCATGCCCACCCGTAGCACTGCGCCCGTGCGTTGCATGCATGCCCTCAACGTAGCCCTGCTCCGCCACCCCTCTCGACGCAGTAAGCTGTCGCATGCCTACCATTAGCACCGATGCAGCGTCGCATCAAAGCATGCACCCGGCCACAGTGCAGCAGGCAGACCCCGATGCAGAGACAACCAAAAAGCCAACGGTGCATGGCGTGCGGTGGATGGCGTGCTCCTCTTTGAACGACACAATACTGGCATGATGGGTATCAATGCAATTCAAAGGGGCCGCTCAAAGGACGTTCAAACGGCGTGCTGCTCGTTACAAGATGGGCAAATTAAGGCGTCCATTATTGTCACGTCTCCCATCGCATCCATTATTGTTCCGTTGGGCTCGGGCAAAAGAAGGCCACCCGTTAGACCGAACGTTGCCCTCTAGCTAGGCCCTAGCAAGCAGGCTACATTGCCATGCATCCATGCACGGGCGGCACACGCAGAGAAAATGGGGCAGGCATGTCCCCTTGACCCACGATGGCACAGATGCATGCGGGACGACCCATTGATGCACGGGAAGCGTGATAGAAGAACGGGCAGGCGTGACCCCTTGACCCGTGACCGGTGGCACAGAAGCGTCGCAGCCTTGGTTTCCCACGCTCGTGTACACACTTTGATGGGGCGCCACCAAACGCCGCCCACCCATTAATTCTACCCGGTGAAACCACTCGAAGAAATCAAAAACCACGTCGCACTTGGGCTATTTAAGCCGGGCACTATCGTCTTCCTCTCCCTCCTCATCCATACCCCATCCTCTGCCTCCTCTGCCCTCCTTCTTCCTTCTTCTCCACAAATCAAACCCGATCGAGCCACCATGCAGTACAACGCCCCCACCTACCGCTTCCCCCCAACCGTGCCGGAAAGGCTCTACCCGGCCGGAGTCTACGTAGAGAGAACCCTTAGGGTGTGGGCGATCTCAAGGTGGAGGGGCGCAAGGGAGTTAACGGAGTTCTTCCTTGTGACCGGCTTCCGCCACCTCCCCCCCCCCCCCCCGGCTCTCCAAGGATGTACCATGTTGAGGAGGTCAACCACAATGGCGTTGTGGTTGGGCTCCTCGCTACGTTCACTAACTCCTTCGATGCTTTCCACCTCCTCGGACGAGTGTATTGGGTTGGTTGTGAGTTCATAGCTTTCACCACCCATAACATCTTCACCGACTTCAACGACATCTTCCCCAACAACGGCGTTATGCACACACTCCCGTACCCCATCAATAACGGGGAGGAGTGAAGGGCGCCCGGAGGAGCGAGGTGGCGTTCACCCGGAGGAGGAGGAGAAGAAGAACCCGAAGAACAACCCACGTTTGGTGCCCCCCGATCTATCTAGCTTGCTATATATCTATCGTATTAGTATTTTAAGTTGTAATTGTTATGCTACTATTATTAAGTTGTATTAGTATTTTAAGTTGTAATGCTATCGTGGAACTATGGGTTGCAATCGTTATGCTTCTATATAATCGTTATGCTACTATATATATTGTGTGCTTCGTGCTATTATTTGTAGATTGCTATTGGTTGTTCTTGCTATTATTTGTGTATTGCTATGGGTTGCTACGGGCCCGGGTTGCTACACCCCAATCACCACACGCACCATCTTCAAAATATTGGCCAAATAATGGGTCATGACCCAAACCATGGACATGCAACTAGGAGCCCCATGCAAACCCACTATGGACATGCAACTAGGAAATGCAAACTAATTTACTTCATGCAAGCATGCAACTCATTTAGTTCATGGAACCGTAGACATGCATAAAAACAAGTAACATTTAGTTTTAGTGCATCAAAAAATGATCCATCACAAAATTTAGTGCAAGAAAAAGGCCAAAGTAAAAACAAGTAACATTTTATTTGCCGAAGTTAGAGGTGGGCTGGTGCCCCTACGCGGGTGGGCTGGTCTCTATTTGGGCATGGTTATTTTCTCACGGCCCAACATCTATTCGGCAGCCCAGTTTTGTTTTTTACTAGAAACTGAATTTGGGTGTGTACTCTGTTAACTGAAGAACAAAAACAGATGAAACAGAGCATGGACACTGAATAGGGCCCCTGAGAATATCATTACAATAATTCAAGCAAGTTTTGCTTCACACAAATTCAAATTCATCAAACAAATGATCCCTGGCTAACTCAAACTACTGGGCACTACTAGCTATAGACACAATAACTGAAATTAGGGAACCCTTGAAACTAGCTGACACACTAACTGAAACTCTAACAAATTCTAGCGATTGATGAACATCAAGTAAAATAAACCCATAGCAATGACGGAACAATAAAATGCTCCAGCCATCATATTTGCTTGCTGCTTCAAATTGATCAGATGCTTTACACTACTGGAATTTGCTTATTTGTCGTCTGCCTATACTTTGCCGTCTGCTGGCGGACGACAAAGAAGGTCTTTGCCGCCAGCTTGCAACAAACGGACGGCAAAGAACTGGCTGATGGCAAAGAATGTCTTTGCCATCAGCCAATTCTTTGCCGTCCGCTGGCGGACAACAAAGAGAAAGGTGGGCCCACTAACGAGCTGCTTAGAAAAAAACCTAACGGCCCCCCTCTTTGCCGTCTGCTAGCAGACGACAAAGAGCAAAAAAGCGGACGGCAAAGGGGGCGGACGACAAAGAGACAACCTAACTAACGGCCGTCCCCCTACCCCACTCTCACCCTCTCTCTCTCTTTCTGTCCTCCCCACCCCGACGACCACCGCCACCCGCCGCCGCCCCCGCCACCAGCCAGCCGCCGCCACCCCCACCACCCGCCGCCACCACCCGCCCACCCGCCGCCTCTCGCCCCGTCGCCCCGACCGCCCGCCGCCCCCCTTGCCCCGTCGCCCCACCGCCCGCCGCCGCCCCCTCGCCCCGTCGCCCCGCACCCCTCCCCTGCGGCGCCCCTTCCACGCCGGCCAGCCGCCCCCTCCCCTCCCCTGCGTGGCCGTCCCCGCCCCGTCCCGTCGCGGCCTCCCCCTCCACCGGGCCGCCGCCGCCCCCACCCGCCGCGGCCTCCCCCTCCACCAGGCCGCCGCTGCCCCCACCCGCCGCGGACTCCCCTCCACCGGGCCGCCACCGCCCCCACCCGCCACGGCCTCCACCTCCACCGGGCCGCCGCCTCCCCCTCCACTGACGATCCCCTGCACAGGTGAGTGATCTTCCCCCTTTTTTTAGTTTAGTTTGTTTTAGTTTAGTTTCTTTTAGTTACTTTTAGTTAATTTAGTTTCTGTTTTAGTTATAGTTTTGCTTTAGTTTTAGTTTCAGTTTAGTTTTAGTTTTATTTTTAGTTTAGTTTATTTTAGATTAGTTTTAGTTTTAGTTTAGAAGAATAAGAAGAGTACAAGGAGGAGGAGGAGGGAGGAAGAGGTGGAGGGAGAAGAAGAAAGAAAAGAAGAAGAAGAAAGAAGAAGATGATGATGATGATGAAGAAGAAGAAGAAGAAGAAGAAGAAGAAGAAGAAGAAGAAAAAGAGGAAGAAGAAAAAGAGGAAGAAAGAAGAGGAAGAGGAAGAGGAGGAGGGAGGAAGAGGAGGAGAAGAAGAAGAAGAAGAAAAGAAGAAGAAGAAGAGGAAAAAGGAGAAGAAGAAGAAGAAGAAGAAGAAGAAGAAGAAGAAGAAGAAGAAGAAGAAGAAGAAGAAGAAGAAGAAGAAGAAGAAGAAGAAGAAGAAGAAGAAGAAGAAGAAGAAGAAGAGAAGAAGAAGAAAAGGAAAAACAGGAAAGAAGAAGAAGAAGAAGAAGAAGAAGAAGAAGAAGAGGAAGAAGAAAAAGATACCCTGACACCCCGACCCCGACACCCCGACACCCTGACACCCCGACCCCGACACCTCGACAACCTGACACCACACCCCGACCCACACCCCGACCCCGACCCCGACACCCTGACACCCCGACCCCGACACGCCACCCCGACACCCCGACCCCCGACCCCCGACACCTTGACACCACACCCCGACCCCGACCCCGACCACCCCGACACCCCGACCTCGAAACAGCACCCCGACCCCGACACGGCACCCCGACCCCGACACGACACCCACGACACCAGAGGCCGACGAGGTCATATATTTGTGAATTATGAGTTAGGTCATATATTTGATGCCACTGAACCCTATGAGCCCGTCATTGATTATAGTGATGATGATGATTATGCATTTATTGATGAAAGTGATCGAGATTATTAGTAGTGTCAGGTATTCAATTTTTTTATATTGTACTTGATGATGATACATAAGTGATATACATATTATTATTCATGTCGGTATTTTTTTATGTTGTACTAAGTTCGTTTACTCTTTGTCATGGCAGGTGTTGAAAGATGGTGGGCGCTGGTCTGGAGCGCTCCGAGGCCCCTTCTTTGTCGGCGCGTGGTGGGAGGTCTTCCATTCCACACGCACCTCTCCGCCGAACGTTGTTGGACAGTATGGCGACACCGCCGGGCCCTTCTTTGTCGATAGCGGTGCCCAGCAGGGGACGAGGTAAGGGAGGGAAGAAGAGAGGAGTTGGAGCATGTGGTCGCGGGAGAGGAGGTAGGGTGACTGCTAGGGCGCCTTCCTCGCTGCCACCCCCAGCTGTTTCACCCGAGCACGTGACTGCTAGGGTGGACTCGTCCGAGGAGGAGGCTACACGGACTCCGGTCCACGAGCCTCGGGTCGACGCGCCTTCGGCCCACGAGCCTTGGGTCGACACGCCTTCAGCCCACGAGACCCCGGAGGAGCACACGTCTGGATGCGGTACCTGGCCTGATGAGCCTGAGGGGCCGAGTGGTCATGCTGATGATGGCGGGGAGCCGACTGATATTGAGGAGGAGGGGTGCACTGTCCACCAGCGTGGTTGTACACGGCTCCCGTCCGTGCCGGCGACCCGCGAGCAGAGGTGGTTGATTTTCCCTGATGGGGAGAGGTAAGTGCATTTAATCCTTTTGTACCTTCTGCATTCACGTTTCTTCAAATATCTAATGCGTTGGCCTTGTCATGCTGTAGGATTTGGGACCACCATCATAGTGTCCGCCGGCCCAACTCCGTCCTTGGAGTGCGTTGCCGGCAAAACTTCCCGGGGTTTGTCACGTTGCCTGGTGAGGGCCGGCAAAACGGCCAGTCCAACTCGCCATCAAGGTTAGTTATATGTACTCAGTTATCTTTCTCCATTACATTGTCTGTGCTTTCATCAATGATTACAAATGGTAACAAGGAGTGGTGTTGCAGGATGCTATACAGAGTGAGAGAGATAGAACGGAGAAACTTATGGCGGAGGCGGCAGAGAGGCAGCGGGAGTTGGAGGAGACGACGACAACGATGTTGGAGGAGGAGAGGGCACGGAATGACATGCAGGCAAGGGCCATGTACGAGCTCCTTGTGGTAAGTTTCTTCTGCAGATTAGCCAAAACATTCATGTAGTGTTTGTCTCATTACTAACTAGTATGACTGAGTCGTCAAAACCAAATGTGCAGTCTGTGTGCGAGAAGACCGGTCAGACCGCTTCGCCGATGCCAGTGATTGCTCCTGGGACCACGGTGAGTTTAATTTGAATGGACATTACTTGCTAGTCTTAACATTTGAGTGTCATCATGCTAACGAGACATTGGAAATGATCTTTGGTGCAACGTAACTACAGACAAGCATCGCACGATCCTTCTCCAGCTACCGGCACGAGCCTGCCCGCTCCTACACCTCCATGATCATGGTAAGTTTCTCTAGTGTTTTTCTTAACAAATGCATAAAGTCCTAGACTTAGCCTTATTTCCTCCAAAATGCTTACCACAATGACCTAGACTTAGCTTTATTTCCTCCAAAATGACTTAATAAGCTTACTGACCTCCAAAACCATCCATTTTACCTAAGTTAGCTCTAAAACGATCTATACTTAGCTTTGTTTCCTCCAAAATGACCAAAGTTAGCTCTAATATGCTTAGTTAACTAGGTTTTTCTCAATAATGACATGTACTTAGCTTACTTATGTCAAAAATGGCATAAGTAGCTTAGTTAGCTCATAAACGATCCATTTTACCTAAGTTAGTTCTAAAATGATCCATTTTACCTTAGTTAGCTCATAAACGATCCATTTTACCCAGGTTAGCTCTAAAATGACCCATTTTACCTTACTTAGCTCATAAATGATCCATTTTACCCAAGTTAGCTCTAAAATGACCAATTTTACCTTACTTAGCTCATAAGTGATCCATCTTACCTAGGTTAGCTCTAAAATGATGCATTTTACCTAAGTTAGCTCATAAGCGATCCATTTCACCTAGGTTAGCTCATAAACGATCCATTTCACCTAAGTTAGCTCACAAACGATCAATTTCACCTAAATTAGCTCATAAATGTCATATATTCTTCTTCTTCTTCTAACTTTCTTATTTCCCATTTTGCAGAATTCATTCGCTTCACGGAAGCTAGCATAGATGGAGTGCTTGTTTGGATGAACTATGTTTCTTTTGTATCGATGAACTATGCATGTATGGTAGGATGACACTATTGTAATATGTATGGTTGGATGCATGTATGTGGAACTTGCTATGTATGGTTGATGGAACTATGCATGTATGATGAAATTATATGTGTTGGATATCTCATATGTTTGATGTGAACTTGCCATGTGAAAAGGATATATGTATCATTTATTTGCTGTGAAAATGGTTGGGTATAAGAAAAAACAGAAAAAAGGCAATGCAGGCTCTTTGTCGTCTGCCACCGACGGCAACGGGCTCTTTGCCATCCGCGGCGGACGGCAAAGAAGCCATGTGGCAACCACCTGTGCTTCTTGGCAGCTGACCCATTTGGTCAGTTTGCCTACAGTGGCAGACGGCAAAGGCTTGATGCTCTTTGCCGTCAGCCAGCCGCTAGCCACCTAACGGACTAACAGCGAATTTATTGCCGTCGGCTTTCTTTGCCGTCCGTCGCTGATGGCAAAGGCCCCTTTGCCGTCCGCTTCAGAAAGCAGACGGCAAAGAAGCTCTTTACCGTAGCCTACTTTGCCGGAGCCTTTTGCCGTCCGCGGCAGACGGCAAAGTAGCTGATTCCTGTAGTGTTAGTTGCTTGCCCATTTTCTTCAGTTCACACTTTAGTTCTGCACTGTGCATCATCGGATCGGCTCTGTCCGCCAAATTGGGGGCTTGTTCCACGGCAAGCCGCCCCCCAAAATTGAGCTCTTGGGTTGGGGTTGATGCCTCCAATTTTAACCTTTCAACATAGTCATCGAGCCACTCAAAATGCCCACATTTCTTCAGAACCTGAAAAATAGGGGGCCGGCGGCGCATGAATCCTAGATCCACCACCCAGATCCGCCGCCCTAATTCGAGGAAAAAAGAAAGAAATCGGGAGAAATTAGACCATACGATTGGTCAAGAACACAGATCTAACCTGCCCCGGCTGTAGCTTGCTCAAGCATTTCACAAACTCGCGCCCACGGTTGCCATTTTCTTCCCTCACACAAGTCAAACGCTTCAGAGGCTCCATGCGCGGGCAATCGGGGCATCTTGTCAACGGCATGGACCGTACTGCGTCCATGATTGGCGGGAGGCCGAAGTCGAGCTAGACATCACTCACGGCGGCGCGCTTCGTTGCCGGAGCAGAGGAAGAAGAAGGTGGGAAAGGAAAGGGGCAGGGCAAGCAATGGAGGGGGGGCTTGCTGGGACTCGTGGCTGGCTCGGGTCGGGGCACGCTGATGAGCACGGGCATGCTTGTGTGGATAAGTTGTGGGTCCCACGTGTCATAATTCAAATTGCTAACCGCTCGTGTTTTTCATTTCATGCTTAAACAGAGCCATGTCGCATTGGAACTATTGTTGGCTTCGAAGACGTCGCACCACAGTCATTCATTCGAACTATATCGCACTTCTTCCAATTCGCATGAAAAACGTCGCACAGGAGCTATTGGCCCCACTGAATCGTAAGTCGTTCCTTCGCTTCGGGATGTTGGCTGCATGCTGTATTTCAGGACGCGTACGGCGGCTTGTTTAATGCGAATAACGGACGGAAGAGGCGACGGACGTCTACGTACCAGAGACGGCGTCTACGATCTGTACCCTCACACATTGAATTTTTTAGCAAGATGGCCATGCTTTTTTTTAACACCACAAGACGGCCATGCTGGTGATTTTATGGACCCCAAGTTTTGGCACACGAATTTTTAAGTATCTCAACTCAAAAAAGTTCTAAGTATCTAAAACCCACGGTTATGACGTTCATAGTTTATGAAAAGTTATGATTTTATTGTTCGCTCGCACTAACATTCAGATTTCAATGTCCGTGTTTCTTAAACTTGTGATTTTATCGTTCGCTTTTCAACGATTGAAAATTAACATTCTTTTACAGAAAATCGTCAAAACATATATAAAATGGATCTTATTTGAAAGCCCTTGTCACAAGCAATATGAATCTGAAAAATGAAACTTAAATTAAATTTTGGTTAAAAACATATTAAAGTTTTAAATTCGAAAGCCAAAATAATGAGGCAGGGGCATTTGGGGTGTTCAAAGATGAACATAACAGAGGGATATTCATTTGCGCTAATCCACCAACTCACCTACCACTGTTGTGATTGGTGATGGGCAAGTTCCAATGTTCTATAGATTTCCAAAAATAATAATAATGACATATATAGTTATAGTGATGTTGTATTATCAAGCTGTTCACCTTTGTCGTTAAACCATATGTCTAGAATTTGAGGGTACATGAAAGTCGATGGTAGTTGCAAACATGAGTGTCGACAAAGTTCTTGAAGACATGATGCAAAGTGTATTGTGATTTATGCTTTATATATAAAATGAAGCGCAGGCCTATTTTGAGAAGTGGCTGAGCTGTAAATATGTTATATTATTGCTTGGGTTGTAGTGTTCACTTTAGTTGTGACTAATCAAAATTGCTAACTTATAACAGAAGGAACGTGATTCTGGTGCAACTTCCATACAGTTATTTGCAAGAAAAATGAACTTCTATACAATTGCATTTTTTTTAATATGTTAGCTTGGTGAAAAAACAATGTGAGAGGATTTTGGGACACGCAGGCGCAAGGGCACCGAGTCCCTCACGTGTGTTTTTTCTTTTTTTAATTTTTAAACAATTATATCTTTTAAATAAAAAGTTCAAATTAAGTTTTGTTTTCATATTCATGCTTTTCGTGATGAGGGCTTTCAAGTAAGATCCATTTTGAGTATGTTTTGATGATTTTTAAAAAAAAAATGCTAATTTTTAACTCTTGAAACTTAGTACGAGTTACTGATAAAATTGCGACTTTAGCACCTGCGACTGACCAAAAAAAAACGTTAAGTTTCAACTCTGCAATCTGATACTCGTGAGCGAGAAAATCAAAAATTTCAGACGCAAAATCTTAAGTTTCAATGATTAAAATTTAAAATTTATTGTGCCACCATGTAGGATCCAACTACATCACGTATCGTGGGGCAATCGAGTGGCTGAGCTGGCTTCTGCGTCCCCCTGCAAATTTCTTGAAAAATATGTATGTTCACTTGCTTGTCAGTTAAATCAGTACGCAAGTAATAGTGTATTGTTCTTGACCAATTTTGAACCCGTGTGATAGGAACAATTGACTGTCAAAATCGGAGTCCATAATTACAAAGACTTTAATCTATATCTATATCTATTATACCTACTAATAAAGCAAGGTACGTTTCTCCAATATTTTCATCGGTTCACCGTCGAAAATAATTTTTGTGTATCCGAGGTGGTACTAAATTTTTGTGCATCTACTAGAAAAGACAAATAGTTTCTCCAGAATTCCGCAATTGGGCTGGGCGCACTCCAGCCCAACAAAGCCAACTCAGTAATTATCCTGCCCATGCATTAAAAACACCTTATTTCCCGCACAGGGCGACTAATAGTTGAAGGTACGCACAGGTCGTCCAAGATTGGGCAGGCCCGTTTCAACTAAATTTTTGTGCCTGTGTTTCGTTTTCCTTTTCCCATTATTTATTTTACTTGAAATAAAAATATACTATATATATATATATTCAGAATTTAATTTTTTGTTCAAATATTCAAAAAATCAGCATTACAAAATTTTATTCCTGTTTTCAAAAATATTAGAAACTTAAAAAAACTGGTTTCGGAATTTCCTCAAAATTTTAAAAATGTTGCCATTTAAAAAAGATTCTATTTTAGAATTTTTCGAGATTTATTTATAAAAATAATATTTTAGAAAATGTTTCATATGAAAAAAATATTCCTTTTTTAGTGAAAAGTTCTGAAAAACAAAATAATGTCTGTGTCTAAGAAAACAATTTTAAAAATTGTTCTGAATGTTCTCCTTTTGAAAAAATCAATAATGTTGTGTTTTCATAAAAGGTTGATGGTTTCAACATATTGTTTTTGAATTTCAATAACTATTCCAGTTTCTAATTTTGTTTGTGTTTTTCCAAAATTTTATGGAATTTTCGAAAAATAAATGTTCACATTTTTTAAAACTGTCCAAGCTTTCAAAAAAATTTAAGATGAGCATTAAAATAATCAAAGAGAATAAACCATCGTAATTAAGGGACATTCATGCCTGATTATGCTTGTGAAAGAGGATTTATGCGTTGTAATTAGTAATCCATCCAGTTACACCGTCGTAGGAGAGTGGTCGAAGCAACCGTGTCTCGATGGTCGTCACACATCCACCAAATGAGGAGGCATGCACAACCCCGAGATGGAGGCGGACGCGAAAGAAAAAGGCATGAGTTGGGTGCTCGCCACCACGCCTACCAACCCCACCACTATCGAGATTTCATGGGCCAAACATGTCCAGTGAGAAGATCGCAACTCCTTGCTCTGTCACCTACCGTTGTGGAGACCGTTCTTTTGGACACAATCGATTATCTTTTCCGTTGCTTGTCGTAAACAAAATATCTCTCCCGTTGCAACGCACGGGCATATGTGCTAGTAACAATAATACCAGTATGAAGCCAATTAACTCTTTGTCCATCCCGATGCGTGAGGGTCGTCTTTGCCCGTTGACTGTTCCCAGTCCAGACAGGCTCAGGCCTCGCAAACGCCATTCAGGTCCAGCAATGTTGGAGTCGTCCTGTACTGTATCCAACAAAATTCGAATCTGTCCCAAACCAGGCGACGCACCCAAAGATGCAAGCTACTCCATCCCTACCGGGGGCTCTCCGTTTAATTGACAAACGCGGTCAGAGCTCTCCTTAACTCGTCACACAGTATCTACGGACTCATGACCGTATGTGCACTGTTCGCTCAGCGTATACCAGCCAGTATCCTCCATTAGCAATAACTGCAGCCCCACGTGACCTTGTCCCATTGGTACACATAACAGGAGCATGCGAGCCCGTCCGCTACATCGCCACTCTCACTATTCATGTCGTTTTCCTGCCATGTACCACCAGTATGTTTCTCACTATCGGTACTCATGATGGGATCCAGGTTAATAAACAGATAGTAGTAAAACAGCAGCGTGCAACCAGTAAGTACATACATTAATTTGCACGTGTTCTCTCTGCTTTATTGAGTATCACCATTACTTAGAAAATATAGTTTAACGTACTCTACGTTGTCTTGTACTTCAAAAAATTCATGCACTCACTATATATACACCCACGAGGCTCAGCAATAAACATCAATTCCATGAATATCTCCTCTCTATTTCTTGTACATGGTATCCGTCTTACCTAGATACTAAACCCTAGCCGCCGCCGCTTTTACAGTTTTAAAATAATTGAAGTCCCTAGATTTTTCTAAGTCATTTTTTTTAGTTTGACCAAGTGCATAGAAATTTTTACAAAGGTCTAGGATATCAAACGTATATGTATAATATGAAAATACATTTCGTTATGAAACTAATGAAGTAAACTCGATTTCATAGTTATTATATTTTTTATACAAACTTGGTCAAACTTGGTGTTATTTCACTTAGGACAATTCTAGAACTTCAATTATTTTAAAACGAAGAAAGTGTGTACGGAATGCGGCGTCATTACATCCACGATGGCGTTTTCTACCTGGAGTCCAGTTATAACACCTTGCTACATATTCGAAATGAATTTCCGACAAAGGAAAACATCATGCATGTATGAATCCTCAATAATTTGGTGCAGAAATATGATCACACACTTAGAGCATCTTCAACCTATGTCGAAAAACTGCCGCGGTGTCCAAAATAATGTTATAAGGGGCACGGTCGGCAAAAAAAAAAAAAAGCTTCACCAAATGCCCTATCTCTATATGGGAAAGCTTAATAAAGATTGACTAGATCATCGGACAAGATATTGGCGTTGTCTCCCGCCAAAAGAATACTATGCCTTCGTAAACACAAGGAACATCAAACATGAGATTTGGTTTCCATAGGTCAGTCCTCCTATGACTATATTCAACAAAAGGAAAGGGCCCCCCGCCTATTCCTAAGGCGCCTCAATATATTTTCTGCGCAGCTGATTTTGTAACCGTTAGTTCATCATCCAACCGCAAGGATCCCGCACTATTCTTCTTCTTCTTCTTCTTCTTCTTCTTCTTCTTCTTCTTCTTCTTCCCTTCCTTTTTCCAGGCACGTACTTTTCCTTCATGGCGCAGCCATCCAACTTTGGCCAGACCGCCTGCCACCACCCCCTCGGTTGGTGGCGCTCCCCGCCGACCCGAATAGTCAACACTCAAACTCACTTCCACCGTCAACACCGTGGCCCGTCCATGCCCTCGCAATCGTCCCCACGCCTCACTGCGCAACCATGGTGCCACCGGCTTTGGGGGTGGGTGCTAACGCTCAATTCAACTACGGTGAAAACTATTTTTAGGTGCCTGATGTTTAACAAAGGAGCAAAAGAAAAGATGCACTATGCATGAACAGGAGTAGGGCTGTCGTCTCCGCGCACTGTGCATGAACATGTGTAGGGTTGTCATTTCCCTGCACTATGCATGAACATGAGTAGGGCGTGAGTGCGTTATTACGTACGAACGTGGACATCACACGCGCAAAAGGAATGATGGCTGCCGTGCGACAACGTACGCGCCCTAGATCGATGGCCAATCAATTGGCTTTGGCTATTCATGTCGCCGATCGCCATTCATCGATCTTTCCCACAGTACGTACACGTGAAGGGCTCAGGCCAACTCCAGCGCACGAAAGGAGAGCATTTGAGGGCACGTACAATGATTGATACGATAGACTTATCTTAAATGTTGCATGTAATTTAGAAACGACAATAAAACATGTATATAATGGATTATCTTTTAGTCTTATCTAAGATAACTAGCTATTCCTAAAATTATGGCGACACATATCGGACTAAGAGATCATCTATTAAATAAGAGATGACAGTGTTTTCTTATGGATTCTTTCTCCACCTCAGCAATTATCCTATGTGGCACACCTAAGATAGCATCATTATACATGAGACCCCCCCCCCCACCCGCCCCCGCGTCAGCGTAGGCGACACGGGCGGCGGCCCCCAACCACGCCCCCGGCCCCCCTCCTCCAGCTAATCCCCTCGCCGCCGCCGGAGGCCACCACCGGGCCTCGTCGGCGCCCCTCCCGGCGGCCTGGCGGCCGGCGACGCTCCTCCTGGTGGCGGATCTGGTGGTGTCCCTCCTTCCCGCGCCTCCTGGTGGCCGTCCCGGCAGCGGCCCTCCGGCGTGAGATCTTGTGTCGCCGCCGCAGTCCCTCCCCGCTGTCGTCATCAGCAGTGCCCCAGCACGGCGCGTCCCCCGTTCCCGCCCTCCCCTACGCTTCACCTGGCCCGGCCACCCAACCCCACTGGCCCTGGCTGTCCGGCGTCCTCCCGGAGGTAGGACCTTGTCCCGGCCGTGCCTCCTGTCTGGCTGTTCGCGGTGAGGTTGATTCCCGCTGGCCTCCGGCTGTCCGGCGTCTTCCCAGCGGCGGAGTCTCGAGCGGTGGATTCGAGCCCCATGGTGGCTGTCTGTGGTGGAGTGTCCAGCAGCACCCAATGTCATCTTGCCCGGTGATTGGCACGGCTCTTCTTCTGGTGGTTGTGGCCTCGGCCTGCTTTGTTTTCCATTATTAGAATAGTCCTATAAATAACATCTTATTTTTACATGGTGTGTAAATAAGGTTAACTTAGACATGGTAGATAGAACTTATGTTAGATGAATATGACCTAGAGTGATCGCTTGTGTGATGGCATGAAAGTGTGACCCATACAGCAACTCCCGTGTCGCGCTGCTCTGACCCACTTTGCAGGCTCTATCCAGAGCATTGTCCGATCAGACGGCAGCAATACGCCGTGACAGAAGCTGCTTTCCTGCTGTATGCGCTACAACATTTGCATACACTTAAAGATATCATTTTTTTCATATGGCTAGAATAATCTAATTACTATAAATTATGTACTCTGGATCGTAGAGACCGCCATCTAACAGGACTGGAAAGAGTTGGTGTGAAGTAATATTGTTGACATCCTGATGAGATCAAAGTAACTTGTCAAGTTCAGAAGTGGTTAACCAATAATGTAGAACAATATTATATTCTATCATTGACGCTTATGTGTAGTACGTTTACATCTACTGCCAGATATATTAAACAGTGGAAGCGGACACATAGTAGGGCGAAGCAATGGGGCGTTTTACCTCAAATCAAAAGCCTGAAGGCGATCCAAAAGAAACATTAATCGCTGCGTTGTTGAGTGTCACACAATGTAACTTCGCGATCCAATCTCATAGAATGGATGTAGGCAGCCAATGAGGAATCAACGGGTGGTCTCCATGTAATTCTCAATCTAGCTTTTCCCTAATCAAAGAACACACATCAAATAATTAGGTGATCTAGTTACCGTCTGCTCTTTAAGAAATGTTTTGTGTAGACGGAATTAATATTATAAGATGGTAAGCCTTACAAAGATATACTTCCTCCGTTTCAGTTTACAAGTCCTACGCGTATACCTAGGTTGCCAATTTTATCACCTTAATATAAACTATATAACAAAAAAATTATACCTTTTGAAAATAGAACATCTGAAGTTTATGTTGGTATATTTTTTGTAATATATGACTTGTATTAGGTTGGTCAAATTGACCACCTAAAGATACGCGCACGCCTTATAAACTGAGAGAGAGGGAGTACAAACCATTTCTTTCTTCCCTATGTGCAGTTATCAGCATTGGCAGATTAATAGCCAAGTAACAACTGATGGAAGTCCTATGGTACATTTATGGATAAACATGTATGTCTCCTTGTTTGAGTTTGTTTAGGTGGAGAATGACAAAGTGCATAATTGAAGTCTCAAGTAGCATTATCAGGTCTCTCTTCGGTATTGTACGCCTACTTACTGTGATTGATGATACAAACAGAAACAAAATACCTTTTTACCAGGGACAATACTTTATCTAAGTGGCATAGATAAAGATCATCTTTGTTAAGCCCTTTCCCCGAAGAAAACCAACCATGCCAACCTGAAAAGTTTTATTAAAACTCCAAAATTTATGTCAATAGAAGGGCTTCTGCTTATCCACAACGTAATAGTACTATATATATGAAGAGATGCATAATTGATGATATACAACGATTTACTAACTGTTAGAGTATACGAGACAGTGTATGTATCGTGTATGTAGCGTGACTTTGAGTCAGCGCTCGAGCATGAGTAGTGGGCACGTTGTAGCCCACGATCGGCCTCTGGTAGTGGCACACGATCAGCCTGTAAACTGCATATAACCTCAGCCGTAGAGCTCATCCAAAGTGTGTTGAATCCCATAGCCTCTCTCTCCCTTGTTCATGGTATCAGATACCGGCTCCGGTTGACGACCCCGCTTCCGCCGCTCTGGGCGATAGCCCCAGTTCTCCTTCCTCCCCTGCTGCCGATGGCTCCGGCGCTCCTGCCACCGTCGCCCCACCACCACCACCTGCTCTTCTCCCAGCCGGCCCTGTCGCTGTCGGCCCTGTTGCCGCGGCCGACCCTGTCGCCGCTGCCCCGGACACCACCGTCTCCCCGCCAGTGCTGCAGACCATCGACATTCGTCGTCACGTCCCTGTCACCCTCGATCTGCTCGCCGGCAACTAAGCGCAGTGGCACCGCCACTTCGACACAGCGATCGGGATGTTCGGGCTTCACGATCATGTTGACGCCGAGGCCGTTCCACGCTTCGACGACTCTGACTGGGCGATGGCAGATCATGCCGTCATTCACCGGCTGAACACCACCGTCGCCCCTGATCTTCTGGAAGCCGTCATGGCGGACGAGGACACCGCGCTCACTGTCTGGACGGTGATCGACGACATCTTCCGCGACAACCAGCTCGGGCGGGCTGTCTACATCGACGCCGAGTACCACATCGTTGTGCACGGCGACATGGCGATCATGCAGTAATGCACCAAGCTGAAGATGTACGCTGACTAGCTCCGCGACCTCGGCCAGCCGGTGACGGAGCCGCGGGAGGTCTTCCACCTCCTGTGCGGTCTCAACCGTCAGTACCATGGCGCCATCCCCCACATCACGTCGCAGTCACCGCTGCCCTCGCTCCTCCAGACGTGCTCCTTCCTCCTCCTCGAGGAGCATCGTGCCGAGCAGACCGCACGTCTTCAGCGCGCGCACGCGCTCGTCGCTGGGTGTGCACTTCACCTTCTGCCCCAGCCCCGGCTGCGCCTCCGGCTGCGCTTGATGTCAACAGCGGTGGCCGTGCGCGTGGAGGCCGTGGTCGCCGCCGCGGGCATGGCAATGGCACCGGTGGTGCGCCCCCGCCGCCGCAGCTGCCGCGCGCTCCTGGCCTGCCCGCTCCCGCACCGGGCACCAACTGCTGGACTGGGCTTGTCCAGGCTTGGCCCATGCCGTGACGCGCCACGGGTTTTGGCGTGCTCGGTCCGCGCCCGGCACGCCGCACCAGCAGGCCATGTATGTCGCGCCGTCTCCGCTCGCGCCTGGTGCGTCTGGCTACCAACTACGGCTACGCGCCACCGCCAGTGTATGCCAGCCCTCCTCATGGCGTGCCGCCGCAGCAGCCCCTGGACATGACCTCCCTCCAGGTCGTGCTTCACAGTGCCACGGCCGGACCGTCGTCCTCCGGGAGCTCCTCCGAGTGGTACATGGACTCCGGTGCCGCTGCACACATGATCCATTCCCCTGGTACACTCCATTCCCTTCTCCGGTCTACTTCTTCTTCACACATCATCGTGTGGAGTGGCGAGCACCTCCCCATCACCCACACCGGAGCTTGCTCGCTCATCTCCGGCACCTCTCCAATCCAACTTCGCAATGTTCTTGTCTCACCCTCTCTCATCAAGAATCTTCTTTCAGTACGCCAAATTTGTCATGACAACCCTGTCTCGATTGAGTTTAACTTGTTTGGTTTCTCTGTCAAGGACCTCCAACCCCGGGCGGTGATCATGCGTTGTGACTCCACCGGCGATCTGTACTCTGTGACGGTGGCCCGTGCCTACACTCCGCATCCGTTTGCTGGCGTCGTCACCACTGCTTGCCTCCATCAGCGGCTCGGACATCCAGGATCTGCGCAGCTCCAACATGTCACTAGCTGCTCCTCTTTTAATTTTAGTAAATCAGCGTCGCATCCCTGCCATGCCTGTCGCCTTGGCAAACATGCGCGCCTTCCTTTTTTAGAGTCATTTAGCTACACTTATTTTCCCTTCGAGTTACTTCATCTGGATGTATGGACCTCTCCAGTTGCAAGCATTTCTGGCTATCATTTTTACTTAGTAATTCTCGATGATTACACACGTTACGTCTGGACATTTCCCCTCAAACAAAAGTCTGAAGTTCTCCCAATCTTGCGCGACTTCTACGCCTATGCTCGCACTCAGTTTCAGTTGCCGGTGTTCTCTATCCAGACTGATAACGGCCGCGAATTCGACAGTCATGCCTCGCGAGCTCCTTGCCTCTCACGGCACCGTGCTCCGTCTGTCATGTCCCTACACCAGCCAGCAGAACAGCAAAGCTGAACGCACTCTGCGTACGCTCAACGACAGCGTGCGAGCTCTCCTCTTCCATGCGTGGTTGTCGTCCCGGTTCTTGGATGAAGCCTGAACACTGCTACGTTCCTGCTCAATAGGCGCCCTTGCCACACCAGCTCGCGCGCACCCCTCATGAGCTCCTTCTGGACGTTGCCCCTGATTACAGCATGCGCCGGGTCTTCTGCTGCCTCTGCAACCCGAATACTGCCTCCAAGGCGCGCCACATGCTCGATTTTCGCTCGGCGGCCTGTGTCTTCCTCGGCTACCCCGCTGACGGCCTGTGTCTTCCTCGGCTACCCCGCTGATCACCGCGGGTACCGCTGCTTCGACCTCGTGTCCAAGCGTGTTCTCACCTCATCCCATGTCTATTTCCATGAGGATGTTTTTCCCTTCGCGCGTGATGCTACCCCCACACCACCGGCTCCACCAGTTCTGCAGGTCCTCCGCCCGGTGCCCAGCTCTCCTTCACCCACGCCCCGCATCTATCCGGCTGCGGGCACTGGATCGAGCCTGGACTGCATCCTAGCCTCGGCATCACCTGCGTCCATGGCGCGTTCAAACTCCACCGTTGGATCTGCCACGGGTAGCTCAGACGCTCCGCGATCCGCGCGCGTTCCACCAGTTCAAGTTCTACCGTTGGATCTACCACTTGTGGTTCCGACGCCTCCGCGCCCCGCGCGCGCTCCACCAGTTCAAGCTCCATCGTCCCTTCCTCATCGGACGACGCTGGCTCCTCGTCGTCACGCGGGCCAGCTACAGGGTCTGGCGATGGCGCTCTGCACACCGCGCCCGCCGCACCGCGCCGTATGGTGACCACACGCTTAGGTCGGTGTTTTCCGGCCAAATCCCAAGTACTACGACGTTGTCACTGCCTCGCCTACAGCTACGCACTCTCCGTTGCCGAGCTCCGTGCGGGTCGCCATGCGCGATGCTCACTGGCTTGCCGCAATGCGCGAAGAGTGTTGGAAATATGAGCAAATTACTACGAGATTTAATCCGAATAAATAGGAAATAGATCGTGACAGCAATAGTAGAGATTAAACTAATCATGCGAACTAGCATAGTAGATGAACAGATCACATCTAGGGCACATACTAGAAGCATGAATTCTACCACGATCTCGAACAGGAAGGATAGAATCACATACGGTGCAGCGGGAGCAGCACCGCCGGCGTTGACGTTGTCGCCCATGTCGTCGAGGATGAGGTTGCCGAGGTCGGAGAAGAAGTCGTCGTTCGTGAAGTCGTCGCTGCCAACAGTCGCGCGAGTGCGCTCCCCAAAAACCTGATCGCCCCTCTCCCGTACAGGATCACGAGAGGCGGGGTTCCGAAGGCCTGCTGTCCCTTCTCCCGTTCACGCCGGAAGGAGGGATGGAGAAGACTCGCTTGGCGGCGCAATGATCTGGAACGGTGGTGAGAAACCATACGAAGCGGCCGCGGCTAGGGTAGACGTCTGCCTGACTATATAGTGCGGGCCGGGTAGGTCGCGGGAGTAAACCCCATGTCCGAGTCGTCACGATCCAAAAGAATCGGAAACGGTTCAGTAATTAACGCGTCCGTTAATTATTAATTAATGACTCATTAATTTTTCCCGAACAGCAAAAATATAGACAACGTGCATAGCTCTGTCCTCGGCTCGGCTCAATCCCGCAACCCGCGGCGCGTCGTGACGAGGCGAGGCGAGGCGAGGCGTGGCGTGGCGGGGTGAGCGAGGAGGAGGAGCGCACGTGTAGGTCTCCTCTTCTCATGCTCATACAAGTGGTAGAAGAGCTCAACTTATAAAGAGGTGCAGCTCTCTCTCAACTTATGAGGTGGGACTAAACTTTAGCCTCACTCACTTCACTCACATGTGTGCATGAATGGGCCAAGAGAATTTCAGAATTTTAGTTGGGCTTTGGGCCAAAAGCCCACTAGCAAATTCCAACAATCCCCCACAAAGTCTCATTGGCACATTTCACCATTTGGTTTCAAAACATTGTTTATATACCGGTGCTTAGTGGAGACTCTGAAGTTGAACTTCCACTTAGATTTTTATGCTACACTAGATCACAACTTGAATAGTGGACTATGCCTTGAACTACAAGTTTTCTGCGAGACTAGTTTCACACAAATTCTTGACCGATACTGGGCTGCCGCAAGGCTTCCCCGCGGGTGGAGCGTATACGTCATACGTACTCCAGGGCCTTTCATGAATTTATTAGAGAACACCCAATTCTCACAGACTGCGACGTTAACAGTCGAAATCATATAGGTGTGTTCCTCAGGAGATGCTCTGCAGGACAACATCTCTGCTTACTCAAATAAGCCACTTGGAACACATTAAGATAAATATCAACCTGCCATGCAGATCAGGAGAGTATTGCATCTTCACGGAGTGGGATAATTAAAATAGGAATACTCTCCTTTCAGCTGACCAACAGCTTGTCTCCCACTTCTACTTCACGGGATCTCCGATCACATAGAGTGGGTTACCACTATGGACAACTCATGCGGTGGGTCTCAAGCCCATCTCCATCGATGCATTATCTATCACGTTACGTGATAGACCCTTTGTGAAGGGATCTGCCAAGTTTTTCGACGTTTGGACACTAGTAGGAAAAGGGGCTTTTACCCCGGTTTGTAAGGGCCTTTTGTCCCAGTTTTCGAACCGGGACTAAAGGGTCGTTACTAAAGCCCTAACCCTTTAGTCCCGGTTCTTACACGAACCGGGTCAGAAGGTCCTCCACGTGGCCGCCGCTGCCAGCCCAGGCAGGGGGGCCTTTGGTCCCGGTTGGTGCCACCAACCGGGACCAATAGGCAGGGCCTTTTGTCCCGGTTGGTGTCACCAACCAGGACCAATATGCAGGGCCTTTTGTCCCGGTTGGTGTCACCAACCGGGACCAATAGGCATCCACGTGTCAGCAGCTGGCAGGAGCTGAGGTTTTTGTTTTTTTGAAAGGGGGTGGTTTAGGGGTTTTGGGGGGTTAATTTAGGTGTTTCATATATTGTGTTAGCTAGCTAATTAATAGAGAGAAGTGTCCTCTCTTATCTCCGTGCTTGGTCGACGCTACGTACTATATACGTATGGAGAGGACTAGACACGCTAGCTAGTAATCAAATGAAGGAAATAGAAGATCGTCATGAACATATGCATACAGAGAGAAGTGATATCGACCACCTCTCCTTCTCCGAGAGATTGGTCGAACAACAAGTTCTCGTATATCTATCCGACACTACCGGCTACATATATACAATAATTATCTCTTATAATACAATCTCCTAATTAAATTGTAAGAACACAGGGTCCACATAGTATTCTCCGTTTTCAGCGATCACGTGGTCAAGGAAGAATGCCGCCAATTCCTCTTGAATTGCTCGCATACGATCTGGTGCTAGGAGTTCATCCCGCTTCCGAAACATCTAATTTGAAGAAGGGGGTCAATACATATATATATGAATAAATGAAACTCAACAGAAATGATGGTAATAAAATAAAATTGTGAATATTATTGCTTACGCACTTCATATTGTTCGTCAGAGTAGCCCCGCTCACAGGTCGTGTAGCGGATGGACTCGCAAACGTAGTATCCACAGTAATTATTCCCGGCTTCCTGCCACAACCACTTTACAAGAAATAGAGGTCAATCAAACTGATAAGCAAGCATGCTAAATGGTATTGATGAAACTAGCGCTTGAATCACTAGGAGATGCGCGGAACATGCTACTATAGTACTTACTTTCGGGTGTTTAAATTGCAGCTTCTTCGGCAGTCCCGGAGGTTTTGTGGTGAATTTTCTCCAAACCCTGCCAGACAAAGAAAACAATTACTTGATATTAGGAAATGAACAAAGTTGCTGATATGGTGGATAATGATCGATTTAACTTACTTCTCGAGCATTTGAGTCATGTTCGCATAGTCCTGGGGATCTTTTCGTCTCGAGTCTAAGACGGTTACTACTCCCTGCTCAAGCTTAATCTCTAGGAGAATATAGTGAAAGCTGCGCATGCATGCATATGTCATCAATTACATTACCATAACCTGAACTAATAAGGGAAACCGAATATGCACAAGACAGTAACACTCACTTGAAGTTGTAAGGAAAGAGTATTATATCTTTGTTTTGATTTAATACCAACGATCGTAGCAAGTTGGCCTCGGCTTCTTTAGCATGTTTTTCAACCGTATATGCATCTATGAGATTTGTGTTAATGAACCCAATATCACCGATTTGTCTTTTCTTCAATTCGGCGATCTTCAATCTGCATAATATAGTGAGGATAATTATAATACATGCAATGAAAGAGCGGACCTATATAGAGAGACTTAATGACAGACGTAGTACTACTTACAGGCAGTAGCAAGTGATCGTTGTTTTATCGAGGGCCTTTTGATTGTAAAACTGGAAGAAATCCTCAAATGGAACATTCAGCAGATCAATTCCAACGAGGTCATGCTCCGGTTTAACTCTCAGCGTCAAAGTATTCATCCCATCAAACTCTCTGCAGGTTTTCATGTACCAATCATGTAATCTTCGCATCATCGTTGATAGAGATCTTTCATCTTTGACGAGAGGCTTCCCGTAATGGTATTTGTGTTCGTCGACCTCCATGATTTCATAATGTACATCGTCGGGCAGGTAATCTCCAAGATTGCTATAACCGGCCACCATCCTCGGATCATTAGCGACGATGTCGCTAGACTCCTTGAGCGGGGGGCACAATTGGTTCGCTTGTTCGCCGAGCTGGGCAATTTTTTTCCCAGCTCGTCGTTCTTTTAACCTTTGATCACTGACAGTACTTCCCGGCCGCTCCGCTTCGGCATATGTCTTTGCAAGAATGCGCTCATAGTTGCCTCTCGGCGGAGACTTTGGTGGTTTTGTCAAGGCAGCCAGAGTGCGCTTTGCTTTCACCGGATCTACCTTCTCCTCCAGAGGTGGATGTTTCTTTGCTTTCACCCCTTCAAAGAAGTTCTTCACTTCGGCTTGCACGATCTTCCTAGTTTCCTCCTCGGTCCTCTCGTATGGTAACTTCTCTGGAGTCTTCAGAGAAGGACCGAATCTGTATTGCCTCCCGCCTCTGGCAGCTGTACTGCTAGACGCCGACAGAGCAGACGGAGCGGCTGCTGCTGTCTTCTTTCCTTGCTTATGAGGCGGAGCAGAAGGACTACGACGCACCGGAGCAGCCGGAGCGGCGGCGGGTCTCTTCCGCCCTTGCTGATGAGGCGGAGAAGGAGGAGGCTGGCTGCTCTGGCACGCTGGCGCAGGCGGAGAAGGAGGCGGAGTGTCGCCACGCGCCGGAGAAGGAGGCTGATGAGTGCCCTGATCACTCGCCGGAGGAGGAGGCGGAGGAGGAGGCGGAGTGCCGCCACACGCCGGAGAAGGAGGCTGAGTGCCCTGATCACTCGCCGGAGGAGGAGGCGGAGGAGGAGGCGGAGTGCCCTTACTCGCCGGAGCCGTCCAGTTCGGAAGGTTGATGAGCTCCTTCCGCCATAGGCATGGAGTCTTCAGAGCAGAACCCAGCCGAGTCTCCCCTTCACCGGTAGGGTGGTCAAGCTGGAGCTCCTCAAATCCCTTCGTTATTTCATCCACCATCACCCTAGCATATCCTTCTGGAATCGGCCGGCAGTGGTAGGTTGCGCCGGGTGCAGGAGGTAAAACAGAGCCAACAGCCGCCTTGACTTTGAAGTTCTGCCATTCCGCCATAAGGTGGCAATGTTGAGACTCCGTGATAGCATCCACGGGGTAGCTAGCAGGAGCCGTCAAGACATGCTCCAGCTAAAGCAACTCAGTGGAAGCCACGCTACTTCTCCGCTGAGATGGCGGTGTAGCTTTGGGGGTAGTTTCGGCATGTCGATTGCCGTCTCGTTCCTCTAGCGCTTGAACCGTTTCGTGCAGCTTCTGAATTTGGATCTGCTCCACTTTTTTCCTCCTCTCCTGGCTTTTGTAACCGCCCGCGTCCGGAAAACCAGCCTTCCACGGAACGGAGCCTGGCGTGCCTCGTGTCCGTCCAGGGTGCTCAGGATTCCCGAGGGCCATTGTGAGCTCGTTGTTCTCTCTGTCTGGAACGAACGTCCCTTCCTGCGCTGCATTGATATATTGCTGAATCTTCTTGACTGGTATTCTCAAAAGCTCGTTCGTCCAAACACACCTCCCTGATACAGGGTCCAAGGTTCCGCCAGCCCCGAAGAACCAAGTCCGGCAACGATCTGTCCAGTTCATTGTCTGTGGTTCGATCCCTTTTTCAAGCAGATCATTCTCAGCCTTGGCCCACTTAGGTCGGGCTTTGAGGTAGCCACCTGACCCCGTGCGATGGTGAAGCTTCTTCTTCGCAGCACTCTTCTTGTTTGTCGCTGACATCTTCTTACTCTTTTCCGATGTCTTGTGGGCCACAAATGCGGGCCAGTGATCTCTGATCTTCTCATACCGGCCGATGAATTCTGGTGTCTCTTCTTTGTCGACAAACGTTTTCAGCTCATTCTTCCACCTCCTGAATAGGTCTGCCATCTTCTTAAGAGCATGAGACTTGATTAATTGCTCTTTAACTGGCTTCTCCGGATCCTCCTCTGGCGGTAGGGTGAAATTTGCCTTCAGCTCAGTCCAAAGATCATCTTTCTGCATATCATTGACATAAGACACCTTAGGGTCTTCCTTCTTAGGCTTATACCATTGGTGGATGCTGATCGGGATCTTGTCCCTAACTAGAACCCCGCACTGAGCAGCAAATGCATCCTTTGTCTGGATGGGTTCAATCGGTTGGCCGTCGCGTGCGATTGCTGTGATCTCAAACCTTTCATCCGAGCGCAACTTTCTCTTCGGGCCTCGTCTCTTTACCGCAGTTGTGCTCGATCCGGAGGGCTAGAAAAAAGAAGAAAGATGAGTGTTAATTAATATGTGTACATACCAAAACAATGAATGCATCAATTAGCTAGTCAGCACAGGCTTAACTAATATATTTACCTGGCCGGACTCTGTTCGGTCACCGGAGCCGTCACCACGGGCTCCTTCTTGCACCAGCATTGGGTCACCGGAGCCATCATAATCATGTCTTTCCTCCTCCACTCTTCGATCACCGTAGCCTGCTTCTTCACCCTGTTCTTCCAGACCATCATTGTCGTTAAGATACGACAAGATATCACCTCCGGCTAAGATTATTTCCCCCAACACCTCTTCTGCTTGCTCGTCTCGTCCGTGCTCCATTGTTTCTGCAAATATTACAACATGGCAATTATTACACAAACATGACAACAGGTGGATATATTAGTGCAAACGTAGACCTAGCTTACCGGGTTTGGGGTGGCCTCGGCAACGCTTCAAGGGTAGGGGCGCGGCGGGAGGGGGTAGGAGACCGACATCGTTTTTTTCTAGGGTTTGGGTGTCCTCGAGAGTTTTGGTCGAGCAAGAGGGCCGGGGGGTGCTCCCGTGGTATAAGTTATCACGGTCGAGAGGGGGTATAAATATCGACCGTCCATCATGTCGAAGTTATCTGGGAGGGAGTTATATATATCGACAACGACGACATACATACATGGGAAAATAATGTTATCGGGGAGGGGGTATATCGACCCCCCCACGTGTTGAAGTTATCGGGAGGGGGTTATATCGACAACGACGACATACGTACATGGGAAAATAATATTATCGGGGAGGGGGTATATCGACCCCCCCCCCCTCATGTTGAAGTTATCGGGAGAGGGGTATATCGACGACGACAGACCCGATAAAACATAAGAAAACGAAGAAGAAATAAAAAGAGGAGAAGAAGAAAAGGAATAGAGGAGAAGATCGAAGAAAAAAAAAGAAGAAGAAAAAGAGGAGAAGAAGAAAGGAATAGAGGAGAGAAGAAGAAAAAATAGAATTTTTTCTATTTTTTCTTCTTCTCTTCTATTCATTTCTTCTTCTCCTCTTCTTTTTCTTCTTTTTTCCTCTTCTTATTTATTTCTCCTCTTCTTCCTCTCCTCTTCTTCTCCTTTCTTCCTGTTCTTATTTTCCTTTTTCCTCTCATTCATAAAAAAATGTTCAAATAGAAAATTTCGAAAAACAGTAAAGGTTTTGCCTAATGCATTGTTCATATGAATATACAAACATTTGCATATTCTACAATAATTAATATCACCAAAAAAAATCTATGAACATAAAAAAATCCTAACTTTTCTAAAAATCTATCTTTTGCATATATACATGAACATATATATACACAGAGCACATATATACATACATATACTCATACATGAACATATCATCATATATATGAACATACATTTTCTTTGCATATGCATATGAACATACATTTTCTTTGCATATGCATATGAACATACATACATTTTCTTTGCATATGACCATACATACATTTTTCTTTGCATATGACCATTCATACATTTTCTTTGCATATGCTTTGGATATAAACATACATACATATGAACATACATACATACATGCATATAAACATAACATACATACACAAAAAATTCTAAAAATCTGCCTAAAAAAATTATATGAAAAAAAAGCATACATCATCCATCCATCCATATAATGAACATATACATCATCCATCCATCCATATAATCAACATATGCATATGAAAAAAAATTATATGAAAAAATTATATGAAGAGGATCGAGGGGACAGGGAGGAAAGGGGGTCGCCGGAGCCGGACCGAACGGGGAGGAGGGGCGGCGTCGAGGCAGGGCGGCAGTGGGGGCGGGCGCCGGCGACGACGACAATGGTGGGGGCGGGCCGGGGCGCAGGGGCGCGGCCGTGCGTACTCGGGGACGGGGCAGGGGCACGGGGCGGCGGCCGGCGTGGGCTCGGGCGCGGGGCAGGGGCACGGGGAGACGGGGATGGCGGCCGGCGGCGGCGACGGCGACGAGGAGCGCGCGAGCGATTTGGGCAGCCTGGCGGCGGGGGCAACTGGCGAGGGAGGCGAGGGAGATGTGAAATTTTCACAAGTCCTGGTTATATAGCAAGGGCATTGGTCCCGGTTGGTGCCACGAACCGGGACCAATGCCACCTTTAGTCCGATTGGTGGCACCAACCGGGACCAAAGGTCCCTTTTCAGCAGCCCAAAGGGTGGGAACCGGCGGCCTTTGGTCCCGGTTGGTGGCACCAACCGGGACTAAAGTGTGGGCATTGGTCCCGGTTGGTGCCACGAATCGGTACCAATGCCCCCTTTAGTCCCGGTTGGTGCCACCAACCGGGACCAAAGGCCTTGCGCTGCCTGCGTCGCGGCCAAAAGTTTAGTCCCACCTCGCTAGTTGAGAGGGGCTCGGTGTGGTTTATAAGCCCCGCTGCGGCTGCTGTCTCGAACTCCTCTCTATAGCAGGCTTCTGGGCCTAACTTTGGCGCGCTGCCCGTTGAGCCCTCTAGCCCTTCTGGGCCTGTATTTGCAAACCCGAGGGTTGATGGGCCCAGCGGGCAGCGCCCCAACAATTTTTTTTGTTGTATTTAGTTTTTTTGTTTTTTTGTTTTATTTATTTTGTTTTGTTTCTACTTACAACAAAAAACTTATTTATTTTATTTTATTTTGTTTCTAATTACTTATTTATTTTACTTTATGATAATTCTTTTTGCTATTAAAGTTTCTATCAAAAAAAGTTCTTTATGAAAATTCTTTTTGCTGTATTTAGTTTTTTTGTTTTCTTTTTTGCTTTATTTATTTTGTTTTGTTTCTACTTACAACAAAAAACTTATTTATTTTACTTTATGATAATTCTTATAGCTATTGAAGTTTCTATCAAAAAAAGTTCTTTATGAAAATTCTTTTTGCTGTATTTGGTTTTTTTGTTTTCTTTTTTGCTTTATTTATTTTGTTTTGTTTCTACGTACAACAAAAAGCTTATTTATTTTATTTTATTTTGTTTCTAATTACTTATTTATTTTACTTTATGATAATTCTTTTTGCTATTAAAGTTTCTATCAAAAAAAGTTCTTTATGAAAATTCTTTTTGCTTTTAATGATTTTGAACAGAAAATACTTCGATAATTTTAGTTGCATCAATTTTATATGATTTTAGTTTCAATAATAATAGAGGTTTCTTATAATGTTTTGAACAGAAAATACTTTGTTAATTTTAGTTTCATAAATTTTATTAAAGTTTATTTTATTTTGTCGGAACACAAGAAGTCCGGAGTTGTAATAAGTTATTAAAAATAAAAAAGAGGCGCAATGCTCGTTGATTTGCTTCAAGCCTTTCGGAATAGTGTAGACTGCACTGCACATAGCTCCATGCAGTCTACCTTATTCCTCAAGGCTTGAAGCTAAGCAACGTGAGCATTGCGCCTCTTCTTCATCGTCTCTGCACTCAGGGCTTATAAACCGCTCCTAGTGCCTCTCAGCTAGCGAGGTGGGACTAAAAAACTGCTTAGTAAGAAACTCTAGTACCGGTTCGCGCTACGAACCGGTACTAAAGGTGCTCGTGGGGCCACAGCCTCATTAGTACCGGTTCGTGGCACCAACAGGGACCAAAGGGTGGAATTGGTCCCGGTTCGTGCTACCAACCGGGACCAATGGCCTTGCACAACGGCGTGGTGGTGAGTTTAGTCCCACCTCGCTAGCTGAGAGAGAGCCGCACCTGTTTATAAGGTGCGGTGCGCCTGGGCTGTCGAGCTCCTCTCTAAAGCAGGCTTACGGGCCTAACCTCTCTGTAGATGCCTGTTGAAAGGATCGATACGGTCGACTAGAGGGGGGGTGAATAGGAGACTACAAATTTTACTCTTTCTTGTCAATTTTTAGGCTTAGCGGATAAAAAGGGTTCACTAGATATGCAACTAGGTGAACACAACCTATATGACAAGCAAGCTCTAAGCTAAGTATGCTAGGCAACAAACTAATTAGCAAGCCAACAAGCATACAAGGCTAAGTAAAGTGCGGGAAAGGATTAACCACAAGTGAGACGAGGACGCGGATTTTAGCCCGAAGTTCACTCTTCCTTGGGGAAGAGCTACTCTCCGTTTGGAGCGGTGCCGGAGCCAAAGCTTGCGGAACGCCACCGAAGGCTCACCGTAATCTCCTTCGAGTCACCCCCAACGGATGAGCCTCGAATCACTCGGGGTTGGTCTTGAAGGCGACCACCACACCTTTACAAACTTCTCCGGAGCACACCACAAGCAAGGAAGCTTCCGGAGGAACCTCTAACCGCCTAGGAGCCCAAGCTCCAAGAGTAACAAGTCATGGTGGATGAATGTTGCGGGGAATGCAATTTGGTTTGGTCAAAGTGTAGATCGGGTCTTGCTCTCCGAATCCCCAAAGTTTCAATAAGATTGGGTGGAGGGATTGAGAGTAGTGAGCAAAATGGGGTGTAGCAATGGAGGAGCTCAACAAGACATTAGGGTTGAGGGATGGAGGAGGAAGAAGGGGGCTTTTATAGTGTTCTTGGCTGGGAGGGGATTTCTGCCCGTTGGACCCCGTGCGCACGGGCCAAGTCAGCCCCGTGCGCACGGGGTGTCCAGTGAGATTCGAGGTACCCCGTGCGCACGGGCCAAGTCAGCCCCGTGCGCACGGGGTGTCCAGTGAGTTTTGAGGTACCCCGTGCACGGGCCAATTCAGCCCCGTGCGCACGGGGTGTCCATAAATATTCTGACTACCCCGTGCGCACGGGGGTCAGAGACCCCGTGCACACGGGGTGTCCAGAAGATTTCTGATGAAACATCACAGGACACCACGGCAAAGCACACAACAAGTGGAATATCTGAGGAGGTGTAGGAGGGCTGGTGTATCTGTCTTGGAGGCATTCCCACACGACACTAATTCCACGAAGACCCCTCTTGATAGTGCGGTTTTACCTACGACTCAAATCGAACCAAAACGAAAAACCTTCGAGTCGCCGGTAACCACGCCTTTGATCTTTTTGGACTGGGGGGTCGCACATCTCCATCAATGGACACCTTGGAACCAAAGTCCTGAGATAACTTTAGCAACCAACATTAGTTCCACTAACCACATTGTCATCACACCAAAATATAATCTAAGTGATACTTGCACTTTCAATCTCCCCCTTTTTGGTGCATTGATGACAACATGGTTAGGACATGGCATATAGGATACAACTTAAGTAAACAGCCAAGCAACAATAGTTGATCAAAGGAGCTCCCCCTATATATGTGCAAGGAAAAAAATGCTTGATTATGCATCAAGCACACACATATGAGGCTCCCCCTAGATCCACATTGTCAAGGCATGCGATCAACATAAGCATAGATAAATTCCATAAAGTAGATAGTCTCTCACATAGACTAGGTAGCTCACGACCACACCGTGAAAGCAAGTAAATAAGAGTATCTCAAGCCAAATAAACACAACCAAAACAAATGAGGCCTTGAGATCTCACCCAACTGAAACCAACTGCAAACGCCCCTAATAGAACACTTCTCCCCCTTTGTCATCAAGACAACAAAAAGGGAAAAGGCGATGCTAACGAGACTCTAGACAAGAGGAGGTGCGCTCGAAGCATCATCATCATCATCATCAAAGTGCCATCCCCCCAAGGGAAAAGAACGAGCTGTGGCCACACTGTCGATGTCCTCGGACCCTGGACCAACCTCCTCACCAGCTGCAGCACGCTCAGCCTTCTTCTGACGCCTCACCAGCTTGCCCTTGTTGATCTCCTTGACCTGACGGCGCTGAGTGGACTGACACATTTTGAACATGTTGCTCACGGTCTTCAGAAGAGACTTCTTCTCCTCCCTGGTGAAACTGGCATCAGTAGCAACTTGCTTCCCTTTGCTACACGGAATCCGCACATAGGATGAACATCCCTCAGTGTAGGTAGCACGATCCTCAGGCCTGGGGTTGCGCCCCTTCTTGGGAGGCACATATGGTGGAGGAGTAGCCGGAAGCCAGTTGGAATCACGCTTCGGAAAGGAGGTGCGGTACTTGGCAATGTACCTGGCGGGACAGACAGACTCAATCAAAGCTTGGATGAACGGAGCATAGATGCATGACTTGTTCTCCTGAACACACTGCCTGATCTCAAAGAACATGAAGTCCAGAACATCCACTTTCTTCTTGTCATGAAGGTAGACAAAGATGTCCAACATGGAGCTCCTCAGATTGTGAGAGTCCCCGGTCTTAGGATTAAGCATGCACCTAAGAATGTGACGCATAGTATCATAGGTTGGCTTCAAATGTTTGATAGAACCGGTGATGAAGGCCTTGTCTGGCTTGTAAGCAAAAGCAATCTCATCCTTGTCTCTACCTGTCTCACGAACACGGCCATACTCAGGATGCTCCTCAGCAAAGAACCGATACGGAATGATGTCAGAGAACTTGGCCATGGAGGCCTCACACTCATATGTGCCAGACATCCAAGTCATAGTGCGAGCCTCATCACTGTGGAAGTATACGGTGGCAAAGAACTGCATCACAAGATCTTCACTGAACGGATGGTGGAAGGCGACGAACGGGATCAAGCCAAGCCTCCCAAGAGCACTATACACACCGGGATAGGTATGATCATTGTCCCGAAGAGCCTCCACATTGATTTGCTTGTGGGGGGCAAACTTGTTTTTCTTGGTCATGATCAGCTCAGAGAACACACGGTGTTGAAAATCATTCTTGAATCTTGGGTCAACCCCTGCATCAGTGTTTGGCACATAGGGGAAATCCTGCCTGCAAGCCCAAAGCTCTGGCTTGGTCCACTTAGAGAGAGGTAGATTCTTGACATTCTGACCTCCTGGGAGCACATGTTCCTCTCCTTCCTCCTCATCAACATCATCAGCAGAATCATCCTCATCTTCTATCTCTGCATCTGCGGGGTTCTCATAGTGAGCATCTTCCTGCGAATCATACTCCTCTTCTGAATCCTCGGAGGCTTCAATCACTGGCTGCTTGGAGGCGGCACGGCGAACACGGCCCATCTCAGAGCCCTGACCACTTCCTTCGGACGGCTGACGAGGAGCCAAAGAGAATTCCCTGGAACCTGCCTTGGTGCGCTTGCGACGGAGCTCGGACCTCTTGTCAGCAGAGTCTGAAACACAACAGCAACAAAACACAACAAACACGAGAGACATAAATAAGTACAAGTGCTCGAGAAACTGGCGAGGAATGGAAGACAGAGAAGAAACAGGACTAGCACCACTGTGTACCCCGTGCACACGGGGGTCTGACCACCGTGGACACGGGGGTCCCGTGCGCACGGTACAAGGCCCGTGGACACGGGGGCCCCGTGCGCACGGTACAAGGCCCGTGGACACGGGGTTCGCCCAGCGGCAACCACTTCCAGATCGAGATCCGGGAGTGAGTGCGGCAGGGAGAACCGCCACAGTAATGCCCATCCGCCTCTAGTCTACCACAAGGGAACGACTGGCCTAGACTAGTGGAGGAGGAAACCCTAGACTAAAAAGGATCCAAAGGAGGAAAAATAAGAACAAGGGGAGGGGGATACCAGAGGAGGACCCCATCCCGGGAGATCTCCACGGAGCAGCGAAGTCCCACGGTGCACGGAGGAGCACCGGCGACAAGGAGGCGACGGCGGCGGCCTGGAGGCGATCTGGGGCGTGGAGGGGGCGACTTGGTGGGAAAGAACCCAAACCCCCCATGTCCCACCTCTTCAGGGCCAGAAACCGCAGACCCTGTGCGCACGGGCTAAAGGCCCCATGCGCACGGAGGCCCGTGCGCACGGTACAAGGGCCGTGGGCACGGGGTCCCCGTGCGCACGGTACAACGGCCGTGGGCACGGGGTATCCAGAGGATTTTGACAGGAAGAAGCTTGTTGGGTTATGGCTGAATGCAAATTCTTACCAAGACCCCAAAGAGCATTCCCGCCTCACTTCTGAACACGTCGCAGAAGAAATCCAACACTACTAGAAAGGAGTATGTGTAGCACTTGCACTGGAAGAGAATCGAGAAACACACACACACGGAAACACGAACACAAGGACAAGAAGAACCACACAAAAAAAACGATCCAACCTCCAACGGAGGGCGGTGGCCGAAGCCACCATGTTTGAGTTTGTTTGGTATGGCACCGCGAAGATATGAACCTTGGGCCCAAGACCAATACTCATCTTTGAAGCACAAATGCCATCTTCAAATGGCTAATGTGAAAGATTTTGATCAATTTATGCACTAGTAGGATAAGATAGCTCATTAGTTGAGCTAGCTCCCCCTACTTAGGTGCCTACATCTAAAACAAGATACTAGTAGAGTATGTGTGTGTATGCAAGAACCTCAATCCAAGTTACTTATATCCACGATATTCAGCTCATGCCTTAACTCGCGGAATCTTGCTTCATCAAGTGGCTTGGTGAAAATGTCGGCAAGTTGCTTCTCGGTGTTGACATGGAATAAATCAATGTCTCCCTTGGCCACATGATCTCGAATGAAGTGATGACGAATCTCGATATGTTTGGTTCGGCTATGTTGCACTGGATTGTCGGCGATCTTGATTGCACTTTCATTGTCACAAAATAGAGGCACTTTGTCACATTTGACACCATAATCCATCAAAATTTGCCTCATCCATAATAATTGTGCACAACAACTTCCTGCAGCAATGTACTCGGCCTCGGCGGTTGAAAGGGACACACAATTCTGCTTCTTTGAAGACCAACTTACCAATGACCTCCCTAGGAATTGACATGACCCGGAAGTGGACTTGCGGTCTACCTTGTCTCCGGCCCAATCCGAATCCGAATATCCTAATAACTTGAAAGTTGCTCCTTTGGGGTACCAAAGGCCCAAGTTTGGGGTATGAACCAAATATCGAAGGATTCTTTTCACTGCCGAAAAATGGCTCTCCTCGGGAGCGGATTGAAATCTTGCACACATACACACACTCAACATAATATCCGGCCTGGATGCACAAAGGTAAAGCAAAGAACCGATCATAGAGCGATATACCTTTTGATCCACATCTTTACCATTGGGATCAAGATTAAGTTGGCCATTTGTGGGCATGGGCGTCTTCATGGGCTTGACATCTTGCATTTTGAACCTCTTGAGCATGTCTTGAATATAAAGTGCTTGGTTGATGAAGGTTCCTCCTCTCAATTGCTTCACTTGAAATCCGAGGAAAAACTTCAACTCTCTCATCATGCTCATAGCAAATTCCTTAGTCATAAGATTCTCAAACTCAATGTTAATAGCATGGTTAGTTGAACCAAAAATAATATCATCAACATATATTTGGCACACAAACAATTCTCCTTTTACCCTCTTCGTGAAGAGAGTGGAATCTATTAACCCGATCTGGAACCCCTTCTCGCTTAAGATCGCCGTAAGGTGATCATACCAAGCACGAGGTGCTTGTTTAAGTCCATAGAGCGCCTTATGGAGTTCATAAACGTGAGAGGGGTGATCGGGGTCTTCGAAACCGGGAGGTTGTTTGACATACACCAACTCCTTAAGAGGACCATTAAGAAATGCACTCTTCACATCCATTTGATACAATTTGAAATCATGATGTGAAGCATATGCAAGCAAGATACGAATGGACTCAAGACGGGCAACGGGGGCAAAGGTTTCACCGAAGTCCAAACCTTCAACTTGGGTGAACCCTTGTGCCACTAACCTTGCCTTGTTTCTAGTGACTTGTCCATGCTCATCTTGTTTGTTCTTAAAGATCCACTTTGTTCCAATGACATTATGATGTTCTTTGGGTCTCTTCACAAGAGTCCATACTTTGTTGCGGGTGAAGTTGTTGAGTTCTTCATGCATGGCATTTACCCAATCCGGGTCGTCAAGTGCATCTTCAACCTTAAGGGGCTCAACACAAGAGACAAACCAGTGATGTTCACAAAAGTTTGCCAAACGTCTACGAGTAGTTACCCCTTTGTTGATGCTTCCATAAATGTTGTCGGTGAGATGTTGAAGATGCTTTAACTTGGCGGCCGCTTTTTGCACTATGAGGGTAAGCTCTTCTTCACTTGGTTTTGAACTTGTGGAAGAAGTTTGGCCTTGAGAATGCTTTAGCCTTGGAAACACCCTTCTCTTCACAACCTCTAGTTCTTGATCACTTGGATGTGATGATGTGGAAGACACTTGAGGTTGGGATTGATCTTGATCTTGATCAAGAGCTTGACCTTGGGCCTCACGGATTGGTTCTTCGCCATTTGGTTGGGCTTGCCCTTGATCTTGCTCGGGAACATGAGGGACTTGATCTTGTTCTTGGATAGGTTCATGATTGTCCATAGCATCTTGACCTTGTGGTGGCGGTGATGACTTCCCTTGTGGAGAATCCACAAGAGGGGCTCTTACTCCTTCTTCTTCTACTTGGACTTGGGGTGTTTCTTGTGGACGAATGTGGCCTATCCCCATAGTCCTTATAGCTTGTGAAGGAGCCTCATCACCTACAACACTAGGAACAATTTGCTCCGCACGGGAACCATTATCTTCATCAAACTCCACATTTACCGTTTCCTCAATACATCCGGTGGATTTGTTGAGAACACGGTAAGCATGCGAGTTTGATGCATATCCAACAAATATGCCCTCATAAGTTTTAGGCGCAAACTTAGCTAAACGGGATTTCTTATTTAGAATGAAACACTTACAACCGAATACTCGAAAGTATTTGACGTTAGGCTTTCTCCCGATTAGGAGTTCGTAGGGAGTCTTGTTCTTGAGCTTACGAAGATAAAGCCGGTTTGTAGCATGGCACGCGGTGTTGATGGCTTCGGCCCAAAGCTTGTATGGAGACTTGTACTCGTCAAGCATGGTCCTTGCCATCTCAATGAGAGTCCGGTTCTTCCTTTCCGCAACACCATTTTGTTCGGGAGTGTATGACGCGGCATATTGATGCTTGATCCCCTCATCGCTCAAGAACTCGTTCATAGTGTAATTTTTGAACTCGGTGCCGTTGTCACTTCGAATTGCCTTGATCTCACAATTATGTTGACGTTGAGCTTATTTGGCAAAGTTTATGAAGGTGTCTTGAGTTTCATCTTTAGTCTTGAGGAAGAACACCCATGTATATCTTGTATAGTCATCGACAATGACAAGGCAATACCTCCTCCCTCCCAAACTATCAAAAGATGGAGGCCCAAAGAGATCCAAGTGAATGAGCTCGAGAGGCCTCAAAGTGGTAATGATAGTCGACACCTTATGAGCTTTTTCATGAAGTTTTCCGGCAATGCAAGCACTACAAGGACGATCTTTGGCAAAAGACACATTGGTTAGTCCAAGGATGTGCTCCCCCTTTAAGAGAGCTTGTAAATTTCTCATGCCAACGTGTGCTAGCCGGCGGTGCCAAAGCCACCCCACGTCGGCCTTGGCCATTAGACATGTTGCAAGATAAGTTTTCTCATTTGAGAAATCAACCACGTAAAGGTTGTCTTCAACATGCCCAACAAAGACCACTTTGAGATTGCTTCTCTTAAAGACGGTCACATGAAATTCACCGAAATGAGAATCATAACCGACACGTGCCAATTGAATCGTAGAAAGTAAATTGTAGTGAAGAGATTGAACAAGCATGACATTCTTAAGTGATGCATCACTAGAGATTACCACCTTGCCCAAACCCAATACCTTGCCCTTGCTATTGTCACCAAAAGAGATGTTTGAAGTGGCCTTGAGCGAATCAATGAACTCCAAAAGCATCTCCCTCTCTCTGGTCATATAATTGGTGCAACCACTATCGATCACCCATTGTGTTCCACCGGAGGTATAGTGCTACAAGAATCAAGCTTTGATTTTAGGTCCCCATTTTGCAATGGGTCCTAGAGAGTTAGCAACAAGGGTCTTAGGAACCCAAATATTCCAAGCATAATCATCATAGTTAGTGCCAACAAATTTAGCAAAGGTACGACCATCATTTCCTCTCATGAGGACATAAGATGGGTTGTTCTTGCCGGCAAACTCTTTGGGAATGGCCTTGTCCCTAGTGACCTTGCCATCCCCGACATTCCCTTTTTCCTTCTCCTTCTCCTTGTGTCCTTCATGAAAAAATGCTATCTTTTGTTGGGGAGGAGAAGTAGGACCGATCTTCTTCTTGTGGCTCTTCTTCTTGGTCTTCTTCTTCTTAGAAGAGGGGTCAAACCCAATTCCCTCCTTGGCAACACACTCCTTTTGGTTGCTCAAGAGGTCATTGAGGTTTTTCTCCCCTTGAATGCACGACACAAGCCCTTTCTCAATTTTGGCTTTTAACTTCTTATTCTCCTCTTGGAGAGAGGTGCAATCATGAGCAAAGTTAGCCGTACAAGATTCATCATTTAAATCAATATGAGGGACAAAAGTAAGAGCCTTAATGGTTGTAGCTTTAAGTTGAGCATAAGACTCGGTGAGGGCAATGAGGTCACCTTTGACAACCTTGGAACTAGTCACAAGGAGCTCATGTTCCTCAACAAGTCTCGTGTGATCAACTAGAAGCTTTTCAACCCTTACTTTAAGGGCATCGTTGTTCTCAAGAGCAAGTTGCAACGCATCATCGGTTTTAACGAAGTCAATTTTATGTGAAGACAAGGCTTCCTCAAGTGATGCTCTCATGACACTCTCTTCATATAGCTCGTGCTCAAGGAGTTCGACTCTCTCTTTTTCCTCTATGAGGAGGTTTTTAACGTTCTCAATAAAATCATCGCGTTCGGCGAGTGATTTAAGGAGATCACTAAAACGAGCACGAGCTTCACCATGAAGAGTGTTCATGAAAGCCATCAAGGATTCCTCATCATTATCCACACCATCATCACACTCATCCTCCACTATCTCACATGAAACATTGGGAGTGTGGATGAGGGGTTTTTGAGATTTGGACTTTGTTTTTACCTCTTTGGCCATGAGGCAATGATGAGTGAACGGCTTGTCCTCGTTGGGAGAGTCGAAGAGGCCGGTGGTGGAGGAGGAGGTAGTGGCATGCATGGCAATGGCGGCCGTGCCCACATAATCATCATCACCGTCATCTTCATCTCTGGACATGTACTCCTCATGAACAAGAGCCTTGTCATCTTTCCTCTTGGAAAACTTGGTGAACTTCTTCTTCTTGAGCACAAGCTTCTCGGACTTGTCTTCACGTCTCTCATAAGGACAATCGTGCACAAAATGTCTTGGGCTATCACAATTGTAGCATTTTCTTCGTCCAAACGATCTTCCTTGCAGATTCTTCCCTTTGTTTGCCATGGTCCCGGAATATTTCTTGACCAAGAGAGCCAAGTCTTCCGCAAAGTCATTTCCCGGGCATGAGGTGTCAACATCTTCCTCACAAGTCTCTTCAACAACTTCTTCATCCCTTGAGGGTTGGGCAACTACTTTCTTGGCCTTCAATGCAAGATTTGAGTTCTTGGTGGCTTGAGCTATGGCAAAGGTCTTCTTGGACTTGGTCTCCAAAAGAACATGAGTTGAGAAAGTGGATACAACTTGTGCCGCGGTCAACTTTTGATACTCCGGGCGTTGATGTATCATCATCACCATGGTATGTTCTGTGAGAACCATAGCATCAATGAACTTGTCCTTAATGAAATCATCATTTGCCCAAGTGCACCCAAAGGTTCTCAAATTGAGCACAAGAGACTTCAACCTTCGATATACCTCTTCCGCGGACTCACCCTCATTTCTCACAAATAGGTTGACTTCTTGCTTGAGCAAAGCCAACCGAGATCTTCGAATTGCTTCATCACCTTCGAGGGCCTCCTCAAGGCAATCCCAAATTTCCTTGGCGGTCTTGAGTAGAGCAATGGAGTCACTATAGTCATCGGTCACCGTGGTGCGCAACATGTGGTGGGCGGTAGCATTGAGTTGATCATCAACTGCTTCTCTTGGAGTGAGATGCATGGGATCCTTGGGGGTGAAACCGTTGACCACAATCCACCATAGTTGTGTAGATGCACTACGAATATGAGACTCCATATCTAGCTTCCACTTAGCAAACGCGTTAGCTTTCCAAGGGGGCGGAGGCCCCACAGGATTAATGCGAGGGTGCTGCAAGGGTTATGGTGAGTAAAAGGGTTCCACGGCATTGTACTTGGGAACTTGAGTGCGAGCCGGGGATGCAAGAGGTTCTCTCGAATCATCCGCATCATGAATCGCATTTGGATCAAATGAGTTTGAGGCGGATGTCGAGGGCTTTAAGCGAGCATCAATTTCCTCCTTGACCGAGGAGCGAACTTCTTTCAACATAGAAGTTTTGAGGTCCGCAAACATTGAAAGAATATCGGCCGCGGTCAACGGGGCACCCGGGTTAATGGGGGCGACGGGAGCAACGGCCGGAGCAACAAGTGCGTCGGCCGCGGCGGGGGGTAGGTTTTGACCATCCTCCGCAAGTGGTGCGTCACCTCCCTCATTCCCTAGATCGACCATATCCTCTAAGGTTGTAAAACCTTATATTAGAGCACGAGGCTCTGATACCAATTGAAAGGATCGATACGGTCGACTAGGGGGGGTGAATAGGAGACTACAATTTTTACTCTTTCTTGTCAATTTTAAGGCTTAGCGGATAAAAAGGGTTCACTAGATATGCAACTAGGTGAACACAACCTATATGACAAGCAAGCTCTAAGCTAAGTATGCTAGGCAACAAACTAATTAGCAAGCCAACAAGCATACAAGGCTAAGTAAAGTGCGGGAAAGGATTAACCATAAGTGAGACGAGGACGCGGATTTTATCCCGAAGTTCACTCTTCCTTGGGGAAGAGCTACTCTCCGTTTGGAGCGGTGCCGGAGCCAAAGCTTGCGGAACGCCACCGAAGGCTCACCGTAATCTCCTTCGAGTCACCCCCAACGGATGAGCCTCGAATCACTCGGGGTTGGTCTTGAAGGCGACCACTACACCTTTACAAACTTCTCCGGAGCACACCACAAGCAAGGAAGCTTCCGAAGGAACCTCTAACCGCCTAGGAGCCCAAGCTCCAAGAGTAACAAGTCATGGTGGATGAATGTTGCGGGGAATGCGATTTGGTTTGGTCAAAGTGTAGATCGGGTCTTGCTCTCCCAATCCCCAAAGTTTCAACAAGATTGGGTGGAGGGATTGAGAGTAGTGAGCAAAATGGGGTGTAGCAATGGAGGAGCTCAACAAGACATTAGGGTTGAGGGATGGAGGAGGAAGAAGGGGGCTTTTATAGTGTTCTTGGCTGGGAGGGGATTTCTGCCCGTTGGACCCCGTGCGCACGGGCCAAGTCAGCCCCGTGCGCACGGGGTGTCCAGTGAGATTCGAGGTACCCCGTGCGCACGGGCCAAGTCAGCCCCATGCGCACGGGGTGTCCAGTGAGTTTCGAGGTACCCCGTGCGCACGGGCCAAGTCAGCCCCGTGCACACGGGGTGTCCAGAAATATTCTGACTACCCCATGCGCACGGGGGTCAGAGACCCCGTGCACACGGGGTGTCCAGAAGAATTCTGATGAAACATCACAGGACACCACGGCAAAGCACACAACAAGTGGAATATCTGAGGAGGTGTAGGAGGGCTGGTGTATCTGTCTTGGAGGCATTCCCACACGACACTAATTCCACGAAGACCCCTCTTGATAGTGCGGTTTTACCTACGACTCAAATCGAACCAAAACGAAAAACCTTCGAGTCGCCGGTAACCACGCCTTTGATCTTTTTGGACTGGGGGGTCGCACATCTCCATCAATGGACACCTTGGAACCAAAGTCCTGAGATAACTTTAGCAACCAACATTAGTTCCACTAACCACATTGTCATCACACAAAAATATAATCTAAGTGATACTTGCACTTTCACCTGTGGGCCTACTGGGCCTTCTGCGGGCCTGAATCCTGGCCCATGGATGGGTTTCTAATCGTATTCAGGCCGTGGTGGCCCAGTAGGTGGCATAATTTTTAATTTTTGGCCTGTTATTTTTCATGCATTTACTAATTATTTTGAGCTATAAGACCCTAAAATTGAAAAGCATTTCAAATGAACTCTGAAAAGGTTGAAAGTTGGCATGGTATCATCATTTCATCCACATAGCATGTGCAAGAAAGTTGAGAGGGTTACGGCAAAAACTAGATGCACTTCTTGTACAAAACGGACAATGGTATCATACTCGTCTATTACAAAGTTGGCATGGTATCATCATAATAGTTGCGGGAGAAAGTCTTCACTTTTTCTTCGCTTGTGTCATTTGCTTATTGCGCCGTAACCATGGATAATCTTCATCGTTTATCAGGATGCTTGGGTCAGCCTTGACTTTGAAGGGAGGAATTTCATGAAACTTTTCATAATCTTCAGACATGTCTGTCTTGCCCTCCACTCCCACAATGTCCCTTTTTCCTGAAAGAACTATGTGGCGCTTTGGCTGATAGTATGATGTATTCGCTTCCTTATCTTTTCTTTTCCTCGGTCTGGTAGACATGTCCTTCACATAGATAACCTGTGCCACATCATTGGCTAGGACGAACGGTTCATCAGTGTACCCAAGATTGTTCAGATCCACTGTTGTCATTCCGTACTGTGGGTCTACCTGTACCCCGCCTCCTGACAGATTGACCCATTTGCACTTAAACAAAGGGACCTTAAAATCATGTCCGTAGTCAAGTTCCCATATGTCCATTATGTAACCATAATATTTGTCCTTTCCCCTCTCGGTTGCTGCATCAAAGCGGACACCGCTGTTTTGGTTGGTGCTCTTTTGATCTTGGGCGATCGTGTAAATTGTATTCCCATTTATCTCGTATCCTTTGTAAGTCAATACAGTCGAAGATGGCCCACTGGACAACGAGTACAACTCATCACAAACAGTGGTGTCACCTCTGAGACGTGTTTCCAACCAACTGCTGAAAGTCCTGATGTGTTCACATGTAATCCAGTCGTCACACTGCTCCGGGTGTTTGGAGCGCAGACTGTTCTTGTGTTCATCGACATACGGGGTCACCAAGGTAGAGTTCTGTAGAACTGTGTAGTGTGCTTGAGACCAAGAATATCCGTCCCTGCATATTATTGAGTCCCCTCCAAGCGTGCCTTTTCCAGTCAGTCTCCCCTCATACCGCGATTTAGGGAGACCTATCTTCTTAAGGCCAGGAATGAAGTCAACACAAAACCCAATGACATCCTCTGTTTGATGGCCCATGGAGATGCTTCCTTCTGGCCTAGCGCGGTTACGGACATATTTCTTTAGGACTCCCATGAACCTCTCAAAGGGGAACATATTGTGTAGAAATACGGGCCCCAGAATGACAATCTCGTCGACTAGATGAACTAGGACGTGCGTCATGATATTGAAGAAGGATGGTGGGAACACCAGCTCGAAACTGACAAGACATTGCGCCACATCACTCCTTAGCCTTGGTATGATTTCTGGATCGATCACCTTCTGAGAGATTGCATTGAGGAATGCACATAGCTTCACAATGGCTAATCGGACGTTTTCCGGTAGAAGCCCCCTCAATGCAACCGGAAGCAGTTGCGTCATAATCATGTGGCAGTCATGAGACTTTAGGTTCTGGAACTTTTTCTCTGGCATATTTATTATTCCCTTTATATTCGACAAGAAGCCAGTCGGGACCTTCATACTGAGCAGGCATTCAAAGAAGATTTCTTTCTCTTCTTTCGTAAGAGCGTAGCTGGCAGGACCTTCATACTGCTTCGGAGGTATGCCGTCTTTTTCGTGCAAACGTTGCAGGTCCTCCCGTGCCTCAGGTGTATCTTTTGTCTTCCCATACACGCCCAAGAAGCCTAGCAGGTTCACGCAAAGGTTCTTCGTCACGTGCATCACGTCGATTGAAGAGCGGACCTCTAGCTCTTTCCAGTAGGGTAGGTCCCAAAATATAGATTTCTTCTTCCACATGGGTGCGTGTCCCTCAGCGTCATTCGGAACAGCTGGTCCACCGGGACCCTTTCCAAAGATTACGTGTAAATCATTGACCATAGCAAGTACGTGATCACCGGTATGCATGGCGGGCTTCTTCCGGTGATCTGCCTCGCCTTTGAAATGCTTGCCTTTCTTCCGACATTGATGGTTGGTCGGAAGAAATCGACGATGGCCCAGGTACACATTCTTCCTGCTTTTGTCCAGGTATATACTTTCAGTGTCATCTAAACAGTGCGTGCATGCGTGGTATTCCTTGTTTGTCTGTCCTGAAAGGTTACTGAGAGCGGGCCAATCGTTGATGGTTACAAACAGCAACGCGTGCAGGTTAAATTCCTCCTGTTTGTGCTCATCCCACGTACGTACACCGTTTCCATTCCACAGCTGTAAAAGTTCTTCAACTAATGGCCTTAGGTACACATCAATGTCGTTGCCGGGTTGCTTAGGGCCTTGGATGAGAACTGGCATCATAATGAACTTCCGCTTCATGCACATCCAAGGAGGAAGGTTATACATACATAGAGTCACGGGCCAGGTGCTGTGATTGCTGCTCTGCTCCCCGAAAGGATTAATGCCATCCGCGCTTAAACCAAACCATACGTTCCTTGGGTCAGCTGCAAACTCAGCCCAGTACTTTCTCTCGATTTTTCTCCACTGCGACCCGTCAGCGGGTGCTCTCAACTTCCCGTCTTTCTTACGGTCCTCACTGTGCCATCGCATCAAGTTGGCATGCTCTTCGTTTCTGAACAGACGTTTCAACCGTGGTATTATAGGAGCATACCACATCACCTTCGCAGGAACCCTCTTCCTAGGGGGCTCGCCGTCAACATCACCAGGGTCATCTCGTCTGATCTTATACCGCAATGCACCGCATACCGGGCATGCGTTCAGATCCTTGTACGCACCGCGGTAGAGGATGCAGTCATTAGGGCATGCATGTATCTTGTGCACCTCCAATCCTAGAGGGCATACGACCTTCTTTGCTGCGTATGTACTGTCGGGCAATTCGTTATCCTTTGGAAGCTTCTTCTTCAATATTTTCAATAGCTTCTCAAATCCTTTGTCAGGCACAGCATTCTCTGCCTTCCACTGCAGCAATTCCAGTATGGTACCGAGCTTTGTGTTGCCATCTTCGCAATTGGGGTACAACCCTTTTTTGTGATCCTCTAACATGCGATCGAACTTCAGCTTCTCCTTTTGACTTTCGCATTGCGTCCTTGCATCGACTATGACCCGGCGGAGATCATCATCATCGGGCACTGGTTCCTCTTGATCTTCAGTAGCTTCCCCCCCTTGCAGCATCATTGGGCACATCGTTTGGTTCCTCTTGATCTTCAACAGCTTCCCCCGTTGCAGCATCACCGTATTCAGGGGGCACATAGTTGTCATCATCCTCTTCTTCTTCGCCGTCTTCCATCATAACCCCTATTTCTCCGTGCCTCGTCCAAACATTATAGTGTGGCATGAAACCCTTGTAAAGCAGGTGGGTGTGAAGGATTTTCCGGTCAGAGTAAGACTTCGTATTCCCACATATAGGGCATGGACAACAGATAAAACCATTCTGCTTGTTTGCCTCAGCCACTTCGAGAAAATCATGCACGCCATTAGTACTCGGAGGTGTGTCTGTCACCGTACATCCATTGCCGGTTCATCTGCGTGCATTATATATAATTAAGTGTGTTAAAAACCATTACAGAACATCATGAATAGATAATTAAGTGACCAAATTAATAGAAGTTCATCATCACATTAAAACCAAAGTACATACATAGTTCTCATCTAACAACATATATATAGCTCTCCAGAGCATCTGATTAATTAAACCATACATTGAAACTATGTAAAACATTTCAATGCAAAACAAATGCGATCACAATCGCAACCAAGGTAACAATTGATCAAACGACATAATGATACCAAGCCTCGGTATGAATGGCATATTTTCTAATCTTTCTAATCTTCAAGCGCATTGCATCCATCTTGATCTTGTGATCATCGACGACATCCGCAACATGCAACTCCAATATCATCTTCTCCTCCTCAATTTTTTTTATTTTTTCCTTCAAGTAATTGTTTTCTTCTTCAACTAAATTTAACCTCTCGACAATAGGGTCGCTTAGAATTTCCGGTTCAACCACACCTCCTAGATAAATAAAATCTATGTCACGTTAGTCGGTATATTTGTCATAAACAACAAATGAACCAAATAGTTATAAAAAGATAATATATACCACATCCGAATCATAGACAGGACGACGTTCGACGGGGGCGGATACCAAAACCATCGCACTATGTAATAAGAAGGAATAATAAAAGTAACAAAATTAGACAAGTAACTATCTAAAGTAAGAATTTTTTCCTTTCAGAAAGAAGATAAGAACAAGAGGCTCACCGCGGTGGTCCTGGCGACGAGATCGGCGCGGGCGATCGACGGCGGTGAAGACGGGGACGGGACGTGACGGACCGCTAAACCTAGACAAATCTCGGGGAAAATGGAGCTCGGAGGTCGAGTTTCGAGAGGAGAAAGATTAACTAGTGTGGCTCTGACATTTCATCGAACACCTCATGTGCATAGGAGGTGAGCTAGAGCACCCAAATGCCCTCCCCTCGCCGGCCAGAAAAAACAGAGCACTCTGGAGTGCTCTGCTGTGGCGATGGGGTATATATAGGGAACTCATTGGTCCCGGTTCATGGCACCAACCGGGACTAAAGGCCTTTGGTCCCGGTTGGTGCCACGAACCGGGACCAATGACCCCTTTAGTCCCGGTTGGTGGCACCAACCGGGACCAAAGGCCTTGTGCTGCCCCGCGTCAAAAGTTTAGTCCCACCTCGCTAGTTGAGAGAGCTCGAGAGTGGTTTATAAGCGCTGCTGCGCCCACCCTCTCGAACTCCTCTCAACTGCAGGCTTTCGGGCCTAACCATTCTCTTTGCCTGTGGGCCATACTGGGCCTTCTGCGGGGCTGAATCCTGGCCCATGGATGGGTTTCTAGTCGTATTCAGGCCGTGGTGGCCCAGTAGGTGGCATAATTTTTTTCCTCTGTTTTTTTCTCTTTTGCTTTATTTGTTTTGTTTTGTTTCTACTTACAACAAAAAACTTATTTATTTTATTTCTAATTACTTATGTATTTTACTTTAATTATTTTATTTTTATTTATTTTACTGCTGCTATTTTTATTTATTTTATTGCTACTATTTTTACTTAATTTATTAAGGTTTATTTATTTTAGTTACTATAGTTTATTTTATTTTATGTTATTAAGGTTTATTTATTTTTATTTATTTTATTAAGGTTTATTTATTTTATAAATATAAAAAAATGAACATAGATGCGCTTATAGAGGAAATTCAACCTAAATTCATAATAAATTTCTATGAAATTTACTGTGAATTTAGGTCAAATTCCCTGTATAAGGGCATCTATTTTCACTTTAAGAGGAGCTCAACAAGGCAGAGAGGGACGGGCTTATAAACTGGTGTGAGCGCCCTTCGGTTGGCGATGTGGGACTAAACACTGGCCGCAACTAGGACCAGCCCTTTAGTCCCGGTTTGTGGTAGGAACCGGGACTAAAGGGTGGTGGGCCTAGAGCGTGGCCCATTGGTCCCGGTTTGTCCCACCAACCGGGACCAAAGGGTCCGAACGAACCGGGACCAATGCCCCCATGAGGCCCGGCAGGCCCCTGGCCGCACGAACTGGGACCAATGCTCACATTAGTCCCGGTTCGTGACTGAACCGGGACTAATGTGAATATTGCCCTGTGACCAAAGCCCAGTTTTCTACTAGTGGGATATAATCCAACGTAATAACTTCGGAGTTCCTCAATTTTCTGACAGATTTTAGTCTCCTCTTCACATGCCTTGAGGACTTCATATTGTCCTTAGAACTGTTTATCTTGACGATCACAGTTTGATTATCACAGTTCATCAGGATAGGGGGTATTGGTTTTTCAACCATAGGTAAGTCCATCAAGAGCTCACGAAGCCACTCTGCTTCAACAGTGGCAGTGTCTAATGCTGTGAGTTTTGCTTCCATAGTTGACCTCGTTAAGAGGGTTTGCATGCAAGACTTCCAGGAAATAGCGCCACCACCAAGTGTAAAAACATAACCACTTGTGGCCTTAATCTCATCAGCATCAGATATCCAGTTTGAGTCACTATAACCCTCTAGTACCCTTGGATACCCAGTGTAGTGAATCCCATAGCTCGCAGTGCCTTTCAAGTAGCGCATAACTCTCTCAAGCGCATGCCAATTATCATCTCTCGGTTTTGACACAAACCGACTCAGCTTGCTCATAGCAAAAGAGATGTCAGGCCTCGTGGCACTCGCCAAATACATAAGCGAGCCAATAATCTGAGAATATCTCAGTTGATCTCTAGCAATCCGTCGATTCTTTCGAAGCAACACACTAGCATCATATAGAGTTGGAGAAGGCGTGCAGTCGCTATACCCAAAACGACTCAAGATCTTTTCCACATAGTAAGACTGAAGCAGTGTGATCCCACCATTCTCATCTCTCAACAGCTTGATGTTTAAGATAACATCAGCTACTCCTAGATCCTTCATCTCAAAACAGCGAGATAAGAAATCCTTAACCTCCTTGATCAAATCAAGTTTGGTTCCAAAGATCAGTATGTCGTCGACATACAGACAAAGAATAACTCCTTCGCCCCCACCATGACGATAGTACACACACTTGTCACCATCGTTTACTACAAAGCCGGCAGCAGTTAATGTTCTTTCGAACTTCTCATGCCACTCCTTAGGAGCTTGTTTAAGGCCATATAAAGACTTTAATAACTTGCACACCTTTCCTTCCTGACCAGGTACTACAAAGCCATCTGGCTGATCCATGTAAATTTCCTCCTTCAACTCTCCATTGAGGAAAGCCGTCTTAACGTCCATTTGATGAACGAGAAGACCATGTGAGGCAGCCAGTGATAGTAGCACCCGAATTGTGGTCAGTCTAGCCACGGGTGAGTAAGTATCAAAGAAGTCTTCACCTTCTTTCTGGGTATAACCCTTAGCCACAAGTTGTGCCTTGTACTTTTCAATCGTACCATCAGGTCTAAGCTTCTTCTTGAACACCCACTTACATCCAACAGGTTTGCACCCATAAGGACAGTCAGTGATCTCCCAGGTTCCGTTAGCTAAGATGGAATCCATCTCGCTACGAACAGCTTCCTTCTAGTAGTTAGCATCAGGAGATGCATAGGCTTCTGAAATAGTCCTGGGTGTGTCATCCACAAGGTACACAATGAAATCATCACCAAAGGACTTTGCAGTCCTCTGTCTCTTACTCCTTACAGGAGTTTCATTGTCACCCTTAACAGGATTCTCAACATGTTCCATCGCAATGGTGGGTTCAGGAATTACAGTGAGTTCCTCACTAGATGGAGTAGGTATCTCCTGATTTGATGAACTCGACATATCCTTCATAGGAAATATGTCCTCAAAGAAAGTTGCTTCATTCGACTCCATAATCGTACCAATATGCATGTCGGATACCTCAGATTTTATTATCAAAAATCTATAGCCAATGCTATGAAAAGCATAGCCCAGAAGAACACAATCCACGGTTTTCGGTCCAAGCTTGCGCTTCTTGGGAATTGGTATTGACTTTCGCCAAACAACCCCAAGTACGTAGGTAAGAGAGTTTCAATCTTTTCCTTTCCCATTCCTCAAAAGGAGTCATGGTCTTATGCTTTGTGGGAACTCGGTTTAGGATATGACACGCAGTCATTAGCGCCTCCCCCCACCATTCCTTGGAAAGACCCGATGTGTCTAACATGGTGTTAACCATATCAGTTAGAGTTCGGTTCTTTCTTTCGGCTACCCCATTTGACTGAGGTGAGTAGGGAGGCGTCCTCTCATGGATTATACCATGTTCCGCACAAAACAAATCAAATTCATTGGAAAAATACTCTCCACCACGATCGGACCTAAGCCATTTAATTTTTCGATCAAGTTGGTTCTCTGCCTCAGCTTTATAGTTTTTGAAGAAAGTTAAAGCCTCATCTTTTGATTTCAGAAGATACACATAACAATATCTAGTGGAGTCATCAATCAACGTCATGAATTATCTCTTTCCACCTTTTGTCAACAAGCCATTCATCTCACAAAGATCAGAATGTATAAGCTCTAGTGGCGCCAAGTCTCTTGCCTCAGCAGTCTTATGGGACTTGCGAGGTTGCTTAGCTTGCACGCATACTTGGCACTTGGAGCCTTTGACAGTAGAGATTTTCGGAATTAAATTCATATTGGCTAGCTGCGTCATGCAACCAAAGTTAATATGACAAAGTCGTGAATGCCAAATATCAGACTCATTATTGTGGCAAACATTATTAATAACTTTAGTGCAAATATCTGACAAGGATAGGCGGAACAAGCCTCCGCACTCGTAGCCTTTTCCAACAAATTGTCCACACTTAGAAATTACAACTTTATTGGATTCCAAAACCAACTTAAAACCATCTCGACATAAACGGGAACCGCTAACGAGATTTTTTATTGATGGACGGCACATGATGAACGTTCTTCAGACGCACGGTCTTCCCCGAAGTAAACTTCAGATCGACCATACCAACATCTCGAACGATGGCATGTGACCCGTTCCCCATCAGCACGGGAGAAGTCCCTGTGACCTGGTGTTGAGGATATAACCATTAGGATCACCCGCCCAGGAGGGGCCGGGTTACGTCATAATGATCATCACGTGAAGCCCAGTACCAAGCTTGAGGATGGCAGATCAGTAATGGGCTTAAGACCCGGAGGCGGCTTAAGGCCCGTAGTGATAAACCGCCGTTACGGCAAGGCTTGTAGTGTAAGGCAAGAATAGTTAAGAGTTCGAGCCGGACACTGTTATAAGCCGGCTGGGACTCTGAGAGCCGCTGGGCGTCAACCTCTCCATATAAAGGGACGACCCGGCGGCGGTTCAGGGGAAGGGACACCAGATCGATAGCCAGGCATAGCGGTTAAGCTCCCTGGTCATCGAAACCCTAAGTAATACCACCTCAACTGGACGTAGGCTTTTACCTTCACCGTAAGGGGCCGAACCAGTATAATCCTCGTGTCCTTTGTCCCGTTTAACCCCTTTAAGCTTCCTAGCTGCGATGGCTCCACGACTAAGTCCTTGCACGAGGACATCTGCCGTGACAATTCCACGACAGTTGGCGCCCACCGTGGGGCTGGCGCACGGTGGATTTGAGTTCTTGAAGGGCAGCTTCAAAGGGCTCAAGGGATACGTTGTAGGCCGGATGACCAAGAGTCGTCGCGGCAAGCTATAGATCGACGATGCAAACTGGGGCCCCGACGCCGGCTCAATCGAGTATGGGTACCGGGTCCCCTTCGGCAGAATCCACGTTTTCATTGGCAAGATTGGCGAGCCGAGCCCTGAGCCGGACCTCTGCGCCGACCTCATCAAGACGGCTCAGCGTGCGAGACCCGCCCGGACTCTGCCTGCCTTGAAACGTGCTTTTGTGGGATGCATCCACGGAGAACTCTCTGAAGGATCTGGATCCGACGATGAGACGGCCGCTCGCTCTGACGGCGAGTCATCCACAGAGGAGACCGACTCGTTATACCAACTTCAAGATGGCAGGCTCAGGGGTTGTTACGATGGCGACAGTATTCCGGACCCCTTTGAGCCGCTGAGCCGGGTTGGAATCTTTATGGCCGGCGCACAACCTGTTCAAAACCCCGCCGCCGGGGCAGGAAGCCCTGTGCACTCGCCGGCTCAGGTGCTGATGGATCTCACAGACAAAATGACGGCCTTGTTAACCGCTACGGTCGCCCCAGTGGATCAAGCTCAGCATGATGCGGAGGTGGCACAGTTAAAGCTGGATCTAGCAAAGGCCAAGGAGGATCTGGAGGCGGAAGGGATCAGGATGGCTGCAGAGAGGGTGGCTCTCGACGCCCAGACTCAGCTGATTCAGGCACAGTCTTTCCGGCTCATGATGGATCAGAACGCGTCCAATGAGATCATGAGAAGGAGGCATCAGAAGGTTCAATCTCGACTCCCTCCGGTTTACGATCCTCGAAACCTCTTCAACACGCCTGGTGCAGGGCCCAGTAACCCGCCAGAGATCACGGCACCCGGGGCTGGAACGCCGATTCAGCCGCAAGTGATGGGGCCTCCCCGTGTGAACGTTACCCCGTCTCAGTCCGTGCCGATACCGCCAGGTCATTATGCCAACCCGTTGGAAAACATGATCGCCGCAGCGGCGCGACTAGCGGCTCTCCCAATCGATGGCGACTCTCCGACGGCGGTCGAAACCCGCCGGGTCAGAGAACTTCTTCAGACGGCTCTGGCGCAACAGGAGGCATACTCATATAGCCGGGACAGGATTCATTCAACCCCTAACCGGAGCCCAAGTTATAGCAGGCACATGGCTTCAGCGACCGGCTCAAGCAACGTCCGGTGTCGTGACTTGCCGACTGGCCACGACCCGGCACAGAATGAAGCCGTTAACGTGATAGACCATGACAGAGCACGGCAAGAGCCTCAGTTGACGGCTTACCAGCCCCTCCCGGCTTATCCGACGGTTTCTGTCGATGTGGGCGTACCTACGAGGGCTGGAGGTGTCCCTTGTCTGGTGCCGGCTCTCCGTAATGAACGTCTGCCCAAGGATTTCAAAGGACCTAGGAAGGTACCTAATTACACGGCTGATTTACAACCCGGAGCATGGATTGAGAGCTACGAGATGGCTATGGAGCTACTAGAGGTTAGTGAAGCGGCGATGGCCAAATACTTCACCATGATGTTGGATGGGACTGCCCGCACTTGGTTGAAAGGACTGCCACCTAACTCCATCGGGTCATGGGCCGAGTTAAAAGCCCGGTTTATCCAAAACTTCAAAGATACATGTAGGCAATCTATGTCAATTGTGGATTTGACTAACTGCAAACAGCAAGAGGGCGAGTCTACAACTCATTGGGTTCGCCGGGTCAAAGAGATAATACACTCATCTGATAAGATGGATGCCGGCTCTGCAGTCTTAATGTTGGAGCAGAATTGTCGTTTCGCGCCCCTGAAGATGAAGCTCGGGCGGCTCAAGCGCGATTGCAATGATATGGGTACGCTGATGGCGGCTCTGGTCAAGTACGCCGACTCTGATAGTACAAGGGATCCCGCGTCGGATGATGAAACGACAGGGAAGGGAAAACGAAATGGCAATGGCAAGGGCCCTCAGCATAACCTGGCGAACCAGGGAGGTAACAAGCGTAAGGCTGATGGCAGTGTGGAATTTGTGGCCAACGCGAATGCGCAAGGTAACAACCACCGACGTAAAGGGAGACCACCTCCCCGAGCTGGCGGGTCAGGCCCGACGCTTGAGCAGTTGTTGAACGAGCCCTGCCCAAGGCACGGCTCTAGGGATAAGCCGGCCACTCATCTATGGAAAGACTGCGCAATCATGAAAGCCTTCAAAAATTCCAACGCTTTTAATGGCAACAGTGGGCCGGGCGGCGGCTCAGGAGCTGGCGGCTTTCATGGCCCGGGCGGTGGCTCAAATTCCAATTCTCGGAATTTTCAAGGGGGCTTTAATCAGCAGTCTGGCCAGGGTAACCAACAGCAGCAGCAGGGGGATACCAGACGAACCCAAAGCAGCTTAATGGTGGGCAGTATCATGTGTTTACTAACAGGACCTGCGCCGCTATCACAGCCGCCGGGTTAAGTCCAGGGTCTTTCAGGAAGGTGATCTGGTGCTCCAGCTCATCCAAGATCAAACAGATGCACACAAGTTATCCCCGCCTTGGGAAGGGCCCTTTGTGGTCAGCAAAAACTTGTACAACGGGTCATACTACCTTATCGATGTTTGGGAGCACAAAGATTCACGTAAGTCGGAAGAAGAGACCCGTCGGTCGTGGAACATAGCTCAGCTTCGGCCTTATTACACTTGAGCCACCGGCTCTCATAATGTACATATCTACATAGCCATGTATATATTATGATAAATAATAAAGCAGGACCTCTGTCCGTTTTTCCTCCAAAGGTAAATGTGTTATTGTTATTTCCATTACAACTTTACATGGTCACTTGGAGGTTGATCCGGCTTATGATCGTATTCGAATCTAGCCGTTAACAATATGATCACTTGGGGGCTTCCTATTCAAACATAGGTCGTATTCGAACCAAAGAGAACATAGCTGTCGATACCCACTTGATTGGCATATTGCCGAGCTCATTGGGGAGTTTTCTTGATCATATTTGAATCATAGCTCAACCCCCTTTGGGAACCGACATGGATCGTATTCGAATCAGCGTCGTTAAACAACTCTCAAGGTCATTTGGGGGCTTCCTGTTCAAACATAGGTCGTATTCGAACCAAAGAGAACATAGCTGTCAGTACCCTCTTGATCGGCAACGCCAAAGCCACTGGGGGCTATATGATCGCATTCGAATCTTAGCTTAACCCCTTTGGGACGGTTCTCTGGTCGTATTCGAATCAGAAGCCCCTAAGTTTTTGATCTTTTGGTTTGCAACAAGTTCTTTGGATCATATCAAAAGTGTGCACTGGTGGTTCTTACTCCACCGTCTTAACTTTGATTAATAATGTTGATAGCACACAATAAGCATTATAGGTTCTGGTGAACCGGAGTTGAGTTTTCAACCTCATTATTTGGGTTACATAAACCGGAAGTGTACTTGAAGGCTTGTAGGTATGCTATTATGGATATCTCGAAGATATAATTGAGAGCCGGTCTTTATGACCTTGGTTCATATTCCGGGTTATATGTAAAATATATGACTCTCCATGCGGTAAGCCGCCTAGAGACTTGTGATTTGTATTTCTATGCAGGACAATTAAAGACAGCTCTTTAAGATTAAGGAAAGTAAATAATCAAACATAACCCAGAGGAATATAAAAGAGCAGCTTCAGCAGAGTTAAGTGCTGCACACGTGCACGATGGCATGACAAAATTAAGTGTTCAACCTACTCTATTACAAGACTCCCCGAGTCCAAAAGGTGAGGCATTGTTTTGAGGCATAACCATGAACCGCCTAAGAAATTAAAGTGCCTGCCGGGTTGAAGCTTCCGGCTCATCCCTCTCCGCTCCTCTGGCTGGTTCCATGACCTGGAAGGTTGATGATTTCTAGTCAATGCCACTCAAGGCTTCAAATTGAGCCTCATCATCAATTAACCCGGCCGGGTCAACTTCTGGGGCGAAGGTATGCTTACGAGTCGGAGGGATCAGGCTGACTGCTTCATAGCGTGGAGTTGGGATCCTTTGATTCTCTGCGTCATAGCCCGGTTGATACTTGGTAAGGTCTGTGTCATTCCCAATCAAGGTGGCCACCGGGCGCACGCTCCTCACACAGGCGGCGAAGTCTTTCTGGTCAAAAGGGGTGCCGTCTTCCTTCAAGCTGGGGTATCCAAGAGCGATGTCGGCCGGGTCTAGCTCCGGTAGAAACGCCTTGGCCCGGCTCGGAGCGGCGATAGCTCCGGCTCTTGCAGAAGCTCGTCTCAACTCTTGGAAGCGTTGAGGAAGTACGGCAAGCCGCCTGAGTACGTCTACCAGGTGGGTGGGAACCTCATTGGACAGAGCCACAACGGCTAAAGCACGCTGTGACCCGGTGTAGAGTTGCTCCACCAAGGTGTAAACCGCCTTCAGCTTGGTCAGCACGTTCTGATTGAGATTGGAACTTCTGGGACCTGCATAACAAAGTCAGGTGAGCTGATGGCAATGGTGGGGCTTATGAGACACGAACGATGTAAACTTATTAGAAGCTTACAGAGTAACTTACCGAAGATTGCGGAGACCATCTGCGATACATGGCGTTTTAAGCCAGAGAGTTCGGCGGTTCTTTCAGTAAGAGCAGCCTCCGCTTGTTCGGCCCGGCTGAGCAAGGCAGTCTTCTCATCGGCCCAGGATTTTCTTTCTGTTTCAAAGTTTTTCTTCAGTTTTTCTTGTGCAGAGACACTGAATTCAAATTTGGCATTGGCCTTTTGGGTCTCATTTTCCTGAGTCTTCAGGCGGTTCTTCAGATCAGAGATTTTCGATTCAAATTTCTTGCAGGCAGCCTGTACAAATTCCGGGTTACAGTTTGAGTGATTACCATGCAACATTAAAGTCCCAAGCACTTTGCAAGCAAAGACACTTGGCACTTGGGGGCTAATGTAGGCTGAGAAGCTCTATTTACAGTGCCGGTTCATGAAAATAAGGCCCAAGCACTTTGCAGGCAAAGGTACTTGGCTCTTGGGGGCTAATGTGTCAAGTTGCTTAACTACTTGGTTAAAGTAAGGAAAGAATCAGGTGAACTGTGCTGTTTCAGCCGGCCCTTGAGTGTTACCAGGTAAGCCGGTATTAAGTCTACAACATATTCTATCATAAGTAATAGACTTGGGGGCTAGCATGGTAAGGATGACTATGGAGTAAGCAAGAGAGTTGTACCTCAGATTTTTGCTGTATCTGCTTCACCATGTCAATCTCCAGGTCCCGGCTGTTGTGCACTTGACCAATATAACCAGCGACAATATCTCCAATGCTCAGATTGGCATAGTTAGTAATGTCCAGCCTGGCTCTGCGGCATTCCAGAAGTTCCTCCTTAGCAGAGCACTTAGCCAGCACGGTGGGTCTTCCCGGTTCAACAAATTCGGTCCGGGTAATAACCACATCCGGGTCATCCGGGTGTGCCGGACTGGGGATCTCTGGGTTATCAGAACCCTCCATAACTTGCTTGTCAGATGGGGTGGTGGTGGTTTCTGGAGCTGGTGCAGACGGCGGCTCAGAAGCAGAGGCGTTGGGTTCAGTCAAGACCGGCTCTTCGACCGGTTTACTTTTCTTTGCTCTCTTGCTGGGCTTTGCTTGTGCACTAAAAGTCAAAAGGTTAGTGCAAAAACATGAGTAAAATAAGCACAAAATAAGCTGATCATCATTACCCGGGTGCGGTCTTGAAAGCCGGCAAGTTAGATTGCATGGAGTCATCGGAGGAAGGTGAAGTTTCCTGATAGTTTGAATCAGAAGAATTGAGTGGTTGACAAGTGACGCCCGCCAAAGGATGAAAAGGATATAAGTTGGAGATACCCTCGGTCCGGCGCTTCCTTGATGCTTCAGGTAAGCCGGAGGAGAGGTCTGCATCCTTGTTGGTCCGGGTTTGCCTCCGGTTCTCATGAATCTATCGCTTCAAAAGAAATTGAGGATCTTGATAAGCTAAAGGATGTGAAAATCTTACTTTCCGGGTTACTCTTCGGACTTTCAGCCTTGGCAAGGGCTCCGAGTCGGAGGAAAGTATAGTTACCTCTTCAATCACCGGGTTACTCGCTCCGGTATCCTCCTGCTGATAATCAGTGTCAGTAAGGTGGTTAAAAACAAACAAAAAAGAAAAAAAGAGCCTAAAGAATCAAGGGCTACCTCTGTCTCGGAGGTATCATCCAGCTGAAGCAGGTCTGAGGCGCTAGGCTTACTCCCCTTCTTGCGGGGAGCGGCTCTCCTGGCGGCTTTTTTAACCTTCCTGGCTTTTTTAGCAGCCTCATGGTCATACCTGACCTTCCAGAGCTTATCATTAGCCTGAAAAATACAACAAAGGTTTCTTGAAGTTAACACGAAAATTGTTAAAATGGAATGTAAGGTGCTCAGATCAATAGCTTACCACCGGAGCTGGGCTAGCTTTGCAGAAGGGACTTAAGCCTGTCCTCCCGCAATCTGCTAAGCTCTCGTTCAGAAGGGACTTGGTCATGTCATCAACGACGTCCTCAGGTAAGTCGTTGGGGCTGTGCCGAAGAGGATCATCCTTCCGGCCCGTGTAATCACACATTAAGCCGGGGCGGCGGCTTAGAGGAATCACCCGCCAAGCAATCCAGACCCGGACCAGATCAACGCCGTTAAGACCGTTTCCCAGAAGAGCTTTGATTTTGTTGATGGTGGGGATAAGTGGTTGACGCTCAGCTTGAGATAATTTGTCTGGCAGGGGGTGATTTGACTCCAGACGCAGGGCGCGAAAGCCGGGCAGAGTGTTCTCATCAGCCGGAGAAGTATCTTGGCAGTAGAACCATGTCTGGTTCCAGTCCTTTGGGTGGCTTGGTGGCTCAGCATAAGGAAAGAGACAATCTCTCCGTGGTTGAATTGAGATTCCACCAAGTTCCAAGCTAGGCCCGTTGGCGCATTCATTCTGGCGGTTCAGGTAAAATAACTCCCTAAAGAGTAGCAAGTTGGGTTCTTCTCCAAGGTATACCTCACAGAACACTTGAAAGTTACAAATGTTCGACACGGAATTGGGTCCAATGTCTTGAGGTCGCAGATCGAAAAAGTTCAGAACATCTCTGAAGAATTTTGAGCCAGGAGGAGCAAAGCCCCGGCTCATATGGTCAGCAAATATAACAAACTCTCCGTTTTTTGGTTGAGGTCTCTCTTCGGACGGGTCAGGAGCACGATAGGATATGACCTCCTTTTTAGGCAGGTAAACCGTTTTCACGAAGTCATCTAAGGTGTTATCAGTAACGTTGGATCTCACCTAGTTGCACGTAATGGGCGCCTTGGGAGCCTTGGGCGGCATTGTGAAAGATGAAAGCCTATGACAAAAGGAAATTTCCGGTTCAAATTTAAGCCGGAGGAAGATTTAAGTACAGTGTTCAAGATGGCGGCTTATGAAAGGGCCTAATGATATATGACTAATTGTGTCAGGTTATTTAAGCCGCCGTGGGTATTATAATCAATTTAAGTTATTTAACTTTATTATGAGTAAGCCGGAAATTTCACAAAGCATGGCTTCTTTTTAAGCCGGCGATATGAGCCGCCATGGCTAACAGATGCAGTTTTTGTCTAAGTGTTGCATAAACAAGCTTCACAGATTGCAGGGATTATTTTGGATCAAACGATCGTCCAGAAAGGAAAAATTTCTAGACCTAAAAAGCTGATACAGAGAAGTTCATAAGCTCTAAATGAGGTCTTTTTGCGGACAAAAGGGATCTACTAGCATAAAAATGGGTGAGAAACCACTACCGCAGGGAGTCTGTACCGTTTTGGATCAAAAGGAACCTCGATGGCGGAATTGTGAAGAAATCGCGATGAACTATGAAGAACACAGAGAATTTGCGAGCCCTAATGCGGATCTAAGGTACGGGACGGTGAGGACTTACTGGTGCTGATGAGCAGCAGAGGCGCGCCGCAGGTTTCTGGTCAAGACAGGTTGATGCAGCGGCCTTGGTCGGTGAAGACGAGGTGCGCGGCGGCGGCGGAGCTCGGGCTCTGGAGCGTCAGAGGAGGAAGACGATGGAGGGGAAGAGTGATGAAGGCCTATGAGCCGGGCCTATTTATGGGGGACGGCTGATAAATGGGCGCGAGAAACGAGGAGGCTGGAGACATGATTATCTTGCCACAGAAACGCCTCGATTCTCGGGATGGTTATTAAGATAAGATCCGTTGGGATATGACAGAATAAAAATTGAATTTAATAGAAGATGATGTCATGGCGGGTTACCAGGAATCCAGAAGATGACGTCACGGCGGGTTATAACCTTCGCACAAGCAGAAGCCAGAAGATTTTCTCTTAAAGGGATTCAAGATTGACATGAACCGGTTCAAATCAATCTGGGGCCTAATGTTGAGGATATAACCATTAGAATCACCCGCCCAGGAGGGGCCGGGTTACGTCATAATGATCATCACGTGAAGCCCAGTACCAAGCTTGAGGATGGCGGATCAGTAATGGGCTTAAGACCCGGAGGCGGCTTAAGGCCCGTAGTGATAAACCGCCGTTACGGCAAGGCTTGTAGTGTAAGGCAAGAATAGTTAAGAGTCTGAGCCGGACACTGTTATAAGCCGGCTGGGACTCTGAGAGCCGCTGGGCGTCAACCTCTCTATATAAAGGGACGACCCGGCGGCGGTTCAGGGGAAGGGACACCAGTCGATAGCCAGGCATAGCGGTTAAGCTCCCTGGTCATCGAAACCCTAAGTAATACCACCTCAACTGGACGTAGGCTTTTACCTTCACCGTAAGGGGCCGAACCAGCATAATTCTCGTGTCCTTTGTCCCGTTTAACCCCTTTAACCTTCCTAGTTGCGATGGCTCCATGACTAAGTCCTTGCACGAGGACATCTGCCGTGACAATTCCACGACACCTGGTAAGAAGAAAACATGGAGGCATCAGCACAACATGTACATTGGCACCGGTGTCAACTAACCAATCAGGAGATTGAAATACTGAAAGGATGGTAGGAAGAATATCGTACCCAGAATCCTTCATATTAGTATCACCGATGACAACATTAGCGGACTTGCGGCCCTTCTCATGTTCGCGCTCCTCAAAGCGGTTAGGACACTTCGGAGCCCAGTGATTAGGATCACCGCAGACATGGCAAAGTCCCTTCCCCTTCTTATGAGAATTCTTCTTGAAGTTGGTAGAATGTGACGGCTTGTTCTTTGTATCAAACTTGCCTTTGCCCTGAGTTTTGTTCTTGTTATTTTTGAACTTGTTGGGCGGGAAGTTCTTCTTCTGTACCATGTGGGCACTAGAAGCTCGCTCAGCAACTCGAGCACGTGTGTCCTTTGCTCTCGCCTTCTCTTCAACATCAAGAGTACCAATGAGATCCGCAACGGAAAACTCCCGTCTCTTGTGTTTCAGGGAAGTAGCAAAATTGTTCCACGAAGGTGGAAGCTTGGCAATGATGCCTCCGACAACAAATTTGTCCGGCAACACACACTTGAAGTACTCAAGTTCTTTTGCGAGCGACTGTATCTCATGAGCCTGCTGTACAACAGAGCGCTCATCAGTCATCTTGAAGTCATAGAATTGCTCCATGACGTACAACTCGCTGCCGGCGTCCGAGGCACCAAACTTGGCCTCGAGCGCAGCCCACATGTCCTTGCCGTTGTCAAACGACATATACGAATCCACAATGGAGTCATCAAGAACACTCAGAAGAGCGCCTTTAAAGAGAGTATCGATCTTCTCAAAAGCTTCCAGCTGTGCTGGATTAAGATCGCCCTCAGGCTTCCCCTTGGTGGCGTCATAGCAGCCCATGGTCTGAAACCAGTAGACTGCTCTCGTGCGCCACCTCTTATATTACGCCCCCTTAAAGGCATGCGGCTTCAGATGCGCAGCAAAACCACTCGGAGTAAATTGCCTACGATCAGGTTTTTGGATTGTTGGAAATATGAGCAAATTACTACGAGATTTAATCCGAATAAATAGGAAATAGATCACATGATAGCAATAGTAGAGATTAAACTAATCATGTGAACTAGCATAGTAGATTAACAGAGCATGAATTCTACCACGATCTCGAACAGGAAGGATAGAATCACATACGGTGCAGCGGGAGCAGCACCGCCGGCGTTAACGTTGTCGCCCATGTCGTTGAGGATGAGGTTGCCGAGGTCGGGGAAGAAGTCGTCGTTCGTGATGTCGTCGCTGCCAGCAGTCGCGCGAGTGCGCTCCCCAAAAACCTGATCGCCCCTCTCCCGTACAGGATCACGAGAGGCGGGGTTCCGAAGGCCTGCTGTCCCTTCTCCCGTTCACGCCGGAAGGAGGGATGGAGAAGACTTGCTTGGCGGCGCAATGATCTGGAACGGTGGTGAGAAACCATACGAAGCGGCCGCGGCTAGGGTAGACGTCTGCCTGACTATATAGTGCGGGCCGGGTAGGTCGTGGGAGTAAACCCCACGTCCGAGTCGTCACGATCCAAAAGAATCGGAAACGGTTCAGTAATTAACGCGTCCGTTAATTATTAATTAATGACTCATTAATTTTTCCCGAACAGCAAAAATATAGACAACGTGCATAGCTCTGTCCTCGGCTCGGCTCAATCCCGCAACCCGCGGCGCGTCGTGACGAGGCGAGGCGAGGCGAGGCGTGGCAGGGCGAGCGAGGAGGAGGAGCGCACGTGTAGGTCTCCTCTTCTCATGCTCATACAAGTGGTAGAAGAGCTCACCTTATAAAGAGGTGCAACTCTCTCTCAACTTATGAGGTGGGACTAAACTTTAGCCTCACTCACTCCACTCACATGTGTGCATGAATGGGCCAAGAGAATTTCAGAATTTTAGTTGGGCTTTGGGCCAAAAGCCCACTAGAAAATTCCAACAAAGAGTTCGCCGCGCTCGTCGCCAACCGCACTTGGGAGTTGGTCCTGCGGCCGCCGGGCGCCAACCTGATCACCGGTACGTGGGTCTTCAAGCAAAATTTCGACCGAATGGCTCCCTCGAGCGCAACAAGGCGCGGCGGGTCGTCCATGGCTTCCATCAGCGCGCCGGCGTCGACTACGGTGAGACGTTCTCTCCAGTGGTCAAGCTGGCCACCATCCACGCCGTCCTCACCATTGCTGCTTCGCGCCGGTAGCCTGTCCACCAATTGGACATCAAGAATGCGTTCCTGCATGGGACGCTCACGGAGGAGGTCTATTGTCTTCAACACGCCGGCTTCGTCGACGAGCAGCAGCCACACCACGTCTGTCGCCTGAACAAGTCATTGTACGACCTTAAACAGGCTCCCCGGGCGTGGTTCTAGACGTTCTCCGGCTTCCTCAAGACGCTGGGCTTCTCGGCGACCCGGTCCGACGCCTCCCTGTTCACCTACGCCAGTGGAGCCGACGCCGCGTTCCTACTACTCTACGTCGATGATATTGTCCTCACCGCCTCGTCCCCAGCATTTCTCCAGCGCATCATCCTTCGGCTCACCAGCGAATTCGCCATGAAGGACCTTGGCGCTCTTCGGTTCTTCCCCGGCATTCAGGTGACAAGCACTGCCGCTGGCTTCTTCCTCTGCCAGTGGCAGTACGCCGAAGACATTCTGGAGCGCGCCAACATGTACACGTGCAAACCGTCGACGATGCCGATCGACACGAAGGGCAAGCTTCCACAGGCCAAGGGGCCGCGCATCGCTGATCCGTCGGCATATCGCAGCCTCGCCAGCACACTACAGTAACTTACCATCACAAGGCCTGAGCTTGCGTACGCCGTGCAGCAGATCTGTCTGCACAAGCATGACCTGCGCGAATGCCACCACACCCTCGTCAAACCCGTGCTGCGGTATGGGCGTGGTGCGCCGTCCCATGGACTGCATCTTCGCGCCTCTCTGACGATGGACCTGCGGGCGTTCACCGACGCCGACTGGGTCGGCTGCCTCGACACGCCACGGTCGACGTCTGGCTTCAACCGTCGTCCCAGATGGATCCCTCATCACCAAACCAGCCTAGCACAATGGTGTGCAAACAAACAAAGTACCACACAATGCACAAAAGACGTGCGTGCGTTGTTCATACTCGTCCTTTGGGAACTTTGAAAGCATAGGAACACAATCGTGTTTGACGTGGACTCTCCCAATTTACTACGGCTAGTCAAGAAGGTCGAACAGGAAGGCACAAACTGGAAGTAGGCAGGCATCTTCAAGGGAGACGTGGAGCCAATGCTTCATGCATTGGGTACGTGGGTCAGCGAGAGAAGTCAGCTTGTACTAGGGTTCCGATCGTGGAGTTGGTGTACGTGTATTTCCTCTGTAAAAAAATATAAAAATGTTTAAATCACTAGTTTAGTATTTTAAACGCTCTTATATTTCTTTACGGAGGGAGCAATATGTAACAGCCAACATGAAGGGGTCTTTTCTTCCCATCTTTTTTTAGTATATAGTACGCACGACGAATGTGCGTATTCAAGAAAAAATATCTTAATGACCTCTCTACGAACAGGCTTTCTTCCCGCGTGCCTTCCACTGGTGTCTCCTGGTCACGCTGTTTTCTTGTGCCGTGGCTATTGTCGCGCTAGCAAAGTTGTAGGCTGACGTGACCTTTTCCTTTGATGTGAAAAACTACACACTGGGAAAGTAAAAGCATGATTTAGTTGTGAATTAGTCAAGCTTTTTTATGTTTCGACTTGGTTCAAAAAAAATATTTGTCACGACCAAGTTGCATGTATTCTCCGTTTCCTTTTTCTTTTTTATTTCCTTATTTTTCTTAAATTATGAACTACTTTAAATTCATGATTTTTTTTGTTTCTATTTATCTTCTCTATTTCCTCCTTTCCATTCTTCTTCTTTTTCTTCTTTTTCCTTTTTTCCTTGTTTATTATTTGTTTTAAATTCTTGTAGTATTTTCACTTTGTCATCCGTTCGCTTTAAGTGTCGTGAAAATCTTGATCGGGCTGTTTTGTCCCGAGCGTCCCGTGTCGCGCCATGTGTCTGGTGCCTACTTCTCAGCCTGCTCACGCGTGCGTCTTCTGTTTTGCCGTTTTCGCGGCACGATCTGAGGGTCCCGTTTCAATTGGTTTTGTTAATTCTCATCTAGATAAGAGTTAACAATGTCTCCTCTAACTCACATTCTGTTAGATATAGGTGTTTTCCAAGTTGTGCTCATTGTCGTTGTGTTGTGTTTATTGTTCGTCCTTCGTGAAGCAGCGAGGCCTGATATGACTATTTTTTAGTTGGCCATTTTTATATTTTGTGCATTGGGTTTATTTTGGGGATTGTAGTTTTTTTGGAGCTCTGGACGACCATGCCCTTTTGTCAAGTGGTGGACCCGTGCAGGCAAAGAGAGGAAGCATCAGTCTACATTCTATGGGCATGTGTATTTTTATTTCCAGCTTTTGTTTATTTTAGTTTGACCGCGTAGTTCGAAGAGAGCGTAACTAGATTTTTTTCTTTCGGATTTGCAGCAAATCTCGTCTAGATAAATTGAGTGATACCTCGTTTAAGTCTATAACCGTCTGATTTGTTGGTTTTAATGTTCGCACAAACTCGATCATGCGTGCCTATGTCAGCTTGTTCTTTCTTGTCGCGCGCCCTCATGTCCCATTTGTTCCATGTCGGCGTGTTCTTGCATTTCTTTTCATATGAGCCCATATATGTTGTCGTTTGGGGTACACGGACTGTTCCCTATTCGTTCATTTTGGTTGTGTGCTTTTTGTGTCCTCGTGGAGAATTTGTAGAGTCTACCCTCGACTCGCAAATAGGCTCGTAGTTGTCCCAGTTACAAGTCCACCCTCAACTAGCAATTGGGCATGTGTTTTTTGTCATCCCAGTTGCAAGTCCACATCGACTCACAACTGATATTGTAGTTTGTTATTATTCTGGTTGCAAGTCCACCGTCGACTCGTAAATGGTATCGTAGTTTTGTGTAGTTATCCCAGCTACAAGTCCGCCCTTGACTAGCAACTAGGTTCGTAGTTTATTTCATCCTAGTTGTATGTCCACCCTTGACTCACAAACTGGGCTCATAGTTTCATAGTTGTCCCAGTTGCATATCCACCCTTGACTCACAATTGGGCCCATAGTTTTTTGTCCTAATCACAAGTCCACCATCTGACTCGCAACTGAGCCCATAGTTTTTTTTCATCCCAGTTGCAAGTCCACCCACGGCTCGCAACTGGTATCGTAGTTTTGTGTAGTTATCTCAACTCCAAGCATTGTTTGGGAAATCCGTAACTGGTAGTTGCACGGTCGGCTTGGGAGTAAAGATTAATCGGTGAATCGGCCTATTAACTGGATTAATCGGTAGATTAAATAGGAACTTGGCAACATATATCTAGTTTTTTATGTATTATACCATACTCTCATGTTCTCAGCCATGTAATTGTTGGAAATATGCCCTAGAGGCAATAATAAAATGGTTATTATTGTATTTCCTTGTTCATGATAATTGTCTATTGTTCATGCTCTAATTGTATTAACTGGAAACCGTAATACATGTGTGAATACATAGACCACAACATGTCCCTAATAAGCCTCTAGTTGACTAGCTCGTTGATCACTAGATGGTTATGGTTTCTTGACCATGGACATTGGATGTCATTGATAACGGGATCACATCATTAGGAGAATGATGTGATGGACAAGACCCAATCCTAAGCATAGGACAGGATCGTGTAGTTCGTTTGCTAAGAGCTTTTCTAATGTCAAGTATCATTTCCTTAGACCATGAGAATGTGCAACTCCCGGATACCGTAGGAATGCTTTGGGTGTACCAAACGTCACAACCGAACTGGGTGGCTATAAAGGTGCACTACAGGTATCTCCGAAAGTGTCTGTTGGGTTGGCACGAATCGAGACTGGGATTTGTCACTCCGTATGACGGAGAGGTATCTCTGGGCCCACTCGGTAATGCATCATCATAATGAGCTCAATGTGACTAATGAGTTGGCCACGGGATCATGCGTTACGGAACGAGTAAAGAGACTTGCCGGTAACGAGATTGAACGAGGTATTGGGATACCGACAATCAAATCTCGGGCAAGTAACATACCGATAGACAAAGGGAATTGTATACGGGATTGATTGAATCCCCGACATCGTGGTTCATCTGATGAGATCATCGTGGAACATGTGGGAGCCAATATGGGTATCCAGATCCCGCTATTGGTTATTGGCCGGAGAGGTGTCTCGGTCATGTTTGCATGGTTCCCGAACCCGTAGGGTCTACACACTTAAGGTTCGGTGACGCTAGAGTTGTTATGGAAAATAGTACGTGGTTACCGAAGGTTGTTCGGAGTCCGGGATGAGATCCCGGACGTGACGAGGAACTCCGGAGTGGTCCGGAGGTGAAGATCGATATATTGGACGAAGGGTATTGGAGTCCGGAATTATTCTGGGAGTACCGGGTGACGACCAGCGTGACCGAAAGGTGTTTCGGAGGCCCCGGCAAGCGTTGGGGGGCCTTATGGGCCAAGGGGATGGGGCACACCAGCCCACTAAGGGGCTGTGCGCCCCTCCCAACCCCTCTCACGTAACGTGGAGAGGTGGGGGCGCCTCCCCTAGGGCAGCCACCCCTCCCGGCTTGGGGGGCAAGTTTCCCAGGGGTGGGGGCGCCCAAACCCATCTAGGGTTTCCCCTGTGGCCGCCGCCCCTCCCCTAGGGAACCCTAGGGCGCCTCCTCCACCCCCTTCCCCCTATATATAGTGAGGGAGAGAGAGGGCAGCCGCACCCCTTGCCTGGCGCAGCCCTCTCCTCCTCCAACTCCTCCTCCTCCTCCGTAGTGCTTAGCGAAGCTCTGCCGGAGAACCACGAGCTCCATCGCCACCACGCCGTCGTGCTGATGGAGTTCTCCCTCAACTTCTCCTCTCCCCTTGCTGGATCAAGAAGGAGGAGACGTCCCCAGGCTGTACGTGTGTTGAACGCGGAGGCGCCGTCCGTTCGGCGCTAGATCGGATCTTCCGCGATTTGAATCGCCGCGAGTACGACTCCATCAACCGTGTTCTTGTAACGCTTCCGCTTAGCGATCTTCAAGGGTATGAAGATGCACTCCCTCTCTCTTGTTGCTAGCATCTCCTAGATTGATCTTGGTGACACGTAGGAAAATTTTGAATTATTGCTACGTTACCCAACAGTAATATACCAAAATATGCTACCGTTTGGTCGAACCTTAACTATTGAGGAGCAAGACGGGGTTGGGAGAGATTACGGGGCAAAATTTTGTGCTTTGTTTGCCCACAAATTAATGGGTCACCGGTGATTAATCGACCTAATAACCCATAGTCTGGCGGGCAAATTAATCGTCCTGGCAAGTTAACATGATGAATAGGTGCTATTCGATTCGTCAACCCTATGAGTAGCGATTAACCGACCCAATAACCGATCAATCCGAAGAATTCTTGAACAGTGCTTCCAAATCCACCCTCGACTCACAACTAAGCCCACAATTTGTTTTTCATCTGGGTTGCAAGTCGAACCTCAACTCGCAACTGGGATTATAGTATGGTTTTCATCCCAGTTGCAAGTCCATCGTTGACTCACTGATAGGATTATAGTTGTCCCAGTTGCAAGTCCACCCTCGACTTGCAGCTGGTCTCATAGTTTTGTTTAGTTGTCCCGGTTGCAAGTCCACCTTCAACTCGCAACTGGGCCCGTGGTTTTCTTTCATCCCAGTTGCAAGTCCACCCTCAATATGCAACTGAGATAGGGGGCCATTTGTCCCAGTTGCAACTCCACCCTCGATACGCAACTGAGGTCCCGACCCATTTTTGTTCGAGTTGCAAGTCCATCCTCCACAAGCAACTAGACCTATTTTTTTCCTAGTTGCAAGTCCATGCTCGACACACAACTAGGGTGGGGGTGCCCCTTTTCGTCTCACTTGCAGCTCCACCCTCGATACACAACTGGGAGGGAGGCGACCCATTTTGTCCCTAGTTGCAACTTCACCCCCGTCATGCAATTGGAGGGCCCACCTTTCTTGTCCCGGTTGCAAGTGCACCCTCGATACGTAACTGGGCCCAACTCATTTATTTCCCATTGCAAGCCCACCCACTGACATGCAACTTGCAGCGCGATCTATTTTGTTCTAGTTGGAACTTCACCCCCCACCTTTTTATTGTCCCAGTTGCAAGTCCACATTCGACATGCAACTAGGTGGCCAACCCATTTTTGCCCTAGTTTGCAAGTCCAACTACACCCCAAAATGCATTGGGCCCCACCTTTTTTTGTCCCAGTTGGAAGTCCACCATCGATGCGCAATTCGGGGCCTAGCCAATTTTGTCCCAGTTGCAAGTCCACCATCGACACACAACTGGGTCTGGCCCATTCTTTTTGTCCTAGTTGAAGTCCACCCTCGACAAACAACACCATTCCCACACTGAGAATGCAATTAGAGGTGGGAGGAAGGAAGGTTATCGGCCAGTTGCATCTCCATTTTAAAAAAAATCACGGTTTTTCATTTTCATCTTTTTCTTACAAAAAACGTGAGCATTTTCTTAAAATGATGAACCTTTTAAAAATAATGATGTTTCAAATTTGTGTTTTAATTTATTTTTTAACATTTGTATACATGTTTAATATTTTTAAAATACATGAATAATTTTTTTTCAAATACTGTTTAGAAATACTCTTTCTAAATACATGTTGTACATTTTATGTATATATGGATTTTGTTCTATACACCTTGAACATTTTTCAAATGTGCAATTAACATTTTTTCTAATATATTTTTTGAACTTTTTTTTTCAAATACAGACTGAACATTTGTTTGGATGATACGAAACAATTATTTATACTACGCAAACATTTTTTAGATTATATAAACATATTTTTAAAAGGCACAAACATATTATTTTGTAAATGCCACGTACATTCTTTTACATGATAGGAAATATTTTTTCAGAATTGCGTGGATATTTTTACGCTGCATAACAATTTTCTATTTAGTGTCACATGCATTTTCTGAAACACATGAGCAGTTTCTCAATGTCACGAACTTTTTTCTTTCAGGAATATTATCAACATTTGTTTTAAATTACACTAACGAAAAATTTACATTGCATTAACTTTTTGAATTAGCAATGAACATTTTTTAAACATGTAGACACTTTTCTACAAGTTACATGAACATATAGAAATACAAGATTTTCATGCATCTCTAAATTATTCACGAATATATGGTTTATATGAGAAAATAATATTAGTGGGAAGGAAAAGGGCAGGCCATGAAAGTTGAAACGGAAAGAAGAAAAGAAAAAAGAAAAACCAATGTGGGATTGCCTACGCGAAGGAATGGAGCTAGCGTACCTAAAGTGAAGGAAGCGAGCGAACGTTCGCTGTTAGCCCCTGGACAAGCTTAAAAAGGAAAAAGCCAACAACAACAAAAAATAGCATCAATTTAGCTGTGACATAACATCCAGATGAGTTCTAGACACATCCTAAAATATAAGGTATAAGATGTGTACATTTGGTCACCGAATGGTCGGGCGTATCATATATGCGTCGGCTGGTTGGGTGCACTGCTAACGCAAACAGAAAAACGCTGCCCCTTTGCCTGACGCAAACAGACTGAATCTGAACAAAACAAATGTCCTTTTGAGATAGCACGCTGGAGTTGGCCTTACACACTTGATACAATCCACCACAATATGACAATCTCCCTCTCCATCCTTTTACATGATATCAGCCTACCCAATTCAAAACTATAGCGACCACTTCCGTACCGCGCCGCCCTCGGGGCGGTCGATCACATGATCGCCACCGGGGGCTGCACCGCCCATACTTAAGATTCGTCCGTCGATCGTGTTGATCGCTGCTGTACAAAATCTTTTTATCCGATCCTTTGATTGTAGTTTTTCTTTCCACCGTTCGTTTGATCGGCATTTTTCATTTTAATTTTGTGTCACCCGCCATCGTATGTCATCTATACGACGCCTGTCTAATTCGTCAGCATCCTCATCGACCCCAATAGGATCCGGTTGCCACACAAAGCCTCGGCTTCGCCGCTCGATCGGTACACTGGTCCGGCTGTTCGCGCGTGCAATTCTGCGCTGGGCCGCTGGCTATTCGTGATGGCTGTGTCGCCTGCGGCCACTCACGCGTCCCGCACATGGTGCTACTCGGGAACTCGCGCTGGCCCATCGATGCAGCCCACGTGGCCGCGCTCCATGGGAATTGCATGCATGTTGGCCGGTCGTGCAATCCCATGGCTCGCTAGCTGGCAGAAATCACATATTTGACCTTAGAACGATATCAATTCACGATCTGACCTGGGTCTGAAAAAATTTCAGATCACAGACCCTTTCGTGTGGCGCCCGACAGCAAGGCGCCGCACCCAACGTTGCAGCGCCCTTCCCTTAGGCGTTGTACATCCTGCCAACGTGGCAGCCCGGGTCCAGTCGCGACCAACTCCTTGATACCACATGCCCTATAGAAGTTTGCACAAAAGTGCCTCATGCACCATCGATGGTGCAACTTTATATGTCCGGGAATGTCAACCACCACCGCATTTAGAATTCCTGGATGGCGATCCGATATGACACAAATTTCCCTTTGAGCCGGTAATACCCTTGTTCTCAATTGACGCAAGAACCACTCCCAGTTATCATTGTTCTCCACCTCAACCAAAGCGAAAGCCAAAGGCAACACCCGCTTATTGGCATCATTTGCTATTGCAACCAATAAAGTGCCCTTGTATTGTCCGGTCAAGAACGTGCCATCAATGGCGATGACGGGCCGACAATGCTCAAAAGCCCTCACGCATTGCTCAAAGGTCCAAAATGCACGGCCAAATACTCGGACGGTCCTCCCGTTGTGAATCAATGTTTGGTGCCCATGAGGCTCAACCACGTGAACCATGCCTGGGTTTGTGGCGGCCATAGCTGACAACAACCTAGGGAGTCGGTTGTATGCTTCCTCCCAATTGCCATACAACATCTTGAATGCGGCTTGCTTCGCCTTCCATGCTTTGCCGTACTTCACCTTGTAATGAAAGATGGCTTTCACAAGGTCGATGACACTCTTGATGCTCATTATTGGAAGTGTGGATATTTGGTTGGATAACCTGTAAGCAATGAACTCGGACGTGAGTTGTCTGTGTTGTTGGTACACAAGCTCGCCATCCGCATTCTTGTGCCGAAACACGTGAGTTGGTAGACAACTCACTATGCGCCAAGTGGGACCTCCTTTCACTACTAGGGAAAACCTTATACACAGAATCTTAGCAGCAGCGCGGCCCAAAAAGAAACGCTACTACTAATTAGCAGTAGCGTGCTTGAGAAAACCGCGCTACTAATAATCCGGTAGCAGTAGCGCTCTAGGTGAAACAAGCGCTACTACTACAATTGCCACGGCGTTGCCTCCAGGCTAGATATAGTAGTAGCGCCCTTCCCTGGACGCGCTACTGCTAAAGTACTTAGTAGCAGCGTTTTTCTTCAAAACTCGCTGCTGCTAAGTATTGCACCTAATTAAGTTTAGTCCCATACTGCTAAGCGAACAAGGTGTTGACCACCTTAAATATGTTACTTCTCAAACTATCTCGAGCACTTGGTCTTCATTGAACTATATGTGTAGGATTTGTGGCTGCAATATGAATCTTCACCAGTACCTATACAGGTACTGTGAGGATTCATGTTGACTATTTAGATTCTACACAAAAAGATCAATGATGACCAATGTATATTTTTGATGCATGCTTAGACTTAGCAGTAGCGTTTTTCTCTAAAACGCGCTATAGCTAAATTAGCTATAGCGCGTTTCCTAAAGTGCGCTACTGCTAGTTCGACTTAACCACCCACGGGCTCAAAATTTCACTAAGTCCTGTTTCCCCCCTCTCCCCCTGTTCCCCTAACACCTCTGTCGCTGCCGCCCGAGCCCGAGACTGCCCTCGCTGCCGCCGCCCGAGGCCGCCCTCAACCTCACCGCCGCCGCCCGCCGCCGCTCTCGACCTCACCGCCGCCGCCCTCGACCTCACCGCCGCCGCCCGAGCCCGCCCAGGACCGCCGCCTCGCGATCCCGAGCCCGCCCTCGCCGCCCCTACCTCTCCGTCGCCGAGCACCTCCCCGCCACCGTCTCTCTCCTCTCTGTAAGCTCCCCACCCCTCCCCCAACCCCTCTCTCTGCTTAGTTAGTAGATGTTTTTTAGTAGTATATGTTAATTTAGGGTTCATAGATAATGATTTTTAGTAGTAGTAGATGTTAATTAGTAGTAGTGATGGTACTAGTTAACTAGGGCAGTATGGTTAATGGTAGATGTTTTTTACTATTGTATAATGTAGTTTTGTTTACTGTTTTTAGTAAGTGTTTAAAATAATTAGTAAGTAAATTAATAAACTAGTTGAACTAGTTTAGTTTTAGTTGAACTAGTTTAGTAAGTAAATTAATAAACTAGTTGAACTAGTTGAATTAATAGAACTAATGTATTTTTAGTAAGAATATTAATATAACTTGTTGAACTACTTTATTTTTAGAAAGAACTAGTTTTTTTCTATTTATAGTAAGTTTATATTTAGTAAGAACTAGTTGAATTAATAGAACTAGTTGAACATGTCATATTTGTTGTTATTTTTTTAGTTTAAGCAATTATTCGGGATGTATTAGTGATAACTTATAGGTTTTTACTTTTGCAGAAATCAAGGAGCCCCTCCATTATCCCCGCCGTCGTCCCCGTCACCGACCCCCTCCGACCTCTAGGTGAGACCAGCCAAATCTCCATGTCAATATGAGTCCTATAAGATATATATGATGTAGATAAAAACATGTATATCCTATGTTGCTAAAATAGGATATGTGGTTGCCCAAGTGGCCGGTCATGTTCAGGTTACACCTCCGAGTGGCCTATGTTTTGCCGGAGTGTTGATTAATTTCCGTTTCGGCAAATTTCAAGCGCTCGATATGTCCTTTTTTAGCAAAGGTCATGCCGGATTTTTCTGTGAATTCTGGCATGACTTGTGCTAGAATATGTAGGAAATATCGAGTGGCCTGGATTTTCTTGAAAAATAATGATCTAATTAGGTTTTTTAGTACATATATTTAATTGTACAAGTTTAATCATTGAATTATGAACGTAGGAAATGTCGTACTCGGACGACGAAAGTCTCCCGGGGGAGTGCAGGTGGTGCCACGACGATCGAAGTCTGTGCGACAGGTGCCCTCACCTGGACGAAGATCGGCGCTTCAGCATTAAGCTCGAGGAAACCTTCGACGTTGAAACGGTACGCAACCACGACAAGTGTTTTTTTCGTAGTTAAGCACGACTTCAACTATTTAAACCTCTAATTTTCATCTTTTACAATTCGACTAGCTTATCCCATGCCATGCAAGACGCTATGTCTTGGAGAGGATGGGTTTTGAAGACCATGAAAATTTTGACACAAAGAAAATACACCTAAGGACCCATCATGATATGGATTTTGAAGTAAATCTGTACAATTCTCAGAGCGTAACCCATTTTGGTTGCCAAAATTGGGAAGCACTTTGCAAAATGTATGGTTTTTATGAGGGTATGATTGTCACCATGGATCTTGGTGATCCTGACATCGAGCAAAACAATATGGACATTTGGGTCCTTGTTGATACGCTTCCAATTCTACCGCTATGTGAGTTTCTCAAACATAGTTATTAACTAATTTATATTGTTTATTTCAAAATAGTTGAGAGCTTATTTTCATTCTTCAAAGAATGTAGAAGATGGTAGACAAAACCCACTACACCGATGGCTCCGAATTAACTTATAAGGAGAAAAATCATCTGATCGCATTTTGTACTTACTTTGAGAATTATAATACCTATTATCAAACTCCTCCAAATTATGGTGAATACGTGCCACTAGTGCATGTGTTGAACCACGATAACTTCTATGGAGATACCCTGGTAAGATTTTTTACTATTACGAGATCTGTGAATCTTTTGTATACTTCTAAAACTAGTACATCATTGCTAACTACGAAGTTATTACTATATTTTTCAATAGAAAATCCCGATGGATTGTGTGCCTCATCTGATGTATCAGAATGGTCGCTTTGAAGTTCTGAACATACAGCCAGGTCATCCTACGGATCTCACCTGTGCATATCGGATTTCTAAAACCAGTGAAAACATGCTAATCAAAGAATGGAAAAAATGTTTGGACATTTGTAAGGAGGTTCTTGGAAGCAACATTAAGCGAAAGGCAAGAATTGGAGACATGATAATCTCCATTCTCCACAATGGAGAGCCAGGGCTATCTTGTTTTTTGCTATTTTACCTTAGAGAATATAGTAGGTCCTAAGAGAATGTAGTAGGTCCTATGAGGTACAATATGTTTATTATGTGGTACAATGTGTTAGAGTTGATGATGAGGAGTAGTTGTGATTATGACTAGTGACCAACTTGCTATGTGATGTCTCATCGATGAAAACGATGATCATGAGGAGGTGTTATATGACAATGATGTATTATGATGATAAGTTGTTAATGATATGATGATGATGATGATATTTATTATATCATTGTGTGAAAGAACCGCGGATTAGTTTCAAGTGGATGTCCATCCACTTGAAACTAGTCCACGGTTCTTTCACCCAGTGATGTAATAACTCATTATGATGTACAAAAATCTCTAAATTGCTGTTGTATGAAAACTTGTATAGAGGTGTATGAATACAACATGAAATAAAAAAGAAATAAAATACAGAATAATAGTAGTAGCGCGGGCTGGGAGAAGCGCTACTAGTAATTACCAGTAGCGCTGTGTGGAGAAAGCGCTACTACTAAGTCGGTGTAGCAGTAGCGTGGGTTAACCAACGCTACTGCTAACCTTTAGCTGTAGCACCGTACCAGTAGCGCTCCTGCCCGCGCTACTGATAGGCCTAAAACCCGCGCTGCTACTAGGCTTTTCCCTAGTAGTGTTTCCATGGCCTTGCACACACAATCCATGGACATCTTGGCACTTCACATTTGACCGTGTAACGCACATTGACGTCCGAGTTGGCCACTTTATGTGAACGATAATGCGTAACCGAGTAGTTGTCGAGCCACGTCTTCAATTCCAGGCTCAACCGGGATATATCCCGTTCTTGCCGTCTTCCAAATAACGGTGAGAACTTGGCCTAGCTCCAAGAGATATGCATTTGCCACCATCCACAACGGCTTCATCCGCGAGACTAAGATCCTTGAACAATGGTGTCTTGTGATGCCGCCCGAATACCTTCTTGAATGCTTGGGCCTCCTTCGGCGTGAACCCCTCCTCATCAACTTCTTCATCGGGACCATCGTCATCCGAGTCCGATGCATGTGCACGGGAAAAAGGGATGGATTGGTACATTGTCTCTTGCACATGATATTGGTCGAGATCACCCACATTGTTGTCATGGAGATCAACTTCGTTGTCATCCTCCTCGTACTCATCATTCTCCTCTTCAAAAGCTTCATTTTGGTTGTTTGGAGTCGGGCTCAATGTTGGCCAATCTTCAGGCTGTAGCGCCGTCGTTCTATGGTTCTTCCCACGGCTTCACGACCCACGTGTTGCTGATGTGTCATCCCTTCGGGCCGTAGCACGGTGGTACGTGGTCAATGCCGCTGTCCTGAGGCCTTCCCGTCGTTGCCCCGACCCGTGTGATGTCATTACATCGCCCCTTCGGGCCGTAGCGCCGTTGCACGCGGTCCATTCCGCCATCCATGCGTGTCAACTTTTACATGGTATGCATCGCGCCGCCTCTCTAGGCACGGGAACACTACCGCTCGTGCCGGTCGACGTCACGCTGTCGGGTTCTTTCACGTCTACATCAAGCACCGCCGCCATGCTCCTAATCTAGCCGCTGCCGCTCTTTTTCCTCGCGCCGCTTCCTCGAGCTTCCGTGCACACCGTATACGCATTTGCCATTCATACTCTCTCATGCGCCCGCCTGGATTCCAATGGACGGTCTATCCTAATTACTAGATAGGAAGTGCGGCTTGCCGCACCCCACGCGCCCAGCCACATCCAACCTGGTATGCGACGTTTTTTATTCCATACGTTTATAAGATGAAAGGCAATAGTGTAACGGTTCAGTATGTTACAGCAAAAGTGCAAGGTTCAGTAGGTCACGACAATTTGTTTACAATATATATTACACAAGGCAACAAAAAAGGGAATAACTATGCACAGTGTCTATAGGCAAAGTGTATAAGAACATGTGTTACACAGAATTTTTATTGTCTAACATTTTTGCAGTTGCACAGGTCACATGTTACAGATAGATAAGGTGCACACATGATAGAACAAAAAAAAACTAATGAGCACACAAGCCTTTGTTTTCTCCCTAACAAATTGACTGCTTTACTTGCGATGATAGCACGCAGAACTTTGTGTTTGTTGATGGTGGAACTTGCACAAGTAACTCCACACTTAGTCCGACAAAATGATGGCGGCTTCCATGTATCCATGAGGCCGCCAGACCTGAGAAGCACAAAGAATGAAAACAGGAGTAAAACTGGAGATGTCATGAACATAAATTTGTCAAAAGTGCAGGATAATGCACAATATTTATCAAACTGAAACGTGCTAATTGGTTTGGAAGTACAACATTCACTTGATTTTATGTGTAAAAAAGGAGTGCTTACATGATTAATGGTGGATGTAAGTGTGAAGGAGGCAATGTAACTACAATCATCTATGATGATGCCTTCACAACAATAAAAATACTCAGCAAGGCCTGGAGACTCACATAAGGGCATAATCTCCATAAAAAACTTGATTTTCAGTCGGAAGCGTCAAAAACTCATATCAATGCATAATATAGTAATAGTGGTTTAGTGTAAAGCAACAATTTAGGGGCAAGCACAATATAGATATGATTCAATACAAAGTACTCCCTCCGTCCCAAAATAAGCGTCTCCCTAAGATTTTAAATTGGGTTAACCGGTTAAGCGTCTTTTAAGTTGAATGATAGTATGATGCCAAACAGAACATGTTTGTTAGAATGCATATTGAATAATACAAACTGAATTTCAACTTGGACCATCCGATGTTAACACACATAATATTTTTCGACTTCCAATATAACTGTACCAAACCACAAGTGTTTTTTGATTTGGATATACATGGGACCAAAAAATGTAACTAAAACTGCAACATGATATGACAGCTACCACGACCAAAAAGAGAGCACGGGCATCCTCATGTTTAAATCGGAAAGAGAGAAAGAACAAAAAAAATTGACTGCGCCTATAACAAAGAGGGAACAGAAGAGAGGAGGAAGAGGGGTAAGGGACCTTCCATGGCGTCAGCTCTAGCCGGGGAGGGCCCGGGCTGACAGGCGAATCATGAGAAGGAGGCTCCTCTCTACCGGTGGAGAAGGAGCAGACCTCGAGAACCCTTCCTTAGTTCCTTTTGCTTTCGACGTCGTCCTGGTACAGATCAGACATAATTTAAATTCCCTTGCGTAGAAATGCATCAGGTTCAATCTCCTTGAATGAGGAAAAGTACCGGTGCTATAGTACACAGCAGCCTTGATAGCCCTTGTGTAGAAAAAAATAAAGTCTGCCATCTTCCAACAAAATATAAATTGCAATCCTACAGTTTTGACATGTGCATCGATATTAATGTTTGACTTAACCAAGTAGCAGCGCTACCCTTTCGACGCAGGTCCATTTATTTGATTTTTTGGAACAGTTTCGACACACTGCATGAATATTTCACATCACTATGCTAGTTGAATCGTGGAGTTGATGTCAATCAACATAAGTGTTGTATATCAAAGTAAGTAAGCTGGCCATTAATAAAGCATGGAGCTAAAGTAGATCAAGTGGGCTACCTTAACGCCTTCTTGATTCCAACATATCCTGTATCCATTTTGAGGCCATTAAGTAATGAATCAAACTCCTACAGTTATAGCGCAGCGTCAATCATAAAAAATGTAGACGCGGTATTTTAGTAAGTGCCAAATCATGATTCTTTATAGCTGCAAGTACCTCCAGCCAGCAAGCATGCGCGCAGCCAAATCGTGAATCTTTATCATCTGTACTTGCCAAAATCTGCGAAACAAGGATGTTTTCAGTTAATTGAAGCTAGATATGGCATGCATCTTGGACCACTACCACACATACCATGCATCAAAGTATGAATTAGTATGAAACTGATCATCAACTTGGTCCGATTCCTTGGAAATCCTTTGAACGGCATATATATACTAAGAAAAAGCAACAAGTTTTACAATTCATTTTTCATCATCCGTGTAAAACGCGAGATGCATGCCAAGGAAGCCCAACAGCTAGCTAGTTTATACCAACAAAAATAAATCCTTGAGATGTAGGAATTAGGCTATTGAGTAGTTGGAAAAATCCATGAATGATGGATCCACAAACACTTGCAAGAGATTCTTTTCCTGATGGTCTCTTCAAGAGAGATTAACTTCACATCACCAGTGACATGTAATGTGGTATGTTCAACTACGTAGTAAGTATATAAGTGGTATTTTCTATTGGAAATTTATCAGTCACTGCTTCATGTAGATTAACTTGAGTTTGCTTGAATCAAAAAGTGATTTAATGAATCATAAAGAGGAAACTAAACATCCAAACCAGTTTCGGTCAATCAGGGGATGTACATGTAAATCTGGGGGGTAGGAGGGGCAGGCGGGTAGCTCACCACGTACGCCGCTCGTAATCCCATCACGTCCAGCCGTGCAGGAGAGGAGGCAGGGGCTAACCGTCCTTGCTCCTCTGGCCGCTCTCCATGGCTACGGTCCACTCCTGGGAGAAAAGAAGCACACGTGGGGCAGGCGCTTGGTGGTGGAGAAGTAGCCAGAGGTGGACCGGCCGCGGATGTGCTGCCGTTGTCGCTAGGACCTCTTTGCTGCACCTCCTGCAGACTTCTGGCGATGCCCTCGAGTCTACCGTGTCTATGCCGGCGACGCCCTCGGTAGACTCGTGTCGAGTGCTTTTTTACCCAACCTGAAAAAGGAACATACCTAGCGGTGGCCTGGTTACACATTTCGTTTCACGCGGCCACGACAACCCCTGCCTTTCACAATAAAATCGATGGCCAGAGCACCGTATCCCTTTCCCTTTTTCCAGTCTTAGCCTTTTCTGTTAGTATCTCTCATCATCGGCTAGTCTGCTTCGCCACCTCCTGCAGACTTCTGGCGATGCCCTCGAGTCTACCGTGTCTATGCCGGCGACGCCCTCGGTAGACTCGTGTCGAGTGCTTTTTTACCCAACCTGAAAAAAGAACATACCTAGTGGTGGCCTGGTTACACATTTCGTTTGGAATGGTGGGGCAACATCTATCAGCATGAAAAATTAATTATCAGCATTCTATCGTATGAAAGTAGGACCAATCGGAACATAATAAACCACATCTGAAGCTTGAAACTTTATACTTTCAAAGGAAAATTAACTCTTGGTAAAAGAGCAACACTCAATGGAGTAGGACCATTAAGCAAGCAAAACTATAGAGGCAAGCATGATGCAAAACTAAACCCCATGGTTACATAGCATGACATTTTGAATATTAATCAACTATACGTACACACTAAAATTGTGCCAATTGATTCCCTCAATGATGATAATAGGATATGCACATATTTTAGAAATTAAGTAATTCCTTAATATTCAGAACATCAAATATTCAGAAACCATATAGGAATCCAATGAAAATTAAGAACTATGACTGTGACCAGAGACGCATTTTTAGGATGGTACGGAACACCGATATATCGACTCAAATTAGCATTACTACTATAAAAGATAGCCATAATTCAGGAAAAAAACTTCAGACATCCAAATATACTTCAAAAAAAGAAACATAACATCCGTTGCGAGTGACCAGAAGAGAAAGACCGTGATATTTTAGTCGAGGAAGACCACTTAATAAAAAAGCTTGACATCTTAAGTTCAATATCAGTGCAATTTGAGTAGAGCATTAACACCTCATCAAGTAATGGCCATTTATTAGCAACACCCTCTGCACCTAGCAACTACACAGTCATCAAGCTGCAGTGGCTATGGCAGGATTGTCATATGGTCCAAGTACGAATACCTGATCACATAATGGGCTTTTATTAACATGGCGTAACCTAAGGAATGCATGAACTCAAGAAATAAATTAAAAAAACACAGAAAGCTCATAAGTTCAAGCTGAGGATGCATTTCCCTTCCGGTAAAACATATCAAGAGGCAATATGAATGATTGAAAGGACCTGCAAAATTTAAATGGAAGCACACCTTGGAAGATAGTAAAGTAGTGCTAGTAAAAAAATTGTAGCTTTTCACGGACAAGGAATAAGATTCACATCTATTGGATATCATACGGGCACAAAATGGAGGAAAATAGCATATATTTGATTAGGGGGGGGGGGGGGGGGATTCTTACTGACCTGAAGCCTAAATAATTGCCAGCCACCACAAATCAATCAGATAACAAATTCATATTAATGACCTGTAAGAATAGAATGGAGGAAATCAAATACCAAAATTGGATTGTTGACCTACATGCAAGAAAAAAACTGGAGGCAATCAAATAACAAAACTGAAGTTGATTTTGATAATGTCACTAAATAAGTAAGTACTGACTGAAAAGAACAAAAAGTAGAAATTACCGGTAGCAGCAGTCTTATGTTGTAATGATTGGTTGCTTCAAGAAACCATCGCAGTCTGCACTTTGCACAAAACAGAGAACCCCACCTACATCAAACAATTATTCTGCAATGTTAAACCATGCCCAAGCACATGCTCGATGGCTAAATTTCCAAGTAACACATACATGGCAGCAAAATTCAAGAAAAAATGAACTATGCCCAATATCATAGGTAAATGTTTCAATGAAAAGAAGATCCCCTGCAGGCATCTAATTATCATGGCACTGGCACTTTGCAAGAGATGGCAAATTCAGTCAAGTGGCTTTCAGGCCACTTCCATTCTCAAAATAAGAGGGAATCGAGTGCCATGAGAGAGAGGGGTGGGGGGGAGATGTGAACCTGGACGAAGTGGAGCAGCGTGGATCTCGAATCAAAGAGGACAGGCAACAGTGGTGGTCCTGCTACTGCTGGTGGCCGGTGTTGGACGGAGTGTGTAGTCCTCGCCGTTTCCAGCGGGGGCATGCCCGGGAGGTCGTCGGAGAGGGTGCGCATGGATCCGCCGTTCAGCGGGCGGCGCCGCCGAGCGGACCTTGACCCGCCACCCCACTGCGCGCACTCCTCCTGCGGCGGCGAGAGAGTGAGTCGAGGAGACCTCTACCATCTTTGCGGCCGACACACCTCTTGTTGGGTCGTGAGGTACGGCAACGGCGCCACGGGCAGCTCGGCCACCTTGTCGTCTCCGTGGCCCGCGCTGCTCCTCCCCTGCCTGGTCCTGATGGGGAGGAGAAAGGAGGCACACAAGAGAGGTCGTGGCTTGGGGTGCAAAAAGGGGGGACGAAGGAGGAAGAACGCCGGAGTGCACTGCGCTCTCACGTCGACGGCGGCGCGAGAGAGATGCGAGGGAGAGAGAGACAGGGGAGGAGAGAGAGATGACCTAGGGCTCTTGCGATTGGGGATGAAGCAACGAATTGGGGGAAACCGCGTGGCAAGGGGCTACATGAAATCCCATAAATGCCCTCAGCGGGGAACCGAAATTTCAGGCGGTGGCACGACCCCTGCACCCATTTACGCAAGCTCATGCCACACCAACTTCCACGGTCGCTGACAACCACGGCCCACCAGGGATGAACCCCACAGGCCAGCGAGGCAAGACCGTAATTCCGGAGTAAGAAAAGTCAGTAAGAAAAATTGAATGAGACCTACTATTCATTGTAGCAGTGTCGTTTCTTGATCCGACGGCCGATATCATCTGAGGGCGAGATCGAACGGTCCAGAACAGATCTAAAAACTGATCCGACGGCCAGGAATCTTGAGCGGTGAGGAGGCTGGGTGGCTCCCTGAATACCTATTCCGTGATTCGCGCGCACGTAAACTATCTCCCTTAGGATTCGCCGGGCCTAACTATCTCTCCTGGCATTTGTATGCAAAAGAAACAAAAGAGAATAAACAAACACCCTATGTGCATCATCCATGCATGCAGGCAGGCATAAAAACACGACAAAATGAATTCAGCGGGGGGCAGGAAGGATCCTGTTCGCGGACAAGGCTGCTGGGTACTGGCTAGTCAGTAATTGCTCTAGCTAATCACTGTTCATTGGATCGATTGGTAGCCACACTGCAGTATCAGTCGACGGATCTAAACATAGGGTTGCATTAGTTTTAAGGCCTTCTGATTCGTAGGATAGGAAATATTATGTTGATAGAAAAACCATAAGAAATTATATGTGTATGTCAAGTTTTATATGGAAAGAGATGTCATTTGATGCATATGATATGAATTTTTCAATTAAGTCTATGCTAATGTTTTTTCGTTTAAAATGTAAATGATTTGTTCCTACCCTTCACTGAAATATGAATCCGTTCCTGCAAATCAAAGGGCTCCAAAGCAATTTTTTCTACAAAATTCTTATCTTCTAGAATTCCTACAAAATTTCTGTGAACCAAAGAAGCCTTATTGTATGTTCATTGTCATGATAACATACAGTATCATATTGTACCATAGAGTAACATACAGTATCATATTGTCCGTTAGAGTATCATGGTACCATACAGTACTTTATCATATTGTAAGCAAATTTGCATGAAACAAGTTTCCCTAGCTACTAACCATTGAAAATCCACCACTGTTCAGTGGGTCGATCGGCAGCCATACTTTTTTTTTTGCGAAGATCGGCAGACATACTGCAGGCACGTGGTCCAGATCAATCAATGGCTAGGTGGTGCTCCCCTAGCGAACTAACTATTGTGAATTCACTGATCATTGGTCGACCGGCAGATTCAGGCACACGTGGTCCAGATCATCGACGGGCTATGCGGTACTGCCCTAGCTAACTAACAATTCAAAAATCCTCCACTACTGTTCATTGGGTCGATTAGCAGATACACAGCAGGCACTCGGTCCAGATCAATCGGTTGATCTAGAGCTAATATGTTCTGCAGTCCATAAACCTGGGTCGCATATTTTTTTTTTATATTTTAGGTATTAGACCTCTTGCACCAACGAATTGCCGTCTACAGTCGGACTTGGCAAATCCGACCCCTCAAATGCCCACGGACGCGACCAGGCACGCCCACGGGCGTATCCAGACGGGCCCTCATATTTTTTTCCGAGCATCCACATATCTCAAATCAAGACTCTCAAATACATGCAAATACATGCATGTCGATCATGCAACATAATGTCGCACATAAATAGCAATTGTTGGTATCAAACGTAGATAGCGTTTACATAAAATTTATTTGAAGTGCCAAACTCAAGCATTGTCTCCAAGAGCCATTGTGGATCCACATGTGCTCCACAAGATCATTGAGTAGCTACGTGTGCACCTGCTGATCTCGAAGATTCTGATGCATCTGCAGAAAGTTCATAAGCTGAGTCGCATCTTGATCTTCTAGGACTTCAAATTGTTCTCCGGTGCTTTGAAATCATGGGTTACACCATCACCCTCTTCCTCGACAATCATATTGTGCAAAATAACACAACATGTCATTGGCTACCACAAACTTTCTGATTTCCCACATCATTGCAGCGCTCCGCACAATTCCCCAACGAGCCTGAAGCACACCAAATGCCCTCTCCACGTTCTTCCTAGCCGCTTCCTGCACTGTTGCAGAGTGGCCCTGTTTATTGCCACGCGGCTCGGATATGATCTTCACAAATGCTGTCCACTGAGGATAGATACCATCAGCAAGATAGTATTCCATGTTGTAGTCCCGGCCGTTGACGGTGTAGTTGCACGGCGGTGATTCCCCATTGCAAAGCCTCCTGAATACCGAAGATCGTTGAAGCACGTTGATGTCGTTTTGAGAACCGGACATTCCAAAGAAAGTATGCCAAATCCATAAGTCATGTGATGCCACCGCTTTTAGTATGATGGTGGCCTCTCTGCTGTGACCTTGATACATTCCCCGCAGACTTTTGGGGCAGTTCTTCCACTGCCAATGCATGCAATCAATTGATCCGAGCATTCCTGTAAACCCCCTTGCGTCTCCAATAGCCAACAACTTTTCCGTGTCCTGCGCATTTGGTCCTCTGATATACTCAGGTCCAAACACCTCCACCACGGCGTGGGCAAATTAGACTGTAATCTTCAGGCACGTGCTCTCCCCCATCCCTACCATCTCACCAACGGCGTCTGCAGCAATACCAAGTGCATGCATCCTCAGAGCAGCCGTGCACTTCTACTTGGCAGAGAAAGAGATTTGGCCCCAACAGTCCCTTCTGAGCTTGAAGTAGTCGTCGTGTACCTCCACTCCCTCCACAATGCGCAAAACAATGGTTTCTGCATGCGAAAACGGTGACGAAACCATGGATCATCTGGGAAAGCAGGTGTGGGAGCAAAGTAGTCATTGTGCAGTAGCTTTGCTCCGGACACCATGTCCCGGTTGATCACTCTTCTTCCTTTGATTGAACCCCTGAAGTTGAGAATATGCTTCACTTGCCGGTCCATTTTCTCTTGCATGCTCACGAGCATGATCATGTCCATTTCTTCGTCCGAGTCCGATGAATCAAAGAACTCATCTTGAATCATTTGATCAAGCTCCACCGGTCCATACTCCTCGTCCGACGAACCATCGGAATCCATAATTTACGTAACAAAATCACAATAATTCCGGTCGGTCAATGTGTCGAACACATCAAGCGCAAAGCGGAGCCAGAGAGTTGTCGGACGTACCACGGTGGAGTCCGGGCTGCCGCCGACATCCCCCGCGGCCAGGACGGGAGGGCTCTTCCGGAGCTGGCGGCGGAGAGCCTGGAAACGGCTATGGAGCGGGCGCGGCGGCGGAGCGTGAGACGGACGGCGCAGAGGAGGAAGAAGAGAGGAGATAGCAAATGAATCCGGTTAGTCTACGGGATGTATTTGGTGCAATTTAGGATGGGGTCGGGCTGTCCGGTCCGACGTGACGGGCGTGCCCGGACAGGCGCCCCATATCCACCCCATATTTGGGCTGGATATGGGGGTGCCGGTCAGCCCGGGCGTTGGAGGGCTGTTTGAGAGACCCATGTGGGTTAAAAAATCATGACCGGGCAGTGATCGGGCGGCCGACAGAAAAGTATAAGGCGGGTTTGAGAGATCCGGTTGTAGATGCTTTAAAAGACTACAAGTGAAAATTATTCACAAAGCTGCCGTGACGAAACATGGCGCTTGCCGCCGTATCCCATGGCGGCTAGATGCATATCACAGGAATCCCTTGGCTGGGCTTGCTGAAACGGAACGGAATGGCCACATGGCGCTTGTTGCCAGGAATCCCTCGGCTGGGCTTGCTGAAACGTAACGAAATGGCCACATGGCGCTTGCTGCAAAAGGCTAAGGCGGCGGGTTTGTACTCAGTGTCGTAGCATGTCAATTTTCAGTAGTGCATAAGGGAATCTACAGCAGAACAAAGCAAGATCCGTCCACCCAAACGTCCATGAAAGCGCCTGGACGCGTCCGTATAGTGACCGATCATCATTCGTTTTTTGTCCATTACAATCACATACTTTAAATTTCGCAACACACAAAAGCTACGTAAGTACATGCTATCTAGATAAATCTAGCCTACTTGTCGTTGAAGGTACAGGCGACGACCGTGACGGGTCTACGGACCTACCTTTTGATGGCAAATTTAGTTTTCCTCCCCAATCGGGCCTGGGTTTATCACGGAAGAAAACGGGTTGATCGATCCATATCTATATTTATACCTACTAATCAGGGGAGGAAGACTTCTTTGTTCTCCTTCCATCACCCTTTTATATTCGTCAATTTTATGTTAACCATAAAGATTGATGGCCAAGACTTTCGGTACGCTTCTTAGAATTTGTTCGTGGGTTTCTTTGAATCTTTTGTTTCTACCCATACAAGAATTTTTTGTCTCTAGCCAAGGTGGTACTAAAGTTTTTTGAGTACGTCTGGCGTCATCCTACACGTCAGTGGAAAACTGTTCAAGAAATAAATTGCAAAAATTGCACGTCTACAAGTAATTGAACCATGGTGCAAAGGAAAGAGCGGGCACGCAAGAACCAACTGATCCACTCAATCTTCTTAGCAGTAGAGATAAACGAAGTTAACCTCTTCTTACACAAGTGTTTTTCTCCCATCGCCATCCGATCCTCGCGTATGTCCTCCCGTTCATGCTATCCAGTATTTACGTGTGTAAATATACCGGAACCGACACAATCCTGTTGCCAACACCAAATAGATTCGCCTCAACGCTAATGCCGCCACCGCCTTCAAAGGCGAGTTCCGCTTCCCCTCATGCGGGTACAGGTGCATCGACTTAGACGCCACCGTCTTCATCAGTGAGATCTGCAGCTCTTTGCGCGCCCTCCATCACTCCCTCCTTCACTTTCTGGAGTCATCAACCTGCACGCCGTGACTGTCGCTGTCTAATGTTGAGTGCTGACCCACTCCAGCACCTCATCGTACCGATCTTCGCCAGAACAAGGAAGGTAGTCCAGTTACCCAGGTTCAACGTCGGTGACAACCGCTGAAGAAATGACAAAGCTTTCAGACACATTCGGCCATCATTTGGGCAGTGGAGAAATGGCTTCGTCGATGACATCACCCTTAACCCACAGAATAAAAAGTAGATATAAGGATGCTCTCCTCCGATGGATAGAATTTTGGCCACCCTATATTGTACATGTAGTTTATTTGTTGTTCTTTTTCTTTCTTTTCTGTCGTCTAGCTCCCTCCCCTGAAGGAACTTGTACATACAGTCCTTATATTCTTTATATATTTCAATAAAATGTTGTGGGGTGTAAGCCCTGCAATCTTCATGGTAAAAAAAAACGTTTATGGAGAGAGGGAGTACGTGCATGCGGCACTCCTCCACCTCCTAAAGTGCATGTGCATGTCACATCAACTGCCACATGCATACATAATTTAAACATAAAACAAAACAAAACTGTACGGCTGTGAGCTTATCTACTACGACCTGCTACGGTGTACTCTCTCCGTTTGTTTTTAGTGTGCATATAAAATTTGGCTAAAGTCAAGTTTTGTTAAGTTTGATTTACTTTATATTAAAAAAATCAACATTCACAATATGAAGTCAATATTATCAAATGTGTCGTGAAATGTATTTGCATACTATATAGTTTTAGTATTGTAGACGTCCATATTTTTTGATATAAATTTGATCAAACTTTGTGTAGTTTGACTTCAATCAAATTTTATATACCAAGTAATAAACAGAGGGAGTATCGCCTATCGCGCAGCAGCCGCCAGACCTGCTCCAGCTCTCTGTGTGTCCGATCACCCAAAGTACAGCCTCGGAGTGTCCACGCCACGGCGGCCGACGTGTCATCCCCCCTGGAGCCGTCCTCATTCATCTCCTGCTACGACTCCGCTGCGCCGGCGACGCTGCGACACAGTACTGGTGCAGCTCGCTGACCATGTCCCTGGTAATGGGCATCTACTTTTATTAGTTTGGTCCGTTGCCTTCTAGGAGTTACCTGGTGCCTTAATCATAGATGTAATCCAGTACACAACGAACATCAGATGTATTTTCAATATAACTAGCAATGATGCCCTTGCGTTGTCACGGAGCCATTGGTTTAGGAGGTGGTCAAATGACGTTAGTATCCTTGTAGCTGTTGCATGATATACGATTAGTAAAGATAGCAAAAATACGGTGAGATGCATGCAACGAATTTTAAATGCCCATAGTAGGTAGGTAAGAGGAAGTGAAACCAAGATCAATTTTGAGTTGAAGTCATACTTTTGTGTTTGTTATTTGTGCTTTCTATAAAAAGAGTTAGTCGCACATGAAAGTAGTGTACTTATTTATTAAAAAGGACCAAATTCCTGGGTGGGCCATGGCCCAGGCCGACCCAACAAAGCTCCACCCCTACTGCTCTCAATTTATCTTCCGTAGTTATAACAATTGGAGTTGGTGGTGAGTTCACATGTAGGCCAGTTACTAAGCAGGCAGATCTATCTTTGGTGGATCTACTCGGATTTGGTTGTCGTTCATCTACGTTCGTGTGATTTCTAGTTGGATCTTTCCGATCTACGCCACTCTGATCAGCGGCGGATGTTGTTCTGGTGCGCTGGTCCTATGGGGCCTTAGCACGACAACTTCCCGACTGTCTACTACAACAAGTTTTGCTCGGCTCCGTCGAGGGAGGGGCGATGATGGCGCCGCGCCTTCAGCTCACTTCAGTGCTTGTAGTCGTCACTAGGTGGTCTATGAATCTAGATGTGATTTTTATTATTTCTGATGCTCGTTGTGTTGTCATGATTGAAGATGAATAGATCATAAGTTTTCTCACAAAAAAAATGTATACTCTATGTGATGTTTTAAACTTCCTAGAGGCCTCTGCCAGCAATTAACATCGATGATTATGGCTTTTTGGTGGGGAAGCAAACAAGGCCAGAGCAAACCATATTGGGTGTCATCGGATACAATGAGTATGCCCAAATATATGGGGGGTCTCAGCTTCCGAGATTTTCAGATATTTAATCTAGCCCTTCTGGCAAGACAGTCATGGAGGATATTAGAGAACCTAGATTCAGTTAGCCTAGAATACTTAAATCGGTGTACTTCCCTAACAATAATTTTCTCGCTGCTGATCTTGGGAGTCATCCGTCCCAGATTTGAAAGGGCGAGATACTCTGAAAGTGGGCCTCATTGGGCGCATAGGTACTGGTACTGAAGGAAATATGCCCTAGAGGCAATAATAAAATTGTTATTTATATTTCCTTATATCACCATAAATGTTTATTATTCATGCTAGAATTGTATTAACCAGAAACTTGACACATCTGTGGATACATAGAAAAAACACAGTGTCCCTAGTATGCCTCTACTAGACTAGCTCGTTAATCAAAGATGGTTAAGTTTCCTAACCATAGACATGTGTTGTCATTTGATGAACGGGATCACATCATTAGGAGAATGATGTGATGGACAAGACCCATCCGTTAGCTTAGCATAATGATCGTTAAGTTTTATTGCTATTGCTTTCTTCATGACTTATACATATTCCTTTGACTATGAGATTATGCAACTCCCGAATACCGGAGGAACACCTTGTGTGCTATCAAACGTCACAACGTAACTGGGTGATTATAAATATGCTCTACAGGTGTCTCCGAAAGTGTTTGTTTGGTTGGCACAGATCAAGATTACGATTTGTCACTCCGAGTATCGGAGAGGTATCTCTGGGCCCTCTCGGTAATGCACATCACTATAAAGCCTTGCAAGCAATGTGAATAATGAGTTAGTTACGGGATGATGCATTACGGAAAGAGTAAAGAAACTTGCCGGTATCGAGACTGAACTAGGTATGATGATACCGACGATCGAATCTTGGGCAAGTAACATACCGATGACAAAGGGAATAACGTATGATGTTATTGCGGTTTGAACGATAAAGATCTTCATAGAATAGGTAGGAACCAATATGAGCATCCAGGTTCCGCTGTTGGTTATTGACCGGAGATTTGTCTCGGTCATGTCTACATAGTTCTCGAACCCGTAGGGTCCGCACGCTTAACGTTCGATGATGATTTGTATTATGAGTTATGTGTTTTGGTGAACGAAGTTTGTTCGGAGTCCCGGATGAGATCACGGACATGACGAGGAGTATCGAAATGGTCGAGAGGTAAAGATTGATATATGGAACGATGATATTCGGACACCGGAATGGTTTCGAAAATGCTAGGGTATATTTCGGAGTACCGAGGGGTTACCTGAACCCCCCGGGGAAATATTGGGCCTACATGGGCCTTAGTGGAGAGAGAGGGAAGCCCGCAAGGGGTGGCACGCGCCCCCCTCCAAGGGAGTCCGAATAGGACAGGGAGGAGGGGGCGCGACCCCCTTTCCCTCTCCCTCTCCATCTCCTTCCTTTTCCCCCTCTGATGAGAAATGAAAAGGGGGGGGGGGGCGAATCCTACTAGGAGTGGAGTCCTAGTAGGACACCCCCCTGTGGTGCGCCCCCTTGGTGGTCGGCCTTCTCCTCCCCTCCTTTATATACGGGGGCAGGGGAGCACCCCATAGCACAACATTTGTTCTCTTAGACGTGTGCGGTGCCCCGTCCACAGTTTCCTCCTCCGGTCATAGCGTCATAGTGCTTACACAAAGCCCTGCGCGGATCACATCACCAGCACCGTCACCAGGACGTCGTGCTGACGGAGCTCTCCCTCGACGCTCTGCTGGATGAAGAGTTCGAAGGACGCCATTGATACGTCTCCGTCGTATCTACTTTTCCAAACACTTTTGCCCGTGTTTTGGAGTCTAACTTGCATGATTTGAATGGAACTAACCCGGACTGACGCTGTTTTCAGCAGAATTGCCATGGTGTTATTTATGTGCAGAAACAGAAGTTCTCGGAATGACCTGAAACTCCACGGAGATTATTTCTGGAAATAATAAAAAATATTGGCGAAATAATCAAGGCCAGGGGGCCCACCCTCTTGCCACGAGGGTGGGGGCGCACCTGCCCCCCCTGGGCGCCCCCTGCCTCGTGGGCCCCCTGGAGCTCCACCGACCTCAACTCCAACTCCATATATTCGTGTTCGGGGAGAAAAAAACAGAGAGAAAGATTCATCGTGTTTTACGATACGGAGCCGCCACCAAGCCCTAAACTCTCTCCGGAGGTTTGATCTGGAGTCCGTTCGGGGCTCCGGAGAGGGGAATCCGTCGCCATCGTCATCATCAACCATCCTCCATCACCAATTTCATGATGCTCACCGCCGTGCATGAGCAATTCCATCGTAGGCTTGCTGGACGGTGATGGGTTGGATGAGATTTTTCATGTAATCGAGTTAGTTTTGTTAGGTTTGAACCCTAGTATCCACTATGTTCTGAGATTGATGTTGCTATGACTTTGCTATGCTTAATGTTGTCACTAGGGCCCGACTGCCATGATTTCAGATCTGAACCTATTATGTTTTCATGAATATATGTGAGTTCTTGATCCTATCTTGCAATTCTATAGTCACCTACTATGTGTTATGATCCGGCAACCCCGAAGTGACAATAATCGGGACCACTCCCGGTGATGACCATAGTTTGCGGAGTTCATGTATTCACTAAGTGTTAATGCTTTGGTCCGGTACTCTATTAAAAGGAGGCCTTAATATCCCTTAGTTTCCGTTAGGACCCCGCTGCCACGGGAGGGTAGGACAAAAGATGTCATGCAAGTTCTTTTCCATAAGCACGTATGACTATATTCGGAATACATGCCTACATTACATTGATGAATTGGAGCTAGTTCTGTGTCACCCTATGTTATGATTGTTACATGATGAACCGCATCCGGCATAATTCTCCATCACCGATCCAATGCCTACGAGCTTTCCACATATTGTTCTTCGCTTATTTACTTTTCTGTTGCTACTGTTACAATCACTACAAAACCCAAAAATATTACTTTTGCTACCGTTACCGCTACTACCATATTACTTTGCTACTAAATACTTTGCTGCAGATACTAAGTTATCCAGGTGTGGTTGAATTGACAACTCAACTGCTAATACTTGAGAATATTCTTTGGCTCCCCTTGTGTCGAATCAATAAATTTGGGTTGAATACTCTACCCTCGAAAACTGTTGCGAACCCCTATACTTGTGGGTTATCAAGACTATTTTCTGGCGCCGTTGCCGGGGAGCATAGCTCTATTCTTTGAGTCACTTGGGATTTATATCTGCTGGTCATTATGAAGAACTTGAAAGACGAGAAAACAAAAATTTATCCCTCAACTACGAGGGGAGGTAAGGAACTGCCATCTAGCTCTGTACTTGATTCACCTTCTGTTTTGAGTAAGCATGCGACACCTAAACCTGCTTCTGCTATTAATTCTGATATTTCACATGTTATTGATGATGCCACTTCTGCTATGCATGATACCTATAATGAAACTACTTCTACGCTTGATACTACTGTGCCACTTGGTGAATTTCTTGATGACCAACTTGCTAGGGCTAGAGAGAATGAAATTATTGAAACTGATAATATTGATGAAAGTGATGATGAAGACTCTCCCAATAAATATGAATTGCCTGTTGTGCCTGAGGCCTATGTTATGGATGAAGAAACTGCTAGAGACTTTCTTGCTTGCAATGATAGAAATGATCTTAAGAAATTATTAGCTAAGCTTAAACAAAAAACTCTGAATGCTAGAATGAAATATGATCCTGCTTATGCTACTTCACCTATCTTTGTTGCTGATAAGGATTATGAATTCTCTATTGATCCTGATATAATTACTTTGGTTGAGTCTAATCCTTTTTATGGCTATGAATCTGAAACTGTTGTGGCACATCTTACTAAATTAAATGATATAGCCACCCTGTTCACTAATGATGAGAGAACTCGCTACTTTTATATCCTTAAAATATTTCCTTTCTCATTAAAGGGTGATGCTAAGATATGGTTTAATTCTCTTGATCCTGGTTGTGTGCGTAGTCCCCAGGATATGACTTCTTACTTCTCTCTAAATATTTCCCTGCTCATAAGAAACAAGCTGCTTTAAGGGATATATATAACTTTGTGCAAATTGAAGAAGAGAGTCTCCCACAAGCTTGGGGGAGGATTCTCCAATTACTTAATGCTTTGCCTGATCATCCTCTCAAGAAAAATGAAATACTTGATATCTTTTATAATGGACTAACTGATGCTTCCAGAGACCACCTGGATAGTTGTGCTGGTTCTATTTTTAGGGAAAGAACACCAGATGAAGCTGAAATTCTATTGAATAATATGTTGACCAATGAAAACAATTGGACATTTCCTGAGCCAATTCCTGAGCCTATTCCTAAACCAACTCCGAAGAAGAGAGGTGTTCTATTTCTCAGTCCTGAAGATATGCAAGAGGCAAAGAAATCTATGAAAGAAAAGGGTATTAAAGCTGAAGATGTTAAGAATTTACCTCCTATTGAAGAAATACATGGTCTTAATTTACCGCTTGTTGAAGAAAAATATGATCCTAATCCATTACCTATTGAAGAAGCACATGGTCTTGATAACCCGACACAGGTAGTAAAGGAAAATTCTCTGTATAGATATGATAAAGCTGAAATCCCTCCTACTAAGTTTGCTAGCCAATTGTTGGATGAGTTTGATAATTTTATGGTTAAGCAAGAAGATTTTAATGCTTATTTTGGTAGACAATTAAAACAAATTGCTTATATGATTGAACACTTGAGTGATTATATGTCTAGAGTTAAAGGTGAACTTAAACTCATTAGTAAACATGCTTCTATGGTTACCACTCAAGTAGAACAAGTACTTAAAGCTCAGAATGATTTGCTCAGTGAATTGAATAGTAAGAATAGTGACTATGTTGTTAGAGTGGCTACTAGAACTGGTAAAATGACTCAGGAACCTTTGTATCCTGAAGGCCACCCTAAGAGAATTGAGCAAGATTCTCAGAGAAATAATTTAGATGCACCTAGTCCTTCTAAAAAGAAGAAAATGAAAAATGATAGGACTCTGCATGCTTCTAGTGAACCTATTCCTGAACCACCTGAGAATCCAAATGGTATTTCTATTTCTGATGCTGAAACACAATCTGGTAATGAACATGAACCTAGTGATAATGTTAATGGTAATGTTCATGTCGATGCTCAACCTAGCAATGATAATGATGTAGAAATTGAACCTGCAGTTGATCTTGATAACCCACAATCAAAGAATCAACGTTATGATAAGAGAGACTTTGTTGCTAGGAAGCACGGTAAAGAAAGAGAACCATGGGTTCAGAAACCCATGCCTTTTCCTCCCAAACCATCCAAGAAAAAAGATGATGAGGATTTTGAGTGCTTTGCTGAAATGATTAGACCTATCTTATTGCGTATGCGATTAACCGATATGCTCAAAATGAATCCTTATGCTAAGTATATGAAAAAAAATTGTTACTAATGAAAGAAAGATACCGCAAGCTGAAATTTCCACCATGCTTGCTAATTATACTTTTAAAGGTGGAATACCAAAGAAACTTGGAGATCCAGGAGTACCCACTATACCATGCTCCATTAAAAGAAATTATGTTAGAACTGCTTTATGTGATCTTGGAGCTGGTGTTAGTGTTATGCCTCTCTCTTTATATCGTAGACTTGATTTGAATAAGTTGACACCTACTGAAATATCTTTGCAAATGGCTGATAAATCAACTGCTATACCTGTCGGTATTTGTAAGGATGTGCCTGTTGTGGTTGCAAACATTACTATTTTAATGGACATTGTTATTCTTGATATTCCCGAGGACGATAATATGTCTATTATTCTTGGAAGTCCTTTTTTGAATACTGCAGGGGCTGTTATTGATTGCAACAAAGGCAATGTCACTTTTCATGTTAATGGTAATGAGTATACGGTACACTTTCCGAGGAAACAACCACAAGTCCACAGTATCAATTGTATTGGAAAAAATCAATCAATTATTTTTGGAGGTTTTGAATTTCCTCTTCCTACTTTCAAGAAGAAATATGATATTCTTATTATTGGGACGTGCATATCCCCGTTGAGGTAACATAGTGTTATTCGAAATTTCTCCGGTTCCATGTTATTCGAAATGAGTTTGTTAACAAGACTTGATCAACCTTGTTAGTGGATTCCTTTTGATGAGCATGAGATGGATGAAGTTAGAAGGCACAACCTTCTGTACCCTCCTTTTACTTTCTGTTATTTACTTGAAATAAAGTAAAAATGGTATTTTTCTGTCTGTTTTCTGAATTATCCGTGCAATATAAAAATACCCCAAAAATAAACGTTCTCCAAATGCCCTGCCAATTTAATATGATTTTTTCTGGAATATTTGAGAATATTTGGCACTGAGAACACAGCAGGGGGAGCAAGCACCTGGGCACGAGGGTCCAGGGCGCGCCCACCCCCCAGGGCGCGCCCCCTGCCTCATGGGCCCACAGTGGCTCCCCTCCACTTATTCCTGCACCCACACACTTCTTCTTCCTCCCAAAAAAATCACCATCCAGCTCAAGCACGAGTTCTAGCTCATTTTTCTGCGATTTTCGATCTCCTTGCTCAAAGCACCTCTGACAAAACTGCTTTGGGGGATTGTTCCTTGGTATGTGACTCCTCCATTGGTCCAATTAGTTTTTGTTCTAATGCTTTATTCATTGCAAATTTGTGCTGCATAGGTGACCATGTTCTTGAGCCTGCATGTCAAATTTATATGGTTCCAAGTAGTTCTAATGCATGATATAGGCTCTAGGCACTTGTATGAGTAGTTGCTATCAATTTCGTTGAGCTTAGTTCACCTTTATTTGAAGTTACTAAAAATCTCAGAAATTTTCAGAAAAAGATGAAAAGATTTTTGAGGGGCTTATCGAGCCAAAGCTCGGAGGAAAAACAAAGTGAAGAAGAAGAGAGGCCCAAATATAATCTGCCTCGTACCGCGGAGGTTCGGCAGTGTGAATGGCCTTGTGATGATTTCTGGAGAGCAGCCGGGATTTATGATGATTTTTATGAATTGGCTGAGAATGCAGGCCTCACCGACTTCCTCCGCGACCAACGTGAACAGTATCTCTTACTCACCAGTACTTTTGTGCAAAACTTCTACTATTATCCTAAGGAATCACCTCCTTCAGTAGAGTTTCATTTATATGATGTGGTTAAGAAGATATCACTATATGAATTTTGCAGGGTTTGCAAAATACCTTTCGAGGGTAGCTTAGAGGAACCACATCGTAGAGATGTGGATGGGTTTATTGATACTATTACTGTAGGGGAAACTAGGAAGGTTTCCGATGCAAGAATCAGTAGCATACACTTTCCTGTTTTACGCTACTTTGCAGTATTTGATAGTCGTTGCTTAATTGGTCGCGGAAACTCTGGAAACCTTAGTATTCCTGATATTATTATTTTGTTCCATGCTTTATTCTGTGATGACTCTGTTAGTATGGGCGCTATTATTGCCAAACGGTTAAGTCTGAACCGTACAAAGGGCCCCATCTTTGGAGGTGTCTATGCTTCGCGCCTCGCTGCACACTATAACATACCTATTAGGCATTATGAGAAAGAAGAAAAATTGTTGCCTACTGTTTATTTAGATTATAAGAGTATGGTAGCGCATGACTTTATTGTTAAGAATAGGGAAGGGGCGCTTAAATACAAACTGTTATTTGATAAACATCACCCTGAGACTATTACTTTGCCTGCTCCTTCCTTGTTTGATTTATCTGCAGGCCAGTATCTCGTTCTGCTAGCGACCGTCTAGGCGTACCGGAACCCTACATCAGCCACAGAGCCAGAGCCGGAACCACAATTTGATCCTCCACGACAGTCTAATTACCAGTGGGATCCGGAGGCAATTGCCAACCAGTGGCAATTCCAGGCTTCATCTCAGTACGACCCCAATTACAACTTTGGATATCAGCCGGGCCAGCCGTGGCAATAGACCAACTTAGGCCAAAAGCCTAAGCTTGGGGGAGTACGTATTTCCCACCGACATTATATTTATGTTCGCACAGTCATTGCTAGATGTCGGTGCTCACACTTTTTCACTCTAATATCCATGCTAGTTTATTTTCCTTTTTATGCTTTCTTCTTGTGTGTTTGAAAAATCTTAAGAAAACCAAAAAAATTAGTAGTAGCGTTTAGCTAGTTTACTTTCTTGTAGTAATAATTAAAAAGAAAATCCAAAAAGATTTCCCGTTCTTCTTTTGCTTGTTGGGAGCTTTCCCGTGTAAATAGTTTTATTTCTTTTCTTTTCTTTGGGGGTCGATAGGAGAAGACCATGATGAAATTGTTGAAGTGGCTCTTATATGCATTATTGTTGATTTAACCAAGAGCCCATATTGCCTTGTCTTCTCCTGTTTATTGAATGCTCGTGGATTCCAGCTTAGTCCAATGCACGTGCACTATTATTATTATTCACATCGTTCGGTCGTGCAAGTGAAAGGCAATTATGACGATATATGATGGACTGACTGAGATCAGAGAAGCTGGTATGAACTCGACCTCTCTTGTTCTTGTAAATATGATTAGTTCATCGTTCCTGATTCAGCCTATTATGAATAAACATGTTTGCAATGACAATTAGAGATTATAGTTGCTTATGCCATGCTTAATTAGCTCGGAGCTTATAATGGTTTACCTTGTGTGCCAACATGCTATTAAAATGGTTGTGATGTGGTATGATAGGGTGGTATCCTCCTTTGAATGATTTAAGTGACTTGACTTGGCACATGTTCACGCATGTAGTTGAAACAAAATCAACATAGCCTCCATGATATTTATGTTCATGGTGGATTATATCCTACTCATGCTTGCACTCAATGTTTATTAATTTTAATGCATGTTCATGACTGTTGTCGCTCTCTAGTTGGTCGCTTCCCAGTCTTTTGCTAGGCTTCACTTGTACTAAGCGGGAATACTGCTTGTGCATCCAATCCCATAAACCCCAAAGTTATTCCATATGAGTCCACTATACCTTCCTATATGCGGTATCTACCTGCCGTTCCATGTAAATTTGTATGTGCCAAACACTAAACCTTCAAATTAAATTCTATTTTGTATGCTCGAATAGCTCATGTATCAACTAGGGTTGTCCGTATCTTCCATGTTAGGCGGGTTATTCTCAAGAGGAGTGGACTCTGGTCCTCACTCATGAGAAAAAATGGCTGGTCACCGGGATGCCCAGTCCCATGCTTTATGCAAATCAAATCAAAATAATTGCAAACAAAACTCCCCCGGGACTGTTGTTAGTTGGAGGCACTCGTTGTTTCGAGCAAGCCATGGATTGATGCTTGTTGGTGGAGGGGGAGTAAAAACTTTACCATTCTGTTTGGGAACCGCCTATAATGTGTGTGGCATGGAAGATATCGCCATCTCTTGGTTGTTATGTTGACACTGAAAGTATGCCGCTCAAAATATTATTTATCTCTATTTCAAAATCGAGCTCTGGCACCTCTACAAATCCCTGCTTCCCTCTGCGAAGGGCCTATCCATTTACTTTTATGTTGAGTCATCACCATCTTATTAAAAAGCACTAGCTGGAGAGCACCGCTGTCATTTGCATCCATTACTGTTAATTTATATTGGATATGACTATGATCGGATCTCTTTTATCATGAATTACAATGTTTAGTCAGTCCTTGATCTTTAAAGGTGCTCTGCATTTATGTTTGCGGTCTCAGAAAGGGCTAGCGAGATACCATCTTGTTATATCATATCATGACTGTTTTGACAAAGTGTTGTCATCCGAGATTTATTATTATTGCTCGCTAGTTGATTATGCCATTGATATGAGTAAACATGAGACCTAAGAGTTATTGTGAATATGGTTAGTTAATAATCTTTGCTGAAAACTTGAATGCTGGCTTTACATATTTACAACAACAAGAGCAAACAGAGTTTGTAAAAGTTTTTCTTTATCACTTTCAGTTTATCAACTGAATTGCTTGAGGACAAGCAAAGGTTTAAGCTTGGGGGAGTTGATACGTCTCCGTCGTATCTACTTTTCCAAACACTTTTGCCCTTGTTTTGGACTCTAACTTGCATGATTTGAATGGAACTAACCCGGAATGACGTTGTTTTCAGCAGAATTGCCATGGTGTTATTTATGTGCAGAAATAAAAGTTCTCGGAATGACCTGAAACTCCACGGAGATTATTTTTGGAAATAATAAAAAATACTGGCGAAAGAATCAAGGCCAGGGGGCCCACACCCTTGCCACGAGGGTGGGGGGCGCGCCCCCTGCCTCGTGGGCCCCCTGGAGCTCCACCGACCTCAACTCCAACTCCATATATTCGTGTTCGTGGAGAAAAAAATCAGAGAGAAAGATTCATCGCGTTTTACGATACGGAGCCGCCGCCAAGCCCTAAACTCTCTCCGGAGGGCTGATCTGGAGTCCATTCGGGTGTCCGGAGAGGGGAATCCATCGCCATCATCATCATCAACCATCCTCCATCACCAATTTCATGATGCTCACCGCCGTGCGTGAGTAATTCCATCGTAGGCTTGCTGGACGGTGATGGGTTGGATGAGATTTATCATGTAATCGAGTTAGTTTTGTTAGGGTTTGATCCCTAGTATCCACTATGTTCTGAGATTGATGTTGCTATGACTTTGCTATTCTCAATGCTTGTCACTAGGGCCCGACTGCCATGATTTCAGATCTGAACCTATTATGTTTTCATGAATATATGTGAGTTCTTGATCCTATCTTGCAATTCTATAGTCACCTACTATGTGTTATGATCCGGCAACCCCGAAGTGACAATAAACGGGACCACTCCCGGTGATGACCATAGTTTGAGGGGTTCATGTATTCACTAAGTGTTAATGCTTTGGTCCGGTACTCTATTAAAAGGAGGCCTTAATATCCCTTAGTTTCCGTTAGGACCCCGCTGCCATGGGAGGGTAGGACAAAAGATGTCATGCAAGTTCTTTTCCATAAGCACGTATGACTATATTCGGAATACATGCCTACATTACATTGATGAATTGGAGCTAGTTCTGTGTCACCCTATGTTATGATTGTTACATGATGAACCGCATCCGGCATAATTCTCCATCACCGATCCAATGCCTACGAGCTTTTCACATATTGTTCTTCGATTATTTACTTTTCCGTTGCTACTGTTACAATCACTACAAAACCCAAAAATATTACTTTTGCTACCGTTACCGCAACTACCATATTACTTTGCTAGTAAATACTTTACTGCATATACTAAGTTATCCAGGTGTGGTTGAATTGACAACTCAACTGCTAATACTTGAGAATATTCTTTGGCTCCCCTTGTGTCGAATCAATAAATTTGGGTTGAAGACTCTACCCTCGAAAAATGTTGCGATCCCCTATACTTGTGGGTTATCAGTCATCGAGCTGAACGTGTGCTGAACTCGGAAGTGCCGTACGTTCGGTACTAGATCGGTTGGATCGTGAAGACGTTCGACTACATCAACCGCGTTAACCTAATGCTTCTGCTTTCGGTCTACGAGGGTACATGGACACACACACACACTCTCTCTCTCTCTCTCGTTGCTATCCATCTCCTAGATAGATCTTGCGTGATCGTAGGAAATTTTTGAAATTGCATGCTACGTTCCCAACAGTGGCATCCGAGCCAGGTCTATGCGTAGATGATATGCACGAGTAGAACACAAAGAGTTGTGGGCGAGAATAGTCATACTGCTTACCTCCAACGTCTTACTTGGATTCGGCGGTATTGTTGGATGAAGCGGCCCGGACCAACCTTACATGACCACGTTCATGAGACCGGTTCCACCGACAGACATGCAACTTGTTTTGCATAAAAGTGGCTGGCGGGTGTCTATTTCTCCAACTTTAGTTGAATCGAGTTTGACTACGGCCGGCCCTTGTTGAAGGTTAAAACAGCACACTTGACAAAAAATCGTTGTGGTTTTGATGCATAGGTAAGAATAGTTCTTGGTAGAAGCCCGTAGTAGCCATGTAAAACTTGCAACAACAAAGGAGAGGACGTCTAACTTGTTTTGCAGGGCATCTTGTGATGTGATATGGTCAAGACATGATGTGATATAATTTATTGTATGAGATGGTCATGTTTTGTAAAAGTTATCGGCAACTGGCAGGAGCCTTATGGTTGTCGCTTTATTGTATGAAATGCAATCGCCATGTAATTGCTTTACTTTATCACTATGCGTTAGCGATAGTTGTAGAAGCAATAATTGGTGAGACGACAACGACACTACGATGGAGATCAAGGTGTCAAGCCGGTGACGATGGAGATCATGACGGTGCTTTGGAGATGGAGATCAAAGGCACAAGATGATGATGGCTATATCATGTCGCATATTTTGATTGCATGTGATGTTTATCTTTTATGTATCTTATTTTGCTTAGTACGGCGGTAGCATTATAAGATGATCCCTCACTAAATTTCAAGGTACAAGTGTTCTCCCTGCATATGCACCGTTGCGACAGTTCATCGTGCCGAGACACCACATGATGATCGGGTGTGATAAGCTCTACGTTCACATACAACGGGTGCAAGACAGCTTTGCACGTGCAGAATACTCGGGCTAAACTTGTCGAGCCTAGCATATGCAGATATGACCTCGGAACACTGAGACCGAAAGGTCAAATGTCAATCATATAGTAGACATGATCAACATAGCGATGTTCACCATTGAAAACTACTCCATCTCACGTGATGATCGGACATGGTTTAGTTGATATGGATCACGTGATCATTTAGATGACTAGAGGGATGTCTATCTAAGTGGGATTTCTTAAGTAATATGACTAATTGAACTTTAATTTATCATGAACTTAGTCCTGATAGTTTTTGCATATCTATGTTGTAGATCAATAGCTTGCGATGTAGCTCCCCATTTATTTTTGATATGTTCCTCGACTCTGAATGTGACAGACCCGTTGATTAAACTTCTCTCACAAGCAAAACATGATCACACCTTAGTACTGTTTGCGTGTTAATCACATAGCGATGTGAACTAGATTACTGAATCTACTAAACCCTTTGGGTGTGTGAGTCACATGGCGATGTGAACTAATCACATAAAGATGTGAACTATTGGTATTAAATGACATGACTAGATTATTGACTCTAGTGCAAGTGGGAGACTGAAGGAAATATGCCCTAGAGGCAATAATAAAGTTGTTATTTATATTTCCTTATATAATGATAAATTCTTATTATTCATGCTAGAATTGTATTAACCGGAAACTTGATACATGTGTGGATACATAGACAAAACACACTGTCCCTAGTATGCCTCTACTAGACTAGCTCGTTATTAAAGATGGTTAAGTTTCCTAACCATAGACATGTGTTGTCACTTGATGAACGGGATCACATCATTAGGAGAATGATGTGATGGACAAGACCCATCCGTTAGCTTAGCATAATGATCGTTAAGTTTTATTGCTATTGCTTTCTTCATGACTTATACATATTCCTTTGACTATGAGATTATGCAACTCCCGAATACCGAAGGAACACCTTGTGTGCTATCAAACGTAAGAATGTAACTGGGTGATTATAAAGATGCTCAACAGGTGTCTCCCAAGGTGTTTGTTGGGTTGGCATAGATCAAGCTTAGGATTTGTCACTCCGAGTATCGGAGAGGTATCTCTGGGCCCTCTCGGTAATGCACATCACTATAAAGCCTTGCAAGCAATGTGACTAATGAGTTATTTACGGGATGATGCATTACGGAACGATTAAAGAGACTTGCCGGGAACGAGATTGAACTAGCTACGATGATACCGACGATCAAATCTTGGGCAAGTAACATACCGATGACAAAGGGAATAACGTATGTTGTTATTGCGGTTTGACCGATAAAGATCTTCGTAGAATATGTCGGAAACAATATGAGCATCCAGGTTCCGCTGTTTGTTATTGATCGGAGATGTGTCTTGGTCATGTCTACATAGTTCTCGAACCCGTAGGGTCCGCACGGTTATCGTTCTATGACGATTTGTATTATGATTTATGTGTTTTGTTGACCGAAGTTTGTTCGGAGTCCCGGATAAGATCACGGACATGACGAGGAGTCTCTAAATGGTCGTGAGGTAAAGATTGATATATTGGACGATGATATTTGGACACCAGAATTGTTTCGGAAAGGTTCGGGTATATTTTGGAGTACCGAGGGGTTACCGGAACCCCCCGGGGAAATACTGGGCCTACATGGGCCTTAGTGAAGAGAGAGGGGAGCCCGCAAGGGGCGGCGCCCCCCCTCGAAGGGAGTCGGAATAGGACAAGGAGGAGGGGCGTGGCCCCCTTTCCCTCTCCCTCTCCATCTCCTTCCTTTTCCACCTCCGATGAGAAAGGAAAAGGGGGTGGGGGCGAATCCTACTAGGAGTCGAGTCCTAGTAGGACTCCCCACTATAACGCGCCCCTTGGTAGCCAGCCTCCTCCTCCCCTCCTTTATATACGGGGGCAGGGTGCTGACGGAACTCTCCCTCGACCCTCTGCTGGATCAAGAGTTCGAGGAACATCTTCGAGCTGAACGTGTGCTGAACTCGGAGGTGCCGTACGTTCGGTACTAGATCGGTTGGATTGTGAAGACGTTCGACTGCATCAACCGTGTTAACCTAACGTTTCCGCTTTCGGTCTACGAGGGTACGTGGACACACTCTCCCCCTCTCGTTGCTATGCATCTCCTAGATAGATCTTGCGTGATCGTAGGAAATTTTTGAAATTGCATGCTACGTTCCCCAATAGGTACCACCACTCACATTTGGAACATGAACCGGAACCCAAGAAGAGAGAATGAGCAACCCATTGTTTCTCTTGTTGCTCAACCACCACAGATAGTGTCCGAACTTCTTGATCCTGTTAATGCAAGATTGAATGCAGAGCTAGCTTCACATGTATTCTTACCTTTTGATGCTTTGGTCATCCTTCAAATACCTGTGTGTACTCAGGTTATAGAGGATTTTTGGTCATGTAACTATGGAAAGAACGGGATTATTTCTGTTCGATTGGCTACAAGATGATTGTGGACATAAAGAAAAAAGGCGGGAGGATTGGTTAGAAGAGCGGCTCGTGCCTCAAACAACTCTGAAAATGAGAAGTCATGGACTACTTTGTGGAAGGTGTTGATACAAGCAAAAGTTAAGATGTTCCTCTAAAGATTGGCTACAAATTCGGTCCCTAGCAAAGATGTTTGAAAACATAGGAAAATGTCACATAAGGATGAATGCTTTTCTTGTGGCGCACAAGATTCCTAGAGACATAGCCTACTCGAGTGCATGACGGCTCGGTGCATGTGGGCTTTGGTAGATCATGACCTGCTCGAACGTATGATTGCCACAACGGAACCGTCAGCAAGAGCTTGACTTCTTTCAATGATGGAGGTGCTAAATCATTAGGAATTTGTGCGGATATGCGTCACTCTATGGGCAATATGGTATGCACGAAGGAAGCTTATTCACGGGATAAACCAAAGCCCATATGAGACACACAAGTTCGTCTTAAAATTTATTTCTGAACCAGACCAGATCAATGCGCCAAGGAAATCACTTGAAATATCGACACCCATAGCAACCCCTGTGAGGCAATGGATTCCACCAGGACCGGGTCTTGTCAAAATAAACGTCGATGCTGGTGTCTCAATGAGCCAAAATGCAGGGACTGTTGCTGCTATTTGTCGTGACAGTGATGGTGCATCCATTGGCTTTTCGGTGTTCGTCATGCAAGGACTGTTGGATCCGTCTGTGTTGGAAGCTCTGCGTGCAGGGAAGCTCTTTCTTTGTCTCAAGATCTAGCAATGCAACATATTCATATAACCTTTGATTGTAAGTAGGTCATACACCACATCCATGCGAGAGCAGGTGGAGACGATGGAGGAATAGTTAAAGAGATTTTAGAAACTTCAAGGTTTTTTGCTTCCTGTAATTTTGTTTTTAAACCTCGAGCATGGAGTGCTAAAGCTCATAACATAGCTAGATTTGGTGTGTCTTTACCTTATGGGAGATATTTAACATAGCTAGATTTGGTGTGTCTCTACCTTATGGTAGACATGTTTGGCTGGGATCACCTCATGATCCAGTAGTGATACTTGTAAACATTATCATTGATCAATAAATACTAGCTATGTTTTGCTAAAAAAAGGGTAAGTAGGCAGCCACTTCAGGCTTCACGGGCGATCTAAAGTCTTCAGATCTGGCAACCAACAGTGTACGAGCAGGCTAAAGCTTTTGAAGGGCGTGTGCAGACAACGTACTGCATATCTGCGCCTGCTTGCACCGCTGCCTCCCAATCCAGAAAAGCAACAACAAAATATCGCAAACTACGGAAGAAGGTAGTTGCCGACTAGATAGTTGTGCTAGATGCTCGCCCAATTTTTGAGCCGGCACATTAGTGCCGGTTTGATTTTGAGCCGGCACTAATGTGTGCATTAGTGCCGGTTCTAACGGCTAGCTGGCCGCTCTCATTAGTACCGGTTCGTGGCTAATCTTTAGCTCCGGTTCGTGCCACGGACCGGTACTAAAGTGAGTGGTGGCAGGATGTTGTCAGTCCGGGGCCCATCGAGCACCTTTAGTACCGGTTCGTGGCACGAACCGGTGCTAAAGGTCGTCGTACATAAACCCTTCGTCCACCCGAGCTCGCTCTGTTCTTCCCCTTTCCCCTCTCCTCTCTGTGCTTCCCCTCTTCCTCTCAAGCTCATCACACATTTTGCCCAAAATTTGTCAAGATTTGAAGGCCCCCATCCATTCAAATGATCACAAAGGTTAGCAACTTTGTCCTTTCATCTCTCAATTCTAGATTAGCTCTTGCAATGCTTTGTATAGTGATTAATTTATGAGTTTAGTAATTTGGGAGGAAATATATGTGCTAGTGTTTGATTTATATGCAATTTGAGGTCAAAAATAACACTTAGTTTGCATATGTAGGTGTGGTTTACTTAGTGCCTTCTAAATCTCCGTCTTAACCACCGTCGATCACCCGCACCGTCCCGTTGTCGGCACCACCTTGTGGTGAGCCTCTTGTTCATGAATGTTTTACATTAACAAATTGATGTTTGTGTGATTTGGATATATAGTTACTCGTATAATTATCTTACCCGTACGTTGTTTGTTATACATAGTGCCATGGTTTTGATATCCGTCCCCGTCGGCCCTCGTCCTTGTTATGATTCAGATGTGGTATATTCTCTTTTAAAACTAGTTGTTGCATTTCGTGTTTATGACAAATTGTTATGCCCATCAAGTTGACATAGATATTTTTATCTACGAGGTTTGTGAACCGGAAATTCCAACCGACCCTATTGTCGAGACGTTAAATTTAGTTGAAAGAGAAAACGAGTATTTGAAAGAAAAATTGATAAGAATTGAGGGGGAGAAGATGGAATTGGAGTGGCATGTTGCCGATGTCGTCGATGATCACAAGATCAAGATGGAGAAAATGCGCTTGAAGATTAGAAAGATTAGAAAAATATGCCATTGATAGTGAGGCTTGGTATCATTATGCTGTTGGATCAATTGTTACCTTAGTTGTGATCTTGATCGCATTTGTTGTTGCATTTAAATGCTTTAGTTAGAGAGTTATTTGTTTGTTGCATTTAAGTGTTGTATGAACTTTATGTATGAACTTGTATTAATTTGGTATTTTCGGTGTTGTGTAATGAAGATGAGCCGACAATGGATGTACGATGACCGATGCTCTCCCGAGTTCATTAATGGCGTGCAAAATTTTCTGCTTGCGGCTGAGGCAAACAAGCGGGCGGATGGTTTTATGCCTTGTCCATGTGCTGTCTGTAAGAATGATCACAATTACTCTATGTCAAGAACCATTCACGTCCACATGTTTAAGTCCGGTTTCATGCCCCACTATATTGTTTGGACCAAGCACGGAGAAAGAGGGGTTATGATGGAAGACAATGAAGAAGAAGAGGACGACGACAGCTATCCTGGCCATGGGTTCCCTGAATACAATGATACAACAATGGGGGAAGAAGCTGAGCCGGCAATGCGGGAAGAAGTTGAAGAAGAGGCATCAGATGAGCCCGCTGATGATCTAGGTCGGGCCATTGCCGATGCAAAGAGAAACTGCGCAAGTGATTTGGAGAAGAAGAAGTTGCAGCGCATGTTAGAGGATCACAAGAAATTGTTGTACCCGAATTGCGAAGCTGACAAGAAAAAGTTGGGCACCACACTAGAATTGCTACAATGGAAGGCAGAGAATGGTGTATCTGACAAGGGATTTGGAAAGTTGCTGGTAATGATAAAGAATATGCTTCCAAAGAACAACGAATTGCCCGAGAGTACGTACGAAGCAAAGAAGGATGTCTGCCCTCTAGGGTTAGAGGTGCAGAAGATACATGCATGCCCTAATGACTGCATCCTCTACCGCGGTGAGTACGAGGATTTGAACGCTTGCCCGGTATGCGGTGCATTGCGCTATAAGATCAGCCGCGATGACCCTCGTGATGTTGAGGGCGCTCCTATAATACGACGGTTGAAACATTTGTTCCAAAACAAACAGCATGCCAAGGCGATGCGATGGAGTTTGAAGATGACGCAAGGGACGTATGGTTTGGTCTAAGCGCAGATGGCATTAATCCTTTTGGGGAGCAGAGCAGCAACCATACCACCTCGCCTGTGACTCTATGTTTGTATAACCTTCCTCCTTGGTTGTGCATGAAGCGAAAGTTCATTATGATGCCAGTGGTCATCTAAGACCCTAAGCAACCCGGCAACGACATTGATGTGTACCTAAGGCCATTAGTTGAAGAACTCTTACAGCTGTGGAATGGAACAGGTGTACGTGCATGGGATGAGCACATGGGGGAAGAATTTGACTTAAAGGCGTTGCTGTTCATGATCATCAATGATTGGCCTGCTCTCAGTAACCTTTCAGGACAGACAAACAAGGGATACCGCACATGCACGCACTGTTTGGATGATACCGACAGTATATATTTGGACAATTGTAGGAAGAATGTGTACCTGGGACATCGTCGATTTCTTCCGAGCAGGCATCCCGTAAGAAAGAAAGGCAAGCATTTCAAAGGTGAGGCGAATCACCAGACGAAGCCTCGCCACCGTACTGGTGTTGATGTACATGATATGATCAAGGATTTGAAGGTAGTCTTTGGAAAGGGTCCTTGAGGGAGTCCTGGATTAGGGGGTCCTCGGGCAGCTGGACTATATCCTTTGGCCGGACTGTTGGACTATGAAGATACAAGATTGAAGACTTTGTCCCATGTCCGGATGGGACTCTCCTTGGCGTGGAAGGCAAGCTTGGCAATACGAATATGTAGATCTCCTCCCTTGTAACCGACTCTGTGTAACCCTAGCCCCCTCCGGTGTCTATATAAACCGGAGGGTTTAGTCCGTAGGACAACAACAGTCATACCATAGGCTAGCTTCTAGGGTTTAGCCTCTACGATCTCGTGGTAGATCAACTCTTGTAATACTCATATCATCAAGATCAATTAAGCAGGAAGTAGGGTATTACCTTCATCGAGAGGGCCCGAACCTGGGTAAACATCGTGTCCCTCGCCTCCTGTTACCATCCGCCTTAGACGCACAGTTCGGGACCCCCTACCCGAGATCCACCGGTTTTGACACCGACATTGGTGCTTTCATTGAGAGTTCCACTGTGTCGTCATCATAGGGCTTGATGGCTCGTCTTGTTGTCAAGGACAACATCACTTCTTGGGGAGCCCTGGCTTTAGGCCAAACTCTTCGACTAGGCGGTTTCGTCATGACCGCCTGTTTGGCCGCAGCGCCGACGATGACTTCTTGGGTCATCGAAAACAGCCTCCACGTCGGCTCGGAATTCGCCGAGCAATTGGATCCAATGGAGCTCTCTTCCTTGAACGAGCTCTTGGATCGCATCTCCGCCTTGGGAGTCGCTACGGACTATGATCAGATCGGGCTTAAACCTGACCAAAGGGAGATTAACTTCCCGCCGGTCACCCATCAGATAGCGGTGGTGCAGGAGCAATGCGGCGATTCTTCCTCTATCTTGAGGACAAACTATGTCCGGATTCCCGAGCTCTCTGAGCCGGATACCCGTCTACGGGAGGACATGGCCCAAACCTTGAACCTAGAAGCAGGCAGCGGGCCAGACCTATTGGGCAACATCCCGGAGCCCGAACTTCCAAGATCGGAAACTCCTCCGCCCCTGGGCCTCAGATCAGGTTAGGGTTCGGACCTAAATCTACCCACCCACCCAGATATAAGTGATCTTTCCCACATTAGACAAGAGCCCCAAGAGACAGTACACCACTATTGGGCCAGATTCCTCCTTGTAATGAACAAGGTCAAGGACTGTTGCGAGGAAGATGCAATTTCATTCTTTTGCAATAATTACACGGACAAGGGAATCCTCAATGCCATAAGTCGCCGTGACATAGCACACTTTGCTGACTTGCCGGCCATAGTACAGAAGTACTGTGCGATGGAAAGCGCCTGGAAAACCCAAACAAAATTTTGGGATCTTCCGGCTCTGACAAAACCCCCAGTCCGAACTAAAAGGGTGCACTCTCGTAAGTCGCCCGACCCAATTACAAAGAAGCAAAAGCCCACTACAGGGCGTGGAACCATATTGGAGGGATGGCTTAATTGGGCATGCAAAATTCATAGTACAACGGATACCATGCCAACACACAGCCTTAGAGCATGTTGGATACTCCGGCAGGTAGCCAAGAGCGGTGAGGATCTCCTCATCAACAATACCGCAGAGCACCATCCCGTGGAGAATAACAATATAGTATTGACAGTCTTCGAGACCTTCGCCTCAAATAATAGGCGTAAGCGAGCACTCCGCAGCCTTGCCGAAGTCTGCCACGTCGCAGCAATAAATGCATGGAGCGATACGGCCATCACCTTCAACGCAAGTGATGAACCTAAATTCCGAATAGCCAGAGCACCAACCGCCTTGGTCCTTAGTCCAATTGTGGACGGCTTCCGGCTTCTAAAGTGCTCATGGATGGCGGCAGCGGATTAAACCTCATCTATGAGGAAACTCTTCGAAAAATGGAAATAGATAGAAGCCGCATTGAGCAAAGCAGCACGACCTTCAGAGGAATCATCCCTAGTCGGGAGGCCCGATGTGCTGGGAAAATCACACTAGATGGGGTATTCGGCATACCGGAGAATTATAGGTCCGAAGAAATCACATTCCAAGTGGCCCCGTTCAACAGCGGATACGACGCCCTTCTAGGGCGGGAGGCCTTCACGATCTTCCAAGCTATACCCCATTACGAGTACATGAAGCTCAAAATGCCCGGGCCCAATGGAATCATCACTCTAACTAGTGATCCGGACATAGCACTCCATGCCGAAAATAAAACAGCCGCACTGGCCCTCGAGGCGTTATCCGAAGCCCTCGCAGCCGAGGAATTAACTGTGCTGCGCTCCACAGTGGACATGGACGACGTGATACTTGACAAAAGATCCAAGTCCACCTCTTCGAAACCAGCGGATGAAATAGTCAAATTCCAAGTCCATCCAACGGACCCTACAAAAATAGCATCCATCGGGGCACAGTTAAACCCCACAGTAGACGCCGCACTACGGGAGTTCTTGCGCGAGAATTGGGACATCTTCGCCTGACATGCTTCAGACATGCCAGGAATCCCACGCAGGCTGGCCGAGCATAGCCTTAACATTCTAAAGGGGTTTAAGTCGGTCAAGCAGACTCTTCGGCGTTTCTCTGAACCTAAGCGGCAAGCCATGGGAGAAGAGCTAGCCAAGTTACTGGAGGCCAGATTCATCCGAGAAATAAAACATCCGGACTGGCTAGCAAACCTGGTGATGGTACCAAAGAAGGACAAATCCTGGCGCCTATGTATCGACTTCAAGGACCTTAACAAGGCTTGCCCCAAGGATCCCTTCCCCCTCCCTCGCATCGATCAAATTATCGACGCTACCGCAGGACACGACTCATTGTGTTTCCTCGACGCATACTCCGGATACCATCAAATTAAGATGGCGGAGTCCGATCAAGCCGCAACAGCATTTATCACTCCATACGGCCCCTTCTGTTTCAACACCATGCCTTTCGGGCTCAAAAACGCCGGTGCAACCTATCAGCGCATGATTCAGACATGCTTGGAGACACAGATTGGGAAAACAGTGGAGGCATACGTAGACGATGTGGTCATTAAAACCAGACACTCGAATCCTTAATAAACGACTTGAGGCTCATGTTTGACAATCTCCGAACATACGACATTAAGCTCAATCCGAAAAAATGCGTCTTCGGCGTGCCCGCCGGAAAGCTCTTAGGCTTCATCGTCTCCAACACAAACCTCAAGCAAATCCAGAAACTAACTGGATGCGTGGCTGCCTTAAGCCGCTTCATCTCCCGATTAGGAGAAAAGGCACTGCCTCTTTATCGCCTCCTTCGACGCACCGAACACTTCGAGTGGACGGATGCGGCCACAGTCGGATTAGAAGAAATAAAAGCCGTTTTGGCCACAAACCCAATCTTGGCCGCACCTAACGTCGGCAAACCAATGCTGCTATATATAGCGGCAACACACCAAGTTGTAAGCGTAGTGCTCGTCGTCGAACGAGAGACGGACGGACATAAGTTCCTGCTTCAAAAGCCGGTATACTATGTATCCACTGTCCTCACTCCATGCAAATCACGGTACCCACATTATCAAAAGATAGCATATGTGGTATTCATGGCATGCCGGAAATTACGACACTACTTTCAAGAGTGTTCAATTACGGTGGCCTCGGAAGTACCACTCAACGACATAATAAATAACCGCGATGCCACGGGCCGGATTGCTAAATGGGCAATCGAGCTCCTCCCGTTCGACATAACATATAAACCACGGCGAGCCATTAAGTCGCAAGTACTGGCCGATTTCGTCGCTGAATGGACGGAAGACGAACTCCCTAAAGAGTACGGCGCGTACTCCAATTGGATCATGCACTTTGACGGTTCAAAGATGCTGGCGGGTCTGGGGGCAGGCGTCGTCCTGACATCCCCCATCGGAGATACAGTCCAATACGTACTCCAAATATTATACACAGACTCCAACAATGCAGCTGAATATGAGACCCTGTTGCATGGTCTCCGGATAGCAGTCTCCATGGACATTCAACGCCTGGAGGTGCGTGGGGACTCGAACCTCGAAATATCTCAAATAAATGGAGATTTCGACGCCAAAGATCCAAAAATGGTGGCTTATCGCAACGCCGTCCTCAAAATGTCAGCTCGGTTCGAGGGGCTTGAATTCCACCATGTGGCCCGGGAAAACAATTAGGCGGCGGATATCCTCGCCCGCATCGGCGCTAAGCGCGACCCTGTCCCACCCAATATCTTCTTGGAAAGGCTGTTTAAGCCATCCGTGGTATGGGAAGGAGAGACCGGCAATAACAGTCCGGACTTGGCCACAACACCATATACCGAACACTCTGACGTAATCGGAGGCTCTGTCACCGAAATAACACCTTCCGCCCACGTGATTATGGTTGTCATCGCCCCGTGGACAGAACCCTTCCTGGCCTACCTAACTAGGCAGGAACTACCTGAGGACCCAAACGAGGCACGATGCATTGTGCGGCGGTCTAAAGCTTAGAAGGTCCACGAGGGAGAGCTTTATAAGAAAAGCGCTACCGGACTCCTTCAAAGGTGCATCTCCGAAGAGGAAGGACGGCAACTTTTGGCAGAAATTCATGCTGGACTCGGCGGCCACCACGCCGCAACTCGGGCCCTTGTAAGCAAGGCCTTCCGTACAGGTTTCTACTGGCCGACGGCCCGAGCAGACGCACAGGACCTCGTCCAACGTTGCGTCGGTTGCCAGCTTTTCGCAAACCAAAGCCATATGCCGCCTACCGCTCTCCAAACAATCCCCATTACTTGGCCCTTTGCGGTCTGGGGGCTTGATATGGTTGGACCCCTCAAAGGGGGAAGCCATAAGAGAAAAAATACTTATTAGTCATGGTGGACAAATTCACCAAATGGATAGAAGGCAAACCAGTTAAAACGGCCGAATCTGGACCAGTGATAGACTTCATATCCGGGGTTGTACACCGTTATGGCGTCCCCCACAACATCATCACCGATAACGGCTCGAACTTTACAGCCGATGAGGTAAAACTTTGGTGCAGCAACATGGGCATCGAGCTCGATTATGCTTCTGTCTATCACCCGCAAACTAACGGTCAAGTCGAGCGAGCAAATGGTCTTATCATGAGCGGCATTAAACCCAGATTAGTGCGGTCCTTAAAGGAATCAAACACGCACTTGGTAGAGGAGCTCGACTCCGTACTATGGGGGCAGCGGACCACGCCGAATCGCACTACCGGATACACACCGTTTTTTATGGTGTACGGCGCAGAGGCGGTACTGCCCTGCGACATAATTCATGGCTCACCTCGAGTGCACTTGTATGAAGAGAAAGATGCCGAGCTCGATCGGCAGGACAATTTGGACGCCCTGGAGGAGGAGCGTGACGTGGCAAAAACCCGTTCCGCATTCTATCAGCAACAGGCTCGAAGGTATCAAAGCAGAGAAGTACGGGCCAAAACTTATAACGTTGGCGAACTTGTTCTACGCCTACCGGAGAAGAAAAAGAACAAGCTCAAGCCCAAATGGGAAGGTCCCTTCATTATCGACCAAGTTCTGACCGGTGGAGCGTACCGTCTGCGGAATGCATCGGACAATCGACTCGAGCCAAACCCATGGAACGCAGCCAGACTCCGAAGGTTCTACGCCTAGTGCCGGACTCTATGTTCGTCTCCTTACCTCCGTCAATTTATTACATATCCGTTATCTGTCTTCTATTTCTTTTTTCCTTTTCTTCAAGGCCTTAAAAGGCTAAAATGTGTCTTGACTACACAATGTTGATGCGCTAACCGCGCTCATTATACCTGGGGGCTTCTTATACAGAAGCTTAATATAACTATTTTTGGGGCTCTATGCCCCACACATGTGTTATTCTTCCACATGTACCTTTTTTCACCATTGTATGCATCGATATGACTTAAGTTTTGGCCAAGCTGGGTTGCCTGGCTCTTGTGTTTATGCCCTACATTCTCGTTAATTCGGCTAAGGCATAAGGGGAGCACCTCTGCGATTGTTACTGCCGGGTCAGCCGGATGTGTACCTCAGACTGGGTGAAGCCGAAAGCTAGCGTTCTTAAGGGGATACTCGGTCGGTGAACAAAAGATGACTCTTATTTATTGCAATACATGCCCCCAGATGTTTATATCATGCGTCTCTTTTCTCAGTTCGGACATGCACATTAGGGCATGCGTACCCAGGGAAAGGAACCCTTAACGGAACTATTCTCCCTAGAAGATGTTTCTTACTATCCATGTAATATAACATAGCTAGTTGGGTACTTGTCTTTTCAAGCACTTATGACCCCGGTTTTTACATAACTGAGCGGGTATTCAGATACACTCCGGACTGTCGGGTCCAGAGGTCGAAGCGAAAAGGTCCGCCATGACAAATGATTTACAATCTGGCTAGGGACAATACATGTCACTTGAAGTACAAAGTCACTTAGACTGACTAAATTCTTCTTCTATACCATCCAACAGGCTGTCTCGCCTACAATCCTGTTGGGAATACTTTGCGGCTAATTCTACTTGGTCATACACCAAACTGACGGGGATCTCTTTCCCATCGGGCCCCACAGGTCCGACCTCAGCCATGTGGTTCGGGTCAGCCTTGATATATCGCGTCTTCACCATGGCCCATGCTTCCCTTGCACCTTGTCGCCAGGCTGATATCTTCAATAATCGGAAGCGCCATCGCGCTCCCTTGAGCTTCTCTACGAGCTCCCCATGCCTCCTGGCAGGGAGGCGGACGGCCACAAGGCTTGGGCAATGCCCTGCATCACCTGCCGAACTTGTTCGTGCTGTTGTGAGAGCTCTGGTAGAAGATCACCTGCAGACCCGGCCATTTGCTCTGCGGGACGACCCGTCAGCATACCTACAGTTATAACTCTGTTAGTCAGTTTCTTCGCCGAACTTCATAAAAAGTTCGTTCAAGCACTTCCTAAAAATGCCGCGTCGAAGCCTCCTATTCTCCTTTACGGAGTCAGCAAGTTGGGCCCGAACATCTTTCAGTTCAACACTCGGCAGGATATTGGCATCCTGGAGATGTTTTTCTCCTGCCTAACCTGCTTAAGCACGCGCTCGCCAGCCTTTAACCGTCGTTGAGCATGTTGTTCTTCCCCTTGCACTACCTCCGGATTAACCCCGGGATTATCTGCAGAATCTATTGTTAGATTTGCATGCATGCCACATACTAATCGGTACATGTCATTCTTTTTGAAAGAGACAAGTGTTACCAGAGGGGGCCTTCATGGACTCCTTCATTGCGGTAACTGCTGCCCGTAGCTGGGCTTTGCACTCTTCCAGCTCTTGAGACAATTGGGTATTCTTCTCCGTGAGAACCTGCACAAATAATGATCCTTAAATCAGTTGTGTCAACTGTTTCAAGTCTCAGGGGCTACTGATATACATAATTATTAGATTTCGTTACCCGTATATCCTTTATATACTGGTCTGTCGCTCTGGCAAGACCATTTTGAGCAGCTCGGATGTACGCGTCTCCTAAGTTGAAGGCATCGAATGCCTCTTGGGAGAAACAAGCGTCACGGAGTACGGCCCGGCGACACCTGTGATTCATGGCGCTCTCCACTTCGGAATTCGTAGCGGACAGCCTATCCACATCCTCTGAAGGAGGAACATCCGGTGTCGGCCCCATGTTAGCGTCCGCCTCTAAGTCCGGCTCTGGAGCCCGGCTGGTGGAGGCGTGGCCGGCAACCTCTCCGGACATATTCCGGCGAGCGTTTTTCTTACTAGGTAAAATGGACGTTATTATATTTTAAAAGACGACAACAACGGAGCGGGGTTCTTTTTCATACCTCTGCGACAGCGTCTCAGTCCTGACCGCCTTCCTTTTAAGCCTACCCGGCTTTGGTGCCCCTCGTTGGTGAGTCACTGCGAGTTCGGCATGGCGTCCCGAGGACCTTCCCTGTAAGACGCCATATGTGTGCGATAGGTGAAGTGCAGAAAAAGGGATCCTTCTCGGAAGTTGGGACTCCGGTTTTACTTACATGCGATACAGGGGGTAGTCCAGGATAATCGGCTATGATGGCCACCATGGCATCATCGCAGCTCAACTGATAGAACGTCCCGTCAATCAGCTCCACAAATGTGTCCGGATCCTCTTCGAGTCCGGGGTCGAGGGCCCGGTCAGGGTCCTCTGGTTGTGGAAGCGGGCTGTGGACCTCCCTCATAGCTTTTCGCAGCTCCTGCTATGAAATGGCAAGGTAAATATTTATGACAAAGAATGCGGGAAGGTCGGGAGTAAAAAGTGACAGCTCACCCAGCTTGGATGGTTGTACATGGAGAATCCATCTCGTGGCTTAATGCGGATGAACTCCTCTTCCTCCCCCTTATATAAATCAGACAGTATCTTCGCTAGAGCAGCGATGGAGTCCAGCCCCTTACGACCGCAGCGGGTAGCATCGTCTTCTCCATTGAAGTGCCACATGGGTTGTCCCCGATATTGAAGTGGTTGCACCCCCCGCATTATACATATTAACATAACCTCGATTATTGTCAGTCCTGATTGAGCCAGCGTTTTTATCCGGCCCATCAGGTAAAGGACTTCTCCGTTATCTTCCTCCTGGGGGCTCCAAGGGCGGCAGCTGTGGCGTTTCTTCAAGGGAGCGTTGTCAAACTCAGGAAGACCCATCCGAATAGGGTCCGGAAGGGGGACGTCCTCCATATAAAACCACTCCGAAGGCCAGTCCTCGGATGTCTTCTTCGGAGTACCGGACAGGTATCCGGTCCCGGCGATGCGCCATATTTCGGCTCCGCCCACTTGGTATATTGACCCCTCCTGTATGGGGCACGAGGCAGAATAGCCTCTTCCATAGCTTGAAATGAGCTTCGCATCCCAGAAACAGCTCGCAAAGGGCGACATAACCAGCGATATGTAATATGGAGGCGGGAGTGAAATTATGCAGCTAGAGGCCGTAGAACTCCAGGAGCCCGCGGAGGAACGGATGAATTGGAAATCCAAGCTCCCTTAATAAGTAAGGGACAAGGCATACCCGCTCCCCCATGGATGGGTTGGGAAAGCTCTCCGCTTGCTCCCCGCCATTGTAGGTGGCGAGCCCGGCTCGAACGGGGACCATATACGCTAGAGGGAGAAATCCCTGGGTCTGCAACTCTACTAATTCGCTGTGGGGGACAGAACACTTCTTCCAATTATCGAGCTTAGGGCTACGGGAGCAAGAGGAGGAGCTGCGATGGCTGGCTATGTTGGAATGGATTTTTTCCGTGCACGCTCCAGTGGATACTCGCTAAGGGAGGATGATGTGATCTTCATCTGAGAATCCCCGTCTCTTTAATAACCCATTTACTCGCATGGCTAGGGTGGCAAATGTAAAAATGCCCTGGCTTCTCGCATTCACTCGACACGTGGAAGATAGCCATTATTAGGCGCGGAAGCCAAGGAGTGCAACATTTATGGGAAGCCGGACACTACTCAATAGGTACTCGGAGTTTGGAGAAGAACGCGCCTTGCAACGCCGAAGACAATCTGCGCGTCGGACTCATCGTCATTGAAGCCTGGTTCAGGGGCTACTGAGGGAGTCCTGGATTAGGGGGTCCTCGGGCAGCCGGACTATATCCTTTGGCCGGACTATTGGACTATGAAGATACAAGATTGAAGACTTCGTCCCGTGCCCGGATGGGACTCTCCTTGGAGTAGATATCCTCCCTTCTAACCGACTCTGTGTGACCCTAGCCCCCTCCGGTGTCTATATAAACCGGAGGGTTTAGTTCGTAGGACAACAACAATCATACCATAGGCTAGCTTCTAGGGTTTAGTCTCTACGATCTCGTGGTAGATCAACTCTTGTAATACTCATATCATCAAGATCAATCAAGTAGGAAGTAGGGTATTACCTCCATCGAGAGGGCCCGAACCTGGGTAAACATCGTGTCCCCCGCCACCTGTTACCATCCGCCTTAGACGCACAGTTTGGGACCCCCTACCCGAGATCCACTGGTTTTGACACTGACAGTCCTGGCGGACAACCTGTTCCAAATGACGCTGACGGACACGCACCCATGTGGAAGAAGAAATCTATATTTTGGGACCTGCCCTATTGGAAATACCTAGAGATCCGCTCCGCAATCGACGTGATGCACGTGACGAAGAATCTTTGCGTGACCCTGCTTGGCTTCTTGGGCGTGTATGGGAAGACAAAAGATACACCTGAGGCACGGGAGGACCAGCAACATATGCACGAAAAAGACAGCATACATCAGGGTCATGCCAGCTATGCTCTTACCAAAGAAGAGAATGAAATCTTCTTTGAATGCCTGCTCAGTATTAAGGTACCGTCTGGCTTCTCGTCGAATATAAAGGGAATAATAAACATGGCAGAGAAAAATTTCCAGAACCTAAAGTCTCAAGACTGCCACGTGATTATGACGCAACTGCTTCCGGTTGCATTGAGGGGGCTTCTACCGGATAACGTTCGATTAGCCATTCTGAAGCTATGTGCATTCCTCAATGCAATCTCTCAGAAGGTAATTGATCCAGAAATCATACCAAGGTTAGAGAATGATTTGGTGCAATGTCTTGTAAGTTTCGAGTTGGTGTTCCCACCATCCTTCTTCAACATCATGACGCACGTCCTAGTTCACCTATGCAAAGAGATTAACGTTTTGGGTCCTGTATTTCTACACAATATTCTCCCCTTTGAGAGGTTCATGGGAGTCTTAAAGAAATATGTTCATAACCGTGCTAGGCCAGAAGGAAGCATCTCCAAGGGCCATCACAATGAGGAGGTCATTGAGTTCCTGACCTTAAGCCGATTGGTGTTCCTGAATTGCGGCATAAGGGCAGACTGGAGGGAAAAGGCACGCTAGGAGGGAATTAACTAATATGTATGGACGGACATTCTCTCAATGAAGCACACTACACAGTTCTACAGAATTCCGCCTTGGTGGCTCCGTATATGGACGAACATAAGAATTTTCTACGCTCCAAACACCCGGAGCGGTCTGATTACTGGATTACACGTGAACAAACCAGGAGTTTCGCTGGCTGGTTGCAGACACGTACCATGCATGACGCCTCTATTGAAGATGACATGTACTCGTTGTCCCAGTTACCATCTTCGAATATAATTACTTTCAAAGGGTACAAGATAAATGGTAATACATTTTACACGATCGCCCAAGATAAGAAGAGCACCAACCAAAACAGTGGTGTCCGCTTTGATGCAACAACCAAGATGGGAAAGGAAACATATTATGGTTACATAGAGGACATATGGGAACTTGACTATGGACGTAGTTTGAAGGTCCCTTTGTTTCGGTGCAAATGGGTCAATATGACACGAGGCGGGGTAACGGAAGACCCGCAGTACGGAATGACAACAGTGGATCTCAGCAATCTTGCGTATGCAGATGAACCATTCGTCCTAGCCAATGATGTGGCACAGGTTTTCTATGTGAAGGACATGTCTACCAAGCCGAGAAAAAGAAAAGATAAGGAAGCGAATGCATCATACGATCAGCCAAGGCGCCACATAGTTCTTTCTGGGTAGAGAAACATCGTGGGAGTGGATGACAAGATAGACATGTCAGAAGATTATGAAAAGTTTGATGAAATTTCTCCATTCATAGTGAATATTGACCCGAGCATCCAGTTAAATGATGAAGATTTTCCATGGCTACGGCGCAAAGGGACACACGCGAAGAAAAAGTTTCACACTCAAAGATCTGGGATGTGATCGGCTTCACTACCATCACTTCTTCTGTGTTTCACACCTAGGAGGGAATCTCTGTAATAGTTAGGGTAGTTATGTGTTTTGGCATTTGAAACGCGAAGAAATTTTATGTGCAAACAAATTCTTTCATGCATTTACTGATTTTTTCAGCTAAATGACCCTGAAGTTGAAAAGCATTTCAAATGAACTCGGAAAAGGTTGAAAGTTGGCATGGTATCATAATTTCACCCACATAGCATGTGCAAAAAAGTAGAGAGGGTTACCGCAAAAACTGGATGCACTTCGTGTACAAAATGGACAATCTCTTTCGAAGTATCAGGGTTTCGGACGAAAACTCATCTGTTACAAAGGCATTTCATTTTTTAAATAACCTAAGCATTACCAAATTGAATATAATGATAAAACACACTAATATTAAACATAAGAAAAAAGAATCACTGAAAAATCTATTTTCAAAGTTAAGTTATTCACAAACTAGTGATTCACACAAATTTCAAATAATTCAAAATTTAAACTATTCAAAATTGAAAGCTACCGGCACTAACAGAAAGTTTGTAATATTTTGTAGCTAAAGCAAAAGTATTCACAAAGAAACTCTAAATACAGCAAAAAACAACTCAAAAATAAATAAACCAAAAATAAATAAAGCAACAAAAAATAAGAAAATAAAAAGGCCACCTACTGGGCCAGACCGGCCTGCATACGACTAGAAACCCAACCTGTAGTTGGGCCAGGATGCAGGCCCACAAGCCTAGTAGGCCCACAGGCAGAGTAGGAGAGGTAGGCCCAGAAGGCCTGCTTTTGAGAGGAGCTCAATGCAGTGCCCGCGCCGGGGCTTATAAACTGGTCTTGGCGCTCCTCAACTAGCGAGGTGGGACTAAACTTCTGCGCCCCTCGCCTGGCAGCGCACCCCCTCGTCGCTCCAACCGGTACTAAAGGGGGGTCTTTAGTACCGGTTGGTGCCACCACCCGGTACTAAAGGGGTGTTCTATATAAGAAAACACTTCAAAAAATTCAGTTTCTCATCTCTCCCTCTGCTTCTTTCTCCTCTGCCCCGTCGCCGCCGCCCCTCGTCGCCGCCCCCGTCGCCGTCCGTCGCCGCCCCCGTCGCCGTCCTCGTCGCCGTCCGTCGCCGTCCCCGTCGCCGTCGCCGCCCCGGCCGTCCCCGTCCCCGTCGTCCCCGTCGCCGCGCCCCGCCCCGTCGTCCCGGCCCGGCCCGGCCCCGTTCCCGTCGTCGCCGCCTTGTCCCATCCCCGTCGTCACCGCCCGTCTCCGTCCCCGTCTCCGTGCCTCGCCGATGAGCTCCTGCCCCCGGCCGCCATGTCCACACACACACACACAGACATTGTTTTTTAGTTTTTTAGTTATAAATTTTAGTTATAGAATTTTTTTCGTTTTTTAGTTATAGAAATATCTATAAAAATGTTAGAAATTTTTCTGTTTTTTAGTTATAGAAATATTTATAGAAATGTTAGCAATTTTTCTGTTTTTTAGTTATAGAAATATTAGAAATGTTAGTTATATATATAGAAATGTTAGAAATTTTAGAATTAGTTTTAGCTAGATGAATTAGATTAATGTCAAATTGTTAGAATTTGCATATAGAATTTTAGTTATCACAATACAGTCATTTAAAAAATGTTACTTTTTGCGGGCATATAGTATTTGTTCTCGATGATTCCCGGCCCGCATCCTCGCCGTCGACCCATTCGCGATGATGTCCGGCTGACCCATGTCCGGGACTGGGCTCCGCCGGGCTGGCACTGGGAGGTGCTACCTGGAGGGGCGCGCCGTTTGGTGAGGAACCCGGCCTCGGGTCCCGTCGTCGACCGTGATCTCCTTTGGTGGCATTCGCGTGGGCCACATCCAGTGCAGAGGGAGCCGGCCCCGCCGGAGGTGGTGCGTCGCCGTGTCAGGGAGGAGGACGAGCACGTCCATCGCTACATGGCTGCTATGGACGTCAGGTTCTCCAATACCTGGCAGGTTCTTTGGGCAGATGATCGGAGATATGATCCTGTGATGGTTCCTTCTCTTTGGGTGTCCACCGCTCACGCCCCAGGAACCGCGAGTGGCCTGGATTCTTCTGTAGTATTCGGTCTTTATTAGCTACCTAGCCAGTGATGTATTCGATATATAATATTCGAGACGATGTATTCGAGATTATATATATTATTCGAGACGATGTACTCGAGATTATATATCATTCGAGACGATGCATATTATGTACTATATGATTCGGTTTTTCCTTATTGATTGCATCGATGCATTGTAATTTGAGTACTAAATTGTTTTATATTTCTTTCGTATTAGTTAAGTAAAAGCTATGACGGACATTACCGGCAGAGTGAGAGAAGTGGAATTGTTCGAGATCATACGCAGCCCTCGTAGGCTAGATGATCTGAATGAAGCAGATGACGGCTCCCAATATCTGAACAATACCGGGGAGGGTGATGATAAGATATTCGATCTCGACAACCGAGCTGATGAAGTCATGAACTATGATTATGATTATGATGACGTAGACAATGTTTATGATGACACAGACAATGTTGATCTGGAAATAACAAAGACTACCGGCGAGGTATATTTATATAAGCAGGCATCTGGTGATCATCACATGTTTTTTTTATTTGAAGATATATTAACGAATCGATCTTTCTTCTTTCAGCCCTCCGGATCGAGCAAATCTGCTTCTACAGACAGCAGGACAAAGCGAGGCCCAGGCAAAGCTATTGCGAACCCCTCACGCCTAAGAACATTGCGAACAAGTGGACTCGTCAGTGCGGAGTTCTTGTGAAGGACCAACTCCCGATCTCCATTCAAGAAATTGAAAGAGCCAAAAACTAAACGTCATGATGTTACTTGGGTCGGCGACAGAGCAAAACAAAATATTTGGGAATCTTTGATGGAACATTTCACCCTACCAGATTATTTCACTGATGCAGATGTGCAGAAAGTCAAGGACGCTGCTCTTAAGAAGATGGCAATTGCATTCAACACCCACAAGAAAACTATATGGGCCAACTACCTCGCAGTAGAAAGGAAGACTCCAGAGTTCAAGGGAACACTGGAGAAGCAAAGAGAACACTGGCCCGCTTTTGTGAAATTCAAGGAATCGGAATTATCTAAGGAACGGTCGAGAAAAAACAAGGCCAATGCCGCAAAAAAGACGCAGTTCCATAGGCTGGGGCCAGGTGGCTACGCAGTGGCAATGCCTAAGTGGGATAAGTCTGAGCAAGAGATGGAGGATGCAGGGGTCACTCCGGTTACTAGGAGCTGGCCCCCCAGGTGCAGAACTTTGTTCTATGCGCATGGCGGGGCGTTGGACCTGAAGACAGGCATGGTTTCGAAGAAGGCAAGTCTAAAAGGAGTCGAACAAAAGTTACTTGACGCAATAGAAGATGCTCGAAAGGGGGTGTTCACGCCCAACAGAGAGAACGACGAACTTACGCGCGCCTGGGAAATCCTGAACACCCGGGAAGAACACGAGGCAAGGGTGTTATTCCCTAGTATGAGGGCTTTTTGGAATGGAACGACGACTACAGGATCCGTGCAAGAAAGAAGATGGAGGAGGAGAATAAGAGGAAGCTGGAGGAGGAGTAGAGGAAGTAGGACGCAGAACGCCTTCAAGGCCTAGAAGCAAGGCACGCGGACTTGGCACTCAAATTCCAGCAGCAGCAGCAGATCGACTCACTTAGCCAGGAAAGGGGGTCTCAGCAGCGCCAGCAGCAAGCGGATGATCGTCCAGCATTGGATAGCACCGTCCCATCCATGCCGAGAAGCAGCGTTGGTTCCGCCCCGGGCGACGCACTACTGGATACATACCCTGTGGATGACATCATAGAGAACACTAACTGTGAGCTACACATCAAAATGAAGAACATATCCATGAAGGCGCAGACGCCGTTGCTTTTACAATTACCCTCGAAGCAACCTTCCATTGCACCCCGATTCCAGCGGGCTATGCTCGTGTCTTGGTTGATGAGGTGCTGGACCCATATTCGGGGCTACAGCTTGACATTCCTGGAGGTGACGACGAGCACACACTGGGAGAGGCCATACATCGTATCATCCTACGGAGAAAGGATTGCATCGCCTTTCGAAGTCCACCGACACCGCGTCTGCCGACTCCTCCTAGAAGTCCACCACCGAGTCAGCAGACTCCCGCTCCTCCAAGTCCACGAACGCGTGAGCCGACTCCTCCTCGAAGTCCGCCATCATGTCAGCAGCCTCCTGCTCCTCCAAGTCCACGAATGCGTGAGCAGACTCCTGCTTCAAGTCCGGCACAGCGTCAGGCCACTCCTCCTGTTTCAAGTCCGACATCGTGTCAGGCCGCACCTCCCGCTTCAAGTCTGGCACAGCGTCAGGCCACTCCTCCTGCTCCAAATCAGCCACGTCAGCCATCTCCGCCGCCTCAGCAATCGCAGAAGAGACACGCCGCAACTATGGTGCGTAGCGGTACGAGTCGAGGTAGTACAGGAAGTACAGGTGGAGACAAGCGATATAAATATGGTCCAAGCCTCGCTCCTCTTCATCAGAGGCCTTACGACATGACCGAGGAGCAAAACAATGCCATAGTGAAGGCCCAAGTGGACGCCCATTTTGGACCGGAACCGACACCGCCGCCGAGGGAGAATGTGCCTGAGGAAAAGATTGACCACTTCATTCGTATGGCTAGACCACCAGCTCCCAAGCCTGTTGACTCAGACTATGAGCGCCAAATCAGAAAGGCACATCGAGCACAACTACAGAAAGAAGCGAGCTCGAGCTCGAGCCAACATGCAGCTGTCAAAAAATGCAGGAAAACCGTTCCCCAGCTGGGAGAACAGGCGGCGCAATCGATCCCCCCGCTTGTTGTGCCAACAACACATGAGAGTACGCATGCCCAATATTATTGTGGGCAAACCGTTTACGTTCCCCAGCTGGGCAATGTGGTAATAACCGAGGATCATATAATGCAGGCTGAAATGCTCAAGATCACTGTTGGACAACTCCTCGATATCGAGCCCATGTCTCCGCTTAGAGAGGAGGAAATAAAACGGAAATATGTCCGGGACCAACCTTTGGTCAAGCCAGACGAGGTCAAGAAACTCCCAACGAGAATGTATGAATTGCATCAATGGTACATGAACATTACCAAGATTTCCAATCGAGAGTCCCTCATAGAAAGATCATTACTTCCATAAGCTAGCTGCGTCCGTTGAGTATTCAGAACTATTTCAGTTATTCAATCAAGATGCACTCAACAAATCTCTCATCAGTTGCTATTGTCTGTAAGTGATTTCTTTCTGTAATTTAAGTCTCAAGCTAGTTTTAGTGCTCATTGATCGATCATTACCTGTAATTATCCTCACTATATTCTTTTCTGTGGTATTATGCAGGATGAAGATCTATGAAATGAAAAAAGCTGGACGCTATGGCATTGGGTTCATTGACCCAAATACCGTTAATGAATACACATGGAAATTGGAATGGTATAGACAAGATGTAGAGAATAAAATGCTAGAGTTCTTGAAGCGCCTCAATAGCAATGAATATATACTACTTCCTTACAACTTCGAGTGAGTCAGACTGTCTTGTACTACAAATTCTGTTTTTGCTTACTAGCTAGATGTTAATAAGTGTATAGGGTTTACGGTTAGTTGATTAGTGTTATGAATATGCCCGCTTAATTTATACATGCAAACGTATGCGCATGCAGGTACCACTGGATCTTGTTAGACATTAAAGTTGAAGAAGGAAAAGTTGAAGTACTGGACTCACTACTTAAAAAAGAAAGTGACTACAGCATCGTGAAGGGGATAGTCAACAGGTAATTTCAATCATTATTAACTATATCTCGGCCTATTTAGTTCGTCATTTCCTGATATGAACTATTTAATAACCCCTTTATTAATTTTCTTTGCCGACGGGCAGGGCTTGGGCAAAGTTCATCAAGGTGACTCCAGGAAAATGGCGAGAAAAGCTGTTTTGTTATCGACCCAAAGTAAGTAATTAAGTAGTACTAGCTAGCTAGCTACCATCTCTTTAGTTCTTGCTTCAATACCATTAATTAATTATCATGCTTGATTAATTATTACCTGATTAAATTCAATTCTCGTAAAGGCCCTGAAGCAGACGCCGGGGACTGATCTGTGTGCATTCTACGTTTGCGAAAATATTCACATGATGGCGTCCGAAAGGAGCAGATCTGATAGACAGGACTGTTTACGTTTGTTAGAAACTATTCACAAATTTTTACACCATTATCGATATCTAGTAACACAACTAATACACATGCATATTGATCTCCTTCTTACCAGTTCAGAGAGGTGCGGGAGCAGCTCCTACCAACGGAGCGCATACTAGCACTTCAAGAGGAAATAGCGGGATTTTTGCTCGACCAGGTCATAGATCCCAAAGGAGAATACTATTACCCGCTACCGCCCCCATGAACCACTTGTCATTGTGCTCCGAAGGCACCAAGGCAACATGTAGGAGAAATTGTATATATATATACATGTGTATGTGTGAATAATTAATGGTGGTTGTGAGACATTCGATTATATATATATATATATATATATATATATATATATATATATATATATATATATATATGATCGGTTCTACGAGAATATCTATTCGTATATATGCATAACATGTACAATATGTAGTATTGTAAAATACAAGCAAACAAAAAAGAATTAAATGGAAAACACAAAATTAATGTAAAAATAAAAATTAAAACCAAAACTGTCGGTGTGGAACGACACCTATGGGATCACAAGAATCCCTACTACGGTTGTCGGGGCGCGGGGTTGCAAGAAGAGCAGGGTTAGTAGCCAGCACAAGGATCGTTTACCCAGGTTCAAGCCGCGAGGATGCGTAAAACCCTAGTCCTGCTTTGGTGGGTGTATTTCAGAGAGTTCTTGAGCTCTCGAACTAGCTGTGGTCCGTGCGTGGTTCGAAAGAGCCGAATCCTTCTCCAGTATGCCATGGGCCTCCTTTTATAGTCGAAAGGGGCTGCCACAGTGGCACACAGGAGGTGGAAAGGTGTACAGTGCCCTGAGCTTATCGCTCGTATTACAGGACAAGACGCATTTAATGCGTAGCTTAGGTGTCCCTCCGCTTTATCGGGGACGGGGGCGAGGCCCATCCCGTCCGTCACCGCTCCTCCTCGCTTTCACACGCGCCTTGGCCAGTGAGGCGTGTGGCGCCATGTAGGCAGGCAGGCAGCTGAGGTGGCGCGGTGGTGGAGCCTTCACGAAGATCTGCATGCCGCCACGCAGGCGCTCGATGAGTTGGCCTGGGAGCTGCATGTTGCCACGCAGTTGCCCACCCAGCTGGTTGGGCTGGCAGCTGCATGTGAACGGCGGTGGAAGCTTGGTTGGCATGGGCCTAGCGGTGGCCCTGCTGGCGTCCTTGGTGAGGGTCTTGCCTTGTGGCCCGACAAGGGTCTTGCCGTGGCGCGCTGTTGTCCCCGGCAAGGGCCTTGCCGGGGGTCTGGTGGTCTGCCTCGGCAAGGATCTTGCCGAGGATCGTCGTCTTCTAATCCTCATCTGATCTTGAATATGTCTTCACAAAGATCTGCATGCCACCACGGAGGTGCCTCCCGAGCCCTGGCCCAACGTGCATGATGGCGTCGGGGACCGTGGGCTCAAGGGTGGCTCGCTCTGTTGGTGTGGGGCGAGCAGTCCCGGCAAGGATCTTGCCGGGGCTGCTGAGGCTGCCCCGGCAAGACCCTTGCCGGGGGAACCTGCTTCATCCCTTTGCTCTTTGTGGTCTTGGCCTTGGCGTTGCTCTTATTATCTTGGGCTTTGGTCTTACCTTGGCTCACCTCCCCTGTTCTGCTTGGCGTGACCGTAGGCGCGGCTCCGACTGCCCGTGCACAGGTATAGGGGTACAAAAACGCACCCCTCTTTTTGTACACCGACAGGAGCCCCCGGGCCTAGGCCACACATAAGCGCGACACGTTGTTGGGCTAGGCCCAAAACCGGTGTGCGGGCAGGTGGGGCGGTTTTTACCGTGGTAAAACTTTTTGCGCGCGGTGCTTCCCACGACCCGCGCGCGCGGCGCGGCGTGGAGGGGTGTGCGTGACGTGGGCGGCATGCGTGGGGCGGTTTCCACACGCATGCGTCACATCGCAGTAAAGAGGCGGCTCGTGCCTTCCCTGTAAAAAGAGGGAGGCGTGGAGGCGCGGCTCATTTACTAAACGGGGCCGGTGCGCGGTCTTCAAGGCATCCACTCCCCACGATCACGGGGTGGGGAGAGGTCGCTTCGCCTGTCCCCTCGGTTTCTGCGCGTCCGCCACGCGTCCTGCATGCACCTGGGGTTGCAAGCGGTGGAGGCGGGAAACCGGGCCGTCGCTGGTTGGGGCAGCGGGTCGGTCCTGATTCCCTGCGCCTCTGGTGGCTGGATTAGCCGAGCGGGGCGGCCGAGCCCTGTCCCCGCCTCCTTATAAAGAGGGGGAAGCGGGGATGGCGTCCCGCACTCCTCCGTCATCTATCTCCTCTCGCTTCTGCTTCCTCCTTCCACTCACCATGGAGAAGGGGAATCCTGGTCCCTCGACGGTGGCGGCGAGGGTCGCCGCTCGACAGCGCGTCCCTCCTCCTCCTGAGCCCACGGTGGTGGAGCCGACCACGAGGGGAAGGGGGAGGGGCGAGGCCGTGGGCGAGGCCGGGGCAGAGGTCGTAGTGCTCGGGGAAGAGGAGGACGGGGCGGCCGCGCCGGCTTTGCCCTCGCCAATGATGCCTTTTCAAATGGAAGGCCATGTTGGAAACCAGCCCCATGAGTTCTCCATCAGGCTGCGCCGGCCTCCGCGTCGCCGTCTTCGTCTTCCCGCCCCGTTCGCTCAGGAGATGGAGCGTGACCCACCCCAATCCCTCAGATTGCACATGAGGGGTTGTGGGAATGGGGGCACGCGGGTCGACGTTGACTTCCCGGCTCCTCGGGTCATGTACCTCCGTCGTGGGTGGAAGACGTTCGCTCGTATACATAGCCTGACGGCGGGGCTCCTCCTCTACTTCAAATTACTGGAGGACGGCATGCTCTCCGTCAAGGTCTTCGGCGACTTCGGGACTCGCCTGAAGTGCTGCATGGAGAGCTCCTCTGATTGAGATTCCGATGATGGAAGCTCTTCCTCGAGCGAAAGTGATGAGGAGGACAGTGGGGCAGACGGCGGGGACGAGTCCGACTAGGGGTCGGACGCCCCGCGCCTGGGCGGGTGCGGCAGCAGCAACATCTGTACCTGGCGACTCCTCCGTCAGAGTTTTGCCGAAGGCGGAGCCAGCTCCTTGAACTTCTCGGGGCTCTCTCCTTGGGCGGCTGGCGTCGGGAGGCTGCGGAAGAGGAAGATGGCGGGCGGCAAGGCCGTCAACTTGGAGTACGCAGGCACCGACGCCTTCATCGCGTATTGCCAGTCCTGCCGCCTCGTCTTCCAGCTCCTTTCCCGGCACCGTCATCACCGGCCCGCCCCTGGGCGGTCACCGAGGTGTTCTCTTGCTGCTTTCTGCTGCTCGTAGCTCGCCTAGGCGCCCCTTTTGCTCTCTCGCCTCCTTGACCTGCCCCCTGAGGAGAGGGACAAGAAAGGGATCACGGGCATCTTATCTCTCTTCTTTAGTTTGTAAGCCTGTGGGCCTTTGTTAAATTCAGAACTTGTAATCCCCTTGCTCATGTTTTTCATTCCGTATGAACTGTACCTGTATGGGATGTTTTTAATGAAAAAGGGATGTTTGTCGGGTTTTTCGTTCGTGGGTAGACCCCGTGACAAGGAGCGAATCCTCGTTATTATTTAAGATAAACGTTTTTCGCCCGGCAACAGGCCTTGCCGTCCCCCCACTCCATTCGACCATTCTTTCGCTCTTGGCAGAGGCAGGGAAGAAGTGGGCTTTTAGGATCCTCGTTCTACCTCCTTGCCGCCGCGGCTACAACCAAATCTGGACACAGGAGATAATCCTTAGGTATAGGAAAAAGGGGAGCACGGCAGCCTAGAGATAAAAACGAGGTTTCACATGCCCCAGTTCCGTTCCGAAATGCATGACGGAGGATGAAAGACTTATCTGGATCTGCAGCCCCCAGCAATCTCATCTTGCCGCGGTTGGATCCTTGTGCTTGCAGCCCCCGGCAACTCTGGTTTGCCGGGGTCGGGACACCGGTCCGTTTCCTTTCTTCCAAGTAGCTCGGCAGAAGTGCTCATGTGCCTTGCGAACCAAAGGAGGACAGAAGAGAAATAGATAGGCACACACTCGACCTCTAAGCTAGGGGTTAGTCGCTGCTGAGCACTATCAACCCTAAGCAAGGAAGATACTCGACCTAGCATGCATGCTATGACTTAGGGCGCCAGCGCTTCATTTATTTATGCTCAGGGTCTGCGCCTGGCTTTGTATGAAGGGTTACATGCCTTGCCGGCAAAGCTTGTACAAAAGGTGGCTTGCCGGGAGGCCCGGTAAGCCGCGCCTTATGGGTAAAACTTGCGAAGATGCTCGATGTTCCAGGAGTTGCTCACTGGGACGGCATCTTCGGTCTCCAGGCAGACTGCGCCGGGCCTGGTGACTCGTATTACCCGATAAGGCCTTCCCACTTCAGCGTCAACTTCTTGGCATTCTTGGCCGACCGAACGCGCCAAAGAACAAGGTCGCCTTCCTCACAGCTTCGGCCATGAACCTTGTGGCTATGGTAGCGGCGCAAGGCTTGCTGGTAGCGCGCTGCTCTCACAGACGCCCGAAGATGATCTTCCTCAAGGAGCGTCGCATCATCTTGGCGCAACTGCTCTTGCTCAAGCTCGTCATAAGCGAGCACTCGAAGTGACCCGTATATGAGTTCCGTGGGGAGAACTGCTTATGCCATGTAGACCAGGGCAAAAGGTGTCTGGCTGGTGGCTCGATTTGGTGTTGTTCTGATCAACCAAAGAACCGCCGGCAATTTATCAATCCAGCGCCTTCCGCTCTTACGCAGCTTGTCAAAAGTCTTTGTTCTTAGGCCTTGCAACACTTCAGCATTCGCCCTCTCAGATTGGCCGTTGCTCCGTGGGTGTGCCACGGAAGCAAAACAGACCTTGCTGCCGAGGTCTTGAATGTACTGCATGAACGTGTGGCTCGTGAACTGCGTGCCGTTGTCGGTGATGACTCTATTTGGCACACCAAAACGGCAGACCACTCCTTTGAAAAACTTGACAGCTGACTGAGCAGTCACCTTTCTCACTGCTTCCACCTCCGGCACTTTGTGAACTTGTCGATTGCAACGTACAAGTACTCAAAGCCCCCGACAGCGCGGGGGAAAGGGCCCAGTATGTCGAGCCCCCAGACCGAGAATGGCCAGGAGAGAGGGATTGTTTGAAGGGCTTGGGCTGGTTGATGAAGCTTCTTTGAATGGAACTGACACGCTTCACACTTGGTTACTAGTGTCGTCGCAGCCTGGAGGGCGGTGGGCCAGAAGAAACCTTGCCGGAACGCCTTTCCGGCAGGGGCCCTCGACCCTATGTGGGAGCCACATATGCCTCCATGTATCTCCGCCAACAGCTCCATTCCTTCCTCCCGGGGGATGCACTTCAATTTCACGCTGTTCGGCCTTCTCCTGTATAGGACGTCATCGACGAACTGGTACAGGGCGGACCAACGGGCTACTTTCTCCGCTTCTTCCCGCTCCTCAGGAAGCTCCCCTGTTTGGAGGAATCGAACGGTATGCTACACCCACGCCGGAGCCTGGGGCTCAACGGCAAGGACCAAAGGCATTTCTTCCGCCATGGGAGCGGTTGTCTCTTCGGCTAGGGCTTGATGCCCTGCCGGAGGCAGCTGCTCTTGGGCAGGCTCGGCATCCGCCGCAGCACCCTTGCCGGCAGCCCCAGAGGGCTCGGTAGGAAAGTACTTGCCGGGACCCGACTTCCTTCACTTGTTCTGCCCCGTTGATGGTTTGACGGATGGTTGAGTTAGCCGGAGCAAAAAGGTACCCGGTTCCACAGGTAGCTTGAATGCGGCACGCTTTGACAGGTAATCGGCGGTGTCGTTCTCCATTCGGGGGACGTGCTCCACTTGGATACTGTCAAAGCGCTCCTCCAGCTTCCTCACTTCATCTACGTAAGCTTCCATCAATGGGCTCTGGTAATCCTTGTGTACCTGCCTGACAAAAAGCTGCGAGTCACCCCTGACGATGAGCTTCTTAACCCTGAGTTCTGCCACGATCCTAAGACCGGCATGCAATCCCTCGTACTCAGCAGTGTTGTTGGTGGACATCTCTCGGGGAAAGTGCATCTGGATCACGTATTTGAGGTGCTCCCCGGTAGGTGCGATGAGAAGCACACCGGCACCGGCGCCTTGCAGCGAGAAAGCCCCATCAAAGTACATGATCCAGTCACGATCTTCCTCCTTGCCTTGGAGAGTGGTCTCCTGGATTTCTTCGTCAGGCGTTGAGGTCCATTCTGCAATGAACTCCGCCAAGACTCTGCTATGAATTGTCGACGTACTTTCAAACTTCAAACAAAAACTTGATAACTCCAAGGCCCACTCCACAATCCTCCCAGTTGCATCTGGGTTATGCAGTATCCGTTGCAACGGGAGGCGGGTGACGACAGTGATCTCGTGGGCTTGGAAGTAATGACGCAGCTTCCTCGAGGCCATAAGGAGGCCGAAGAGCAATTTCTGCACACCGGAGTACCTCGATCTAGCTCCCTGCAAGAGGGAGCTGACAAAGTAAACCGGGTGCTGCATCATCTTCTTCTTCTCCACCACCTCTCTTGACCGCGCGGGCTCTGCCTCGGTGGCACCAGACTCTGCCGGGGGCCTCGCCTTGCCGGCACCAGGCCCTGCCGGGGGAATCTTGGGCTTGCCATCCGCTGGTTCTGCCGCCGTCACTGCTTCCTCGTTAACCTCCCTCTGCGCCACTAGCACGGCGCTGACCACTTCATTCGTCGCCGCCAGATACAGCAGCAACGGCTCTTGTGGTTTAGGCGCAACCAGTATTGGCGTGGAGGAAAGGTATCTTTTCAAATCCTGCAATGCTGCCTCGGCTTCTGGGGTCCATTCCATTGGGCCTGCCTTCTTCATGATTTTGAAGAAAGGAAGGGCGCGCTCGGCGGACTTGGAGATGAATCGGCTCATGGCGGCAATGCAGCCGGTGAGCCGACGCACATCTTTGATCCGCTTGGGTGCCTCAATCTGCTCAATAGCCTTGATTTTATCTGGGTTTGCGTCGATCCCGCACTGCGACACAAAGAATCCGAGAAGCTTGCCGGATGGAACACCGAAGACACACTTCTCAGGGTTCAGCTTGAGGTTGATCTTGCGTAGGATGGCAAATGTCTCTTCTAGATCTTGCACAAGAGTTGGCCCGTCCTTGGTTTTGACCACTATGTCATCCATGTAGGCCTCCATATTTCTATGGAGCTGAGGTTCAAAACCAATTTGGACTGCTCTTGCAAATGTTGAGCCAGCGCTCTTCAACCCGAAAGGCATCCGTAAAAAGCAATACGTACCACATGGGGTGATGAACGTTGTCTTTTCTTCATCCTCTCTTGTCATGAAGATCTGGTGGTAGCGCGAGTAGGCGTCGAGGAATGATAACAGATCACACCCGGCTGTGGAGTCAACAATCTGGTCGATGCGCGGCAACGGGAAGGGGTCCTTAGGACAAGCCTTATTGATATCTGTGTAATCAATACACAGCCTCCACTTCCCATTCGCCTTGCGCACCACTACCGGATTGGCCAACCACGTCGGGTGGAGCACTCCTCTCACCAACCCTGCCGCTTCCAGCTTCCTGATCTCCTCTGTGATGAACTACTGCCTCTCCAGAGCCTGCTTCCTGACCTTCTACTTGACGGGCCGCGCATGGGGGCAGACAGCTAGGTGGTGCTCAATCACCTCCCTGGGAACACCGGGGATGTCAGATGCCTGCCATGCAAACACGTCGACATTCACCCGCAGGAAGGTGACGAGCGCGCCTTCCTATTTGCTGCCGAGGGTGGAGCCTATGGTGAAGGCCCCTCCCGTGCCATCCTCCCTGACGGACACCTTCTTGTTCTGCGGTGGCTCGGCTCAGGATCTCTTGCTCTTGCCGGTAGAGCTCTCTGGCACGTCCTCGACGGCAGCACAACACTCTGAAGAGGTGCGCTTGCCGGAGTGGGTGCGAGAGGTCTTGCTGGGCTTCTTCTTCCCTCCCCGGGCTTCAGCGGCAGGAGGAGGCGCCTTGGTGGCAGCTACTACAACTGCTTCCCGGTAGAGTTGGTCGGCGCAAATCAGCGTGTCCTTCTTGTCGGAGGGGACGGAGATGATGGTCAACGGCCCAAACATTTTTAGCATGTTGTAGGCGTAGTGTGACACTGCCATGAAATTGGCTAGCGCCGGGCGGCCGAGGATCCCGTTGTAGGGCAAGGGGATCTCGGCCACGTCGAAGACGATCCTCTCCGTCCTGTAGTTCAACTCTCCTCCAAATGTCACGGGCAGTGTGACCTTCCCCTTCGGCTAGCTCCTCCCCGGATTGACCCCTTGAAACGTGCCCGTTTCCTCGAGGTCTCCATCAGGGATTTGCAACCTTTTGATCACGACAGGCGAGATCAGGTTCAGGTCGGCCCTGCCGTCAACCAACATCTTGTTCACCCTAAGGTTGCATATCGTTGGTGAGACCAACAATGGCAAACACCCGACCGCGGTAGTGCGGTCAGGGTGGTCCTCGGCGTCAAAGATGAGGGGCGTGCTGGACCACTTCAGCGGCTTCTGAGCGTCGAACGACGGCTCTGCTGCTGTAATCTCACGCGCCCACTGTTTGAGCTGCCGGTGAGAGGTATGCAGCGAGGCACCGCCATCGATGCACATGGCCTCCGTAACCTTCTGGAACCCTTGCTCACCAGACTCATCGTCTTTGTCGGGATCATCGTCTTCTTGTTTCCTGTCGCGGCCCCCGGCGGGCCTCTCTCGTTGGTTGTCCTTGCCGGGGCGGCTTCCTTGGCCGCCACGCTTCTTGCCGGATCCCTCAGCACCATCCCGGTCCTTCTTCTTGTCCCGCCTCTCATACACGGCCTTGTGCTTCTCGGCAAGCAGCTTGACTTGTCGGCAGTTCTGGAGGTCGTGGCCCTTGGTGCGGTGGATCTTGCAGTATTGCTTGCCGGAGCTTCCTGGCTTGTCGGTAGCCGCCAAGGCCTGGCAGGCGGCGCACCCGGCAATCTCCTTGTCGGGGGCGCCTGCCTTGACCTTCTTGCCGGCACCGGTGTCGTCAGATCCCTCAACGGCAAGCACGGCCTTGCCTTTGCGTTTCCTGTTGCGACGACGGCCCTTCTTCATCGGGGTAGCGGCGTCTTCATTGGTAAAGTCGGTTTCCGCGCCGGCATCTTCGCCGGGGTACTTCCTTCCCTCTTCAACCCGGGCGCACCTATCGGCCAGAATGTAGAGCTCGGCCACATCCTTAACCTTGGTCATCGCCAGCTCCTCGCGCATCTTGCGATTGCGCACGTTCTGGTGGAACGCGCTAATCACAGCGGCGGGATGAACATCGGGGACGTTGTACTGCACCCGGCTGAACCTCTGGATATACTTGCGCAGGGTTTCCCCTTCTTTCTGGGGAATGATGTGCAGATCACTGGCCTGGCCATGAGCTTGGTGGCCTCTTGTGAAGGCGCCAACGAACTCATGGCACAGATCCGACCAAGAAGAAATGGAATCCACCGGCAAGTGCATCAACCAAGACATCACATTGGGCTTGAGCGCCAGTGGGAAATAGTTGGCAAGCACCTTGTCATCGCGAGCCCCAGCAGCCTGCATCGCGAGGGTGTAGATGCTGAGGAACTCGGACGGATGGGTCTTGCTAGTGTACTTCTCGCCGACGTCGGGCTTGAACGTGCGGTGGGACGGCCACTATAACTGCCGCAGCTCATGGGTAAAGGCCGGGCAGCCCACCTCGTAAGGTAGGCCGCCGGAGCCCCCCGGTGCCGGGTGGTCCATAGCGGGTCCCGCCTGCTTGTCTGACTTGCGGCGCATTTCGCGCCGGCGCTCGACGGTGGTTCGAGCGTCTTCATGAGTTCGTTCCCGAAGGACCTGGCGCTGGTCAGGGAGGGTCTGCGGGTCGGACGATGCTATGGAGATGTTATCACAAGCGTCGTCACGACGGGCCGACGCCCGCGGCAGCTGGCGAGGAGGAGGAGAGTGCATCGTGGCCGCAACTCCCCCGGTCCTCCCAGCGCCAGCATGCAGTGGCTCAGTGGAGCGCCAACCCGAGGGTCCCGCCGGTCGCGGATCGTCTTTGTTGGCGACGGCGACGAGGCTCCGGATGGTGGCCCTCCACTCATCAAGCTTCTCCGCAGCAGGAGGGAAGTCGAGGAGCAGCTGCACGCGCGCCAAAGCTTCCGCTGGCGTGGGCGGCGACGAAAGCTGCGTGGATCATGGCGCGCTTCGACTTCTAACTACGTTAGAAGGAGCTCCGTTACGACCCAGCGGCTGCGTGCCATTTTCGCCAGTGCTTCGGCGGGCGTGCCGAACACCTTCATCCTGCGGACGACGCACGGGGCTCTTCCCACGGCGGTGCTCAGGGTCACCAATGTGGTGACGCTGCTCGGCGCGCACACCATGGGAAGAGCGCGTAGTGGTCGCCGGTGTGGGCGTCCTGGAGGTCGTTGCCCCTCCCGGAGGTGGCACAACGACACTCCTGGAGGGCCCCGCGCCGCCTGCAAGGGGGCCAGCTCCGTCTTTGGATCCGGCGATGTGTGGCCGGTCGTCTGGTGTGCGAACGACGCTGCTCGCCAGGCTCTGACTACCAGGGCGATGCTGGTGCTCGTGAACCGCGTCCCGGGTCCTGTCTGCGACCGGTCCACTGCTCGCCCGCACCGGCACGGGCCGTTCGGCTCCCAACGAGCCAACCGCCGTGGCCATCTTCTTCTTAGGAGCCATGGTGACGAAGAACTGCTAGGCTAGTTACTAGACCAGATTCTAACAACTACGCACGCCCCTGCCTGGCGCGCCAAAAATGTCGCTGTGGAACGACACCTATGGGATCACAAGAATCCCTACTACGGTTGCCGGGTCCTACCTCTTGAGCACTGCGTTGGTTTTCCCTTGAAGAGGAAAGGGTGATGCCGCAAAGTAGCGTAAGTATTTCCCTCAGTTTCTGAGAACCAAGGTATCAATCCAGTAGGAGGCTACGCGCGAGTCCCTCGCACCTACACAAAACAAATAAATCCCCGCAACCAACGCGATAAGCGGTTGTCAATCCCTACACGGTCACTTACGAGAGTGAGATCTGATAGATATGATAAGATAATATTTTTGGTATTTTTATGATAGAGATGCAAAGTAAAATAAAATCAAAGTAAAAAAGCAACGGAAATAACTAAGTGCTGGAAGATTAATATGATGAAGATAGACCCGGGGGCCATAGGTTTCACTAGTGCCTTCTCTCAAGAGCATAAGTATTTTACGGTGGGTGAACAAATTACTGTTGAGCAATTGACAGATTGAGCATAGTTATGAGAATACCTAGGTATGATCATGTATATAGGCATCATGTCCGAGACTAGTAGACCGACTCCTGCCTACATCTACTACTATTACTCCACACATCGACCGCTATCTAGCATGCATCTAGATTATTATGTTCATAAGAACAGAGTAAGGCTTTAAGCAAGATGACATGATGTAGAGGGATAAATTCATGCAATATGATAAAAAAAACATCTTGTTATCCTCGATGGCAACAATACAATACGTGCCTTGCTGCCCCTACTGTCACTGGGAAAGGACACCGCAAGATAGAACCCAAAGCTAAGCACTTCTCCCATTGCAAGAAAGATCAATCTAGTAGGCCAAACCAAACTGATAATTCGAAGAGACCTGCAAAGATAACCAATAATACATAAAAGAATTCAGAGAAGATTCAAATATTGTTCATAGACAAACTTGATCATAAACCCACAATTCATCGGTCTCAACAAACACACCGCAAAAGAAGATTACATCGAATAGATCTCCACGAGAGAGGGGGAGAACATTGTATTTAGATCCAAAAAGAGAGAAGAAGCCTTCTAGCTAATAACTATGGACCCGAAGGTCTAAGGTAAACTACTCAAACTTCATCGGAGGGGCTATGGTGTTGATGTAGAAGCACCGGAACAGGCCCCAAGATGGGATCTCGTGGGTACAGAAGGTTGCGGCGGTGGAATTAGGTTTTTTGCTCCGTATCTGATCGTTTGGGGTACGTAGGTATATATAGGAGGAAGAAGTACGTCGGTGGAGAAACAGGGGGCCCACAAGGGTGGAGGGCGCGCACAGGGGGTAGGCGCGCCCCCCTACCTCGTGGCTTCCCTGTTGGTTGCTTGACGTAGGTTCCAAGTATCCTGGATCATGTTCGTTCCAAAAATCACGTTCCCGAAGGTTTCATTCCGTTTGGACTCCGTTTTATATTCTTTTTCTGTGAAACTCTGAAATAGGCAAAAAACAGCAATTCTGGGCTGGGCCTCCGGTTAATAGGTTAGTCCCAAAAATAATATAGAAGTGAATAATAAAGCCTAATAATGTCCAAAACAGAAGATAATATAGCATGGAGCAATCAAAAATTATAGATACGTTGTAGACGTATGAAGCATCCCCAAGCTTAATTCCTGCTCGTCCTCGAGTAGGTAAATGATAAAAACATAATTTTTGATGCAGAGTGCTACTTGGCATAATTTCAATGTAATTCTTCTTAATTGTGGTACGAATATTCAGATCCGAAAGATTCAAGACAAAAGTTCATATTGACATAAAAATAATAATACTTCGAGCATACTAACTAAGCAATTATATCTTCTCAAAATAACATGGCCAAAGAAAGCTATCCCTACAAAATCATATAGTCTGGCTATGCTCTATCTTCACCACACAAAATATTTAAATCATGCACAACCCCGATGACAAGCCAAGCAATTGTTTCATACTTTTGACATTCTCAAACTTTTTCAATCTTCACGCAATACATGAGCGTGAGCCATGGACATAGCACTATATGTGGAATAGAATGGTGGTTGTGGAGAAGACAAAAAGGAGAAGATAGTCTCACATCAACTAGGCGTATCAACGGGCTATGGAGATGCCCATCAATACATATCAATGTGAGTGAGTAGGGATTGCCATGCAACGGATGCACTAGAGCTATAAGTATATGAAAGCTCAACAAAAGAAACTAAGTGGGTGTGCATCCAACTCACTTGCTCACGAAGACCTAGGGCATTTTGAGGAAGCCCATCATTGGAATATACAAGCCATGTTCTATAATGAAAAATTCCCACTAGTATATGAAAGGGATATCATAGGAGACTCTCTATCATGAAGATCATGGTGCTACTTTGAAGCACAAGTGTGGTAAAAGGATAGTAACATTGTCCCTTCTCTCTTTTTCTCTCTTTTTTTATTTGGGACTTTTTTTCCTTTTTTATGGCCTCTTTTTTTTCGTTCGGAGTCTCATCCCGACTTGTGGGGGAATCATAGTCTCCATCATCCTTTCCTCACTTGGGACAATGCTCTAATATGATGATCATCACACTTTTATTTTCTTACAACTCAACAATTACAACTCGATACTTAGAACAAATATGACTCTATTTGAATGCCTCCGGCGGTGTACCGGGATATGCAATGAATCAAGAGTTACATGTATGAAAGAATTATGAATGGTGGCTTTGCCACAAATACAATGTCAACTGCATGATCATGCAAAGCAATATGACAATGATGAAGCGTGTCATAATAAACGAAACGGTGGTATGTTGCATGGAAATATATATCGGAATGGCTATGGAAATGCCATGATAGGTAGGTATGGTGGCTGTTTTGAGGAAGGTATATGGTGGGTGTATGATACCGGCGAAAAGTGCGCGGTATTAGAGAGGCTAGCAATGGTGGAAGGAAGAAGGGTGCGTATAATCCATGGACTCAACATTAGTCATAAAGAACTCATATACTTATTGCCAAAACCTACAAGTTATCAAAGCAAAGTATTACTTGCATGCTCCTAGGGGGATAGATTGGTAGGAAAAGACCATCGCTCGTCCCCGACCGCCACTCATAAGGAAGACAATCAATAAATAAATCATGCTCCGACTTCATCACATAACGGTTCACCATACGTGCATGCTACGGGAATCACAAAATTTAACACAAGTATTTCTCAAATTCAAAACTACTCAACTAGCATGACTCTAATATCACCATCTTCATATCTCAAAACAATTATCAAGCATCAAACTTCTCATAGTATTCAACACACTCATAAGAATTTTTCTTTTACTAATCTTGTATGCCTATTATTGTTAAAGCAAACTACCATGCTGTTTTGTAGGACTCTAAAAATAATCTAAGTGAAGCATGAGAGAACAATAGTTTCTATAAAACTATATAAGTGAAGCACTAGAGCAAAAACTATATAACTCAAAAGATATAAGTGAAGCACATAGAGTATTCTAATAATTTCTGAATCACGTGTGTCTCTCTCAAAAGGTGTGTATAGCATGGATGATTGTGGTAAACTAAAAAGCAAAGACTCAAATCACACAAGACGCTCCAAGCAAAACACATATCATGTGGTGAATAAAAATATAGCTGCAAGTAAAGTTACCGATGGAAGTAGACGAAAGAGGGGATGCCTTCCGGGGCATCCCCAAGCTTTGGCTTTTTGGTGTCCTTAGATTATCTTGGGGGTGCCATGGGCATCCCCAAGCTTAGGCTCTTGCCACTCCTTGTTCCATAATCCATCAAATCTTTCACCCAAAACTTGAAAACTTCACAACACAAAACTTAACAGAAAATCTCGTGAGCTCAGTTAGCGAAAGAAAACAAAAGACCACTTCAAGGTACTGTAATGAACTCATTATTTATTTATATTGGTGTTAAACCTACTGTATTCCAACTTCTCTATGGTTTATAAACTATTTTACTAGACATAAATTCATCAAAATAAGCAAACAACACACGAAAAACAGAATCTGTCAAAAACAGAACAGTCTGTAGTAATCTGTAAGTAACGCAAACTTCTGGAACTCCAAAAAATCAGCCAAAATAAGAAGACCTAGGCAATTTGTTTATTGATCAGTAGCAATTGGAATCAATATTTTATCACGTTCTGGTGATTTGTAACAATTGTTTTCGTGAACAGAAAGTTTCTAGAAATTACAGCAAGATCAAATAACCATCATCCAAGAAGATCTTATAGGTTTAACTTGGCACAAACACTAATTAAAACATAAAAACACATCTAACCAGAGGCTAGATCAAATATTTATTCCTAAACAGAAGCAAAAAGAAAAAAACTAAAAATAAAATTGGGTTGCCTCCCAACAAGCGCTATCGTTTAACGCCCCTAGCTAGGCATAATAGCAAGGATAGATCTAGGTATTGCCCTAATAATGGTACGGCAAGTCATGAAAACTTTTCTCATATTCTCTATGTTCAGCAGCAAGTTTTCTTTGAGGCAAGCAAAAATAATCAAAAGGGCTAAATTTAATGGGACAAAGTCCCCAAGATCAATCTCGGGAGGTATGGGTTCCTCCCTTGGCCCTTTGTATTGCACAACCAATTCATCATTACAAGCATTCTTTTGGCAAAAAGTCACAAGCCTTCGTTCAAGAGAAAAACCTAATCCATTATTCTGAATAGCAAAATCATCATTAAGCTCGGAAATTTTATCAACTAGAACATCGGATGGAACCTTTTTCCTAAGATTTTCGTTATAAGCAACGTGATCCAAAGATTGTAAACGCATCATGTCTTCTTGATTAAAAAGGATAGCTTCTATGGGAGGATGACTAGCATCTACCCTATAATGCGCAAAGATTTCTCTAGCCTCTTTCATTATGAATCTAAACTCATGAGCCAAAAAGATAGTGGTGGCACGCTTAACAGAAGAAAGCTCAATATTAGAAAACTCTAGGAAAATTCTTTGTATGCAAGGATGCATATGAAGAAATTGCCTTTCAAGTTCAACTACAAGCAAAGATATTGCATCCGCAAGGCTACTAGTTTTATGAAGAATAGAGACACCCATAACGGGCAAAGCTCCGGCACAAGTAAAGAAATCTTGAATAACTCCTTTCCCAATAATATTGCCACTACCGACTCGAAACTTTTTGGTGTGCAAGATAGTAGGTTCCTCAAGAGGATCATCGAAAGCATTAGAGGTTCCCAAGTTATTATTATTGCCTTCATTAGCGATAACCTCCCCAGGTTCAGACATGGCGAAATAAAGACGAGTGAAAAGAGGCAAACGGAAAAGAGAGGGCGAATAAAATGGCAAGGGTGAAGTGGGGGAGAGGAAAACGAGAGGCTAATGGCAAATAATGTAATGCGGGAGATAAGGGTTTGTGATGGGTACTTGGTATGTTGACTTTTGCGTGGACCTCCCCGGCAACGGCGCCAGAAATCCTTCTTGCTACCTCTTGAGTACTGCGTTGGTTTTCCCTTGAAGAGGAAAGGGTGATGCAGCAAAGTAGCGTAAGTATTTCCCTCAGTTTTTGAGAACTAAGGTATCAATCCAGTAGGAGGCTACTCGCGAGTCCCTCGCACCTACACAAAACAAATAAATCCTCGCAACCAACGCGATAAGGGGTTGTCAATCCCTACACGGTCGCTTACGAGAGTGAGATCTAATAGATATGATAAGACAATATTTTTGGTATTTTTATGATAGAGATGCAAAGTAAAATAAAAGCAAAGTAAAAAGCAACGGAAATAACTAAGTGTTGGAAGATTAATATGATGAAGATAGACCCGGGGGCCATAGGTTTCACTAGTGCCTTCTCTCAAGAGCATAAGTATTTTACGGTGGGTGAACAAATTACTGTTGAGCAATTGACAGAATTGAGCATAGTTATGAGAATATCTAGGTATGATCATGTATATAGGCATCACGTCCGAGACAAGTAGACCGACTCCTGCCTGCATCTACTACTCTTACTCCACACATCGACCGCTATCCAGCATGCATCTAGAGTATTAAGTTCATAAGAACAGAGTAACGCTTTAAGCAAGATGACATGATGTAGAGGGATAAATTCATGCAATATGATTAAAAAAACATCTTGTTATCCTCGGTGGCAACAATACGATACGTGCCTTGCTGCCCCTACTGTCACAGGGAAAGGACACCGCAAGATTGAACCCGAAGCTAAGCACTTCTCCCATTGCAAGAAAGATCAATCTAGTAGGCCAAACCAAACTGATAATTCGAAGAGACTTGCAAAGATAACCAATCATACATAAAAGAATTCAGAGAAGATTCAAATATTGTTCATAGATAAACTTGATCATAAACCCACAATTCATCGGTCTCAACAAACACACCGCAAAAGAAGATTACATCGAATAGATCTCCATGAGAGAGGGGGAGAACATTGTATTGAGATCCAAAAGAGAGAAGAAGCCATCTAGCTAATAACTATGGACCCGAAGGTCTGAGGTAAACTACTCACACTTCATCGGAGGGGCTATGGTGTTGATGTAGAAGCCCTCCGTGATTGATGCCCCCTCCGGCGGAGCTCCGGAACAGGCCCCAAGATGGGATCTCATGGGTACAGAAGGTTGCGGCGGTGGAATTAGGTTTTTGGCTCCATATCTGATCGTTTGGGGGTACGTAGGTATATATAGGAGGAAGAAGTACGTCGGTGGAGCAACAGGGGGCTCACGAGGGTGGAGGGCGCGCCCCCTACCTCGTGGCTTCCCTGTTGGTTGCTTGACGTAGGGTCCAAGTCTCCTGGATCATGTTCGTTCCAAAAATCACGTTCCCGAAGGTTTCATTCCGTTTGGACTCCGTTTGATATTCTTTTTCTACGAAACTCTGAAATAGGCAAAAAACAGCAATTCTGGGCTGGGCCTCCGGTTCATAGGTTAGTCCCAAAAATAATATAAAAGTGAATAATAAAGCCCAATAATGTCCAAAACAGAAGATAATATAGCATGGAGCAATCAAAAATTATAGATACATTGGAGACGTATCACCGGGGCGCGGGGTTGCGAGAAGAGCAGGGTTAGTAGCCAGCACAAGGATCGTTTACCCAGGTTCGGGCCGCGAGGATGCGTAAAACCCTAGTCCTGCTTTGGTGGGTGTATTTCAGAGAGTTCTTGAGCTCTCGAACTAGCTGTGGTCAGTGCATGGTTCGAAAGAGCCGAATCCTTCTCCAGTATGCCATGGGCCTCCTTTTATAGTCGAAAGGAGCTGCCACAGTGGTACACAGGAGGTGGAAATGCGTACAGTGCCCTGAGCTTATCGCTCATATTACAGGACAAGACGCATTTAATGTGTAGCTTAGGTGTCCCTCTGCTTTATCGGGGAGGGGTGAGGCCCGTCCCATCCGTCGCCGCTCCTCCTCGCTTTGACACGCGCCCTGGCCAGTGAGGCGTGTGGCGCCATGTAGGCAGGCAGGCAGCTGAGGTGGCGCGGTGGTGGAACCTTCACGAAGATCTGCATGCCGCCACGCAGGCGCTCGATGAGTTGGCCTGGGAGCTGCATGTTGCCACGCAGGTGCCCGCCCAGCTGGTTGGGCTGGCAGCTGCATGTGAACGGTGGTGGAAGATTGGTTGGCGTGGGCCTGGGGGTGGCCCTGCTGGCGTCCTTGGTGAGGGCCTTGCCGGGTGGCCCGGCAAGGGTCTTGCCGTGTGGCCCGGCAAGTGTCTTGCCGTGGCGCGCTGTTGTCCCCGGCAAGGGCCTTGCCGGGGGTCTGGTGGTCTTCCTCGGCAAGGATCATGCCGAGGATCGTCGTCTTCTAATCCTCATCTGATCTTGAATATGTCTTCACAAGATCTGCATGCCACCACGGAGGTGCCTCCCGAGCCCTGGCCCAACGTGGATGATGGCGTCGGGGACCGTGGGCTCAAGGGTGGCTCACTCTGTTCATGTGGGGCGAGCTGTCCCGGCAAGGATCTTGCCGGCGCTGCTGAGGCTGCCCCGGCAAGGGTCTTGCCGGGGGAACCTGCTTCGTCCCTTTGCTCTTTGTGGTCTTGGCCTTGGCGTTGCTCTTATTATCTTGGGCTTTGGTCTTACCTTGGCTCACCTCCCCTGTTCTGCTTGGCGTGACCGTAGGCGCGGCTCCGACTGCCCATGCACAGGTATAGGGGTACAAAAACGCACCCTCTTTTTGTACACCGACAAAAAAACCCCAAACATTTAGTACCGGTTGGTGCTACCAACCGGTACTAATGGTCTACCAGCACCTGGGCCTGGCTCGTGCCACGTGGTGGCACTTTAGCGCCGGTTCGTGCTTTAGTCTCCACTCTTTAGTGCCAATTGTAGAACCGGCACTAAAGGCCCTTACGAACCGGCGCTAAAGCCCGGTTCTGCACTAGTGTATCATGTATGGTTGCATTTATTAGCTTATAGACTCAACTATTGTTGGGAAGCACTATGTGATGGTAACATAATATGTTACTCCAAACCAATCTCTCCTCATTAACTAGCTGCCGCATTAGCAAATTTGTCTTGAGATGTGTTATGTTATGAGCTAAGTTACTCCCACTATGAATAGCCTTAGGGATAAATAACTCTGTAAGTTACTAGCCAATTCGGCTGAAAATTAGATGACCGCCTGCAGCCTGGTGCAGTTAGAGCAAGTATAATAATGAACCTAGGGCATCTCCAATGTAGACCCCTTACAATGGACACCACAAATGTTCGCCGACACGTACGGATCATGTCCGCAGACAGGATGCAGAACATTTCCCCCCCAAAACTTCCTCACCCTGCAAGCCCCTGAATGGAGACCACGACCGCGACGGCCCTGCACAGACCGGCTCCGCGCTCCACCCCACCACTGATTACCCCTGGGCTAACGATGCCCCAGATGACCTAGAACTGGCCGCCACGGCGTCCAAAAGGGCGGCCGGCTCGGAAATGGTGTAGGCATGTGGTTGCGCCCGGCTTCCAGGCACCAAGGACGAGCTAGTGGTTGCGCGCGTCGTTGTTGGTATGGATCAGCACGATGGAGACGCTGTCGGTGCGAGCGACGACGACGGTCTCGACACCCATGATGTTGAGCTGGAGCAGAGAGAAGGTGGTCAATCACCCTGGCGTGCGGGTTCTCCGGCTGCTCTTCTTGTGAGCCATCCACGCATCCCTCACCCTGGCCTGATCTACGGCGGAACTATTGGCCCTTATGTCCCTGTACTTGAGGTGGAGCAAGGAGGACAGGTGCCGCCCGAAGCCAGAGCCCGTCAGGAGCCCGACCACCGTCGGCCAACCTCCTTGGGGTTCTCTACATCTCAAAGATGCGCACGGGCATGGAAAGGTTGGATGAGGAGTAATGTCTAATGCACAACTTTTCTTCTTGTAGACTCTGTTGGGCCTCCAAACACAGAGTTTTGTAAGACAATTGTAATTTCCCTGAAGTGGATGACCTAAGGTTTATCAATTCGTGGGAGGTGTAGGATGTAGAAGGTCTCTCTCAAACAACCCTGCAATCAAATACAAGAAATTTCTTGTGTCCCCAACATACCAAATACAATGATAAATCGTATAGGTGCACTAGTTCGGCGAAGAAATGGTGATACGAGTGCAATACAAAGAGTAGATATAGGTTTTTATAATCTGAAACAATAAAAACAGCAAGGTAGCAAGTAATAAAAGTGAGCACAAACTCTAATGTCACCTAGATACTCCAATGTCACCACAAGTATCCGTGAGTCAATTATTCAATATTCATAAAGAAATCCAGATTCATAATATTCAATCCAACGCAAAGAACTTCAAAGAGTACCCCAAAGTTTCTATTGAAGAAAGTGGGATGAAAACGTGTATCAACCTATGTGCCTAGATTACCCCGGGAATCCACGGGAATCCGCAAGTTGACTACCAAAACATATATCAAGTGACTAATCAGAATACACCATTGTCACCCCGGGGGTTATCCACATGCAAGACATACATCAAGTGATCTCGAATCCAATATTCAATCCAATAATAATGAAACCTCAAAGGGAAAGACTCAATTCATCACAACAAGATAGAGAGGGAAGAATATCATATGATCAAACTATATTAACATAGCTCGTGGTACATCAAGATCGTGCCAAATCAAGAACACGAGAGAGAGAGAGAGAGTGAGAGAGAGAAAGAGAGAAAGAGAGAGAGAGAGAGAGAGATCAAACTCATAGCTACTGGTACATACCCTCGGCCCTGAGGGTGAACTACTCCCTCATCGTCATGGAGACCGCCGGGATGATGATGATGGCCGCCGGTGATGACTTTTCCCCACCGGAAGGTTTCCAAAACAGAGCTACGGATGAGATCACTTCGGAACAGAGGCTTGCGGCAGTGGAAAACCCCACCTAGGTTAACTTTCGGCGGTTTCTATACTTATAGGATTTTTAAGGGTTGATTTCATGTATGGGGGTGTCCAAGGGACCCAGAAGCTCAGACGGCGCGCCCTAGGGGGTGGGGGGAATGCCACCCAGTCTTGTAGCCCCCCTATCACACACACCTTCATCTGTCTGGCCATTTATGCTGTTATGCTCATCGCAAACAGTTCCACGCATCGCACACGCGACTATAATCTGAATCGTTTTGATGTCTCCACCATCGCAAACGTTTTATATATTTTTCGATGGTTTTTTACATCACCGTTTGCGATTAATGCATCGCACATAGTTTCGTCGAAGGGTCTCTGATTGTAGTGTCGCGTTACACCATCCTGCAGTAGTGTTGCATCGTCTTATGTGAGGCGGTCCTCCGCACTGAGCCCCACTTCGACCTCTGGCTCAAGCAGTGTGTCAAACCATAGTCCAATGGTAAAGATCGTAGAGTGCGGAGGAGCCATGATCAGCAAGCTTCATAGCATCAAGTGGCTTCATAGAAAATTCAACTAGATGGTGAAGCTCTGGCAGGAGCAATGGTTCTACATGGCTAATGTGCAATCGGGGGACAGAGAGGGAGTCCCTTCTTTCTCAGTCGCCCCCTTGAGGAGGTTGCACTCCTGGACGGCCAAGAACCTTGACTATGGGAACAAGGAGGAGGTCGAAGCCCTTCAAGAATGGGTGAAGTTCCTCGTCGACAAGGGCGTCATTCTAGTGGATGTGATCCACGTTATGCTCCACCACAGGTTCCAACCCCTCCTGGCCCGAGCATTAATTCCTCTATGGAGGTATGTTCTGAACAGAAAAGTGTCGGTGATCTGAGGTCTCCACAAGGGTGAAGGACCTCAGCGGGATGTCGACCATCCTCTTCAAGCCCTAGACAAAGGAAAATACCTTCCGGACCATGGGAGACAACGTCGGCCATAACTGAGCACGCCAAGTTGTTGATGTGTGTCTTTTTTTCCACCTTTTACTTTGATGTCAGACTTTTACTTCCTCATCCCTAACCGAGTAATTGAACTCAGTTGACCATATCGAAGTATTGGTGTACTTACGCTAGAACGGCCCAATCACCAGCGCCTTAAAGTGGGGAACCCATGAGCGCTGAGCTGGAGCACTTGCTGACCGGGGACCCGTATGTGATCACGGTCAAGCCAAAGAAGACCAAGGGGCCCAAGAATACCAAGGCTGCAAAGTGCCTAGTCATTCGGGACAACATTCCCGAGCTCCTTGTTGCAAGTCAACCGAGCTGGAACTCCAACTCCAGCACCAAACAGCAGGAGGAGTCTAGTGAGGCCCCATCATCCTGAGATGGGAAGAGAGAGTGTGGGTGGCATCGGTGGATGACGAGGTGTTGCCCTCTCCCCAGGCTCCTAAGCACCCGAGGATATCCAAGGTTCCTGATGACCCACAAGTATATGGGATCAATCGTAGTCCTTTCAATAAGTAAGAGGGTCGAACCCAACGAGGAGCAGAAGGAAATGACAAGTGGTTTTCAGCAAGGTATTCTCTGCAAGCACATAAATTATAAGTAAGGAGTAGTTTGATAGCAAGATAATTTGTAACGAGAAAGTAATGATAGTAGTAACAAATGTGCAACTAGGTAGCCCAATCCTTTGGGGGCAAAGGACAGGCAAAAACGGTCTCTTATGATAAGCAAAGCGTTCTTGAGGGTACACGGGAATTTCCTCTAGTCACTTTCATCATGTTGGTTTGATTTGTGTTCGCTACTTTGATAATTTGATATGTGGGTGGACCGGTGCTTAGGTGCTGTTCTCATTTGAACAAACCTCCTACTTATGATTAACCCCCTCACAAGCATCCGCAATTACGAGAAAATTATTAAGGATAAATTCTAACTATAGCATTAAACTTTTGGATCCAAATCAGTCCCTTACGGAATAATGCATAAACTAGGGTTTAAGCTTCTATCACTCTCGCAACCCATCATCTAATAACTACTCCACAATGCATTCCCTTAGGCCCAAATATGGTGAAGTGTCATGTAGTCAACGTTCACATGACACTACTAAGGGAATCACAACATACATACCATCAAAATATCAAACACATATAAAATTCACATGATTACTTGCAACAAGATTTCTCCCGTGACCTCAAGAACAAAAGTAACTACTCACAAATGATAATCATGCTCAAGATCAGAGGGGTATTAAATAGCATATTGGATCTGAACATATAATCTTCCACCAAATAAACCATATAGTAATGAACTACAAGATGTAATCAACACTACTAGTCACCCACAAGTAGCAATCTATAGTTCCGGTACAAAGATTGAAATCAAGAGATAGACTAGGGTTTGAGAGGAGATGGTGCTGTTGAAGATGTTGATCGAGATCCCCCCCCCCCAAGATGGGAGAGTTGTTGGTGATGATGATGATGATTTCCCCCTCTGGGAGGGAAGTTCCCCAGGCGGGATCGCTCCGCCGGAGGGCAAAAATGCTCCTGCCCAAGTTCCACCTCGAGACGGCGGCGCTTCGTCCCGAAAGTCATCTCCTTATTTTTTTTCTAGGTCAAAGTGACTTATATACCAGAAGAGGGGCACCGGAGGTGGGCCGAGGTGGGCCCAACCCACCAGGGCACGTCTAGACTCCCTGACGCGCCCAGGTGGGTTGTGCCCACCTGGTGGGCCCCCTCTGGTACTTATTGGCTCCAATATTTCTAATATATTCTATAAATATTCCCCATAAAGTTTCAGCTCATTTGGAGTTGTGTAGTATAGGTAGCCCGACGTAGCTTTTTCAGGTCCAGAATTTCAGCTACCGGTATTCTCCCTTTTTGTGTGTACCTTGCATATAATGAGAGAAAAGGCATTAGAAATACTCCAAAAAGCATTATTATAGATAAAAATAATATAAATAACAGTAGGTAAACATGATGCAAAATGGGCGTATCAGTTCCTGCGGTGAGTCACTCATCAGCGCCTGTTAATCAGGACACCAACTCGGATTCCTCTGAGGAGCCCAAGCCATCCGGTCGCCCTTGCCATACACGCCCTGCTTCTTACAAGTAAATCTTTAGTAAACATTTTATTTAGCAAGGTGATGTATGTAAAGGGTTCTCACTTTCCTTCTCTTTACTTTGTAGGGAGCAGTGCGACTCGGTGGGCGAGGGGTCCACTAATCTCCTAGGATCCTCGCTGGCAGCAAGCTCAGGGGACTCCTTGGGGACGGAGTCCAATACGTCCCTTGGTCAAGCCAAGGTATCAGAGACCTCGTCAAACCCTCCTCCTGCGGCGTCTGATCACTCGCTCGGTGTCCCCAGCTTGCGTGGGTCTAGAATCACGCGATCAATAGGAGACACGTCCTCCTTCTGCAGCCGATGGCGGGGTGTCGAGCCGCCTCTCGCCAACGAAGAGGCCGAGCTGATGGATCATTGACGAGCGGCAAAGGGAGCCCAAACAAGCTCCTTCATTCTTCCCGAGCAGCGTGCCTTCCTAGGGGCTTCTCTAAGTCAGTTTCGGTCCGCCTAAGCTGGTATCATGGAGGTTTTCCTTAGCCTAGCTATAGGCTTTAAGGTATATGACTATGCAATTGATTTAATGTTAAATTCCAGTTATCTTATATTCAGAAGCCCTTGTGGAGGATGTTAAAACATCGTTTGAGGACACCAGAAAGAATGTTTTGCTTTTAATAAAACTGCATTACTCTAAAACTGTTTTGAATCACAATTATAGTAGCCCCCGGACCGTAAGTTACTTTACCAAACTCTCGTGAGGGTCGAATTATAGCTTAATACTGGTATATTTGATTAAACACAGATATCCAGTAGCCCCCAAGACTCGTGTTGGTTCTACGAGGAACAAACAAGAGGATCAAATCATGTTCTTAATGGGTGCAATTTATTCACTTCTTTCGTATCTTAAGAAGTCTTCTACCTCGTACGGCTCAGCCAACTCTTCGGAGTTGTAAGAGGTGAAATGGAGTATTTAACCAAAAACTACCACAATTGACGGAAACGTGACGAAAAACAACCACTCTACGATTTTGTGCGAAAAGCTACCAAATTTGTCCTAAACCGTGGCCAAAAACTACCATGTCGCGAAAGCGCTCGCTTCGCCCGCGCTAACCCCGAATCTGACCGGTTGGGCCCGCGAATCAGTTGCCATGCTGGCTAACGGACGGCCGCCGCGCGTTGACGGCCGTTATCGGCCCGTCCGCAGTCGGAACGGCGGCTGTCGGTCGGGTGCGGGTCAAGATCTGATCAGTTCCCCTCTCGCTTCACTCTCTCCCTCCTCTCCCTCTCTCTGAACTAGGTGGCGGCCGCCATGTCGTCGTTGATTCCGAAGGGTGGCGGCGGCGACGCTGGCGGCCTTGACACAAGTTTGGACGCTGCTGCCTCGCCCGCGCCTCCACCGATGGCCAGCGACTCAGTCGATAATTGGTTGGGGAGCACCAGTTTCTCGACGCAGGCCGGCTCGCAGCAGCTAGAGGCACCGCTCTCCCATTCATCGCCAATGGGTTGCAGGTATGCAAGTATCATCTGCTGGGCCTTTGGTTAGCTGCTTCAATCTGGCAAATTAGTAAGATGTGTTTGTTTCTGTTAGTTGGACATGTGTAGTAAACTGTATTGCACTTGTAGCTCAGTCAATTTCAATTCAATTCATGAGCACTTATTTGTGCAGTTTGGCTGACCAGAAGTGGGAGATATGGTTTCATTTAGAAGGAAGAAACCCTGTGAAAAGGGGTATATTTGAGTCAGATATTTCTTTGCTTACTCTACAATCACTCATTGCTAGTGAAGGGTATGGGGACAGTGATTACATGTACTATGTGAAGGAGGAGGAAATTGGATCCGAAAGAGTAAAGTATTTAGGTAATGAAGCTAGTGTTCATGAAATGTTGGAGTTTTTTCATCATGTCAAGCTAGTGAACATAAAGGTTGTGAGAAATGTTGAACCTGGAATTAGTACACAGGCTAATGAGAATTACATGAACACTCAAGAGAGCTACTGTGTGAAAAAGGTTGTGGAGCAATCTGAGCTTCAGAATCAGATAGATGATAGAAAGGCTCAGCTTGAGAGGAGCGGGATTCAAAGAGAGGCAGATTTGAACCACTTTGAAGGAGACACTGAAGTGTCTGAATTTTGTTCTGAGGATTCAGTTCATTCAGATGGGAGTGCTGAAGCTGTTCAACAAATGGAAATAGAGTGTGCCTCTGAAGAGGATACAGCATTGCAAACTACTGCTATTGTGAAACATGTGAAGAATCCTGGTCCAACTAGCAGATGTCACAATGAGGTAGAGAAAAACGTTTTGAAGATTGGTTTCCTGAAGCAGATGAGTTTTGTTTTGCTGGTGATGCAGGCATAAGTGATGAGGAAGAAGAAGATGAAGTTGAACTACCATACCTCATGAAGAAGCCAAAGACAAAGAGTAGTGCGAAAAAGATGAAGGAAAGGCTATATTTTGACCCCTCAATTCCCAATTCACATTTACTCTTGTGCAAGAACTTGTGTTTTGGTACTGTTTACCAGTTCAGAGAAGCATTAAGAGATTTTCATATAAGGACTTGGAGGTCTTTTCACTACCACAGGAACACTCCAACAAGAATTATTGTTTGGTGTTCACAGAGAGAGCATGGATGTGAATTTTTAGGGGTTCCTCTAGTGTTACACATCCACCTCCACAACCAGCACCTTAACACCAAGCTTCACAGATGCCAGCATCATCTGCTCCACCTCCTAAAGCAATGAGGAACGGAAAAACAACAGCAAAAAAGAGAGGTTCAACATCAACAGTTTCAGCAGGAGCAGCCAGGTCTTCACCAGCACCTGCAACAGGATCAGCATGAACAAGAGCTCCAAGAGGATCAGCATCAACACGAACATTCAATGCACCAAGAACATCCACTGGAGAACCAGGGATATTGGCAGGTAAGAGGAAGAGGAAACCTCCTAGCAAGTTTGCATCCTATTTCAATGCTAGTGGAAACTATTGAAACTCTGTATCTAAGTTTGTGTTCTACTACTTAGTTTGAGTGTATGGTACTAAGTTTGTGTTCTGCTACTAAATGTGTGTTGTGCTACTAGCCTGCTTAAATTCAGACATGTGAACTTGTGGACAATGTTGAATGTATGGTACTTATTTGTGCCCAATACCAATGGGCTAAGTGCTACTGATTTGTTTTGATTTGTTTTTTTTTTGTTTTACTTTGCCATTTGTACAGTTTAGGTGCATGTTTTAATTGTTTTAATTTGTTTTATTTGTTCTACATTGCCATTTCTACAGTTCAAAAGTTACTGCCAAATTCATTTTAGGAAAAAAAATCTGCACAAAAAAAAGTCTAGCCTGGGGCTCGAACCCAGGACCAGTTGGTTGTAACCATGCGTTCAATACCAATGGGCTAGTGCTGGTGATTTGTTTGACTAGCATCGGCCAAACTTATTATATGTTGTTAGCCACCCACCACGCCCTCTACTCACTCGCCCACTCGCCGCTCGCACCGCCCACTCCACTTCCCCCTCTCTCCTGTCGAAATCGTCGCCGACAACCACCGCCACCACCGTCGCCATGGACTGGCAGCTGGCCATCGAAGCTCTCGCCGGTAACAACTAGGAGATGCGCGCGCAGTACAGGGAGATCGCGCGCTGGTTCCCCAGTCTGGTGATGCTGAGGAACCACGCCTGCGGCCTCGTGAAGGGTGATGACAGCTGCTGAAAAGCAGCGCGCCTTCCCTGTCGGCCGCACCATCCCGCTACCGACCATTCTGCTGTGGGCGATGCGCGAGGTGCAGCGCTCCCCCGACCCCAGGCGGCGCGCCCAATGGTGGATGTACCGCTCATCCACCACGTTGCCGGTCGCCGCGGACCACGTCACCGACGCCGTCCTCGCTCTCCCAGCCCCAATCAACAACGCCTACTGGGAGAGGCGCAATCCATGGGTCCTTGGGCCCTCTGACGACTCTGACAGCGAGTCTTCTGACGACGAGTCCTCTGATGACGAGTCCAGTGACGATGATGAGGACGAGCCCTCTGACGACTCTGACAACGAGGTGGATGAGGTCGTCGTCCTCTCCGATGACGAGCCTGAAGTGCAGCTGCTGGCTCCCGTCCTCGACGCCGTGGAGGGGGACAGGAACCTCCCAATCCACGTGGATGCGCTGCCGGAGGTTGCTTATCTCCCAGAAGGCGTCGTCGTGAAGCAAGAACAAGATGGCGGCGAGGAAGATGTGCTGGAGCCGGCGCCGGGCAAGAAGAAGACGGCCGCCGCCGCGGACCACGTCACCGACGCCGTCCTTCATGGCCTTCCTCATGTTCTGAATGATATCTGCTTGGCTTTGAAGAATGCACCTTTGCTCCTTGGCAGCTTCAGCTTTTCCATACTTAACTCAATCTTTGCCTGATCCTCAAGTTGTTTCTTCTTCTCATTTAGTTCATTGATTGCCTAACTGGTATAGTCCATGTCATGAGACATCTTGCCATCTTGATAGTCAAATAGCTTGGATACATCTTCCACCAACTCGCTGTAGTTGTTTGACAGGAAATCAATTTCCTTCTGTAGCTTGGCCACCTCTTTTCTCATGGGCTTGTTTGTGATTCACCCTCCCCAAGTTCTGCTCATGGTACAAGTCGCAAATCCTTGTTAGGCACCTTTGTAGAATCTCTGGCCAAGGACCATCCACCCACTCCACAACCCCACAGTTCACACCTACATCCTACAGAAGCAATTATTTATAATTAAGCACAAAGCACTTAGTAACAAACTTAGTACAGATAACTAAAGTCATAAAGTCATTTCATTTAACTGAAACCCTTTGTTTACATCAATATGCTCTCTGAATTATGCAAACATAATTCTTCATAGTAAGCACACAGCACCTGACTTAGCATCAGAGATAAATTCAGTTAACAGCTATATTTAGCAGTAGATATAAATTATTTAACTCTGTTCTTTTTCAGTTAACAGCTATATTCAGTAAACACCTAACTAATACATTCAGTTCACAGTACACTAAAGATCTCTGCATGTAGGTGTTCTCAGGTTCAGTCATGTATTGAATTCAGTTAACTAAGGATCTACTTTCACATATAGCTTCCATATGTATGGCACTTTCAAGTTTCAGTTCTAAACTACAGCACACATCTCTGCACATCACACATCTCTGCACCACATGCTGCACCACACATCTCCAGCAGCAAAACACATCACACATCTCCACCAACAAAACAAGTTAGCGTTCAAGATTTAATACCTGCTGCACAGGAAAACCCAGGAATCGCCTCCCAGTCAAAGCACCTTCAAAAGCCACCATCTTCTTCGGCCTCTGATGATGCATCATGCACGTCGGCTCAGATTCAGTGTAAGAATCACAGAAAGATGGTTCCACCACACTGTCAGGGGTTTCCTGCAAAAGAAACTTCGAATCAAACCAAAAGCAACTTGGAATCTCCAATTTGGATGAACTAACCCTAACCCTAACTCTGTTCCACCATTATGCACTTACAAAGAGCTGAGGATCCATTGAAACCATGTTGATGTCCTCGTCCGAGCTCTCCTCGTCATTCCAAGATGGCATCCTCAACTTCTACCGGCAGCAATGGCCACGGTGGCGATGGCGATAGGCTGACCTAGCTCAGAGCACCAGGGAGAGGGAGAGGATGAGGACGAGTGAGAGCGAGCGAGGAGGAAGAGAATGAGCGAGTGGCTGAGCTGGCTCTCACTTATTGGCCCACCGACAGCTGCCGTTCCGACAGCGGACGGGCCGTTAACGGCCGTCAAGGCGCGGCGGCCATCCGTTCGCCGGCGTGGCAACTGATTTGCAGGCCCAACCGGTCAGATTCGGGGTTAGCGCGGGCGAAGCGAGCGCTTTCGCGAATTGGTAGTTTTTTGCCACGGTTTAGGATAAATTTGGTAGTTTTTCGCACAAAATCGTAGAGTGGTAGTTTTTCATCACGTTTCCGTCGATTATGGTCGTTTTTGGTTAAATACTCGGTGAAATGACAAAGGAGAATCTCTTCAGTTGAGGCAGGAGGCCGAGAAGGCCCATGGTAAGGATGTTTAACTTATTCCTTACGACTCGTTTTATTAAGTGTTTTGATGTCTAATTCTACATGCCCATTTTGCAGCGGCTGAGAAGCATTTGGATGACATGCGGGCAGATCTTGAAAGAGCTTGAACTAAGACGGAGCACTTGAAGGCCTCGGTGCAAAAGAACGCCGAGTTGCTCACTGAGCAGCAAAAGACTCGCAAAGCTGCTCAGGCGCGCGTCGCTACTGTGGAAGGGGATCTTTCTAACTACGTTACTAAATGTGACGTGCTAAAGACATCCCAGGGAAACGATGCCGCCGAGCTCAAGTGGCTCGATCGAGGACGCCAAGAGGCGGCCTCCCATGTCGATACAACAAACGAAGAATTGCGGTAGGTGACGAAGATAGCCTCCAGTAAGCCTTACTTTTTGCAGTGTCTTCGGACGTCAAGCTTTCCCCAAGCTGGCGCAAATGTGGCACATGTCAGCAGCATTCTTGAACCCTCTCCGCAACATGGAGGAGGCATGCCCACTGTTCAATGCGTGTGCTGACCCGGCTGACGAGCAGTAGAAGGCATTCTGGCTTCAGTTCCAAGACCCGACGCGTCCCCATGTCTTCGATGACAAGCTGAAGTAGCTGGTGGAGCTTCAGCGGGCTGCCAAGCCTACCATGGAGGATATGTGCAAGGCCTTATGGCCGAAAGATCCTTTGTCGACCAGCTTCTTTCGGCTGGTGCGTGATACGTCTCCAACATATCTATAATTTTTTATTGTTTCATGTTATTATATTATAAATCGTGGATGCTTTATATGCATTTGTATGCTATTTTATCTCATTTTTGGGGACTAACCTATTAACCCAGTGCCCAGTGCCAGTTCCTGTTTTTTTGCTTGTTTTTGGCTTTTCAAAAAATCAATACCAAATGAAGTCCAAACACGATGAAACTTTGCGGTGATTTTTTTGGACTAGAAGGGACCCAAGAAGGTTCGATAGGAGGCTAGAAGAGCTACGAGAGAGCCACGAGCTTACAGGGCGCGCCCCCTGAGCTCATGGGCGCCATGCAACTCAGTTTGACCTAATTCCACCTCTATACATTCACATATATTCCTAAACCAACAGAGAACCACCCGAAACACTTTTTCCGCCGCTGCAAGCTTCTGTTCTTCCGTGATCCCATCTGGAGGCCTTTTCTAGTACTCTGCCGGAGGGGGAACGATCCCGGAGGGCTTCTACATCATCCATACTACCTTCTGATGATGCGTGACTAGTTCACCACAGACCTACAGGTCCATCGCTAGTAGCTAGATGGCTTCTTCTCTCTCTTTGATCTTCAATACAATGTTCTCCTCGATCTTCTTGGTGTTCTATCTAATGTAAAATTGTGGGTATATGATTAGATTATTCATTGAAAGTAATTGAATCTTTTCTAAACTTTATTATGCATGATTGTTAGAGCTTTGTATTTCTCTCCAATCTATCTGTTTGGTTTCACTACTAGGGAAAAGCCTAGTAGTAGCGCTGGTCTTTGGCCTAGGAGTAGCGTGGGTGACAGCGCTACCGCTACGGCGCTACAACTAAAGGTTAGTAGTAGCATTGTTTTACCCGCGCTGCTGCTATAGCTAGTTAGTAGCAGCGCTTCTTTCAAAAGGCGCTACTGATAATTACTAGTAGTGCGTCTCTCTGCCCACGCTACTACTATTATTCCGTATTATATTTCTTTTTTTATTTTATGTCGTATTCATACACCATTATACAAGTTTTCATACAGTAGCAATTTAGAGATTGTTTTACATTATAATGAGTTATTAAATCACTTGGTGAAAGAACCGCGAATTAGTTTCAAGTGGATGGATCCTAAGTGACCAAGCCATGGATTATCACGATAACAAATGACTTGATCACTTAGGATTCATCCACTTGAAACTAATCCGCGGTTCTTTCACCCAATGATATAATAACTCATCATCATCATATCATTAACAACTCCTCATGCATGATCATTATTTTCATCAATGAGACATCATATAGCAAGTTGGTCACTAGTCATAATCACAACTCCTCATCATCATCATCAACTCTAACACATTGTAGCACATATATAATAGCACATTGTACCTAGGACCTACTCCTCTCTCATAGGACCTACTACCCTCTCTTAGGTAAAATAGCATAAAACAAGATAGGCCCTGACTCTCCATTATGGAGAATGGAGATTATCCTGTCTCCACTTCTTGCGCTTCGCACAATGTCGCTTCCAAGTAGCTCCCTACGATTGACTATACATTTTTTCCAATCTTTGATTGTCATGTCTTCATCGGTTTTAGAAATCCGGTATGAACAACAGTGATGCGTAGGATGACCTGGCCGTAAGTTCATAACATCAAGGCAACCATTCGGAAACATCAGATGAGGCACACAATCCTTCGGGATTTTCTGTTAAAAAACATAGTAATAACTTCATAGTTAGCAATGTAGTTGAGTTTTAGAAGAATTTATGCAAAAGATGCACGGATGTCGTAATAGTAAAAAATCTTACCATGACATCTCCATGGATGTTACCGCAGTTCAACACGTGCACTAGTGGCACGTATTGACCATAATGTGGAGGAGTTTGATAATAGATATTGTAATTCTCAAGATCACTAATAATAAATGAGATCAGATGATTTTTCTCCTGATAAGTTAATTCTGAGCCATCGGTGTAGTAGGTTCTGTCTACCGTCTTCCGCACATTCTTTGAAGAATGAAAATAAGCTATCAATGGAAATAAGTTTTCAACTATTTTGAAATAAACAATATAAATAACTTAATAACTATATTTGAGAAACTCACATAGCGGTAGAATTGGAAGCGTATCAACAAGGACCCAAATGTCCATATTGTCTTGGGCGATGTCAGGATCACCAAGATCCATGGTGACAAGCATACCCTCATGAAAATCATACATCTTGCAAAGTGCTTCCCAATTCGGGCAACCAAAATGGGTTACGCTCCTAGAATTGTATAGATTTACATCTAAATCCATACCATGATCGGTCCTTAGGTGAATTATCTTTGTTTCCATACTTTCATGATCTTCAAATCCATCATCTCCAAGACAAAGCGTCTTGCATGGCATGGGATAAGGTAGTCGAATTGTAAAAGATGAAAATTACACGTTGAAGTAGTAGAAGTCGTTCTTAATTACGAAAAAACACTTGTCGTCAGTGCGTACCGTTTCAACATCGAAGGTCTCCTGGAGCTTAATGCTGAAGTGCTGACCTTCTACCAGGTGAGGCCTGTCGCACAGACCCCGGTCATCGCCGCACCAGTCGCACTCCGCCAGGAGACTTTTGTCGTCCGACGACGACATCGACGACATTTCCTATGTTCATAATTCAAAGATTAAACTTGTACAATTAAATATATGTACTACAAAAACTAAATTAGATCATTATTATTCATCACGGGTTGACTATCGGTCTATCAACTTAAAAACTCTCAGCTCATGTGGTGTATACATTCGACCGTTGGTGATGGTCGCTCCTCGTTTAGTCCTCAAGTGCATTACACTAAAATGTCTAGCACAGGGGAACGAAGGAGAAGCGACCCCCACAACAACAGTTAGGATTCTTCGTCCTCTCTCATATATGGTGCACACACTCCCTCACTGATTTTTTGACCATCGGTGATGGTCGTTATTCCTCCTTCCCCTAGTGCATAACAAAGGTCTAGCACAAGGAGAAGAAGGAAAATCGACCCCCACGACAACAGTCGGGATTCTTCTTCTCTCGTACATGGTGTAGACTTTCTCCCTCACTCATTTGTTGACTGTCATGTATGGAGCCTCGACAGACTTAAAGTCAACCCGAAATGTTGTTTAATTATATTTCTAGAAAATCCACGCCACTCGATATTTCCCACATATTCTAGCACAAGTCATACCAAAATTCACGGGAAAAACCGGCATCACCTTTGCTAAAAAAGGACATATCGAGCGCCTGAAATTTGCCGGAACCGAAATTAATCAACACTCTGGCAAAACATAGGCCACTCGGAGGTGTTACCTGCAAACATGGCCGGCCACTTGGGCAAGCACATATCCTATTTGAGCAACACAAGATATACATGTTTATATCTACATCATATGAGCATTCAAACCATATGGTCATTGCATTTCAAAATATCTTATAGGACTCATATTGACATGGAGATTTGGCTGGTCTCACCTTGAGGTCGGAGGGGGTCGGTGACGGGGACGACGGCGGGGATGATGGTGGAGCTCCTTGATTTCTGCAAAAACAAAAACCCTATAAGCTACAAAATAATCAAATGCATACGCCTTGCATAGTGCTCTCCAATTTGAGCATTCAAAATAGGAGTAGTTCTCCAATTTGAGCATTCAATAAGCAAAACTAAATCATAAAATAAATTAGTATTCAAATTAGCATGCATTCAATAAGCAAAACTAAATCATCTCTTGCGTCCGTACATCATCGAATATTATCACTAATACATCTTGAATAGTATCATACATATAACATCACTAATACAGCTAAAACCCTAGCGAACAACGGGTATCGGCGCGGGCGGTGGACACCCAAAGAGAAGGAACCATCACAGGATCATAGCTCCAGTGAGATCCCTGAAGAACCTGCCAGGTATTGTCGAACCTACCCTCCAACGCAACCATGTAGTGACGGACGTGCTCGTCATCCTCGCTGACATGGTGACGTACCACCTCCGTGGGGTCCTCAAGCCTCCGCGCAGTCACTGGCCCATGCGACCGCCACCAAAGAAGGTTCAGGTCAACGACGGGCTGGCTCCTCACCAAGCTGCGCCCCCCGGAAAGTAGCACCTCCCAGTACCAGCCCGGCGGAGTCCAGTCCCGGACAGGGCCCCTCTGATCAAGCAGGCCTCCTCCACCGAGTCGTTGACGAGGATGCGGGATAGGCATCGTCGACGTCGATGCGGGAATAATTGCTTTAACTAAAAAGATAATAAAAAGTGACATGTTCAAAATATGACATGTCGACTTCAAAACGAATCAACCTAGAATTATGTTAAATACACCTAAAAATAAATTAGTTCTATTAATTTTCTTACTAAAAATAAACTAGTTCTATATTAAAATTTTAATTAGATCATCAAATCTCATATACCTAAATTTTCTTACTAAAATAAACTAGTTCTATTAATTCAACTAGTTCAACTAAGTACTTACTATAAATAAAAATAAACTAGTTCAACTAGTTCTATTAATTTTATTACTAATTCTATTAAACACTTACTAAAAAACAGTAAAAAAATTACATTATACAAGAACAGTAAAAAAGAGTTTAGGGTTTAGGAGAGATGGAGGGAGGAGGGGGTGGGAGGAGGGAGGAGGAGGAGGGAGGACGGCGCGGTCGGAGGAGGAGGGAGGGAAGGAGGGAGGAGGGACTACCTTAGTGGAGGAGGAACGGCGGCGGAGGGCGACGACGGTCGTCGGGGAATGGCGGCGGACGACAGGGGTGCGGGAGAGAGTGAGTGAGAGGGCGAGTGAGAGGGTCGGCCGCGCAGGGACGATAAGGTAGGGTTAGTAGCAGCGCAGGTTGAAGAACAACGCTACTACTATGGAGCATAGCAATAGCGATGGATAGGGATACGCGCTGCTGCTAAGTGGGGCTAGCCATATGCGCCTAGTTCAAACTTAGCAGCAACGCGTTTTGCTAAAACGCGCTACTACTAACAGGATAGCAGTAGCACCTTTTACTACCACGTGCTACAACTAAGTAGTAGTAGCGCCTCATTTTATTCAGCACTACTGCTAAGATTCTGTGTATAAGGTTTTCCCTAGTAGTGTTTGGCCATCTAGATTGATTTATTTCCATTGGGAGAGGTGCTTTATAATGTGTTCAATCTTGCGGTGTCCTCTCCCAGTTACAGAAGGGGTAGCGAGGTGATGTCTAGTACACAACTTATTCTTGTAGACTCGTGTTGGGCCTCCATGCAAGCGTAGAGTTTTTATAGGATAGTAACAATTTTCCCTCAAGTGATGACCTAAGATTTATCAATCCGTGGGAGGCGTAGGATGAAGATGGTCTCTCTCAAAGAGGAGAGAAAAGATGATCTTTCGAATCCCCGGTTGCCAAACAGTATTCCCCGCTAGAGGTCCTCGGACACCCGCATTGGAATATCGGCAAAACCAGTCACGGTTAACATGGCACCCCGGGAAAAGGAACTGTTAGAGGAACTATTTTTCGCTGAAGATGGGAATTGCGTTAAAAAGAAATAGAGCATAACTCTCTTCAAGACTTGTATTTTTACCTTATGGCCGGATTGCCTTGTCCCTTCTAAGCGTAGGCCGAGATCCTCGGTCCGGCGTTAGGGACACTCCTCGAGTCCTGACCGAGGAGGTAGAAGCCGATTGCCGGTTAACGGGAGATAACATCTATGGATATGAGATATAAACTGATTGTACATGGATACATAAAACCTACTAAAAGATAGCATAAGCTATTTTACACAAAGTCATTCAAGACCATCTATAAGGGTGTCAAGGCGACAATCCTTCTCGGATAGCCGAGCTGCAGGCGTATACCGACAATGACAACAAGGACAGGCCCCTCTGGGGCGATCAAAATTGAGTCAGACAATGACAATGACTGGGACGGGTACGAGGATTATTGTAACCATTATGATGGTTATGCGGGAGTAGTGTGCCCGTAGAAGTGAGTCTATCCCCGTACTACTTATGTCATTTTCATGTAAGGTCGAATATTTTGTATTAGAGTTCAAAATATAAGAATATGCAATGATCAAGTTTAATGTTTGGAAGTTTTAGAGCACTAGTTTTTACATCATCTGTTAAAGCAGAAAAATTTCTGGCGCCCAAATAATTTCTCTCTCCTTCCCTAAAACCTTTTTGGATAGACATCAACTTCTACATCATCTCTTTGAGATGCTCTAACATACATGGAATGACTGTTGAAAATAGCCCCATCATCAATTCTAGATTGAAACTCCAACTACGCGCAGTCTACCGCCGACCAGGCTGTAGACTAAGGTTGCTCATGTCGCAGCGAGCCCAGTGAGACTAGCTCTTTTTTGGAGTAAACGTGACCGGCTATAATCGAAGGGAGCGCCTTTTTTGAGCAAACGATGGGAGCGCTTTATACCTCGCTTGTTACGAGGTGCATGGTTTACTCACCCCACGCGCACCCCTAAATGGGTTGGCATATCATGGGAGGAGCGCTGGGTCTAGCGATTTTCTTTTATTTTCGGTTACTTTTAATTATAATTTTTAAATGGCCAAAAATTACTTATATTTTTAACAAATTCATCGCGCATTCTAAAAATGTTAATGCAGTTATAGAAAATGGTTGTGCAACATGGCAATTTTTTCATAACACTAAAAAACTTCATGATTTTTCAAAAATGTTCCCATGTTTAAAAAAATGCACATGACATTTAATAGAAATCGATTTGGATAATGTATAAAATATTGACGTAATTAAAAATAAATATTCTGGGTCATTCAAAAAAAAATGTACGTGACATTTTAAAATATAAGTTCACGCATTTCAAAAAAACTATTTATGACACTTCGAAAATGTTTACAATGTGAAAAAACGTTCATGTAGTTGAAAACATGTTCCGTATAATTAAAAAAATGTTTAACACATAATGAAGAAAATTCATTTGAGATATTTGAAAAATGTAAATCATGTATTCAGAAGTTTTTACACATGTAGAATTTTTTTTTCTTGATGAGTATGAGAAAAATTAGACATCAAAACCTACATTTGTAAAACAATTAATTATTTTTCAAAATAGTTAATGTGTATAAAAAATATAATATGTGTATGAATAAAATAGTATTTCGTTTAAAAAATACCAAAAATGTCCCAGAAAACTGAAACAAAAAAAAGGAAGCCTTCATAAACAGAAGCACCGTTATATTTTTTTTCCTGGCTGAACCTAATCAGATTCCAATCTCCACCCAAACAGAAATCCTTTAAAAAAGGACACTAAAAAAAGAAAAAGAAACGAAAAAACAAATAGGAAAAGAAAAAGGAGAAACGAAAAAATAAATTATTTATACAAAACTTGAAAACCGAAAAAGACACAGAAAGATTCTAAAATAGGTCCAAACCGGTCCATAGAACCTTTCTAAAACCGTTTTATCGGGCCGGAGCACGAACCCCCTCGCCACTTGTGAGACTATTGTAGCACTCATTAGGTGAGAAATAGCTGTGGCGCTAATCGATCGCTCGAAGAGGCTGCAGCGTCAGAACCTTCTGTTCCACGCGTCGTGTTGGGCCTCGTTTGCTGGTCTAGTTACATATCGTTTCGTCGGTTGCTTCATTTCCGCGACTAGCCAGTGCCTACTAGTTTTTTGGATTGCCTCAAAAAAAAATACTCCCTCCGTCCCGTAGGCAATGGATGGAGCATCATTCACTGCGTTAAGATATCGACCTCTTGATGTGCGGCTTTTGACTTGTTTTATAGTAGGTTTTTTTTACTAAAGTCCGTCTACTACAGGATTTTTTAAAAAGGCTTCATCACCATTTTTATGTTGAAACTCCGATTGTGGAAGTCTGCCGCCAGCTAGACTATAGAATCAGGTCTCTCATGTTATAGCAAGACATGCCTTCTTTAGTAAACGGGACGGGCTCTAACCGATGGGACCACCTATAGCCGCTTGTTGCGAGGGGCATGTTTCGCTAGCCTCAGGTGCCCCCCTCCCCCACCCCAAAAAAATGGCAGGCCCATCACGTGAGTAGCATGGAGTCTCTAGAAATTTTTTTCATTTAACTTATATCTGAAGTGGAAAAAATTACATAATTTTAAAATATTGTTCATCGTGCATTCAAAAGGAATGTTAATGCGGTGTTAAAAAAATGTTCCTGCAATTTTTGAAACATTGAAAAACAATGTTAGTGAGGTTTGAAAACTGTACCTGACATTTACGAAAAATACAATACAATATAAGAAATCACATAATTAAACAACGTTTCATACCATTCAAATATATTTATGTGCATTTAAAAAAATTGTTCGTGCCTTTCAAAAATTATGATCTTGACATTTTTAGAAAAATGTTTATTCAATTTAGAAAAATGTTCACGTGATAAAAAAAGATGTTTCGTGCCATTAACAGAACTATTAAACGTGTTTTTCAGAAAAAAAAACTGCAAACATTTAAGAAAATGTTCGAAAACATATATTTGAAAGAATGTTAATCATCTTTTAAAAAATTAAACATATTTTTTCCTAATGTATACGGAGAATGTACAATTTGTATGAAAAAATGTAGACATCAGAACAAACAATTGAAACATTGTTAAACAAATATTTTTTAAATGGTAAACATGCATGAAAAAATGTTTATGATATATACCAAAAATTTAAAATGTGGATGTAAAAAGCCAACACCTATTTAAAAAAATAAATGGTAAGAAAAGTAAAAGCAATTGCAAAAACCAATAAAGAGATACAGAAACTGTAACCCAAAAGAAATCACCAAAAATCTATACAGAAACCATTGAAAACCAGCGAACCAACCTGTGGTTGGATGGTTACACTAGTAGAAAACGAGCATGTAGTCCCGGCTCTAGAGGGCATTTAGTCCTGGTTCTAGAACCGGGACAAAAGGGTCGGGACTAAAGCCCAAAACCTTTAGTCCAGGTTGGCTTACGAGCCGGGACTAAAGGAGCTCCACGTGGCCGCTGTCTGGAGCTCCACCTTTAGTCCCGGTTGGTAACACCAATCGGGACTGAAGGAATTTTTTTCAAATTGTGTTTTTCTGAATTTTTTTGAAAAAGAATTTTTTTTATTTGTTATTTTTGATTTTTTTTTTCTGATTTTCAAATTTTTGAATTATTTGACAATCAAGTATGGACCACTCATTCCAAATCGTCTAACTTCTCAGCTGGTCACCCATCCTCTCACTACCCCAGCCTAAGCACACTTAACTTCCGAGTTCTATTCCCCCTAGTTTCCAAGTCTACACTTGTTGTTTTCCTGTCAATAGTAAGCTGTCAATCCTATTAAATCTTAGGAGTTGAACTTGAGCATGAAGTCACACGTCTCACCGTTTAGTTTGAAACTATTATTCTAAAAAACAAAAATTATTTAGTAACACTAATATTTTTTGAATAGGTAGTTTGACCACAATTTGACAAAAAATTCAAAAAAAACTTAAATTTGAGGATATTTTTTTCCTTTCAGAACTTGAGGATTCTAAAAATTTGCAAAACGGCCTACAACGGTTGAAATCGGAACCGGCTTTTCGTGCTGAACATTTTGATATATTATACGTTTTGTTTCGACATCGTATGCAAAAGTTATAACCGTTTTACTTTTTCATAACACTTTTTTGCAAAACATGTCAAAATTGATGTTTTAAAATTTTCCTAACTAGTAGATATAGGAACATAACTACATATCGAAAGATTTTCGTTTTTGAAGTTTTTATCATTTTCTTCTGGGTTTTTTTCAAAACTGAAAATGGCTATACGGGGGAGGGGGGTAGAGTTTGCAAATTGCACAGCCCCTTTAGTCTGGGATGGTGTCCAATTCTACCATTGACTACATCTGCTAGCACCGTCCCAGCCAGAGTCACAATTAAGGTTAACCAAGCCAGAGTCACGTTCTATTAAAGTGGCAAAAAGAGTTACTTTTTAATATGGCAAAACTAATTCTATCCACTATTATTAATGGCTAAACAACTATTAATACTAAACAGTAGAAAAATTAATATTAATTAATTATTAAAATTATCTACTGTTGTCTAACAGAAGCATACTACAACATGTTAAAATCTACAGAAAGAACTAACTAAAAATAATTGAAAACAACAATTAAAGGACTAAAACAACTATATAAGCAAAATAGTAATGTTTTAATTAAAATCCTAATTTAAATTATTCTAAAAATAACCAAATAAATCTTACAATGACAAAAATCTAACATGTGACTAGGAGCAAAAAGAATTAAATTAAAAACTCTTTTTAAACTTGAATTATTCACAATCTAGGATTTGAAGCAAATTTGAACAAATTCATATTTAAATCATTCAAATTTGAAAACTAATGGCACAAACTAAAACTAGAATTTTTTTTGAATCTAATTCAAAAAGAATCATTCAAAAACATCAAATATCCTAAAAGATATAAGCAATTTTAAACAGAAACTAAAAACAAAAAATTCGCCCAGGTGGGTTGTGCCCACCTCGGCGGCCTCCCGCACCCCCTCTTTACCCTATAAATTCTCAAAATTTCCGAAAACCCTTTGGGGTTAACCTAGATCAGAAGTCCGCCGCCACATGGCTCTGTAGCCACCGAAAACCAATCTAGACCCCGTTCCGGCACCCTGCCGGAGGGGGGAATCATCTCCGGTGGCCATCTCCATCATCCCGACGGCCACCACGATGAGGAGGGAGTAGTCCACCCTCGGGGGCTGATGGTTTGTACCAGTAGCTATGTGCTTAATCTCTCTCTCTCTCTCTCTCTCTCTCTCTCTCTCTCTGTCTCTCATGTTCTTGAGATGTCAGGATCTTGATGTATCGCGGGCTTTGTTAATATAGTCGGATCATATGGTGTTTTCCTCTCTCTATCTTGTTGTGATGAATTGAGTTTTTCCCTTTGAGATTTCGTTGTTATCGGATTGAATACTTTTATGGATTTGAGAACACTTGATATATGTCTTGCAATTGAATACTCGTGGTGACAATGGGGTATCGTATTGATTCACTTGATATATGTTTTTGCACTAAATTCGCGGATTCCCGAGGTAACATTGGGGTATTCTATGCATATGGGTTGATGCATGTTCTTGTCTTTGTTTCTCCGGTAGAAATCTTGGGGCACTCTTTGAAGTTCTTTGTGTTGGATTGAGTATTATGAATATGAATTTGCTTTGGTGTTATTTTAGTACGAACTCTAGGATAGATCTAATGAAAAGAATAGCTTTATATTATTTTTAGTACGAACTCTTGAATAGATCGAACGGAAAGAATAGCTTTGAGGTGGTTTCGTACCCTACAAACAATTTATTCTTATGTTCTCCGCTAGATAGGAACTTTGGAGTGATTCTTCGTCGCACTTTGAGGGATGGTTATATGATCCAATTATATTAGCACTGTTGAGAGATTGCACTAGCGAAAGTACGGACTCTAGGCCTCATTTTCAAGCATTGCAATACCATTTTTGTGCCCGTTTACTATTTGCTACCTTGCTGTTTTTATTTATTTAGATTATAAAAATATATTTCTACCATCCATATTACACTTGTATCACAATCTCTTCGCCGAACTAGTGCACCTATACAATTTGCAATTGTATTGGGTGTGTTGGGGACACAAGAGATTGCTTGTATTTGGTTGCAGGGTCGTTCGAGAGAGACTATCTTCATCCTACGCCTCCCACAGATTGATAAACCTTAGGTCATCCACTTGAGGGAAAATTGCTACTGTCGTACAAAACTCTGCGCTTGGAGGCCCAACACGTGTCTACAAGAATAAAGTTGCGTAGTAGACATCAAGCTCTTTTCCGGCGCCGTTACCAGGGAGGTTAGGTAAGCAGCACTCACATCCCGTAAATGAAGCTCTTTTCTGGCGCCGTTGCCAGGGAAGTGAGTGCATGAAGGTATATCTTTAGATCTTGCAATCGAATCTTTTAGTTTCTTGTTTTATCACTAGTTTAGTTTATAAAAGAAAACTACAAAAAATGGAATTGAGGTTGCATCATATTATTCATCTTTATAATGTCTTTCGTGAAAATGATGGAAAGGAAAATTGTGCTCAATTGATAGAAGAAGAAGTCAATAAAATGTTTGGCACAAAATATTTGAATGATGAGCATGATTGCAATATTGTTAGTATGAATTCTTTGAATATCATTGATGCTAATGATATGCAAAGCCATAAGCTTGGGGATGCTATGTTTGACGAAGATGATATTTTTAGTCCCCCAAGATTTGATGTGCAAATTTGTTATAATGATTGCATGCCTCCTATTTATGATGATTATAATGACGAAAATGGATTTGGAGAGGCCACGACTTTATTTAGTGATGAATCCACCATTTTGGATGAGGCTTCAATTGACTATGATAACAAAGTTGCTATCTATGATGATTATGGTGATGACATGTATGCTATATTGAATAATGATAGCTATGAAACTTGTAATCATGATTTTAATTTTCACTCTCATCATAGTTATTTTGTTTAGTTTGCTCCCACTACTATTGATGAGAAGAAATTTTCTTATGTGGAGAGTAATAAGTTTTCTATGCTTTCGTGTCATGAAAAGAATGCTTTATGTGATGGTTATATTGTTGATTTTCTTCTTGATGCTACTGAAAATTATTATGAGGGAGGAACCTATGCTTGTAGGAATTGCAACAGTATCAAGTTTCCTCTCTATGTGTTGAAAGTTTTGAAGTTATGCTTGTTTTGCCTTCCTATGCTAGTTGATTCTTGTTCCCATAAATTGTTTGCTCACAAAATCCCTATGCATAGGAAGTGGGTTAGACTTAAATGTGCTTGCCATGTGTTTCATGATGCTCTTGTTATGTTTCAATTCTTACCTTTTATGCGAGCATCATTGAAATCATCATGCCCAGCTAAAAAGACATTAAAGAAAAGCGCTTGTTGGGAGACAACCCAACACTTTTACCAACTTTTTTTGTGTGTTCACATGATTATGCTACTTTACTAATCATGTTTTATTGTTTTTGTTTCAATAAAGTGCCAAGTAAAGCCTTTGGGATCATGTTGGGTGATAGTTAATTTGATCTTGCTGAAAAACAGAAACTTATGCGCTCACGAAAATAATTCTCATTTTTAACAAAAGAGGGATTTTGAGTTGATTCTTTTTGCAGAATATTAATATATAAATTGATCACGTGGTCCTAATTATTTCATAATGTTTGGAGTAGCATATGTTTGGTTTGGGTACAGATTACTACAGACTGTTCTGTTTTTGACAGATTCTGTTTTCAATGCATAGTTTGCTTGTTTCCTAGTTTCTATGGCTTATATTGCTCAATATAAATTTTGGAAATGTTTTGATACAGTAGGAATTGTGTTGAAACAATTATGAATCTTGTCTTCGACAGTACCAAAGTGAAATGGTTTCCTCTTTATCATACTAACCTATCTCACAAAGTTCTGTTAAGTTTTGTGTGATTGAAGTTTTCAAGTTCTAGGTGAGATATCGATATGAGGAGAATAAGGAGTGACAAGACCCTAAGATTAGGGATTCCCAAGGCACCCCAAGGTAATATTTAAGTAAGATCCAAGCAACTAAGCTTGGGGATGCCCCGGAAGGCATCCCCTCTTTCGTCTTCAACATTATCGGTAACCTCACTTGGAGCTATGTTTTCATTCGTCACATGATATGTGTTTTGCTTGGAGCGTCCATTTATTTTGTTAGGTTTTGCTTGCTTTTATTTAAAATAATTTTTTACATATTTTATTTCAATAAAAGTGGCAATGATGGCCTTTACTATGCTTACTTTGCAGGTCCACATGTTGCTGTTTGAAAACAGAAATTTTATCGCTGTTGCAAAAATTCCCTAGAAAAGTCAGAATGTGATAAAATGTTGAAACTTTTTGCATAATAATATCTGATAACTTTTCTACAGTGTGGTAAAATTTTCATAATTTTTGGAGTTATAGAAGTATTTATACTCTTGCATTCTTTACAGACTGTACTCTTTTGGTATATTGCTGTTATGTTTGCATTGTTTGCTTATGTTTGCTTGTTTAGTGATTCTATTTGAGGATAGGAGTATTAAATATGCAGAGGCATTTATTATGCAATGTTTAATAATAATTTTAGTGATTTGCTACAGTAGAGAATGATAAGGTTTTTGCATTGGTTTATACTAACTTATCTCACGATTTCTTGTCGAGTTTTGTGTGGATGAAGTTTTTGAGATTTAGGAAAACTGTGATATAAAAGAATTAAAGAGACACCAAAGCTCAAGCTTGGGAATGCCCAAGGCACCCCAAGATAATATTTCAAGAAGTCTCAAGCATCTAAGCTTGGGGATGCCCCGGTAGGCATCCCCCCTTTCTTCTTCGACAATTATCGGTTAGTATCGGTTGAGCCTAAGTTTTTGCTTCTTCACATGATGTGTGCTATTCTTAGAATGTCATTTTATTTTCATTTTGCTTGATGTTTTAATAAAATACTTAGAACTGAAAGTTTTTAAATAAAATAGAGTCCTCAAATAGCTTCCTGAGATGCTAGGTAAGCGGCACTCTGTCGGGGGAAATCGACACCTATGGGATCACTGGGATCCCTTCTACAGTTGGCGGGCGCGATGTTGTGCAAAGAGCAGGTCTGACAGGAAGCACACAGATCGTTTACCCAGGTTCGGGCCGCGAGGATGCGTAATACCCTAGTCCTGCTTTGGTGTGTATTTCAGAGTGTTCATGAGCTCTCGAACTAGCTACGGTGGTTGCGTAGTTCCAAAGAGCCAAATCCCTCTGCAGTATGCCTCGAGCCTCCTTTTATAGTCGAAAAGGGGTTGCCACAGTGGCACACAGAAGGTGGAAAGGTGTACAGTGCGCGAGCTTATCGCCCGGCATTACGGGACAAAGCGCATTAAATGCGCTACTTAGGTGTCCATTAGCTTTATCGGGGACGGGAACGGGGCCCATCCCGTCCGTCGCTGCTCTGCCTCGCTTCGACATGCGCCCAGGCCAGCGATGTGCGCAGCGCCATGTAGGCAGGCAGGCTGCTGAGGTGGCGCGGTGGCAGGGCCTTCACGAAGATCTGCATGCCACCACGCAGGTGTTTGCTGAGCCGGTGTAGAGGTCGTCCGTCGCCACGCAGGTGCCTGCCCAGCTGGTTGAGCTAACAGTTGCTTGGGGACGGCGGTGGAGTCTTGGCAGGCGCGTGCTGGGCTGTGGCCCTGCTGATGCCCTCGGCAAGGGTCTTTCTGGGGGGGCGGCAAGGGTCTTGCCGTGGCGCTACGGTCGTCCCCGGCATGGCGCTTGCCGGGGGTCTTGTGGATTTCCTCGGCTAGAATCCCGCCGAGGATCGTCGTCTTCTGGTTCTCATCCGATCTCATGTATTCATGATCATGACAAAGATCTGTGATTACCCACAAGTATAGGGGATCCATCGTAGTCCTTTCGATAAGTAAGAGTGTCGAACCCAATGAGGAGCAGAAGGAAATGACAAGCGGTTTTCAGTAAGGTATTCTCTGCAAGTACTGAAATTATAGGTAACATATAGTTTTGTGATAAGGTAATTTGTAACGAGTAACAAGCAACAAGTGTAAATAAAGTGCAGCAAGATGGCCAAATCCTTTTGTAGCAAAGGACAAGCCTGGACAATTTCTTATATGAAGTAAAACACTCCTGAGGACACATGGGAATTTTTGTCATGCTAGTTTTCATCATGTTCATATGATTCGCATTCGGTACTTTGATAATTTGATATGTCGGTGGACCGGTGCTTGGGTGCTGTCCTTTCTTGGAAAAGCATCCCACTTATGATTAACCCCTATTTCAAGCATCTGCAACTACAAAAGAAGTATTAAGGTAAACCTAACCATAGCATGAAACATATGGATCCAAATCAGCCCCTTACGAAGCAACGCATAAACTAGGGTTTAAGATTCCGTCACTCTAGCAACCCATCATCTGCTTATTACTTCCCAATGCCTTCCTCTAGGCCCAAACAATGGTGAAGTGTCATGTAGTCGACGTTCACATAACACCACTAGAGGAAAGACAACATACATCTCATCAAAATAGCGAACGAATACCAAATTCACATGACTACTAATAGCAAGACTTCTCCCATGTCCTCGGGAACAAACGTAACAACTCACAAAGCATATTCATGTTCATAATCAGAGGGGTATTAATATGCATAATGGATCTGAACATATGATCTTCCACCAAATAAACCAACTAGCATCAACTACAAGGAGTAATCAACACTTCTAGCAACCCACAGGTACCAATATGAGGCTTTGGGACAAATATTGGATACAAGAGATGAACTAGGGTTTGAGAGGAGATGGTGCTGGTGAAGATGTTGATGAAGATTGACCCCCTCTCGATGAGAGGATTGTTGGTGATGACGATGGCGATGATTTCCCCCTCCCGGAGGGAAGTTTCCCCGGCAGAACAGCTCTGCCGGAGCCCTAGATTGGTTCCGCCTCGTGGCGGCGGAGTTTCTTCCCGAAAGCTTGCTTATGATTTTTTCTCGGACGAAAGACTTCATATAGCAGAAGATGGGCACCGGAGGCCTGCCAGGGGGCCCACGAGGCAGGGAGGTGCACCCGGGGGGTAGGGCGTGCCCCCACCCTCGTGGCCAGGGTGTGGGCCCCCTCTGGTATTTTCTTCGCTCAGTATTTTTTATAAATCCCAAAAATGCCTTCCGTGGAGTTTCAGGACATTTGGAGTTGTGTAGAATAGGTCTCTAATATTTGCTCCTTTTCCAGCCTAGAATTCCAGCTGCCGGCATTCTCCCTCATCATGTAAACCTTGTAAAATAAGAGAGAATAGGCATAAGTATTGTGACATAATGTGTATTAACAACCCATAATGCAATAAATATCAATATAAAAGCATGATGCAAAATGGACGTATCAACTCCCCCAAGCTTAGACCTCGCTTGTCCTCTAGCAGAAGCTGATAACGATAAATATGTCCACATGTTTAGAGATAGAGGTGTCGATAAAATAAAATACGGACATGAGGGCATCATGATCATTCTTATAACAGCAACATACATATATTTTTTCATATGATTTCTTATGCTCAAATAATAATCTGTTCACAATGCAAAGTATGAATCAGAAACTCCATTGAGAACTAACAAACTATAATCTCAGTCATTGAAGCAATTGCAATTTATCATAACATCGGAAAGAGTCAACATAAGAGCTTTTCAGCAAGTCCACATACTCAACTATCATTTAGTCTTTCACAATTGCTAACACTCACACAATACTTATGGGTATGGAGTTTTAATCAGACACAGAGAAAGATAGGGGCTTATAGTGTTGCCTCCCAACCTTTTACTTCAAGGGTAATGTCAACAATAATAATTCATGCTAAGTTACATCCAAAGGATATATATCAGGATCTTTCCACCACAATGTGCTTGCCAAAGGATAAATGTAAAAAGGAAAGGTGAAGATCACCATGACTCTTGCATAAGGTAAAAGTAAAAGATAGGCCCTTCGCAGAGGGAAGCAGAGGTTGTCATGCGCTTTCATGGTTGGATGCACGAAATCTTAATGCAAAAGAACGTCACTTTATATTGCCACTTGTGATATGGACCTTTATTATGCAGTCCATCGCTTTTATTTCTTCCACATCACAAGATCGTATAAAGCTTATTTTCTCCACACTAATAAATCATACATATTTAGAGAGAAATTTTTATTGCTTGCACCGATGACAACTTACTTGAAGGATCTTACTCAATCCATAGGTAGATATGGTGGACTCTCATGGGAAAACTGGGTTTAAGGATATTTGGGAGCACAAGTAGTATCTCTACTTGGTGCAACAATTTGGCTAGCATGAGGGATAAAGGCAAGCTCAACATGGTGGATGATCCATGACAATATACTTTATTTCAGATGTAAGAAAACATAACCCATTACATTGTCTTCCTTGTCCAACATCAACTCTTTAGCATGTCATATTTTAATGAGTGCTCACAATCATAAAAGATGTCCAAGATAGTATATTTATATGTGAGAACCTCTCTTTCTTTATTACTTCCTATAAATTGCAACGATGACCAAAACTATGCTTGTCAACTCTCAACAACTTTTAATCATCATACTCTTTATATGTGAAGTCATTACTCTCCATAAGATCAATATGATCTCTTTGTTTCTTGTTATTCTTACTTTTTCTTTTATTCACTCAAGATCATAGCAAGATAATCAAGCCCTTGACTCAACACTAATCTTTATTATATATAGCTCACAGACTCGATTACATAGAAGGATCATAAAACAAAACTCAAAACTAGATCATACTAAAACTTTATTCTACTAGATCAAGATGTTACCAAAAGGATCGAACTAAGAAAAACGGTAAAGATAGGAGTGTGATGGTGATACGATACTGGAGAATCTCCCCCAAGCTTGGCAGTTGCCAAGGGGAGTGCCCATACCCATGTGATTATCTCTCCTTCTTCGGAGGTGGTGATGATGGAGTTGTTGATGATGTAAATTGTGCTTTCACCTTCTTCATATTGTAATTGAGGAGAGCAATTTCCTCCTTTAAATCATCGACCTCCGATTCCATCTTCAAGATCTTGTCACATAAATCCCCTTTGCTTTTCTGCCGAAAATGAGAAGGAATAGATCGGTTGTTAGATAGTTTAGCCCTCTTAGGAAGACTAGACTTCTTGAACTTCACGTGCATATTCCCAGGTTGAGGTAGAGGAACATCCTCCTCCTTCGAACTTGAATCATTGATCCTCATCAAATGAGCATCCTCCTCCTCATCCGTAGTTCGACCACAAGGAGATAAATCCCCATCACTAGTAGAAAAAGGGCCTTTAGTCTCGGCTCATAAGGTCCTTTAGTCCCGGTTCTGGAACCGGGACTAAAGGGTCGTTACTAAAGCCTCCCCCTTTAGTCCCGGTTCTTACACGAACCGGGACTAAAGGCCCTCCACGTGACCGCTTCCTGGAGGTCCACCTTTAGTCCCGGTTGGTAACACCAACCGGTACTAAAGGAAATTTTATGATTTTGTTTTGAAATTTTTGTTTTGAATTTTTTTTTTCAAATTTTTGAATTATTTTAACCTCTAATCTCTAATCACACCTCATCACTACTCAATTTAATCTCTAATCACCCCTCATCATTCCAAATCATCTAACTTCCCGGACGGTCACCCATCCTCTCACTACTCCAGCCCGAGCACGCTTAACTTCTGGGTTCTATTCTCCCTCGTTTCCAAGTCTGCACTTGTTGTTTTCCTGACAATAGTAAGATGTCAATCCTATTAACCCTCAGGAATTTAGCTTGAGCATGAAGTCACACATTTCACTGTTTGAGTTTGAAACTATTGTTCTAAAAAACAATAATTATTTAGTAACACTAATATTTCTTGAATAAGTAGTTTGACCATAGTTTGACCACAGTTTGACCATAGTTTGACCACAGTTTGACCAGATTTGACCAAAATTCAAAAAACTGAAATAATTATTTAGTAACACTAATATTCTTGAATAATTATTTAGTAACACTAATACTTCTTGAATAAGTAGTTTGACCATATTTGACCAGATTTAACAAAAATTCAAAAAAAAACAGAAATTTGAGCATAACTTTTATTCCTTTTAGAATTTGAGGATTCTAAAAATTTGCAAACAGTCAAAATCGTATGCGTATTTTCGTGCTGAACATTTTGATATATTATATGTTTTTTTCTGACATCGTATGCAAAAGTTATAGCCGTTTTACATTTTCCCTACACTTTTTGCAAAACATGTCCAAATTTAAGATTTTAAATTTTCCTAACTAGTACATGTAGTAACATAACTACATCTGGAAGCATTTTAATTTTTGAAGTTTTTATCATTTTGTTTTGCTTTTTACAAAACTGAAAAGGCGATCCACAGGGGGGGTAGAGTTTGAAAATGGGACCTTTAGTACCGGTTCGTGCCATTAACTGGTACTAATGCCTCAAACCCCATTAGTACCGGTTGGTGGTTCGAACCGGGACTAAAGGTCTAACCTTTAGTACCGGTTGGTGCCACGAACTGGTACTAATGGGCATCGCACCCTTTAGTCCCGGTTCGTGGCACCAACCGGGACTAAAGGTCCCATTTGAACCGGGACTAATGCCGGGACGGTGCCCTAGCCGCTCGAACCGGGACTAATGCTCACATTAGTCCCGGTTCGTAATGCAACCGGGATTAATGCTCTTTTCTGGCCGAACCAAAGCCCTATTTTCTACTAGTGATAGGTCTTTGGGTCAGCAATGAGGTGGGAGACATAGCTCTCCCCGTCGGAATCCTGAGATGGCATCTTGCTCTAAATCTGCTACAGAAATAGCTAGAAACAAAAACAGAGGATATTTGCGTGATACGTTGGTCAAAACCTTCGGGAGATTATATAGTGAATTTTTACCGACCAAAGGAAGTATTGTGAAAGAAAACGGAGTCCGGAGAGCACACGAGGTGCCCATGAGGCAGGGGCGCGCCCAGGGGGTAGGGCGCGCCTCCCACCCTCGTGGAAGCCTCGTGTCCTTCTCGGAGTGCTTCTTATTTTCCTATTTTCTTAAATATTCCAAAACGGAGAAAAATTGCCATTAGAACTGTTTTGGAGTCGGTTTACTTACCGTACCACATACCTATTCCTTTTCAAAGTCAGAAACGTTCTGGAAAGTGTCCCTTATGTATTCCTCTGTGGTTACGGTTTCAATAACATTAATTTCAACATTTATAGGATTACCTGAAATATAATGTTTGATTCTTTGACCGTTCACCACTTTCGGATTTGTGCCTTCGAAGTTGTTGATTTTTATAGCACCGGAACGATAGACCTCCTCGATAACGTAAGGGCCTTCCCATTTAGAGAGAAGTTTTCCTGCAAAAGATCTTAAACGAGAGTTGTATAGCAACACATAATCACCTACGTTAAACTCACACTTTTGTATCCTTTTGTCATGCCATCTTAAACAATTTGGCATTCTCATAGGCTTGGGTTCTCCATTCATCAAGTGAGCTAATGTCAAATAGCCTCTGTTCACCGGCAAGTTTGAAATCATAATTGAGCTCTTTAATGGCCCAATATGCCTTGTGTTCTAGTTCGAGAGGTAAGTGACATGCTTTTCCATAAACCATTTTATACGGAGACATACCCATAGGATTTTTATATGCAGTTCTATAGGCCCATATGCATCGTCAAGTTTCTTGGACCAATTCTTTCTAGATCTATTAACAGTATTTTGCAAAATTAATTTGAGCTCTCTATCACTACAAGAATCAGCTACTTTGGCGTCTGCCACGGCAGACGGCAAAGGCCTTTGCCGTCTGCCGCGGACGGCAAAAGGCTTCGGCAAAGTAGGCATCGGTAAAGAGCTTCTTTGTCGTCTGCTTTTTGAAGCAGACAGCAAAGGGGCCTTTGCCGTCTGCCAGCGGACGGCAAAGGTCATGGCTCTTTGCCATCTGCTGGCAGACGGCAATGACTGGCTCTTTGCCATCTGCTGGCAGACGGCAAAGACTGGCTCTTTGCCGTCTTCCAGCACATGCCAAATAGCCAGCAGATGGCAAATAGCCTATATTGCCCCATTTAATTATATTTTTTCTTATATCAATTCATTTTCACAGAAAATCAAACACACACACACACACACACACACACACACATATATATATATATATATGACCAATAGTCATGAACACATAGTAGCACGTTTCATCCATACATATACATAGTTTCATCAATATTACACAGTTTCATCCATAGGTAGCAAGTTTCACAAAGTCAAAACAAAAACTATAGACAAGCACTCCATATCTGAAATTACAAGAAATGACCTAAAACTAAATATCTATTTTCCTAAAAATTATCTTATTACTAAGATCTTCTCTGGATCTTCTTCTTTTCTTCCAACCTGCATAACAAAAACACTAAGAAAGAGAGAATGGGTTAGGAGTAGAAATGTAGCATTTCACTTGGTGAAATGCAATGTTCAGTTTTTATGTAAGTTTAACACATGGAAAGCTGGAGAGCATGCTGAGAGGTTTCTTGCCTGAGGACCAGGGTAGCCACCAACGGGCCAGCCAAGGGGCCAGTTCACATCCTTCTGGAGGAGAGTGTACTCCTGCTCAATTCCATACCTGTTTGGGTTCAGAGATAGGCCTAATCAGTGCTAATCTATATTGTACAACTTATTATGTTCTCACGTGTGTATGTGTGTTAAGACACAAGAGCGCTACTACAACTTTTATATGAAACACTGCAACAACAAAAAACTTGAAATATCGACGGAGGTATTCGTACCATGTCTCCTCAGCTGCAACCTTCGAGGTGTTGAAGATCTTGGCAGCATTGTGCCTCTTGTTGGTGGGGATTGGAACACCTTGTGGTGTGTAGCAGTCGCACATAACCTACAAGGAGTAATAAATAGGAAAAGATCAACAAACCAATGACTTTGCGCCAAATACAGTAGAAACTTGGCCTCTGATTTAGCTGAAGCTTTTTTTTCTCAGTTGAAGTATTTAAGATTTGTGTTAGTCAAACAGTTGTGTGAAAGGCCAAGTTGTTTCTCTGAAGAGACAGTCTCATATGCAATTAATTATGAGCCAAGTAGGTCAACTAGTGGAATTTTAGAGTGTTTACACAACAGGGCGCAAACACCTGGTTATTTTGTCCACCAGATCACACATATGTCCAAGCACATCAAACAGCCACAAAATTCAGTTTTCATTTTTAAAGTTAAGCCACAAAATTCAGTTTTTTATTTTTAAAATTTAGCGGTGCCCAGAAACAATGTTTTCCTATGATTTTTTTTCAAAGAACCATCTGCATCTTACTTTTCCTACTTTATGGCATCCAACATCTTTGGTGCATAAAAAGTTTGAAAGAAGCATGGAAGATAAAAAGTAGCGAGGACTTACAAGGAGGTTGTCACCCCTCCTGAACGGGTCCTTAAAAATGGCCTGGGGGATTCATCAGAAACAAAAAGAAAAAACAGCTTGTAAGCAAACAAGGAAAGTAGAAATACTGTAAGTAAAACGCTATACCAAAGCTTCAGTCAATTATGTTCAAGAGAGGGCACAAAAGGTGCAGTGTTTCCGCATGAGATAAAAATAGATGACGTGGACTTAGGTGTAGAAAATTACCACCCTCCAAAACAAACGACATACCTTTTATATGCAACAAAGTAAAGAAGTTTACAAATTAACAGCTTGTCTGAATCTATTTCTAATGTGAGAAAGTAGGTTACTAAAATAACTTACATGTAGTTTATCAATAGGAACAGACATAAACAAGGTGATACATCCGTATTAAACTTGGATAGTACCAACTTGGTTTCAGGGGCAACAGTATATATATTTTTTATTGGTGAATAGTTAAGAAAATAATACCACTCTTACCCACCCCTCAAGGGAAGGTTAATTATCACATTCACCATTGTCAGTCACAACTGCTAATGAGCACAAAAATGCAACTAAAGCCTAATAAAGAACATTCACATTTCTGTACTGAATGATCATGCTGCATATGAGCCAAGCACATAAGAATCATTATGCGAACTGCATATGCCATGTCTAAAAAAGGAATTGCTCTTTGCGTAGTAGAAATTAAATCAATAGTTTGGAGAGAACTATACAGAAATAACAAAAATATTAGGGAGATGTTGCTGCTAGTTGCGTGCAGCTGCGTGCTTTGCCTCATGCAAAGAAAGTAGAACATTGTGTTTACCAACTGCAAATATTTGTGGTTGTTCTTCCATTAGCAATGGTATCTACTTGGCAACAGCAAAAGGATGAAATTTAGCTACATAAATATTTGGTGTTTCTCCAAATTCTAAAGATGAAATAACTGAACATTGAAAGAATAGTAAAAAATATACAAAGCAAGGATACACAAGCACACACAGCACACGCGCATGTAGGCAGAACTGGCCCAGCCATGGCCGCCGCGACATGGGTTCCTCACCGCCGCCGCCGCGACATACATGGATCAGAGGTAGATACATAGGAGAGGAGTGCATAGGGAGAGGAATCGAGGGTTGGTACCATGGGCGTACGTGCGGGCCTGCAGCCGTCAAGGCGGGAGGCAAGTTGAAGGGCTCGGGGGTGGGGAGGGGGGCGTCTCTCTCTATGCTCGGCCCTGGTAGCTGCACGGCGCCGGAGATCTCGTGTATGGGCTGCAGCACGACCCTGGTGGCCGATGGGCTTGGCCGGCGCTGCTCCGGCGAGGGGCATCAATCAGGCGAGGAGGAGGCCCGTGCGGCGAGGGGGAGGCCGGATCCGGAGTGGCCGGACCTCCCGCGGCCGAATCCGGGCGCGAGGCAGCGTGGGGCGGCGGCGGCGACGCGGGGACGCGGGCGGGGCGCAGAGGAGCTCGGTGCTCGGCTCCCATGGCGGCGGCAGATCTTGAGGTTGGGGCGACGGGCGATGAGGCTTCCGCGGCGGGGCCGCGAGCTTGTGGGGAGGTGGTGGCGCGCAACACGGCGCAAGCGGTAGCGCGAGGCGGCGGGGCTCCTGGGTTCCGGTGAGGTGGCGGCGCGCACCGGCGGGCGAAGGCAAGGTGGCGCAGCGACACGGGGTCGAGGGAGGCGGGGTCAGGCGGCGCTCGGCTGTGGGGCAGGGGCGTAGAGAGAGGGGATAGAGATAGAGGAGGTGGGGGGAACGGTTTTCTTTTTACCCGAACAAAAGATAGCCACCCTCTTTGCCGTCCGCCAGCAGATGGCAAAGAGGGGGGTGGACCGTTGCAGTGTACTGGCATCCGCTGGCACCTCTTTGTCGTCCGCTGGCAGATGGCAAAGATTCTTTGCCATCTGCCAGCAGACGGCAAAGATATGACATTCTTTGCCATAAGCCACTTCTTTGCCGTCCATTTTTTGCAAGCTGACGGCAAAGACCTTCTTTGCCGTCCGCCAGCAGACGGCAAAGAATAGGCTGACGGCAAAGAAGCAAATTCCAGTAGTGTATTACTCAATTCTACTTTACCACTAGGCTGCGGATGATACGGAGATGCAATTCTATGATTAACATCATACTTATCAAGCATTTTATGAAAGGCACCATGAATAAAATGTGAACCACCATCAGTCATTAAATATCTAGGGACTCCAAACCTCAGAAAAATAACTTCTTTAAGCATCTTAATAGAGGTGTTATGATCAGCACTACTAGTTGGAATAGCCTCTACCACTTAGTAACATAATAAACAGCAACTAAAATATGTGTATACCCATTAGAGGAAGGAAACGGTCCCGTGTAATCAAAGCCCCAAACATCAAATGGTTCAATAACAAGTGAATAATTCATAGGCATTTCTTGGCGTCTACTAATATTACCAATTCTTTGACATTCATCACAAGACAAGACACACTTACGGGCATCCTTGAAGAGAGTAGGCCAATAAAAACCGGATTGCAATACCTTATGTGCAGTTCTATCTCCAGCGTGGTGCCCTCCATAAGCCTCGGAGTGACACTTGCGTAGGATCTGTTCCTATTCATGCTCAGGTACACAACGTCTAATAACACCATCTAGTCCTTCTTTATAAAGATGTGGGTCATCCCAGAAGTAATGTCTCAAATCATAATAAAACCTTTTCTTTTCCTGGTATGTGAAACTAGGTTGTATAAATTTAGCAACAATGTAATTAGCATAATCAGCATACCATGGAGCAGTACGAGAAGCATTTATGACAGCTAATTGTTCATTAGGAAAGCTATCATCAATAGGTAGTGGGTCATCAAGAACATTCTCTAACCTAGATAAGGTGTCTGCAACGGGGTTCTCAGCTCTCTTTCTATCAATAATATGCAAATCAAATTCTTGTAGCAAGAGAACCCATCTAATAAGTCTAGGTTTAGCATCTTTCTTTTCCATAAGGTATTTAATAGCAGCATGATCAGTGTGAATAGTTACTTTAGAATCAACAATATAAGGTCTGAACTTATCACAGGCAAAAACAACTGCTAAAAATTCCTTTTCAGTAGTAGCATAATTTCTCTGGGCATTGTCTAGAGTTTTGCTAGCATATTGAATAACATTTAATTTCTTATCAACTCTTTGCCCTAGAACAGCACCTACAGCATAATCACTAGCATCGCACATAATTTCAAAGGGTAAATTCCAATCAGGTGACTGAACAATAGGTGCAGAAATTAATGCTTTCTTAAGTATTTCAAATGCTTCTACACAATCATTATCAAAGACGAAAGGAATATCTTTTTGTAATAGATTAGTCAGAGGCCGAGAAATTTTTGAGAAGTCCTTAATGAACCTCCTATAAAAACCGGCATGACCTAGGAAACTTCTTATACCTTTGATGTCCTTAGGACACGACATCTTTTCAATAGCATCAACTTTAGCTTTATCAACTTCAATACCTCTTTCAGAAATTTTATGCCCCAAGACAATGCCTTCATTAACCATAAAGTGGCACTTCTCCCAATTCAAGACAAGATTAGTTTCTTCACATCTCTGGAAAACTCGATCAAGGTTGCTCAAGCAATCATCAAAAGAGGATCCATAGACGGAGAAATTATCCATGAAAACCTCACAAATCTTTTCACAAAAGTCAGAGAATATAGCCATCATGCATCTTTGAAAGGTAGCAGGTGCATTACATAAACCAAAAGGCATACGTCTATAAGCAAAAGTACCGAAAGGGCAAGTAAAAGTGGTCTTTTCTTGATCATCCGCTGACACAGGTATTTGAGAGAAACCAGAGTAACCATCTAGAAAGCAAAAGTGGGTATGTTTGGATAGTCTTTCTAGCATTTGATCAATGAAAGGCAAAGGGTAATGATCCTTTTTAGTAGATTTATTTAATTTACGGAAATCAATTACCATCCTATAACCTGTAATAATCCTTTGCGGGATCAATTCATCTTTATCATTAGGAACGATAGTAACACCTCCCTTGTTAGGGACACAATGGATAGGACTTACCCACTAACTTTCAGCAACAGGATAAATTATACCTGCCTCAAGGAGCTTTAGTATTTCCTTTCTTACCATTTCTTTCATCTTAGGATTTAGCCGTCGTTGGTGATCAATAACTGGTTTGGCGTCTTTCGTCAAATTTATTTTGTGTTGACATAGAGTGGGACTAATGCCCTTATGATCATCAAGAGTATATCCAATAGCAGCACGGTGCTTCTTCAGAGTTTTCAATAATTTTTCTTCCTCCTTCTCTGAAAGGTTAGCACTAATCATAACAAGATATATCTTCTTTTCATCAAGATAAGCATACTTAAGAGTATCAGGTAATGGTTTAAGCTCAAACACGGGATCACCCTTGGGTGGAGGAGGATCCCCCAGGATTTCAACAGGCAAGTTGTGTTTCAGAATAGGTCCCTATTTAAAGAATATTCATCTAATCCCCTTCTTCCATTCATAAACATATCATTTTCATGGTCTAGCAAATATTGTTCTAAAGGATCATTAGGAGGCACAACAATAGAAGCAAGACTAATTATTTCATATTTACTAGGCAATTCCTCATCACGGGGTTGTCTACGAAATTTAGAGAAATTAAACTCATGAGACATATCACAAACCAATAGTAACAACATCCTTTTCGCAATCTATCTTAGCATTGACAGTATTCAAGAAGGGTCTACCAAATATGATGGGACAAAAGCTATCTTGTGGGGAACCAAGAACAAGAAAATCAGCAGGATATTTACCTTTCCCACACAAGACTTCAACATCTCTAACAATCCCAATCGGTGAAATAGTATCTCTATTGGCAAGCTTGATGGTAACATCGATATCTTCTATCTCAGCAGGTGCAATGGCATGCATAATTTCTTCGTATAAAGAATGAGGTATTGCACTAGCACTAGCACCCATATCACATAAGCCATGATAACAATGATCTCCTATTTTAACAGAAATAACAGGCATGCCTACAATAGGTCTATTTTTATTTTTAGAATCGGGTCTAGCAATTCTAGCAGTTTCATCACAGAAGTAAATAACATGCCCATCAATATTATCAGCCAAGAGATCTTTAACCATAGCAACATTAGGTTCCACTTTAATCTGCTCAGGAGGTGTATAAGTTCTAGTATTACTTTTACGAACCACAGTTGAAGCTTTAGCATGATTCTTTATCCTAACAGGGAAAGGCGGTTCTCAACATAAGCAATAGGAACAATAGGATCATTATAAGTGATAGTCTTTTCTTCAACTTTAATAGGTTCAGCTACTTTTACTTCTATGGGAGGATGATATTTAAACCACTTCTCCTTAGGGAGATCAACATGAGTAGCAAATGATTCACAGAAAGAAGCTACTATCTCAGAGTCAAGTCCATATTTAGTGCTAAATTCACGGAAAACATCGGTGTCCATAAAAGATTTAACACAATAAAACTTAGGCGTTATACTTGACTCCTTACCTTTGTCGAGATCCCAATCTTCAGAGTTGCATTTATTTCTTTCCAATAAATCCCATTTCAATTAAATAGTCTTCATCATAAAAGAACCAGTACAAGAAGTATCGAGCATGGAGCGATTGTTGTCAGAAAGCCGAGCATACAAATTTTGAATAATCATTTCTCTTGAGAGCTCATGATTGGGGCATGAATATAACATTGACTTAAGCCTCCCCCAAGCTTGAGCGATGCTTTCTCCTTCACGAGGCCAAAAATTATATATATAATTACGATCACGATGAACAAGATGCATACGATAAAACTTCTGGTGAAATTCCAATTTCAATCGTTTGTAGTCCCATGATCCCATATCATCACATAGCCTATACCATGTCAATGCCTCTTCCTTCAAAGATAAAGGGAAGACCTTCTTCTTGATAACATCATCGGCCATACCTGCAAGCTTAAATAATCGACAAACTTCATCCACATAGATTAGGTGCAAATCGGGATGCATTGTTCCATCTCCTGCAAAAGGATTAGCTAGCAATTTCTCTATCATACCAGAAGGAATTTCAAAGTAAACATTTTCAGTAGGTTCAGTAGGTTGAGGAGCAACTATTTGCTCTACTGGTCGGGGTGAAGATACCCCGAACAAGCCCCTCAAAGGATTACTTTCCATAGTAGCAAGTGACAGTAAATTTCAGCACACTATATAAAATTTTCCTTACCAAATTCCACCTACCAAAGGCGCTTCACTCCCCGGCAATGGCGCCAGAAAAGAGTCTTGACGACCCACAAGTATAGGGGATCTATCGTAGTCCTTTCGATAAGTAAGAGTGTCGAACCCAACGAGGAGCAGAAGGAAATGACAAGCGGTTTTCAGTAAGGTATTCTCTGCAAGCACTGAAATTATAGGTAACAGATAGTTTTGTGATAAGGTAATTTGTAACAAGTAACAAGTAACAAGTGTAAATAAAGTGCAGCAAGATGGCCCAATCCTTTTTGTAGCAAAGGACAGGCCTGGACAATTTCTTATATGAAGGAAAACGCTCCCGAGGACACATGGGAATTATCGCCAAGCTAGTTTTCATCATGTTCATATGATTTGTGTTCGGTACTTTGATAATTTAATATGTGGGTGGATCGGTGCTTGGGTGCCGTCCTTTCTTGGACAAGCATCCCACTTATGATTAACCCCTATTGCAAGCATCCGCAACTACAAAATAAGTATTAAGGTAAACCTAACCATAGCATGAAACTTATGGATCCAAATCAGCCCCTTACGAAGCAACGCATAAACTAGGGTTTAAGCTTCTGTCACTCTAGCAACCCATCATCTACTTATTACTTCCCAATGCCTTCCTCTAGGCCCAAACAATGGTGAAGTGTCATGTAGTCGACGTTCACATAACACCACTAGAGGAAAGACAAAATACATCTCATCAAAATAGCGAACGAATACCAAATTCACATGACTACTAATAGCAAGACTTCTACCATGTCCTCAGGAACAAACGTAACTACTAACAAAGCATATTCATGTTCATAATCAGAGGGGTATTAATATGCATAATGGATCTGAACATATGATCTTCCACCAAATAAACCAACTAGCATCAACTACAAGGAGTAATCAACACTTCTAGCAACCCACAGGTACCAATCTGAGGCTTTAGGACAAAGATTGGATACAAGAGATGAACTAGGGTTTGAGAGGAGATGGTGCTGGCGAATATGTTGATGAAGATTGACCCCCTCCCGATGAGAGGATTGTTGGTGATGACGATGACGATGATTTCCCCCTCCCGGAGGGAAGTTTCCCCGGCAGAACAGCTCTGCCGGAGCCCTAGATTGGTTCCGCCTCGTGGCGGCGGAGTTTCTTCCCGAAAGCTTGCTTATGATTTTTTCTCGGACGAAAGACTTCATATAGCAGAAGATGGGCACCAGAGGCCTGCCAGGGGGCCCACGAGGCAGGGAGGCGCGCCCAGGGGGGTAGGGCGTGCCCCCACCCTCGTGGCCAGGGTGTGGGCCCCCTCTGGTATTTTCTTCGCTCAGTATTTTTTATAAATCCCAATAATGCCTTCCGTGGAGTTTCAGGACTTTTGGAGTTGTGCAGAATAAGTCTCTAATATTTGCTCCTTTTCGAGTCCAGAATTCCAGCTGCCGGCATTCTCCCTCTTCATGTAAACCTTGTAAAATAAGAGAGAATAGGCATAAGTATTGTGACATAATGTGTATTAACAGCCCATAATGCAATAAATATCAATATAAAAGCATGATGCAAAATGGACGTATCAATCTGCATGCCACCACAGAGGTGCCTCCTGAGCCTTGGGTCCAAAGTAGTTGTTGGCGGCGTTTGGAACCCTTGGGCTCAAGGGTGGCTCGCTCTGCTGGCATTGGGCAAGTTACCCCGGCAAGGCTCTTGCCGGGGGAGTCCACCTTGCCCCTTTGCTCTTTTATGCTTCTGGTCTTGGCGTCGCCTTTATTGGCCTTGTGCTTCGGTTTCCCTCCGGCTTCCCTCCTCTGCTTTATTAAGTGTGGCCGCGGGCGCGGCTCTGACTGCCCATGCACAAGTAAAGGGGTCAAAAGAAGAGCCCCTACTTTTGTACACCGACAGGAGCCCCCGGGCCTGGGCCACACATAAGCGCGACGCGTTGTTGGGCTAGGCCCAGAACGGTGCGCGGGCAGGTGGGGCGGATTTTACCGCAGTTACTTTTCGTCCGCTGTGCTTCCCCACGACCCGCGTTGAACGCGCGACGTGGAGGGTCGTGCGTGACGTGGGGGTCATGCGTGGGGTGGTTCCCGCACGCATGCGTCACATCGCAGTTAATGGGAAAAGAGGCGGCCCTCGCCTTCCCCGTAAAAAGGAATAACCGCGGGCGCGCTGCTCATTTACCCCATGCGCCTTATCCAATCTTGGAACCATCGTCCCCTTCTTCCTCCCTCTCAAGCTCTTGCTCCCGCTCGCCGACGCCGTGCCTTTGTCTTCCCCGACCGCCATGGCGCCCAAAACCAGCAGAGGCAAGGGGGTGGCCAGGGACACCGGGGAGAAGGAGCCACCGGTGAGCGAGTTGGCGGTGCGGCGGACGCAACATGCCTACTTTTAGTCGACGGTCAACGAGGTCGAACTCCGGGACTACTTCAAGCACCTGTGGGGGTGCAAGACGGGAAGCGAGATGATGGGGCATCCGGCCACGCGCGTCATCCCCGCCGCCTTCGCTGAAGCCGGCCCGAATCGGTACCCATTCTTCGTCAATTACTTCTCCTGCGGGCTCTGTCCCCCTTCTCTGATTCCTTCAATGATGTCATGCACACCTACGGCTTCCACCTTCTGGATTTTACTCCAAATGCCATGGTGTGCATGGCTCTTTTTGCGCACCTCTGCGAGGGTTTCCCCGGGGTGCATCCCAACACGGCGCTCTTCCGCCACTACTTCTTCCCTCGGATCCAAAAGGGGGGCGCCATTTCCGGTTGCATCACCTGGATCCCAAGGTCCAAGGGGACATACCCGGACGACGCCCAGAAGGAGAGGAGGGAGGAGTGGCGGGGCCGGTGGTGCTGGATTGAAGAGAAGGATTCGCATGACTTTTGCCGGGTCCGTCACGCACCGCCGGTCCGCAGAAAGGAGTGGAGTGATGTCGATGTCAATGACAAGAAGCTCACGGTCGCCACCACCAGGATTCTTCGTCTCACCGAGGCCGAGCTCACCCTTGAGATGATCGGGGCAGATTTCATCCGCCGCTGAATTGCTCCGCTGCACAACAAGGGGAGGCCGGCCTGGCTCTTCACGAACGCCGCCGACATCATGAGGCTCCGCCCCGGCATGGACCACAACCTCACGGTGATGGGGCACGCGCACTTCTGCCAGCGGCTCTGCTAGCTCGACGTGAACCGCAACGGCAAGGTCGAGCCGTCCGGCAAGACCGCGAAGGCTGCCGCGAAGGCCGGCAAGGTCGCTAAGGGCCCCTTGTTTGGGTTGCCGGTGGGCGTGGTCCCGCTGAGCAACAACTCACGCCGAAATGACATCATCGCCATGATACCGGAGTTCAACGCGCACGGCCTCGTCCCAAGTTGGGCCGAGCCGCCGGCGGATCAGGTGCATGAGTTTTTTGACACCTTGGAGGAGAAGTACGTCCGCGCCGAACCACGGCTCATCCAGGACACCACCCAGGTGGAGCAGAACTACATCGCCGCCAGGGCGGCGGAGGCAGAGCTCGCCAAGGAGGCCGGCAGCACCGGCAGCGTGGAGGACAAGGCCGTGGCGGCTGCGGGGGAAAAGGAGCTTGCCCAGTGGGCGGAGTCCGCTGGGGAGGCCAGCAGCGCCGGCACGGGGGCTCCTCTCATCGAGGATGTGGTCGACGAGTCGTCGGAGGAGGAGGCCGAGGCTGTCGATGCCCCAGCCCTGGGGAGAGGGCGAGTCCTGTGGCGGGCCACCTCCGGCGAGCCGATCCGGCCCGGCAGGGCCGTGCAACCGCGGCAAGCCCAGGAGGGGTCCGCGCGCCAGACAAGGGCCGCAGCGGCAAGAAGTTGGTGAAGGCCGCGGTGGCGAAGAAGAAAGCTACTGCCTCTTCTTCGTCCAAGCGCCCTTGGACTCCATCACCTTCGCCTCCTCTTGCAGATGTCGACGCGGAGGTCGTCTTCGATTTTGGGTCCCTCAGCCCAAGGAGGAAGAGGAAGGCAGCAGAAGAGGAGGTGGTAGATGAGTAAGTATCTTGCTCTCTTTTTTTTGTCATCTTCGTCTCCTCAGACCACGCCGCTTATCTTGAGTTGTTTCTATCTTTGTAGGGATGCGGAGACACTGGCCTAGAGAGTGAAAAGGGCCAGGGCTTCGGCGAGCAGCCAGCCCCCGGCAGGCGCTTCCGGTACACCGCTGGTGGTGTTGAGCAGCCCGGACAGCAGCCCCCGGCACAGCCCCAGCGTAAGTTCATCACTCACCCCTTGTCAATGTGTGTTGGGGGAATAATCTCTTGGTGCTGACCTTGCCCTGGTTGTAGGAGGAGGACGGCAGCAGGAGGAGCCGCCGAGGGCTACCCCCAACACGCCGCCCCCATCGACCACGCCGCCCCGAGGGGCGTCCCCAGCAAGGGCGCCAAGCACCGAGCCTATGCACACGGAGGAGGAGGAGGCGAACTCGGGCGCTGGTGGCTTCGCCTCGGCGCCAAATGTTGGCGGGGAGGGGACCTCTGCTTCCCAGCCCGGCACGGGTAAGTCACTCGCCTTCTATCCCTGTTCCTTTTTCTTTCTGAATCTTGGTCTTGGCTTCGCCTCATCCCCTTCTCGGTATCCAGATCCTTCCTCGGCGAATCCAGAGGATATAGACACCGTCATCGAGGATGTCGCCAAGGATGCCATGGCGGAGGCCGAGAAGATTGCCATCGAGGAGGCCGCCAAGGGTGCCACTGAGGACGCCACCAAGGGGCCTGCCGGGGAGCCCGGCAAGGCTGCTGCAGAGGAGGCCGGCAAGGCCGCTGACGGCCAACCTTCCTCCTCCGCTGCCTCTGGCTCAGGCAGGGACCTGAGGGTGGGCGAGGACCTATTCGTCCACCTCCCAGGGACGGCGAGCATCGGGGCGCCCGTCGAGGAGGTGGTGTTCGATGACGAGGTGCTTGTCGCCGCCGGGCTTGAGGTCGTTGACGAGCCAAGCGCTGGTGACGGTGGTTCCCAGGAAGAGCGGCTCCTCCAGGCCATGGGCACCAACTTCCGGAAGCTCCGGGCGCTTCACCGCGCTCACCTGGACAAGGCCAAGTCCAGGATGGCGGTGGTGGAGAAGGCGGAGGCGGACCTCGAGGGGCGCGTCGCCGAGGCGCAGGCTTGGTTCCGCCAGGCCTACAAGGACCTGAAGGCCGCCCAGGACGCGCTGGCTGAGCGCGACCTGGCGCTCGTCATTAAGCAGGCCGACATCGAGAAGGCCCAGGAACTAGCGAAGTAGGAGGCCGTTATGGACGAGGCTGCTCGGCACCAGCAGCAGGCTGCGCTAAACTCCCAGGAGGAGGACCTTGCCGCGCACGAGGAGAGGCTCACCGCAACGCTCCGCGGCAAGGACGTGGAGGTGGAGAAACTCGTCGTGCAGCGGACCCAGGAGCTGGAGGAGAGGCACAAGGAGGCACTCAATGCCCAGGCTCTGGTTCACGCCGGCAAGGTGAAGGAGCTGGAGGTGGAGCGGGACGAGTTGAAGGACCAGGTCCTGAAGCTGTCCAAGGAGAAGGACACGCTCAACGGTGCCCTGGTGGAGGTGCAGGGCACAGCCTTCGGCAAGGCCGAGCAGCTCTCCAAGGCCAACGACTCCATCAAAGACCTAAAGCGGAAGCTGGAGGGTCTTGAGGAGACGCTCTGGGAGGCCAAGGCCCGGGAGGAGACCCTGGCCAAGGATCTGGAGGCCAAAAATTAGCAGCGGAAGAACGAAGCCGCCAACCACAAGGATTTTGTGGAGTGACCTGCTGGATCGGCCGCCTCGAAGACGTCGCCGGCAGGATCACCATGCAGCTGGCTACCATGGGGATGCCAAATGTGAGGTACACCCCGGAGCGCAACGTGAGCCCCAACGCCAAGCTGACCCTGTTCTTCGAGGGTGTTCTCGGAGCCCTGGAGCATCTTCACTCCAATCGGGCGGCCTCTCTGGCCGATGAGGCCCGGAGACTTTGCCGGGATGCCATGACCAAGGTCCTCACCAAGGTGGCGCACTGGAATCCCAACCTCGACTTCGACGTCGCGCTGGAGAGCTTGCTGGAGGATGCGGACCTCGCGGTGCTCAAGGAGCGTATTGAGCCCATCATCAGCCGTATCGACGGAATCCAGAGGATAGAGGGCCAGCGCCGGGACTAGGCACCCCGTTTCTCACCGCCGCTGCAGGTTCATGACCAAGACAATTTTTATCTTTAGTTAGAACCGCAGCAACAATTTATGTAACATAACTCTGCAGTACTTTTGGAAACGATGCATGTTATTTCCCTGTTTGATCCCCCTTTGTATGTCCACCCTACGTGGATCGGGTAGGCTTGTCGGCGCCTAACCCAGGCCACGGCGCCTTGAGGATGGATCCCCAATAGCCTGCCGGGTATGCTTGCTACCAGGCAGACCACCTTACCACTCTCAACGCGGCCGCTCGAACTGTCGAGCTTGACTCGAGTCAGAATCGAGAGCGTTGCCAATTCCGGAAGGCTACCGTGCTGCTCTCGACGCGGCCGCTTGAGCTGTTGAGCGGACTCGAAACAGGGGAAGGGCGTTGCCAATAGCGGAAGGGCCCCTTTGCGTGCAGGTTTTCCATACATAGGGCAGGACCTCCAAGGACAATAACCGTATATATAAAAAGAAATTGCTTAAAGTTTCGCACAACTTAGCTTTTCGGTCGTTGCACGGGCGTCCACCGCATCTGCAGATGGTGCCGTCAAGCTTGGTCGTCTTCTTCCTTGGAACGACAGCCGCGATGAAGCTGTCGCTTCGATCAGACCAGATTTCCACCACTACACCCCTACCTGGCGCGCCAAAGATCTCGGGGGAAATCGACACCTATGGGATCACTGGGATCCCTTCTACGGTTGGCGGGCGCGAGGTTGTGCAAAGAGCAGGTCTGACAGGAAGCACACGGGTCGTTTAAAAGGGGTTGCCACAGTGGCACACAGGAGGTGGAAAGGTGTACAGTGCGCGAGCTTATCGCCCGGCATTATGGGACAAAGTGCATTAAATGCGCTACTTAGGTGTCCATTAGTTTTATCAGGGACGGGAACGAGGCCCGTCCCGTCCGTCGCCGCTCTGCCTCGCTTCGACACGCGCCCAGGCCAACAATGTGCGCAGCGCCATGTAGGCAGGCAGGCTGCTGAGGTGGCGCGGTGGCAGGGCCTTCACGAAGATCTGCATGCCACCACGCAGGTGTTTGCTGAGTCGGTGTAGAGGCCGTCCGTCGCCACGCATGTGCCTGCCCAGCTGGTTGAGCTAACAGCTTCTTGGGGACGGTGGTGGAGTCTTGGCAGGCGCGGGCCGGGCTGTGGCCCTGCTGATGCCGTCGGCAAGGGTCTTGCCAGTGGGGGGCGGCAAGGGTCTAGCCGTGGCGCTGCGGTCGACCCCGGCAAGGCGATTGCCGGGGGTCTTATGGACTTCCTCGGCTAGAATCCCGCCGAGGGTCGTCGTCTTCTGGTTCTCATCTGATCTCATGTATTCATGATCTTGACAAAGATCTGCATGCCACCACAGAGGTGCCTCCCGAGCCCTGGGTCCAATGTAGTTGTTGGCGGCGTTTCGAACCCTTGGGCTCAAGGGTGGCTCGCTCTGCTGGCGTTGGGCAAGTTGCCCCGGCAAGGCTCTTGCCGGGGCCGCGGAGGCCGCCCCGGCAAGGGTCTTGCGAGGGGAGTCCACCTCGCCCTTTGCTCTTTTATGCTTCTGGTCATGGCGTCGCCTTTGTTGGCCTTGTGCTTCGGTTTCCCTCCGGCTTCCCTCCTCTGCTTTATTAAGTGTGGCCGCGGGCGCGGCTCTGACTGCCCGTGCAAAATTAAAGGGGTCAAAAGGAGAGCCCCTACTTTTGTACGCCGACACACTCAGATCCCGTCAATGAAGCTCTTTTCTATGGAATTGCTCTAGTGCTTTACTTATATCTTTTTTGAGCACGGTGTGCTTTAGTATTTTGAAGAAATTATCTCTTGCTTCACTTAAATTAATTTGAGAGAAAGAAATATTATGCTCATGATCTTCACTTATATTTGTTTGAGCTTATCAAAAGCAATACATGAAATTTAGTTCCAAAGTGATAGATATCCAAGAAGGATATAATAAAAACTTTCATGAAGATCATTGGATAAAATAAACTTGATTCTTTGTAATAGTTTTGAGATATGATGATGTGATATATGAGTCATGTTGATGAGTAATTATGCTTTAGTAAGAATATGGGTGCTAAGGTTTGTGATTCCCTATGCAAGCACGAAAGTCAATAGTTGTGCAACGAAATTACATCCTACTTGTGGTGCATTATTCGGTGTTAATTATGCTCAATGCTCGCTTATGAGATTATTCGTTTCTTGGTTGGTCGCTTCTCAATCTTTTGCTAGCCTTCATTTTGCACTAAGTATGATCACTACTTGTGCATCCAAAATCCTTCAAACCAGTTTTGTCACATGAGTCCACTATACCTACCTATATGTGGTATTCTTTTGCCGTTCTAAGCAAATTTGTATGTGCCATCTCTAATTTTCAAAATAAATTTCTCTTTTGTGTGCTCGTACCGCTCGCAAGGCGGTGAGGGGTGGCCAATATTTTCCATGCTAGATGTGGTATTCTCACGATGAGTGTTTATTCACTTGTCATTGCACGAGAGTAATTAAAAGGTATTAGGGATGCCCAGTCCCGAAATGAAAAATGAATTTACTTTATGTTGTCAAATAATAAATTCCTTGGAAAGTGTTGGTATGGAGGGCACCCATGGATACGTTAGCCATGGAAAGTGAAAGTATGGTGAAAAAAGGAATATAGTTTATTTTCTGTTTGGGAACCGCCTATGATATATCTAGCATGGAAAGTGTTGGGAGCTCTAAGTCGTTTTCGTTGGTGGGAAAAGTATGCCTCTAAAAATGTTTTTATCTCTCAATTTTCGCTTTGAGCTCTGGCACCTATACAAATCCCTACTTCCCTCTGCGAAGGGTCATTCTTTTACTTTATGCAATTTCTATTTTTAATTTGAGTCTCCATCCTTTCTTATGAAGCACCAACTAGGGGGCACTATGATCGTACTTGAGCATTGGGTGTAGCTAATATGCAAGTGTGTTTCATGAATGGATCAATGATTGAGCATGATGGGCTAGGGATAACTTATTTTAGCGTTGATATTTTGAAAGACATTGTTGCTTGTTGATATGCTTGAGTATTTAAGTCATCATGCCAAAACTAGACTATTGCTTTGAACGATGTAAAAGTCCAAATGTCCATGCTATAAAGAAAAGAATATGAGATGACATGTTAGGCAGCATTCCACATCAAAAATTCTGTTTTTATCATTTACCTACTCGAGGATGAGCAGGAATTAAGCTTGGGGATGTTGATATGTCTCCAACGTATCTATAATTTTTTATTGTTCCATGCTGTTATATTATCATTCTTCGATGTTTCATAATCATTTTATAGTCATTTTATATCATTTTTTGGGTAATAACCTATTGACATAGTGCCAAGCGCCAGTTGATGTTTTTTGCATGCTTTTACATCACAGGAAATCAATATCAAATGGAGTCCAAACACTGCGAAACTTTTTGAGGATTTTTTATGGACCAGAAGACCATCAATGGGCCATAGCAGCACCTGGGGGTGCCCCAAGGGGGGCACAACCCACCAGGACGCGCCTGGGGGCCCAGGCGTGCCCAGGTGGGTTGTGCCCACCTCAGTGGCCTCCCACACCCCCTCTTTACCCTATAAATTCCGCAAAATTCCAAAAACCCTTCGGGGTTAACCTAGATCAGAAGTTTCGCCGCTGCAAGGCTAGGTAGCCACCGAAAACCAATCTAGACCCCATTACGGCACCCTACCGGAGGAGGGAATCATCTCAAGTGGCCATCTTCATCATCCCGACGGTCACCACGATGAGGAGGGAGTACTCCACCCTTGGGGCTGATGGTTTGTACCAGTAGCTATGTGTTTAATCTCTCTCTCTCTCTCTCTCTCTCGTGTTCTTGAGATGTCACGATCTTGATGTATTGCGGGCTTTGTTAATATAGTCGGATCATATGTTGTTTTCCCCTCTCTATCTTGTGGTGATGAATTGAGTTTTTCCTTTTGAGATTTCGTTGTTATCAGATTGAATACTTTTATAGATTTGAGAACACTTGATATATGTCTTGCAATTGAATACTCGTGGTGACAATGGGGTATCGTATTGATTCACTTGATATATGTTTTGGCACTAGTGTATTAAGTTCATGGAGAAACAGAGTAATGCAATAAGAACGATGACATGATGTAGAAAAGATCTATCTATGTACAGATAGACCCCAGCGTTTTATCCTTAGTAGCAACGATACATACGTGTCGGTTCCCCTTCTGTCACTGGGATCAAGCACCGTAAGATCGAACCCACTACAAAGCACCTCTTCCCATTGCAAGATAAATAGACCAAGTTGGCCAAAAAAACCCAAATATCGGAGAAGAAATACGAGGCTATAAGAAATCATGCATATAAGAGATCGAAGAAACTCAAATAACTTTGATGGGTATAAAAAGATAGATCTGATCATAAACTCAAAGTTCATCTGATACCAACAAACACACCCTAAAAAGAGTTACATCATATGGATATCCAAGAGACCATTGTATTGAGAATCCAGCGAGAGAGAGGAAGCCATCTAGCTACTAACTATGGACCCGAAGGTCTACAAAGAACTACTCACGCATCATCGGAGAGGTGCCAATAGAAGTGGTGAACCCCATCGTGATGGTGTCTAGATTGGATCTGGTGGTTCTGGACTCTGCGGCGGCTGGAATTTATTTTCGTCGACTCCCCTTGGGTTTCTGGAATATTTGGGTATTTATAGAGCAAAGAGGCGGTACCCGGCAACGGCACCAGAAATTCCTTTTGATGGTGGCTTGAAGCTACGCCAGTATTTCCCCGAAGAGGAAGGGATGATGCATCACAGCAGCGGTAGGTATTTCCCTCAGTGATGAAACCAAGATTATCGAACCAGTAGGAGAACCAAGCAACACAACGTAAACAACACCTGCACACAAATAACAACCAGTCGCAATCCAACGTGTTAAAGGGGTTGTCAAGCCCTTTTGGGGAACGGCACCAGAAATTGGCACGACGACAGGAGAAAGTTGTAATAGATTGATAATCGAACGCCAAAAAAATAAGAATAAAACGCAGAAACGTATTTTTGTATTTTTAGTTTAGTAGATCTGAAAATAAAAGCAAAGGAATCACTACTAGGGAAAACCTTATACACAAAATCTTAGCAGCAGCGCGGTACAGAAACAAGCGCTACTGCTAATTATCAGTAGCGCGAGAGCAAAAGAGGCGCTACTGCTACCCAGTTAGCAGTAGCGCGGCCCGCTGGAACCACGCTGCTACTAAAATCCACGGACAGTTCCCGCCACCCTAGGTTTAGCAGTAGCGTGCTCGAGGTAACGGCGCTACTGAAAACGAAATAGTAGTTGCGCGCTTTTTTGGGTGACGCTACCGCTAATTTTGAAACTGGCCACATGGTGGGCCCAACTTAGCAGTAGCGCGTGTGCAAGAAGCGCGCTGCTGCTACAACTTTAGCAGTAGCGCGGTTTACCGCCCGCGCTACTGCTAAGCCGCAGCATATACCACCTTTCGCCCCTCCCCGTCTCCCCCTCCCCCATCCTCTCTTCCTTACTTTCCCCACCTCCCACCTCCTCTCTCCTTCACTTTGCTTCTTCCTCACTACTTCTCCCCCCGTTACTCTCCTTCTTTTACCAACCTTTCTCTCTCTTTATTACTCCTAGCTAACTACACCACCTCCATTAATGCATCTCCTTTCTCTTTTTCCTTCCCCCTCCACTAGTTGAAGTTATCTCGTCCCAAATTAGCTAGCTAGGTAGATGTAGCATTTAGTGAAGTGACCTATGTACCCACTAACTAGATCTAGCTTTGTCAAGAAGAGCTTTGTCCACTTTTGGTCTACCTACCACATCATCATCTCCACCGTCTGCTCGATCTCGAGATAGGTGATTTTTCCATTCATGCTTTTGCAAGAATGGAAATATGTGTATGTGTGTGCGATATGATAATCGGGCGATATGATGGAAATTGTGTGTGTGGCATGAGGACGCCCAATTTTGTGCTTGTGAGTTGCCTATGTTTTGCCGAAATGTCGATTTATTTCCGTTTCGGTGAATTCCGGGCAAACTCTAGATCTACATGTCCTATTTTTAGGGAAGGTCATGCCGAATTTTTGTATGACTTTTTTGCATGCACACATTTTTATAATCAATTTGTTTATTATTACTGTGCAGGCGTTCATGTCAGTGGAATGATGGTGGACAGGTGGTTGTGGTCGGCGGTTCAGGACATGAAAGAAAATAACCTGACAGAGGTTTTATGTCCATGCCGAAAATGCAAATGAATAGTTTGGCTCGACCCCTATGACAATGGTCGTGTCGAAGTGCACCTGCTCATGACTGGTTTCATGGATGGCTATACTCGATGGATAATTGAAGATGAGGATGATGATGTTGAGGACGCCGACGGGGCAGGCAATGATGACACGGGGCAAGACGAAGAGATGATCGATAATGGCATCGGGGAAGAGGCCGGACATGGCGGCGGAGAAGGGGCCAGACATGGCGGAGGAGAAGGGGCCGGACATGGCGGCGGAGAAGGGGCCAGACATGGCGGCTGAGTGAACGTGGACTCCACGCCGCAGAGTTCGTCGGTACTAACTTCAATCGTGCGGGACCCTCATGTTCAAGCACTGCTTCGCAAGGAGACGAGTATTGAGAGAGCTGCTTCTAGAGAGGAGGCTAAGCTGCAGCAACTGGTGGTAGACCCGAACACTCCATTGTATGATGGTTGCAATCCTGGGGTGACCCGCTTGAGTTTCACGCTCCAACTCCTGAAGTCGAAGGCTAAAAACAAATGGACCGACACAAGCCTCGATGAGCATCTCAAGTACCTAAAGGATGTTCTTCCCGCGGGGAATTTATGTCCTACTAGTGTGGATGAGGCCAAGAAGATCGTGTGCCCTCTTGATCCGCCGCACATTAGATACCATGCATGCATCAACGACTGCATAATTTATCGGAAGGAGCACGCGGAACAAACAAGCTGTCCGGTGTGCAATGCTTCTCGATACAAGAAGGTCGGGAAGAAATGTCCCCTGAAAGTTGTATGGTACTTACCGATCACTCCACGTCTCCAGCGGTATTTCGTAGATCCCAAGGAAGCAAAACTCATGCGCTGGCACACGGAGAGGAAGAAGCCCAATGATGGAGATGATCCGAAGCTGAGACACATCAAGGATGGAAGCCAGTGGAGAGAGTTGAATGGCTTCTATCGGTATTTCAAATGTGATGCAGGGAACATCGTGCTCGGTGCGTGTACCGATGGCATGAATCCGCTTGGCAACCAGAACACCAACCATGGCACATGGCCCGTGTTTGTATGGATGTACAACCTCCCCCTGGTTGTGCATGAAGTCGAAGTACATTCACATGAGCATGCTGATTCAAGGGCGGAAACAACCAGGAAATAATATTAATCTGTATCTGGGGCTACTTCAAGAGGAGTTAGACACGTTATGGAAAACACCGGCCAAGACATGGGACGCCAGCAAATGCGAGTATTTCTACATGAGAGCCGCGCTGATCACGATGGTGCACGACTATCTCGGTTACGGATATGTCGCAGCCCAGGTGTGCCATGGATATTTCGGATGCACGGGGTGCATGGATGATATGACGTCTCAGCAGTTAACGTCAAGGAAAGATGGCGGGTCTGGGAAAATCGTGTACATGGGGCATCGAAGATGCCTCGATCAGGACGACCCGTGGAGAAACCGTGGAGATCTATTCAATGGTCATGCTGAGCATCGAGGACCTCCATGTAAGTGGAGTGATACGTCACCGTCGTATCTATAATTTTTGATTGTTCCATGCCAATATTCTACAACTTTCATATACTTTTGGCAACTTTTTATACTATTTTTGGGACTAACATATTGATCCAGTGCCCAGTGCCAGTTCCTGTTTTTGCATGTTTTTTGTTTCGCAAAAATTCCATATCAAACGGAGTCCAAACGGGATAAAAACTGACGGAGATTTTTTTGGAATATTTATGATTTTTGGGAAGAAGAATCAACATGATACGATGCCCGGGGGGCCATGAGGCAGGGGGGCGCCCCAGGGGGTCAGGCGTGCCCTAGACCCTCGTGGCTACCCCGTAAGGCGGTTTGAGCCCTTCTGTCGCCGCAAGAAAGCTAATTTCCAGATAGAAATCGTGTCCAAAATTCAGCCCAATCGGAGTTACGGATCTCCGGTTATAAAAGAAACGGTGAAAGGCCAGATCTGAGAGCGCAGAAACAGAGAGAGACAGAGAGAGATATCCAATCTCGGAGGGCCTCTCGCCCCTCCCACGCCATGGATATCAAGGACCAGAGGGGAAACCCTTCTCCCATCTAGGGAGAAGGTCAAGGAAGAAGAAGAAGGAGGGGGTTCTCTCCCCCTCGCTTCCGGTGGCGCCGGAGTGCCACCGGGGGCCATCATCATCACCGCAATCTACACCAACAACTTCACCGCCGTCATCACCAACTCTTCCCCCCCCCCTCTATGCAGCGGTGTATCCCCTCTTTTACCTGCTGTAATCTCTACTTAAATATGGTGCTCAACGCAATATATTATTTCCCAATGATGTATGGCTATCCTATGATGTTTGAGTAGATCCGTTTTGTCCTATGGGTTAATTGATGATCGTGATTGGTTTGAGTTGCATGTTTTATTATTAGTGCTGTCCTATGGTGCTCTCCGTGTCGCGCAAGCGTGAGGGATTCCCGCTGTAGGGTTTGCAATATGTTCATGATTTGCTTATGGTGGGTGGCGTGAGTGACAGAAGCACAGACCCGAGTAAGTAGGTTGTTTGCGTATGGGAGTAAAGAGGACTTGATACTTTAATGCTATGGTTGGGTTTTACCTTAATAATCTTTAGTAGTTGAGGATGCTTTCTAGAGTTCCAATCATAAGTGCATATGATCCAAGAAGAGAAAGTATGTTAGCTTATGCCTCTCCCTCAAATAAAATTGCAATAATGATTACCGGTCTAGTTATCGATTGCCTAGGGACAAATAACTTTCTCGTGACAAAAAGCTCTTTACTAAAACTAATTTAGTTGTGTCTTTATCTAAACAGCCCCTACTTTTTATTTACACGCTCTTTATTACCTTGCAAACCTATCCAAAAACACCTACAAAGTACTTCTAGTTTCATACTTCTTCTAGGTAAAGCGAACGTTAAGCGTGCGTAGAGTTGTATCGGTGGTCGATAGAACATGAGGGGATATTTGTTCTACCTTTAGATCCTCATTGGGTTCGACACTCTTACTTATCGAAAGAGGCTACAATTGATCCCCTATACTTGTGGGTTATCACGGAGCGGCACCGAAATCGATGGGCTGTTGAAAAGCTGGGAACAGTGCCCTGCACTAGGAAAGACGATGAAAAAGGCGCCGGAGCCGCTGCTGAAGGTATGGAAGACGAGGTCTGTGTTCTGGGACTTGGAGTACTGGCACAAACTCGACACACCTCATTGCCTTGATCAAATGCATATCTGTAAGAATGTCCATGAGAGCTTGCTCGCGACATTGATGAACATGCCGGATAAGACCAAGGATGGGCCGAAGGCAAGAAAAGACTTGCAATATTTGAATATCAGGGAAGATCTGCACATGCTGCCCCGTAAAAAGTCAGACGAGACAGAGACGGAGACAAAGGCACGGGAGAAGAAGGGCAAGAAAGTAAAGGAAGATGATTATTGCCCCCCTTCTTGCTTCACCTTAAGTCAGGCTGAGATCGATCAATTCCTTAAGTGCCTTACCGGAGTCAAAGTTAGTTCCTGTTACTGTGGCAAGATAAGCAGATATCTAGGCACGAACAAGAAAAGGTTCAGCGGGATGAAGTCCCATGACTGTCATGTGATGATGACACAGATATGATAATCCCCAAGTGCAGGGAATCATCATAGCAATTCCCAAAGGTGGAAGTGATAAGTATGGAGTGTCGAACCCACAAGGAGCTAAAGGTAAGGTCAATATTCTCTCAAGTCCCATCTGCCACTGATACGACTCTACGTACACCAAACGTTTGCTTCCAACTAGAAACGAGAAATAAAACTACATTGTGGGTATGAAGAGGATAACTTTGCATGCTATCGGAGAGCTAAAATATAAAAGTAGGTGTTGTTATCATAAAGTTAGAATTTATTACTAAATATTATAAATAGCGAGTGTGGAATAATGATGGGTCGGTTTGCGGAATTGTCCTAGGCAATTGTTAACAAGATCGGTAATCACTATTGCAATTTCATATGAGGGAGAGGCATAAGCTAACATACTTTCTCGTCTTGGATCATATGCACTTATGATTGCAACTCTAGCAAGCATCTGCAACTAATAAAGATCATTAAGGTAAAACCCAACCATAGCATTAAAGCATCAAGTCCCCTTTATCCCATACGCCATGATTCACTTATCCGTGTTTATGCTTCTGTCACTGCTACCTCTTTAGCATGCGTTGGTTTTCCCTTGAAGAGGAAAGGGTGATGTAGCAAAGTAGCGTAAGTATTTCCCTTGGTTTTTGAGAACCAATGTATCAATCCAGTAGGAGGCCACACGCAAGTCCCTCGTACCTACACAAACAAATAAGAACCTTGCAACCAACGCGATAAAGGGGTTGTCAATCCCTTCATGGCCACTTGCAAAAGTGAGATCTGATTGAGATGATAAGATAGTATTTTTGGTATTTTTATGATAAAGATTGAAAGTGAAGATTGCAAAATAAATGGCGACAAAAATAGCTAGTTGACGGAAGATTAATATGATGGAAAATAGACCCGGGGGCCATAGGTTTCACTAGTGGCTTCTCTCAACATGGCATAAGTATTACGGTGGGTGAACAAATTACTGTCGAGCAATTGATAGAATAGTGCATAGTTATGAGAATATCTAGGCATGATCATGTATATAGGCATCACGTCCGCGACAAGTAGACCGAAACGATTCTGCATCTACTACTATTACTCCACACATCGACTGCTATCCAGCATGCATCTAGAGTATTAAGTTCATAAGAACAGAGTAACGCATTAGGCAAGATGACATGATGTAGAGGGATAAACTCAAGCAATATGATATAAACCCATCTTTTTATCCTCGATGGCAACAATACAATAGGTGTCGTTTCCCATTCTGTCACTGGGATCGAGCACCGCATGATTAAACCCAAAGCTAAGCACTTCTCCCATTGCAAGAAAGATCAATCTAGTAGGCCAAACCAAACTAATAATTCGAAGAGACTTGCAAAGATAACCAATCATACATAAAAGAATTCAGAGGAGATTCAAATATTGTTCATAGATAATCTTGATCATAAACCCACAATTCATCGGATCTCGACAAACACACCGCAAAAAGAGTTACATCGAATAGATCTCCAAGAAGATCGAGGAGAACTTTGTATTGAGATCCAAAGAGAGACAAGAAGCCATCTAGCTAATAACTATGGAACCGAAGGTCTGTGGTAAACTACTCACACATCATCGGAGAGGCTATAGTGTTGATGTAGAAGCCCTCCGTGATCGATGCCCCCTCCGGCGGAGCGCCAGAAAAGGCCCCAAGATGGGATCTCACGGGTACAAAAAGTTGTGGCGTTGGAAATAGGGTTTCATGGTGCTCCTGGATGTTTTCGGGGTACGTGGATATATATAGGAGGAAGAAGTAGGTCGGTGGAGCTAAGAGGTACCCACGAGGGTGGGGGGCACACCCAGGAGGGGGGGGGCAGGCGCGCCTCCCTACCTTGTGGCCTCCTCGTTCGTTTCTTGACGACCACTCCAAGTCCTCTGGATCATGTTTGTTCCAAAAATCACGCTCCCGAAGGTTTCATTCCGTTTGGATTCCGTTTGATATTCCTTTTCTGTGAAACACTGAAATAGGCAAAAAAAACAACAATTTGCACTGGGCCTTGGGTTAGTTGGTTAGTCCCAAAAATAATATAAAAGTGCATAATAAAGCCCATTAAACATCCAAGAAGATAATATAATAGCATGGAACAATAAAAAATTATAGATACGCTGGAAACGTATCAGTCACTCAAGCAACGCAGACAATAAGTAAACCATGGACATATTGCAACACCCTACAGCGGGAATCCCTCACGCTTGCGCGACACGGAGGGCACCATAGGACAGCACCAAAATAAAACATACAACTCATACAAATCTAGATCGTCAATCAACCCAAAGACAAAGGATATCTACTCAAAACATCATAGGATGGCAACACATCATTGGATCATAATATGTGGCATAAAGCACCATGTTCAAGTAGGGATTACGGCGAGGTGCGGGAGAGTGGACTGCGTAAAAGAGATGAGGATGGTGATGATGATGGTGATGTTGATGAGGACGATCACCGCGGTGATGATTCCCCTCCCGATGGCACTCTGGCGCCACCGAGAGAGAGGAGGAGAGGTCCTCCCCTTGTGCTTCCTCCTCCATGGCCTCCCCCTGGATGGGGAGAGGTTCTCCCTCTGGTCCTTGGCCTTCATGGCGATGATGGCCCCTCCGGGATCCTCCTCCATGGCTTCCGGTGATGATGGCCCCCTCCGGCAGGGTGCCAGAGAGGGCCTATATTGATTTCTCATGGCTACAGAGGCTTGCAGCGGTGGAACTTCCGATCTAGGTTAATTTCTAGAGGTTTCTGTATTTATAGGAGAGGTTGGCATCGAGAACAAGTCAGGGGGGCCACACGGGTAGTCCATGATGCACAGGGGCGCGCTCAGGGGGGCTGGGCGCGCCCCCCACCCTCGTGGGCCCACCGGGACTCCCCTCCGGTAGATTTTTGTTCCAGTATTTTTTATATTTTCCAGAAAAATTCTCCATTGATTTTCAGCGCATTCCGAGAACTTTTATTTCTGCACAAAAATAACACCACAGTAGTTCTGCCGAAAACAGCGTCAGTCCGGGTTAGTTCTAATCAAATCGTACCAAGATCATATAAAACAATAGTAAACATGGCATGAATACTTCATAAATTATCGATACGTTGGAGACGTATCAGCATCCCCAAGCTTAATTCCTGCTCGTCCTCGAGTAGGTAAATGATAAAAGAAAAAATTTATGAAGTGTGAATGCTAGCAAGTGCACAAGTTTGATCAATGATAATTTCAATCACCTTTTCTAGCATCATTACATGTCATAACAGTAGCTCATCTCATAAAACTTTTCATGATCAAGTAACAAGCTATCCACATGTTAAAGTATAGATCATAAACTTTCTTGAAACTAACAAACTATATTCTCTGTCATCAAACAATTGCAATTCATCTTATTTTCAGGAAGGGTCTATATCAGAGCTTTGATTCAGCAAACTCCACATACTCAACTATCATTTAATCTTTCACAATTGCTAACACTCACGTGATATTTATGGGTTCAAAGTTTTAATCAGACACAGAGAAAGATAGGGGCTTATAGATTCGCCTCCCAACCTTTTACCTCAAGGGTAAAGTCAACAATAATAGTTCATGATAACTTACATCCAATTGGATATATATTATATATATATATATATATATATATATATATATATATATATATATATATATATATATATATATATATATATATCAGGATCTTTCCAACACAATGCGCTTGCCAAAGGATAAAATGTAAAAAGGAAAGGTGAGGATCACCATGACTCTTGTATAAGGTATAAGACAAGAATAAAAGATAGGCCCTTCGCAAAGGGAAGCAGGGGTTGTAATGTGCTTTTAAGGTTGGATGCAAAAAATCTTCATGCAAAAGAACGTCACTTTATATTGCCTCTTGTGATAGAGACCTTTATTATGCAGTCCGTTGCTTTTATCCTTCCCTATCACAAGTTCATATAAACCTTATTTCCTTCGCACTAATTGATCATACATATTTAGAGAGCAATTTTTATTGCATGCACCGATGACAACTTACTTGAAGGATTTTACTCAATCCATAGGTAGGTATGGTGGACTCTCATGGCAACACTGGTTTAAGGGATGTTTGGAAGCACAAGTAGTATTTCTACTTGGTGCAAATAATTTGGCTAGCATGAGAGGGAAAGGCAAGCTCAACATGTTGGATATCTACTCAAAACATCATAGGATGGCAACACATCATTGGATCATAATATGTGGCATAAAGCACCATGTTCAAGTAGGGATTACATCGGGGTGCGGGAGAGTGGACCGTGTAAAAGAGATGAGGATGGTGATGTTGATGGTGATGTTGATGAAGACGATCACCGCGGATATGATTCCCCTCCCGATGGCACTCGGCGCCACCGAGAGAGAGAGGAGGAGAGGTCCTCCCCCTTGTGCTTCCTCCTCCATGGCCTCCTCCCTCGATGGGGAGAGGTTCTCCCTCTGGTCCTTGGCCTTCATGGCGATGATGGCCCCTCCGGGATCCTACTCCATGGCCTCCGCTGATGATGGCCCCCTCCGGTAGGGTGCCAGAGAGGGCCTAGATTTATTTCTCGTGGCACAGAGGCTTGCGGTGGCGGAACTTCCGATCTAGTTTAATTTCTGTAGGTTTCTGTATTTATATTAGGGGTTGGCATCGAGAGCAAGTCAGGGGGCCCCACGGGTAATCCACGAGGCACAGGGGTGCCCCCATGGGGGTGGGCGCGCCCCCCACCCTTGTGGGGCCCCCGGGACTCCCCTCCGGTAGATTTTTGTTCCAGTATTTTTTATATTTTCCAGAAAAATTCTCCGTTGATTTTCAGCGCATTCCGAGAACTTTTATTTCTGCACAAAAACAACACCATAGTAGTTCTGCTGAAAACAGCGTCAGTCCGGGTTAGTTCTAATCAAATCATACCAAGATCATATAAAACAATAGTAAACATGGCATGAATACTTCATAAATTATTGATACGTTGGAGATGTATCAAGATACTACATGTTTCCCTTAGAGGGATAATGGACAAGCACGTCCGTGACACGCTTATTGGTATCTGCAACTTTTTCGAAGTGATCTCTCGAAAGTCGATCAGTGTGAAGCAACTCCGAAGGCTACAGGAAGAGATCGCTGTGATACTGAATGAGCTTGAGATGTACTTCCCGCCCGCATTCTTTGACGTCATGGTGCATCTGTGTGTCCATATTGTGGACGACATAATAGACCTGGGGCCGTCATTCCAGCACAACATGATGCCGTTTGAGAGGATGAATGGGATCATCAAAGGATTCGTTCATAACATGTCCCGTCCGGATGGAAGCCTCGTCCAGGGCTATCTAACACAAGAGTGCATCTCTTTCTGCGAGAATTTTCTATATGACGCGGACCAGCTGCCTGGTGTTGGTGTTGGTTTGCCTGTAAACAAGCATGATGGGAGGCTCGAAGGAGAAGGTCACTCCAGCGGTCGCAGGGAACTGCACGTGGCATACTCAGATCGACGCAGCGACTTTGACAGAGCAAACTTGGTAGTGCTACAACACCTAGACGAGGTAGATCCTTCGTGGTACTGCACAAAGAAATTATCGCAAAGAAGCATCGTGACCGGGGGGTATGCAGGACGAACACCGAAGTTACTAGAGAGCACAACTCCACTTTTCTGCATTGGTTCAAAGAGCATATATTATTGCTAATCCCCCGGAAGAGGGCTCTAAGGACGGATTGCTCATATACGCCTTAGCACATGGCCCCTCGCCCAACCTTAACACCTATCAGGCATACGATATCAACGGATACACGTTCTACACGGAGGCAATAATAAATTGGTTATTATTATATTTCCTTATTCATGATAATCGTTTATTATCCATGCTAGAATTGTATTGATAGGAAACTCAGATACATGTGTGGATACATAGACAACACCATGTCCCTAGTAAGCCTCTAGTTGACTAGCTCGTTGATCAATAGATGGTTACGGTTTCCTGACCATGGACATTGGATGTCGTTGATAACGGGATCACATCATTAGGAGAATGATGTGATGGACAAGACCCAATCCTAAGCCTAGCACAAGATCGTGTAGTTCGTTTGCTAAGAGCTTTTCTAATGTCAAGTATCATTTCCTTAGACCATGAGATTGTGCAACTCCCGGATACCGTAGGAATGCTTTGGGTGTACCAAACGTCACAACGTAACTGGGTGGCTATAAAGGTGCACTACAGGTATCTCCGAAAGTGTCTGTTGGGTTGGCACGAATCGAGACTGGGATTTGTCACTCCGTGTAAACGGAGAGGTATCTCTGGGCCCACTCGGTAGGACATCATCATAATGTGCACAATGTGACCAAGGAGTTGATCACGGTATGATGTGTTACGGAACGAGTAAAGAGACTTGCCGGTAACGAGATTGAACAAGGTATCGGGATACCGACGATCGAATCTCGGGCAAGTAACATACCGATAGACAAAGGGAATTGTATACGGGATTGATTGAATCCTCGACATCGTGGTTCATCCGATGAGATCATCGAGGAGCATGTGGGAGCCAACATGGGTATCCAGATCCCGCTGTCGGTTATTGACCGGAGAGTCGTCTCGGTCAAGTCTGCGTGTCTCCCGAACCCGTAGGGTCTACACACTTAAGGTTCGGTGACGCTAGGGTTGTAGAGATATTAGTATGCGGAAATCCGAAAGTTGTTCGGAGTCCCGGATGAGATCCCGGACGTCATGAGGAATTCCGGAATGGTCCGGAGGTAAAGATTTATATATGGGAAGTCTTATTTTGGTCGCCGGAAAAGTTTCGCGCATTATCGGTATTGTACCGGGAGTGCCGAAAGGGGTCCGGGGGTCCACCAAGGGGTCCACCAGCCCCGGGGGGGCCACATGGGCTGTGGGGGTGCGCCTTGGCCTATATGGGCCAAGGGAACCAGCCCCAAGAGGCCCATGCGCCAAGAGATAAGATAAAGGGAGAGTCCTAAAGGGGGAAGGCACCTCCGAGGTGCCTTGGGGAGGATGGACTCCTCCCTGGCCGCACCCTTCCTTGGAGGAAGGGCCAAGGCTACGCCCCCCCCTCTCCCTTGGCCCTATATATAGTGGGGGGGGAGGGAGGGCAGCAGCAATCCAAGCCCTGGCGCCTCCCTCTCCCTCCCGTGACACCTCTTCCTCCCCGCTTGCGCTTGGCGAAGCCCTGCCGGGATCCCGCTACTTCCACCACCACGTCGTCATGCTGCTGGATCTCCATCAACCTCTCCTCCCCCCTTGCTGGATCAAGAAGGAGGAGACATCGCTGCTCCGTACGTGTGTTGAACGCGGAGGTGCCGTCCGTTCGGCGCTAGGATCATCGGTGATTTGGATCACGACGAGTACGTCTCCATCAACCTCGTTCTCTTGAACGCTTCCGCTCGCGATCTACAAGGGTATGTAGATGCACTCCTTCCCTCTCGTTGCTAGTAAACTCCATAGATTGATCTTGGTGATGCGTAGAAAATTTTGAATTTCTGCTACGTTCCCCAACAGTGGCGTCACGAGCTAGGTCTATGCGTAGTTTCTATGCACGAGTAGAACACAAAGTAGTTGTGGGCGTAGATGTTGCCAATTCTTCTTGCCGCTACTAGTCTTATCTTGTTTCGGCGGCATTGTGGGATGAAGCGGCCCGGACCGACCTTACACGTACGCTTACGTGAGACAGGTTCCACCGACTGACATGCACTAGTTGCATAAGGTGGCTAGCGGGTGTCTGTCTTTCCCACTTTAGTCGGAACGGATTCGATGAAAAGGGTCCTTATGAAGGGTAAATAGAAATTGGCATATCATGTTGTGGTTTTACGTAGGTAAGAAACGTTCTTGCTAGAAACCTATACAAGCCACGTAAAAACTTGCAACAACAATTAGAGGACGTCTAACTTGTTTTTGCAGCATGTGCTATGTGATGTGATATGGCCAGAAGATGTGATGAATGATATATGTGATGTATGAGATTGATCATATTCTTGTAATAGGAATCACGACTCGCATGTCGATGAGTATGACAACCGGCAGGAGCCATAGGAGTTGTCTTTATTTTTTGTATGACCTGCGTGTCATTGAATAACGCCATGTAAATTACTTTACTTTATTGCTAAGCGCGTTAGCCATAGAAGTAGATGTAATCGTTGGCGTGACAACTTCATGAAGACACAATGATGGAGATCATGATGATGGAGATCATGATGATGGAGATCATGGTGTCATGCCGGTGACAAAGATGATCATGGTGCCCCGAAGATGGAGATCAAAGGAGCAAAATGATATTGGCCATATCATGTCACTATTTGATTGCATGTGATGTTTATCATGTTATGCATCTTATTTGCTTAGAACGACGGTAGTAAGTAAGATGATCCCTCACTAAAATTTCAAGAGACGTGTTCCCCCTAACTGTGCACCGTTGCGAAGGTTCGTTGTTTCGAAGCACCACGTGATGATCGGGTGTGATAGATTCTAACGTTCGAATACAACGGGTGTTGACGAGCCTAGGATGTACAGACATGGCCTCGGAACACATGCGAAACACTTAGGTTGACTTGACGAGCCTAGCATGTACAGACATGGCCTCGGAACACAAGAGACCGAAAGGTCGAACATGAGTCGTATAGCATATACGATCAACATGGAGATGTTCACCGATGATGACTAGTCCGTCTCACGTGATGATCGGACACGGCCTAGTTTGACTCGGATCATGTATCACTTAGATGACTAGAGGGATGTCTATCTGAGTGGGAGTTCATTCAATAATCAGATGAACTTCATTATCATGAACATAGTCAAAAGGTCTTTACAAATTATGTCATACGCTTTAGTTCTACTGTTTAAGATATGTTCCTAGAGAAAATTTAGTTGAAAGTTGGTAGTAGCAATTATGCGGACTGGGTCCGTAAACTGAGGATTGTCCTCATTGCTGCACAGAAGGCTTATGTCCTTAATGCACCGCTCGGTGTGCTGAACCTCAGCGTCGTCTGTAGATGTTGCGGAACATCTGACATACACGTTTTGATAACTACGTGATAGTTCAGTGCGTAATGCTAACGGATTAGAATTGTGGCACCAAAGACGGTTTTGAAACGTCGCAGAACATATGAGACGTTCCGAAGACTGAAATTGGGATTTCAGACTAGTGCCCACGTCAAGAGGTATGAGACCTCCGACAAGTTTCTTAAGCCAGCAAACTAAGGGAGAAAAGCTCAGTCGTTGAGCATGTGCTCAGATTGTCTGAGTACCACAATCGCTTGAATCGAGTGGGAGTTACTCTCCCAGATGAGATAGTGATGGTTCTCCATAGTCACTGCCACCAAGCTAGTAGAGCTTCGTTATGAACTATAACATATCAGGGATAGTTATGATGATCCTTGAGCTATTCGCGATGTTTGACACCGCGAAAGTAGAAATCAAGAAGGAGCATCAATTGTTGATGGTTAGTAAAACCACTAGTTTAAGAAGGGCAAGGGCAAAAGGGATACTTCATGAAACAGCAAGTCATTTGCTGCTCTAGTGAAGAATCCCAAGGTTGAACCCAAACCCGAGACTAAGTGCTTCTGTAATGAGGGGAACGGTCACTGAAGCAGTACTACCCTAGATACTTGGTAGATGAGAAGGCAGGCAAGGTCGACAGAAGTATATTGGATATACATTATATGAATGTGTACTTTACTAGTACTCCTAGCAGCACCAGGGTATTGGATACCGGTTCGGTTGCTAAGTGTTAGTAACTAAAAATAAAAGCTGCGGAATAAATGGAGACTGGCTAAAGGTGAGATGACGATATGTGTTGGAAGTGTTTCCAAGGTTGATGTGATCAAGCATCGCATGCTCCCTCTACCATCGAGATTTGGTGTTTGCATTGAGCATGATTGGATTATGTTTATCGCAATACGGTTATTCATTTAAGGAGAATAATGGTTACTCTGTTTATTTGAATAATACCTTCAATGGTCTTGCACCTAAAATGAATCTCGATCGTAGTGATACACATGTTCGTGCCAAAAGATATAAAATAGTAATGATAGTTCCACATACTTGTGGCACTGCCATTTGAGTCATATTGGTATAGAACGCATGAAGAAGCTCCATGTAGATGGATCTTTGGACTCACTCGTTTTTGAAAAGATTGAGACATGCGAACCATGTCTATTGGTATATGTGCATGAAGAAACTCCATGCAGATGGATCGTTTGGACTCACTTGATTTTGAATCACTTGAGACATGCAAATCATACCACATGTGCAAGATGACTGAAAGTCCTCGTTTTCAGTAAGATGGAACAAGAGAGCAACTTATTGGAAGTAATACATTTTGATGTATGCAGTCCAATGAGTGCCGAGGCATGCAGTGGATATCGTTATGTTCTTACTTCACAGATGATTTGAGTAGATGCTGAGTGTATTTACTTGATAAAACACAAGTCTGAATTATTGAAAGGTTCAAGTAATTTCAGAGTGAAGTTGAAGATAGTCGTGACAAGAGGATAAAATGTCTATGATATGATCATAGAGATGAGTATCTGAGTTACGAGTTTGGCACACAATTAAGACATTGTGGAAAGTGTTTCACAATTAATACCGCCTGGAACACCATAGTGTGATGGTGTGTCCGAACATCGTAACTGCACCCTATTGGATATGGTGCATACCATGATGTCTCTTATCGAATTACCACTATCGTTTATGGGTTAGGCATTAGAGACAACCGCATTCACTTTAAAAGGGGCACCACGCAATTCCGTTGAGACAACACTGTTTAGAGAAACCTAAGTTGTCGTTTCTTAAAGTTTGGGTCTGCGATGCTTATGTGAAAAAGTTTCAGGCTGATAAGCTCGAACCCAAAGCGGATAAATGCATCTTCATAGAATACCCAAAACAGTTGGGTATACCTCCTATTTCAGATCTGGAAGCAAAAGTAATTGCTTCTAGAAATGGGTCCTTTCTCGAGGAAAAGTTTCTCTCGAAAGAATTGAGTGGGAGGATGGTGGAGACTTGATAAGGTTATTGAACCGTCACTTCAACTAGTGTGTAGCAGGGCACAGGAAGTTGTTCCTGTGGCACCTACACCAATTGAAGTGGAAGCTTATGATAGTGATCATGAAACTTTGGATCAAGTCACTACCAAACCTCGTAGGACGACGAGGATGCGTACTACTTCAGAGTAATGCGTAATCCTGTCTTGGGAGTCATGTTGTTGGACAACGATGAACCTATGAGCTGTGGAGAAGCGATGGTGGGCCCATATTCCGACAAATGGTTAGAAGCCATGAAATCCGAGATAAATGGATCTTTAAGAAGAAGACGGACGTGGACGGTAATGTTATCGTCTATGAAGCTCGACTTGTGGCAAAGAGTATTTCCACAAGTTCAAGGAGTTGACTACGATGAGATTTTCTCATCCGTAGCGATGCTTAAGTCCATCGGAATCATGTTAGCATTAGCTGCATTTATGAAATCTGGCAGATGGATGTCAAAACAAGTTTCCTTACCAGTTTTCGTAAGGAAAGGTTGTATGTGATACAATCAGAAAGGTTTTGTCGATCCTAAGGAAGCTAAAAGGTATGCTAGCTCCAGCGATCCTTCCATGGATTAGAGCAAGCATCTCGGAGTCAGAATATACGCTTCGATAGAGTGATCAAAGTTTTTGGGTTTATACAAAGCTTGTTAGAAACTTGTATTTACAATAAAGTGAGTGGGAGCGCTACAACATTTCTGATAAGTATATGTGAATGACATATTGTTGATCTGAAATGATGTAATATTTCTGGAAAGCATAAAGGGTTGTTTGAAAGGAGTTTTTCAAAGGAAGACCTGGATAAAAGTTGCTTACATATTGGGCATCAAGATCTATAGAGATAGATCAAGACGCCCGATGATACTTTCAAAGAACGCACACCTTGACATGATTTTGAAAGAGTTCAAAATAGATCAGCAAAGAAGGAGTTCTTGGCTGTGTTACAAGGTGTGAGTATTGAGTAAGAATCAAGACCTGACCACAGCAGAAGATAGAGAAAGGACGAAGGTCGTCCCCTATGCTTTAGACGTAGGCTCTATAGTATGCTATGCTGTGTACCGCACATGTAGTGTGCCTTGCCATGAGTTGGTCAAGAGGGTACAATAGTGATCCGGGAAAGGATCTCATGACAGCGGTCGAACTTATCCTTAGTACCTAGTGGACTAAGGAATTTTCTCGATTATGGAGGTGGAAAGGAGTTCGTCGTAAAGGGTTACATCGATGCGAACTTTGACACCAATCCGGATGACTCTGAGTAGTAAACCGGATTCGTATAGTAGAGCAATTATTTGAAATGGTTCCAAATAGCGTGTGGTAGCATCCACAAGATGACATAGATATTCGTAAAGCACACGGTTCTGAAAGGTTCAGACCCGTTGACTAATAACCTCTCTCACAAGCATAACATGATCAAACCAGAACACATTGAGTGTTAATCACATAGTGATGTGAACTAGATTGTTGACTCTAGTAAACTCTTTAGATGTTGGTCACATGGTGATGTGACCAGTGAGTGTTAATCACATGGTGATGTGAACTAGATTATTGACTCTAGTGCAAGTGGGAGACTGTTGGAAATATGCCCTAGAGGCAATAATAAATTGGTTATTATTATATTTCCTTATTCATGATAATCGTTTATTATCCATGCTAGAATTGTATTGATAGGAAACTCAGATACATGTGTGGATACATAGACAACACCATGTCCCTAGTAAGCCTCTAGTTGACTAGCTCGTTGATCAATAGATGGTTACGGTTTCCTGACCATGGACATTGGATGTCGTTGATAACGGGATCACATCATTAGGAGAATGATGTGATGGACAAGACCCAATCCTAAGCCTAGCACAAGATCGTGTAGTTCGTTTGCTAAGAGCTTTTCTAATGTCAAGTATCATTTCCTTAGACCATGTGATTGTGCAACTCCCGGATACCGTAGGAATGCTTTGGGTGTACCAAACGTCACAACGTAACTGGGTGGCTATAAAGGTGCACTACAGGTATCTCCGAAAGTGTCTGTTGGGTTGGCACGAATCGAGACTGGGATTTGTCACTCCGTGTAAACGGAGAGGTATCTCTGGGCCCACTCGGTAGGACATCATCATAATGTGCACAATGTGACCAAGGAGTTGATCACGGGATGATGTGTTACGGAACGAGTAAAGAGACTTGCCGGTAACGAGATTGAACAAGGTATCGGGATACCGACGATCGAATCTCGGGCAAGTAACATACCGATAGACAAAGGGAATTGTATACGGGATTGATTGAATCCTCGACATCGTGGTTCATCCGATGAGATCATCGAGGAGCATGTGGGAGCCAACATGGGTATCCAGATCCCGCTGTCGGTTATTGACCGGAGAGTCGTCTCGGTCATGTCTGCGTGTCTCCCGAACCCGTAGGGTCTACACACTTAAGGTTCGGTGACGCTAGGGTTGTAGAGATATTAGTATGCGGAAATCTGAAAGTTGTTCGGAGTCCCGGATGAGATCCCGGACGTCATGAGGAGTTCCGGAATGGTCCGGAGGTAAAGATTTATATATGGGAAGTCTTATTTTGGTCGCCGGAAAAGTTTCGCGCATTATCGGTATTGTACCGGGAGTGCCGAAAGGGGTCCGGGGGTCCACCAAGGGGTCCACCAGCCCCGGGGGAGCCACATGGGCTGTGGGGGTGCGCCTTGGCCTATATGGGCCAAGGGAACCAGCCCCAAGAGGCCCATGTGCCAAGAGATAAGATAAAGGGAGAGTCCTAAAGGGGGAAGGCACCTCCGAGGTGCCTTGGGGAGGATGGACTCCTCCCTGGCCGCACCCTTCCTTGGAGGAAGGGCCAAGGCTGCGCCCCCCTCTCCCTTGGCCCTATATATAGTGGGGGGGAGGGAGGGCAGCAGCAATCCAAGCCCTGGCGCCTCCCTCTCCCTCCCGTGACACCTCTTCCTCCCCGCTTGTGCTTGGCGAAGCCCTGCCAGGATCTCGCTACTTCCACCACCACGCCGTCATGCTGCTGGATCTCCATCAACCTCTCCTCCCCCCTTGCTGGATCAAGAAGGAGGAGACGTCGCTGCTCCGTACGTGTGTTGAACGCGGAGGTGCCGTCCGTTCGGCGCTAGGATCATCGGTGATTTGGATCACGACGAGTACGACTCCATCAACCTCGTTCTCTTGAACGCTTCCGCTCGCGATCTACAAGGGTATGTAGATGCACTCCTTCCCTCTCGTTGCTAGTAAACTCCATAGATGATCTTGGTGATGCGTAGAAAATTTTGAATTTCTGCTACGTTCCCCAACAGTTCCGTGTCAGATGGGCGAAGAATGTCGAAAGAGAAAAGCGGTATTTCACTACCATGACTATACCCGACGCCAAGAGCTCTACCGTGAATGCTCTCGCAAAAAATGAGCCATGGGTACACGCTAAGCACGTGACACAATGCTTCCTCATAACCGACCCGTGCAATCCCAGCCGTGTTGTCGTGAGGAGAGGCAAAAGGAACATCATTGGAATGGATGGAGTCGCCAACGAGGAACACTGCGACTAGTACGACAACCCAATGAGGGAAGATGACGACGATGATGAAGTATACGTCAAAAGAAGAATCAATACAACATTACCTAAGAAAGATCGTACTCCATGGAAAAGGAAAAGTCACAATGAGGGGCTCAATAATTCTTCAACGAACAAGAAGGGAAAGAAGCTCACTCAAAAACGAAAACATCAATGCTGAGGAACCGTATGTTATCTGTGGGGACCCCGACTCATAAGTCGTGGTCACCGAATGCACGTGTACAGTGATCCCAGAGATCAATGCTCACTGAACACACAGAAGCTAAATAACAAGAGTCTTACATCCATACATACCATCTTACACAAATCATGATCATTATGGTCAAGTCTTACATAGATAAAGCCACAAGGGCTGAATACCAAATAAACTTCAGCAGCGGAAATCTTCGTTGATAAGTAGAACCCATGCCATCTGCCTTAACCCTACAAGCATTCTGATTGGGAAACCTCCTAGTTCGCATGTTCGTCTCCAAAGAACTCTTCTTCGAACTCCTGTTCTTCCATGCCCTGCCAATTAAATAACCAGTGGCAAGCCAATGAGTACTTTGAATGTACTCGCAAGTAACCCATGATTGGAACAGGGCACAATAATGCAATGATATGGCACTAAGTAGGTAGTTTGCAGAAAGCTAGTTTTGAGTGCAATGACATGATCTATCAACAAGTAAAGTATGCATCATGGGAGTATAGATATCCGTATGAACAAGTTACAGATATCAACATAAGCAGAGTTAGACACCAATCCAACTTGATCAACGAGTCAAGTCATCTGACTTGGCCCAAATAGTTTTATCAACGCACACACACACAAGCGCGGTTTGTAAAACTCTGGACGTAGTTTAAGCAGCACCGCCCAACTGTCCTTGACCGTGGACACGACTATTCGAATAGTTTAACACTCTGCAGAGGTTGCACACTTTACCCACAAGATTCGGGGAACTTCCGTGTCATCCACGACCCACGGTACCTCAAGTACCCGGGGTAAGCACCCGATCACTATCTTTCCCTAGACGACACTAACATACAGTCCACTCGATTGGTAGTAACCCCCGTGCCCAACATTTCACATCTTAAAATTGTGGAGCCTCGCTCCCATATTCATCACATACCACAAGCACGGGTACCAACGGTGTGTCCGTTGCCCTGTGAAAACAGTCATGGCCACCCTACCTGGCACGATCCCGTCCCCAAAGAGTGCAACAATGACTCTCCTGTCACTAGTAATGCGGGCTCCAAGCTAGTATCGGCCTAGGTAATCAATAATGCCCTTTCCCATATAAGGGTAGAGTGGTTCCGCATGCAAGGTTGGAACAGTCGACAAATCTTAAATTTAATCCGTTTCCGAAAGCAACACACACACTTGCCTCGGTACACCACTTCGTCATCAAGTGGTTACCCTACCTCACCATCTCCCTCGGGCATTAGTGGCACCCGACGTTTTTTTTGAAAAGTCCTTGAAAACAACTTGGTTTCCTTCTCCATGCATATACCCATCCCATTTGCGTAGTAGCTACTTAGCATCCTAACTACACCCACTCGCAGAACCCTCATAGAAAGGTAGGGTCATGCATCATGAAAGTGTCAACGAGAAAAGCAATGAAGGCATACCACCTCAAGTGGTCACCACATCATCATGACTTCGATGCAAGCAATAAAAGTGCCATATGACATGCATAAAAAGGGTCTCTTAGACATGGTCAAAGGGCTGCTTGCCTGGCTCAGTAAAGTCTTCTGGGTCATCAAAGTCTTTTGATCCAACTCCTTCGTCAGCAACGCAATCTATCGTCGCAAAATAATAACGAGAAAAATTTAAGGCAATAATAAATCAGAAAAAATCAAAGTGCTCAGAAAAATGTCAACTCATTTTTGTTAAATACTAGGGTGAAAACTAAGAAGGGGAAAATTCCTAGTTTTGGATTTGGAGTAGCAGAATAGAATAATGGATTTTTAGAGGGGTTTAAATATATTCAAATTTGAATTTCAATATGAACAGTACATAAAAGTTGTTTGGACATGTGTGAAAGTTATAACATTAAATAGGTGGGATTTTTACAAGAATTTAGGAACTGGAATTATTGCATTTCGATTAATATTTAATCCTGAGGAATTTTTGCAAGTTTATGGAAAAAGAAAAAGGAGAAGCAACACTGTGCAACTGGGCCAGAAGGACCACAGTGCAGCAGGCCCAGAGAGAATCCAGCCCGCGCGAGGCTGCCACGTCGAAGGCATAAATGCAAAATACGCCTTCAGCCGACGGGCGAACCGGTACGCGCACGCGTGCGTGTTTAAACCTGACGGGTGGGGCCCACCCGTTAGAATGTGAGGCTGACCGACGGGCCCCACGGCCGTCGTCTTCAACCTCGGTCCAGGGAGGCGGCGGTTCCGGCCGTTCCGGCAGCTACAGAGAGGGGAAACAGGGGGGAACTGATCAGTGGAGTTCGGGGGTTCCAGATCAGGGCTTTGAAGCAGCGGTGACGGCTTGTACCTCGCGAACTCCGACGAGCCGAAGCGGCGGAGCTCGAGCTTGATCTCGAGCTCGGGTGGCTCTGGAGAGGAACTGGGGGTGCAGGGGGATGATTTGGTGGTGCAGAGGGCGAGTGGTGAGGAGAGGAGAGCTCGGGGGTCTTAAATAGAAGGGGGGCGAGGTGCACTGTGGCTCGTGCGCCAGCGAGCTTCTAGCCGTTGCTGGAGGCCACGGGGGCTCACTTGAGTGTGTCTGGGGTCCTTGTGGGATTGTTCTACGGCCAGGGGAAGGAAGAAAGAGAGCGGGGGTGGAGGGCCAGAGGTGCCGCGCGTGTGAGGCCGCTCATTGGAGCTCTTGGGCGGCAGGCGCGCGTGTGAGCAGGGTAGCAGGAGGGAGAAGAAGGAGGGGGCCGACCGGCTGCCGTGTTGCGGACGTCGAGGCGTCTCGTCGGGCGCGCTGGCGAGGCCTGAGGTGGCCGGAGGCGGTTGGAAGGGGGCGGCTACAGTGCCAGAGGGCACTGTAGCGCGCTCCAGAGCATGCAAACGGCTGGCACGGCAATTTTTTTAGGCCAGGTGGGCGTGGCCAAATATGTCTGGTGGCTCTGGGGTGTAGTAAAGAAAGGGGGAGGGACTTTGGATGCCCTGGGTGGCCACTGGAGTGAGGAGGGAGGTTGAGGGAGAGAGAGAAGCTGCTGTCCAGGGAGGTAAATGGGGGTGTTTCACCCGTCAATCATTGAGCAATGGCCAGGGAAAAGTTACTGGAGGTAGAAGAGGGTCAGAAGCAGCTGTGGTACAAAGTTGAGCCCATGGAGATTAGTGGAAGAGGTCAAAAATGGCATTTTGGTAAAGTGGCAGAAGGTGTTTGATATTGGTTTGGGTAAGTAGACGATCTCCATTTGTCATGAGACTACACAGGGTGAAATGGCACATATAATTAGGTCCTTCAACCAATTTTGAGCTCATTTGGGCAAAGTTGCCAATGCAACTTTTTTAAACCCTAGAAATTAGCAGAAATGAACTTGTGTATATCTAGTTGAGCACATCACTTCTCCTTGATGCACCACTTGGTGTAGTGGCCTCATTTGGTCATGTGAACATGCTCACAAAAGTTGGGGTCAAGGAGAGAAAGTTGGTAGTACAAAGTTGTTCAAATTTGATTCTGGTTAGAGAGGGTTTTGGGGAATTTTGGTTAACCAAAGTGACCTTAATTGAGATGAGGCTTTGCAAGGTGATCCCAATATGCATTTTTGACTTGCTGGATTTTCTCTGGATTTTTATGAAAATATTTCCTGTAGAAATATTTCAAATTCTTGAAATGGGCAGAAATGGTTTTGGGAGGTTTTGTCCAATATTTTGAACGTGACCATGTGTTAAAACTCCTATTAAAGACCATTTCTGGCTTTAAGAAAAAGCTTTTAAATAAAATAGGAAAATAACTTTTAAAATTATATTTTTCTGCTTTATAGGAGTCCTATATCTAATAGGATTCAAATATACCTTTTGAAAGATTTTTCACACCCCAAATCAAGTACTTGCAGTGCAAACCTCAATTCAGTGGTTTTTGGAAAACTAATTTTAAAAAATACTTTTTGGCAAAATTATTTTTGTAAGAAAATACTATATTGCTCTAAACACATGGCATGATCATTGGGCAGAAGCTTGGGGAAGGAGATGAGGTATAGAAGGTGGAGTTGTGTTGACTTTAAAGAGCACTTGAAAAACACAGAGAGAAAACCAACTCCAAATAAAAGCCAAATAATGCAAAAGTTTTTGTCAAACCACACTTTATCATGATTTATTAGCTTAAGTGTTGTGGCATGAAAAATCAGGGTGTGACAGACGTACCCCCCTTACAAGAATCTCGTCTCCGGGATTCCCAAACTAGGCGCGGAAAGGAATACGGAAACTTTGATGTGGGGCAGTCTTCACGTGCTCATACTACTTCTGCTTCCGTGTGGTGCTCCATTGAATCCTTGGAGTGCTTGAGGGCATGGCTTCGTGTATGACATTCTGCTTGATCCAGATTGTAATTGGGGTCTCTTGCGTAGGTCATATTGGCTTGGAGGTCGATGGCTCGGTGATCGATGTCCTTGTAGAGACCGGACTAGTTAGGAAGTTGGAAACATTTTCTGAGTGGTGTCGTGTGGAAAAAAAATTTGTGCATAGTGGGTGACTCAGGAGGTAACTCTAGATGGTAGCCGTATATTCTTCTTCTTGCAGTGATCATGGAGAGGGGCGATAAATCTTGGTGTAAGCTTCCCTTTGACATGGAAATGCTTGGTTCCTTTGAGAGAAGTGGCTTGCAGATGCACCTGGTCTTCGACGAGAAAGTTCACTCCTTGACAATGGTGGTTGGCATAGTTCTTCCTCCTTGGCATGGTGGTCTTCAAATGTTTCCTAACCAGCTGAACGATTCTTCTTCCATCTTCAGTTAGACGAGTAGGACAGCAAGTAAAAGTGACAACCAACGTGACCAAGTACTCCATGAAGTTTCTGTTCATGGGGTACATAAGGGAGGCTGGGGCATTGGTGGTGGTAACGGTTGAGTGTGGGCCAAGGTGTTCTCGGTCTAGAGTCAAGACCCCAAGGTCATGATCCAAATGGGTTGTGGCTTGGTAGGGCTTAAGGGTTTCAAGGATCCTAGTGTGCAGGTGAACGTTTATTATCTTATTTCAAGCACAATTTATGAGATGCCAATTGTTCTATCTAGTCCTTTAAACAAATCACATCATATCACCGATAGCATCATTTCGTATAGGTCAACTCCAATCATCACTCATGTGATTCATATCCTCATGACTCTCGAGAGGAGGTCTAACAAAATCATATATGTCTACAATCCCCAAACTCATATGTATGTCTACCCCTTAAAATCCATGGGTAGAACATACAAGCTGCTAAGCTTGAACGTGACAATCCAAGTGCTCAGCCTATTCTTCCAAGGTCTAAGATAAAGCATCTCTATCCTAAGGAAACACATCGTAAGCCACTCCAAGATCTTGTTTCCTTCCTATGAATCAACTCCAACAACCCATTAACTATACCAATCACTACATGATCCAGTAGTTCTACAAATCCAATCTCTATGGTGTTCCACAAGATCTTCTAATATCCTATAATCCACAAATACTGGAAAGGGCTACCTTATTATAGTCAGTACACCAATTTCCATTATCATGGTCAAGTAAACTCCAAGGTCGAGCTTATATAGAACCCTAAATCAACTCCGACAATTAATCCAATCTCCTAGTTTATCGTCCACCGAGGAACATGGTATCATGACCGGGATCATCAGTCTAAATCCAATTTACTCCGAACATGTAGACTTACTCACCACCTATACTCCACTAGGATCACCTATTTAAATCCAAATCTCGTGTCCAACGAGAATTCCTACATGCTTCCCTCAAGTTATTTACGTAATATCAACTGTATCCTATCAATATCATCTGATCAAGTCAAATCCTTGCACCTCCAAGAATCTCAGCTTGCGATCATAATTGTCCTACTAAATCCAATTTACTTAGGGGTAATGAAAGCTATGCTACTCTATTAACAGGATCCCACCAAGTTCAACATGAAAGCCTTACAATCCACCAAAGAGTCTCAGATAGTTCCTCAAGGTCACTGATATAAACTCATCAAGTCATTTGTCCCCTATTCCTATATCCTCAAATTGGTCCTCCCTATGGCGTCGTCAGTTCTAGTGCTATCTTAGGATGATAATGTGCTCGTTCACTATGCCCATTAGTTCCATAATGAAATCAGTGATAAGAAAGGCTTACTGCAGCTTAACTTGTTCTCTTATGATTCCGTAGGTTAAGCTTATGGTTAAGGTTTCGAGCTGGGGTATCTCGTGAAGTCTCGTAGGGTCTAGGGATAGGATTCTACTCTTGAGGTGTAAACACAGCTCTACGGGGTTCCACTTGGTCGAGGAGGCTGTAGAAAAATTCATCAGTGCTTGTTGGTCACCGAGGTAGAATCCTTGGTGTATCTTGTCTTGCTGGCCTTCAGTTGAGGAGAGAGATGAGAGGGAAAAGTAGCATAGAGGAGGTGGGATGCCTAAAGGGGGTTCTATAGTGCAAGTGCAAGCAAACAAGTGCCGTGAAGGCCACACACATTCACTAAGATAAGATAGGTGATATAGTCACGTACATGCTGCCTAGGGCAAAAGTGCGACTTATATCAAAATACAAAATAAAAACAAGCAACACAGAACGTGGTTACATTCGACCATCACACGGACTTGACTACGCATATGGGGGTACACGACTCGTCCTACCCTAGGGGTTCTCGGACTCGGTAGTCGTGCTTGCTCAGAGAGAAGGGCGTTCAGTCTTCAGTTTCTAGGTTCCCCGTGTGGTGCCAATGGGTATGCGATAGTCGGCCGCCTGTTGGGACACATCCTTTTAATGTGCCCAAGTTCACCACACCCGTGACAAGTGACGGAAGCAAAAAGGTTGTTATTCAGTCTTGGGTTATGTCGTCGGTGGCCTGACGACGATCTCCTACGAGGTGGATATGGAAATTCATTCCTATGCCTCCTTCGTGGGGTTTGGTTGCGGGTTTTTTGAAGTTCCTCGATTTTTTGCTCCTGATTGGCAATGTGGGCTTGTAAGGCAGTGATTTGCTGTCCTCGCTCGGCCACCTTCTTCTTCTCGAGGCAGTGGAGGTGCAGAAGTGAAGGGAGGTCTTGGAGAGCCTTAAGGAATGCTTCGGTAAGGTGACGTAGAAGGTAGTCTCCTGCGTTGATGAAGCGGATCTGGTACTTGAGGGTTGGATCCTCATCTTCTGGGGAAATCATCACTCGAGTTGGGGCTCCAAATCCGTTCTTGCCAGGTAGGTAGCGGGTGGCGTGTTCTTCTTTCATTTCTGGAAGGAGGTCTCGAAGACGGAGGAGCACTTCATATGCCACTTGCTTAATGGCCAGGTCTCTTGTTGGCATGGGTGGTCCAATGAAGAACCACCCCTGGGTGAGGTCTTGGCAGGCACAAAAACCTTGGCGTAGAACTCCTTCTCGAGCACATCATTTTCTAGTTCATACAGGGTTTACATGGGCACCAAGGGATAGTGGCATTGTTGGAGGCAGTCTTTTAGGAGTGATGGAAATCCTGTCATAAGGAGTCACAAGGGGGGGACGGCCATCTACAAAAGTTGAATAGGAGAGGTCAATAAGGAAAAATATCCCTTAGGTTTGGGAAATCTCAGAAAAGAAAAGGAGTATAGAGGGTTTTGCAAAACGGGTTTTGTCCTATCTAACGCCCATGCTAACTAAGGCTTCCTACAGTCAGGATGGCTCCGATACCAGCTCTGTGGGGGCCCCGACTCATAAGTCGTGGTCACCGAATGCACGTGTACAGTGATCCCAGAGATCAATGCTCACTGAACACACAGAAGCTGGATAACAAGAGTCTTACATCCATACATACCGTCTTACACAAATTATGACCATTATGGTCAAGTATTACATAGATAAAGCCACAAGGGCTGAATACCGAATAAACTTAAGCAGCTGAAATCTTCGTTGATAAGTAGAACCCATGCCATCTGCCTTAACCCTACAGGCATTCTGACTGGGAAACCTCCTAGTTCGCATGTTCGTCTCCAAAGAACTCTTCTTCGAACTCCTGTTCTTCCATGCCTGGCCAATTAAACAACCAGTGGCAAGCCAATGAGTACTTTGAATGTACTCGCAAGCAACCCATGATTGGAACAAGGCACAATAATGCAATGATATAGCACTAAGTAGGTAGTTTGCAGAAAGCTAGTTTTGAGTGCAATGACATGATCTGTCAACAAGTAAAGTATGCATCATGGGAGTACAGATATCCGTATGAACAAGTTACAGATATCAACATAAGCAGAGTTGGAAACCAATCCAACTTGATCAATGAGTCAAGTCATCTGACTTGGCCCAAATAGTTTTATCAACGCACACACACACGCGGTTTGTAAAACTCTGGACGTAGTTTAAGCAGCACCGCCCAACTGTCCTTGACCGTGGACACGGCTTTTCGAATAGTTTTACACTCTGCAGAGGTTGCACACTTTACCCACAAGATCCGGGGAACTTCCGTGTCATCCACGACCCACGGTACCTCAAGTACCCGGGGTAAGCACCTGATCACTATCTTTCCCTAGACGACACTAACATAGAGTCCACTCGATTGGTAGTAACCCCCGTGCCCAACATTTCACATCTTAAAATTGTGGAGCCTCGCTCCCATATTCATCACATACCACAAGCACGGGGTACCAACGCTGTGTCCGGTGCCCTGTGAAAACAGTCATGGCCGCCCTATCTGGCACGACCCCGTCCCGAGAGAGCGCAACAACGACTCTCCCGTCACTAGTAATGCGGGCTCCAAGCTAGTATCGGCCTAGGTAATCAATAATGCCCTTTCCCATATAAGGGTAGAGTGGTTACGCATGTAAGGTTGGGACAGTCGACAAATCTTAAATCTAATCCGTTTTCGAAAACAACACACACACTTGCCTCGGTACACCACTTCTTCATCAAGTGGTTACCCTAGCTCACCATCTCCCTCGGGCATTAGTGGCACCCGACGGGGTTTTTGAAAAGTCCTTGAAAACAACTTGGTTAACTTCTCCATGCATATACCCATCCCATTTGTGTAGCAGCTACTTAGCATCCTAACTACACCCACTCGCATAACCCTCATAGAAAGGTAGGGTCATGCATCATGCAAGTGTCAACGAGAAAATCAACGGAGGCAGCCACCTCAAGTGGTCATCACATCATCATGACTTCGATGCGAGCAATAAAAGTGCCATATGACATGCATAAAAAGGGTCTCTTAGACATGGTCAAAGGGCTGCTTGCCTGGCTCAGAAAAGTCTTCTGGGTCATCAAAGTCTTCTGATCCAACTCCTTCGTTAGCAACGCAGTCTATCGTCGCAAAATAATAACGAGAAAAAAATAAGGCAATAATAAATCAGAAAAATCAAAGTGCTCAGAAAAATGTCAACTCATTTTTGTTAAATACTAGGGTGAAAACTAAGAAGGGGAAAATTCCAAGTTTTGGATTTGGAGTAGCAGAATAGAATAAATGGATTTTTAGAGGGGTTTAAATATATTCAAATTTGAATTTGAATATGAACAGTACATAAAAGTTGTTTGGACATGTGTGAAAGTTATAACATTAAATAGGTGGGATTTTTACAAGAATTTAGGAACTGTAATTATTGCATTTGGATTAATATTTACTCCTGAGGAATTTTTGCAAGTTTATGAAAAAAAGGAGAAGCAGCACTGTGCAACTGAGCCAGAAGGACCACAGTGCAGCAAGCCTAGAGAGGATCCAGCCCGCGCAAGGCTGCCACGTCGAAGGCATAAATGCAAAATACGCCTTCCGCCGACGGGCGAACCGGTACGCGCGCGCGTGCGTGTTTAAACCTGACGGGTGGGGCCCACCCGTTAGAATGTGAGGCTGACCGACGGGCCCCACGGCCTTCGTCTTCAACCTCGGGCCAGATAGGGAGGCGAGCTCACCGGCGTCGCTGTGGTCGACGGCGAGGCTATGCGAGGGCACCGGCGTGCTCAGGGCGGAGTCGCCATTCGGGTGGAGGTGGAGGCGGTCGCGGGAGTGTAGGGGTTCGCTGGCGACGACGAAGTCGGTGGAAGGGCTTCGGGAGGCGGCGGTTCCGGCCGTTCTGGCAGCTACAGAGAGGGGAAACAGGGGGAAATAGATCAGTGGAGTTCGGGGGTTCCAGATCGGGGCTTAGAAGCAGCGGGGACGGCCTGTACCTCGCGAACTCCTGCGAGCCGAAGCGGCGGAGCTCGAGCTCGATCTCAAGCTCGGGCGGCTCTGGAGAGGAACTGGGGGTGCAGGGGGGTGATTTGGTGGTGCAGAGGGCGAGTGGTGAGGAGAGGAGAGCTCTAGGGGCTTAAATAGAAGGGGGAGCGAGGTGCACCGTGGCTCGTGCGCCGGCGAGCTTCTAGCCGTTGCTGGAGGCCACGGGGGCTTACTTGAGCATGTCTGGGGACCTTGTGGGAGTGTTCTACGGCCAGGGGAAGGAAGAAAGAGAGAGGGGGGAGGGCCAGAGGTGCCGTGCGTGTGAGGCCGCTCATAGGAGCTCTCGGACGGCCGACGCGCGTGTGAGCAGGGCAGCAGGAGGGAGAAGAAGGAGGGGGCCGACCGGCTGCCGTGTTGCGGACGTCGAGGCGTCTCGTCAGGCGCGCTGGGGAGGCCGGAGGTGGCCGGAGGCGGTTGGAAGGGGGAGGCTACAGTGCCAGAGCGCATTGTAGCGCGCTCCAGAGCGTGCAAACGGCTGGCACGGCAATTTTTTAGGCCAGGTGGGCGCGGCCAAATATGTCTGGTGGCTCTGGGGTGTAGTAAAGAAGGGGGAGGGGCTTTGGATGCCCTGGGTGGCCACTGGAGTGAGGAGGGAGGTTGAGGGAGAGAGAGAAGCTATTGTCCAGGGAGGTAAATGGGGGTGTTTCACCCCTCAATCATTGAGCAATGGCCAAGGGAAAGTTACTAGAGATAGAAGAGGGTCAGGAGCAGCTGTGGTACAAAGTTGAGCCCATGGAGATTAGTGGAAGAGGTCAAAAATGGCATTTTGGTAAAGTGGCAGAAGGTGTTTGATATTGGTTTGGGCAAGTAGATGATCTCCATTTGTCATGAGACTCCACAGGGTGAAATTCCACATATAATTAGGTCCTTCAGTTAATTTGGAGCTCATTTGGGCAAAGTTGCCAATGCAACTTTTGTAAACCCTAGAAATTAGCAGAAATGAACTTGTGTAGATCTAGTTGAGCAAATCACTTCCCCTTGATGCACCACTTGGTGTAGTGGCCTCATTTGGTCATGTGAACATGCTCACAAAAGTTGGGGTCAAGGAGAGAAAGTTGGTAGTACAAAGTTGTTCAAATTTGATTTTGGTCAGAGAGGGTTTTGGGGAATTTTGGTGAACCAAAGTGACCTTAATTGAGATGAGGCTTTGCAAGGAGACCACAATATGCATTTCAGACTTCCTGGATTTTCCTTGGATTTTTATGAAAATATTTCCTGTAGAAATATTTCAAATCCTTGAAATGGGCAGAAATGGTTTTGGGAGGTTTTGTCCAATATTTTGAACATTACCATGTGTTGAAACTCTTATATATGGAAAATATATGTCCACTAAGTTTCCCTGATTTTTGTCAAATATTATTGAAACAATAAAATTATTTTTCCCTATTAAAGACCATTTCTGGCCTTAAGAAAAAGCTTTTAAATAAAATAGGAAAATAACTTTTAAAATTATATTTTTGTGGTTTATAGGAGTCCTATATCTTATAGGATTCAAATATACCTTTTGAATGATTTTTCACACCCCAAATCAAGTACTTGCAGTGCAAACCTCAATTCAGTGGTTTTTGGAAAACTAATTTTAAAAAATACTTTTTGGCCAAATTATTTTTGTACGAAAATACTATATTGCTCTATACACATGGCATGATCATTGGGCAGAAGCTTGGGGCAAGGAGATGAGGTATAGAAGGTGGAGTTGTGTTGACTTTAAAGAGCACTTGAAAAACACAGAGAGAAAACCAACTCCAAATAAATGCCAAATAATGCAAAACTTTTTTGTCAAACCACACTTTATCATGATTTATTAGCTTAAGTGTTGTGGCATGAAAAATCAGGGTGTGACATTATCGGTCAAATGATGTAATATATATGTTCCTATTTTGTGTACACACTTAGCCATTATGCATGGGCCAAATGATGTAATATATATGTTCCTATTCTGTATACTTACTTAACCATCAAATGATGCAATATATATCGCCTTAGTTATATACATTGTATCACCTTCCCGTCGTTCACTGCTCTCGAAAAAAAGGAAAAAGAAAAGTGAGAGAAAATAAAGGAAAAGAAAATAGAAGAAACAAACAGGAAAACTGCTATAGGTACTGGTTATAGCAGTACCGCTTTTCTGAAAAAGCGCTACGGCTAGTCAAGGTAGCAGTAACACTTTCGGTATAAAACCGCTATAGCTACCTGTATTAGCAGTAGCGCTGCCTGCGTAAAAGCGCTATAGCTAACTTAGCTACAACGCGTTTGCTCTAAACGCGCTACTGCTATGTCGACTTAACCCCCTAAATCCTCACTCTCTCTGCTTCTTCCCACCTCATTTGCCCCAAATCCCCACTCTCTCTTCCTCCGTTTCATCGCCGCCAGAGCCCTGCGCTCGCCCCGACCCCGTCCCGGCGCTCGCCCCCGACCCCGGACCCGACCCCGACGCGCCACTCCTGCCTCCTCTGCTTCCTCCCCTCCCAACCTCGGCCGTCGTCGGGCCTGCCTCCTCGCCCCTGCACCCTCTGTAAGCCCCCCATCGTTCCTCCTCTCTCTGCTAGCTAGGGTTCTTCGGTTAATTTACTTGGGTTTTAGTTAGGGCAGTAGGTTAATTAGGTTATCTATTTAGTTATGAATTTAGCTAGGTTTTTATGAACCATAGGTTTCAAAATAGGACAGAAATTTATGGTTAAGCAATTGTAGTTAAAAGAAAAGGCAGAATTTTTCTTCAAGTTATATATTGTTCTTCCTTGTTAAAGCAAATTTAGGTAGGCTTAATTTACTTTCATATATTGTGAAGAAAAATGACTTCTTGCATTTTTCTTCAAGTTCTATATTTTTCTTCCTTTTATATGCAAATTTGAAGTGGACATGTGATGTTTTGGACATGTCATATTTTGATTTTGGACATGTGATGTTTTGGACATGTCATATTTGGAAAATGATGATTATGGGTACGGTAAATGATCCGAGTGGCCTATGTTACGCCAGAATGTTGATTCATTTCCGTTCTGGTGAATTTCAGGGGCTCGATATGTCCACTTTTTAGCAAAGGTCATGCCGAAATTTTCCGTAAATTTTGGCATGACTTGTGCTAGATAGTAGGCATATCGAGTGTCGGGAGTTGCTGGGAAACGGCATTTCGGCAAACATAGATCTTTTTTATGTCATTTCTCATTTTCTTTTCATAGTTTTAGAATTAAACGAGGAGACTTAATCATTGGAAACATGTCGAACAATGAAGAAACCGGGCCTTCTAACCAAGATGCAGACGAGATGGATTATCATGGTGAACAAGAGTACCTCGAATTTTTGTCTGCTAAACAAAATCAAGGTTTGCATGTCGGCCTCGATGATGGTACTGACGCCGACATCGACACCGACGGCGCCGGCACCGATGGCGGTGCCGAGACCGGCGGGGAAGGTACCGGCGGGGAGGATACCGGCGGGGAAGGTACCCCCGCCAATGCCGCTACCGAAAATAAGAAGCAGAGGATACGAAAACCTAACAAACTCGGCACTGGACGACTCGTAATCACAAAGATGGCACCTGGCAAGTTCGAGCCATTAGAGCCGGAAGAACCTCGCAAGTGCTATGGGAACCAAGTAGGATGCATCCTACGTGAATGCGTGAGCATCAACGACGATGACTTAAGGAGTAAAGAATATTTGAGGCAGTTTCTCCTAACGAACAACCGTGGGATGATCCAAAGATGAAAAAGATTAACAATCACGCCATGGGCATGTTTAGCAATGATTTGGCCTCCTAGAAAGGGAGAGTGAAACAAGCTATTGAGGCCGAGGAGCCCCTGTCCAAGACTCGGGAGGATAATCCGACACTTACGGAAGAGGAGTTCGAAAAGGTTCCGGGAGTGTACAACGAGTGGCCTGAGTGTCAGGCGCAAGTGGAGGGGGTCTCGGGCGCCAACCATAAAGGCTTCAAAAGCAAACAAGAAGCAGAAGCTAGTTACTTGAGGTTCATGCTAGCGCGAGAGAGGACTCATAACCGCCGCCTCACGTACTGCATAGTTACGCTATCACTTATAGTGATAGCACTTCTCGCCTATATCATTGTTTAGATGTATGACGATGTAGTTGCATGTATTCGAGACTTGCATGTATCGCTATTTTCGAGATGATGATGAGAGACCACTTTCTGTTGGATGATGACATGATTTGATGAGACTATTTGTATGTATATGCTATGATTACATTTGTGGTCTCGCAGCCATTTGTATGTGTATGATGATGACATTTCTATGTGCTAAAGATTCTTGTATAAAGCCTGTTCATATACAAAACAAATATGCAGAAAAAAAATCAGAAACTAATAAAGTTAGCAGTAGCGAGGGGTGAAAGTTAGCAGCAGCGTGCATTTAGCAGTAGGCCGGCTCAACACGGAGCGCTAGAGCTATTAGCAGTAGCGCGCTAGAGCTACTTGTATAGCAGTAGTGCGTGCCAACGCGCGCTGCTGCTACAGGTTAGCTGTAGCGCCGTATCAGTAGTGCGTGTACCCGCGCTACTGCTATACCTAAAACCCGCGCTACTGCTAGGCTTTTCCCTAGTAGTGGAAAAGTAGATCGCAAAGGCAAATAATATGAGAAAGAGACCCGGGGGCCGTAGGTTTCACTAGTGGCTTCTCTCTAGAAAAATAGCAAACAGTGGGTAAACAAATTACTGCTGGGCAATTGATGGAACTTCAAGTAATCATGACGATATCCAGGCAATGATCATCATATTGGCATCACGTCCAAGATTACTAGACCGACTCATGCATGCATCTACTAATATTACTCCACACAGCGACCGCTATCCAGCATGCATCTAGTGTATTAAGTTCATGGAGAAACGAAGTAATACAATAAGAACGATGACATGATGTAGACAAGATCTATCTATGTAGAGATAGACCCCATCGTTTTATCTTTAGTAGCAAGGATACATACGTGTCGGTTCCCCTTCTGTCACTGGGATCAAGCACCGTAAGATCAAACCCACTACAAAGCACCTCTTCCCATTGCAAGATAAATAGATCAAGTTGGCCAAACAAACCCCAAATATCGGAGAAGAAATACGAGGCTATAAGAAATCATGCATATAAGAGATCAAAGAAACTCAAATAACTTTCATGGATATAAAAAGATAGATCTAATCATAAACTCAAAGTTCATCCGATCCCAACAAAGACACCGCAAAAAGAGTTACATCATATGGATCTCCAAGAGACCATTGTATTGAGAATCTAGCGAGAGAGAGGAAGCCATCTAGCTACTAACTACGGACCCGAAGGTCTACAAAGAACTACTGACACAATCGGAGAGGCACCAATGGAAGTGGTGAACCCCTCCATGATGGTGTCTATATTGGATCTGGTGGTTCTGGACTCTGCGGCGGCTGGAATTGATTTTCGTCGAATCCACTAGGGTTTTTGGAATATTGTGGTATTTATAGAGCAAAGAGGCAATCCGGGGGGCACCCGAGGTGCGCACAACCCACCAGGGCGCGCCTGGGCCTCCTGGCGCGCCCTGGTGGGTTGTGCTCCCCTCGGAGCACCCCCCTGGCGCTGCCTTGGCCCATTGGGTGTCTTCTGGTCCATAAAGTTTCGTTTCATTTGGACTCCATTTGGTATCGATTTCCTGCGATGTAAAAAACATGCAGAAAACAGCAAATGGCACTTGACACTATGTCAATAGGTTAGTACCAAAAAATGATATAACTGACTATAAAATGATTATAAAACATCCAAGATTGATAATATAACAGCATGAAACAATAAAAAAAATATAGATACGTTGGAGACGTATCACCTTCTTCTCCGGCCATCCACCCCTTCTCCTCTCTCGCTTCCTCCCTCGGCACTTCTCCCTCTCTTCTATACTCCATCACTCCAAGTGCCTCCTCTGCAACCATTGCTCCGCTGAACACCTCCGCTGCCCCAGCCGCCGACCATTCTCCTCTCAATATCCACAATGACCACATCTCATACCACATCAAATTCAAATTTGATCCTGCGGAGTATAAATATTCCAAGTAGCGCAACTTCTTCTGCCTTGCGGAGTGTCATGTCTCTTGCCCACAACTTACTAATCTTGACGCTGCCTAGCTCACCTTCAATCAGCGCCTCCTCGTCTGTATCCACTTCACCTCGCCTATTCCCTCCTGTACCTCATTATATGAGGCACCGCCGATGCGTACACGACATGGAAGTGCAAAGCCGATTGCTTTCTCGCCAATCAAGGCGCTTAGGTCCTACAACTTACTCGGCAGTACATGAACCTTAAGCAGGACGAGCTCCCTATTGCTGAATATGCTTGCCATCTCAATGCCATGCAGATGGCCTCACAAATATTGGTTTTGTAGTGAGCAACATTGATCTTACCATGCAATTTCTTCACGGCCTCGCGCCGCGATTCGAGACCCTCTGGACCGTGCTTGGCGACACGGTGCCCCCGTCGGCCTTTCTGGTTGCCCGCTCACGCCTCGAACAGGCCGAGTACGGCATGTCCATGTGCACCGGCGACGAAGGTACCACTGCTCTCACCATCACCTCTGGTGGCTCTTGCGGTAGCGGCGGTCCTAGCGGTGCTAGACCGGATCGTGGCGGGGTCCGTGCCCTGGTTCGCAGTGCTCGCGGCACTCCTCGTACTCCTGCTGGCAGCTGTGGGCGTACTAGCCATGGCAACCATGGACATGGGCATGGTCGTGGGCGTGGCCACAACTCTAGAGGGTGCGGTGACTACGGGGGGCGAGGCTACCAGCAGCAGCCTGCATCACCCTGGACTGGCTACTTTGCTCCCTTCAGCATAGCCATGTCGTCCTTATGACTGGCTGGCCCCCTTCGAACGCTTCTAGAGACCTCGGTCCTTAACTTGGCGCTCATTCTCCAGCCTACCCAGTAATATCTGCTGGCCCACCCACCTCCTATCAACAGCTCGGCGTCTCGCCATATACTCCTATGATACCGGCGTGAGATCAATCTGCCCTACTCTCCAGCGCCTCCAGCCAATAGGGTCTGCCTCCACATGGTGTTGAATGGTTTTTGGATCATAGCGTGTCATCACATGTGACCAACAACTCTAGTAACCTCAAGTCCCTATCCCATTCTTCCAAGTATTATTCTCCAAGCATCATTGTTGGCAACGGGCAGCGTCTCACCATTACTTCTACTAGTTCCACCAAGTTATCCCCCTCCAATCTTACTCTTATGTTGTCCTTGTATGTCCTTCCATTGTCGAGAATCTGATCTCTATTCACAAGCTTAGCAATGATAACAATGTTTCCGTCAAATTTAATCCTCATGGTTTCTCTGCGAAGGATCTGGTCACCACAAACATCCTCATGAAGTCCAGTAGATCCAGTAATCTCTATCCAATTCTACGATAAAGGATCCGACGGCTCTGCGTTCTACACCACCATCGGTGACTTGTGGCATCATCGCCTTGGTCATCCGGCAGGGCCTCATTAGCTTCTATTTCTAAGAATTTTCTTTGTGATTGTACTAATAATGCACGTTTCATTTGTACTATATGTTAACTCTGGCGTCAAACTCGTCTTTCTTTCCCTACATCTAGTACATTTACTATTTCACCATGTCAAATAATCCATTGTGACCTTCGGACATCGTCTGTTGTGAGTTGTTCTGGCAATCAATATTATCTTGTGGTTCTTGACAATTTTTCACATTATTCATGGACATATCCTCTACCCGCAAAATCGGACATCTCCCCACCTTACAACGTTTCTTCATCTTCACCCTTAGCTAATTTAATACACTCATTAAGTGTTTGCAATGCGATAACGGTGGCGAATTCATCAACACTTCCTTGCACTCCTTCTCTTCCAATGGCACTGTTTTTCGTTTTTCATGTCCACACACTTCCCTCCAAAATGGCAATGTTGAACGCTTTTATTCACACTACCAGTGAGATAGTTCGTACTCTCGTCATCCAAGCCAAGTTGCCAATACAATTTTGGGTTGAAGCTCTGCACACCATCACACACTTATTAAATGATCGACCCTCTAGCACTATCACGTCTAACACACCTCACTTCTCACCAACATTCATCCTCGGTATGATCATCTTAGTGTGTTCAGTTGTTTGTGTGTTTCAAATTTATATGCCGCAACTCCACACAAACTTGCTACTTTCTCCTTGCTCCACCCCCTATGTTTTCATTGGCTATCCCTTGGAGTACAAAGGTAATTATAGATGCTTTGATCTTTCTACCCGCAAAGTTATTGTTTCCCGACACATTGTGTTTGATGAATCCCAATTCCCATACACACCGCTACCTACATGCCAACCAGCCGTACCAGACCCTGCTTCAAATCCGCCCCACTAGCTGATCCCCCTTAGGATCCACCCACCTACCATGTACCTGCCGCCCATGACCCTTCTACCTCGATTGCCACGTCCCAACCAACAACCCGCGCCCAATGCTCCACCCACCCACCCAACCCCGGGCCCACCTCCTTTGGCACAACCAACCACCGCCCCGCTCGCATTCCACCCACCTCCTCAGCTGGCCCACGTTCCCCTGTGACTGGTTCCTCCTTGCAGTCCACGTCTGCCAGATCGTCCACATCATCCTCCTTCCCAATTTCGTGCTCAGTTCTCCCTTGAATCCCGCCGATGCCAACCCTGGCGTTACCGCGTTTGACTACATCAAATCAACCTCGTCTTCTGCGCCATCCACTCCAAGCACGCCATGCCCCCCCCCCCCCATGGTTGTCCTAGTTCCTCCTCTCCAAAACTCACATAAAATGAAAACACGCGCTAAATCTTGTTTTGCCCAACCCAAACACCTATTTTCTGCAACTACCTCTAGACCTGTTTCTCCAATACCTTCCTCATATAAAGCCGCTCTTAAAGATGCTCGTTGGTACAATGCCATGCTAGAAGAATTTAATGCTTTGTTAAAGAATGAGACTTGGTGTTTGGTTCGTAAACCTGCAGGTGTCAATGCGGTGATCGGCAAATGGATTTTCTGGAACAAGTTGAACATGAATGGCTCGTTGGCTAGCTATAAAGAACATTGGGTTGTTCACGGATTCACTCAACAAGAAGGTGTTGTCCGATTGTTAAACCGGGCACCGTTCAAGTTGTTCTCAGCCTCGCCATTGCCCACCCTTGGCCCATTCGCAAAATGGATGTCAAGAATGGCTTTCTTCATTGACAACTTGGTGAGACGGTCTACTTCACTCAACCACCTAGTTTTATTGATTCCTCTCATCCGAGTGATGTGTGTTTCCTCAAAAAGTTCCTTTATGGTCTGAAGCAGGCTCCTCATACATGGTTTCTACGGTTCAAGTCCTTCATTTTGTCTCGTTGTTTTGTTGCCTCAAAATGTGACCCCTCCCTATTAATTTTTCGTCATGGTACATCCACTTCCTACCTCTTTCTCTACATAGATGACACCATTGCCACTGCCGGCACACCCATCAGATTGCATTCTATCATCTCCACTCTCAAGCAATAATTTTTCGTGATAGATTTAGGGGATACTCATCATTTTCTTGGGGTCAACATCACTAGGTCTTCTAGTGGTCCTTTTCTCTCCCAACAACAATATATTCTTGAAATCTTGGACAGTGCTAACGTGGTTAATTGCAACCCTATCACCACTCCGGTAGGCACCAAATCCAAACTCTCCACCTCTGATGGTGATCCCGTTCCAAGCCCCCCTACTCTGATGGTGATCCCATTCCAAGCCCATCCATGTACATCGGCATTGCTAGAGCACTCCAATATCTCATCACCACTCGTCCGGATATCTCCTATGCGGTTCAACAAGCCTACCTTTTTGCATGATCCAAGGGCGTCCCATCTGCAACTTATCAAGTGGATCTTGCGGTACCTCAAGGGGACTTCTCATTACCGGTTGGAGCTATACCGTTCCACCTATACTAATCTTGTGGCTTACTCGAACGCTGATTGGGCTGGGTGTCTCTATACAAGGAAATCTACTTATGGCTTTTCCGAGAACAACTTGGTTTCCTAGTCTTCCAAGCGACAACAAACTATTTCATGACCGAACGCCGAGGCCGTATACAGGGTTGTGGCGAACTATGTCGCTGAATGATGTTGGCTGCACCAACTATTGCAGGAATTGCATCATCCTCCCACACGTGCAACTCTGGTTTATTGTGACAATATTTCTGCCACCTACTTGTCCTCAAACCCAATTCAACACCACCGCACAAAGCATGTCGCAATTGATCTGCATTCTGTTCGGGATCGAGTCACCTTGGGTGAAGCAAGGGTAATGCATGTTCCCTCCTTATCTCAATAGCAGATATAGTCACAAAGGGCTTACCAACAACGATCTTTGATGATTTTTGGTCCAACGTGAACATCCTCCCAGGAGGAGTTTTGGCTGCGAGGGGCTGTTAAGATATGTGTGTATGTTTTGTACTGTCATGTTGTACCATTGATTGTTGTACCTCTATCCTAGATTATTGGATCTAGATCGCCCACTCCATGTATAACTTGTGGCACTCTTCATGGGAGCAGTTCCTACGCCCCTACATGTACATCTGTAACTCCATCCAGATAATACAATTGAATGTGGATTGACTCATCTCTTATCTGTGGCAACTGTGGGGAAGAGAGAAGATAGCAGTTGCGAGAAGGGAGGACATCAGTTCCTCTGTAATCTAAAAAAAAATGCCTGATGGATTCATGGCTTTCCTTTTTTTCTTCTAGAATAAACATAAGCATGTGTACCATTGCATTAGAGAAGAGGCGGCAAAGAAGCCCGGCACAACGCTTTTTGGCCATTACACGCTAATCACGAGGATTAGCGGCGACACACACCACCTATACTACCATACATGCATCACCTAGATAAACCCATCCCAATGACAATCTTATATTTACTAATTGGAGGCACCATACAAAGCTCCACGTTAATCCTTGAGGTTAAGAAATTTTGGCCATATGATTAATCTTTGACTTCTCTGTAGCCGTTGGATGAAACAGGAGAGCAGATCTCCCATCCCATGTCCCTCAAAGAAAAAACTGAGCGTCATCCATCGAAAAGGAAAAAACTGAGAGTTATCTCCTTCTAAGATTTAACATACGCAGGAGAGTTATCTCCTCCGATTTGACTATGAAACTGGCAACCTGTGTCCAACTGAATCAGCCAGTGCATGATGGAGAAGCTCCCTCTGCCTCCGCACGGCCTCTCTGCTATGCGGCTATGGGGCTCCGTAACAGGTGGCAATGGCTGAAGTTTCTATCATCCACGTCAAATTTGCACAGCCGTACTGCATTGGCTGAAACATGTACTCTGCACTAAAATAAGTTTCACGGATCTCAGGTAAGCAACACAATACTTTCTTTGCCGTATGATTCATGTATTGTGATTCAATCTTGAAAAGGCTTTGCTCGTGCGATGCAGTGTAGCAGATATCGGATATACTGTAGAAGAGAAGCAGTACCACAACCTGTGAGGAGAACCATAGGAGTTATAGAATCACTGCAAGCGAGCAACCACAGTAATGGAAAATAGGTATGGATCTGTACAACCGACTGTAGCTAGCGGTGGCAGGCAAATGCTGCGAGCCTGCGAGGAAGATCCCTATTGCACCTCTGGCTGCTGCAGTAGTGTGAGAAGGAGAGTAAGGAACAACATCTACAGAGGATTGCACGGGATGATGGAAACGTGCAGATGCCTATGCAAGTTCAAGTTGGTCGCCCAGCAGCACACTACTGTCCCAACTAAACAGGTAAGCACGTAACAGACAGAATAATAGAGAAGGATTGAATTTGTATGACATTCATAGGACGATGTTCACCGATTGTTAGTTTAATTGTTGCACGTAACAGAAATGCTCATGCCAAATATTTTTTTTGAACCGTTATGATGAGTACCACCTGAAAAATAACAGAAGGAGAAGCAACTGATGTTCTGAAGTTCCAATGACCAGACGACCCAAACACTAGGACAGGGAAACAACCAGGTAAAAAGCTACAAGAGGAGTTCACGCCAAATATGCCACTTGACCAAATGGTAAGAGTTGTAGCTAATGTTCTTTCTTCCCAGTTTTGTTATAGAAAGCTTGATTTAATAGCACCCAAAATCCTACCAGCAGTACCTAATGCAATAAATTTATGGAATTTAGTCATTGTAGTACCTGATTATGACAACAAGAAGAAGAAAAATGACAGAGGGATTATTTGCAAGGATGCGTAGATCTTTCTGCTATCAAGGTTATTAAGATATGATTTTTTTTAACATACACTATATACAGTGCGGTAGGTTGTTTTTCATATACTGCAAATCAAGAGTTTTATTGCAGTCTATTACATCAGAGTAGATATCTCTATCTTATCTTGAATTTTTATTACAATGAACACTTGGATGGCCAATAAGCAATTGTCAAGCAAGCAAAAAAGTGAGTAAATTACAAGTTTCAGTAGCACCTTGATAATTTCCTCTTTTAATATTCTGGCAAGTGGCAACATGATGACACTGTACAAACTACACACAGTTGTGCTACATGTGTGTATACCTTCAACATTAGCATGCTAGGCGATATGTATGCATGTTTAGGCTTTTTTGACTACACGAGAATGCTTATAGAACTTGGTTTCAGAAAATTAATTTTCTGTAACTACACTCTACTAGCTAACAATTTGATTGTTTAAACAATCCATAGTTTGTAGATTTCTTATTACCTGAACACAGTCTTATAACATTTTAGGACCTCTGATCGTAGTTTTAAATAGCGCTATCTCGGCACTATTACCCTGCTATAGCGTTTGGAGGGGCTCGCGCTAAACGCATCGTGTACAATTTAGCGCGCCAAATCGTCAATTTAGTGCCAAACCAAGAATGCCATAAACCGCTATTTAAAACTATGCCTCGGGTACTTGAGTACTTGCATCTAACTTCAGTGCTACTGTTTAAGCAATGACATGGCTAAGACAATGTAGTAGTAAATTTTTTCCAGATTACAATCACAAGAGAAGTGAGCAGGCATATTCGATGGCACCCGGCCAATAGTAATACACAAAAGCATTTTCACAATGCCAAATAGTTTTACCACCACATATTTAATTTATCCTTCCCTTGAAATGCCCAGTTACTTCTGTCTTGAACTCAAAACATGCGACATTGTTTACTTCCTGCAACTACCTTTATGTGCGCACATGTACTGTGCCTTAAGTTTGATATGCTCAGATGGATGCAATTTTTCTTTCTGTTCCTATCTTATTTCTGTAAGATGACACGCACAGGATACCAGTGCAAATAAGTTTCAAAACTAGATTTATAAAAAAATAAATTCCAAAACTAGAGGGTATGTGTACTGCCAATGTGTACGACTCATTAGAAATGAAAGCCATGGGATAAATACATTGCTGGATACATAGTCTTTATAATCCAAATATTTGTCTCCCACCCCTTATGATTTAAACAAATATATCAAGCATTTTTTATTTGTCATGTATATGATTATGTTATTATGATATTGATGGCATTTACTTTAATTATTGTTTGTAATTTGTAATATGCGTAAGAGTTTTTCCCCAAAAGTTTCTCTTCACCTGTTGATAATTGTTTATAATTTCCGTTCATTGTCCTTCCGTATTGTTACAATGAAATACGACATGTTCAATGATTTTCCCCGCAATATAATTCTGATCCGCTTACTCGATCCTGCCTATTTTTACAACTCTTAGTGATCAGTATGGAATAAAGGCAACCATTTTTATATACTTGAGAAGCTAACCTATCTTACAAAGCTATTTCCAAAATATAAATATATATTTTAATTCATCTTTGCAAATAGTATTGAAAAACTCTCCATTGTAAATAGTTTTCCAAGAAGAATGTTGTGTTTTTTTCATTTTGAATTTTGGACTATTAGATTCAATGATATGTATCTTCCTAAAACCCTAGCCCGTGCGTTGCACGGGTTGATGACTAGTGAGGCAAATCACAGAGCTACCAAGCTGCGTCACAATTGACACCGAAGACCACTAGAACAAGACCAACACCTGAGGACACCACAAACCAACGTACCCACACCCATTTGCGCCAAGAGGAAGTCGTCGTAGCGATGGAAAGGCTTAGGCAGACCTTGAGTGGGCGTCGTCGAGAGAGCTTCGGCGACGATGTACATTGCACATCGGAGGCCCAAGCCCAGAGCAATTGCCACCAGCAACTTGAGCTGCACCATCGGGACTCCTCGAGCAACAAGGCGATGCCTTCAAGGAGAGATTGATGCCGTAACACCGCCATCGCCTTGTCCGAGGTCGGACCCCCCCCACCCCCCCTAGCACAAGGGAGTCGGATCGGAGCCAAGACAATACCTCCACGGAGGGGACGAAGCCCACGGGTGTCGCTGTTGTTAGCCTCGGACTCGCGAAGCAAGGATTTCTCCCAACCCCAGACCACAAATCCCAAGTCCGGAGCTCCTCAAACGAGACGGCCACCGCAACGGAAGGAGAGCACATCTCGTAGCACAACCTCCGCCACCACCACACGAACCAGATCAAGAATAGGGCATCGCAGCCTCTGCCCAGATCCAAGTCGCACCATAGATTCACCTCCACCGCGCGCACATTGCGCGACCACCACCACCGCGCCCACAACAAACCACGACCACCGCCGCCGCGCAAGACATCACACAGACCAAGCCCGGGGTGGACTATGGGCCCCAGCGTCATGCTGCCATGCCCAGCCCCGTCGGCCGCCTGACAGAGCCAGCCCAGGCTACTGGCACCAGACCCGGCCATGCCTAGGCCCACCACGCTCCCGCACCTCCGGTCTTCCCCAACCACGCCGTTGGACGCCTCAGCCACTAGCACCAGCAGTGAAAGAATCTTGGCAGGAGAACCCTAGATCCGCCGCCACCGATGCTACGGCCGGCCCCACACTGTCCACGCGGCCGTGAAGGCGGTGTCTTGGGTTCGCTCAAACCGCACCGTGGAAGCAGCGTGAGCGAACGAGGGGAAAACTTCTTCCATGACTTTCGTCTTGCATGTTGAATATTCAATAAACCTACATGCACGGACGATTATGAAGCTTTTACTTAATCTTTCTCACAAACTAACCTCTCCCCTCTGATTTTCAATGGGGTGGGGCCCGCCTCATCCCCAACTTCCAATCCCACGTTAGCCTGGCCGTTGATCCCGTGAAAAAATCCCCCACATAAAGATTAAGAAGGTGTTTGTTTTCAGGGACTTATAGGTTTAGGGACTTAAGAAAGTCCCTATAAGTCCCATCTAAACCAAACAGGAGGGACTTATAGGGACTTAAGGTGGGCATTTGAGACTTATGAAATAAGACTCTCAAGGAGAGTCTTATAGGGACTTATAGTTGTAATATGGTCTTTTAGTCCATGTTCCCAGAAACCAAACAAATACGGACTTTTTAGGGACTTGGGACTTATAAGTTGAGACTAAAAAAAAATCTTAGGACTTATGAACCAAACAGGGCCTAAAGCTGCCCCCGCATAAAGATGGTCAAAAGACTCTATATCGATGGGGGCAAAGTCCAAAGTCCAAACTGCTCTGTCCAAGCCAGAGCACGGGCAAATTAACACCAGATAAGAGCAGAACTCAATTGCTCTGTCCAAAAACTATACAATAATCTTGTATACACATGCATGGTCGGGCTGGTCTGGTCGCAGGGATCATTGCCATGAACTCGGGGCGCAATGGCAGGCAGCAGCATGACAGCGGCAGGGTGCCATGATATATGCCTTCTGTCCACATTGCCAGGCACCAGCTCGTACGCCGTTCGCCTCACTGCGCTGCAGCGGCGCGCGGCGACCGGGCGGGCCAGAACGACGGAGGCAGCCTCCAGAACGGCCTCTTCCGCCGCTGCTGCTGCTGCTTCGCCGGCGCCGAGGCGGCGGCAGCGGCCTCCTTGTCGGAGCTGAGCATGTCCCACATCACCTGCACGTCGTGGTAGCCGCACGTCTGCACGTCCTGGTGAAGGTTCAGGACCCCGCACTCTGCATACCATTCATCCCATACACGAAGGTTAAAGCAGTGTGTTAGTACTCCTATTTACTAAATTCGCAAAAAAGAAAAGATTAAAGCAGTGTGTTAGTACTCCTAAATACTACATTATGCAGCAAATTATTTGCATTGTGTACTACTATATACTCCTATTTCAGAGAGAGAATACCGGGTGATGTATCCGCGTAACCACCATAAGGGCTGCGGATTAGATTAGGTGGTCCAAAGTACATAATGGAAATGGGCGGTTGGAAGCACGAGATAACGTGTCCCTAGTCCTTTGGTGTGCAGCAGCGTGCAAAAAGATAACGCGCATGGACCATGGCCGATCTCTCTGATCCGTTTGTTTGCTTCTTGTGATAATGCTCCTTCACCTAATTCTTTGGAGCACTGCTACTATCTTCTGGTTCCATGAACTGACCACGAATCTTATTGTCTTTCCATTAACTATTGGGTATATTCTTGATTGAGTAGTACCATAAGATGCCATTTGAGTGTCTTCTCTAAAAAAAACTAAGCACGACGGCTCCGCAAATTTTGGTCTCGGAGATTAATTGGTTCAGTCATGATGATTTTGCGGTCGCATTAGCTAGATGCATGCCTGAGCCTGCCTAAGCTAACATGCAAAGTCTAGGAAAACGGGTCGATTGCATTGTACGTACTACTATTTCTACGAAGTTCATCGATCCAGTTCACGCTTCAGTGGCAGTTCCAAGAAAAGCAGAGTAGCGAGTAGTGGTGGCTTACGTACCGCCCTTGCGGACGCGGGCGCGGGCGGCGGCGACGGCGAGCCTGCAGGCGCGGCGCATGGGCGCGACCACCCTTGCCCGCCACCACGCCATGACGCGCGCCCCCATCTGCCGGTGCCGCCGCTGTCGCCGCCGCGTCGCCGGCTGCCTCGCCTCTGCTTCGCCGGCGCCGGCGAAGGGCTCCGCCGGACGCCGGGGACGGCCGCCCAGCCTCGCCGTGGCTGCCACCCGCCGGCACAGCCTCGCGAGGAGCCTGCGTCCGCCCTGCCTCTCCAACAATTAGGCCTCTGACGGATGAACCTCACCCACACGGCCACACCACACCACACTCCCTAGCTAGCAGTTCTATATAAGCGTGCGCTTAAGCTCTGGGGCCCTACCGACTTGCCGCAGCAGTGCTAGTTCCCAGCGTGGAAAAATGCATAAAACGTGTAGACAACGTGTAAACTTTTCATAAATCTTCCAACAAAACCGTCCTCTAGCAAAAAATTCTCTACTAACAAAATCGTCATGTATATGTGCAAAATTTCCGCCTCTGGATTCGAAATGACCTGTTCGATTCTACACATACTCTATCATTTGCCCACCTTACTGATCCCAGTTTCTAGGATTATTTTATGGTTGCGTCGTGATTTGACATGATCCGCTTCCTGGTTGTTGGGTGGACGGATGGGCTGGAGCGCTCGTGGTGCACGCGCTCGTTCGTACTTCACGCGTGCTCCCACCCGGATCATTTCGTAGCCCGCGCCCTGCAGATGCCGTGGGAGACGGTCATTTGCGAATTGCGACTGGGTTCTTCTTCCGGAACGAGATTGCGTGGAGTGAAGGTGAGAAAATATATCTCACCGTCGTGGCAGGCAGCCGTGTCCATCCCGTTGCAGCAGTAGAAAACACCAACTGTGGGGTAACTTGCCTTGATTTCTGCTGGTGTCAGCTCGTTTATTGTCCTGAAATTCACGTGCTATGATCTCAAACCACCTCTCGGTGGATGCTAGAGTTTTCTGAAGGTGTCATGATATGATACCACACAGGATGTAGAGTCCAAGCGGAGACACATACGTGGGTGACAGCTGCAGCATCGAACGTCGTCACGTCTGAGATCCAGCAGCCCGTGACACCCACCGTGATCGGTCGGCTATGTATCATCGTCACAGGGCGTTCTTTTTAGAAAAGGAGGAATACCCCCGGCCTCTGCATCTGATCGATGCATAGGGTCAATTTTATTAATTATTAGCACAAAACCTTACAAAGTCGTACAACAGTAAGACCAAAGCCACCATCTTCGCAACCTCTGTCGCTATTCCTATCTAACTGATGAAGGGGCGCTGATGGTCTGGGCCTAATACCAAACAGACCTCGCAGCCAAACCTAACATCTAAGACCTGAGGTCCCAACCTGGACGCCTGCCGGGTATGGGCACCCACCAGTCCGGCGTGCTCCTCAACCAGGCCGCCTGCCGCGTATGAAGCCGCCACCACCACCTACCACTAATCCATCTTCAGAGCTGTACTGTTGCAACGGCCTTGCCCGGTCTCACTGCCGCCGACGCCACCACGACGCCAGACAGCGTCGACCTCCTGCGCGTGTCCGTCACCACACATCTGACGCCAAGCCTCCGCTGCTCCATGCCGCCAAGAGCCGCCGCCAAGAATATGCATAAAGAAACACCGCTCCACCGAAAGGGAGGCAGCACACCCCACCCCTCACCTACAGACCCTTCCATCCGATCCCAATGTCCTTGGCGTCGCCTCCAGGAAGGTAACGGTGCACAGGGCGCCGCCGACGCCCGATCCGCAACGGATCTTGGGCTTTCACCCGGACATGGTTCGGAGAGGAGAGATGGTGCCCTCAGCAGCGCCCCCAAGGAGGAAAACGGCGCCAAGAACCGGCGTCGCCGCTGCCGGCCAGCCAAGGCGGCCAAGGTTTCCCCCGGACACCGATCTGCTCCACCAGAACACACCGGAGGTGGATCCGGAAGATCCAAACCGAACGGGGGACTGGGAATGGATGCATGGAAGGGAGAGGGGCAATACCTCCAGAACTGGCACGCCTGCGGCTCGCCGTCCTCACGGCCGAACACTCAGACACACCGCACGCCCTGCCGTTGCTAGGCCCCGCCCCAACCTGCCCTGCGGCGAGAGGAGCTGCCCCGCGAGCAGGCCGAGGCTCCCCACGAGGGGCGCGCCCGACCAGCGCGAGCGCCAGATCCCGCCGCCGCCGGCCGCCAGCGGGATTTGCCCGCCGACGATCGCCCACGACGAGCGCCAGATCCCGCCGACGAGCGCCGCCAGCACGCAGCCAGCCTCGTGCAGCCCTCCACGCCAGCCACCGTGGCAGCCCAGCGTCGCCGCGTCCCGCACAACGCCGCGTTCCGGCCAGGGTAGATGGCCCCACGGCGAGCCCGCCTCGCGAGAAGGAGAGAACGCCCCGCCGCCGCCCATGCCGGGCGGGCTTCGCCCGCCGGCATGCCCTGGCGGCGGCGAGGGAAGGAATGGGGAGAAGGACGCGGTTCGGCGGCGGCTAGGGTTTCCTCCCCTGCCGCCCGTGGGAGCGCCAGGGAAGGGGTGGAGATCGTCACAGGGCGTGCTCACCGGCATGCAGATACGATCTGCTCGCCTCAGCTTGATCTGTGCCCACGAGATTTCTGGCCGGGACCTACCGTCTCGTCCTCTCGCCAATGCCGTGGCAGCCTGCACGGACGGCCAATCATGCCGAGCTTGTGTGCCTGCACAGCACACATGAACATGCTGTTACCTGAGACGTGCCAGGTGTGGGGGCATCAACAAGCCCTCGTCTTCATCGTGAAATGTACGTCGAAGCATGCCATGCCATCAGGAGCTCATAATAAACAGTGGCAGAGAAGGAGAGTGATTGCAAACAGCCCGCCCATGGATGACAGCGCCTCACGATGACTATCGACGCGCCGGCCTGAATTATACGGTACAAATTCATACATTATCAGGTTATCTTATCACAAATCATGATCAGTCAAGGGGACAAGCTGACCCTGCAGCAATGATTCCAGCATGATTAAGAGAGTTGTCAACAGGAGCATCCGATAGCAGTAGGGTTTCTCTTTTAATTATGTGCTTGCACATGGGGTCAAGCCTCGGAATAGCAAGTCTGTTCAAAAACAGCGCATAACATTGCTGATAAGATTAAAATGTTTTTTTAGAGGGAAGACTTAAAAATTGGTGCTAAGTCAAGTGTGTCATGCAAACCAACCTATGGTTGGATGGCTAGGAGGAGAGTGATATCCCAGGCCACCAAAGTTCAAGTCCTGACGCTCGCATTTATGCTGGATTTATTTCAGGATTTTCGGCGATGCGTGTTCAATGCAGATGTTTCCGTCGACTACGAGATGTCTATGGTGACTTCGTAAAATCTGAAGATGATATGTCGGCTCAGTCTCTCGGAGGTGCTCATAGCAGTAGGCCATCTTTAAGGGTCGGGATGTGCGTGTTTGGCCCAAGGATCACTCTGGTGTATATGTACATGCAACCGAATACTCCATCCAAGGCCAAGGCCGAGCTCAACGCTTGTATGGAGAGTTTATCCTTATCATTACATGAGCACGAGATGCAACGCCATTTCGAGTATATCAAACATGAGAATCACACAACATGCTAAGAAAGAAGAACGGTGGATAAGAGACTCGTGAATATGAATCCAAAGAGCCCCAAATCATTGCAATCAGAGTCCGAATGCAAATTTTGCACAAATGATCTAACATTGTGCAACTCCAACACGGAGGCAGAATTAGTTGCAACTTTCTAGGTTCATCTCCAAGTTGAGAATGGTTTGATCCCTCTTATTCATGAGGAAATGCTGGATGTACTGGGGTAGTTCTATATACTCACCTTTAAGCCCTTGAACTATCTGGTACCTACTAAAATTTGAGCTATATCCTGAATTTTTTTGATAGTGATATGGATAGGGTTCTCATTTTTTATGAAATTTTACCAACATTCTAGAAATTTTATTATTGAACTAGGTGCGGGGTATTGTACAACACATACATTTGAGCCCAAGTAAAAAGAAACTAAAGCTTATGTCAAACATCCACATGGTAGCTTGGCTTGCAATAAAAATGAAGCATAAGGTCATTTTATCCAAACTATGCTTCACTATAAAAATAATGATGCCAATAGAATTGTATAAATTATTAAAAAAATCGATATGTTTGAGAGAGAGAGTGAGAGAGAGAGAGAGAGATCTCAAAATATTCAAACACTAAATGTGTCATAAATCATATGGAAGCATAGTCAACACCGATATAAAGAAATTTGACTAATAGATGCCCACAAAATTCTCACAATGTACACATTACGTTAATTAACACATATCACGTGTGCAGAGCTTTTCACATACAAATGAATTTTAAGTTCTAGGGTTTTTTCTAACGGTTTTGTCTAGTAACACTACAGGAATTAGGCAGTTTGCCGTCAGACAAGTACATATGGCAAAGATTTTGCTGTCAGCTCGCTGATGGCATAGAGTGTCGGCAAACCCCAAATCGGCAAAGAGATATTTTGCCGTCAACTTTTCATCGGGCTGACGGCAAATATTTTGCCGTCAATACAGATGGTTTGCCGTCCATATGCTTAAGGCAGACAGTAAAGAAAAGCACCCCGACAGAACCGAGCCCCTAACGAACGGCGTCAGTTCTTTGCCGTCAGCACAAATTACACAAAACAACAAAGATTCTGGGCTTTGCTGTCAGCCGACCTGAACAACAGACGACAAAGATTATGGGCTTTGCCGTCAGCCCACCCGCAAGACATGTGGCAAACTAGCTGGCTCTACCGTCAGCCCACCCGCAAGCGAGACGTCAAACACCCCGGGCTTTGCCGTCAGCCGGCCCATGTGCCAGACGACAAATTGGCTAGGCTGCCGCTAGCCCCAGGAAGCACAGGCAACTGCCACCTGCCCCTTTGACGTTAATAGGCAGACGAGAAAGGTCACTGTTCACTCTTTGCCATCAATCCACTAACGACAAAGACTCTACATTTTGTTGTTGTTTGAAAACCTTAAATTCAGAAGTTTATATACACAAAATATATCACAATATAATAGTAATGATTCATAGCTATATGATTTGGCACAGATGACACATATATAGTCCATAGCAATGTTCCACATCACATCCATAGCAAATATCACATATAGAGTATGCCAAATGTCCATAGCAAATATAAGAGTATAACATGTTCCATAGCAAATGAACAAAGCGACATCACTACGTAATATTTGGCACTACAACAAATGTCTTCATGTCCATATCGTCGTCCAAAGAGCTTCCGTGTGGCAACCAACAAGATGAAATCATCAACACCTCAATTTTTTTGGCACAACAACAAAATAAAGGGCTTTAAATCATCAAGATGCCAAATAGATAAAATAAATTACTTGAAGACCTTGTCAAAATATTGAACATGTCAAATTTAACACTCTAAATCATGAAGATCTTAAAGAATGGTCTCTACTTATAAGTTTGATCTTCAAATGGTTCAAATGGTCTCTACTTATAAGTTTGTAAATCATGGAGATCTTCAAATGGTCTCTAAATCATGAAAATAAATAGCTATTTAACTATACTTATAAGTTTGATTCAATTTAACATTCTAAATCATGAAGATCTTCAAGCGGTCTATAAATCATGAAAATAAATGGCTTCAAATGGTCTGTAAATCATGAAAATAAATAGCTTCAAGAATGCATATAGCTAATTAAGATCATGGTTGAAAATTTTCAAATGGATCATGGTTTTAAGTGGTACAAATGGTCTCTACTTGTAATTATAACTTTGATCTTTAAGAATCCATATAGCTACTTGTCTCTACTTTGACAAATTTGAGAGCTATGTAAATGAGATATGGAGGCAGTAACCATAGTCGATCTCAAAGATTCGAAGAACCGCCAAGGTTATTTCCGCTTGGTCCTAGTGCATGTGAATATGCATGATTATTCGATCCAAGGCCTGATTGATGCTGCATGAAGTATTACATGGTTAGCACGACACTCACACTAAGAAATGCAACAATTGTGCTTGCAAGTATTTTAGTTGACTAAACGTAGGGCGCGGAGTAAAGGCAGGTATCTGCATAGCGGGCATACCATTCTAGGTACAAAAAACCTGCAAATTATGATTGAGGACTGAAGGTTAAGGACTCGTACTAAAACACTATGTGTGCTTTGCTATTAAGGAACTAACCGCAAACATCTCAAAGCATTTTTGCCTTTCCTCCGCCCTCTCCACCGACCACTAATCTGCCACCCACCGCCTCTCCTCCTCCAACCTCGCCTCCAACAGCGCCTCCGACCTCTCATCCACTAGTCACCTCTCCTCCTCCAGTCGGGACTAGAAAATATGGCATCGCTATTGCATCTTCAAATCCAACACTAAGTAAGAATTAAAAAAAGCATATATTGAAGGAGTTGCATAGAATACCTCTATCTCAAGCAATGCTGGAATTGAGCGTTGACATATAGAAGATTTTGAGATTGACCGAGCCTTGTACTCATAGAGAGTGCAACGGGAGGACCTAGGAAACACGCCTCCTCCAATCGCTTCCTTGCCATGTTTTCTGCCCTCTCCAGTCATAACCAACTCGTCATAAAGGGGCTCTGACGTCACATCATACTCAGGCCCTCTTAGATGTTTTGCTTTCCCTCTATATTTGCCCAGCCGATTGTAGTCGGCCTTGCTGGTGTGCGCAGACGACGTGTCATTATCATCGTAAGGCATGACAAATTTGTACGGTCCCTTATGCGTCAAAATGCATGACACGAATAGGTTGGGCTCCGAAGCACTATGGTGAGACATCTGCAACCAAAGCAACATGATTACGATTTCATCATAAGGATTGGCAACATGTATGATTAGCAAAAGCTTATGAAGAACAAATTGATGGGAATAAAGACATACCCAATGTTCCATGTACCTCTTAAGGTTCAAGTTGCCTTGATGGTGTGGTGGATCCTCCATTGCTGCTCGCCAATTTTTATAATCTAGGTGTTTCTCCCTATACTGTTTGGAACACTAGTAGTTGATCAATTGCATCTAATATATGTCAAAAAGAAATTGAGTGCCAGCTAATTGAGGAAATCACAATCATGAACATGCTTTACCTTCATGTACTCCTCCTTCTTAAGATGGAGTTTCCTAGTGGGTTTCTTATCAGCTATCTTATAGCCTTGAGTTTCCTTATAAGTGCGGACCGCTATAAGGCGCGCCTCATAGACCAGATCACACACAAGCCTCTTGCAAATGTTCGTTGACATTCGCTCGTGCGAGCTCCAACTTTCCATTCTCGCATCTATAGAAATCCTGCAAATGTACGCGAGATCAATTGAGTTAGGCAATTAACTAGCTATGGATTATATATATGCAGTGTATGAAGGAAACTTAATGATAACCCAAACTTCGACAAAGATCCGCTCGCCCTGTTGTGAACCTCGATGTTGTTTAATAAACCAACATCCTCGTAGGATTTGAAGTGGGCCCAAATCCATGCTTTCTCCGGAACTTTGCCCTCCCCAGGAAAAGTAGCCATGCCACGGAAATGCTCCTTAATTAGGACCCCAAGGACGCCGTTCATGTGTTGTTACTTACCCGGGACATCTACAAATTTCTCCCAACCGCTACATAATAAGAAGACAATTTTATTAGCAATTGTTGCAAAAGTTGAAGGTAGAAAATGGGAAGCCAAAGTTAGTTACCTTTCTCCATATGGAGCAATATTGGGAAACATAGTAGAAAAAAATCACCCTACAACCAACCAGGAACACTATGAAGATTTAGTTTGCATCTAAATGTTACCAACTCTGAATTGCATCAGAAGAAGACGAGTCAGTGTAGATCATACTTGGAGTCCTCGAACCATCGATGAATGATCCCTTGAACCGTCCATGAATAATCCCTTGAAGGAAAACCGAAAGCACGACCTCTCCGTAGTTTGCAAGTGTACTGTTTCACGATCCGGCAGTGCTTCGCTGTCTAGAGCTAATCGTCGCTGGAGAATTAGAGGGAGGATATCATAAGCACACTTGGATTCTAATTATGATGATTAGAAATGATCTAGATCTAGCTCAAATTGGATCTACTAGAAGTAGGACTAGAGAACTAGAGGAGGCTCCAAAACTTCTATGTAAAAGTGCGCAAAACCTCTAGCATATATAGGTTGGAGGAGAGGGAGGGGGCACCACAAGGGGTGAAGGAAACCTCCCCCCTTTGGCCGGCCAAGGAGGGGGTTTAACCCTCCAACATGGCCTCCCCTATTAGGGCCAAATGGCCCAATATCCTTTCCACCAATTGGCCTTTTAAGGCCAGTTGATATTGAACTAAAATATAAAAGCCTCTGATGACCCACAAGTATAGGGGATCAATTGTAGCTCTTTTCGATAAGTAAGAGTGTCAAACCCAACGAGGAGCAGAAGGAAATGATAGTAGTTTTCAGTAAGGTAATGTCTGCAAGTGCTGAAATTGTAAGTGGTGGAGTAGTTTGATAGCAAGATAATTTGTAACGAGCAAGTAACGATAGTAGTAACAAAAGTGAAGCAAGGTAGCCCAATCCTTTTGAGGCAAAGGACAGGCCAAAACGGTCTCTTATCATAAGCAAAGCGTTCTTGAGGATACACGGGAATTTCATCTAGTACTTTCATCATGTAGGTTTAATTCGTGTTCGGTACTTTGATAATTTGCTATGTGGGTGGATCGGTGCTTAGGTGCTATTCTTACTTGAAAAAGCCTCCTACTTATGATTAACCCTCCCGCAAGCATCCACAACTACGAGAAAAGTATTAAGAATAAATTCTAACCATGGCATTAAATTTTTGGATCCAATCGGTCCCTTACGGAATAGCACATAAACTAGGGTTTAAGCTTCTGTCACTCTCGCAACCCATCATCTAATTGATACTCCACAATGCATCCCCTTAGGCACAAATATGGTGAAGTGTCATGTAGTCGACGTTCACATGACACCACTAAGGGAATCACAACATACATATTATCAAAATATCGAACACATATCAAATTCACATGATTACTTGCAACAGGATTTCTCCCGTGATCTCAAGAACAAAAGTAACTACTCACAAATGATAATCATGCTCATGATCAGAGGGGTATTAAATAGCATAATGGAACTGAACATGTGATCTTCCACCAAATAAACAATATAGTAATCAACTACAAGATGTAATCAACACTACTAGTCACCCACAAGCACCAATCTATAGTTCCGGTAACAAGATTGAACACAAGAGATGAACTAGGGTTTGAGATTAGATGGTTCTGTTGAACATGTTGACGGAGGGCGCTCTGTCCCGAAAGTCTCCCCTATTTTTTCTAGGTCAATATGACCTATATACCAGATGATGGACACCAGAGGTGGGCCTGGGTGAGCACAACCCACCAGGGCGCGCCTGGGCTGGCTGGCGCGCCCAGGTGGGTTGTGCCCACCTGGTGGGCCCCCTCTGGTAGTTATTTGCTCCAATATTCCTCAAATATTTCATAGAAATTCTATGTAAAGTTTTAGCTTGTTTGGAGTTGTGCAGAATAGGTAGCCTGGCGTAGCTTTTCCTGGTCCAGATTTCCAGCTACCGGAATGCTTCCTCTTTGTGTATACCTTGCAAATTATGAGAGAAAAGGCATTAGAATTACTCCAATAAGCATTATTATGGATAAAAAATTTATAAATAACAGTAAGAAAACATGATGCAAAATGGACGTATCAACTCCCCCAAGCTTAGACCTCGCTTGTCCTCAAGCGAAAACCGAAATCGAAAAACATGTCCACATGCTTTGAGAGAGAGGTGTCGATAAAAACAAAATACAAACATAGAAGCATCATGTTGATTATTATAACAGCAACAAATTTAAACATAAGACTTTTGTCATAGAACTTTTATCATATACTTCTCATGAATAAGTAACAATTCATCACACAATTTAAGTATAAAGCAAAAACTCTATTAGAAACCAACAAACTATGTTCTCAGTCAACTTTGCAACTACAACTCATTATCTTTTCAGGAAGGGTCATGTATCGGAGCCTTTAGGCAAGTCCACATACTCAACCATCATAGAGTCTTCGATGATTGCTAACACTCACCGCGTACACATCAGCAAAACGTTTCAACTGGACACATAGAGAGACAGGGGCTTATAGTTTCGCCTCCCAACATATTCACCTCGACGGTGATGTCAACAATAATAACTCATGCTATCTATATTCAACTGGACATATCTTCCTAGATCTTTCCTCACCACATGATGCTTACCAAAGGAGAAAAATAAAAAGGAATAGAAGGAAAACTTGGACTCTTTGCATAAAAGTAAATATATAAAAGTAAAAGATAGGCCCTTCGCAGAGGGAAGCAGATGTTGCCATGCGCTTATTTGTTTGTATGCTCAACCCCTTAGTGCAAAAGAAAGTCACGTTGCATTGCCCCTTGTGATAGCGACGTTTATTATGCAATCTGTCGCTTTTATTCTTCACCATCACAAGTTCGTGCAACACTCAATTTTCTCTTACACTAAATGATCTTACACATTTAGAAGCAGTTTTTATTGCCTTTTTGCACCATTGGCACCTTACTTGAGGGATTTTGCTCAATCCCTAGGTAGGATGGTGGACACTTGAAAGTAAGATTTGGGTTTAAGGGTTTTTGGATGCACAAGTAGTATCTCTACTAAGTGCGGAATTTTTGGCTAGCAAAGATAGGGGCAAGCACCACATGTTGAAGAATCTATGACACTATGACTTCTATGTGAATATAAACAAACATAAACCATTAAGTTGTCTTCCTTGTCCAATGTCAATAATTTTGGCATATAATATTTTGATGAGGGCTCACAATCACAAAAGATTTCTAGGATAGTATATATATATATATGTGAATCTTCTCTCCCCTTATTAATTCTTTCATGAGTTGCATCATTGACTAATGCTTTGTTTGTCAATCTCTAATAAAATTTTCTACTTATACTTTTCCTTATGTGGTGCCATCACCTACCATAGGATTAGTATATGATCTTCTTGATTTATTCCCTTTTTATTTACAACATGAAAGTAAAGAAAGCAAAAACTCAAACTAAACTTTATTATATAACTTGCACACGATTACAAGGATAGATAACAAAACAAACTCTCAAAGAAGAAAGGATCGAACTAAACTTTTATTCATTCTAAATAAAAAGATCGAACTAAAATAAGGAAAGGCGAAAAGATAGTAGGGATGATACGATACCGGGGCACCTCCCCCAAGCTTGGCGGAAGCCAAGGGGAGTGCCCATACCCGATACTCAATTCTCCTTTGGTGGTGAAGAGGGTGATGTTGGTGATGTTGAGAAAGTAGAGGGTTTGCCCTTCGCTTCCTCCAGCTTCTGACGGAGAATAAAATTATCTATCCTCAACTCGTCATTATTTATCTCAAGTTTTATTATCCTCTTGCATAACGCCTCCATGCTTTCATTTTTGAACCGGGAACGAACCGATTCATCATCATCTTCTTCGGAGGTCCAGCTATAGTTCTTCTCATCCCCATTGGATTTGGGGTTTGCGACGAGATCAGCAACATAGCTCTCACCCTTAGAGTCTTGAGATGACATATTTTCAGATCTAACAGGAAAACATCAAGGAAGGAGGACAGAGGATTTCTCTGCGATACGGTGGTTAACAGGTTCCGGAAGTATATATAGATATTTTTAATCTTGGAGGACAAGCAAGCTGTAGAAAAACGGAGTCCGGAAGGTGTCCTATGTGGGAACAACCCAAGTGGGCGCGCCAGGGTATGCTTCTTGGAAGTTTCTTTATTTCCTAATTTTTTTAAATATTCCAAAACTGATAAAAAAAATTTGTGGATTTTTCGGAGTCCGTTTACTTACCGTATCACGTACCTCCTTATTTTCACGATTCTGGAGTGTTCCGGAAGGACTCTTTTATGTGTTCTTCCGTTGTCAAAGTTTGGATAATATTACTTTCAACATTAATGGGTGTACCTGAGATATAATGTTTTATTCATTTCCCATTGACAACCTTCGGGTTTGTACCTTCGGAATTATTTATTTTGATCGCTCCAGACCGATAAACCTCCTTGATAACATAGGGTCCTTCAAATTTTCAGAGGAGTTTTCCTCCAAAGAATTTGAACGAGAGTTGTACAAAAGAACATATTCTCCAACTTTAAACTCATGCTTTTGGATTCTTTTGTCATGCCATGTTTTAACGTTTTCTTTGAATGATTTTGCATTTTCATAAGCTTGGGTTCTCCATTCATCTAATGAGCTAATATCAAATAAGCTCTTTTCACCAGCAAGCTTGAAATCATAGTTGAGTTCTTTGACTGCCCAATATGCTTTATGTTCTGACTCAATCGGCAAATGACAAGCTTTTCCATAAACCATTTTATAAGGAGACATACCCATAAGATTTTATATGCTGTTCTATAAGCCCAAAGTGCATCATCTAATTTCTTAGACCAATTCTTCCTGGACCTATTGACAGTCTTTTGCAAAATTAATTTTATTTCTCTACTGCTAAGTTCAACTTGACCACTAGATTGAGGATGATAAGGTGATGCAATTCTATGGTTAACATCATACTTGGCAAGTATTTTACGGAAAGCACCATGAATAAATTGTGAACCACCATCGGTCATTAAATATCTAGGGACTCCAAACCTTGGGAAAATAACTTCCTCAAGCATTTTAATAGAGGGGTTGTGATCAGCACTACTGGTTGGAATGGCTTCTACCCATTTAGTAACATAATCAACAGCAACCAAAATATGTTTATACCCATCAGAGGAAGGAAAAGGTCCCATGTAATCAAAACCCCAAACATCAAATGGTTCAACAACAAGTGAATAATTCGTAGGCATTTCTTGATGCTTACCGATATTACCTATTCTTTGACATTTATCACAAGATAAGAAGAACTTACGGGCATCCTTGAAGAGAGTAGGCCAATAAAATCCAGATTGCAATACATTGTGAGCAGTTCTATCTCGAGCATGATGCCCTCCATAAGCTTCGGAGTGACATTTCTGTAGGATTTGTCCCTGTTCATGCTCAGGTACACAACGTCTAATAATACCATCTACTCCTTCTTTATAAAGATGTGGGTCATCCCAAAAGTAATGTCTTAAATCATAGAAGAATTTTTTTCTTTTGTTGGTATGTAAAGCTAGGTGGTAAATATTTAGCAACAATGTAATTAGCATAGTCAGCATACCAAGGAGTACTATGAGCAACATTTATTACAGCTAACTGCTCATCAGGAAAACTATCATCAATAGGTAGTGGGTCATCAGGCACATTTTCAAGCCTATACAAATTATCAGCTACGGGTTCATCTCCTTTTCTATCAATGATATGTAAATCAAATTCTTGTAACAAGAGAACCCATCGAATAAGTCTAGGTTTAGCATCTTTCTTTTCCATAAGATATTTAATAGCAACATGGTCTGTGTGAACAGTTACTTTGGAATCATCAATATAAGATCTAAATTTATCATGAGCAAACACCACTGCTAAAAATCTTTCTCAGTAGTAGCATAATTTCTTTGAGCACTGTCTAGAGGCTTCCTAGCATAATGAATAACATTCAATTTCTTATCAACTCTTTGTCCTAGAACAACACCAACATCATAATCACTAGCATCACACATAATTTCAAAAGGCAAGTTCCAATCTGGTTGTTGAACAATATGTGTAGAAATTAAGGCCTTCTTGAGTGTTCCAAAGGCTTCTAAACAATCATCATCAAAAACAAAAGGAATATCCTTTTGCAAAATACTAGCGAGATGTCTAGAAATTTTAGATAAGTCTTTGATAAATCTCCTATAGAGACCAGCATGACCTAAGAAACTACGAATACCTTTTATATCTTTAGGACATGGCATTTTCTCAATTGCATCAACCTTAGCTTTGTCCACTTCAATACCTCTTTCCGAAATTTTATGACCCAAGACAATGCCTTCATTAACCATAATGTGGCACTTCTCCCAATTCAAGAGAAGATTTGTTTGTTCACATCTCTGCAAAACTCGATCAAGATTGCTTAAACAATCATCAAAAGATTTCCCGTGAACAGAGAAATCCTCCATGAAAACCTCAACAATCTTTTCACAAAAGTCAGAGAATATAACAGTCATACATCTTTGAAAGGTAGCAGGTGCATTACATAAACCAAAAGGCATACGTCTATAGGCATAAGTTCCAAAGGAACAAGTAAAAGTGGTCTTTTCTTGATCAGGCTGAGAAACAGGTATTTGTGAAAAGCCAGAATATCCATCAAGGAAGCAAAAATGTATGTGCTTAGATAACCTTTCAAGCATTTGATCAATAAAAGGAAAAGGGTAATGATCTTTTCTAGTAGCTTTGTTTATTTTCTCAAATCAATTACCATTCAATAGCCAGTAACAATTATTTGTGGAATAAGTTCATTCTTATCATTAGGAACAACAGTTATACCTCCTTTCTTAGGGACACAATGATCAGGACTTACCCATCTACTATCAGCTATAGGATAGATTATACCTGCTTCCAGAAGTTTTAATATTTCCGTTCTTACCACTTCTTTCATCTTCAGATTTAACCGACGTTGGTGATCAACAACGGGTTTAGCATCAGGTTCCATATTAATTTTGTGCTGACATAGAGTGGGACTAATGCCCTTTAAATCATCAAGAGTATATCCAATAGCAGCTCGGTGCGTCCTTAGAACTTTCAATAATCTTTCTTCTTCATGTTCTGAAAGGTTAGCACTAATAATAACAGGATATATCTTCTTTTCATCAAGATAAGCATATTTCAAAATGTCTGACAATTGTTTTAATTCAAACACAGGATCACCTTTAGGCGGAGGTGGATCTCCTAGAGTTTCAATAGGCAAATTGTGTTTAAGTAGAGGATGTTGTTCAAAGAAAGTCTTATCTATTTCATTTCTTCCATGCATATGAAAATCATTTTCATGGTCTAGCAAATATTATTCCAAAGGATCAGTAGGTGGTACAGCAATAGAAGCAAGACCAATTAATTCATCCTTACTTGGCAATTCTTTTTCATGAAGCTTACTACTAAACTTGGAAAAATTAAACTCATGAGACTCATCACCAAAACTAACGCTGACAGTTTGTTTCTCACAATCTATTCTAGCATTAATGGTGTGCAAGAAAGGTCTACCAAAAATAATGGGACAAAAGTTGTCTTGTGGGGAACCAAGAACAAGAAAATCAGTAGGGTATTTTATTTTCCCACATAAGACTTCAACATCTCTAACCATCCCAATTGGTGATATAGTGTCTCTATTAGCAAGCTTAATAGTGACATCTATGTCTTCTATTTCTGCGGGTGCTATGTCATTCATAATTTCTTGATATAAGGAATAAGGAATAACACTCGCACTAGCACCTACGTCACATAAACCATGACACTACTAGGAAAAGGCTTATACATAGAAGATTACCAGTAGCGTGTGTTATGGACCCCATGCTACTGATAATTACCAGTAGCATCTATTATAAAGCACTACTGGTACAACATAGTAGCAGAGTGGTTTTATGGAGGCCACGCTACTGGTAAGTTTGCCACAGCACACCACCCGACCAAAAAATATTAGCAGCGTTTGTAGTCTAACCAGCGCTACTGTTAAGAAAGTAGCTGTAGCGCCTGTGCACCTAGACGCGCTACTGCTATTTCTTCTATGGGTAAACTTATACTAGTAGCGTTGTTTTTGTACAAGCGCTATAGCTAGTTTTACGTACTAGTATATATTTTGGCTGGCACTCATAGCAGTAGCGTGCTTTGGCACCCCGCGCTACTGATATGGTCGCCAGCCACCTACCACCTTTCCCCTCCTTCCTCCCCTTTCTTCTTCCTCTCTCCCTTCTCTTCTCCCCCTTTCCTTGCACCTTGCTTGTTCCTTTCAATGCTCCCCCTCCACCACCCCTCCATTAGAGCCCTCCCTCCCCCTCTTCTTTTCCCTCCACCACCCCCTCTTCTTTGCCCTCCACCACCCCCTCTTCTTTGCCCTCCACCACCCCCCTCCATTAAAGTCCTCCCTCCCCCTCTTCTTTGCCCTCCACCACCCACTCTTCTTTGTGCCCTCCACCACCACCCCCTCCATTAATGCCCTCCCTCCCCCTCTTCTTTGCCCTCCACCCCTCCATTAATGCCCTCCCTCCCCCTCTTCTTTTCCCTCCACCCCCTTCCATTAATGCCTTCCCTCTCCTCTCCCTCTCCTCTCCCACTATCTCCCTAGCTAGCTCCCTCTCTCCCTAGCTAGCTCGCTAGCTAGCTAGTTAGAGCTATATATCTAGAGCTACTAGGTAATTAAGAAGAAAGGTGCTTGATATCCCTCTGAACACATAGGTGAGCAAAACAAGGTGTTTGTGTGGATAGGACCGCAACTATATATATATATGGGCGATATGAGAATATATATACCGAATTGTGTGTGGCATAATTTGAGTTGCCTAGATTGTGTATTTTATGAAATAATGTGGGTGACATGAGTTGCCTATGTTTTTCCGAAATGTCAATTCAATTCCGTTTCGGCGAATTTCGGGCAAACACAATATGTCCTATGTTTAGGGAAGGTCATGCCGAATTTTTGTATGAATTTGATCCATGCATGCATATATACGTGGTTATAATATTTGCTCCGCGCGCAGGTGATCATGAAGGTCAATGGAAGGATGGTGGAAAGATACTGGCAATCCGTTGTGGACGACATGTATGAAAAAAGACTGAAGGATGTTTTATGTCCGTGTCGAAAATGCAAAGGAATAGTCGGCTCGACCCCTTTGAGGGTGGCACATTCAAGGCGCACTTGCTCATGCATGGCCATACTCGGTGGATAAGTGAAGATGATGAGGATGAGGATGTCGACGGGGCAGGAAATAACAACATGGGGCCACCAGACGGAGAGATGACCGATTATGTGCCCGAAGAGGAAGACGGCCTCGGAAATGTCGATGGCGAAGATGCAGTTCAAGGCGGAGAAGACGCGGACACGCCGCCGTCTTCGTCGCTACTAAGTTCAGCCATGTGGGACCCGCATGTTTGAGACCTGCTTCGCAAGAAGACGACTAGCGACAGAGATGCTTCTAGAGAGGAGGCCAAACTGGCGCAACTGGAGGTAGACTCGATGACTCCTTTGTATGATGGTTGCATTCCCAAGGTGACCCACTTGAGTTTCACACTAGAACTTCTAATGACCAAGGCAAAAAACAAATGGACAGATACAAGCCTGGATGAGCTTCTAAAGTATCTAAAGAAGGTTCTTCCCGCGGGAAGCCTGTGTCCTACTAGTGTCGTGGAGGCAAAGAAAATCGTGTGCCCTCTTGATCTGCCACACATTAGATATCATGCATGCATCAATGATTGCATCATATATCGGAACGAGCACGCGGAAAAAACCATCTGTCCAAAGTGCAATGCTTCACGATATAAAAAGGCCGGAAAGAAAGCTCCACAGAAAGTTGTATGGTACTTTCCGATCACTCCGCGTCTACAGCGGTATTTCGTAGATCCTAAGGAAGCAAAGCTTATGCGCTGGCACGCGGAGAGGGTGAAGCCAGATGACGGAGATGAGCCGAAGCTGAGACACCTCGCAGATGCTAGCCAGTGGAGAGCATTAAATGCTGAATTTGATTTTTTCGCAAATGATCCAAGGAACGTCGTGCTTGGCGCTAGTAGTGATGGCAAGAATCCATTTGGCAACCAGAACACCAATCATAGCACATTGCCCGTGTTTGTATGGACGTACAACCTACCCCCCTGGTTGTGCATGAAGGAAAAATACATACACATGGCTATGCTTATTCAAGGGCCGAGACAACCGAGAAATGATATAAATTTGTATCTCGGGTTACTGAAAGAGGAGCTACATACCTTATGGACAACGCCAGCCAAGACATGGGATGCAAGCAAAGGAGAGTATTTCTACATGAGAGCCGCGCTGATCACGACGGTGCAGGACTATCTCGGTTACGGCTATCTCTCCGGCTAGGTGTGCCACGGATATTGCGGATGCACGAGGTGCATGGACGATACAACTTCTCTACAACTATCGAAAGATGGCGGGTCTTCGAAAATCGTTTACATGGGGCATCGAAGATGGCTCGAGAAGGATGACCCGTGGAGAAAGCGTGGAGATCTATTCAATGGTAAGGCTGAGCATCGAGGTCCTCCATGTAAGCGTAGCGGTGCAGAAATATATAAGTTATTGAAGAACTGGGAAGAGTGCCCCTCGCCAGGAAAGACGAAGAAAAAGGCGCCGGAGCCCCTGCTGAAGGTATGGAAGACGAGATCTGTTTTCTGGGATTTGGAATACTTGCCCATACTCGACACGCCTCATAGCCTTGATGAAATGCATATCACAAAAAATATCCTTGAGAGTTTGCTTGGAACATTGATGAACATGCCGGAGAGGACCAAGGATGGGCCGAAGGCAAGAAAAGACTTGGAATTTTTGAATATCAGGAAAGATCTCCAAATGCCCGGTAAAAGGTCGTGAGAGGAGACCGAGACGGAGACGGAAGATAGGGGCAAAAAAGTAAACAAGAAGGAAGAACAATATTGCCCCCCTCTTGCTTCACCTTAGATCCGAAGGAGGTCGATCAATTGTTCAAGTGCCTTGCCGGAATCAAAGTTAGTTCTGGATACTGTGGGAAGATAAGCAGATATCTAGACACTAAGAAAAAAAGGTTCAGTGGGATGAAGTCTCACGACTTTCATGTGATGATGACGCAGTTACTCCTGGTTGCACTTAGAGGGATTATGGACACACATGTGCGTGAGACGCTTACTGACCTATGCCACTTTTTTATGCTATCTCTCGAAAGTCGATCAGTGTGAAGCAACTCCATAGGCTACAGGAAGAGATCGTTGTCATACTGAATGAGCTAGAGACGTACTTCCCGCCCGTGTTCTTTGATGTCCACATCGTGGACAACATCATCGACCTAGGGCCAACATCCCTACACAACATGATGTCGTTTGAGAGGATGAATGGCGTCATCAAAGGATTCATTCATAACATGTCCTGGCCAGATGGAAGCATAGCCCAGGGATATCTGACCAAAGAGTGCATCTCTTTCTGTGAGAGTTATCTAGTAGACACCGGAGACCCTGTTGTTGGTTTGCCCGTCAACAAGCACTGTGGAAGGCTCGAAGGCGAAGGTCACACCAATGGTCATAGGGATGTGAATGTGTTACGCTCGGGCCGACAAAATGACCTTGACAGGGCAAACTTAGTAGTGCTACAACACCTAGATGTGCTAGAAGATTTTGTGACACTGCACAAAGAGACCATCTCAAAGAAGTACCGTGACCATGGGGTGCACAGGACGGACGCTGAAGTTATTGGAGAGCACAACTCCACTTTCTTGCGTTGGTTCAAAGAGCGAGTTCTGGCTAATCCCCCGGAAGAGGGTTGTCCGAACGGAACGCTCATATACGCCTTAGCACATGACCCCTCGACCAACTTCGTGACTTATCAAGCATACGATATCAACGGATACACGTTCTACACGGAGGAGAAAGATATAAAGAGTGATGACCAAAACTCAGGGGTGACGATGGTAGCCATGACCCGGAATGTAGTTGAAAGATATTATGAAAGGGTCGAAGAGATTTGGGAGCTTAACTACTCTGGATTGTATAGCGTGACGATGTTTCGTGTCAGATGTGCTAAGAATGTACAGAGAGAAAACCGACATTTCACTACCATGTGTATACCCGACTCCGATAGCGGTACCGTCAACGCCATCGCCAAAAATGAGCCATGGGTACACGCTAAACACGTGACACAATGTTTCTTCATAACTGATCCGATCAATCCCAGCCGTGTTGTTGTGAGGAGAAGCAAAAGGAGCATTGCCGGAATGGATGGAGTCGCCAACGAGGAAGACTACGACCAGTACGGTGATCCGATGAGGGAAGATGATGCTGATGACGATGAAACATACGTCAAAAGAAGAATGAAGACTACATTACCTACGAAAGATCGTAATCCCCGGAGAAGGAAAATTCACGACCATGGGTTCAATTATTCAACAACGAACAAAAGAGGGAAGAAGATCAGTCTGAAGCGTCGTCGTCGCCCAAGCTGACAAACTAATCCGCAAATTTTGTGTGTGTCTAGCTATTTTGTATACCGCGGATAGGGGCCGGTCAAATGATGTAATATATATTATACTAATTATTATCCGGAGGGTAACAGTGGTATTGCTCCAACGACAGACCAAATTAAAGCCTAGCTAGCTAGAGCTATATATACCCCTGCTATACAAACTTTGTACAAATGCAAATGAAAGATAAGAAAAAGAAAAGTGCAAATGAAAGAAAAAGAAAAATAAAAAGAAAGTAATAAGTTGTGGAAAATGAAATGAAAGAAAAATAAAAATAAATAGGAAGGAAGTTTGTGGAATATGAAAAAGAAAAAGAAAAAGAAAAAAAAGAGAAATATAAATAAAATAAAAAGGAAGAAAGTTTGTGGAATATGAAAAAGAACAAAAAAAATAAAAATAAAAAGTTAGAAGTAGCGCATTTTCTCTAGGGCAGCGCTATAGCTAAGAAAAAGAAAAATAAAAAAAGAAGAAGAAAAAGTTAGCAGTAGCACGTTTTTGCTAGGGTAGCGCTATAGCTAAGAAAAAGAAAAATAAAAAAAATAAAAATGAAAAGTTAGCCCTAGCGCGTTTTTGCTAGAGCAGTGCTATAGCTAAGTTAGCTATAGCGTGTTTTGCCAAGACGCGCTATAGCTAAGTTGCGTATACAGAGACACTGCACCCATCTCTATCCTCTGTCTCACTCTTGCTCGATCCCCTTTCTCTGTGCCGCCCCTCCCCCGTCGCCGACGCCGCACCAGAGACCCTGACGCCGCGCCCGCACACGCCGCCGTCGACGCGCGCCGCCCCGACACTCCCTCCCCCTTGCCGCCCCGTCCCCATAGGTCCACCCGTCGGCCCGGCCCCTCCCCCCGTGCCGGACCTCTCCCCCGAGTTCTCCCCTCCACCGGCCGGCGCCCCTCCCCGAGCAGTCCCTCCACCGTCCGGCGCCCCTCCCCCAGTAGTCTCTCTCTCTCTCTCTCTCTCTCTCTCTCTCTCTCTCTCTTACCGGCCGTATGTGTTCTCTGCAGCAGGTTTGGCTCCTCCAGAAGCAAGGTGCTCGGCAAGGAGGCGAAGGACGCCGGACGCAAGGTGCTTGGCTCCTCTGGCAGCAAGGTGCATCCCTCTCCCTCAAGATCTGGATGCCATCATCATCAATATTGCATCTTCTGTACATATTGCATCTTCTACACTTGCTTCATTGCTTCATTACACTTGCTCTGTTCCTCTTAAGAAATGCTACTGTTAAAACCTCTTAAGGAATGCTATTGTTAAATCCTCTTAAGAAATGATAAAGTAGCATCACTAGTTAACTTCTTGCACTGACAGTGACATAACTAGTGGCTGCGTGGTACATAGATTGGCCAAAGACATGTGTGGATGATCATGCTGCTTTGATTATGACTGCTCTGTTGCTACCACGACAGCGATAAATTTGGTTGTTGATTCATTTCTCGATTGCGAGTGACCTATGTTTTGCCGGAAATGATGATTCATTTCCATTCCGGCAAATTTCAGGCGCTCCATATGTGCACTTTCTAGCAAAGGTCATGCTGAAATTTTCAGTGAATTCCGGCATGACTTGTGCTAGAAAGTTGGACATATCGAGTGCTCGAGATTTGTCGCGACGGGAATGAAACGACATTTCCGGCAAAACAAAGGTCACCTTTTTTTCATTATTCACTTTATTATATAAAGCTCGATAATTAAACGACTACGACATTGAACCCTAGGAAACATGACCTACACCGATGAGGCCGGAGGTTCTCAGTTCCAATTAGGTCGAGCACACACCTACCTCGACTTTCTGGTGGATCAGGAGAGATAACAAGCTGGGTGTCCGGACCCCCTTGTCATGACGGATGACGACGGTGGTGGCGCCGGCACTGACACTGATGCCACCAACGACACCGGCACTGAGACTGGCGCTGATTATGTTCCTAACTACAACACGTAAGGTGGGACCTCCCAAGCCAGTGAGGGAAAGAAGGAAAAGAGGACACGACGCCCAAATGAGCTCGGCACCGGAAGACTGGTGGTCACGGCGGTGCGCCCTGGCGAGTTCGAGCCAATAGAGCCGCGGGAAGTGGCAGCGTGTTACGGCAACCAACTAGCATGCATCCTAGGGGATACAGCTAACATCAACACCACGAAAATATGGAAGAATGAAAATTTGAAGAAGCTGCTCCTAACTAGATTGCACGCAAGATTCCTGTTCCCCGGTCGGAATGACGATGTCGACCCATGGGATGATGGTGCCATGAAAAAACTCAACAACAAAGCCCTAGGGAAGTTCAGCAACACATTGAGCGCTTGGAAAACTAGGGTGAAAAGGCGATTGAAGTAGACCATGAAACCTACACCGAGATTGTTGCAGACAATCCGAAAATTACGATAGAGGACTTTCAAAAGTTCAAGGAGACTTGCAATGAAGAAGCTACCAAGGCCAGGTCAGAGAGAGGCAAGCAGCTGCAGGCAAAGAACATGGGGAACTACCAATTTGGAAGTCATGGTTACACGGGAAAGAGGCCCGTGTGGGCTAAGGAGGACGCAGAATGTGAACGGCAGGGGATCCCAGACCCATTGGCTGAGTTCACTGACCAGCAGGAGCACGACTTCATCAGGGCCTGATTCTCTTGGGACCCCAAAAAAAGATTTTCTTCACCGACTGGCCGACTAGGAAATTCATGAGAATACTGGTAATTATCCTTTCACCACCTTACATATTAGCTTCTAATCAATGAAGTATACTACATTCTAGTCGCATTCGTAAATGATTCACGGTCCATTTTGCAGAGAGAGCAACACAAGCTTGCAGCCGAAAGCGGCTCATCGACTCAGTCGACTCAGTCGTCGGCGAAGTACAAGTGGGACACTCCTTTCAACCAGGCCATGAACATAATGTTGGGACACCCGCCCGGCCAGCGGCCGCAATATGGACGTGTGCACGGTGCCGAGGATGGCGCCACGTGGAAGTACTATTATAACGAGGACCCCGAGGCCAAAAGACAGAGAAAGAAGTTCAGTCAAGTGACTATCGACGAGAAGGTGGCGTGGGCGATGGAGAAAGCAAAAGCTGAGATAATCGCTACCTGTAGACATGACATGGTGGCTGCCTTAACAAGCTTGATTCCAACAGTAGTCACATGGGTGCAACAAAATCCAAACGCGCCACCAAGTGATTTTCCCATGCCCAGCTTCACTGGGAGCAACTCAATGAACACTGCACCCATATCCGTACCTACTATGGCCACCGCACCCGCACCTCCTCCAGCACCTGCTCCTGCACCCAGCTCTCACAGCAGCCCTAGCTCCATCTCTGGCTTGAATGTCGGGCCGTCGACATTGGCTGAGCTCGGCGCCCTCACGGTAAATACGCGTCGCACCTTCATCAACTCAACTAATTAATTAATCTTCAGTTGCCGTTCTTTTTGGATCTCTGACGCTGCACGTATATGCCTTTGTAGGCCGACTCCACTCCGTGCACCCTCCTTTACCACATGAAGGGCGGGTTTGTGGATGTGGGGAAGGGTACTATAGTCAAGCCTAAGGATCGATTGTTTCACCGCTGGCAGATGCCTGATAATGCCCTAAGGGTCTCCGTGGCGAGTGGGAAAGTGGGCTACGAGGTTTCCCTCGTCCGATACAAACCGATGGAGAGGATGACGAGACCCCCACGCAGCTTGGCCAATGCAAAAATTGGCCGATCTTGTGGCCGAAAAATCTTCTTCGTGTCGAGGTGGCCGGGAGCACACCAACGGGACCTCAGGAAGGTATGACCACAACACCACCTACACAAGTACAACCATCATCTGTGCTGCTTGCTGAGATCGAGAGACATGAGGAAGGAGGGCCAACCGTTCCGGCAAATGATGCCATCTGCCCCATGGAAGAGGATAGGGATCATGACATGGAGGAGGCCGATGACCCTAACCAGTATTTCAATACTGCCTTTGACAACGAAGTAACAATGAGTCAACCAGATGAATATGAGATGCATGTACCAGAGCCGGAACATCCTCGGGAGTGCAAGAAGTCTTTGTTCGTGCAATCCCCGAAGGATACGCCCCCAGATGCCGGCTCCACCCAAGCTCAACTAATTAGCCAGAGTCGTCCAATGCTGAGCCCGACAACACTAGGGGTGGTGCTCAGGGAGGGTCTGACAGACCCACCAGCACCTGATCCCACCAAGAAGAAGCAAAGGAAGAGACCTGCGGTGAGAAAATCCAATAAAGCTGGCAATGTTCGTTCTAGCAGCCAGCTGCCTTCGACCATGGTTGACCGTGTACCGATGAAACATGCACCATTAATCCATGTCGCGGGAGAGCCAATGGTACCGGCGAATGCACTAGCTGCCATAGCAGGGGATCTTAGGGGACTCCATGACCATGTGCTTTCGACAAAGAGAAGCCTCCTCGCCTCGGATGATCCAGGATACCCACTTTACGGTTCATGTGTCGAGCAGTTGTAAGATGTATTTCCACACATGCCCCGTGGACCTCTTCTTCCTGAGGTTTGATTACATCTTCCAGATGTTTCAAATGAGGACACTCGATTTTACGTTCGTCCGCCTGTATGCGCTGCACATGAACTACATCGTCAGGAGAGAGCAAGTCACCGGTCTTGCGGTCGCGGACCCATACTACATGCATGAGGGCTTCTTGTCAATCAACGACGCCAACCGTCAATATGCGAGTAAGTACATCGAAGAATTCTTGGTTAGCAATAAGGACAAAGAAACGATTCTCCTACCTTATCATCCCAGGTAAGTCATCCGCGGATAGCACTAGAACACACGCGTGCATTTCAATAGTTACTTTGCACTCATGGAGGCTAACTTGATCGTGTATTTTGTGCAGCGGGGGGTGTCGTGCCATTCTCATCATTCTTTACCCGCATTACTCCCGCGCTCTATATTTGGACCCGTTGAAGAACATACACAAGAAAGATTACACACACATAAAGTATGTTCTGGACAGAGCTATGTTGGGCTTCAGCATGCGGGGTGGCTACATCCAATGCAAAAAAAAAGGCCGGGCTTTGTTTCGGCCACAAGACTGACTTATGTTGCATCCAGCAACCGGCAAGAAGTGACAATGATGGATTCTATGTCATCCATCTAATGATGGAGTATAGAAGGGATGTGCAATCACTTTGCATGAAATCTTCATCCGATACCCATATCCAGAGATGGGCCGAAGCCTTTGGAGCCATGCCGGATAATCAACTTCGAAATGATTTCTACCGGATCCAGCAGGGAATTGCGTCCATCATCATGAAAGATGTCCTCGAAGAGAATGGGATGTTCTATGGTGGCCCAATATCGCGAGCTGATGTCCGAACCCGCATTGCCCTACAGCGCCAAGACATGACGCCTTTCACTAAGCTTGGTGACACCCTCCCGGATATGGATAGATGGGGAGAGTGCACTGCTTAAAAACAATGGGTCTGTTTAGTTACTTGTTACTTTCTGTACGACGAAACTTCAAATGTCTCAGTGTATGACGAAACTCTTAGACGTATGGTGCCGCGCTCTAGTTAATTACTTTCGGTATAATGAAATTTCTTAACTATGTTTACTATATATGTTGCTTCTATTTCATATATATATGTGCATCTCTGACAGGTATATAGATCAACGATGGCGAGGAAGTGGTATGCCGTGTATGTAGGGCATGTTCCGGGTGTGTATGATGATTGGCCAGAGTGTCAGGCCCAAGTCTCTGGCTTCTCCGGCGGAAGCCAGAAAGGATTTCATAGCAGAGCGGAAGCCGAAGCTAGTTACTTGAGATTCATAGCACAACAGGGGATTCAGAACCAGCGCCGCTGCAAGAACTACTACATAATACCGCTTTTGATCATCGTGATCGCTCTTATCTTCTATGCGGTCATATCATAGTCTACATAGATGATGAAACATGAGTATGTGACCATGTAGTTGCATGTATTGAGAACTTGTAATGACTTGTAACGCTAGTTCTAGACATGTGTTCGACCATGATTGATGATGATGAGATACTTGAGACATGTCGAGACTTCTAATATCTTTGGCTCATCGATGACTCACTTGCTTTTCAATGAATATGCATGTTATTGCATAAATTTTGGATCTGTTTAATTGTGTACACAGCCAAAACGCAAAAAAAATTACAAAATTTAGCGGTCGCGTGGGGGTAAAGATTACCAGTAGCACTCAAGTAATAGTAGCGCTGGCTTCCTGCCCGCGCTGTAGATAACTATCAGTAGCGCTGGGGGAAGCGTGCTACAGCTAGCTTTAGATACCAGTAGCGCTGGGCCAAACAGGCGCTACTGCTAAAAAATAGCTGTAGCGTTGTAGCAGTAGCGCGCCTGCACGCGCTACTAATAGCAAAAAACCCAGCGCTACTGGTAAGGGTTTTCATAGTAGTGTGATAACAGTGATCTCCTATTTTAACTGAGATGACATGCATGCCAACAACAGGTCTATGTTTGTCCTTTTTATCAGGTAAGGCAATTCTAGCAGCTTCTTCACAGAAGTAAATAACATGCCCATCTACTTTAATTTGTTCATCAGGTTTAGGTGTTCTAATATAGCTTTTGTTAACCACAGTTGAAACTTTAGCATGTTCCTTTATCCTAACAGGAAAATGTGGTTTCTCAATATAAGCAGAAGGAGCAACTGGATCAACATTATAAAGTATAGTTTCTTCTTTAACTGGTACCGGTTCTTTAATTTCTTCTTTAACAGGTGGGTGATATTTAAACCACTTCTCTTTAGGGAGTTCAACATGAGTAGCAAATGATTCACAAAAGGAGGCTACTATCTCAAAGTCAAGTCCATATTTAGTGCTAAACTTTTGAAAAGCATCGGTATCCATAAAAGATTTAACACAATCATACTTAAGCTTAAAACCTGACTCTTTACCTTTGTCGAGTTCCCAATCTTTAGAGTGTGTTTAATTCTTTCCAAAAGATCCCACCGGAATTCAATAGTATTCTTCATAAAAGAACCAGCACAAGAAGTATCAAGCATGGTTTGATAATTACGAGAAAGCCGAGCATAAAATTTCTGGATAATAATTTCTCTTGAGAGCTCATGATCGGGGCATGAATATAACATTGAATTAAGCCTCCCCCGAGCTAGAGCGATACTTTCCACTTCACGAGGCCAACAATTATATATATAATTCCGATCACGATGAACTAGATGCATAGGATAATTTTTTTGATGGAACTCCAATTTCAATCGATTACAATTCCATGATCCAATAGCATCGCATAGCCTATACCATGCTAATGCTTTTCCATTCAAAGATAAATAAGGGAAAACCTTTTTCATAACTTCATCTCTGGGTAAACCTGCAAGCTTAAACAATCCACAAATTTTTTAAGCTTGCAATCTAGTTCATCGCCTCGTCCCTCGATAGCGATCAATTAATCGCTAATTTTTTGGCTTGCCTGCTTGCCCCGAGCTGCCTTCGCCCCCCTATCCCTTCCTCATGCCTTTCTCATTAAAGTGAAAACTTCAACCCATGTACAGCCCATTGCATGCTAAAATCAAGAAATTCATCATAAAAGAAAATTGCCTAACAAGCCATCGTGGAAGCAAATGTGGCCTGGTAATTGCAGCACGTAGCCACGCACCTGATGGCGCACTCCCATATCGCTAATCTTTCCAAGCCGCCGATGCTATTGAAACTGACGCCTGATGGGTGCTGCGACGATCACCATGGAGCGAAGCGGAGAAGGGAAGGGATCACCGGGATACACAGCTGTCGATCCACGCACTTGTCGCCAGTTCCCAGCAGAGCGGACGCACAGATGAACAGCAAGCACACAAGGGGAAAAGGTAATTGATTCTCACTTCAGATTAGTTCTTTGCTTTGAAAATTATAGAAGTATAATCAGACAGATTTAGAATCAATTATTACATTCCAACTTGTGCTTGTGTAAACATGAAGAAGAGAGCAGAATCGGTTCATACATTTTCGATTCTGATTTCGGGACTGTGTTGAGTCAGTGAGGTCCATCTCGCCAATTCCAATAATGAGATTAGGTAATATATTATTTACCCACATTGCATTAGTATAAATTATTATTTCATAAGATTATCCGGTGTATCTAGTGTTGTTAATTTGTTTTGTGATTTATCAATTTTCTATCAAGTTTCTTGACACCATGGCATCTCCATTAGACCAGACCCTATTTTCTTTACAACATAGCCGTTGCGTATGCGACTTAGTGTGAAACCTCGCCCCCCCCCTATGTTGAAATCCTGGCTCCGTCCCTGTCCACAATGCATTCCCTTAGGCCCAAATTGAAGGAAATTTGCCCTAGATGCAATAATAAAGATATTATTTATTTCCTTATATCATGATAAATGTTTATTATTCATGCTAGAATTGTATTAACCGGAAACTTGATACATGTGTGATACATAGACAAACAGAGTTGTCATTTGATTAACGGGATCACATCATTAGGAGAATGATGTGATTGACTTGACCCATTCCGTTAGCTTAGCACTCGATCGTTTAGTATGTTGCTATTGCTTTCTTCATGACTTATACATGTTCCTATGACTATGAGATTATGCAACTCCCGTTTACCAGAGGAACACTTTGTGTGCTACCAAACGTCACAACGTAACTGAGTGATCATAAAGGTGCTCTACAGGTGTCTCCGAAGGTACTTGTTGGGTTGGCATATTTCGAGATTAGGATTTGTCACTCCGATTGTCGGAGAGGTATCTCTGGGCCCACTCGATAATGCACATCACTATAAGCCTTGCAAGCATTGCAACTAATGAGCTAGTTGCGGGATGATGTATTACGGAATGAGTAAAGAGACTTGCCGGTAACGAGATTGAACTAGGTATTGAGATACCGACGATCGAATCTCGGGCAAGTAACATACAGATGACAAAGGGAACAACGTATGTTGTTATGCGGTTTGACCGATAAAGATCTTCGTAGAATATGTGGGAGCCAATATGAGCATCCAGGTTCCGCTATTGGTTATTGATCGAAGACGTGTCTCGGTCATGTCTACATAGTTCTCGAACCCGTAGGGTCCGCATGCTTAAAGTTAGATGACGGTTATATTATGAGTTTATGTGTTTTGATGTACCGAAGGAGTTCGTAGTCCCGGATGAGATCAGGGACATGACGAGGAGTCTCGAAATGGTCGAGACGTAAAGATCGATATATTGGACGACTATATTCGGACGTCGGAAAGGTTCCGAGTGATTCAGGTATTTTTCGGAGTACCGGGGAGTTACGAGAATTCGTATTGGGCCTTAATGGGCCATACGGGAAAGGAGAGAAAGGCTCCAAAGGGTGGCCGCACCCCTCCCCATGGACTAGTCCGAATTGGACTAGGGAGAGGGGGCGCCCCCTTCCTTCCTTCTCCTTCTCCCTTCCCTTTTCCTACTCGAACAAGGAAAGGAGGAGTCCTACTCCCGGTGGGAGTAGGACTCCCCCCTTGGCGCGCCCTCCTCCTTAGCCGGCCGCCTCCCCCTTGCTCCTTTATATACGGGGGCAGGGGGGCACCCCATAGACACAACAATTGATCATTGATCTCTTGCTGTGTGCGGTGCCCCCCTCCACCATATTACACCTCGATAATATCGTAGCGGTGCTTAGGCGAAGCCCTGCGTCGGTAGAACATCATCATTGTCACCACGCCGTCGTGCTGACGAAACTCTCCCTCAACACTCGGCTGGATCGAAGTTCGAGGGACGTCATCAAGCTGAACGTGTGCTGAACTCGAAGGTGCCGTGCGTTCGGTACTTGATCAGTCGGATCGTGAAGACGTACGACTACATCAACCGCGTTGTGTTAACGCTTCCGCTTTCGGTCTACGAGGGTACGTAGATAACACTCTCCCCTCTCGTTGCTATGCATCACCATGATCTTGCGTGTGCGTAGGAATTTTTTTGAAATTACTACGTTCCCCAACAGTGGCATCCGAGCCTGGTTTTATGCGTAGATGTCATATGCACGAGTAGAACACAAGTGAATTGTGGGCGATATAAGTCATCCTGCTTACCAGCATGTCATACTTTGGTTCGGCGGTATTGTTGGATGAAGCGGCCCGGACCGACATTACGCGTACGCTTACGCGAGACTGGTTCTACCGACGTGCTTTGCACATAGGTGGCTGGTGGGTGTCAGTTTCTCCAACTTTAGTTGAACCGAGTGTGGCTACGCCCGGTCCTTGCGAAGGTTAAAACAACACCAACTTGACAAACTATCGTTGTGGTTTTGATCCGTAGGTAAGAACGGTTCTTGCTAAGCCCGTAGCAGCCACGTAAAACTTGCAACAACAAAGTAGAGGACGTCTAACTTGTTTTTGCAGGGCATGTTGTGATGTGATATGGTCAAGACATGATGCTGAATTTTATTGTATGAGATGATCATGTTTTGTAACCGAGTTATCGGCAACTGGCAGGGGCCATATGGTTGTCGCTTTATTGTATGCAATGCAATCGCCATGTAATTGTTTTACTTTATCACTAAGCGGTAGCGATAGTCGTAAAAGCAATAGTTGGCGAGACGACAACGATGCTACGATGGAGATCAAGGTGTCGCGCCGGTGACGATGGTGATCATGACGGTGCTTCGGAGATGGAGATCACAAGCACAAGATGATGATGGCCATATCATATCACTTATATTGATTGCATGTGATGTTTATCTTTTATGCATCTTATCTTGCTTTGATTGACGGTAGCATTATAAGATGATCACTCACTAAATTTCAAGATAAAAGTGTTCTCCCTGAGTATGCACCGTTGCCAAAGTTCGTCGTGCCCAGACACCACGTGATGATCGGGTGTGATAAGCTCTACGTCCATCTACAACGGGTGCAAGCCAGTTTTGCACACGCAGAATACTCAAGTTAAACTTGACGAGCCTAGCATTTGCAGATATGGCCTCGGAACATTGAGACCGAAAGGTCGAGCGTGAATCATATAGTAGATATGATCAACATAGTGATGTCCACCATTGAAAACTACTCCATTTCACGTGATGACCGGTTATGGTTTAGTTGATTTGGATCACGTAATCACTTAGATGATTAGAGGGATGTCTATCTAAGTGGGAGTTCTTAAGTAATATGATTAATTGAACTTAAATTTATCATCAACTTAGTCCTGATAGTATTTTGCAAATTATGTTGTAGATCAATAGCTCGCGTTGTTGCTTCCCTGTGTTTATTTTTGATATGTTCCTAGAGAAAAATTATGTTGAAAGATGTTAGTAGCAAAGATGCGGATTGGATCCGTGATCCGAGGATTATCCTCATTGCTGCACAGAAGAATTATGTCCTTGATGCACCGCTAGGTGACAGACCTATTGCAGGAGCAGATGCAGACGTTATGAACGTTTGGCTGGCTCAATATGATGACTACTTGATAGTTTAGTGCGCCATGCTTAACGACTTAGAATCGGGACTTCAAAGACGTTTTGAACGTCATGGACCATATGAGATGTTCCAGGAGTTGAAGTTAATATTTCAAGCAAATACCCGAGTTGAGAGATATGAAGTCTCCAACAAGTTCTATAGCTAAAAGATGGAGGAGAATAGCTCAAGCAGTGAGCATGTGCTCAGATTGTCTGGGTACTATAATCGCTTGAATCAAGTGGGAGTTAATCTTCCATATAAAATAGTGATTGACAGAATTCTCTAGTCACCATCACCAAGTTAGTAGAACTTCGTGATGAACTATAGTATGTAAGGGATGACGAAAGTAATTCCCGAGCTCTTCGCGATGCTGAAATCGACGAAGGTAGAAATCAAGAAAGAGCATCAAGTGTTGATGGTTAACAAGACCACTAGTTTCAAGAAAAGGTCAAAGGGATAGAAGGGGAACTTCAAGAAGAACGGCAAGCAAGTTGCTACTCAAGTGAAGAAGCCCAAAGTCTGTACCTAAGCCTGAGACTAGGTGCTTCTACTGCAAAGGGACTGGTCACTGGAAGCAGAACTGCCCCAAGTATTTGGTGGATAAGAAGGATGACAAAAGTGAACAAAGGTATATTTGATATGCAGCTTATTGATGTGTATTTTACTAGTGTTCATAGCAACCCCTCGGTATTTTATACTGGTTCAGTTGCTAAAGAGTAGTAACTCGAAACGGGTGTTGCATAATGAACAGAAACTAGTTAAGGATGAAGTGACGATGTGTATTGGAAGTAGTTCCAAGATTGATATGATCATCATCGCACACTCCCTATACTTTTGGGATTAGTGTCGAAACTAAATAAGTGTTTGCATTGAGCATGAATATGATTTGATCATGTTTGTTGCAATACGGTTATTCATTTAAATTAGAGAATAATTGTTGTTCTGTTTACATGAATAAAACCTTCTATGGTCATACACCCAATAAAATGGTTTGTTGGATCTCGATCGTAGTGATACACATATTCATAATAATGAAGCCAAAAGATGCAAAGTTAATAATGATAGTGCAACTTATTTGTGGCAGTCCCGTTTAGGTCATATTGGTGTAAAGGGCATGAAGAAACTCCATACTGATGGAATTTTGGAATCACTTGATTATGAATCACTTGATGCTTGCGAACCATGCCTCATGGGCAAGATGACTAAAACGCCGTTCTCCGGAACTATGGAGAGAGCAACAGATTTGTTGGAAATCATACATACAGATGTATGTGGTCCGATGAATATTGAGGCTCGTAACAGGTATCATTATTTTCTGACCTTCACAGATGATTTGAGCAGATATGGGTATATCTACTTAATGAAACAAAAGTCTGAAACATTTGAAAAGTTCATATAATTTCAGAGTGAAGTGGAAAATCATCGTAACAAGAAAATAAAGTTTCTACGATCTGATCGTGGAGAAGAGTATTTGAGTTACGAGTTTGGCCTTCAGTAAAAACAATGTGAAATTGTTTCACTACTCACGCCACCTGGAACACCACAGTGTAATGGTGTGTCCGAACATCGTTCCGTACTTTATTAGATATGGTGCGATATATGATGTCTCTTACCAATCTACCACTATCGTTTTGGGGTTATGCATTAGAGACAGCTGCATTCACGTTAAAAAAAGGGCACCATCTAAATCCGTTTGAGACGACACCGTATGAACTGTGGTTTGGCAAGAAACCAAAGTTGTCGTTTCTTAAAGTTTGGGGTTGCGATGCTTATAAGAAAAAGTTTCATCCTGATAAGCTCAAACCCAAATCGGAGAAATGTGTCTTCATAGGATACCCAAAGGAGACAGTTGGGTACACCTTCTATCATAGATCCGAAGGCAAGACATTCGTTGCTAAGAATGGATCCTTTCTAGAGAAGGAGTTTCTCTCGAAAGACGTGAGTGGGAGGAAAGTAGAACTTGATGAGGTAATTGTACCTGCTTCCTTATTGGAAAGTAGTTCATCGCAGAAACCAGTTTCTGTGACGCCTATACCAATTAGTGAGGAAGTTAATGATGATGATCATGGAACTTCAGATCAAGTTATTACTGAACCTCGTAGGTCAACCAGAGTAAGATCCGCACCAGAGTGGTACGGTAATCCTGTTCTAGAGGTTTTGTTACTAGACCATGACGAACCTACGAACTATGAAGAAGCGATGGTGAGCCCAGATTCCGCAAAATGGCTTGAGGCCATGAAATCTGAGATGAGATCCATGTAAGAGAACAAAGTATGGACTTTGATTGACTTGCCCAATGATCGGTGAGCCATTGAGATTAAATGGATCTTCGAGAGGAAGACGGACACTGATAGTAGTGTTACTATCTACAAAGCTAGAATTGTCACAAAAGGTTTTCGACAAGTTTAAAGTGTTGACTACGATGAGATTTTCTCACTCGTATTTATGCTTAAGTCTGTCCGAATCATGTTAGCAATTGCTGCATTTTATGAAATCTGGCAAATGGATAAACAAAACTGCATTCCTTAATGGATTTATTAAAGAAGAGTTGTATATGATGCAACCAGAGGTTTTTGTCAATCCTAAAGGTACTAACAAAATATGCAAGCTCCAGCAATCCATCTATGGACTGGTGCAAGCATCTCGGAGTTGGAATATACGCTTTGATAAGTTGATCAAAGGATATAGTTTTATACAGACTTGCGGTGAAGCCTGTATTTACAAGAAAGTGAGTGGGAGCACTACAGCATTTCTGATAAGTATATGTGAATGACATATTGTTGATCGGAAATAATGTAGAATTATTCTGCAAAGCATAAAGGAGTGTTTAAAAGGAGTTTTCCTAATAAAGACCTCGGTGAAGCTGCTTACAAATTGAGCATCAAGATCTATAGAGATAGATCAAGACGCTTGATAGGTTTTTTTCAATGAGTACATACCTTGACAAGATTTTGAAGTAGTTCAAAATGGAACAGTCAAAGAAAGAGTTCTTGCCTGTGTTACAAGGTGTGAAATTGAGTAAGACTCAAAGCCCGACCACGGCAGAAGATAGAAAGAGAATGAAAGTCATTCCCTATGCCTTGGCCATAGGTTCTATAAAGTATGCCATGCTGTGTACCAGATCTATTGTATACCCTACACTGATTTTGGCAAGGGAGTACAATAGTGATCTAGGAGTAGATCACTGAACAGCGGTCAAAATTATCCTTAGTGGAATAAGGATATGTTTCTCAATTATGGAGGTGAAAAAAGGTTTGTCGTAAAGAGTTACGTCGATGCAAGCTTTGACACCGATCTGGATGACTCTAAGTCTCGATCTAGATACATATTGAAAGTGGGAGCTATTAGCTAGAGTAGCTCCGTGCAGAGCATTGTAGACATAGAAATTTGCAAAATACATACGGATCTGAATTTGGCAGACCCATTGACTAAACTTCTCTCACAAGCAAAACATGATCACACCTTAGTACTCTTTGGGTGTTAAATCACATAAAGGATGTGAACTAGATTACTGACTCTAGTAAACCCTTTGAGTGTTGGTCACATAGAGATGTGAACTATGGGTGTTAATCACATGGTGATGTGAACTATTGTTGTTAAATCACATGGCGATGTGAGCTAGATTATTGAATCTAGTGCAAGTGGGAGACTGAAGGAAATTTGCCCTAGAGGCAATAATAAAGTTATTATTTATTTCCTTATATCACGATAAATGTTTATTATTCATGCTAGAATTGTATTAACCGGGAACTTGATACATGTGTGAATACATAGACAAACAGAGTGTCACTAGTATGCCTCTACTTGACTAGCTCGTTGATCAAAGATGGTTATGTTTCCTAGCCATAGACATTAGTTGTCATTTGATTAACGGGATCACATCATTAGGAGAATGATGTGATTGACTTGACCCATTCCGTTAGATGAGCACTCGATCGTTTAGTATGTTGTTATTGCTTTCTTCATGACTTATACATGTTCCTATGACTATGAGATTATGCAACTCCCGTTTACCAGAGGAACACTTTGTGTGCTACCAAACATCACAACGTAACTGGGTGATCATAAAGGTGCTCTACAGGTGTCTCCGAAGGTACTTGTTGGGTTGGCATATTTCGAGATTAGGATTTGTCACTCCGATTGGCGGAGAGGTATCTCTGGGCCCACTCGGTAATGCACATCACTAGAAGCCTTGCAAGCATTGCAACTAATGAGCTCGTTGCGGGATGATGTATTACGGAACGAGTAAAGAGACTTGCCGATAACGAGATTGAACTAGGTATTGAGATACCGACGATCGAATCTCGGGCAAGTAACATAACGATGACAAAGGGAACAACGTATGTTGTTATGCGGTTTGACCGACAAAGATCTTCGTAGAATATGTGGGAGCAAATATGAGCATCCAGGTTCCGCTATTGGTTATTGATCGGAGACGTGTCTCGGTCATGTCTACATAGTTCTCGAACCTGTAGGGTCCGCACGCTTAAAGTTAGATGACTGTTATATTATGAGTTTATGTGTTTTGATGTACCGAAGGAGTTCGTAGTCCCGGATGAGATCAGGGACATGACGAGGAGTCTCGAAATGGTCGAGACGTAAAGATTGATATATTGGACGACTATATTCGGACATCGGAAAGGTTCCGAGTGATTCGGGTATTTTTCGGAGTACCGGAGAGGTACTGGAATTCGTATTGGGCCTTAATGGGCCATACGGGAAAGGAGAGAAAGGCTCCAAAGGGTGGCCGCACCCCTCCCCATGGACTAGTCCTAATTGGACTAGGGAGAGGGGGCGCCCCCTTCCTTCCTTCTCCTTCTCCCTTCCCTGTTCCTACTCGAACAAGGAAAGGAGGAGTCCTACTCCCGGTGGGAGTAGGACTCCCCCCTTGGCGCGCCCTCCTCCTTGGCCGGCCGCCTCCCCCTTGCTCCTTTATATACGGGGGCAGGGGGCACCCCATAGACACAACAATTGATCATTGATCTCTTAGCTGTGTGCGGTGCCCCCTCCACCATATTACACCTCAATAATATCGTAGCGGTGCTTAGGCGAAGCCCTGCGTCGGTAGAACATCATCATTGTCACCACGCCGTCGTGCTGACGAAACTCTCCCTCAACACTCGGCTGGATCGGAGTTCGAGGGATGTCATCGAGCTGAATGTGTGCTGAACTCGGAGGTGCCGTGCGTTCGGTACTTGATCGGTCGGATTGTGAAGACGTACGACTACATCAACCGCGTTGTGTTAACGCTTCCGCTTTCGGTCTACGAGGGTACGTAGATAACACTCTCCCCTCTCGTTGCTATGCATCACCATGATCTTGCGTGTGCGTAGGAATTTTTTTGAAATTACTACGTTCCCCAACACAAATATGGTGAAGTGTCATGTAGTCAACGTTCACATGACACCACTAAGGGAATCACAACATACATATTATCAAAATATCGAACACATATCAAATTCACATGATTACTTGCAACATGATTTCTCCCATGACCTCAAGAACAAAAGTAACTACTCACAAATGATAATCATGCTCATGATCAGAGGGGTATTAAATAGCATAATAGATCTTAACATATGATCTTCCACCAAATAAACCCTATAGTAATCAACTATAAGATGTAATCAACACTACTAGTCACCTACAAGCACCAATCTATAGTTCCGGTAACAAGATTGAACACAAGAGATGAACTAGGTTTTGAGATGAGATGGTGCTATTGAAGATGTTGATGGAGATTGCCCTCCCCAAGCTGGGAGAGTTGTTGGTGATGATGATGACGATGATTTCACCCTCCGGGAGGGAAGTTCCCCTGGCGGAATCACTCCGCCGGAGGGCAAAAGTGCTCCTGCCCAAGTTCCGCCTCGAGACGGCGGCGCTCCATCCCAAAAGTCCGCCCCTGTTTTTTCTAGGTCAAAATGACCTATATACCGGAAGATGGGCACCGGAGGTGGGCCTGGGTGAGCACAACCCACCAGGGCGCGCTTGGGCTGCCTGGCGCGCCCAGGTGGGTTGTGCCCACTTGGTGGGGCCCGTCTGGTAGTTATTTGCTCCAATATTCCTCAAATATCCCATAAAAATTCTCCGTGAAGTTTCAGCTTGTTTGGAGTTGTGTAGAATAGGTAGCCTGACGTAGCTTTTCCAGGTCCAGATTTCCAGCTGCCGGAATTCTTCCTCTTTGTGTATACCTTGCAAATTATGAGAGAAAATGCATTAGAATTACTCCAAAAAGAATTATTAGGGATAAAAACATTATAAATAAAAGTGAGCAAACTTGATGCAAAATGGACGTATCAGCCTCCTAACTACTCCCTCCGTCCAAAAGGGGTTGTCCCTCAAATGGATGTATCTAGCACCAAGTTAGTGCTAGATACATCCATTTGAGGGACAAGCTTGGGACAAGATTTTTCGGATGGAGGGAGTATTATTAGAGCTTTTTCTTATTAATTTAACATTTCCACAAACATTTTTCACCTATATATTATTTATTGGTATTACCCGGTAAACCTCATAACCCTTCCGGTGACCCCGAAAGGCTTCCGGTTCCACTCGAAACTATTTCGAATATTAATAAAACTATTTCATAAATATTTCCTCGTTACTCCTGTCCTACTAACACTCAGTAGATCGTGATTACCTTAGGGTTGTGACCCTATAGGTTCGATAAAACATAGACATGAACAAAACCCCTTTCGTTCAATGACCGATAGCGGAACTGTGTGGACGTCCATATCGATCCCTATGAGTACACGAATGACAATCGAGTGAACCTTTGGTTATTATGTGTTATTCCCTTTGCTTAGCGATACTTTGCAATACCTGCGGTGAGATGTATCAGTATCCTCTTGAGTCAACGTCATTCTCATGCTCACTATACACTATTGCATAAAAACCTAGCTATGAGGTGCCAAAAACAACCGTGCTGGCGTAGGAGTCCGACACCACCAATATGGTGCCATTGTTAAGAAAGAGTGGTGGTGTTCGAGGGTACGCCAACAATATTTTTTATATCTATGGAGTTGGTTAAAATTGCACGATGATAATATCATATGTATCTACGGCGTTTACTAGTAGAAAAACGGCCTAATGTGAAGCACATTAGTACCGGTTTGTAACAAAACCGGCACTAATGTGTCCATTAGTGTCGGTTCCAACGGCTAGGCGGGCCGCTCTCATTAGTACCGGTTCTTGCCGAACTTTCACCGGTTCGTGCCACGAACCGGTACTAAAGAGAGTGGTGGCAGGATGTTGTCAGTCTGGGGCCCCTCCAGCACCTTTGGTACCGGTTCTTGGTACGAACCGGTACTAAAGGTCGTCCTATATAAACCCTTCATCCACCCGAGCTCGCTTCTTCCCCCTTTCCTTTCTCCTCTGTTCTTCCCTTCCTCTCGAGCTCATCACAAATTTTGCCCAAATTTTGTCAAGATTTGAAGGCCCCCTCCATTCAAATGATCACAAAGGTTAGCAACTTTGTTCTTTCATCTCTCATTGCTAGATTAGCTCTTGCAATGGTTTATATAGTGTTTAATTTGTGGGTTTTAGTAATTTGCGAGGAATGATATGTGGTAGTATTTGATTTATATGGAATTCGAGGTCAAAATAACATTTAGTTTGCATATGTAGGTGTGGTTTACTTAGTGCCTTCTAAATCTCCATCGTAACCACCGTCGAGATCGCCCGCACCGTCCCGTCACCGGCACCACCTTGTGGTGAGCCTCTTGTTCATGAATTTTTTATATAAAAAATTGATGTTTGTTTGATTTGTATATATAGTTACTCGTATAATTATCTTACTCGTACGTTGTTTGTTAACATAGTGCCATGGTTTTGATATCCGTCCCCGTCGGCCCTCGTCCTTGTTATGATTCGGATGTGGTATATTCTCTTTTAGAACTACTTGTTGCATTTCGTGTTTATGACAAATTATGCCCATCAAGTTGACATAGATATTTTTATATAGGAGGTATGTGAACCGGAAATTCCAACCGACCCTATTGTGAAGAGGTTAAATTTAGTTGAAAGAGAAAACGAGTATTTGAAAGAAAAATTGAAAAGAATTGAGGCGGAAAAGATGGAATTGAAGTTGCATGTTGCCGATGTCGTCGATGATCACAAGATCAAGATGGAGAAAATGCGCTTGAAGATTAGAAAGATTAGAAAATATGCCATTGATAGTGAGGCTTGGTATCATTATGCTGTTGGATCAATTGTTACCTTAGTTGCGATCTTGATCGCATTTGTTGTTGCATTTAAATGCTTTACCTAGAGAGTTATTTGTTTATTGCATTTAAGTGTTGTATGAACTTTATGTATGAACTTGTATTAATTTGGTCCTTTCGTTGTTGTGTAATGAAGATGAGCCGGCAATGGATGTTCGGTGACCGATGCTCTCCCGAGTTCCTTAATGGCGTGCAAACTTTTCTGCTTGCGGCTGAGGCAAACAAGCGGGCGGATGGTTTTATGCCTTGTCCATGTGCTGGCTGTAAGAATGATCACAATTACTCTAAGTCAAGAACCATTCCCGTCCACCTGTTTGAGTCTGGTTTCATGCCCACTATAATGTTTGGACCAAGCACGGAGAAAGAGGGGTTATGATGGAAGACAATGAAGAAGAAGAGGACGACGACAACCATCCAAGCCATGGGTTCCCTGAATACGATGATACAACAATGGGGGAAGAAGCTGAGCCGGCAATGCGAGAAGAAGCTGAAGAACAGGCATTCGATGAGCCCGTTGATGATCTAGGTCGGGCCATTGCCGATGCAAAGAGAAACTGCGCAAGTGATTTGGAGAAGAAGAAGTTGCAGCGCATGTTAGAGGATCACAAGAATTTGTTGTACCCAAATTGCGAAGCTGGCAAGAAAAAGTTGGGCACCACACTGGAATTGCTGCAATGGAAGGCAGAGAATGGTGTATCTGACAAGGGATTTGGAAAGTTGTTGGTAATACTAAACAATATGCTTCCAAAGGACAACGAATTGCCCGAGACTACGTACGAAGCAAAGAAGGTTGTCTGCCCTCTAGGGTTAGAGGTGCAGAAGATACATGCATGCCCTAATGACTGCATCCTCTACCACGGTGGGTATGAGGATTTGAACGCATGCCCGGTATGCGGTGCATTGCCCTATAAGATCAGCCGCGATGACCCTGGTGATGTCGAGGGAGAGCGCCCCAGGAAAAATATTCCTGCCAAGGTGATGTGGTATGCTCCTATAATGCCACGGTTGAAACGTTTCTTCCAAAACAAAGAGCATGCCAAGGCGATGCGATGGCACAGAGAAGACCGTAAGAAAGACGGAAAGTTGAGAGTACCCGCTGACGGGTCATAGTGGAGAAAAATTGAGAGAAAGTACAGGGAGGAGTTTGCAGGTGATGCAAGGAACATATGGTTTGGTCTAAGCGCAGATGGCATTAATCCTTTTGGGGAGCAGAGCAGCAACCATAGCACATGGCCTGTGAGTCTATGTATGTACAACCTTCCTCCTTGGTTGTGCATGAAGCGGAAGTTCATTATGATGCCAGTGCTCATCCAAGGCCCTAAGCAACCCGGCAACGAACAGGAAGAATTTGACCTAAAGGCGTTGCTGTTCGTGACCATCAATGATTGGCCTGCTCTCAGTAACCTTTCAGGACACACAAACAAGGGATACCGCGCATGCACGCACGGCTTGGATGATACCAACAGTATATATTTGGATAATTGTAGGAAGAATGTGTACCTGGGACATCGTCGATTTCTTCCGAGCAGGCATCCCGTAAGAAAGAAAGGCAAGCATTTCAAAGGTGAGGCGGATCACCGGACGAAGCCTCACCACCGTACTGGTGCTGATGTACATGATATGGTCAAGGATTTGAAGGTAGTCTTTGGAAAGGGTCCTGGCGGACAACCTGTTCCGAATGACGCTGACGGATGCGCACCATGTGGAAGAAGAAATCTATATTTTGGGACCTGCCCTATTGGAAAGACCTAGAGGTCCGCTCCGCAATCGACGTGATGCACGTGATGAAGAATCTTTGCGTGACCCTGCTTGGCTTCTTGGGCGTATATGGGAAGACAAAAGATACACTGGAGGCATGGGAGGACCAGCAATGTATGCACGGAAAAGACAGCATACATCAGGGTCATGCCAGCTATGCTATTACCAAAGAAGAGAAGGAAATCTTCTTTGAATGCCTGCTCAGTATTAAGGTACCGTCTGGCTTCTCGTCGAATATAAAGGGAATAATAAATATGGCAGCGAAAAAGTTCCAGAACCTAAAGTCTCATGACTGCCACGTGATTATGACGCAACTGCTTCACTACAAGAAATATGTCAACTAGTGACCTTCTGTCAGTGACCCTGGAAGAATTGGTCATAGATCTATGACCATTTGAGACTAATTGGTCAAAAGCTGTTCGGGGGGCTCCAAACCATCCTCCACCAAATGCCAGCTCAATCCATTGATTATTTTGAATCCAGCTTGAACATTCGTATTTATGTCCAGTGTGGTACTTTGCAAAGCAAGTACCACCTAGGCTCCTCCTTTTGAGCTGAAAATTTGTGAAGACGGTCTTCTTAGTAACTGATCATCCTCAGCCAAAACTCACGCCCATTAGCCATGTGCATTTCCCGTACCGCTAATCAAACACTTGGCTGCTTATTCATGTTTGAGCATCGATCGGTCTTCTCGTGAGAATCTTATGTTGTGATTTTCTTTCTAGCACCTACCTGGGGAGTGCCCAACCGACTAGACATGCCTAGGCCGCCCAGAACACATGGCAACGCCACGATCACGCGGTGACCACGCGGCGGGCATGCGAGTTTACGCGCTCTAGAGTTGGGGCCCTCGGCCACCATCCAAACCTCGACGTATGGCCACCAAACCATGTATTTATGATTAAATAGGTACTTATGTAACTAGAAATGATTTTTGGAAAAAAAATAAAGAGCAAACTATGAGGCACCTACAGTTCAAATTTGACCCGCTTCCTGCTAAATCGACGGGAATTTGTCTTTTTCACCAGAGGTGGATCAAAACTTTTGACACCCAACCATCTTGTCAATTGTGCATTATATATAGCCTAGTATTTTATAAAATTGATTAGGTCCAATTTTGCAACAAATATATGGTTGGTCCTTCACAAAAAAACTCATTTTGGGCACTCGAAAAAATGGAAAATGAATTTTTCGTCCAAAGAAAATGAAAACTTCCTTAGGCAACATTGTTTGTCATTCCAAGATGCACCCTTGTGCACGATATGAGGTCATTTGAACAAACTATGCCATGAATGTGGCCATAAGATTGATCATTTGGCTTGAAAGCCATGAATCTTCACACATGATAGCTCATTTCTAAAAACACCTTTTTAAAATAATTACTATATTACAAGTTTATTATTTTTTCTGGAAACTTGGTCACATATGACGACACAATGCGAAGGTTTTCCAATTTTTTGTTTTTTTTTGAATTTTTTATGCCCGTTTCAAAATGCGGTCAAAACGGCGGGCTTGACCGTTCCTAGCTAGTGGTTGAATCTTGGAACAATTTTCATGTTTCTCTGATTAAATAGATACTTATGTACCTAGAAATGATTTTTGGAAAAATAAATTGCGAACTATGAGGCAGCTACAGTTCAAATTTGACCCGCTTCCTACTGAATCGGCGGAAATTTGTCTTTTTCACGAGAGATGGATCAAAGCTTTTGACACCCAACCATTTTGTCAATTGTGCATTAAATATGGCCTTGTATTTTAGAAAATTGATTATTCACAAAAAAACTCATTTCGGGCACTCGGAAAATGGAAAATGAATTTTCCATGCGAAGAAAATGAAAACTCCCTTAGGCAACATTGTTTGGAATTCCAAGATGCACCCTTGTGCACAATATGAGATCATTTGAACAAACTATGCCATGAATATGGCCATAAGATTGTTAATTTGGCTTGAAAGCCATGAATCTTCACGCATGATAGCTCATTTCTGAGAACACTTTTTTTAAATAATTGTCGTATTACAAGTTTATTATTTTCCCTGGAAACTTGGTCACATATGATGACACGATGCGAAGGTTTTCCATTTTTTTATTTTTTTAGTTTTTTATGCCCGTTTCAAAATGCGGTCAAAACGATGGGCTTGACCGTTCCTAGCTAGTGGTTGAATATTGGAATATTTTTGATGTTTCTCTGATTAAATAGATACTTATGTACCTAGAAATGATTTTTGGAAAAAATAAAGAGCAAACTATAAGGCAGTTGTAGTTCAAATTTGACCCGCGTCCAGCAGGATTAGCGGAAATTTGTCTTTTTCACGAGAGGTGGATAAAATATTTTGACACCCAACTATTTGGCCATTTGTGCATTAAATATGGCCTAATAGTTTATAAAATTGATTTCATCCAATTTTGCGATAAATATATTGTATGTCCTTCACAAAAAAACTCATTTTGAGCACTCGAAAAAGGGAAAATGTTTTTTTTTTGCAAAAAACTCATTTCCGACGACACCTTTTTAAAGATATTTATCTTATTCCATGTTGTTATTTTTTCTGAAAACTTCACATTTTGGTGACACAATGAGAAGGTTTTCCATTTTTTTAGAATTTCTCAGATCATAAAGTCGCTTAAATGATTTTAACACATTATTTTAAGTCAACTACGACCAATTTAGATGGTCATACATGGAACTACATTCTGATTGGTCCGTGGACATATCACGCGGATCGTGCATCAAACACCGTCGGATGCTCGGGGATCCAACGGCTGTCCTCGACCCATCCACACCAACCCCAAAACCCTAGCTATGTCCTCCGGGTCAATTTCCATCCACCCCCCGCCTCCTTACTTTCCCTCGCTCCCCGATCCCCTCCCTTCCTCACCCGCGCAAACCCTAGCTCCTCTCTCGATCCCGTCCCCTTCCTCCCCGCCAGCTCCCTTCTCCACCGCCGCCTACGCCCACCGCCGCCTACCCCCACCGTCGACGACCCTCACTGTTGACCCACGCCCAGATCCTTGCTGGATGCAGCAGGGATTCACCAGTGAAGTCCTATGCTCCAACCCCACCGGCGAGCGGCGACCTCCTACTCTCCGCCAACCTCACCGCCGGCTACCCCTTACCTCTCCTCCTAGATCGACTCGAGCTGCTCTTCTCGTGACCAGATCCAGCAGTAATCCCTCCCTCCCACCTCGTGCCTGAAACCCCGGCGCGGCTAGCCTCCGTCTCTGGACACGATCTCGCCATCTTCTCCACTCCGACCACGACGCGGCGGGCGGATCCAGCCCGTGCGGGCGCGACGGCGGCCGGATCCACAATGGCGAGAACACGAAGTGGTCCCCGCCGGCCAAATCAGGTTCGTCTCCTACCACAGCCAAGTCATTCTACCGTCGATTTGCTTCGCACGTCCACGACCTCTGATCCCTTCTCGTTGATTTGCTCGGGCGGCCGCCTCTCCCACCATCGACGGTGCGTGCTGCCCCATGGTCCATAGCCCGAGGTGTCTCCTCATCATCGACAGCAAAGGATCCCCATCGCCCACCACCAGTCTGCAGAAGAGGATCCCCACTCTGTTGGGCACAACACGAACACCCAAAATAGGTAAACAATTGGTAGCATGTCCAGCATCATCTCCTATCTGCACTGTGCTCTGTCAATTTCTTCAGCCTGTATGTAATATAACTGCAGAACACATTTGAAACTTTGTATCCTATCTGCACTGGAGCTGCTGTCAGTTTCTCAGTAATTTTACCGACATTTAGCAGACTAAATTAATAAAACAAGAATGTTGGTTTGTACTTGGTAACCCCATCTCCTGTCTCATTTTGGGGATGAATTTCAGTAATAGCTGACAGAGTTCTGTTGTGCTGTAACAAATCATCAACATACACAACCAGTGGAAGTGCTACAAAGCACCAGAAGAAGGCGAAGCAAAGATGGCAAGATCACAGCAGCTCTTCTCGGTGAGGAAATGCTCGGTCCTGCAGAACAACCGTGAAGCAGAAGTTTACTACGTGCTCGTCTGCGGGGTGCTTATGGTGGTCTCGCTCTTCGAGCACTTCTGGAGGCCGCTCAAGTAATTCCTATTTTCTGTTTTAAGAATATGCAAGAGAATTGTCGTGTGTCATTATATTAGAAGCATAAGTAGTTTACTTTGCAGTCCTCATAGAAAATAAATTTGGCTGCAATTTCTCATGGCATCAAGACTGTACTGAGTGGCTCCTACTCCTAGCAGATTTTCAGTTTTCCTTGCGGTTGTATCATCTTTAGAATTTCCTGTCTTGCTACATTGGTTCAGATCGCTAAAGTTCAAGATAATGATGTTTAGATCTGTTTAGTTCAAGATAATTGCTACATTGGTTGGCTGCATTTTTTTACAAAGGTTATACCCTGCAGTTTAGCTCTGTGTTATGAGGTATTGACCATCTGTGTGTTCATAGATGTATCTGATAGTTCACTTGCAGCAAATCTTGCATCAATTAGGGATTCTTCAACTGAACTTCTCTTTCATTGTGCCACCAAATACTGAAGTTTTGCTATGTATAACATCACTACATGTGTTTTTGTCTATATGGAATTGCATTCGTTCCCTCTTCTTTCAGTAGTTACATGGCTTGAGATCTCTGTATTCTTTTGAATAGGATGTACTGTTCTATGCAGAAGATCTGATTTGAACACAAACATAGTTATCTTCATGTGCTGCCTGACTTGGTATTTGTTATATCCTGTTGGTTGAATGTATGGTGGTGCCAGTACAGTGGTAGTATATTCAGGTTGGTGTGTTGTTGTGAGGTTAATCCCTTCGGAAACATTCTTTGAGAATTTTGTAATGCCTCCTTTGGGGTGTTCATACACTATTGCACATCTATTGTATGTGAGTTCCTTTTTTTCTGCAAAGCGTTGATACAATATGTCATTTGCAGGGAGCTCGCTCTGCATCCGAGTCTTGGCCATCCTTCACAGCAAGGAGCTGGACCAAGGGAGTAAGTAGCACTGTTGGTTCCTTGAGACATGTGCAACACATATAACTTGTAGTACTCCAGTAATTTTGCTTAGAGTATTTAACAAGATTGAACTGCACATATGTGGAGTAGTTTTGCTTGGAGTGTTTAACAAGATTCAACAAGATTTAACTTACTTTTCCAGTTAATTAAATGGACATCTTGGATTAGTTAGAAAATCATGAATTATTTGCAGAAATCCATAGAAGTATTGTACTCCAGTGTGCATTACTTACATAAACTTGCTTGCAAGCTTATTTTCTGACTTGTATATTCTGAAACTGAAAAGGCTTAGTTAGCTCTGTTAAGTTTCAGTAATATTCAGTGGAGTATTTACTGTCAATTTTGCACATCACAGTAATTTCACTTGCTGTTAACTGCTGTAGCATTAGGAGTAGTTTTACTACAGTACTGCTTGAACAGGGTGAATGGAGGGTGAGGTAGTTTTACTGCAGAGTAGGATTGCACAGGGAGTAGTTAGGAGTAGTAGATGTTGATGATCATAGTCAGGAGTAGTTTTGCCTTTGGTGATCATCCAAAAATGTGATGTACTATTGTACTTTGAGTGAAAATGGAATGGTGCGATCCTGCACAACATACTTTGAGTGGATGTTGAGTACTGTATGCACTTGTGTAGTAGATGTTGAGTATTGTATGCACTTGTTTAGTAGATATTTTATTGACTAGATATATACGTGTTGACTGTTCGTCTGTTCCTCTAGTTTTCTAACGAATTCCTGTTTTGTGAAACTTCAATGTTGAGCTCCTCTCCTTGCTGAGCCGTGGCCGTCGATTTTCATTTCGTCGACCACCACTCCAGCTACCTTCTTGTGTAATCAAATTTGCTCATGTATGTATGTATATATATATATATGTATGAGACTGGGTAATTCAACTCTAGTTTTCTTTCTAACTCATTCATATATATGGTGGAAATTGTGCAGGTTCCATGGTGCCAAGTGGCCTCTGGCCATCTTGAACTGGAACTCCAGTAACAAGTAGATGTTGCTGCCGTACTCAATATTTTAAGTTGTTTTTTTTCTTTTTGAAAGAAGTGTATTAGGTTGATGAGATTAATTAGCTCAGTTGGCTAAAGTAGCAACAACAACAGCCACGCTTTGCCATCCACTTTATACTTGGATTGTACTTACATGCTTAGATAACTTTGTACGCATAGCTGGTCCGTTTAATTTATAAATGGTTATCTGTTGCTGCTGTAGGAGAAACGTTGCTGATGGCGATCGGTATGTGATGGTGGCTAGTGTGGTGGACGACCCAGAATATGTGGCCTCGCAAGTGCACATGTACGTAGCTTTCCTCCTCAAATGCTTCTGTTTCTGCCTCAGCTACTAAGCCAATAAACACCAAATCTGGAATGAGAAAGAGGATGAGGCCTACTTGATTGGTGTTTTAACCATTTTGTTTGTTCATGTTGTGTGCATTGATTCCCATGAACTATAACCTGATTTGATGCTGCCTTTTCTTTTTTTCAACTTGCAAGGATTAAGGATGTAAAGAAAACTAATTTTGTCGCTGGTAGAGAATTGTATTTATTGTTGACAATGTTGTGTAAATAGAATACCTGATTGTCTTTTGTAACTTAATTTCCCTGCATTTTCAACTCTGATTTTGAACGATTAAGGTTACTCTCGTGAACAATTTTGCTAAACATTTATCACATCTTCTTAAGTGTACCATAATGCATATTTTGTTTACCTTTTTAGATCTTTTCTATCGCTTACATTTAGTGTTGCCATTGAAGTTGTTTGGTTCTGGTCTCAGCAGCAATACACTCAAATGCACTTTATGTTCACTTTTTTATAGGAGCTTTAGGCCTAATTGTTTTGAAGTGTGAAGCCGTGATGCCAAGTGCAAAGGAGTGAATACCTACTTATCAAAGAGTTTTTTGGTTTTGTAGTTTGTTGAGCATGATCAATCGGACCAGTGGGAACAATTTAAGATGCACCTTTGTAATATTGTAATAGATTGTAAAAGACTAGTGTATGTTTGAAATAGTGATTATGTATGTTGAAAAGATGTGAAATGGAATATTGACTAGTGGGAACCACTTATGAATAAAATCTGAGCATTTTTCAAATTTCTGACATGTGGGGCCGATGTATGGCACTATAACTACTGGGACCAGCGCTAAAATATAATGATTGAAATTAGAAAATAAATGATTGTAAGAAGGACAAGGCCCAAAAATAAAGACGCTGAAATATTGGGCTTGGCCCATGTAGCCCACAAGAATTGACTTGAAAAAAAGCTTGAATTGTTGGTCTTGGCCCAAGAAAACAGTGAACTGGACCGGGCTGAATCTTATCAACGACCTTTTCAATTGGTCGCAATTTTGCCACGTCAGATTGCCACGTCGGATCCAACGTGGCCAGGCCAGAGAGCTAGCGACCAAAATAGAAGGTCATAGAATCCACGACCTTTTGTTTTGGTCGTAAACGTCTACGACCTTATCCCGAAGAAGGTCGTGAATTTCAGTTTACGATCGCCAGCTTTTGACCATCTGTTTTTGGTCAAAAAAAGGTCGCAAATGAAAAACAATGACCTTTCAGAGACCAATAGTGAGGGTCACAAGTTGACATATTTCTTGTAGTGCTTTCGGTTGCATTGAGGGGGCTTCTACCGGAAAACGTTCGATTAGCCATTGTGAAGCTATGTGCATTCCTCAATGCAATCTCTCAGAAGGTAATCGATCCATAAATCATACCAAGGTTAGAAAATGATTTGGTGCAATGCCTTATCAGTTTCGAGTTGGTGTTCCCACCATCCTTCTTCAACATCATGACGCACGTCCTAGTTCACCTATGCGAAGAGATTAACGTTTTGGGTCCTGTATTTCTACACAATATGTTCCCCTTTGAGAGGTTCATGGGGGTCTTAAAGAAATATGTTCATAACCGTGCTAGGCCAGAAGGAAGCATCTCCAAGGGCCATGAAAATGAGGAGGTCATTGAGTTTTGTATTGACTTTATTCCTGACCTTAAGCCGATTAGTGTTCCTGAATCGCGGCGTAAGGGCAGACTGGATGGAAAAGGCACACTAGGAGGGGATCAAATAATATGTATGGACAGACATTCTCTCACTCAAGAACACTACACAGTTCTACAGAATTCCACCTTGGTGGCTCCGTATATGGACGAACACAAGAATTTTCTACGCTCCAAACACCCGAAGCGGTCTGATGACTGGATTACACGTGAACAAACGGGGACTCTCGCCGGCTGGTTGCAGACACGTGCCATGCATGACGCCGCTATTGAAGATGACTTGTACTTGCTGTCCCAGTTACCATCTTCGAATATAATGACTTTCAAAGGGTACGAGATAAATGGGAATACATTTTACACGATCGCCCAAGATAAGAAGAGCACCAACCAAAACAGTGGTGTCCGCTTTGATGCAGTAACCAAGACGAGAAAGGAAACATATTATGGTTACATAGAGGACATATGGGAACTTGACTATGGACGTGGTTTGAAGGTCCCTTTCTTTAGGTGCAAATGGGTCAATATGACACGAGGCAGGGTAATGGAAGACCCGCAGTACGGAATGACAACAGTGGATCTCAACAATCTTGCGTATGCAGACGAACCATTCGTCCTAGCCAATGATGTGGCACAGGTTTTCTATGTGAAGGACATGTCTACCAAGCCGAGAAAAAGAAAAGATAAGGAAGCGAATGCATCATACGATGAGCCAAAGCGCCACATAGTTCTTTTTGGGAAGAGAAACATCGTGGGAGTGGATGACAAGACAGACATGTCAGAAGATTATGAAAAGTTTGATGAAATTGCTCCATTCACAGTGAATATTGACCCGAGCATCTAGTTAAACGATGAAGATTTTCCATGGTTACGACGCAAAGGGACACACGCGAAGAAAAAGTTTCACACCAAAAGATCTGGGATGGGATCGGCTTCACTATCATCACTTTCTTCTGTGTTTCACACCCAGGAGGGAATCTCTGTAATAGTTAGGGTAGTTATGTGTTTTGGCATTTGAAACGCGAAGAAATTTTATGTGCAAACAAATTCTTTCATGCATTTACTGATTTTTTCAGCTAAATGATCCTGAAATTGAAAAACACATCTCTTTCCAAGTATCAGGGTTTCGAACGAGAACTCATTTGTTACAAAAGGCATTTCATTTTTTAAATAACCTAAGCATTACCAAATTGAATATAATGATACAACACACTAATATTAAGCATAAGAAAAAAGAATCACTGAAAAATCTATTTTTAAAGTTAAGTTATTCAAAACTAGTGATTCACGCAAATTTCAAATAATTCAAAATTTAAAGTATTCAAATTTGAAAACTACCGGCACTTAGAGAAAATAAAGCAATTGTTTTAAATAATTCAAAATTTAAACAATTCAAATAAAGCAAAAAATAAAAAAAATAAAAAAAGAAAAATAAAAAAGCCCGCCTACGGGGCCACATCAGCCTGCATATGACTAGAAACCCAACCTCCTGTTGGGCCAGGATGCAGGCTTGCAAGGCCTAGTAGGCCTATAGGGCAGCACAACACAGGTAGGCCCAGAAGGCCTGCTTTGGAGAGGAGCTCGAAGGAGCAGCCGTGGCTGGGTTTATAAACCAGTGCGGCTGCCCTTCGCTAGGCGAGGTGGGACTAAACTTTGCGCCCCTCGCCTGTCAGCGCACGCCCTTTTGTACCGGGTCGTGGCTCCAACCGGTACTAAAGGGGGGTCTTTAGTACTGGTTGGAGCCACGACCCGGTACTAAAGACCTGCCCTTCCCGCCACTTGGCCTCGCCAAAACAGGCCTTTAGTACCGGTTGGTGGCTCCAACTGGTACTAAAGGTCAATCCTATATAAGAAACACTTTGAAAAATTTCAGTTTTTCATCTCCCACTTCTCTCTGCCGCCGCCTCGTCCCGCGGCTGTCGCCGCCCCCGTCCCGCGCGCAGTCGCCGCCCCCATCGCGACGTCCCCGTCGTCGCCGTCCCCGTCGCGCCGCCGCCCCGTCCCGCGCCGTCGCCGTCCCCGTCGCCGTCGCCTCGCCTCGCCGTTGCCGTCACCTTGGATCGACCTCGCCTCGCCGTCGCCGTCGCCTGGACCTAGCCGTCGCCGTCGCCTCGACCTCGCCCGCGCGCTGTGAGCCCCTCCCCCGGCCTCTCCTCCCTCCAATCCACCGCGCCACCGCCGGCGCCAACCGCGTGCGCGCACACACACACACACACTACACGCGCGCACACACACACACACACAATTTTTTTGTTTTTTCTGTTTTTCATACAAAGTTTTAGATGAATTAATTAATTACATTAGATTAATATCAAATAGTATATAGAAATGTTAGTTATAATATAATGTCAAAGGTTTTTTTTTCTGTTTTTCTGTTTTTTATACAAATGTTATAAATTTTAGTATATAGAAATGTTAGAAATTTTAATTTTACCTAGATGAATCAGATTAATTTCAAATTTTTAGACGATGATCGATGTTTTTTTAGTTTCTTATAATTTTAGTTATAGAAATTTAGAATTTGGCTATAAGATATCACAATCCAATAATTTAAAAATAGCTACATTTGCATATATATATATATATATATATATATATATATATATATTTGTTTTCGACGATGCCCGGCCCGCATCCTCGCCGTCGACCCGTTCGCGACGACGTCGTGCTTTAGAGGACCCATGTCTGGGACTGGGCTCCGCCGCGCTGGTACTGGGGATAGTCGACAGGTAATTTCAATTATTATTAACTATATCTCGGCCTATTTAGTTCGTCATTTCCTGATATAAATTATTTAATAACCCCTTTATTAATTTTCTTTGCCGGCGGGCAGGGCTTGGGCAAAGTTCATCAAGCTGACTCCAGGCAAATGACGACAAAAGTTGTTTTGGTATCGACCCAAGGTAAGTAATTAAGTACTAGCTAGCTACCATCTCTTTAATTCTTGTTTCAATACCATTAATTAATTATCATGCTTGATTAAATTCTATTCTCGTAAAAGCCCTGAAGCAGGCGTCGGGACTGAAGTGTGTGCATACTACGTTTGTGAGAACATTCGCATGATGGCGTCCGAAAGGAGCAAATCTGATAGACAGCAATGGGTATGTTTGCCATAACACTATTCACAAATTTTACATGATTATCGATATCTAGTCACACAACTAATACACATGCATATTGATCTCCATCCTAACAGTTCAAAGACGTGCGGGACCAGCTCCTACCGGAAGAGCGCATACGAGCACTTCAAGAGGAAATAGCGGGATTTTTGCTCAGCCAGGTCATAGATCCCAAAGAAGAATACTATAACCCGCTACCGCCCCCATGAACCACTCCCAATTGTCATCGTGCTCCGAAGGCACCAAGGCAACATGTAGGAGAAATTGTATATATACCTTTTTGTATATAGACACACACACACACACACACACACACACACACACACACACACACACACATAAACATTATTCTGATCACAGGATCAGAATAATATTCTGATCACAACCTGAACTGCCTGACTAACGCGCCTGAACTTCCCTCTATACAAACCCGACCTTCGGGCTATCTTCGCAATCGTGTCTTCCCCCGCGAATTATTCTTGTTAGTCATGTTCTATATGATGTTAGTGTAATTTAGAGACGTTTTTAGCAACTAAATACCGGTTTTAAATAGGAATCTCGCCCGTTGGCGGATTTTGCTCTCGGGTCGTGATGAAATTGCGTTTTTTGCAATTTTACTGCCTGAGTTGTTCGACCTGAACTTCCCCCTGTGCTTGGTTGAACTTCTGCCAACATTGCCCAAATGGGGCTTGCGATATACCGTTGTAAAGCAATGGACATCAGAATCATGACCCAAGTTAAATTTTTCGCAAAATGTAAGCGGTGTAAGACCAGTTTTGAAAACCGTTTTTTTCATACAAAAAACATGAATCACATTTTTTATCGCATTTCTAAACCGTTTATCGGAATGAGGCAAATAATACGGCGTTCGAAAGGTGCTGCAAAACCGCTCCTTCGACATGTTGAAAGTTTTCTCTAATTCCCTACGATTAAAGAGTAATTTGGAAAATCGTTAAATTTCGCAAACCGAACAGTCGAGTACGTATTTTCGATGTCATTTCTAAATGGATAATCCAATTGAGGCAAGTGATATGGCGTTGGAAAGCTTATGAAAATGCGCTACTTATTCATGTAGAAGTTTTTTTCTAATATTGAACGGTTTAAGAGTAATTTAGAAAACGGTACAATTTCCACCGAGTTCGTATTCTCGATCTATTTTTTAACCATATGTCCGAATGCAGCAAATGATATGGCGTTGGAAAGCTTGAGGAAATGCGAAACTTTTTGGTATATATTGTTTCTCCCAATTCCTTGCTGTTTTAAGTCAATTTTGAAAATGGCTAAAAACGTATTTTCACCGTAATTTCTACAAACTTTATCGGAATGGGGCAAATGATATACCGTTGAAAAGCTAAGAAAATGAGAAACTTTTTCATGTTGGTGGTTTTCTGTGATTCCTAGCCGTTTTCATGTAATTTCGAAAATGGCGAGACCATTCGTTCTACCTTTATTGCGAGACAGATTCTTCGAACATGCACCACGTGAAGAACCTGAACTTCTCGGCATGTCTACTTGAACTTCACTATGTTTTTCACGTGCTTTTTTTGCTCGCAGATCTCCATCCACTGCTCGTAGCTCTCCATCCACTCACCGGAATTGAGCAAGTGATATACCGATGGATAGCTGCTGTAAACACACAACTTTCCCGTGTTGATTGTTTTTTCATACTCGCGACAATTTTAGAAGTTTTTCATAAAAATTTCATTCACTATAGTACTCGAACTTCGTGCTGTTTTCCCGTTGAACTTCTGTGACGTATTTTCGTTTGTAATTTTCTCATCCATTTCGTCAGTGTTACACAAATGATATTCTTTTTGTACAAACCTCTCTCACAATATTTTTTTTAACTTTCTCCGACCGAGGACTTGAATTTACACAAATGATATTCCTGTCGTTTTAAAGTAAATTAGAGAAATGACGAGATCATGATTTCTGCCTTCATTGCGAATGGAAACGCACTGCGTGAAGTAGTTGAACTTCTCGAGGCATGTTTGTTTGAACCTCACTCTGTTTTTGACGTGTTTTTTTTGCACTGCGTGAAGTAGTTGAATTTGTCTGGCATGTTTATTTGAACTTCACTCAGTTTCACTTTATTGTATTTTTCTTATATGAAATACACACCATATAGTATTGAACTTCCGGTTGTTATCACTTTAAATTTGCTCTGGTTTGAGAGAATTTTTTAAAACACAAAAAAACAACATGTTTTTTTATGTATTTTGGACATCTAAATACACGGTGAACCTCTCTCAGCAGAGTTTTTTGAACTTTTCCTCGTCGAGCACTTGAACTTCTAACAACCATTTTTTCGTTTATGAGTTGTTTTTAAAAGTGCAAAAAATGGCATTGTGTTTTTTATTTTTTGAACAGGTAAATCCTATGTTTTAATAAACTCCGAACTTCTTTGTTATTTCAATTTGAACTTCACCTTTCTATATTTTTGAGTAAAGAATTGTATTGGATTTTTACATGGAAAAAAATCGAACATGGAAATACAAGGTGAACCTCTCTCGTAAGAATTTTTGAACTTCTCCGGACAAAGCACTTGAACTTATTTTAACAAACCTTTTAAGCTTTTATTTTTCTATACTTTTTATTCTCACCTAAAATGCATTCCTTGCAGTACTTGAACTTCTCTATTATTTTAATTTGAACTTCTTAGTTTTTTCTTTAGTAACGAGAAAAATCGAGTTTTTTGAACTTCTCTGTTTTAAAATGTTGAACTTCTTGGTTTTATTTTTTAATAATGTGAAAACCCGATTTTTTTATAAACATCGAACTTCACCACTTTTAAAATTTGAACTTCTTAGTTTTCTTCGTTAGTAACGGGAAAAATGCTTTTTGTATATAAACAATGATACCGCGCCGTTATTTTAATTTGAACTTCTAGTTTTTATAGAATGGGGAAAATCAGTTTTTATACAATCTTTTTAAAATGCTCCTCTTTATAATTTGAACTTCTCTGATTTTTTTACAAACGGGGAAAATCCGTTATAAAGATTATTTGAACTACTTTTTTTTTGAACTTCTTGCTCAAATTTTTTGAACTTCAAATTGTCTTTCAGATATAAAAAACTTCTTTTTTTTAACGTTGACCTGCTTCGGTTTTTAAATTTGAACTTCTTATAGAATTTTGTCATGATATTTTATGAATTATTTGCTTTTCGATGAAATGGCCTAGGCGGTCGCTTTTTTCATTTCATCATTTTTCTTCTGTACGTGGTACACGTGAACTTCGAAATTTCTGAAACATGAACTTCGCATACTAAAAATCAAGAAAATTACACACAACAAAGCACATACACTTCGCGTGCTACATGCACAACCAACACATTAGCAAGCATTGTAGCATCAAAATCAGTTTTTTCACAAGGATAAGGCTGATTTTTTTTCTCCTGTGTATACACACCACAATCATGAACTTCCCTATGCATAAACAAATACACTTTTTTGATTGAGCAGATACACAAACAGCTTGTGTGCATTGCTAGTGGGAGAGGGCGGCTCGAGGCATAGACTGTGGCGCTGGGGGCGGGGGGGGGGGGGGGGGGCAGAGTCCAAGGAGGCAGGAGCGTAGAGGAAGAGTGGCAGCAGTAGCATGAAGGAAGAGAGCTTCGGTTCCGGAGGAAGAAGCCAGCGGCACGATGAAGTTCAGATTTGCCTTGGGAAGAAAGTCAACGACAACTACGGGGTGAGGGAACCGGCGACACGGCTAGAACGCGGGCATCGGGAGAACGAGGTGAGGGAGGTCGAGCGGTGCAGCAGGGTGGGTGGGTCGTGCATCCTTGAAGTTTCCATCCCCTGTTCTTTATGCAAAAAATTGGAGAGAATTGCAGAATACAAAATAGAAACAACCAAAGATAGATGGAAGTGGACATAAACATGTGACGGACACATAAGCTACACCTCTTAGTTAGCTTGGCTACAATTACTTTTTCACTTCCGATATGAACGTCCAAGGGAAAGTAGCAATCAAAATATATTATTCCTTTATGCTGCATCAACAAGTCAATTAGAGAGAGACAAGAGAGCATGTTTTGCTCGGAAAAGGGAACAACGGAAGAGACTAGCAGCTGTTGCGATAGAACTGGCCAGCATCCATCATGGCGAACATGTGTGATGCATCACGCTGGACACACACGCACGCAGCACACCAAACTAGAACACACACGCACCAGCCATGTCTACTGCACAAAACGGTTCTGAAGGTTGAACCTGGTCTAAAGACATAGCAGAACTTTAGAGAAACGCTTCTAAAATCTGAATTTGGCATGTAGCCGTAGTAAACTTCCTGGTCATCTGCACTAGTGCTAGCATTTGCACATCTCTAAAGCCGTAGAACATCTGTGAAGTCTGAACCGAAGAGAGAGGTTGGCCTTCCTGCTGCATCTGCACAAAATTTGAAACACATGGTAGAGAGGAGTCAGAGAATGAACGATAGTGGGCGGCTATTTGGAGGGTCGGATATGAGGAAGAAGGCATAGGCGCTGTGTAGTTCAGATCCTCTGCGTGGGGAAGAAATCCATTGGTAGGAGGAGCAGTACAGGAGGATCCTGGCCATGTCCCTGCCTCCATCCCGTCTCCCTCGCGAGGTGTGGAGGCTGGCGCCACGAATGGATAGAAGAAGGGGGTAGGAGGTCGCCGCCGCTGGTAGATGCAAGGGGACGGAGGCCACCGCCGCCGCGATGCAAGCAAGGGGAGGAAGGCCGGCGACGCGGTGGCCCGGTTCAAGCGTGGGGGCGGCGCGGGGCGCGGATCCAGGCGAGGGCGTGGCGGCTCCGTGGGCCGGCGGCAGGAGGTGCGTCGGGGACGGCGCCGGCGGTCAGGGGCCGGGGTGACCGGCGGCGGGAGGTGCGGGCGTCGGTTGGGGTGGGGGCGGGGACGGCGCTGGATCGGGACGGGGAGGTTGGGGATCGGGAAGGGAGTGGTGGGTGCGGGCGTGCCTTTTTTTTTCCTCTGCCAGTTCGGGAGGACCTCCGCGCGCCAGTTATAGGGCTAGCCGTGATTTAAATAGTTATTTTAATCTTTGAATTAAAATAATGTCACTCTATATATATATATGATCGGTTCTATGAGAAATTCTAGTTTTTATATGCATAACATGTACAATATATAGTATCGTAAAATACCAGCAAACAAAAAATAATTAAATGGAAAACACAAAATTAAAGGAAAAAGAATCATGAAACCAAAACCCCCCAAACAATGTAGTACCGGTTGGTGTTACCAACCGGTACTAAAGGGCTCCCGTCCCCGGCGCTGGCTCGTGCCACGTGGTGGCCCTTTAGCGGCGGTTCGTGCAGAACCGGTACTAAATTGGGGAGGGGGGACCTTTAGTCTCCACCCTTTAGTGCCGGTTGCAGAACCGGCACTAAAGGCCCTTACGAACCGGTGCTATAGCCCGGTTCTGCACTAGTGGTTGGGACTTCTCCACATGACTTAAATATGGAGAAAACTTGGAGGCGTTGCATGTCGTTCCCACGCCATTACTTAGTTTGGAATCATCGAAAAAACGGTACCACGGCACCGTCTACCATGGCAACGTTTTCTAAGATCAAATATATTTAGAGTTGGGTTAGAATGCTAGAATAAGGAAACAAGTAGCATTAGTTAAAATACATCCACGATAATTATGTGTAGCACTTCATTAAGATACCTAAGCAAAGTTTTGAAGTACGATAAGACGACAGAACGACATGTCTAGCTGATCGAGTAGTTTACAGAACTACAACAACATAGCTAGCTGTGGCTATCCTATTACATCAATAATAAGGATCATTAATGTATTTCTTCGTTGGATACACAAGAGACACCGGTACGTCAGCATCGCGACCCTGCTGATTAAGGCGAGCTTTTATCTCCTCCGAGCTAGTAGGTGCGCCACCGTTGAAAACACCGGCATGGTCGATGACATCCTTGTTCAGGATGGTACCAAACTTGAGCTGGATGCGTCTGAACTCATCTCTACTATCTCCCGGGCTAATTTCCTCCATTTTCTTCCCCCATGCGATGATGTTAGAGTTCTTTTTAAGGCATTCTCCCTGCCGTATGTACTCCTCCATGTGGTGGACGACGTAGTATAGCCATCTGAATTAGTGTTTTCTGGCTGCTGCATACAACAAAATTCAGTTTTATGGCTGAAGCGTACCGATTTAAATTTTTCGAACTTGCGATATCCGTCTCTGATCACTCCTCCCTGACTAGTATAATAGACGAGCGCTTCGTTGAGAACATTCTTGATGCCTATGTAGTCTTTCTTCACTTTCGTCGTCGAATCCAAGAAATAAGTTTCGGCGAACATCGGGGTAATAACGACGAGGACACAATGTTCTCTGCATAAAAAGTAGATAAAAACCAATTATTCTCCAGTATATAATGTTTTGACGTGGAAGCAGAACGAGATTGTATGAAAGAATAGTGTGTAACGAATACCAATGACTTGCTTCAGATAGTAGGGCACTAGAAGGAAGTCTTTTTCCATGTTGGCAAGCATGAGGTCTTTCAGGTAGTTCCTCATAGGTTGATGGCGATCACGGAGATTGACGTTGGTCTCGTGTATGAGGTTGGGGTCCCATACCGTGACAACCTTGTTGAGCTCACATTTGGCAACGTAGGTGCTATTGATTTCCCATAGGCATATTAAGGAAGGACTAAGCCTGTATAGGTGGAATAGGTTGAAGATATCTTCGAATGGCACATAGAACTTGTCCGTGGGGAGAATGTCGCACAAACCAATATTAGGTTGCACCATCACTGTGAAAACGGGGCGATGTCCACCTGCATGAGAAAATCCATACTTCTCCCTACAGAGAATGTGTCATGCAGAACCCTCAATTCTGTGTGCAGAAGATCGCTGAGCTCCTTCGTAAGGATGGGTTCACCCGGGGAATGGTAAGTCCGTCATGCAACACGATAAACTACTTCTTTATTATTATGAACCTACTGGCTGGCGGAGGCAGTGCCCTTCTTACCATTTCCTGGTTGCCTCCTCTTCTTGCGTGACATGTTAGGCTGGCTGGCTGCACCGCCCATCAGTGCATTTTCTAGCATCGCATTGAGTGTGTTTGGACTAAGCAAGGCTCCCCTGGATGGTGGCACTTGTGTGTCTGGTGGTGTGAAGTCCTTGTTGGGATTTGGACGTGTCCTAGCCGAATTTGATTCTTGGGCCACATCATTGGCCAACATACGCACTGTCCAAGGGTAAGCTGGCAATCCGCATCCAGAGGTTGTATCAGAGGAGCAATATCATTGTAACCATTTAAGACAACAAACAACTCAACTTTGAAGACCCCCTCAGGCATCTGCACTCCGTGCGTGATTGTATCTTCAGGGCGAATGATCGAGCCAATTGCAACTTTAATCAGCTCACCATTCGCATGGGCTAAGAGACTGCATGGAGTGTCTTCCGTCAGAGCATCAAGAGCAAATATTATCGATGGGTTGCCAATGAAAGAGACAGAAGGGCTGCTATCCTTGGGCGATGCTTCGATGACAATGTTTCCTAGTTCATTGTTTTTGATCCATTGCTTGACGCTCTAGATTATTGAAGGCAACATGACTTGCGCATGGGCTTGGTTTTGCGTGTTGATGCGTGCTTCAATGTCGGCAGTTGCTGCGTTTGTGGTGGCGGCTGTGGCCGCAATTATTTTCTGTTTGATGGTCTGCTTGTTGGCTCTCCTTCTCTGCCGTTGCTGCTCAGGGTCTTCGACATAATGATGCTCCCATTTGGCTCCGCATCCGGCGCTGTTCACACGGCCACCCACCAGCGGATGCAACGGGTCCTTGCCGAGGGTCACATTGATCGACCGGTTAAGAGGAGTGTTCCACCTGGCCGTGGACCCTTGAGAGCTCCGAGGTTCCGCATGCTGCCTTGCCAGTTTTTCTTCAAGTCTTCTAGTTTGGTGATCGGTGAAAAATTCCCTTGACTTATAATCATAATGGTACCAGCCCCTGACATAGTTATATTCAAGGGGGTCTTTGAATTGCTCAAAGTGGTTTGGGATGCCCTTTGCCGCAAGTATAGCGTCCTGCTTGTCGCACATAGGCTTCTTCCCGACAAAACCACGGCTTCCGAGGGTGTGGTTACTTAATGTCTTTGAGTGCATGTCCTTCCCCATGTCGACTGGCACACGTCTTTGAAATGGGATGAGCGGCTGCAGATGAAGTCACACGTCCAGGGGATCCTCAACCTAACAGCTCTCGACCAAAAATTGGTATGTGCAACTCCAAGGTCCAATTTTTACTAGGTGCATCTACATTTATTATTCATGATGCTATCTTTTGCAGGCGAGAGAACATCAAAAGGCCACGTAAACATCATGGAGCAATGGGCACATGGCCGTAAGGGAAAGGAGGGCCAACAGTTGTGTAGCGAGTCGGGCAAGGACATGTTTTACACGTACAAAGTTATGTAGCAGCAGGCGCACAGGGAGGAGGCTAATCCTATGCCAGAGCCACCTGATCTGGAGTTGCTCGTGAGAGCAGGAGGGGCAAGATGAGTGGCTGCCACCTCATATGCAATGGCGCGATCTCCGCCTCCTCATATCCCATCACTGGTAGAAAAAAAGCCTTTAATCCCGGTTCGCAAAGGCCTTTAGTCCCGGCTGTGCAACCGGGACTAAATATGCGCGACTAAAGACCCCCCCTTTAGTCGCGCCTCTTACGAACCGCGACTAAAGGCTTTAGTCCCGGTTCTTGTGGCTGACCGGGACTAAAGGCCCGTCCTTTAGTCCCGGTTCTCGTGGCTGACCGGGACTAAAGGCCTCCTCCGCAGTTTAAACCTGGTTTTTTTGCGATTTTTTTTTATTTACAAATTTCTGAATTATTTTAACCTCTAATCTCTAATCACCACCCCTCATCACTGCTCAATTTATCCTCTAATCTCTAATCACCCCTCATCATTTCAAATAATCTAACTTCCCGGACGGTCACCCATCCTCTCACTACTCCAGCCTGAGCACGCTTAACTTCCGGGTTCTATTCTCCCTCGTTTCCAAGTCTGCACTTGTTGTTTTCCTAATAATAGTAGGATGTCAATTCTATTAACCCTCAGGAATTTAGCTTGAGCATGAAGTGACACATTTCACTGTTTGAGTTTGAAACTATTGTTTTAAAAAACAATACTTATTTAGTAACACTAATATTTCTGGAATAATTAGTTTGACCAGATTTGACCAAAATTTTAAAAAATGAAATAATTATTTAGTAACACTAATATTCTAGAATAATTATTTTGACCATTGTTTGACCACAGTTTGACCACAATTTGAAATTGTTTGAATTTTTTTGCCTCTCCAGATCTTAAAAGCCCCGTATCTTTTTTTCTGTTAGGTTTTTGAGGATTCTAAAAATGTTTAACAAGGTTCCCCCGGTTAAATTCGGATGTAACTTTTCGAGTAGATGATTTTTCATATAAAAAACTTTTTCATCCGAGTTCGTATGCAAAAGTTATGCCCATTTTAAGAATTTCCAGAGAGATTTTGCAAATAAAGTCGAAATTCATATTTGTTAATTTTCCCAACAACTAGACCACATATCACATGGGAAACTTATTTTATTTTATTTTTTTGACATTTCCATCATTTTCTTTTGTTTTTTCTAAAACTGAAAAGGCGATCCACCAGGGAGGGGGGGGGGGTAGAGTTTGAAAATAAGGCCTCCTTTAGTCCCGCTTGGTCTGGCCAACCGCGACTAAAGGTTCGGGCCATTAGTCGCGGTTGGCCAGACCAACCTAACCTTTAGTCCCGGTTGGCCTGGCCAACCGCGACTAAAGGCCTTCGGGCCAGCCTGAGGACCTTTAGTCCCGGTTGGCCAGGCCAACCGGGACTAAAGCCCCTCCCGTCCGCCAGCGCGCGCTGGGCCCAGATAGTTGGTCGCGGGCCTCCTCCCGAACCGCGACTAAAGACCCCTTTAGTCGCGGTTCGATTATTTTGGGGACTAATGGGGGTGTATGGAAGCCTCTTTTTCTACTAGTGCATGCTATCTTAGATTTTTTTTTTGAGACAACCATGCTATCATAGATGTGGGCATAAAGCACAAGCTCAAGTCCGGACGGCCCAGTGACGTGAGATTTGACGGCTCCAGGTTTGTACCTTCCATATATACCCATGTCTTTACAACCTTACATTCATAAATAGAGAATGGCTAGTCAAAACTTTAGTTGGTGACCCAAAAAAAAACTTTAGTTGCTGGCACGCCATTTCCAATCGACGCCACCACTATTTTTTTTCAAATAGTATTGGCGTTGGCATATCTGATACGCCATCGCTATGACCTTAATGCCCACTTTCTATATTTTATCACGCCATAGATATTTGCTGAGATTTTTTTTTGCGTTGGCTACACTTTGGTATGGCCTAGCCTCTTAGGCCCACGCCAGCACTAGTCCATCTTCTATCTACCTCTTCCAGTAAAAAACCTAAGTCATTCCGATTCACCCCATCTTTTTCACTTCCCCTCTCGACCAGCGCCGCCGCTGCTACCTCCAGACCTCGCCGTTCGTCTCCGCTCATTGCCATTGGACAAGCGCGACCGCCGCCACCTCCGTGTTAGCTAGTGAGATATCCTGGCTGATTAGTTGTGCGGACGCCATGGAATCCGTGGATTTCTTTTATTTGTGTATAAGATTAGTTGTGTAGAATTAGATTTAGTAGTGTAGAATCCGATTATACTTACACGAAATTGATTTATTAGTGTAGAAACCGATCATATATTTAGGGTAGATTTTTTTAGTGTTGAATATGTTTTAGTGTAGAATGGGATGCTAGTCTTTTGTGTTGATTTTGTAGTGTAGAATCCGATTATACTTAGTTGAATTAGTGTAGAAACCGATTCTGAACGTATTGTGTCGTGGAATTGTCACGGCAGATGTCCTCGTGCAAGGACTTAGTCGTGGAGCCATCGCAGCTGGGAAGCTTAAAGGGGTTAAACGGGACAAGGGATACAAGGATTATACTGGTTCGGCCCCTTACGGTGAAGGTAAAAGCCTACGTCCAGTTGAGATGGTATTACTTAGGGTTTCGATGACCAGGAGCTAAACCGCTCTGCCTGGCTATCGATCTGATCTTACTTGTCCTCAACCGCCGCCGGGTCGTCCCCTTATATAGAGAGGCTGACGCCCCCCGGCTCTAAGAATCCCGGCCGGCATATAACAGTGCCCGGCTCGGACTCTCAACTATTCTTGCCTTACACTACAAGTCTTGCCACAACGGCAGTTTACCACTACGGGCCTTAATCCGGCTCTGGGCCTTAGATCTATAACTAAACCGCCATCCTTAACTTGGCCTTGGGCTTCTGGAACGAAGAACTGTCGCAACGTAACCCGGCCCATCACGTCGGGTTACATCAGTAGCTATATCCTCAACATTAGGCCCCAGATTGATTTGAACCTGTTCATGTCAATCTTCCATACCTTAAGAGGAAATCTTCCGGCTTTTGTTTACGCAGAAATTGTAACCCACCATGACATCATCTTCTAGATTCTTGGTAACCCGCCGTGACGTCATCCGCCATTAATGCACGTTCCGTCCAACGTACCTCAACGGATCCTTATCTTAATAACTGTCCCGAAAATCGAGGTGTTTCTGTGACAAGATAATCACGTCTTCAGCCTCCTCGTTTCTCGCGCCCTCTTACCAGCCGTCCCTTATAAGTAGGCCCGGCCCATAAGCTTTCGTTACCCTTCTCCTCCTTCGTCTTCCTCCTCTGACACTCCAGAGCCCGAGCTCCGCCGCCGCCGCCGCGCACCTCGTCTTCACCGACCAAGGCCGCTGCATCAACCTGTCCTGACCAGAAAACCTGTGGCGCACCTCTGCTGCTCATCAGCACCAGTAAGTCCTCGCAGTCCCATACCTTAGATCCGCATTAGGGCTCGCGAGTTTCTCTGTGTTCTTCGTAGTTCATCGCGATTTCTTCACAGTTCTTCCTACACGGTCCCCTTGGATCCAAGAACAATATAGAGCTCATGCGGTAGTGGTTTCGCACCCATTTTCAACATTAACACATCCCCTTTGCTTGCAAAAAGACCTCCTTAGAGCTCATGAATTCCTCTGTACCAGTTTTTAGGTCTAGAAATTTTTCCTTTCCGGACGATCGTTTGATCCAAAATAATTCCTGTAATCTGTGAAACCTGTTTGTGCAACACTTAGGCAAAAATTGCATCTCTTAGCCATGGCGGCTCATATCGCCGGCTTAAAAGAGGCCATGCTTTGTGAAATTTCCGGCTTACTCATAATAGAGTTAAGTAATTTAAATTGCTTATAATATCCACGGCGGCTTAAATAACCTGACATGATTAGTCATATATCATTAGGCCCCTTCTTAAACCGCCGTTCTGAATACTGAACCGAAATCTTTCTCCGGCTTAAATTTGAACCGGAAATCTGTCTTTTTCATAGGCTTCCATTTTCCACAATGCCGCCCAAGGCTCCCAAGGCACCCATTACGTGCAACTGGGTGAGATCCAGCGTTACTGAAAGCACCTTAAATGACTTTGTAAAAACGGGTTACCTCCCTAAGAAGGAGGTCATGTCCTACCGTGCGCCTGACCCGTCCGAAGAGAGACCTCAGCCAAAGGACGGAGAAGTTGTTATATTTGCTGACCACATGAGTCGGGGCTTTGCTCCTCCTGGCTCAAAATTCCTCAGAGATGTTCTGCACTTTTTCGATCTGCGACCTCAAGACATAGGACCCAACTCCGTGTCGAACATTTGCAACTTTTAAGTGTTCTGTGAGGTATACCTCGGAGAAGAGCCCAGCCTGCTACTCTTTAGGGAGTTATTTTACCTGAACCGCCAGAATGAATGTCCCAACGGACCTAGCTTGGAACTTGGCGGAATCTTAGTCCAACGACGGAGAGATTGTCTCTTTCCTTATGTTGAGCCGCCAAGTGTTGGGGAACGTAGTAATTTTAAAAAAATTCCTACGCACACGCAAGATCATGGTGATGCATAGCAACGAGAGGGGAGAGTGTTGTCTACGTACCCTCGTAGACCGACAGCGGAAGCGTTATCACAACGCGGTTGATGTAGTCGTACGTCTTCACGATCTGACCGATCAAGTACCGAACGTACGACACCTCCAAGTTCTACACACGTTCAGCTCGATGACGTCCCTCGAACTCCGATCCAGCCGAGTGTTGAGGGAGAGTTTCGTCAGCACGACGGCGTGGTGACGATGATGATGTTCCCGACGCAGGGCTTCGCCTAAGCTCCGCGACGGTATTATCGAGGTGTAATCTGGTGGAGGGGGGCACCGCACACGGCTAAAATATCGTATATCAAGTGTGTATAGAGGTGCCCCCCTGCCCCCGTATATAAAGGAGCAAGGGGGAGGCCGGCTGCCTATGGGCGCGCCAAGGAGAGGGGGGAGTCCTCCTCCTAGTAGGAGTAGGACTCCCCTTTCCTAGTCCTACTAGGAAAAGAAGGGGGGAAGGAAAGAGAGGGAGAGGGAGAGGGAAAGGGGGCTGCGCCCCCCTCTCCTAGTCCAACTAGGATTCCTCCTGGGAGGGGGCGCACCACCTCCTGGCTGCTGCCCTCTCTCTCCCCTCAAGGCCCACTAAGGCCCAATACTTCCCCGGGGGGTTCCGGTAACCCTCCGGCACTCCGGTTTAATCCGAAACTTCTCCGGAACACTTCCGGTGTCCGAATATAGCCGTCCAATATATCAATATTTACGTCTCGTCCATTTCGAGACTCCTCGTCATGTCCGTGATCACATCCGGGACTCCGAACAACCTTCGGTACATCAAAACATATAAACTCATAATAAAACTGTCATCGTAACTTTAAGCGTGCGGACCCTTTGGGTTCGAGAACTATGTAGACATGACCGAGACACCTCTCCGGTCAATAACCAATAGCGGGACCTGGATGCCCATATTGGCTCCCACATATTCTACGAAGATCTTTATCGGTCAGACCGCATAACAACATACGTTGTTCCCTTTGTCATCGGTATGTTACTTGCCCGAGATTCGATCGTAGGTATCTCGATACCTAGTTCAATCTCGTTATCGGCAAGCCTCTTTACTCGTTCCGTAATACATCATCCCGCAACTAACTCATTAGTCACAATGCTTGCAAGGCTTATAGTGATGTGCATTACCGAGTGGGCCCAGAGATACCTCTCCGACAATCGGAGTGACAAATCCTAATCTCGAAATACGCCAACCCAACAAGTACCTTTGGACACACCTGTAGAGCACCTTTATAATCACCCAGTCACGTTGTGATGTTTGGTAACACACAAAGTGTTCCTCCGGTAAATGGGAGTTGCATAATCTCATAGTCATAGGAACATGTATAAGTCATGAAGAAAGCAATAGCAATATACTAAACGATCGGGTGCTAAGCTAACGTAATGGGTCATGTCAATCACGTCATTCTCCTAATGAGGTGATCCCGTTAATCAAATGACAACTCATGTCTATGGCTAGGAAACATAACCATCTTTGATTAACGAGCTAGTCAAGCAGAGGCATACTAGTGACACTCTGTTTGTCTATGTATTCACACATGTATTATGTTTCCGGTTAATACAATTCTAGCATGAATAATAAACATTTATCATGATATAAGGAAATATATAATACTTTATTATTGCCTCTAGGGCATATTTCCTTCAGTCTCCCACTTGCACTAGAGTCAATAATCTAGATTACATAGTAATGATTCTTACACCCATGGAGTCTTGGTGCTGATCATGTTTTGCTCGTGGAAGAGAATTAGTCAACGGGTCTGCTACATTCAGATCCGTATGTATCTTGCAAATTTCTATGTCTCCCACCTGGACTAAATCCCGGATGGAATTGAAGCGTCTTCTGATGTGCTTAGTTCTCTTGTGAAATCTGGATTCCTTTGCTAAGGCAATTGCACCAGTATTATCACAAAAGATTTTCATTGGTCCGGATGTACTAGGTATGACACCTAGATCGGATATGAACTCCTTCATCCAGACTCCTTCATTCGTTGCTTCCGAAGCAGCTATGTATTCCGCTTCACACGTAGATCCCGCCACGACACTTTGCTTGGAACTGCACCAACTGATAGCTCCACCGTTCAATGTAAATACGTATCCGGTTTGCGATTTCGAATCGTCCGGATCAGTGTCAAAGCTTGCATCAACGTAACCCCTTACGATGAGCTCTTTGTCACCTCCATATACGAGAAACATATCCTTAGTCCTTTTTAGGTATTTCAGGATGTTCTTGACCGCTGTCCAGTGATCCACTCCTGGATTACTTTGGTACCTCCCTGCTAAACTTATAGCTAGGGACACATCAGGTCTGGTACACAACATTGCATACATGATAGAGCCTATGGCTGAAGCATAGGGAACATCTTTCATCTTCTCTCTATCTTCTGCAGTGGTCGGGCATTGAGTCTTACTCAATCTCACACCTTGTAGTACAGGCAAGAACCCTTTCTTTGCTTGATCCATTTTGAACTTCTTCAAAACTTTGTCAAGGTATGTGCTTTGTGAAAGTCCAATTAAGCGTCTTGATCTATCTCTATAGATCTTAATGCCTAATATATATGCAGCTTCACCGAGGTCTTTCATTGAAAAACTCTTATTCAAGTATCCCTTTATGCTATCCAGAAATTCTATATCATTTCCAATCAGTAATATGTCATCCACATATAATATCAGAAATGCTATCGAGCTCCCACTCACTTTCTTGTAAATACAGGCTTCTCCAAAAGTCTGTATAAAACCAAATGCTTTGATCACACTATCAAAGCGTTTATTCCAACTCCGAGAGGCTTGCACCAGTCCATAAATGGATCGCTGGAGCTTGCACACTTTGTTAGCTCCCTTTGGATCGACAAAACCTTCCGGTTGCATCATATACAACTCTTCTTCCAGAAATCCATTCAGGAACGCAGTTTTGACATCCATTTGCCAAATTTCATAATCATAAAATGCGGCAATTGCTAACATGATTCGGACAGACTTAAGCATCGCTACGGGTGAGAAGGTCTCATCGTAGTCAATTCCTTGAACTTGTCGAAAACCTTTCGCAACAAGTTGAGCTTTGTAGACAGTAACATTACCATCAGCGTCAGTCTTCTTCTTGAAGATCCATTTATTTTCAATGGCTTGCCGACCATCGGGCAAGTCAACCAAAGTTCATACTTTGTTCTCATACATGGATCCCATCTCGGATTTCATGGCTTCAAGCCATTTTGCGGAATCTGGGCTCACCATCGCTTCTTCATAGTTCGTAGGTTCGCCATGGTCTAGTAACATGACCTCCAGAACAGGATTACCGTACCACTCTGGTGCGGATCTTGATCTAGTTGACCTACGAAGTTCAGTAATAACTTGATCTGAAGTTTCATGATCATTATCATTAACTTCCTCACTACTTGGTGTAGGTGTCGCAGAAACTGATTTCTGCGATGATCTACTTTCCAATAAAGGAGCAGGTACAGTTACCTCATCAAGTTCTACTTTCCTCCCATTCACATCTTTCGAGAGAAACTCCTTCTCTAGGAAGGATCCATTTCTAGCAACAAATATCTTGCCTTCGGATCTGTGATAGAAGGTGTACCCAACGGTCTCCTTTGGGTATCCTATGAAGACACATTTCTCCGATTTAGGCTCGAGCTTATCAGGTTGAAGTTTCTTCACATAAGCATCGCAACCCCAAACTTTAAGATACGGCAACTTTGGTTTCTTGCCAAACCATAGTTCAAAAGGCGTCGTCTCAACGGATTTCGATGGTGTCCTATTTAGAGTGAATGTAGCCGTCTCTAAAGCATAACCCCAAAACGATAGCGGTAAATCAGTAAGAGACATCATAGTTCGCACTATATCTAATAAAGTACGATTACGACGTTCAGACACACCATTACGCTGTGGTGTTCCGGGTGGCGTGAGTTGCGAAACTATTCCGCATTGTTTCAAATGTAGACCAAACTCGTAACTCAAATATTCTCCTCCACGATCAGATCGTAGGAATTTTATTTTCTTGTTACGATGATTTTCAACTTCACTCTGAAATTCTTTGAACTTTTCAAATGTTTCAGACTTATGTTTCATTAAGTAGATATACCCATATCTGCTCAAATCATCTGTGAAGGTGAGAAAATAACGATATCCGCCACGAGCTTCAATATTCATCGGACCACATACATCTGTATGTATGATTTCCAACAAATCTGTTGCTCTCTCCATAGTTCCGTAGAACGGTGTTTTGGTCATCTTGCCCATAAGGCACGGTTCGCAAGTACCAAGTGATTCAAAATCAAGTGATTCCAAAATTCCATCAGTATGGAGTTTCTTCATGCGCTTTACACCGATATGACCCAAACGGCAGTGCCATAAATAAGTTGCACTGTCATTATTAACTCTGCATCTTTTGGCTTCAACATTATGAATATGTGTATCACTACTATCGAGATTCATTAAAAATAGACCACTCTTCAAGGGTGCATGACCATAAAAGATATTATTCATATAAATAGAACAACCATTATTCTCTGATTTAAATGAATAACCGTCTCGCATTAAACAAGATCCAGATATAATGTTCATGCTCAACGCTGGCACCAAGTAACAATTATTTAGGTCTAAAACTAATCCCGAAGGTAGATGTAGAGGTAGCGTGCCGACGGCGATCACATCGACTTTGGAACCATTTCCCACGCGCATCGTCACCTCGTCCTTAGCCAAACTTCGCTTAATCCGTAGCCCCTGTTTCGAGTTGCAAATATTAGCAACAGAACCAGTATCAAATACCCAGGTGCTACTGCGAGTATTAGTAAGGTACACATCAATAACATGTATATCACATATACCTTTGTTAACCTTGCCATCCTTCTTATCCGCCAAATACTTGGGGCAGTTCCGCTTCCAGTGGCCAGTCTGCTTACAGTAGAAGCACTCAGTTTCAGGCTTAGGTCCAGACTTGGATTTCTTCTCCTGAACAGCAACTTGCTTGCTGTTCTTCTTGAAGTTCCCTTTCTTCTTCCCTTTGCCCTTTTTCTTGAAACTAGTGGTTTTACTGACCATCAACACTTGATGCTCCTTTTTGATTTCTACCTCCGCTGCCTTTAGCATTGCGAAGAGCTCGGGAATCGTCTTATCCATCCCTTGCATGTTATAGTTCATCACAAAGCTCTTGTAGCTTGGTGGCAGTGATTGAAGAATTCTGTCAATGACGCAATCATCCGGAAGTTGAACTCCCAGTTGAATCAAGTGATTATTATACCCAGACATTCTGAGTATATGCTCACTGACAGAACTATTCTCTTCCATCTTGCAGCTATAGAACTTATAGGAGACTTCATATCTCTCAATCCGGGCATTTGATTGAAATATTAACTTCAACTCCTGGAACATCTCATATGCTCCATGACGTTCAAAACGTCGTTGAAGTCCCGGTTCTAAGCCGTAAAGCATGGCACACTGAACTATTGAGTAGTCATCAGCTTTGCTTTGCCAGACGTTCATAACTTCTGGCGTAGCTCTTGCAGGAGGCCTGGCACCTAGCGGTGCTTCCAGGACGTAATTCTTCTGTGCAGCAATGAGGATAATCCTCAAGTTACGGACCCAGTCCGTGTAATTGCTACCATCATCTTTCAACTTAGCTTTCTCAAGGAACGCATTAAAATTCAACGGAACAACAGCACGGGCCATATATCTACAATTAACATAGACAAGCAAGATACTATCAGGTACTAAGTTCATGATAAATTTAAGTTCAATTAATCATATTACTTAAGAACTCCCACTTAGATAGACATATCTCTAATCATCTAAGTGATTACGTGACCCAAAGCAACTAAACCATGTCCGATTAACACGTGAGATGGAGTAGTTTCAATGGTGAACATCACTATGTTGATCATATCTACTATATGATTCACGCTCGACCTTTCGGTCTCTGTGTTCCGAGGCCATATCTGTACATATGCTAGGCTCGTCAAGTTTAACCCGAGTATTCCGCGTGTGCAACTGTTTTGCACCCGTTGTATTTGAACGTAGAGCCTATCACACCCGATTAACACGTGGTGTCTCAGCACGAAGAACTTTCGCAACGGTGCATACTCAGGGAGAACACTTTTGTCTTGAAATTTTAGTGAGAGATCACCTTATAATGCTACCGTCAATCAAAGCAAGATAAGATGCATAAAGGATTAACATCACATGCAATCAATATAAGTGATATGATATGGCCATCATCATCTTGTGCTTGTGATCTCCATCTCCGAAGCACCGTGCTCGTGATCTCCATCTCCGAAGCACCGTCATGATCACCATCGTCACCGGCTCGACACCTTGATCTCCATCGTAGTATCGTTGTCGTCTCGCCAACTTATTGCTATTACGACTATCGCTACCGCTTAGTGATAAAGTAAAACTATTACATGGCGATTGCATCTCATACAATAAAGCGACAACCATATGGCTCCTGCCAGTTGCCGATAACTCGGTTACAAAACATGATCATCTCATACAACACATTGTATCACATCATGTCTTGACCATATCACATCATAACATGCCCTGCAAAAACAAGTTAGACGTCCTCTACTTTGTTGTTGCATGTTTTACGTGGCTGCTACGGGCTTAGCAAGAACCGTTCTTACCTACGCATCAAAACCACAACGATAGTTTGTCAAGTTGGTGCTGTTTTAACCTTCGCAAGGACCGGGCGTAGCCACACTCGGTTCAACTAAAGTGAGAGAGACAGACACCAGCCAGTCACCTTTAAGCAACGAGTGCTCCGAACGGTGAAACCAGTCTCGCGTAAGCGTATGCGTAATGTCGGTCCGGGCCGCTTCATCTCACAATACCGCTGAACCAAAGTATGACATGCTGGTAAGCAGTATGACTTATATCGCCCACAACTCACTTGTGTTCTACTCGTGCATAGCATCAACGCATAAAACCAGGCTCGGATGCCACTGTTGGGGAACGTAGTAATTTAAAAAAAAATTCCTACGCACACGCAAGATCATGGTGATGCATAGCAACGAGAGGGGAGAGTGTTGTCTACGTACCCTCGTAGACCGACAGCGGAAGCGTTATCACAACGCGGTTGATGTAGTCGTACGTCTTCACGATCTGACCGATCAAGTACCGAACGTACGGCACCTCCAAGTTCTACACACGTTCAGCTCGATGACGTCCCTCGAACTCCGATCCAGCCGAGTGTTGAGGGAGAGTTTCGTTAGCACGACGGCGTGGTGACGATGATGATGTTCCCGACGCAGGGCTTCGCCTAAGCTCCGCGACGGTATTATCGAGGTGTAATCTGGTGGAGGGGGGCACCGCACACGGCTAAAATATCGTATATCAAGTGTGTATAGAGGTGCCCCCCTACCCCCGTATATAAAGGAGCAAGGGGGAGGCCGGCTGCCTATGGGCGCACCAAGGAGAGGGGGGAGTCCTCCTCCTAGTAGGAGTAGGACTCCCCTTTCCTAGTCCTACTAGGAAAAGAAGGGGGGAAGGAAAGAGAGGGAGAGGGAGAGGGAAAGGGGGCTGCGCCCCCCTCTCCTAGTCCAACTAGGATTCCTCCTGGGAGGGGGCGCACCACCTCCTGGCTGCTGCCCTCTCTCTCCCCTCAAGGCCCACTAAGGCCCAATACTTCCCCGGGGGGTTCCGGTAACCCTCCGGCACTCCGGTTTAATCCGAAACTTCTCCGGAACACTTCCGGTGTCCGAATATAGCCATCCAATATATCAATCTTTACGTCTCGACCATTTCGAGACTCCTCGTCATGTCCGTGATCACATCCGGGACTCCGAACAACCTTCGGTACATCAAAACATATAAACTCATAATAAAACTGTCATCGTAACTTTAAGCGTGCGGACCCTTTGGGTTCGAGAACTATGTAGACATGACCGAGACACCTCTCCGGTCAATAACCAATAGCGGGACCTGGATGCCCATATTGGCTCCCACATATTCTACGAAGATCTTTATCGGTCAGACCGCATAACAACATACGTTGTTCCCTTTGTCATCGGTATGTTACTTGCCCGAGATTCGATCGTCGGTATCTCGATACCTAGTTCAATCTCGTTATCGGCAAGTCTCTTTACTCGTTCAGTAATACATCATCCCGCAACTAACTCATTAGTCACAATGCTTGCAAGGCTTATAGTGATGTGCATTACCGAGTGGGCCCAGAGATACCTCTCCGACAATCGGAGTGACAAATCCTAATCTCGAAATACGCCAACCCAACAAGTACCTTTGGAGACACCTGTAGAGCACCTTTATAATCACCCAGTCACGTTGTGACGTTTGGTAACACACAAAGTGTTCCTCCGGTAAACGGGAGTTGCATAATCTCATAGTCATAGGAACATGTATAAGTCATGAAGAAAGCAATAGGAATATACTAAACGATCGGGTGCTAAGCTAACGTAATGGGTCATGTCAATCACGTCATTCTCCTAATGAGGTGATTCCGTTAATCAAATGACAACTCATGTCTATGGCTAGGAAAAATAACCATCTTTGATTAACGAGCTAGTCAAGCAGAGGCATACTAGTGACACTCTGTTTGTCTATGTATTCACACATGTATTATGTTTCCGGTTAATACAATTCTAGCATGAATAATAAACATTTATCATGATATAAGGAAATATATAATACTTTATTATTGCCTCTAGGGCATATTTCCTTCACCAAGCCACCCAAAGGACTGGAATCAGACGTGGTTCTACTGCCAGGATACTTCTCCGGCTGATGAGAACCCTCTGCCCGGCTTTCGCGCCCTGCGTCTGGAGTCAAATCACCCTCTGCCAGACAAATTATCTCAAGATGAGCGTCAACCGCTTATCCCCACCATCAACAAAATCAAAGCTCTTCTGGGAAACGTCTTACATGGTGTTGATCTGGTCCGGGTCTGGGTTGCCTGGCGGGTGATTCCCTTAAGCCGCCGCCCCAGCTTGATGTGTGAGTACACAGGCCGGAAAGATGATCCTCTACGGCACAGTCCAGAGGACTTACCTGAAGATGTTATTGATGATACAACCAAGTCACTTCTGAACGAGAGCCTGGCAGATTGCGGGAGAGTGGGCCTAAGCCCTTTCTGCAAGACTAACCCGGCTCCTGCGGTAAACCATTGACCTAAGTGCTTCTCCTTTCATTTTAACGATTTTGTCTTAACTTACTAATCTTTGTTGTACTTTACAGGCTAATGATAAGTTCTGGAAGGTCAGATATGACCATGAAGCTACTAAAAAAGCCAGGAAGGTCAAAAAAGCCGCCAGGAGAGCCGCCCCCCGCAAGAAGGGGAGTAAGCCTAGCGCCTCAGACCTGCTTCACTTGGATGATACTTCCGAGTCAGAGGTAGCTCTTGATTCTTTAAGCTCCTTTTTTAACCATCTTTTTGACACTGATTATCAGCAGGAGGATACCGGAGCGAGTAACCCGGTGATTGAAGAGGTAACTATACTTTCCTCCGACTCGGAGCCCTTGCCAAGGCTGAAAGTCCGAAGAGTAACCCGGAAAGTAAGATTTTCACATCCTTTAGCTTATCAAGATCCTCAATTTCTTTTGAAGCGACAGACTCATGAGAGCCGGAGGCAAACCCGGACCAACAAGGTTGCAGACCTCTCCTCCGGCTTACCTGAAGCATCAAGGAAGCGCCGGACCGAGGTTATTTCCGACTTATATCCTTTTCATCCTCTGGCAGGCGTCACTCGTCAACCACTCAATTCTTCTGATTCAAACTATCAGGAAACTTCGCCTTCCTCCGGTGACTCCATGCAATCTAACTTGCCGGCTTTCAAGACCGCACTCGGGTAATGATGATCAGCTTATTCTGTGCTTATCTTACTCATGCTTTTGTACTAACCTTTTGACTTTCAGTGCACAAGCAAAGCCCAGCAAGAGGGCAAAGAAAAGTAAACCGGTCGAAGAGCCGGTCTTGACTGAACCCAACGCCTCTGCCTCTGAGGCACCGTCTGCATCAGCTCCTGAAACCACCACCGCCCCATCTGACGAGCAAGTTATGGAGGGTGCTGATAACCCGGAGATCCCCAGCCCGGCTCAGTCGGCCGATGATCGGACATTGTAATCACCCGGACAGAGTTTGTCGAGCCGGGAAGACCCACTGTGCTAGCTAGATGCTCTGCCAAGGAAGAATTGCTGGAACGCCGCAGGGCCAGGCTGGATATCACTGACTATGCTAATCTGAGCATTGGAGATATTGTCTCCGGCTATGTTAATCAAGTGCACAACAGCCAGGACTTGGAAATTGACATGGTGAAGCAAATCCAGCAAAAATCTGAGGTATGATTCTCTTGCTTACTCCATAGTTATCCTTACCATGCCAGCCCCCAAGTCTATTACTTATGATGAAATACGTTGTAGACTTTAACACCGGCTTAGTAATCATTGTAAGAAAACCGGCTTAGTAATCATTGTAAGAAAACTGTCTTACCTGATAACACTCAAGGGCCGGGTTAGACAGCATCCTTACCTTATGTTAATCAAGTTTATACATTAGCCCCCAAGTGCCAAGTATCTTTGCTTGTGAAATGCTTGGGGCTTACTTTCATGAACCGGCCCTGTAGCTAGAACCTTTCAGCATACATTAATCCCCAAGTGCCAAGTGTCTTTGCTTGCAAAGTGCTTGGGACTTAATATTGCATTATACTCACCTTAACTGTAACCCGGAATTTGCACAGGCCATCTGTAAGAAATTTGAGTCGGAAATCTCTGATCTGAAGAGCCGCCTGAAGACTCAGGAAAGTGAAACCCAAAAGGCCAACTCCAAATTTGAGCTCAGTGTATCTGCACAAGAGAAACTGAAGAAAAAATTTGAAGCGGAAAGGAAGGCCTGGGCAGATGAAAAAGCTGCTTTGCTCAGCCGGGCCGAACAAGCGGAGGCCACTCTTACTGAGAGAACCGCCGAGCTGGCCGGCTTAAAACGCCATGTCTCTCAGATGGTCTCCGCAATCTTTGGTAAATTTCTAATCAGTTTACATCATTTAGTTCCCAAAAACATTTAAATTGCCAACAGCTCACTTGACTTTGTAATGCAGGTCCCAGGAGTTCCAACCTCAACCAGAGCGTGCTGACCAAGCTGAAGGCGGTTTACACTTTGGTGGAGCAACTTTACACCGGGTCACAACGTGCCTTAGCCGTTGTGGCTCTGTCCAATGAAGTTCCCACTCACCTGGCAGATGTACTCAGGCGGCTTGCCGTACTTCCTCAGCGCTTCCAAGAGCTGAGACGGGCTTCTGCAAGAGCCGGAGCTATAGCCGCTCTGAGCCGGGCCAAGGCGTTTCTACCGGAGCTAGACCCGGCCGACATCGCACTTGGATACCCCAGCCTGAAGGAAGACGGCACCCCCTTTGACCATAAAGACTTCGCCGCCTGTGTGAAGAGCGTGCGCCCGGTGGCCACCTTGATTGGGAATGACACAGACCTTACAAAGTATCAGCCGGGCTATGACGCGGGAAATCAGAGGATCCCAACTCCACGCTATGAAGCAATCAGCCTGATCCCTCCGACTCGTAAGCATACCTTCGCCCCAGAAGTTGACCCGGCCGGGTTAATTGATGATGAGGCTCAGTTTGAAGCCTTGAGTGGCATTGACTGGAAATCATCAACCTTCCAGGTCATGGAAACAGCCGGAGGAGCGGAGAGGGATCGATGAGCCGGGAGCTTCAACCCAACAAGCACCTTGATTTCTTAGGCGGCTCATGATTATGCCTTGAAAACAATGCCTCACCTTTTGGACTCGGGGAGTTCTGTAAAAGAGTAGGACAAACACTTAATTTTGTCGTGCCATCGTGCACGTGTGCAGCGCTTAACTCTGTTGGAGCTGCTCTTTTATATACCTCCGGGTTATGTTTGATCATTTACTTTCCTTAAGCTTAAAGAGCTGTCTTTAATTGTCCTGCATAGGAAAACAAATCACAAGTCTCTAGACGGCTTACCGCATGGAGAGTCATTTCACATATAACCCGGAGTATGAATCAAGGTCATAAAAGACCGGCTCTCAATTATATCTTCGAGATAACCATAATAACATACCTGCAAACCTTCCAGTACACTTCCGGTCTATGTGACCCAAATAATGAGGCTGGGAACTCAACTCCGGTTCACCAATACCTATAATGCTTATTGTGTGCTATCAACATGATTAATCAAAATTAAGCCGGTGGAATAAGAACCACCAGTGCACACGTTTGATATGATCAAAAGGACTTGTTGCAAACAAAAAGATCAAAAACTACAGGGGCTTCTGATTCGAATACGACCAGAGAACCGTCCCAAAGGGGTTAAGCTAAGATTCGAATGGGATCAAATAGCCCCCAGTGGCTTTGGCGTTGCCGATCAAGAGGGTACCGATAGCGATGTTCTCTTAGGTTCGAATACGACCTATGTTTGAACAGGAAGCCCCCAAATGACCTTGAGAGTTGTTTAACGACACTGATTTGAATACGATCCACGTCGGTTCCCAAAGGGGGTTGAGCTATGATTCAAATATGATCAAGAAAACTCCCCAATGAGCTCGGCAATATGCCAATCAAGTGGGTATCGACAGCTATGTTCTCTTTGGTTCGAATACGACCTATGTTTGAACAGGAAGCCCCCAAGTGATCATATTGTTAACGGCTAGATTCGAATACGATCATAAGCCGGATCAACCTCCAAGTGACCATGTAAAGTTGTAATGGAAATAACAATAACACATTTACCTTTGGAGGAAAAAAGGACAGAGGTCCTGCTTTATTATTTATCATAATATATACATGGCTATATAGATATGTACATTATGAGGCCGAAGCTGAGCTATGTTCCACGGCCGACGGGTCTCTTCTTCCGACTTACGTGAATCTTTGTGCTCCCGAACATCGATAAGGTAGTATGACCCGTTGTACAAGTTTTTGCTGACCACAAAGGGCCCTTCCCAAGGCGGGGATAACTTGTGTGCATCTGTTTGATCTTGGATGAGCCGGAGCACCAGATCACCTTCCTGAAAGACCCTGGACTTAACCCGGCGGCTGTGATAGCGGCGCAGGTCCTGTTAGTAAACACATGATACTGCCCACCATTAAGCTGCTTTGGGTTGGTCTGGTATCCCGCCTGCTGCTGCTGTTGGTTACCCTGGCCAGACTGCTGATTAAAGCCCCCTTGAAAATTCTGAGAATTGGAATTTGAGCCGCCGCCCGGGCCATGAAAGCCGCCAGCTCCTGAGCCGCCGCCCGGCCCACTGTTGCCATTAAAAGCGTTGGAATTTTTGAAGGCTTTCATGATTGCGCAGTCTTTCCATAGATGAGTGGCCGCCTTATCCCTAGAGCCGTGCCTTGGGCAGGGCTCGTTCAACAACTGCTCAAGCGTCGGGCCTGACCCGCCAGCTCGGGGAGGTGGTCACCCTTTACGTCGGTGGTTGTTACCTTGCGCATTGGCGTTGGCCACAAATTCCACACTGCCATCAGCCTTACGCTTGTTACCTCCCTGGTTCGCCGGGTTATGCTGAGGGCCCTTGCCATTGCCATTCTGTTTTCCCTTCCCTATCCTTTCATCGTCCGACGCGGGATCCTTGGTACTATCAGAGTCGGCGTACTTGACCAAAGCCGCCATCAGCGTACCCATATCATTGCAATCGCGCTTGAGCCGCCCGAGCTTCATCTTCAGGGGCGCGAAACGACAATTCTGCTCCAACATTAAGACTGCAGAGCCGGCATCCATCTTATCAGATGAATGTATTATCTCTTTGACCCGGCGAACCCAATGGGTTGTAGACTCACCCTCCTGCTGCTTGCAGTTAGTCAAGTCCACAATTGACATAGATTGTCTACATGTATCTTTGAAGTTTTGGATGAACCGGGCTTTTAGCTCCGCCCATGACCCGATAGAGTTAGGCGGCAGTCCTTTCAACCAAGTGCGGGCAGTTCCATCCAACATCATGGTGAAGTATTTGGCCATTGCCGCTTCACTGACCTCCAGCAACTCCATAGCCATCTCGTAACTCTCGATCCACGCTCCGGGTTGTAAATCAGCCGTGTAGTTGGGTACCTTACTAGGCCCTTTGAAATCCTTGGGCAGACGTTCATTACGGATAGCCAGCACTAGACAAGGGACACCTCCAGTCCTCGTAGATATACCCGCGTCGATAGAAGCCGTCAGATAAGCCGGGATTGGCTGGTAAGCCGTCAGCTGAGCCGCCTGCTCCGCCTCTTGTCGTGCTCTATCATGGTCTACCATGTTAACGGCTTCATTATGCGCCGGGCCGCAGCCAGCTGGCAAGTTACGGCGCCGGACGTTGCTTGAACCGGTCGCTGATTCCATGTGCCTGCTATAACTTGGGCTCTGGTTCGGACGAGTGGTCGAATGAATCCTGTCCCGGCTATATGAGTATGCCTCTTGCTGAGCCAGAGCCGTCTGAAGAAGTTCTCTGACCCGGCGGGTTTCGACCGCCGTTGGAGAGTCGCCGTCGATTGGGAGAGCCGCCAGTCGCGCCGCCGCGGCGATCATGTTTTCCAGTGGGTTGGCATAGTGACCCGACGGTATTGGCACGTACTGAGGTGGGGTAGTGCTCACACGGGGAGGCCCCATTCCTTGTGGCTGAACCGGCGTACCAGCCCCCGGCGCCATGATCTCTGGCGGGTTACTGGGCCCTGCACCAGGCGTGTTGAAGAGGTTTCGAGGATCATAAACCGGAGGGAGTCGAGATTGAGCCTTCTGATGCCTCCTTCTCATGATCTCATTGGATGCGTTCTGATCCATCGTGAGCCGGAAAGACTGCGCCTGAATCATCTGAGCCTGGGCGTCGAGAGCCGCCCGCTCCGCAGCCATCCTGATCCCATCCGCTGCCAGATCTTTCTTGGCTCTTGCGATGTCCAGCTTTAACTGTGCCACCTCCGCATCATGTTGAGCTTGATCCGTCGGGGCGACCGTAGCAGTTAACAGGGCCGTCATCTTGTCTGTGAGATCCATCAGCACCTGAGCCGGCGAGTGCACCGGGCCTCCTGCCCCCGTGGCGGAGTTTTGAACAGGTTGTGCGCCGGCCATGAAGATTCCAACCCGGCTGGGCGGCTCAAAGGGGTCCGGAATACTGTCACCATCGGAACAACCCCTGAGCCTGCCATCTTGAAGCTGGTATAACGAGTCGGTCTCATCCGTGGACGACTCGCCGTCAGAGCGAGCGGCCGCCTCATCGCCAGATCCAGATCCTTCAGAGAGTCCTCCATGGACGCATCCCACGAAAGCATGCTTCAAGGCAGGAAGAGTCCGGGCGGGTCTCGCGCGCTGAGCCGTCTCGATGAGGTCGGCGCAGAGGTCCGGCTCAGGGCCCAGTTCGCCAATCTTGCCAATGAAAACGTGGATTCCGCGGAAGGGGACCCGGTACCCGTACTCGATTGAGCCGGCGTCGGGGCCCCAGCTTGCATCGTCGATGTAGAGCTTGCCGCGACGACTCTTGGCCATCCGGCCCACAGCGTATCCCTTGAGCCCTTCGAAGCTGCCCTTCAAGAACTCAAATCCACCGTGCGCTGGCCCCACGGTGGGCGCCAACTGTCGTGGAATTGTCACGGTAGATGTCCTCGTGCAAGGACTTAGTCGTGGAGCCATCGCAGCTGGGAAGCTTAAAGGGGTTAAACGGGACAAGGGATACAAGGATTATACTGGTTCGGCCCCTTACGGTGAAGGTAAAAGCCTACGTCCAGTTGAGATGGTATTACTTAGGGTTTCGATGACCAGGAGCTAAACCGCTCTGCATGGCTATCGATCTGATCTTACTTGTCCTCAACCGCCGCCGGATCGTCCCCTTATATAGAGAGGCTGACGCCCCCCCCCCCCCGGCTCTAAGAATCCCGGACGGCTTATAACAGTGCCCGGCTCGGACTCTCAACTATTCTTGCCTTACACTACAAGTCTTGCCACAACGGCGGTTTACCACTACAGGCCTTAATCCGGCTCTGGGCCTTAGATCTATAACTAAACCGCGATCCTTAACTTGGCCTTGGGCTTCTGGAGCGAAGAACTGTCGCAACGTAACCCGGCCCATCACGGCGGGTTACATCAGTAGCTATATCCTCAACATATTGGTAGAACTGTTTTTAGTGTAGAATTGGATGCTAGTCTTTTGTGTTGACTTAGTAGTGTTCAATCTGATTATACTTAGTAGAATTTGATTATTAGTGTAGAAACTAATTTTATACTTAGTGCTATATATATTTTTGGTTGAATATGTTTTAGTGGAGAAACAGATGCTAGTATTTTGTGTTGATTTAGCAGCGTAGAATCCGATTATCGCTGGTAGAATTTGATTTATTAGTGTAGAAAACAATTTTGAACTTAGGGTAGAATCTTTTTTAGTGTTGAATATGTTTTAGTGTAGAATCGGATGCTAGTCTTTTGTGTTCATTTAGTAGTGTTCAATCCGGTTATACTTATTAGTATTTGATTTTTATACTTACTAGTGTAGAAATTTTTTTGTAGCGTCAAAATTCATATGCTTTCTTGCAGAATGGAGTCACCACCACCATGTCAACTATGCAAGTCAAGGTGCGCCACTAGCCTTGCAACTAGCGATCTGTTCAGCATCTACACTTCCAGCGGTGCTATATTTCTTTAGCGGTAACAATTAAACTTCTCTAATACGATATATATGTTTGTTTTTTCTTTTTTTATTACCATCAATGTTGTGTATGTTTTTGTTTTTTGTTACCTAGATCATCCCATCCGATGTGAGGTTGGAATTCAATGAGTTGACCGGAGACACCGTGTTGTTCGAGGCTCCTGCCCCCCCCCCCCCCCCCCCCCCCGCACTTTCGAGGTCAAGAAAGGATGAAAGATGTCCTAGATGGGAGGAGATGGATGGGATCATTTTCCTCGCCCACAATTGCTCACTGGGTAAATTGATCAACTTCTCCTTCAGATGACCAAGACTTAGGTTGGCAGTTATTTATCTCAACATGGATGAAGACGATGAGGAACCACCTAATGATGCCGTCTTTTCCCAAAGAATGCGGCTGAACCATGATGAGACTGGCAACCTCTCCGACAAACTTCCGTCATGTCATGACTAGTCAGGGTGCCATTCGTGACCCGTCTGACAAGTACCAATATTACCCGCCATGTCATGCTATGTTGTGTAGTAATTTTTCTAGTGTGGAACCGTTGATGTCTTTAGCATGTGTAGAATCTGATTGATATGCTTAGTGTATAATCTGATTGGTATGCTTAGTGTAGAATCGGTCTGATCGATATGCTTACTATAGAATCCAAAGATATGTTTAGTGTAGAATCAGATCATATATCTGAATTAAAGTGTATGTTTTTTTGATAATTGCACTTGCCAAGCTCATTTGTTTCAGAAATTGATAAGCTTAGTGTGAGGCTACTTAATTGATATGTTTTTTTTTTCTTCAGAAATTGCGTAAGAGGCTAGCTCTGAGCTGTGGCATCGAGGCAGGCTATGCTGGAGTATGCCTTATCGCAAGAGGCTCCGTCACCACCTGTGTGTAATCAGCCGACACGACTGTCGCACTGTCTTAAGCTTGGTGGGAGGAAGAACTTCCTTATTCGCAAGAATCTCTAGGTTGAACAAGTCGCCTTAGTCACTATGAGGAACACGCGACGCCATGACTTGAGAAATGATAGTCGTTATCGACTTCATTTGAAGGAATGTGTGTGGCTGGGCTAAGTAATAAGTAAACTCGTTATTAAATATTAGTTCGCTTGTAGTGCATGTTGACAACGACTAATTACTAGCTACAATTGTTTTGTGAGATCGATGATTGTCGGATATCTTCTCTATATAATTAACTAAGTTTCGCCATTGTGCCGTTGCTGGTCTATATAGTTATCTATGTTGTCGAGGTACAAAATGCTATATATATGGTGGTGCACATAATCTTTTGCAGCAAAAACTGTTGCCGTTGTGCATGTTATATGGGACGCCCCTAGGTGGGGAATAATCGCTTTTCTGCATTAGTGGTTGCAACCTATATTTGAGATTGCGATGACATATTACAGTATGTGTTGGAGGCAGCCGAGGCCGCATAGGAGGTATCGCTTCGGAAAGAAGTGGCAGCTAGATAGAGGCTGGAGGGTGAATTCCAAGCAATAACTTTCCCATAATAGCCGCCAATATTACTCGAATGAACACTGCCATACAATGCCAACGTGTTGCTCCTACTCCTCCTATAATCACTTTGGGAAAATTTCGAGGCTTTCAAGCATGAACCTTCTCCTCCTGAAGCATAGAACTCATATCCATGGTGTTGAATTTGAGCGTCGTGTGGTCATGTTGGAAAATCATATGATGTTTGTGTGTATTCAATGTCACTATGTTAGCGTTGAACTTTATTTGTTTTATGCACTATGTATCACTCAACATTAAATAACAAGGATTAAGCTGATGTCCAACACACCACATATATTTTATAATGTTCCACTCGATGGGTACAATCATATAATTTTCTAGGCAGATGAAAGCACACTTCCAAAATACAAATTTCTGAACATAAGTATGCAAATAAGTAGAAACATGATGTGCTAGATAAAGTAATATGCATGCACAATACTGAGGCAAACCTCCACCAAGCTTGGGAGGTTCCGAATGCCATAAATTATGCTGGATCCTTGGATGGTGGTGGCAGTGTAGAGTTGGTGACTGCTTGAGCAAGCATCATGACTTGGTTCTCGCGATCTTCAATCTTCTCCTCTGGTACAACATGTCCACACTGCAGGAGGGATTCGTGATGGACTCCGTGCGGTCTTCATTGGTTGATCTTGCTGCTTTATATTCTTGCAAAGGACTTGGAAGTACATGGTTGATAGATAGTGCAGAGGATAAAGTACTTGAAGTCTCTTCGAACGACCAGTATTGTTCATATCAAGCGTGGTCAAAATTTAGTTAGTGATTTTTAGCTAGTTTTGCAAGAACTGAGAGTAGAATTGTTGTCTGGTTGGGATCAGGACCCCCAGAGGTCATCGATTTATGTAAGCAGGATTGTACATTTGATGCTTGATTATTATAAGTTTATTCGCAAAAAAAAAGATAGTGCAGAGGATGAGGGTCCTTGTACTGATATTTTATCTTGCCGGCGTCTTTGCTTATGTAGCCCAGACACTTTAGAGTCTGGTCCACGCAACTCATCGTTGAAGTTCTCCACAGATTGCCACTCTACTTTCTTCTTCTTCGGCAATGTTGTTATCTTTGTAGGAGCCTCCCTTAGCCCATCCATGATCTCCTCATTGGTGGACCATCTATCACCATAATATCTTCCCCGCGAGAGCTTTCACAGTCCTATAGAACTTCAAGGTTGCAGAGGAAGTCTGCCAAGAATACAAGGCAGATACCTATTTTGTTGACAGTGAGATAATCAGGGTTCTCATTTTTTATGAAATTACACCAAATTCCAAGTGACTATGGTGTTAAGAAGGCAATTCGTTAGTGAGTTTTCCAGGATATCTTTTTGTTGATAAATTTGGAGAAACAGAATAAAGTAGTACACTCCACTTAACTTGAGGGAAAAAATGATGCAGCCGAAATCATCTCATTTATTGAACATTCAGTGCATAGCTATGGGAAGATTTAAGCATTAAAAAGATATACATTTCTTGAATTAGATGAGTGCATCGTTCGTACCGATATAAAGACCAAAAACAAATCATATATTAAGAAAAATGCTCATGAATGAATGCATTATACATCTATGAACACATTTCACATGTGTAAAGATTTGCATGCACCAACGAGCTAGTATATAGTATCCGTGTTTCCCATAAACAGTTTTCTGTAGTAAAGCTTTACATGTGTGCTAAGCATTCTACTAATGAGGATAATAATGACCTTTTAGGGTCTCAATCGATTCAACTTGTTTTGGTGCCAACAACCAAATCTATAGGCAGAAGATGCAGTTGATATTTATGGTACACAAGGCATAACATGCAAGACCGATGCAATTCTATTTAACACCGTAAGGTTAGCAAAGCTTTTTGCATAGTTACCATGGTATACATTAATATGGCAACAAAATGGAACGTATCGACACTTGTTCGTATCCAAGGGGCCTCATTTTTCAAGAAATTTCTCTCCGCAAATTGACAATACCTTTTCTTATTCTTTTGTAGGTATTCACAATACTAATACTATTTCAATGCATGACCTCAACTCACGCACATGAAGTTAAAGGAAGCCGAAACATAATTTATAGTAAAGATTGTGTCGGAAGAAGACCAAAATAATACTTGTTCAATAATGGTATCATAGAAGGCACAATTCGGATCATATTAATTAGTGGTTTAAAAGAGGTCACACATTAATGCTTGTCTAATATTGGTTCAAAAGAAGAATTTTTTTGGTAAAAGAAGGCATAGATTGATGCATCTTAACATGTTCATGGTGTAGTGAGATTATCGAAACTCTAAAAATTATCAAATTGATGCCCCATTTTATATATACTACTTGACATATAATAGTTTATATCCGAACTATTTGAAGTGGCTCGAATTCATATATCACAAGAACATTCAGATCTGAATACTAACCCAATAAGATGGATTACCTCGGGAAACTGTAGGTGTAGCAAGCAAACAACAACAAAAAGATCGAGTACCTCGGGGGATGTGTTCGTCCAACTCGTCTCCCCACTGAACTTGTCCAACCGGTCATTGCTCACGGCATAGAATGTGCTATGCCGTCGCCTTCCCCGTGAACTGTTCGTTTGACATAGCCTCGGTCCCTTTCGAGGTGGGTGAAAGTGCTTTCGTGGCAGAGGCAAGTCGTGTGTGCCTCTGTGTGACGAGTTCACATACACGAATTATATGAAGTGACTCGAACTCATGTATATCGTAAAAATATTCAGATCTGAAAACTAATCCAATAGGATGGATTGCCTCGGGGAAAGTGTACATTTAGCAAACAACAACAAAAAGAAGAAGTACCTCAGGGGATGTGTTAATCCAACTGGTCTCTGCACCGAACATGTCCAAGTGCTCTTTGATCGTGCCACGGAACCTGCTGTTCCGAATTCACGCCGCCGCCGTCGCCTTCCCGGCGAGCTGCTCGTTTGACATAGGCTCAGTCCCTTGGAGGTTGGTGAAAGTGCTTTGCGACAGAGGCGTGTCTCGTGTGACTAGGGGAGCGGGAGGGGGTGGGGGCGATTTAAGCGCGGTTCGTCCAACGCCTCAGCCCGATCACGGCGTGTATGTACGTTTCCTCTTGCGTTGCATGGCACCCGAGGCAAATTACCAGCTGTAGTCGGTTTTTTGTATTCGGTGGCGATGATTGGTGTCATACATCGCACGCCAACTCTCACGAGGAACGTTCATCTGAGATGCATGGGCAGCAAGGACATATCAAGGTTATATTACAGTGTGGTCCCAATCAAAACAGAGACTGCGTGTCACTTTGGTCAGCCTTTTTTTGAACACAGTACAGACGCAAGCTCTCATACACCGTGGTGGGCTGGGAATATCAGGTCCCTCTAACCATCCAACCACAGTTCACAGGTTGGTTGCCTGGTCAGCCTTTCTTATTTTGAAAACAAACTGCAGATTTTTTTTGAGGCAATAGGTCCTCGTCCATCGATTTCTGTTAAAGAAACCGACAAACATTTAACACGCTAGTCATCAACCTGTGCTCTTGCATGGGCTAGCATTTTTTCAAAATTTAATATTGTACATAGAAAGTTTGTATAACTATTGTTTTGTTTGAATCTTGTGGAAACAAAAGTACAACATATTTACAAATATCATTTACTACTTATTTTTGTTGTGTATAACATATTATTCCCTACTTCCTATTATGAGTATACTCAGAACATTGTGGATCACCTTACATTTTTTTGAAGGTTTTGCATTAGTTAGGTATTGTGCCACAGTAGAAAGTAGTGACACTATTATATATATTTAACGGCTCCTTTGTTTAGTAATTCCTACATACATTGAAAATTTGTTTCCACAACGACACCATTACTATATTTAACGGCTCAAACCTTTTGCACAGTATAGAAATTTTTAATTTTTTGAATGTATTCTAGGATTTCTTATTACATATATTTGCCAAATATTTCAAACTTTTTTGACATTGAGTCTTTAAATATTTTACAAAAACATTGTGTGCATGTCACATACATATTCGGGGGTATATATGTAAGTGTGATTTAAGTACGATTGTGTGATTTAAAGCAAAAAGGGAGATATGGCTGTAGTTTTTTTTTATTTTCAAGAAAAGAAGGGAGAGACATGGCGAGGACGATTGGCATAGGGGGCGAGCACGTATCAGCTTCCTTTTCCCTTTTTTGAAGCTAATGGGGAGATTTTTTTTGCAGGGGCTAATGGAGAGATATGACTGCATTTTTTTTGTCTTCAACGAATAAGGGAGAGACCATTGGACTACTTATTTTCGTTGTGTATAACATATTATTCCCTACTTCCTATTATGAGTATACTCAGACATTGTGGATCACTTTATATTTTTGAAGATTTGCTTTTAGTATTGTGGCACAAAAGAAAGTGGTGACACCATTATACATATTTAACGGCTCCTGAGCTTCGTAATTCCTAAATACATTGAAAATGTGTTCTCCATAACGACACCATTACTATATTTAACGGCTCAAAACTTTTGCACAGTATAGAAATTTTGAATTTTTTAAATGTATTCTAGGATTTCTTATTAAATATATTTGCCAAATAGATTTTGAACTTTTTTTACATTGAGTTTTTAATTATTTTCTGAAAACACTTTGTGCACGTCACATACATATTCGGGGGTATATATGTAAGTGTGATTTAAGTACATTGTGTGCATGGTGATTTCTGGATATTTTAAAATTTCGACAGTAAAATATAGAAGTTTGATTTACTATTTCAAACTGACCTGTAAATTTGTAGAAGCTAACCCTTGTCTTTTCTAAAGGTTCTCCTTATTTTCCAAATGTTCGTTTGTACATTCTTGAAAATTGATCCTTCTGACATACCAACTTTGCCATCGGGAAAAGTAACGACGGTGATTTTCTTTGGCTACTACTAAATTATATTTTTTTACTTAGTTAAGTGCTCTCCATTGTTGTGCACTTATCCTAAAATATTCTAAGTATGAAACTTAATGTACATGCCCTCATTTCTTAAATCAACGGGTCTCTTATGCACTTGCGTTGTTTGTCAATTTTTTGAAATATATTCTAGGATTTTTTGTTACATTTATTTTCCAGATAGATTTAGTTAGAACTTTTTGACACTGAGATTTTTAGTATTTTCTGAAAACACCGTGTGCATGTCAAATACATATTTGGGAGCATATATGTAAGTGTAATTTATGTACATGTGTGATTGGTATACTACACACATATAAGTGTTGTGATTGTCTACGTGGTGATTTTTGGATGAGAAAAAAATAGTTCACATACCTATATGCATGTATGCACACCATACTTATCTAGGTGTGTCACGCATGCAGGGGTAACTTTATCAGTATTTTTCTATAAGAAACTTTAATTTATTAGGTGATTTTACATTTCATGTTCCTAGTTTAACACTTATGGACTCTTGGGCCGATGCAATTTTCGTTGCTTTTTTCAAAGCACCAAGAGAGAGAGATATGGCCGTAGTTTTTATTTTCAAGCAAAGATGGGAGAGACATGGCGAGGACGATCGGCATAGGGAGGAGCATGTCTCAGCTTTCTTTTCCCTTTTTTGAAGCTAATGGAGAGATATGACTGCAGTTTTTTTTTCTCCAGCGACTAAGGGAGAGACCATGGGCAGTTTTTTTTCTCTCTTCAACGAATAAGGGAGAGACCATGGGGAGAACGAGCATATGGGAGCACGTCTCTTGTTTCATCCGACGGCTACGAATGAACTATATATTATTTTGATGGATCGTATGGTGCTTTCAATTAGTAAATATAAAATGTAGACGCTCACATACACACACACATACTCATCTCTATAAATGCATACATGTACATCCTACCCATGTGAACATCAACGGACACTGAACCAACAGATCTTGAGATTGACGAAGTCATCAAACACCTCTTGGTTGTTGGGCACGCCGAACCGTTAAAAGAGTAGCGCCGAAAAGACTGAAATAAACCCAAGAAAATGTGTCCATCTGTGTTAAGTATAGGGCATGAACCGCTGGGCAGGTTCCAACACAGGGAACCGTGCCATCTGAGTTATGCTCAATTTGCGGTTTCAATCATTCTTATCCGTAGGAGGTTGAATTCGAATCACATTAAAGATTTACATGTCGACATATTTGCTTTGTTCTGTTTGCCTTTTGATTTGGTTATACTTGGCTCTCTTTGTACATGCTTCATTGTCTTATGTTCCCCCAAAAAAGGTTTCACTCTTTTATGAAATTATGAGCCTATGGGATATGTATGCATTTGAATGAAAGGAGAGTGGCCTAGCTACCTAGACATTGGAGAGAAAATTGACCGTCATCCCCGCGTTCGACATCCTTCATCGAGCTACCGCCGGCGTCCCCAGTGGTCGGACGATTCTAGGCCCTAGCAGCTATAGCTGGAGCAGAAGGAGAGCAGGGTAGCAGCGAGGGGCCGTTCATTGTATTCCCAAGGGGACGGGTGCCGATCTACAAAGATATGCTATAATGCAAGTCTAAGAGGCGGCATCGAGCAATGCAAACATCGCGCCACCGGTGGATCTAGGAGGAAGATGATTCCGGCACACCCCAGATTTTATTATTATTATTTTGTATGGGTGTGTTTATAAGAACCTATGATACTTAATACATGGCTTGAGGACTTTTCACAAAAACAAAAAAAGGAGAATTCCCTAAAATATTATCATAGAAAAATTTCATGTGAAGACAACTAATAGCTTTGTTTTTACAAATATGGTCATACAACGGTTGCTACTCTAGATTGTTTTCTCAATATTCTTGTTTAATAAAATAAATATATTTAAGACCAACCACTACTTTATATATCACTACACATGAGTTGCTACTGTTTTCTAAACAATTGGGTACTTCTAATGCTTTTAAGATTGATTAGTGTATGAGAATTCATAGATGCGATCACTGAGGTCTGGTTAGAGATCAACGTTCATCCTGCTTTCAAGACTTAAACTGGTGATACGTGGTGTATTTGATTGTTAGCGGTCATTTTTGTTCAGTTCTAAGGTTAGGATGAATTTTATTCACGTTATACTGATATAACCGTGTGCTTGAAAGGTATTAGAGTATGGATTTTGATGATTTCTCTGCTGCCTTTGCCTTGGGTCTGATTTCCTTATAGTGGTGAGTGCTCTAAACAAATTAAAATGCTACACTAAGATGGAGTTTGTTGATCAATTAGGCAAAAGTTGAGTACAATATATCTAGCTTCTCCTGTGGGTGAGTCTGCACGATATGGCAGACAAGTCGGGGATTACGTTGTTTTTCCTGAAATTTGTGTATGCAATATCTCGTACTTCTTGCTTTGCATTGAAAATTTTAATAGCGTAACTGTTTGACCAACATTTTCTCTCATCACCTCAAAATAATAATCTTAAATACCAAATCAAACAACATATTAATTAACTAATGGAGTAAGTTGGTTATATGATTTGTACTTAAAATATGTGGTGGCAACATGAGACAAGTGTGTACCCACAAAAAAGACAAGATTGATGAAACAAACAACATAAATTACATGATTACAAATGATTGGTAATAACAAACAACATGACAGTAAACATATTATATGGTAGTGCCACACTGAAACATTAATCAAAATACAACTTGTAATGAAAAACTTATATGATAGATAGATTCAGATTGCCCCTGGATCATGATGGCACACGACGATAGTATCTCAGTGCATAGTTTGCGCGGCCAAGGCTAAACAGCAGAAAGAATTGGGAAATACCACGGCTTGGTGAAATTCTCATCGGTCCCTTCTTTATGAGCACTATTGGTGATGGGAACGATGACCAGCTTGGGTTTCTTGAACACCAGGCAGCGAGATGAGGAAGCCCCTGGGGGTTCCCTTGAGGAGCTGAAGCAGCTTTCGGCCTACGCCATGATCTTCATCCATTGGACCGTCGGTTGTGGCAGTGGACCAGGCGCGTGCATGTGCGCAGCTGCAGGCTGAGCCGTGCTCGTGCCGGATGCGACATGTGCAGGAACGGGTATGCCGCCACCAGCGGGGGGTCGCCGACGGGCGCTTCGAAGGGCAAGGGAAAGTAAACCACGATCTTGGGCGGCGATGGAGGCGGCACTGTGGGGTACGGTGGCAGCGTAACGACCTGAAAAAGTGGTGCGTCGTGACCGTGGCTGCGTTGCCTTGTTGCAGCAATCACCTCCTTAACCAATCTGGCAGGCGGAGGGTAGGGGAAGTTGAGCTTTGGCCTTGCGCCCTCCATCTCCCTCGCCGCGAGGTCAAAGGCGCATGCTGCGGCCACAGGGGACGAGTATGTCTCCAGCCACAGAACGTCTTCGTCACCGGCTGCTTGATCGCCGCGCCGAACTTGCCCACCCCCTTCTTCCTCACCTAGGTGAACCTGGTGTTTTCACCCGCCGCCACCGCTGCCATGGCCTCTGCCACAGTCGAAGAAAGGTGGATGCGCTTCGAGGTGGATACCTGATGTGTGGAAGATGATGGGGGTTCAATAGCGGGTCTCACGTAGCCCACCCCTCTGGCATCACGGCAGGCGTGACGTACGTACGTTTAGCTTCACAGGAACCACGCCTCACCAGGAATGGAACGCTGAATAGCACGATTACCACTCCAAAGCATAGTGGAGTACACGGAAAGGGATCAAGTAGAGCTTGCTTTGTTGATTTCACTGCTTTCATCGCTCTGCCGTTTCCATTGTCGCGCACTGCATGTGCATCCTCGGCCGAGCGCGTGCTCTCGTGGTACCCAAAAAGCGCCGGATATGGGTACGTGTTACACGTAAGGCTAGCTAGCTTATCATCCCGCATGCAATGACACCTGGTTTACCTGCACTTGGCTGATGTTAACCACACTTTTCTGCTTCTTATGCAAATATTGAGGTCTTAATTGTGTGAAGTTTGTATTTTCTTAAACAAATGTTGTCTTTTCTTCCCATGCAATTCTTTCCCAGTGTTTAAGCATTATTGTTAATTTGGGACACAATTTTATTTATGTTTTTCTTAAAGATTAATAGATTATTATTGTTAAGCATCGGTAATGTTCAGTAGTTTAGGGTGTTGTTTTTGCGGAGATGATCCAAATGTAATATCAAAGTTCATCGAAAATACAAAACATCTCAAATGTAATAAAAAATATGTCGAGATTCCAAGACCACTAAACAACCGCTAGAAAGAGCCGCCGACGCGCTGCCATCACTGCTCCCCTACCGCAACCAGCTTGTACTTGTCGATGACAGCTGGGAAGTGTTTGTACACATGTCTCTATGGACCAGCACTCTGAAGACGCAGTCGTCGCCGCCCAACGCTTGCATAGATCTGAAAACACCAAATCTCGACACATGACAGAAAACTCTAACCTCACCGCTAAAGGAGGATTGGAGCTTGGAAGAAAAAGTAGCACCGCCATCGCTTCTGCCATTCCGCTTACCTGTGGACAGACGGCACCACCGCCACGATCCAGTTCTCCTCTACCATGGAGTTCCATGGTCATTTTTGAGTTTCCAATCTTGCTTGTTGTACGATTGATCCATTCGGTGAAGTCGTTCTTCTCGCATGCATGGAGGTACATGTAAACACAATCAATCATTAGATTTGATTTTAATCAGAGGAAAACAACTAAATTATTAAATTTTCCTGACAGATTCCTGTATGGGATCATCCATGCAAATGCATGCTTGTCCTTGCTGTGGATAGCATGGTTGTTGTTTAGTACCGCCGGTGACGTCACGTCTCGTGCCTCCATGCCGGGTTGGGCGTCGCCTCATGCCGGCCTGCCATCGTCGATGCCACCCGGACAGCCGCATTAGGCCGCGGATTAGTCTCGCATGGAAATGTGTGTCCGGTGATCATTGGCTGTAACTGCTGTTTTTCATTCCCTTGTTGTTCGAGAGGGTCGTGGTAGTGCACAATCGCATTAGTCTTGGCTGGATTGCTCTCACGTTAGAGGCTATGTGCTGATGACGTGTTGTAGAGCAAAATGAAAAGAGACAAATAAAGATTCTATGTGATTCACTTGTTTCATTGCAATGTGGGAGAATCACTTATATACATGAGGAAGGGGTGTGTTGTGGATACACATCTTCGTCAACAGACACCTCGTGACAGGCATCCCTCCCATACAATTAATCACATGTTATATCTGTCAACACACCACCTTGATCAATTCGTCATCTGTATATTGCATACTGAAAACTCCTCCAAAACTTGTATCGGAAAAATCGCACAATAAAATGCCATAAAAAACTCCTTGAAAAACCAGTGGGAAAAATATAAGGTGAAACCAATATGGATTATAACCGCACTTGTATTTATATTGTCTCCTTAAAAACATCATAGGAGAATCCATCATGAAAAACTTGTAAAGGGGAAAAGTGTACAATATAAATGATTTGATGATCACCAACAGGTTATAACTTGGGATTTTACCCCTCCAAAACTTTACAAACTTCACTGTTGTCTCATACCAATTCCACGAACCCAATTCTGGGATGTAATCGTTGGTAGAGTTGATGTGAATATAACATAATTTGCTTGCACATTATCCTCTAACATTTACGTAATTTGCGGGGATAAATATAACCCGCAAGCAATACAAGTGGCATTATCTCACAAGTGGCAAGTCATTCTGCGAAGCCAAACAAATATTGTGGTGCTTCAAATATATAAGGTCTGGAGGTATACTCTCCGCATGCCCTGAACACCGTTATCCTGATTTTTAATCGTTACCTTCTTTTATGGTGGACTTGATTCATAGAGTAAACATGCATTGGATATTGCTTCTAACGGTTCTTTTATGGGAACTGAGATCTCACAGGCCTGGAGCTTACTTGATAGAATTCGACATAATGCTGAGAGTTGGTACCTGTGTTCTAAGGAAAAGATGAAGATTGATCCTGTTTATAATAGAACTAAGTCTTTAATAGGGATGAAAAATCTTCATCATGAGCTTTATATTGGGAGTGACACTGTCTTACATATATTGAAAGATTTCTCTGAGTTTTTGTAGCTGCCAGATAAGAAGTATGTGAAACACACCAGGGAAGAAAACACAATTCGAATGGTAGAAGCAATCCTGAAGAAAACTACTCCACCCCAAGACCGGATAGAAGCTTATTTTGAACAAAAGGGCAAGAAGAAAGGAGAATTACTTTCATCTAAGAATAAGAAGAGTATTAGAGTAGAACAATATATATGAAACTCTGCCAGATGTGCACATCGTGCAAGAACTTGCTACACCTATATGAGTGTTTTATAAAGAAGTCTATTTGGATCGATACACCACTTCCTATCTAAACGGTTGTACCGAAGGTAAGGACGCAGGTAAACATATTTTATCATGTTCCTTCTGAAGCAAGCCTTACTTTGGATTGTCTGACCCTGGGTCCCCATTCAATATTATTCCTTATACTCTTTATGCAAAAATATATGATGAGATTTCTCCCCGTACTCCTGAGCCAAGTTATGTTGTTATAAAGCTTGCAGATAAGACTGATAGGATACCTTGTGGCATCCTTAAGGATATCAATATTATAATAGGCTCACTCATTTATCCCATTGATATTTATGTACTAATGATTTCAGAGGATAAGGATTGTCATATTGTTTTTGGAAACTCCTGTTTGAATGTTGCAGGAGCCTATACCAAAAAGAAGACTATCTCTATGAAATGGGGAGATGTGATGATTAAATTTCCATTTTCTTCTGTCTTAAGTAAACCATAACAAGAAGAATCTGAAGATGAGGAAGAGCAAAAATTAAACCAACTAGCTGAGATTCATCTCCAAACTCCAGAAGATCAAGTTGAAAGGGTCTTGGTAAGGCCCGAGTCCTTATTTGAACAAGAACAAAAGGAGGAAACTGAGATGATAATGGATGCTACTCCCATAGTTTGCCCACGTTTGAACAAAGTGTACGAGATACTTGAAAGAAAAGGAGATGAGGTACTACATCTTCCTATTCTGAAGCCATTACCTAAAGGTCTAAGCAACGTGTTCCTGGATGATACCGAAAGATTTCCTGTTATTGTTAATGCTGACCTTTCAGGAAAGAAAAAGAGAATCTATTGACGGTACTAAGTAGAGGGCACAAAGCTTTGGGCTACTCAATGAAGGATGTGAAGGGGATATATCCATCTATTTATTATCATGCTATTTCCTTTGAAGAAGGAGCTAAACTAGTAATTGAAAAAGTCAACAAAGACTGCATCATGCCTCTAAGAATGTGTAAGAAAAGAAGTAATATATCTTCTTCACACCTGGGTAATTTACCCCATCTATCATAGTAAGTTGGTAAGTCCAGCTCATTGCATTCCTATGAAAGGAAGAATTTCTTTAGTAACTAATGAGAATAATGAACTAGTCCCTACTAGGGCTATTGCTTGGTATGGAATGTGTGTTGATTTCAGGAAACTAAATAAATTGACTCAGAACGGTCACTACTCAGTACCATTCATAAATGAGATATTGGTAACATTGGCCAACATGTTTTGTTTTTTGCTACCTTGATGGATATTCCGGATTTTCACAGATACCAACCCGACCTGAAGACTAGGAGAAAACTACCTTCACTTGTCTTATGGTACATATGCATATTGTAGGATGCCATTTGGCCAATGTAACGGGCCATCGTCTATTCAGAAATGCATCTCTAGATTTTTCCCTGACTTTGTGGAGAAAATGGTTGAGATGTTCATGGACAATTTTTCTGTCCAAGGCACTTCTTTTAACAACTGTCTCTATAATCTCTTAATCAAAACCTTTCACAACTTGAGTTTTTTACCCAGGTTGTAGATGATCAACAAGCCATGATTGAGGACCTGAAGAAGCATTTCAGGGAGCATCTTCGCCGCCTTCAAGGTTACCCAGGAGTGAGAGTGAAAAGCTAAGTGCCTGGATCTCCCCGGCTTGATCATAAGCTTGGGGGAGATTCATGTGCGCTTTGTATCTTTACCTTTATGTATTTCCTTCCTGCAAGTTGAGAATTGGTTATAAGTTTTATTTCCAATAAGGTTGAACTATCAATTGCTCTTTTGAACAAGGGATGATCCTTTCCGATGAGTATTTGGATACCTTGATGCGTGTGAACATTATTGCGTACTTGAGAACGTAAAGGATAATAGTTGTGATCCAAATAGTAGCAGATATTTACTTGTCTGATGATTATAAGTACTCCACACTACAATGTGAAGTTTTTGAAGGGAGAAGAAATAACTATATATGCTAGATCATTGAAGGTTCAACTTAGTAGGCCAAGCAGAAAAATAAATCCTCTTAAGTTGAAATAAATACTTGAATAAAATAAGTTCTCCCGCTATTCGTGTTTGTCTTACATATCACATCAAAGTGGAATGAGCTCTTAACATGTCCCAATGACAAGAGACTATAAATACTTAAAGAACCTTTAAAAGAAAAGAGGAGAAAGTGTATTCATCTGCTTGCCCAGTTGAAACAACAATGAATTAGGATATGAAGTTGTTACCTATCCATAATAAAATAAGATGACAAGGTGTAGATGCATGCATGATCAGTATCCTAGTAAGGATGAGCTATCATTTTTTCATAAACCATTCTATCCCTACTCGTTCCTATAAGCATTGATGGACTCATGCTTCTTTCATATCCTCACTCATATACACCAAGTTGACCTTGTTTTTTACAAGCTACGGTACTTGCTCGGGGATGAGCAGGACTTAAGCAGTAGGGGAGTTGATGAGTCCAATTTATGAGATAATTTTACTAAGTATTTTGTGCCTACATGGTAGGCTTTCTGAAATTTTACCATGTTTGCGCACCTCTTTTTGTTGATAATCCCTCAGTTAACGTCTTTTGGACCATTTATAATATAATGTAAGAAATTCCCAGAAATGATAGTGGAATCACGTATTTAATGTGATAATCACCTACGATAAAAGAATCAAGCAAGAAGGCCAAAGGGGAAATCCTCACAGTGCCTCCATTGCAAAAAAGGCATTCCATACGCCCATGCCCACTCGTATGGGCGGTCATATGGAGTGTCGTCGCGGCCCCCAGATCAACTATTTTTCACCCCGATCAATCGGATTGTGGATCAGACACACAGAGCAACCAGAAACTTGTTCAGATGGAAGAACCCTAGCACGCAGAGTTCCCTGGAGGAGGGATTGGCAATGAGAAGAGGGGGATCTTCATCACCATGCAAAAGGGAGCTACAACATCATCACCACTGTAATCATCATCATCCACGTCGTCATCACCATCATCATCCATATCCTTATCATCTGTAACATCAAGAACGCCGGTGGATCATCTTGTGTGTTATTTGAATCATTCATCCATGTATGCCATCTCTTTTGTCATGATGTTTGTCATCTCCGTGTGTGAGTAGACCCCTAGTTCTCAGGGATATGGATGAACCTTGGTATGTGTACGATCTGAAACATTATTGTGGATATGAGACTCTGTCTTCAATGCTTAGTTTAAGAACTTTGTGAATGTTGTGAAGGGGCACCACTTAGCATTTGTGCCTTATGGCCACGAAGTATATCACTGTCGTTGTAATGGACTGGGATTCGAAGGTAATACGAGGTGACAGTAACAGCCTATCCTAACCTTTGCAATTGACTAGGGAAGTACCGAGAACCCTTAGAGAGACAGTGTCCACGGGTTAAACCTTAATTATCATGAGTTCTAACCCAATGGGGGAGCCTATGATAGTAGCGTCCATGGCACAAAGTCTTCTTTGAGTAGAACGTGTACCGTACCCGGCTCCGGCTAGCATAACCGTCAATAGTGGCTTAAGTATCCACCCCTTAATATGCCTATGCATAGGCACACTAGAAACATGCCAATGGGGATTCCAAAATCCCTGAGTACGCCTTACTTCTATGCTATTTCATCAGTCACTTTAGTCATCACTCTTCATTTACTTTTATGTTACTTACTTAGAAGTTGGCTCCACTACTCAATCACAATTTATCACCGCCCTCACTTTGCTTTAAGTCTATAATTATCTGCAGTCATAAAGATACATAGTTCACTACAAGAGGCAAAAGTCTAATTCTTGTGCTCCCTGTGGGATCATACTCTTACTTCGAAAATGCTACAACTAAACTCTGTGCACCTGCAGCTCATCAAGTACCGCCAGCAACGTCGCTTCTAATGCCTCCATGACGAGATGGTTGTCGCCGTGTGCCATCCTGCCATCGCTGATGCCACCCGGAGAGCCGCGTTCGGTTGTTGATTCATCTCACGTGGAAGCGCACGTCCCGCTTGTCATTGGCTGTAACTGATGTTTTTCATCCCGTCGTTGGTCAAGAGGGTCATGGTAGTGCTCAACCGCGTTAGTCTCGGCTGGATTGCTCTCTCTTTGAGGCTATGTGTTGATAACGTGTTGTAGAGCGAAAGACAAAGAGACAAATAAAGAGTCTAAATGATTCACTAGGTTCATTGCAATGTGGGAGACCCACTTATATACAAGATGAAGGGGTGTGGGGGGGACACCTCTTTCCCAATAAACACCTCAAGGCAGGCATTCCTCTCGTACAATTGATCACATGTTTATGTCTCAACACTTCCCCTTGATCAATTCATCATCATTATATTGCATACTGAAAACTAGTCTAAAAATCCTATGGGAAAAACTGAGGAAAATCTTATAGTAATATGAAAGTGCAACTATCCCTGGGTGGTTTTGGTAATTCCTAACAACATATAGCTCATTGAGCTAATGCTATTCCAAGATAAATATTTCAGGAAAGCTCAATGATTGGCATGTCATGGATTAGAAAGTGGACCCTTCAAAATGCTAAGGACAAAAGATTGGCTCAAGCTCAAAGCACAAGACTCTACATTTTCTATTTTAGTGATCCAAGATCACATTGAGTCTATAGGAAAAGCCAATACTATTAAGAAGGGATGAGGTGTTGCTTAATGAGGTTCTTGCTCAAAATGCTTAGTGATATGCTCCAAAACCTCCACTACTTTCTCACATACACATATGTCCCAAACCAAAAAGTCCAACTCGGCCCCACCAAAATTTCATATCCGGAGCCACTGAGTTCAGTTGACATAGCCACTGCCAGAAACCCTAGTCTTTTCGGTCTCACTGATAGGGATCTCGGTCTCACCGAGATGGGATTGTAATCTCTCTGTTTCCCTTCGTAACGTTTCGGTCAAACCGGGATGAGCGATCGGTCCCACCGAGATTGCAATGGAACACTATGTTTCCTTTTTGAACGTTTCGGTCAAACCGAGATGAGCGAATCGGTCCGATCGAGTTTGCCTGACCAACTCTCTGTTAGTCTATTACCAAAATCGGTCTCACCGAGATTACGTTATACCCTAACCCTAACGAAATCGGTCCCACCGAGATGACGTGTCGGTCCCACCGAAACACCTAACGGTCACATTATGAACCAAATCGGTCTGACCGAGTTCTTTGAATCGGTCCCACAGAGTTTGGTGATTTGTGTGTAACGATTAGATTTTGTGTGGAGGCTATATATACCCCTCCACCCACTCTTCATTCGTGGAGAGATCCATCAGAACATGCCTACACTTCCCACACATATTTTCTGAGAGAGAACAACCTACACTTGTGTTGAGGTCAAGATATTCCATTCCAGCCACATAAATCTTGATCTCTAGCCTTCCCCAAGTTGCTTTCCACTCAAATCTTCTTTCCACCAAATCCAAATCCTGTGAGAGAGAGTTGAGTCTTGGGGAGACTATCATTTGAAGCACAAGAGCAAGGAGTTCATCATCAACACACCATTTGTTACTTCTTGGAGAGTGGTGTCTCCTAGATTGGCTAGGTGTCACTTGGGAGCCTCCGAAAAGATTGTGGAGTTGAACCAAGGAGTTTGTAAGGGCAAGGAGATCGCCTACTTCGTGAAGATCTACCCTAGTGAGGCAAGTCCTTTGTGGGCGACGGCCATGGTGGGATAGACAAGGTTGGTTCTTCGTGGACCCTTCGTGGCTGGAGCCCTCCGTGGACTCGTGCAACCGCTACCCATCGTGGGTTGAAGTCTCCATCAACGTGGATGTACGATAGCACCACCTATCGGAACCACGGATAAAAACTCTCTGTGTCAACATTGCGTTTGCTCCCTCAAACTCCTCCCTTTACCTTCATATGCAATTGTTTTACATTCCGCTGCTATACTCTTAGAATTGCATGTGTAGGTTGATTGCTTGACTTGTGCTAAGTTGCTAAAATCTGCCAAGAACTAAAATTGGAAAAGGCTAGATTTTTATTTGGTCAAGTAGTCTAATCACCCCCCTCTAGACATAATTTCGATCCTACAAGTGGTATAAGAGCTTTGGTCTCCATTTGCTTTGATTTCCATAGCTTTTGGTGGTCATAGCCTTGGTTTCACAACCTAGGAGAGTATGGCGTCTAGCGAGGGAAATTACCACCGTAGAGGTCCTTACTTTGATGGTACAAATTTTGCTAGTTGGAAGCATAAGATGAAAATGCATATTCTTGGACATAACCCCGCCGTTTGGGCTATTGTGTGTATTGGCTTGCAAGGTGAATTCTTTGATGGGAGAGAACCAAACCGTGAAGCTACCGTGGAAGAGTTGAAGATGCTACAATACAATGCTCAAGCTTGTGATATTCTCTTCAATGGATTGTGCCCCGAAGAATTCAACAAAATCAGCCGTCTTGAGAATGCAAAGGAAATTTGGGATACTTTGATTGATATGCACGAAGGTACCGACTCCGTCAAGGAATCCAAATTGGATGTGCTTCAAAGTCAACTTGACAAGTTCAAAATGAAGGATGGTGAAGGTGTCGCTAAAATGTACTCTAGGCTTGCTCTCATCACAAATGAGATTGCCAGCTTAGTAAGTGAAGAGATGACCGAAAAATTCATCATCAAGAAGATCCTAAGAGCCTTGGATGGAAAATATGATACCGTGTGCACATTGATCCAAATGATGCCCAATTACAAAGATCTCAAGCCAACGAAAGTCATTGGAAGAATTGTTGCTCATGAGATGTCACTGAAGGATAAGGAAGAGCTTCACAACAAGTCAAGTGGTGCCTACAAAGCCTCTTGTAATTGCTACAATTGTGGAAGACCCGGACACTACTCCAATGAGTGTACGGCCCCCTACAAAAGAAGAGAAGATTCTCCCAAAAGAAGAAGTAGAAGAGAAGAATCACCACCAAGAGAAAGGAGGAGTAGAGATGATCGTTATGAACGAAAACCCTCTTGGAGAAGCAAGGACTCGGAAAGGAAAGAAAAGTCATCAAGGAGCTACACAAAAAGAAGACATCAAGCTCATGTTGGTGAATGGGTATCCGGCTCCGACTCCAACTATCACTCCGAAAGAAGTTATCACTCCGACTTCGAATATACTCAAGATGAAGGTGTTGCCGGTCTAGCACTTGTGTCAACCAACTCCTACGACATATTTGACTCACCAAATGAAGGAATTGGAAGATGCTTCATGGCCAAAGGTCCAAAGGTAACACATCCCGAGTATGTTGATTTCAATAGTGATGAAGATGATTTGCTAGGTGATGATGATTTACTTGTTGACCACTCTAGTGATGAAAACTATGATAAAATGTCAATTAATCATGCTAATCAAGATAAAACGAATGACGATGATAAGAAGGAGATTGAGTGTCTAACTAAAGAACTAAACACTCTTAAGTTAGCTCATGAAACTACCTTGGAAGATCATCGAGAACTTTTAAAGACTCATGACAAGCTACGCTTTGAAAAGCTCAACCTTGAGCAAGAGCATGAGTTTTTAAAGGCAATCTATGATGATCTTCGCAAGAAAAGTTCTTCTTACATTGCCAAGCGTTTACTCTTGTCTACTTACATGCCGCAAGTTAAATCTAGCTACAAGAAGAAGAAAGATGCTTCATCTAGTAGTAACAACAATCATGCTAAATCCAATGTTGTTGCTTCTAGTAGTTCTCTTGATTCCACTAATGATTCTCTTAGCCAAGTTACACTTGAGCAAGAAAATAGCTTATTGAAGGGGATTATAAAAAAGGTGTTTACAAGAGCCTTGCCGGAAGTAAGCAATTTGAGGAAATTGTATGCAAGCAAGGAAGACACCAGAAGAATCAAGGTGTTGGTTTTGAACGAAAGTTCAATGCCAATGGAGTTGAGTGGGAAGAAGATCAATACCCCAAGACGAAGTTTGTTCCTCAACAAGAGAAGTATGATCCTACTTCCTTCAAAGGGACACAAGCTCAAGATGATCTTCCACCACAAGACCACAAGCAAAAAGGCAAGGATAAGATTCAACAGGAATTTGATGCATTTGAAGAAGCACCTAAGGCCTTGGTCAAGTGGGTTCTCAAGACTACATCAAGTTCTACCTCATCAAGTACGACTACGACTCCAAGGATTCCCATCAAGATGGTGTGGATCCCGAAGAAGAAGAACTAGAGAGTTCTTGAGGGTGACTCCGCCAACATACTTCACTCTTATCATTTTGGCAAGAACAAGTGCAAACAACTTCCATATCTTGCACTAGTTCAAGGAGTCACAAACCCTCTTGTTGTTAAGACAAGGGAGAAGGTAACCTAATGCTTTCATGGACATCATCTTGTGTATGCATCACCCTATGTCTATGGATATCCTTGTTTGTTCCTTGTGGGACTAACCCGTGTAGGTATTGAAAGTGCAACTCACTCCAAAAGATTGCTCCGAATGATCTACATCAACATTGAGCATCTACATCTTCAACACCTACATGAAGTCATCATCAACAAAACCCAAGGTTAGTTCATCCCTCTTAGGGGGGATATCACATCTAGGGGGAGATTTACTCTAGTCAATTGAGCTAAAGCAACTCTAATGGTGTGAACACAACAATGCTTTATGTAAAAGTGGTAACCCCACATGAGCTTAAACGATGAGTATGACCTATGATGAAATGTTCTCATTTGACTCCTAAGTCAATATACTCATATATAGATGACCTAGTCATCGCAAAATTGCTTGATAGATGCTAGAGTGATTGTGCATGCTTTGTCACATATTTCATTTGCCATTTTATTGTGTGAGCATGTTGGTTGCATATTTTACTCATTCGAGGACATCCATTTGTTGCTTTGATTGTTTGGCTTTTTCTCTTTTGCCAAATGGATCGAAAAGAATGCCTAAGAACTCCCTCTAGCTATCTATTCTTTTCTCGTCTCAAACTCTATTCATGCTACATCACAAAGTTTGATCAAGTCAGATTCGAACCACTCTGTGTGAGGAGCACTCGGAGTTCCCAATTCGTCATAGACTTAAACCTCCAAAACCTCTTTGTGCATCTCGGTCTGGCCGATTCATCCCCTTTGGTCCTACCGAGATCACCAAGTTGATCTTGGGTTTTCAATCTCGGTGCAACCGATTAGAACCTTTTGGTCACACCGAGTTGCAGTAACTGCTTGCAGTTTTACATCTCAGTGCCACTGAGTCGTTCCACTCGGTCACACCGACAGGGTCAGGTTATATATACCGACGGGCCAAATTTTGGAAATTTTTCCGAACCTCCTCACCCGCGCATAACCTGCTCTGCCTCCTCGGGTCTACGGATCGTCCTCTCGTCACCAGCGACCTCCCGCCGCTGGTCTCCGCCGCCGTCAACGGCAATCTGCCCCACCGTTGCCGCCGTAGCAAGTTCGCCACCGAACTAGGGTACGAACTTGAACTTTGTGCTAATCCTTAACTCTAATTCTTAGCACATTGCTTTGCCATGATTCTTGCCACGATTGAAATCATCCTGTCCAGCGAAAACGTCCCGTAGATTAATTTTGATTTGAAAATTTAGGGTTAGGTCTCCGCCGAATTCATCTCGGACCGACCGAGTTGTAGAAATCGGTCTCACCGATTTGGCTTAGGCCAGAGCACATGCATTTTCGATCTGACCGAAAATTGCAAATCGGTGTGACCGAGTTCGATTCTCTGTGAAACCCTAGCAGTCTCGGTACCGCCGAACTGTGACTCGGTCTGACCGAGTTCACTAGTTTAGGTTCCAAAAGCTGCTTTGGTATCACCGAGTTTACAAATCGGTAGCTCCGAAATGCTTTCTGTGAAGAACTAAAACTAAGTTTTTAAGTCATCTATTTTTCAAAACTCCTGCACTTTGTGATGCTCATCTTCTCTACCTCATCTATAGTTTATTCAGAGGGTCTGCTGTCAGAGAGTTTGCAAAGATGTCTGACTGGAGTGACAGCCAGAACAAGTCTGAACAGCAGGTGCAGATGAGTGAGGGTTCTGATCCCTCTAGCAGTTACGATGAGGGCAGCAGGAGCACTCCAAGCAATTTGCCAAAGGCTGCCACCAGGCCAAGGAAGAAGAGGAATTCTGACTTAGAAGATGAGGACTATGTGGCAGTTGAAGATGAAGCCACTTCAAAGCAAAAGGTGCTGAAGAAAGAGTATGGCACAGCTGCAGCAACAAAGCCTGGTCTGAAAACAAAGGCTCCAGCAAGAAGACAACCCATGTCTAAGCCAAGAAAAGTTGCCACAGGTGAAACTATGAAGTTCACCATTGAGTCTGAAGGAGAGGGAGCTGGTGAAGATAAGAAGAAGAAGAGGGCCAGAACCACTACTGCCAGAGTTCTTGGCAAGCCCTTAATGAGGAAAGATTCTGAAGAGGAAGAGGAAGAGGATGCTGCACCAGCACCCAAAGCTCAAAAGCTTATGGGGGATGCAATCAGATCAGGGGTTGCTCCATCTAAGCCCAAATCTGCTCCCAAGGTTGCTGCTCCAGCTCCAAAGCCTAAACCCGAGAGAAGCACTAGGAACATCCCTGCTGAAGAGAAGAACAAGGCCCCAGTGCTTGAAGCTGCTGAAGAAGAAGAAGATGACTCTGTGGTATTGAGGAAGCTGAAACCCAAGATCCCTAACCACACTGATGCACACCCAGTTGCAGAGAACATGAAAATCAGGAAGGATGCAGGATTGAGACTATGGAGACAGTCTGATCCATATGCCATCAGGAGAAGAACTGCTGTGGACTATAGGTTTCACACTAAGGAACAGCAGGACTTCTATGAGACAGTTCTGCTTGATAAAAAGCCCATTGTGTGTGACATGAGATGGGTTGACTGGGAGTTCATCAAGGAGAATGAGGATCACATCCCTGGTGTGCTTGACAGCTTCAAGGCATGTGGAGTAGACACTTTTGTTGCCCAGAAGCTCACCAAGTGGAATGATGAGCTCATCATGCAGTTTTACTCCACTGCCCACTTCTATCCAGATGGGAGGATAGTATGGATGTCTAAAGGTACTAGGTACCAGTCTACAGTTGAGGAATGGGCCAAGCTTATCAATGCTCCTAAGGAACATGAGGATGACTTGGATATCTATGCAGAGAAGAAAAAAGACCACAACTCAATGGCCAACATGTACAAAGAGATCCCAGATGCTGCTTTGGATACACATAAGTTTGGATCTGTTCACTACTTGTTGTCTGGTCTGCCAACTATCAACTGGATCTTAAGGCACACACTGCTACCCAAGTCAGGTGATCGCAAGATGATCAGAGGACATGCAATAAACTTGCTGCACATATTTGATGTCCCACAGAAGTTCAAGGTCATGAGTCTGATTGTTGAGACAATCAAGAGAACTGCTGCTGACCCGAAGAGAAGCTATGGGTATGCCCCACAAATTCAGGATCTCATCAACTCAAAGATGGGCAAAGGCAAGTACATTTTGGATAAGGAGCACCTGCCCATCTATCCTGAATTTGAAGATAACACAGTGGTGATGAATGAGAATGAACCATTTTCAGCTCAAGCACATGAAAAGAGAGAGAAGGCTAAGGCAGAGAAGGCTGCAAAGATGCCAACAGCAGAGGAGGCATCTCAGGTATTCTTGAAGAGCAAGCAAGACCAGCTTGGATATCTGATCCAATCCACCCTGAGGATTGAGAAGGGCTTGGCCACCCTAACCAAGAACCAGGAGAGCTTGGAGAGGATCATTGAGACAAAATTCTATGCCCTTGATGTCAAGGTGACAGAGATCCAAACTGCAGTTGAGCAACTTCAGGAGGAAGTTGAGGAGAAGAAGGGCAAGTCTACCACAGATGTTTTTGCCAGAGTGCCGAGAGGACAGAGATCTGCTGCAGTGCCAGTGGCAGACACTAGAGCTACATCATCAGCACCAGCAGCTACAGCTCCAGTTCCACCTCCAGCAGCTACTCCACCAGCTCCAGCTACTTCATCTGAAGCCTTCGTCCTTGGAGTTCTCTCAACACCTCCTACCAAAGATCAAGCCTGAGAGTCATTTAGCACTATGCTTTTTTGAAACTTTTTGGTAACTTGTTGCCAAAGGGGGAGAAAATGTATAGATCATAGGCTTCCAGAGAGAGTGTTGCCTTTTATTCTCTCTTGCTATTTTGGTTGAAACTTTCTATTGTGTGCTTATGTGAGATACTACTTTGTGTCCTTGTGAGATACTTCTTTGATCATGTGTTTGATAATATGCTACCCTTAATGCTTGTTGAATGATATTATCTTTATATCCTCTTATGATCATTCAATTTGCTTGGTGATGAGTGCATGTGTTTTAATCTCTATCATTTTGAGCGCTCCACCAAGATGTATGTGACATGGAAGAGTAACCCATGATCCTAATCGATTGTGCATTTGCATTCAAATTTTAAATAATGCACAAATTTAGGTGGAGCTCTTGCTTATCACATACTTCTCAAAGTGACGATGTTTTTCAATCTTATTTATCATTTGTCAAAGCTTTGATCTATATGTTGTCATCAATTACCAAAAAGGGGGAGATTGAAAGTGCAACTATCCCTGTGTGGTTTTGGTAATTCCTAACAACATATAGCTCATTGAGCTAATGCTATTCCAAGATAAATATTTCAGGAAAGCTCAGTGATTGGCATGGCATGGATTAGAAAGTGGACCCTTCAAAATGCTAAGGGCAAAAGATTGGCTCAAGCTCAAAGCACAAGACTCTACATTTTCTATTTTAGTGATCCAAGATCACATTGAGTCTATAGGAAAAGCCAATACTATTAAGAAGGGATGAGGTGTTGCTTAATGAGGTTCTTGCTCAAAATGCTTAGTGATATGCTCCAAAACCCTCCACTACTTTCTCACATCCACATATGTCCCAAACCAAAAAGTCCAACTCGGCCCCACCGAAATTTCATATCCGGAGCCACCGAGTTCAGTTGACATAGCCACTGCCAGAAACCCTAGTCTTTTCGGTCTCACCGATAGGGATCTCGGTCTCACCGAGATGGGATTGTAATCTCTCTGTTTCCCTTCGTAACGTTTTGGTCAAACCGAGATGAGCGATCGGTCCCACCGAGATTGCAATGCAAGCACTCTGTTTCCTTTTCGTAACGTTTCGGTCGAACTGATATGAGCGAATCGGTCCCACCGAGTTTGCCTGACCAACTCTCTGTTAGTCTATTACCAAAATCGGTCTCACCGAGTTTGTGTAATCGGTCTCACCGAGATTACGTTATGCCCTAAACCTAACGAAATCGGTCCCACCAAGTCCCACCGAAACACCTAACGGTCATATTATGAAGCAAATCGGTCTGACCGAGTTCTTTAAATCGGTCCCACCGAGTTTGGTGATTTGTGTGTAATGGTTAGATTTTGTGTGGAGGCTATATATACCCCTCCACCCACTCTTCATTCGTGGAGGGAGCCATCAGAACATGCCTACACTTCCAACACATATTTTCTGAGAGAGAACAACCTACACTTGTGTTGAGGTCAAGATATTCCATTCCAACCACATAAATCTTGATCTCTAGCCTTCCCCAAGTTGCTTTCCACTCAAATCTTCTTTCCACCAAATCCAAATCCTGTGAGAGAGAGTTGAGTGTTGGGGAGACTATTATTTGCAGCACAAGAGCAAGGAGTTCATCATCAACACACCATTTGTTACTTCTTGGAGAGTGGTGTCTCCTAGATTGGCTAGGTGTCACTTGGGAGGCTCCGACAAGATTATGGAGTTGAACCAAGGAGTTTGTAAGGGCAAGGAGATCGCCTACTTCGTGAAGATCTACCCTAGTGAGGCAAGTCCTTCGTGGGCGACGGCCATGGTGGGATAGACAAGGTTGCTTCTTCGTGGACCCTTCGTGGGTGGAGCCCTCCGTGGACTCGCGCAACCGTTACCCTTCGTGGGTTGAAGACTCCATCAACGTGGATGTACGATAGCACCACCTATCGGAACCACGGATAAAAACTCTCTGTGTCAACATTGCGTTTGCTCCCTCAAACTCCTCCCTTTACCTTCATATGCAATTGTTTTACATTCCGCTGCTATACTCTTAGAATTGCATGTGTAGGTTGATTGCTTGACTTGTGCTAAGTTGCTAAAATCTGCCAAGAACTAAAATTGGAAAAGGCTAGATTTTTTTTGGTCAAGTAGTCTAATCACCCCCCCCCCCCCTCTAGACATACTTTCGATCCTACATAATATGACATCGAAAACTCCTTTAAAACCCCGCGGGAAAAATATAATGAGAAACCAATATGGCATTATCAGCACTTGTATTTATATTATGTCGTTAAGAACCTTATATCATAAACCATCATGGAAAACTCTTAAAGGGAAAAGAAGTAAATTATAAATTATCTAAAGGTCACCAACGAGTTATAAATTGGGATTTTACTCCCCCTGAACTATACAAACATCAATGTTGTCTCTTAGCAATTCCACTAACATAATTCTGGAATATAAACATTGGTAGAGACATTGTGAATATCACATTAATTAGTTTACAGATTATCCTCTAACATTTCCGTATTTTGTGAGGATAAATATTACCCATAAGCAATACACGTGACATTATCTCACCTGTGGCTAGTCATTGTGTGAAGCCATACAAATCTTGGGATACTTCAAATAAATAAATTATGGCAGAATGATGACTGGAAGGACCCATTTAGAGTCTATTCTTATGGCATCCCGTAGAATACTCTTCCAGAAAATCCGATATTTGATATGTCACTATTGGGATCAGATTATTAGCCATTATCAGGATATCATACCATGGTCTCATCTTGATTTTCCCGATGGAGTAAATCAAGACCATTTGTGTCTTGGACATATCTAAGGATATTCCTTACACCAACCATTATAGCTTTTGTTGGGGATTACACTATCAATAAATTCCCAACAAATGTAATGCCAGACCTGACATATTTCGCAAGATATATGAGTGCTCCGACGGTATTCAGATATGGAATTTCATGTCCACTGGCACTTTACCATCTCCCATCGGTTTGAATGGGCTTGTATCCCATGTCAGGTACAATATGACCATAGGTGTCTTTGATAAGATATATCTATATTAAAAGTTCAAATATTTCTAGATATCTGAAGACTGATATACATTTATTCCCGTCAGAATATGCTCAAGCTATAAACTTAGCATCATTTGTTTTGACCCAAATATCCGTCTTAAAATGATTGTCTGTATGTCGTATGCCTTGTCTAGATATTGATGATAAGATCATCCACATCACTAAGGTGATGTAAATCCAATTCAGGATGTCTTCATGAATATACCTCAACAATCATTAGTATTAGAGTAATCCTTATCGACGAGTAACTCGCTTAATCGACTATACCACACAAATCTCCGACCTCTTCAGAGTGGCTCTCCCACGTTAGCGAATGAAAGGAAAATAGAAAAACAAAGAGTGGATTCACTAATTTCCTTGCAATGTGGGAGAGCCACTTATATACATGATGAAGGAGTGTTTTGGAGAGACACCTTTTTCGACAGAGGCCTTTTGGGAGACATCTCTCCATACAATTTATCGCATGTTTTATTTCTCAAGAATTACCACGATTACCACTGAAAAGCATAGTGGCGTACACGGAAAGGGATCAAGTACAGCTTGCATTGTTGATTACTGTGCTTCCATCGCTCTGCTGTTTCCATTGCGGTGCGACTGCACGCGCGTCCATGGCCGAGGGCGCGCTCTCGTGGTACCCAAAATGCTCCGGATACGTATATGTTACACGTAAGGCTAGCTTATCATGTAAGACCCAGATGGAATGGCACCTGGTTTAGCTGCACTTAGCTGATGTGAACCACACTTTTCTGCTTCTTGTACAAATATTGTGGTCTTAATTGGTGAAGTTGGTATGTTCTTAAACAAAGTTTGTCTTTTCTTCACATGCATTTATTTCTCAGTGGGTAAGCATTATTGTTAATTTGGGATACAACTTTATGTAAGTTTTTCTTAAATATCAATATATTATTATTGTTAAGCATCGATCACGATCAGTAGTTTAGGGTGTCTCACGTTTTTTTTTTTGAAAATGATCCAGATATATTATCAAAGTTTATCGGCGGTACAAAGCATCTCAAACGCAATAAAAAATACATCGAGATTCCAGGTCCACCTATCAACTACCAAAACGTGCCGGATGCACCGCAGTTGCCGCTCTCGTACTGTAGGCTGCTTGAACTTGTGGATGATAGCCGGAAAGTCTTTGTCCATGTGCCCCTATGGACCAGCGCGCTGGAGCCGCAATCGTGGCCATCGAACCCTTGCATAGATACGAAAACGCCAAATCTCCCCACATGACGAGAAACTCTAACCACGCCGCTCAAGGAGGTGGCAGGAATCTATGCAGGAGCTCCGTCGAGTAGGCGGACAAACTCGACGAGGACCGTAGCCCGGAAGGCAAAATCGAAAAGTAGCACCGCCGTCGGCACGAGCGCCGCTCCTATGAGGACTAAAGAATCCAAACATAAACTACTAACCGGAGTGGAGGCAACGGGATTCCCCTTCGCGCCACCCGCCGCGAAAGTGGCAGGCAGAGAGTCGACGAATCCACGGGCTCGTCGGTAAAGTTTGGAGGGAAGAGTTTTCCTTAGCCATGTAGGGTGTCTCGTGTTATGTTAGGTGTGGCAACTCCCGCCAACATGCTTGATGTTGGATTAATGCCAAGTGACATTCTCTAGGATGACATTTTTCTTATGACGTGCTTGTACAAGGATTTTCCCATTTGTGACCTTAGTATTTATGTAACGGGACCGAAGAAAGCCTGTTTGGAGAAAGCACGCCAACCTACCATACTTGTCCGACTAATTTCTTGTGATTAAGATTTGGCGCCTCCGAAGGCTAACCAAAGCACACTCGCGGTCCTTTTTTATTGGGACCACACTGAAATATAACCTTGAGATGTCCTTGCGGCCCATGCATCTCCGCTCAAGCATTCCACGTGAGAGATGACATGATGTATGGCACGCCTGCCAGCGAATACGAAGTTTTCCATGGCCTACATAGAAGATTTCATCATTTGGAAGTTCATCAAGGATGGGGTGTACTCTACTTCCTCAGCTTACAGGGCTCAGTTTGAGGGACTCACTAAGTCGGATATTGTTCACTCAGTTTGGAAGGTTTGGGCACCCCCAAGGTGCAAGTTATTTGTCTGGCTTGTCCTTCAAAATAAGATTTGGACTTCGGATCGGCTGATATGTCGCGGCTGGCCAAACTGTGGCCTCTGCCCTCTATGTCAGCAGTGCCAAGAATCGGCTGCCCATCTCCTTTTCCAATATCGCCACATCATCCGCATTTGGAACAATATTCTTCCGTGGCTTGGAATGCATCACATAACTATGGCAGCTTGGCAGACAATGACTTCGGTGAGAACATGGTGGAACGGCAACCTTTAGATTCGCCTTGGATCCCCTAAGGCGCTCACCTTCCTGATGATGCTTATCTTATGGGAGATATGGATGGAGCGCAATGCCAGAGTCTTCAGGAACATGGCCATCCCTTCCACGGTTCTAATCAGTAAGATCAAAGCGGAGGTGTGTCTTTGGCGATGGCCGGCGTGAAGCACACGAGTATTGTAATGCCGCGAGAGTAGACCTCTTATTGTTTTTCTTTTAGCCGCTTTGCGGCTTTTGTCTGCAACTTCTTTCTTAATCAATGAAATGGCAAATCTTTTGCCTTGTTTCAAAAAAAAAAACGAAAAACTGACTACAGCTAGTACTTTGTCTTGGGCGCATGCGATGCGTCTGTACGCAACGGAGGAGGAAACGTACGCGACGCGACGTGTCCCGCGAGGCCGGAGGGTGTATGCAATGAATACATAAAACTACTACAGCTGGTAATATGCAACGGAGAAAACGTACCCGCGGCGACGGTGAACCCCGCGCAGCAGAAACGTGCTATTAAATCGTCCCCGCCCCCTTCCCCTCGTCACACACAGACACATACAGACTAGTTGCTCTCTCTTGCAGATCCACTGACCTCCGAGGCTCCGAGGGACAGAGACCATGGATATAACAAGACCACGGTGAGGGCGGCGGCGGCGGCTGAGGAGTACAACAGGTTCGGTGTGGAGACCAAGCATCCAGCGACTGGGACGAACACAGCCCCCGAGGTACTCCATCTTTGTCTTGTTCTTTGCTTGCTACACGAACACTTTCCCCGAGGTAATTCCATCTTGGTGGATTAATATTCAGATCTGAATGTTCTAATGATACAAGAACTCGAGCCACATCAAACACTAGGTTGGAAAAGTACGGATCTAAATCATTATATGTCAAGTAGGACATGTAAAATGGGGCGCATCCAATTGATAATTTGTACAGTTTCGATAATCCACTATATGTGCAGTTTCGATAACCTTTACACCATAGAGAAGATGCTGAGATGCATCAATCTATGTCTTCCCTTACCCGCAAAAAAGAAAAACTATGCCTTCTTTTCAACCACTATTAAACATGCATTAATGTGTGACCTATTTTAAGCCATTAATTAATACAAATCAAATTGTGGCTTCTTCGAGACCTCTAGTGAGCCAGTATTATTTTGGGCTTCTACTCACTCACTCATTCCTATAAATTAAATTTCAGCTTCGCTTTGCTGAATGTGCGTGGGTTGAGTTGTTTGAAATAGTATTAATTAAGTATATTATGAATACCTGCAGAAAAAAGAATACGAAATATTATTTTTGAATTTAATGACAAAAATTTCTTGAATGATGAGGCCCTTGGGTACGAAAAAGTGTTGATATGTTCGATTTAAATGACATATGATGTATACCATGCTAACTACTGACTAACCGAAGAGCTTTGCTTACCACAAATGCATTTTTATTTTCTGGCCTATCGATTTGCATCAGTTATTAGCTCCAAAACTAGTTGGGTCAGTAGAAACCTTAAAAGGTAATCTCACTAGTAGAATGCTTCGCACACATGGAATTACCGCACAAAACAGTTTAGGAAACACATATACTACTGAATGAATCGTTGGTGCATGGAAAGCTTCACACATGTGATTTTTTTTTACTAATTACTAGACGTAATTCGTTTATTCACGAGCATTTTCTTGATATGTGTTTTGTCTTTTGTTATTTATATTGGTATAAATGATGCATTCACTAATTCTTTTTAATGCTTAAATCTTTTACATAATTACATATAGATATGCACTGATTGTTAAATAAATGACATGATTTTTCTGGCATCAGTTTTTTTCAAAGTTAAGAAGAGTCTACTTTGAATATTAATACCTGATTTAATGATGTAATCTCCAGAACTTTGTTGAAATTTCATTGAAAATGAGAACCCTGATAATCTCACTTCCAACGAAATAGGTACCTCCCTTGGATTCTTTGCAGAATTCATCACACAACATTGAAGTTCTATGGGACTGCGACAGCTCTCACAAGGAAAAAGATTACGGCGAGGGATGGTCCACCGATGAGGAGATCATGGATCGTCTGTGGGAGGCTCCGACAAAGATAACTCCATTGTCCAAGAAGAAGAAAGTAGAGTTGCAATATATGGATAACTTCACCGATGAGTTGTGTGGGCAAGATTGTAAAATGTCTAGGCTACCAAAGCAAGCATGCTGGCATGACAAAATATCAGGACAAGGATCGTCGTCTGCAGCAATATCTATCAAGCATGTACTTCAAACTCCTTTGCGGGAATATAAAGCAGCAAGAGTAAACAATGACGATCACAAGGAGTCCATCGTGGATCTCTACCGCGGTGTGGACACGCTATACTACTTTATGAGAGGTTGTGATGAGAAGCTCGAGAATCTTCACAAGAAAGTTATGGTGCTTTGTCAAGCTGTCAAGAAGGAAGTATAGTGGCAATGTGTGGAGAACTTCACCGATGAGTTGCGTGACCATGCAGGCAAGACAAGATATTAGGAGAAGGGCCCTCGTCCGCAACACAATCTATCAAGCATGTACTTCCAACTCCTTCCAAAGAATATAAAGTAGCCAGAGCAACCAATGAAGATCAGTCGGAGTCCATCATGGATCTCTACCGCAGTGTGGACATGCTATACCACTTTATGAGAGATTGTGATGAGAAGCTCGAGTATCTCCAGAAAACAGTCGTGGTACTTGGTCACGCTGTTAGCAACTCTGCACTACCACCACCATCCAGGGATCAAGCATAATTTATGGCAGACGACAGCTCTCAAGCTTGGTGGAGGTTTGCCTCGGTATCGTGGATGCCTATTTACATTATCTCGCAAAAAAAAATGACGTCTCTCTTTAGTAGAATCTTTATTTTGTGAACTTTTTTTTTGCAAGTGTGCTATCGTCTGCTTAGAAAAATTATATGCTTGTATCCACTGAGTGAAACATGATAATGATATATTTGTGTGTTGGATATCTATATCTATATCTATATCCATATCTATATATATATATATATATATATATATATATATATATATATATATATATATATATATATATATCTGTATCTATATCTATATCTATATCTATATCTATACTTACTTATACTAATTTGTGACTTTCAAAAAATTACCACGTTAATCAGAAAATAGGAGCCGTTAATCTAGTGGGACCGAGTTATTACGGTTTAGATCTGCCGAAATAATACCCATTTTTTGTATAAAAAATACGAGTCATTTATGTGGTGGGACCGTGTTGTTAGTGTAGATCAACCCATATAACCCTGTGTTTGTTCAGTTCTCTCAAAAAAAATTAACCCTCTTTTTGTTGCGTTTCGTCAACAGACATTTTTTAAAGGTGACGTGACTTCCTCAAATTTGTGACAAAAAAGATCGTGTCCTAACTGCCATCTGCTATTCCATCGATACCTGCTCCGTATTCTTTCTTTCTCTCTCCTCCCAACGAAATCTATATCTATCTATATCTATATCTATCTATCTATTTATCTATCTATCTATCTATCTATATCTATATCTATATCTATATCTATCTATACTTACACTAATTTGTGACTTCCAAAAAAATACCACGTTAATCAGAAAATAGGAGCCGTTAATCTAGTGGGACCGAGTTATTACGGTTTAGATCTGCCGATATAATACCCATTTTAATAAAAAAAAGTACGAGTCATTTATCTGGTGGGACTGTGTTGTTAGCGTAGATCAACCCATATAACCCTCTGTTTGTTCAGTTCCGTCAAAAAAAAAATTAACCCTCTGTTTGTTGCGTTCCGTCAACAGACATCTTTTAAAGGCGACGTGATTTCCTCAAATTTGTGACAAAAAAAGATCGTATCCTAACTTTTTTTAGGGGAGATCGTATCCTAACTGCCATCTGCTATTCCATCGATACCTCCTCCCTATTTTTCTTTCTCTCTCCTCCCAACGAAAATATTCCACCGTAACTTCATCTCTCCATTCTCTCTCCTGTATGGACTATTATTTCTCTTCCCACATGGAAACTATTCCACTGAACCTTCATCATAAATAAAAACGCTAATATGTGAACGGTTCTGATTAAACAACTTATAATAAGTATACATATAGTCTTTCCTCTCAAGAAACGACAGGGTTACTTATAGTTGATCGACGATAGGAAAAACCTGCAGATCATATGCGAAGGAAGACCAGACTGTGTTGGCTGAGTTGATGCATCAATGAAGGCAACCTGGCCCGATGAGCCGATGTCAGTACTGGCCGGCGGTAGCTCCATGAGCATCTCTGATGATCTAACCTGTGCGTGCTGGCTGTATCCCGTCCTGTGTTGGGCAACATGTTTGACCCACGTCGTACGTGCTAAACACGTCTATTGGAAAAGAAGTGCCTGTGTTTTGACTATTAGTTTGCATGTGTTTTAGATTTGCATAGTGCAATTTTGTCACTAATTAATTAACTGCTTTTGCATGAGTCACACATATGACCGGTGATGGCAAGGTTCATATGATTTGGCTGCAGTCGTGGGGTTTGCTGGCACTTTGATGCAAGGTGTGATCGCTATAAACATCTCCTTACTTTTCCCAATTTAAAAATCGTTATATGGTGAAACTAACATAGTAATGTACTCCTACAAGGGTAATAAAATTGCGCATGCTTTCTATATCACCCCTGAGAAAGATATCAATATCAGGCAAACACAAGCATCTATGTCATATGTACCGACGCATGTATATGAGCATAATAATGGAATATAGCTAGAACCCACACTTTCCTTCAACGATTTTCCTTTTAGAGATTTGAGCATTACTAGAGTAAACTAAAATCTGTATCACCTAATGATGTAGTTTAGAGGAAATATATAAAAGAAGTAATTACTTTTGATGTATATGTAAGCTTCAATATGACATATTTCCACCCACCCGGCCCCTCCCCCCAAAGAAATATGACATATTTCCAATTAAAACATGGTGCATGGATTCACTCTTCATCGCCAAGAAAAAATGAATACCCTTTTGTACTCCTCATAACACACTTCTGCATGAATATTGTATGTAATATTAGTGCATGATTGAATTATAATTTAGATATGATCTAAAAAGAAAAAAAAGTGTTATCAGACGGAAAAAATTGAATGTACGTAAGAACGTAAGACCAAACTCCATTGTATTCTGTGGGAAAAGGGACAACATAACCAATTTCTCATTTGCAACACTATAGCCCACAAATACAGATGCAACGTTCCTAATTTTTTTAATAGTTACATCTTCTATAAATCCGAAATTAGGCATGACTCAACAATAATATCACACACAAATGTTTTACACAACTGAATGTTGGAAAAGGCTATGCGTACAAAAGATATAATTACAAATGCACGGAAGTAACTCTAAAAAATTAATGGAGTTCTTTAACTCAATACTTTTCTCCATAACAATTAAAATTGCATTGTTATATGTTTGACAGTAATTGATCAAACTATTAGCCTAAGTTTACCCATGTTTAAAATACAAAAATTCACTGCTCACGTTCCTCCACCCCATATAAATTTCAGGAAGAGAGAAGTTCAAAGACTTCGCTTTGTTAGGTTGGAATTCAACCTGATGCACCGCTTCTGTAGGCCAACGAGGTGCTGGCGTGAGCGGCCTGGCGGCCCACCATCTCCGAGTCCTCTTAAGCACGGTTTATGTGAGTTCGAAGGTGTCCACACGGTGGGCAGACACGACATTCACCCTAGGAGTTCTATTTGTTATTGTTTTATAAATGTTTCAAGTTAATTGCAGATACAATTTTTCGTATTTCTTTTGTACCCCCGGGGACCTCTCTCATTTTTGGTAAACAATAATCTTCAGAAATGTATTCAGAGGGACACGTAAGGATATAGATACAAAATAGTTGATCCATTTCTATGGATAGCACGGTTGCTGTTTAGTACTGCCAGCGATGTAGTGTTTCGCGCCTCCATGCCGGAATGGGCGCCGCCTCGCGCTGCCCTGCCATCGCCGATGCCACCTGGAGAGCCGCCTTAGGCTGCTGCTTCGTCTCGCGTGGAAGTGTGTGTCCCCGTCATTGTTGGCTGTAACTGCTGTTTTCCATTCCGTCATTGTTCGAGAGGGCCATGGTACTGCGCAACCGCGTTAGTCCTGGTCGGATCGCTCTTCCGGTAGAGGCTATGTACTGATAACGGGTTGTAGGGCGAAAAAATAAATAAAGAGTCAATTTACTAGTTTCATTACAATGTGGGAGACCCATTTATATACGTGAAGGGGTATTTTGGGGAGACACCTCTTTTTCAACGTACGCCTTCTAGAAGACATCCTTCCATACAATATGATCACATGTTTTATTTCTCGACCATTACCACGATAACCATTCAAAAGCATAGTGGCGTACACGGAAAGAGATCAAGTACAGCTTGCATGGTTGATTTCAGTGCTTTCATCGCTCTGCCGTTTCCATTGCGGTACGACTGCACGCGCATCCATGGCCGAGCGAGCGCTCTCGTGGTACCAAAATGCTCCGGATATGTGTACGTTACACTTAAGGCTAGCTTATCATGTAATATCCCCAGATGGAATGACACCTGGTTTACCTGCACTTAGCTTATGTGAACCACACTTTTCTTCATCTTATAGAAATATTGGGGTCTTAATTGGTGAAGTTTGTATGTTCTTAAACAAAGGTTGTCTTTTCTTCTCATGCATTTATTTCTCAGTGGGTAAGCATTATTGTTTATTTGGGATACAATTTTATTTCAGTTTACCTTAAAGATTAATATATTATTATTGTTAAGCATCGATCACCTTCAGTAGTTTAGGGTGTCTCATGCTTTTTTTGTTTTCCAAAAATGATCCAGATCTATTATCAAAGTTCATCGGAAGTACAAAGCATCTCAAACGCAATGAAAAATAAATCGAGATTCCAAGTCCACTGAACAACCGCCAAAACGAGTCGCCGACGCGCCGCCGTTGCCGCTCCCCTCCCGGAGGAGGCTTAAACTTGTGGATGACAGCCAGGTAGTCTTTGTGCACGTGCCCCTAAGAACCAGCGTCCTGGAATTGCAATTGTCGCCATCGAACCCTTGCATAGATACGAAAACACCAAATCACGCCACAGGACGAGAAACTCTAACCTCGCAGCTCAAGGAGACGACAGGAATCTACGCCGGAGCTTCTTCGAGTAGCCGGACAAACTCGAGGAGGATCATAGCCCGGAAGGCAAACTGAAAAAGTAGCCCCGCCATCCACACAAGCGCCGCATCTGTGAGGACTAAAGAATCCCAAAATAAACTACTAACCAGAGTGGAGCCATCGGGATTTCCCTCCTAGCCACCCGCCGCCGAAGTGGCAAGCAGAGAGTCAACGAATCCACGGGCTCGCCATTGAAGTTTGGAGGAAAGAGTTTGCCTTAGCCATATAGGGTGTCTCATGTTATGTTAGGTGTGGCGACTCCTGCTAACATGTTTGGTGTTGGATTAAGCCAAGTGACATTCTCTCCGATAGCATTTTTCTTATCACGTGCTTGTAGAAGGATTTTTCCATTTGTGACTTTAGTATTTATATAAAGGGAGCGAAGAAAGCCTGCTTCGAGCAAGCACGCCAACCTATCATTTTTGTCCAACTAATTCCTTGTGATTGAGATTCGGCGCCCGCGAATGCTGACCAAAGCGTCGCGCGGTCTTTTTTTGTTGGGACCACACTGAAATGTCCTTGCAGCCCATGCATCTCCGTTCGAGCGTTCCTCGTGAGAGATGGCGTGCGATGCATGGCACGCCTCCACTCATCGCCACCGTATACATAAAACTGAGTACAGCTGGAAACTTGTCTCGGGTGTATGCAACGGAGGAAACGTACCCGACGCCACACGAGAGGCCGGAGGATGAGCAGCGACGGTGAACCCCACGCTGCCAAAACGCGCTATTAAATCGCCCCCGCCCCCTTCCCCTCGTCACACAGACACAAACTACTTGCTCTCTCTTGCAGATCCACTAATCTGCGAGGCTCCAAGGGACAGAGGCCATGGATAACAAGACGGCGGCCGCGGCGGGGGTTCTGAACAACTGGTCCTGTGGCCCGAGCGAAGACCAGTTGGACAAGTTCGGTGCGGAGACCAGGCACCCAGCGACGGGGAGGAACACGACCCCCGAGGTTTTTTTTTTAGAACGAAGATGCACGAACGCGTCCGGCTTTAAATTAATAAAGCCACAACGGCAGCGTGAGACAAGTCATAACACAATCCCACAGGCCTAACCGGCCAACGCGAACGGATCAACGGAAGTTCTATGCGCAGCTTAACCAAACCAAAGAAAGGCATTACAGGGCATAGCCCGTACAGAGCACGCAGGCTCGTCAAGCAACAAAAGGGACCATGGACAGCACCATAGTCAAGGCTCCCTAGCTATCACATAGACTTGCAGCAAACGTTGTTGAGCGGTGTTGGTCAGCTCAGAATCCCTGCGCCTCCCCAACGAACTCCACTGCTGCAATAGAAGGTTACATTTGAAGAGGATGTTAGCCGGATGCGAAGGGAAGCAACCCTCAATAGTAAATTTGTTTCTAGTAAGCCATATAGTCTAGAGAAGTGCCCCGACACATCTCCACATCACCCGTTTAGCACTTCCGTGTATCGTATCTAAAAGGTGAGTAAGCTCTGCGGCCGATCTGGGATCCCACTGAACACCAGCCGCCGCCCGGACCGCGCTCCAAGCAAATCTAGCAAGGGAACATCTGAAGAACGCATGGCTGGCGTCCTCAGGCTCCCCACACAACGCGCAGTGGCCAGTGGCCGGTCCGTTGCGTTTGGCCACATTTAAGGAAGTCGGCAACTTATCGTGAAACAATTGCCACATGAAGAGTTTGATCTTCAAGGGCAACTGCGCTTTCCATAACCCCGCGAGCGCCTGCTGTGCCGTCCCTTGACACAGCCTACGGTACAGAGAGTTAACCGAGAACTTGCCCGAACTGGTAAGCGCCCAGCTGACCGTATCTGGTTCGTCCTGAAGGGTGATCGGGTTAATACGGTGCGTCAGGGCCAAGAGGCTGGACTGCTCCAACCCGTTTAGTTCTCGTTTGAAATAGATGACAGGAGGAGAAGCCGCGAGCGCAGCCGCCACCGTGATGGATGGATCTACGTCCAGCTCGTACAAATCCCGGAATTCCATCCATAAAGGTTGGGCTCCCAGCCACCTATCCGTCCAAAAACGGGTCGAGCGTCCGTTTCCAATCGAAAAATTCGCCCCCATGGCGAACGCCGGTTTAACCGACTGCAAATCGTTCCAGAAGGGGGAGCCCCGTGCCCGCCCCGTGCCACGACCCCCGAGGTACTCCATCTTTTTTTGTTGTATTGTACTTTGCTTGCTACACATGCACTTTCCCCGAGGTAATTCCATCTTATTGGATTAATATTCAGATCTGAATGTTCTAATGATACATGAACTCGAGCCACGTCACACACTATGTTGGAAAAGTACGGATATAAGTTATTATATGTCAAGTAGTATATGTAAAATGGGGCAGATCCATTTGATAAGTTGTACAGTTTCGATAATCCACTATATGCGCAGTTTCGATAACCTTTACACCATTGAGAGGATGTTGAGATGCATCAATCTATGTCTTCTCTTATCCGAAAAAAAAGAAAAAACTATGCCTTCTTTCCTACCACTATTAAACATGCATTAATGTGTGACCTTTTTTAAGCCAGTAATTAATACAAATCGAATGAATACCTGCTGAAAAAGAAGAATAAATATTATTTTTGAATTAAATGACAGAAATTTATTGAATGATGAGGCCCTTGGTACGAAAGAAGTGTTGATACGTTCGATTTAAATGCCACATGATTCATACCATGGTAACTATGTACTAACTAGGCGAAGAGCTTTGCTAACCTCAAATGCATTTTTTGCCTATAGATTTGTATTTGTTATTAGCACCAAGACTAGTTGGACCAATAGAAACCTTAAAAGGTAATAATTATGCTCAATGGTAGAATGCTTGGCACACATGGAAATTTTTACTGCACCAAAACAGTTTATAGGAAACACATATAACACTGAAACTCGTTGGTGCATGGAAAGGTTCACACACATGTGAAATTTGTTACTACTGGCTGGATGTAATTCGTTTATTCATGAGCATTTTCTTGATATGTGTTTTGTCTTTTGTTATTTATATTGGTATGAACGATGCATTCACTAATTTATGAAATGTATAATTTTTAATGATTAAATCATTTACATAATCACATATAGATATGCACAGATTGTTAAATAAATGACATGATTTTTCTGGCATCAATTTTTTTCCGAAGTTAAGAAGAGTCTACTTTGAATATTAATACCTAATTTTTTATGTTGTAATCTCCAGAACTTTGTTGAAATTTCATTGAAAATGCGAACCCTGATAATCTCACTTTCAACGAAATAGGTACCTCCCTTGGATTCTTTGCAGACTTCATCACACAACCTTGAAGTTCTACGGGACTGCGACTACTCTCACAGGGAAATGAGGAGATCATGGATCGTCTATGGGAGGCTCCGACAAAGATTACTCCATTGTCCAAGAAGAAGAAAGTAGAGTGGCAATATATGGATAACTTCACCGATGAGTTGCATGGACCGGATTGTAAAGTGTCTAGGCTACCGAAGCAAGCATACCGGCATGAAAAAATATCAGGACAAGGATCGTCGTCTGCAGCAATATCTATCAAGCATGTAATTCCAACTCCTTCGCAAGAATATAAAGCAGCAAGAGCAACCAATGGCGATCACAAGAAGTCCATTATGGATCTCTACCGCCGTGTGGACATGCTATACCACTTTATGAGAGATTGTGACGAAAAGCTCGAGAATCTCCACAAAAAAGTCATGGTGCTTTGTCAAGCTGTCAAGAAGAAAGTAGAGTGGCAATATGTGGAGAACTTCACCGATGAGTTGCGTGAACCAGACTGTAAAGTGTTTGGGCTACCGAAGCAACCATGCATGCAAGACAAAATATCAGGAGAAGGGCCCTCGTCTCCAACACAATCTATCAAGCATGTACTCCCAACTCCTTCCCAAGAATATAAAGTAGCAAGAGCAACCAATGAAGATCAGACGGAGTCCATCATGGATCTCTACTGCAGCGTGGACATGCTATACCACTTTATGAGAGATTGTGATGAGAAGCTCGAGTGTCTCCAGAAAACAGTAATGGTGCTTGGTCAAGCTGTCACCAAGTCTACACTGCCACCACCATCCAAGGATCATTCATAATTTATTGCATTCGGCACCTCCCAAGCTTGGTGGAGGTTTGCCCCGGTATCGTGCATGCCTTTCTACTTTACCGTGCAAAAATGATGTCTCTCTTTAGTAGCATCTTTATTTTCTGAATTTTTTATTTTGCAAGTGTGTTATCGTCTGCCTAGAAAAATTATATGGTTGTGTCCATTGAGTGAAACATAATAATGATATATTTGTTTGTTGGACATCAGCTTAATCGTTGCCATTTAATATCCTAGACTGGCAACTCTCTTTATCTTGTTTTCGATATGCACTTCATGGACTTTCCAACATCAGGAGCTTGTAGGATGATGCTATTAGAGCATCTCTCACCAATCCCTTATTACTCCCCAAATTTACTCTTCTAAAAAAATGTGGTTTCTAACCGAACCCCGAACACTTAACTCCTTAAAAAATAGAACGCAAATTCATGCAAATTTTGATTGAAACTAGTCCATCAAACTTGATTCGAATTCGATTCAAACAATAGGTTAAATTATATTTACAAAATTCCAAACAAAATATAAACTAAGATTGCAAAATGGGGCGCATACATTTGATAAGTTGTATAGTTCCGATAATCCACTATATTATGTCAAGCAGTATATGTAAAATGGGGCACATACATTTGATAAGTAAAATGGGGCGCATACATTTGATAAGTTGTACAGTTCCAATAATCCACTATATTATGTGCAGTTTCGATAACCTTTACACCATAGAGAAGATGCGAAGATGTATCAGTCTATGTCTTCTCTTACCCGCAAAAACGAAAAACTATTCCTTCTTTTCAAGCAGTATTAAACATGCACTAAACCATAATTGCAGGGAGTTAAATGTGCATTAATGTATGACCTATTTTAAGCCATTAATTAATACTTCCTCCTTCACGGATTACTTTTTGCTCAAATAGATGTATCTAGCACTAAAATCCATTTAAGCGACAAGTAATTTGGGACGGGTGGAGTATGAATCAAATTGTGGCTTCTTTGCGACCTCTAGTGAATCAGTATTATTTTGGGCTTCTATTGACTCACTCTTTATTATAAATTAGATTTCGGCTTCCTTTGACTGAATGTGCATGGTTTGAGTTCTTTGAAATAGCATCAAGTATTATGAATACCTACAGAAATTAAAAGGACATATTATTCTTGAATTTAATGACAGCAATTTCTTGAATGATGAGGCCCATGGGTACGAACAAATGTTGATACGTTCGATTTTAATGCCATGTTCATGTATACCATGGTAACTACTAACTAGGCGAAGAGCCTTGCTAACCTCAAGTACATTTTTTGCCTATAGATTTGCATCGGTTATTAGCGCCAAAACTAGTTGTATCAATAGAAACCTTAAAAGGTCAAAATTCTGCTCATTGGTAGAATGCTTGGCACACATGGAAAGTGTTACTGGCTTACTGCACAAAACAGTTTGTACAAAACACATATACTAAATAACTCGTTGGTGCATGGAAAGCTTCAGAAATGTGAAATGTGTTACTAGATGTAATGCGTTCATTCATGAGCATTTTCTTGATATGTGTTTTGTCTTTTGTTATTTATATTGGTATGAACGATGCATTCACTAATTCATGAAATATATAAATTTTTAATGCTTAAATCTTTTACATAATCACATATGGATATGCACTGATTGTTAAACAAATGACATGATTTTACGGGCATCAAGGTTTTTTTTTAAGTTAAGAAGAGTCTACTTTGAATATTAATACCTGATTTAATGTTGTAATCTCAAGAACTTTGTTGAAATTTCATGGAAAATGAGAACCCTGATAATCTCACTTTCAATGAAATAGGTACCTCCCTTGGATTGTTCGCGGACTTCATCGGACAACCTTGAAGTTCTATGGGACTGCAACAGCTCCCACAGGGAAAAAGATTACGGTGAGGGATGGTCCACCGATGAGGAGATCATGGATCGGCTATCGGAGGCTCTGACAAAGATAACTCCATTATCCAAGAAGAAAAAAGAAGAGTGGCAATATATGGAGAACTTAACCGTTGAGTTGCGAGGACCAGACTATAGAGTGTCTGGGCTACTGAAGCAAGAATGCCGGCATGCCAAATTATTAGGACAAGAATCATCGTCTGCAGCACTATCTATCAAGAATGTACTTCCAACGCTTCGCAAGAATATAAAGCAGCAAGAGCAACCAATGACGTTCACAAGGAGTCCATCATGGATCTCAACCGCAGTGTGGACATGCTATACCATTTTATGAGAGAGTGTGATGAGAAGCACGAGAATCTCCATAAAAAAAGTCATGGTGCTTTGTCAAACCGTCAAGACGAAAGTATAGTGGCAATATGCGGAGAACATCACCGATGGGTTTCCTGGACCAGACTGTAAAGTGTCTGGGTTATCGAAGCAACCATGCAGGCAAGACAAAATATCTGGAGAAGGGCCATCGTCTGCAACACAGTCTATCAAGCATGTACGTCCAACTCCTTCCCAAGAATATAAAGTAGCAAGAGCAACCAATCAAGATCAGACGGAGTCCATCATAGATCTTTACAACAACACGGACATGCTATACCACTTTATAAGAGATTGTGATGAGAAGCTCGAGTATGTCCAAAAAACAGTCGTGATGCTTGGCCAAGCCGTCGCCATCTCTACACTGCCACCACCATCCAAGGATCAAGCATAATTTATGTCATTCGACACCTCCCAAGCTTGGTGGAAGTTTTTATTTTGCACGTGTGCTATCGTCTGCCTAAAAAAATTATATCACTAATAGAAAACTGGGCTTTGGTTGAATCTTGGGTAAGGGCATTAATCCCGGTTCACTCACGAACCGGGACCAAAGGGGGCATCAGTCCCGGTTCGTGAGGCCAGGGCGCCGGCCGGGCCTCGGGGGCCATTGGTCCTAGTTCGTCTGACACTTTTGGTCCCGGTTCCAGAGACGAACAGGGACCAATGAGCCTCACTCCTGGCCCAACACCTTTAGTCCCGGTTGGTGGCTGGAACCGGGACCAAATGTAGTCCTTTAGTCCCGGTTTTAGCCACAAATCGGGCCTATATATACCTCCACCCCTGCCCGCGAACAGAGCCACTGCTCTATTTTTTTGGCCGGCCGTGGGAGAGGTGTGTGGTGCTCTAGCTCACCTCCTATGCATATGAGGTGTTCGATGAAATGCCCGAGCCACACTTAAGCTTTCTCCTCTCGAAGCTCCTTGTCCAAGCCCCATTTTCCTCAAGATTTGTCTAGGTTTGGCGGTCCGTCCTGTCCCGTCCCCGTCCTCACCGCCGTCGATCGCCCGCGCCGATCTCGTCGCCAGCACCACCATGGTAGCCTCTTGTTCTTATCTTCTTTTTAAAAGAAAAAAAATTACTTGCATGATTTAGGTAGATACTTGTATAATTTTCTTACTTTTATTATTGTTTGTTATTATATAGTGCGATGATTTTGGTATCCGCCCCCGTCGGCCCTCGTCCTGTCTATGATTCGCATGTGATATACTATCTTTTATAACTATTTGTTTCATTTAGTGTTTATAGCAATTATGTCGACCAACGTGACATAGATGTTTTTATCTAGGAGGTATGTGAACCGGAAATTCCTACCGACCCTCTTGTCGATTGGTCAAATTTAGTTGAAAAAGAAAAGAATTACTTGAAGAAAAAATTGAAAAGAATTGAGGAGGAGAAGATGGCACTGAAGTTGCATGTTGCGGATGTCGTCGATGATCACAAGATCAAGATGGATGCAATGCACTTGAAGACTAGAAATATTAGAAAATATGCCATTCATACTGAGGCTTGGTATCATTATGCCGTTGGATCAATTGTTACCTTAGTTGCAATTATGATCGCATTTGTTGTTGCATTTAAATGTTTTACACAGTTTCAATGTATGTTTTAATTAGATGCTCTAGAGAGCTATATGTTGTTCAATGAGAACTATGTATGAACTTAATTTGATGATGAACTTCTATTAACTTGGTCACTTCTCTATTCATGATGTTCTGTAATGGTTTTTGACACACTTAATTATATATAATGCACGCAGATGAACCGGCAATGGATGTACGGTGACAAACGCACCTCCGAGTACATTAAGGGCGTGCATAATTTTCTCGAAGTGGCTGAGGCAAACAATCAGAATGGTTTTATGTGTTGCCCTAGATATGTGAGAATACGAAATCTTACTCTGACTCGAAAACCCTTCACATCCACCTGCTTGAGAAGGGTTTCATGCCACACTATAATGTTTGGACCAAGCATGGAGAAAGAGGGGTTATGATGGAAGACAACGAAGAAGAAGAGGATGATGACAACTATCTGCCCCCTGAATACGGTGATGCTGCAACGGGGGAAGCTTAAGATCAAGAGGAACCAGACGATGTGCCCGATGATGATCTTCGTCGGGTCATTGTTGATGCAAAGAGACAATGCCAAAGTGAAAGAGAGAAGTTGAAGTTCGATCGCATGTTAGAGGATCACAAAAAAGGGTTGTACCCAAATTGAGAAGATGGCAACACGGTACCACACTGGAATTGCTGCAATGAAAGGCAGACAATGGTGTATCTGACAACGGATTTGAGAAGCTACTGAAAATATTGAAGAAGAAGCTTCCAAAGGATAACGAATTGCCTGACAGTACGTACGGAGCAAAGAAGGATCTATGCCCTCTAGGATTGGAGGTTTAGAAGATACATGCATGCCCTAATGACTGCATCCTCTACCACGGTGCGTACGAGGATTTGAATGCATGCCTGGTATCACTACTGGGATTTGCTTATTTGCCGTCTACCACGACAGACGGCAAAGGCAAGGATGGCGGACGACAAAGGCCTTTGCCGTCTGCCGCGGATGGCAAAAGGCTCCGGCAAAGTAGGCTACGGTAAAGAGCTTCTTTGCCGTCTGCTTCTGAAGTGGACGGCAAAGGGGCCTTTGCCATCAGCGGCTGACGGCAAAGAAAGCCGACGGCAATAAATGTGATGTTAGTCCGTTAGGCGGCTAACGGCAGCCTTTGCCGTCCGCCGCTGACGGCAAAGAGCATCCGGCCTTTGCCGTCCGCCGAATGACGTCACCTGGACGTCACTGCGGGACAGGCCTTTGCCGTCTGCCACTGTAGGCAAAGCCTTTGCCGTCCGCAGTTGTAGGCAAACTGACCAAATGGATCAGCTCCCAGGGAGCACAGGTGGCCGCCGCGTGGCTTCTTTGCCGTCCGCGGCAGACGGCAAAGGCGCCTTTGCCATCAGCGGCTGACGGCAAAGGTGCCACTTTTTTCTTTTTCTTTTTTAAATCCAACAATTTTCACAGCAAATATATGACATATATATATATATATATATATATATATATATATATATATATATATATATATTTCACAGGGCTATTTAACAGCAAACATATGACATATCCAGCAAATAAGTTTCATCGTGCATACATATATAGTTCCATCCATTCATACATAGCAAGTTGCAGATACACATTATTCCATCCATACATATTACAATGCAAAGTTTCATCAAGATAGCAAGTTCCATCATAGCAAGCTAGAAGAATACTAGAGGAGAATGAAAGAAAAAACAAGCACTCCATCATAGTAAGCTAGCTTCCGTGAAGTGAATGAAATCTGCAAAAAGGCAAATAAGAAAGTTAGAAAAAGGTGACTAGAAGAAGAAGTATATGCCATTTATGAGCTAACTTAGGTGAAATTGATCATTTATGAGCTAACTTAGTTGAAATGGATCGTTTATGAGCTAACCTAGGTGAAATAGATATCGTTTATGAGCTAACTTAGGTGTAATGCATCATTTTAGAGCTAACCTAGGTAAGATGGGTCATTTTGGAGCTAACCTATGTGAAATGGATCGTTTTTGACCTAAGTTAGGTGAAATGGACCGTTTATGAGCTAACCTAGGTGAAATAGATCGTTTATGAGCTAACTTTGGTAAAATGCATCATTTTAGAGCCAACCTAGGTGTGATGGGTCATTTTGGAGCTAAACTAGGTAAAATGGATCGTTTGTGAGCTAACCTAGGTGAAATGGATCGTTTATGAGCTAATCTAGGTAAAATGGGTCATTTTAGAGCTAACTTGGGTAAAATGCATCATTTTGGAGCTAACCTAGGTAAGATGGGTCATTTTGGAGCTAACCTAGGTAAAATGGGTCATTTTAGAGCTAACATAGGTAAAATGGATCATTTTGGAGTTAGTCTAGGTAAAATGGGTCATTTTAGAGCTAACTTGGGTAAAATGGATCATTTATGAGCTAACTAAGGTATAATGGGTCATTTTAGAGCTAACTTAGGTAAAATGGATTGTTTATGAGCGAACTAAGCTAATTATGCCATTTTTGAGGAAAAAAGCTAACTCTAGGTCATTGTGGTAAGCATATTGGAGGAAATAAGGCTAAGTCTAGGTCTTTATGCATTTGTTAAGCAAAACACTAGAAGAAACTTACCAGCGCCCACCATCTTTCAACACCTGCCATGACAAAGAGTAAACAAAATTAGTACAACATAAAAATAATACCGACATGAATAATAATATGTATATCACTTAAGTGTATCATCATCAAGTACAACATAAACAAATTGAATACCTGACACTACTAATAATCTCGATCACTATCATCAATAAATGCATAATCATCATCATCACTATAATCAATGACGGGATCATAGGGTTCAGTGGCATCAACATGTGGAAGGCCACCTTGACGTAATCGGTCTAGCATTGACAGGTCATCCACAGCAGTAACCTCTTCTTGTTCCAGCTCTTCTAGTTCCTCCTCTGGGTTGATGTCGGATTCACTGTTACTGTCTACTTCAATGTTTTGGGGTGAAGTATAACGGTTCTTGAAACGCTTTTTGGAAAGATGTGTCTCTTGGAAGAATTCTCCTTCATATGTGTCTGGGTTAATGTGAGGTTCATAATCCTCTTCCTTTGGGGGAGATAGTCTAGCGCGTGGCGGCACTTCATAAACGACATCCCAACCTTTCAGATTTGGATTAGTTTGGCAAGCCCACGGTAGATAGAATACTTGGGTCGCCTGTTGAGCCGTAATATAGACATCAGGAACATCTAAATGGGTGCTTTGTTTGATTTCAACTAGCCCTATATGTTCATGAGTCCTTCTAGTCTCCTTCGGCTGAAACCAATAACATTTGAAGAGTACGACATTCGGTGGATTGTCACCATAGAATAGAAGTTCATAAATTGCTTAATCTCTCCCATAATACTCGGTACCTCCTTCGCCGATAGCAGATACACAACAATTTGTAGACAGTCGGTCGGCCATAGTTAGCTCTTTGCCATAGGTATGAAAACGATACCCGTTGATGTCGTATTTGTCAAATGAACGGACCTTATAGTCAAAACCATTAGCGACTTGTCTCAATTCGGCGTCCATAGACTCTGAATTAGCCTACAAGTTTAATACGAAAGGATTGTTGCATTAGGCAGAAATTAGCGAATGAAATGAAATGGTCTAATAGAAATTACCATTTGTTTGAACCAAGAGATGAAACTGGGATAGCCGCCTCCTTGCTTTGCGAGAAGCTCATACTCTTCGACGGAATCCTTTTGGATCACCGCTCCATACGAGAATATGGCGACGTATCGACTGTATGAAATATCTAGGAATTAGAGCAGTTCAAAGGAAATAGAAGTTGCGAAACAATGTACCGAGAACTTACTCGATGTACGGCCGCACTTCTGTCAGGTTGTTGAAGATATACAACGTAATGGTCCGCCATTCTTCGTTATCCAAAGATACTGGTTTCGAACCACTGGCTGGTGCGAGATTCCCTTTGAATAGGTTGAGGTTGGATCCACCCTTTTGAGGTTCGTCAGCATTGTACCGAGGCTTCGGATTATGCAAATGACGATTTTTGGCTTCGTAGTGTGCTGTCACGAAGTTTGCCGCCTCCTCAGTGATGAATGCCTCAGCCATCGATGCTTCAATTCTATGTTTATTTTTACATTTTTGTCGAAGCGTCTTCTGCATCCTCTCAGTTGGGTAGCACCAACGATTTTGCACGGGCCCCCCCAATCTTGCCTCGGTCGGGAGATGCAAAATCAAATGCTGCATTGGATTAAAGAAGCCTGGTGGAAATATCTTCTCTAACTTGCAGATCAACTCCGGCGCCAACTCTTCCATTTGTTCTAGCATGCCAGGCGATAGTTCTTTCGCACAAAGAACACGGAAGAAATAGCTGAGTTCTGCCAGTACTAGCCATTCATCCTCAGGGATGAAGCCACGCAACATCACCGGCATTACCCGCTCAATTCATATGTGCCAATCATGACTCTTGAGACCAAATATCTTCAATTTATCAAGACTCGCTCCCCTCTTTAGATTCTTTGCATACCCATCGGGGAACATCAACTACATTTTCATCCACAAGATAATTTCCCTCATAGCTGGCCTTCCAAGATTGAACCATGCCTTTGGCTTCGTCCAGTTCTGCTTTCCTTTCGGTTCTTTCATGTTTTGTAACGGCCTATCACATAGCGCCTCCAGATCGACTCTAGCCTTAGTATTATCCTTTGACTTCCCATCTATGCCGAACAATGTACCAAAAAGTGCCTCAGCGATATTCTTCTCAGTGTGCATCACATCGATGTTGTGTGGGCAAAGGAGGTCTTTGAAGTAAGGCAGATCCCATAAGCATGTCTTGTGAGTCCAGGCGTGCTTAGAATTATACCCCTTGAAGTACCCTGGATGCTCTGGATCTCGCTCGAGAGCGTTTAACTGATCCAGGGTCTGTTGGCATGTCAACGCAGGTGGTGCAGAGTTTTTGACAACTCTACCTCTGATGAAGTTCTTCTTGTCTTTCCCGAACTTATGGCGAGGATCCAGGAACTGTCTATGCATGTCGAAGCAAGAAAACTTGCGACCGGCCTGAAGCCAACGAAACTCAAGAGCTCCCTTGCATGTGGGGCACGGGAACCTTCCATGCACACACCAGCCAACGAATAGCGCATACGCCGGCAAGTAATGCGTCGAGTACATGTACCAGACACGCATTATGAAGTTCCGTTTGCTATAGGCGTCGTATGTCTTGAACCCATTATCCCAGGCTTCTTGCAATTTGTCCTTAAGCGGCTGCATGTACATATTCATATTTTTCCCCGGATAGTTGGGCCCTGGAATTATCAACGTCAGGAAAATGTTCTTTCTTTGCATAATACGTCGGGGGGGGGGGGAGATTGAGTGGAAAGACAAATACGGGCCAACAACTGTATTGGGCTGCCGTCAGACCAAACACACTGAACACATCCGTGCTGATGCCGACTCGAGGATGCCTCGGATCTGCCGCTTTGTCATCATGTATTTCATCAAACTTTTTCCACGCAACACCATCCGATGTGTGTACGATCATCAGATTCCCATCTGCATCTAGTTCGGTTCTTTTGCCCGTTTTGTGCCATGTCATCTGTCTGGCCGTCTCTTCGACCATGAAAAGACGTTGAAGTCTTGGTACGATTGGCATATACCGAAGAACACTAACGGGGATTTTGGTCTGTGTCTTCTCACCCATACCGTTGTCTACCACAACATACCTGGAAGACTTGCAAATGGGACAATAGTTCAAGTCCACATAGTCAAGCCTAAATAAGACACATCCTTTCTCACACGCATGTATCTTCTCATAGGGCATCTTCAGTGCACGGAGGATTTTGTCCGACTAGTACAGGTTTGCAGGCATTACATGGCCTTTGGGTAGAAAGCGTCCAAATACTGTCATCATTGCGTCATAGCATTCTCTGCCCAAGTTGAACTGAGCCTTCAGAGCCATTACTTGTCAGATGGCATCCAACTGACAAAGCTCAGTGTGCTCATGGAGCGGACGTTTTGAAGACTCCAACATTTCATTAAAGGCCTTTGCAGATTCCTCCATCTCCTCGCCCGAATCCCGAGCATCATCGAAGTCTTGCACCATGTTTTCCATCCCAGTACCATGCTCGTCGGTGCGACGACGATCCACCTCAGCTCGGTTACGTTGAGCAGCCTCACCATGATATGTCCACAACGTATAATCGGGCATAAAACCACTCTTCTGCAGGTGTTTGCCCGTTTCAGCCTCTGTCCTCTTTTCCCAATTGCCACACCGTAAACAGGGGCACTAGGTTTTCCTCTGGCCATTTGCTAATGCCGCTTGCACAAACCCCTTGCTTTTCGTGAACCATTCAGTGCTCCATTTGTTCTGACCAGTGTGACCGGTGTACATCCACGCACGATCACTCATCTTGACTTTCAGAGCTACTGCACACACAACAAATATATTATATATATATATATATATATATATATATATAATTCACCATGTATATATGTTGGGGATCGTAGCAGAATTTTAAAATTTCCTACGCATCACCAAGATCCATCTATGGAGTATACTAGCAACGAGGGGAAAGGAGTGCATCTACATACCCTTGTAGATCGCGAGCGGAAGCGTTCAAGTGAACGAGGTTGATGGAGTCGTACTCGCCGTGATCCAAATCACCGATGACCGAGTGCCGAACGGACGGCACCTCCGCGTTCAACACACGTACGGAGCAGCGACGTCTCCTCCTTCTTGATCCAGCAAGGGGGAAGGAGAGGTTGATGGAGATCTAGCAGCACGACGGCGTGGTGGTGGATGTAGCGGGATCTCGGCAGGGCTTCGCCAAGCTTCTGCGAGAGGGAGAGGTGTTGCAGGGGGGAGAGGGAGGCGCCAGGGGCTGTGGTCTTGCTGACCTCCCTCCCCCCACTATATATAGGCCCCCTGGGAGGGGGGCGCCGGCCCTGGATCCCATCTGCATGGGGGGGGGGGGGCGGCGGCCAAGGGGGGAAGGGGGTGGCTTCCCCCACAAGCCAAAGGGGGGCGCCCCCCACCCCTAGGATTTCCAACCCTAGGCGCAGGGGGAGGCCCAAGGGGGGCGCCCCAGCCCACTAAGGGCTGGTTCCCTTCCCACTTCAGCCCATGGGGCCCTCCAGGATAGGTGGCCCCACCCGGTGGACCCCCGGGACCCTTCCGGTGGTCCCAGTACAATACCGATAACCCCCGAAACTTTCCCGGTGGCCGAAACTGGACTTCCTATATATAATTGTTCACCTCCGGACCATTCCAGAACTCCTCGTGACGTCCGGGATCTCATCCGGGACTCCGAACAACTTTCGGGTTTCCGCATACTAATATCTCTACAACCCTAGCGTCACCGAACCTTAAGTGTGTAGACCCTACGGGTTCGGGAGACATGCAGACATGACCGAGACGCCTCTCCGGTCAAGAAACAACAGCGGGATCTGGATACCCATGTTGGCTCCCACATGTTCCACGATGATGTCATCGAATGAACCATGATGTCTAGGATTCAATCAATCCCGTATACAATTCCCTTTGTCAATCGGTATGTTACTCGCCCGAGATTCGATCGTCGGTATCCCAATACCTTGTTCAGTCTCGTTACCGGCAAGTCTCTTTACTCGTATCGTAATGCATGATCCCGTGACTAAATCCTTAGTCACATTGAGCTCATTATGATGATGCATTACCGAGTGGGCCCAGAGATACCTCTCCGTCATACGGAGTGACAAATCCCAGTCTCGATCCGTGCCAACCCAACAGACACTTTTGGAGATACCCGTAGTGCACCTTTATAGTCACCCAGTTACGTTGTGACGTTTGGCACACCCAAAGCACTCCTACGGTATCCGGGAGTTGCACGATCTCATGGTCTAAGGAAATGATACTTGACATTGGAAAAGCTCTAGCAAACGAACTACACGATCTTTGCGCTATGCTTAGGATTGGGTCTTGTCCATCACATCATTCTCCTAATGATGTGATCCCGTTATCAATGACATCCAATGTCCATAGTCAGGAAACCATGACTATCTGTTGATCAACGAGCTAGTCAACTAGAGGCTTACTAGGGACATGTTGTGGTCTATGTATTCACACATGTATTACGATTTCCAGATAACACAATTATAGCATGAACAATAGACAATTATCATGAACAAAGAAATATAATAATAACCATTTATTATTGCCTCTAGGGCATATTTCCAACAGTCTCCCACTTGCACTAGAGTCAATAATCTAGTTACATTGTGATGAGTCGAACACCCATAGCGTTCTGGTGTTGATCATGTTTTGCTCTAGGGAGAGGTTTAGTCAACGGATCTGCTACATTCAGGTCCGTATGTACGTTACAAATATCTATGTCTCCATTCTGAACACTTTCACGAATGGAGTTGAAGCGACGCTTGATATGCCTGGTCTTCCTGTGAAACCTGGGCTCCTTGGCAAGGGCAATAGCTCCAGTGTTGTCACAGAAGAGATTCATCGGGCCCGACGCATTGGGAATCACCCCTAGGTCGGTAATGAACTCCTTTATCCAGACTGCTTCCTGTGCTGCCTCTGAGGCCGCCATGTACTCCGCTTCACATGTAGATCCCGCCACGACGCTTTGCTTGCAACTGCACCAGCTTACTGCCCCTCCATTCAAAACATACACGTATCCGGTTTGTGACTTAGTCATCCAGATCTGTGTCGAAGCTAGCGTCGATGTAACCCTTTACGACGAGCTCTTCGTCACCTCCATAAACGAGAAACATATCCTTAGTCCTTTTCAGGTACTTCAAAATATTCTTGACCGCTGTCTAGTGTTCCATGCCGGGATTGCTTTGGTACCTTCCTACCAAACTTACGGCAAGGTTTACATCAGGTCTGGTACACAGCATGGCATACATAATAGACCCTATGGCCGAGGCATAGCAGATGACACTCATCTTTTCTCTATCTTCTGCCGTGGTCGGGCATTGAGCCGTGCTCAATTGCACACCTTGCAATAGAGGCAAGAACCCCTTCTTGGACTGATCCATATTGAACTTCTTCAATATCTTGTCAAGGTACGTACTCTGTGAAAGACCAATGAAGCGTCTTGATCTATCTCTATAGATCTTGATGCCTAATATATAAGCAGCTTCTCCAAGGTCCTTCATTGAAAAACACTTATTCAAATAGGCCTTTATACTTTCCAAGAATTCTATATCATTTCCCATCAATAGTATGTCATCCACATATAATATGAGAAATGCTACAGAGCTCCCACTCACTTTCTTGTAAACACAGGCTTCTCCATAAGTCTGTGTAAACCCAAACGCTTTGATCATCTCATCAAAGCGAATGTTCCAACTCCGAGATGCTTGCACCAGCCCATAGATTGAGCGCTGGAGCTTGCATACTTTGTTAGCATTCTTAGGATCGACAAAACCTTCCGGCTGCATCATATACAATTCTTCCTTAAGGAAGCAGTTAAGGAATGCCGTTTTGACGTCCATTTTCCTTATTTCATAATCATAGAATGCGGCAATTGCTAACATGATTCGGACGGACTTCAGCTTCGCTACGGGTGAGAAAGTCTCATCGTAGTCAACCCCTTGAACTTGTCGATAACCCTTAGCGACAAGTCGAGCCTTATAGATGGTCACATTACCATCCGCGTCTGTCTTCTTCTTAAAGATCCATTTATTTTCTATGGCTCACCGATCATCGGGCAAGTCAGTCAAAGTCCATACTTCGTTTTCATACATGGATCCAATCTCAGATTTCATGGCTTCTTGCCATTTGTCAGAATCCGGGCCCGCCATCGCTTCTTCATAGTTCGAAGGTTCACCGTTGTCTAACAACATGATTTCCAGGACAGGGTTGCCGTACCACTCTGGTGCGGAACGTGTCCTTGTGGACCTACGAAGTTCAGTAGTAACTTGATCCGAAGCTTCATGATCATCATCATTAACTTCCTCCCCAGTCGGTGTAGGCACCACAGGAATATCTTCCCGCGCTGCGCTACTTTCCGGTTCGGAAGGGGTGACTATCACCTCATCAAGTTCCACTTTCCTCCCACTTACTTCCTTCGAGAGAAACTCTTTCTCCAGAAAGGACCCGTTCTTGGCAACGAAGATCTTGCCTTCGGATCTGAGGTAGAAGGTATACCCAATAGTTTCCTTAGGGTATCCTATGAAGACGCATTTCTCCGACTTGGGTTCGAGCTTTTCAGGTTGAAGTTTCTTGACATAAGCATCGCATCCCCAAATTTTAGAAACGACAGCTTAGGTTTCTTCCCAAACCATAATTCATATGGTGTCATCTCAACGGATTTCGACGGAGCCGTATTAAAGTGAATGCGGCAGTCTCTAAAGCATAGCCCCAAAATGAGAGCGGTAGATCGATAAGAGACGTCATAGATCGCACCATATCCAATAGAGTGCGATTACGACGTTCGGACACACCATTTCGCTGAGGTGTTCCAGGCGGCGTGAGTTGTGAAACTATTCCACATTTCCTTAAGTGTGTACCAAATTCGTGACTTAAATATTCTCCTCCACGATCTGATCGTAGGAACTTTATTTTCCTGTCACGTTGATTCTCAACCTCACTCTGAAATTCCTTGAACTTTTCAAAGGTTTCAGACTTGTGTTTCATTAGGTAGACATACCCATATCTACTTAAGTCATCAGTGAGAGTGAGAACATAACGATATCCTCCGCGAGCCTCAACACTCATTGGACCGCACACATCGGTATGTATGATTTCCAATAAATTGGTTGCTCGCTCCATTGTTCCGGAGAATGGAGTCTTGGTCATCTTACCCATGAGGCATGGTTCGCACGTGTCAAATGATTCGTAATCAAGAGACTCCAAAAGTCCATCTGCATGGAGCTTCTTCATGCGTTTGACACCAATGTGACCAAGGCGGCAGTGCCACAAGAATGTGGGACTATCGTTATCAACTTTACATCTTTTGGTATTCACACTATGAATATGTGTAACATCACGTTCGAGATTCATCAAGAATAAACCATTGACCAGCGGGGCATGACCATAAAACATATCTCTCATATAAATAGAACAACCATTATTCTTGGATTTAAATGAGTAGCCATCTCGAATTAACCGAGATCTAGATACAATGTTCATGCTCAAAGCTGGCACTAAATAACAATTATTGAGGTTTAAAACTAATCCCGTAGGTAAATGCAGAGGTAGCGTGCCGACGGCGATCACATCGACCTTGGAACCATTCCCGACGCGCATCGTCACCTCGTCCTTCGCCAGTCTCCGCTTATTCCGCAGCTCCTGTTTTGAGTTACAAATATGAGCAACCGCACCGGTATCAAATACCCAGGAGCTACTACGAGTACTGGTAAGGTACACATCAATTACATGTATATCACATATACCTTTGGTGTTGCCGGCCTTCTTGTCCGCTAAGTATTTGGGGCAGTTCCGCTTCTAGTGACCACTTCCTTTGCAATAAAAGCACTCAGTCTCAGGCTTGGGTCCATTCCTTGGCTTCTTCCTGGCAACTGGCTTACCGGGCGCGGCAACTCCCTTGCCGTCCTTCTTGAAGTTCTTCTTACCCTTGCCCTTCTTGAACTTAGTGGTTTTATTCACCATCAACACTTGATGTTCCTTTTTGATTTCCACCTCCGCTGATTTCAGCATTGAATATACCTCAGGAATGGTCTTTTCCATCCCGTGCATATTGAAGTTCATCACAAAGCTCTTGTAGCTCGGTGGAAGCGACTGAAGGATTCTGTCAATGACCGCGTCATCCGGGAGATTAACTCCCAGCTGAGACAAGCGGTTGTGTAACCCAGACATTCTGAGTATGTGTTCACTAACAGAACTATTTTCCTCCATTTTACAGCTGAAGAACTTGTCGGATACTTCATATCTCTTGAACCGGGCATGAGCTTGGAAAACCATTTTCAGCTCTTCGAACATCTCATATGCTCCATGTTTCTCAAAACGCTTTTGGAGCCCCGGTTCTAAGCTGTAAAGCATGCCGCACTGAACGAGGGAGTAATCATCAGCACGTGATTGCCAAGCGTTCATAACGTCTTGGTTCTCTGGGATGGGTGCTTCACCTAGCGGTGCTTCTAGGACATAATCTTTCTTGGCAGCTATGAGGATGATCCTCAGGTTCCGGACCCAGTCCGTATAGTTGCTGCCATCATCTTTCAGCTTGGTTTTCTATAGGAACGCGTTGAAGTTGAGGGCAACGTGGGCCATTTGATCTACAAGACATATTGTAAAGATTTTAGACTAAGTTCATGATAATTAAGTTCATCTAATCAAATTATTCAATGAACTCCCACTCAGATAGACATCCCTCTAGTCATCTAAGTGAAACATGATCCGAGTTAACTAGGCCGTGTCCGATCATCACGTGAGACGGACTAGTCAAGATCGGTGAACATCTCCATGTTGATCGTATCTTCTATACGACTCATGCTCGACCTTTTGGTCCTCCGTGTTCCGAGGCCATGTCTGTACATGCTAGGCTCGTCAAGTCAACCTAAGTGTATTGCGTGTGTTCCGAGGCCATGTCTGTACATGCTAGGCTCGTCAACACCCGTTGTATGCGACCGTTAGAATCTATCACACCCGATCATCATGTGGTGCTTCGAAACAACAAACCTTCACAACGGTGCACAGTTAGGGGGAACACTTTCTTGAAATTATTATAAGGGATCATCTTACTTACTACCGTCGTTCTAAGCAAATAAGATGCATAAACATGATAAACATCACATGCAATCAAATAGTGACATGATATGGCCAATATCATTTTGCTCCTTTGATCTCCATCTTCGGGGCGCCATGATCATCTTCGTCACCGGCATGACACCATGATCTCCATCATCATGATCTCCATCATTGTGTCTTCATGAAGTTGTCACGTCAACGATTACTTCTACTTCTATGGCTAACGCGTTTAGCAATAAAGTAAAGTAATTTACATGGCGTTATTCAATGACACGCAGATCATACAAAAAATAAAGACAACTCCTATGGCTCCTGCCGGTTGTCATACTCATCGACATGCAAGTCGTGATTCCTATTACAAGAATATGATCAATCTCATACATCACATATATCATTCATCACATCTTCTGGCCATATCACATCACAAGGCACATGCTGCAAAAACAAGTTAGACGTCCTCTAATTGTTGTTGCAAGTTTTTACGTGGCTTGTATAGGTTTCTAGCAAGAACGTTTCTTACCTACGTAAAACCACAACGTGATATGCCAATTTCTAATTACCCTTCATAAGGACCCTTTTCATCGAATCCGTTCCGACTAAAGTGGGAGAGACAGACACCCGCTAGCCACCTTATGCAACTAGTGCATGTCAGTCGATGGAACCTGTCTCACGTAAGCGTACGTGTAAGGTCGGTCCGGGCCCCTTCATCCCACAATACCGCCGAAACAAGATAAGACTAGTAGCGGCAAGAAGAATTGGCAACATCTACGCCCACAACTGCTTTGTGTTCTTCTCGTGCATAGTAACTACGCATAGGCCTGGCTCTGATACCACTGTTGGGGATCGTAGCAGAATTTTAAAATTTCCTACGCATCACCAAGATCCATCTATGGAGTATACTAGCAACGAGGGGAAAGGAGTGCATCTACATACCCTTGTAGATCGCGAGCGGAAGCGTTCAAGTGAACGAGGTTGATGGAGTCGTACTCGCCGTGATCCAAATCACCGATGACCGAGTGCCGAACGGACGGCACCTCCGCGTTCAACACACGTACGGAGCAGCGACGTCTCCTCCTTCTTGATCCAGCAAGGGGGAAGGAGAGGTTAATGGAGATCCAGCAGCACGACGGCGTGGTGGTGGATGTAGCGGGATCTCGGCAGGGCTTCGCCAAGCTTCTACGAGAGGGAGAGGTGTTGCAGGGGGAGAGGGAGGCGCCAGGGGCTGTGGTCTTCCTGCCCTCCCTCCCCCCCACTATATATAGGCCCCCTGGGAAGGGGGGCGCCGGCCCTGGATCCCATCTGCATGGGGGGGGGCAGCGGCCAAGGGGGGAAGGGGGTGGCTTTCCCCACAAGCCAAAGGGGGGCGCCCCCCACCCCTAGGGTTTCCAACCCTAGGCGCAGGGGGAGGCCCAAGGGGGGCGCCCCAGCCCACTAAGGGCTGGTTCCCTTCCCACTTCAGCCCATGGGGCCCTCTGGGATAGGTGGCCCCACCCGGTGGACCCCCGGGACCCTTCCGGTGGTCCCGGTACAATACCGATAACCCCCGAAACTTTCCCGGTGGCCAAAACTGGACTTCCTATATATAATTCTTCACCTCCGGACCATTCCGGAACTCCTCGTCACGTCCGGGATCTCATCCGGGACTCCGAACAACTTTCGGGTTTCCGCATACTAATATCTCTACAACCCTAGCGTCACCGAACCTTAAGTGTGTAGACCCTACGGGTTCGGGAGACATGCAGACATGACCGAGACGCCTCTCCGGTCAATAACCAACAGCGGGATCTGGATACCCATGTTGGCTCCCACATGTTCCACGATGATGTCATCGGATGGACCACGATCTCGAGGATTCAATCAATCCCGTACACAATTACCTTTGTCAATCGGTATGTTACTTGCCCGAGATTCGATCGTCGGTATCCCAATACCTTGTTCAATCTCGTTACCGGCAAGTCTCTTTACTCGTACCGTAATGCATGATCCCGTGACTAACTCCTTAGTCACATTGAAATCATTATGATGATGCATTACCGAGTGGGCCCAGAGATACCTCTCCGTCATACGGAGTGACAAATCCCAGTCTCGATCCGTGCCAACCCAACAGACACTTTTGGAGATACCCGTAGTGCACCTTTATAGTCACCCAGTTACGTTGTGACGTTTGGCACACCCAAAGCACTCCTACGGTATCCGGGAGTTGCACGATCTCATGGTCTAAGGAAATGATACTTGACATTGGAAAAGCTCTAGCAAACGAACTACACGATCTTTGCGCTATGCTTAGGATTGGGTCTTGTCCATCACATCATTCTCCTAATGATGTGATCCCGTTATCAATGACATCCAATGTCCATAGTCAGGAAACCATGACTATCTGTTGATCAACGAGCTAGTCAACTAGAGGCTTACTAGGGACATGTTGTGGTCTATGTATTCACACATGTATTACGATTTCCAGATAACACAATTATAGCATGAACAATAGACAATTATCATGAACAAAGAAATATAATAATAACCATTTATTATTGCCTCTAGGGCATATTTCCAACAGTCTCCCACTTGCACTAGAGTCAATAATCTTGTTACATTGTGATGAATCGAACACCCATAGCGTTCTGGTGTTGATCATGTTTTGCTCTAGGGAGAGGTTTAGTCAACGGATCTGCTACATTCAGGTCCGTATGTACTTTACAAATATCTATGTCTCCATTCTGAACACTTTCACGAATGGAGTTGAAGCGACGCTTGATATGCCTGGTCTTCCTGTGAAACCTGGGCTCCTTGGCAAGGGCAATAGCTCCAGTGTTGTCACAGAAGAGAGTCATCGGGCCCGACGCATTGGGAATCACCCCTAGGTCGGTAATGAACTCCTTTATCCAGACTGCTTCCTGTGCTGCCTCTGAGGCCGCCATGTACTCCACTTCACATGTAGATCCCGCCACGACGCTTTGCTTGCAACTGCACCAGCTTACTGCCCCTCCATTCAAAACATACACGTATCCGGTTTGTGACTTAGAGTCATCCAGATCTGTGTCGAAGCTAGCGTCGACGTAACCCTTTACAACGAGCTCTTCGTCACCTCCATAAACGAGAAACATATCCTTAGTCCTTTTCAGGTAGTTCAAGATATTCTTGACCGCTGTACAGTGTTCCATGCCGGGATTACTTTGGTACCTTCCTACCAAACTTACGGCAAGGTTTACATCAGGTATGGTACACAACATGGCATACATAATAGACCCTATGGCCGAGGCATAGGGGATGACACTCATCTTTTCTCTATCTTCTGCCGTGGTCGGGCATTGAGCCGTGCTCAATTGCACACCTTGCAATACAGGCAAGAACCCCTTCTTGGACTGATCCATATTGAACTTCTTCAATATCTTGTCAAGGTACGTACTCTGTGAAAGACCAATGAGGCGTCTTGATCTATCTCTATAGATCTTGATGCCTAATATATAAGCAGCTTCTCCAAGGTCCTTCATTGAAAAACACTTATTCAAATAGGCCTTTATACTTTCCAAGAATTCTATATCATTTCCCATCAATAGTATGCATCCACATATAATATGAGAAATGCTACAGAGCTCCCACTCACTTTCTTGTAAACACAGGCTTCTCCATAAGTCTGTGTAAAGCCAAACGCTTTGATCATCTCATCAAAGCGAATGTTCCAACTCCGAGATGCTTGCACCAGCCCATAGATTGAGCGCTGGAGCTTGCATACTTTGTTAGCATTCTTAGGATCGACAAAACCTTCCGGCTGCATCATATACAATTCTTCCTTAAGGAAGCCGTTAAGGAATGCCGTTTTGACGTCCATTTGCCATATTTCATAATCATAGAATGCGGCAATTGCTAACATGATTCGGACGGACTTCAGCTTCGCTACGGGTGAGAAAGTCTCATCGTAGTCAACCCCTTGAACTTGTCGATAACCCTTAGCGACAAGTCGAGCCTTATAGATGGTCACATTACCATCCGCGTCTGTCTTCTTCTTAAAGATCCATTTATTTTCTATGGCTCGCCGATCATCGGGCAAGTCAGTCAAAGTCCATACTTCGTTTTCATACATGGATCCTATCTCGGATTCCATGGCTTCTTGCCATTTGTCGGAATCCGGGCCCGCCATCGCTTCTTCATAGTTCGAAGGTTCACCGTTGTCTAACAACATGATTTCCAGGACAGGGTTGCCGTACCACTCTGGTGCGGAACGTGTCCTTGTGGACCTACGAAGTTCAGCAGTAACTTGATCCGAAGCTTCATGATCATCATCATTAACTTCCTCCCCAGTCGGTGTAGGCACCACAGGAATATCTTCCCGCGCTGCGCTACTTTCCGGTTCGGAAGGGGTGACTATCACCTCATCAAGTTCCACTTTCCTCCCACTTACTTCCTTCGAGAGAAACTCTTTCTCCAGAAAGGACCCGTTCTTGGCAACGAAGATCTTGCCTTCGGATCTGAGGTAGAAGGTATACCCAATAGTTTCCTTAGGGTATCCTATGAAGACGCATTTCTCCGACTTGGGTTCGAGCTTTTCAGGTTGAAGTTTCTTGACATAAGCATCGCATCCCCAAATTTTAGAAACGACAGCTTAGGTTTCTTCCCAAACCATAATTCATACGGTGTCATCTCAACGGATTTCGACGGAGCCGTATTAAAGTGAATGCGGCAGTCTCTAAAGCATAGCCCCAAAATGAGAGCGGTAGATCGATAAGAGACGTCATAGATCGCACCATATCCAATAGAGTGCGATTACGACGTTCGGACACACCATTTCGCTGAGGTGTTCCAGGCGGCGTGAGTTGTGAAACTATTCCACATTTCCTTAAGTGTGTACCAAATTCGTGACTTAAATATTCTCCTCCACGATCTGATCGTAGGAACTTTATTTTCCTGTCACGTTGATTCTCAACCTCACTCTGAAATTCCTTGAACTTTTCAAAGGTTTCAGACTTGTGTTTCATTAGGTAGACATACCCATATCTACTTAAGTCATCAGTGAGAGTGAGAACATAACGATATCCTCCGCGAGCCTCAACACTCATTGGACCGCACACATCGGTATGTATGATTTCCAATAAATTGGTTGCTCGCTCCATTGTTCCGGAGAATGGAGTCTTGGTCATCTTACCCATGAGGCATGGTTCGCACGTGTCAAATGATTCGTAATCAAGAGACTCCAAAAGTCCATCTGCATGGAGCTTCTTCATGCGTTTGACACCAATGTGACCAAGGCGGCAGTGCCACAAGAATGTGGGACTATCGTTATCAACTTTACATCTTTTGGTATTCACACTATGAATATGTGTAACATCACGTTCGAGATTCATCAAGAATAAACCATTGACCAGCGGGGCATGACCATAAAACATATCTCTCATATAAATAGAACAACCATTATTCTTGGATTTAAATGAGTAGCCATCTCGAATTAACCGAGATCTAGATACAATGTTCATGCTCAAAGCTGGCACTAAATAACAATTATTGAGGTTTAAAACTAATCCCGTAGGTAAATGCAGAGGTAGCGTGCCGACGGCGATCACATCGACCTTGGAACCATTCCCGACGCGCATCGTCACCTCGTCCTTCGCCAGTCTCCGCTTATTCCGCAGCTCCTGTTTTGAGTTACAAATATGAGCAACCGCACCGGTATCAAATACCCAGGAGCTACTACGAGTACTGGTAAGGTACACATCAATTACATGTATATCACATATACCTTTGGTGTTGCCGGCCTTCTTGTCCGCTAAGTATTTGGGGCAGTTCCACTTCCAGTGACCACTTCCTTTGCAATAAAAGCACTCAGTCTCAGGCTTGGGTCCATTCCTTGGCTTCTTCCTGGCAACTGGCTTACCGGGCGCGGCAACTCCCTTGCCGTCCTTCTTGAAGTTCTTCTTACCCTTGCCCTTCTTGAACTTAGTGGTTTTATTCACCATCAACACTTGATGTTCCTTTTTGATTTCCACCTCCGCTGATTTCAGCATTGAATATACCTCAGGAATGGTCTTTTCCATCCCGTGCATATTGAAGTTCATCACAAAGCTCTTGTAGCTCGGTGGAAGCGACTGAAGGATTCTGTCAATGACCGCGTCATCCGGGAGATTAACTCCCAGCTGAGACAAGCGGTTGTGTAACCCAGACATTCTGAGTATGTGTTCACTAACAGAACTATTTTCCTCCATTTTACAGCTGAAGAACTTGTCGGAGACTTCATATCTCTTGAACCGGGCATGAGCTTGGAAAACCATTTTCAGCTCTTCGAACATCTCATATGCTCCATGTTTCTCAAAACGCTTTTGGAGCCCCGGTTCTAAGCTGTAAAGCATGCCGCACTGAACGAGGGAGTAATCATCAGCACGTGATTGCCAAGCGTTCATAACGTCTTGGTTCTCTGGGATGGGTGCTTCACCTAGCGGTGCTTCTAGGACATAATCTTTCTTGGCAGCTATGAGGATGATCCTCAGGTTCCGGACCCAGTCCGTATAGTTGCTGCCATCATCTTTCAGCTTGGTTTTCTATAGGAACGCGTTGAAGTTGAGGGCAACGTGGGCCATTTGATCTACAAGACATATTGTAAAGATTTTAGACTAAGTGCATGATAATTAAGTTCATCTAATCAAATTATTCAATGAACTCCCACTCAGATAGACATCCCTCTAGTCATCTAAGTGAAACATGATCCGAGTTAACTAGGCCGTGTCCGATCATCACGTGAGACGGACTAGTCAAGATCGGTGAACATCTCCATGTTCATCGTATCTTCTATACGACTCATGCTCGACCTTTCGGTCCTCCGTGTTCCGAGGCCATGTCTGTACATGCTAGGCTCGTCAAGTCAACCTAAGTGTATTGCGTGTGTTCCGAGGCCATGTCTGTACATGCTAGGCTTGTCAACACCCGTTGTATGCGAACGTTAGAATCTATCACACCCGATCATCATGTGGTGCTTCGAAACAACAAACCTTCGCAACGGTGCACAGTTAGGGGGAACACTTTCTTGAAATTATTATAAGGGATCATCTTACTTACTACCGTCGTTCTAAGCAAATAAGATGCATAAACATGATAAACATCACATGCAATCAAATAGTGACATGATATGGCCAATATCATTTTGCTCCTTTGATCTCCATCTTCGGGGCGCCATGATCATCTTCGTCACCGGCATGACACCATGATCTCCATCATCATGATCTCCATCATTGTGTCTTCATGAAGTTGTCACGCCAACGATTACTTCTACTTCTATGGCTAACGCGTTTAGCAATAAAGTAAAGTAATTTACATGGCGTTATTCAATGACACGCAGATCATACAAAAAATAAAGACAACTCCTATGGCTCCTGCCGGTTGTCATACTCATCGACATGCAAGTCGTGATTCCTATTACAAGAATATGATCAATCTCATACATCACATATATCATTCATCACATCTTCTGGCCATATCACATCACAAGGCACATGCTGCAAAAACAAGTTAGACGTCCTCTAATTGTTGTTGCAAGTTTTTACGTGGCTTGTATAGGTTTCTAGCAAGAACGTTTCTTACCTACGTAAAACCACAACGTGATATGCCAATTTCTAATTACCCTTCATAAGGACCCTTTTCATCGAATCCGTTCCGACTAAAGTGGGAGAGACAGACACCCGCTAGCCACCTTATGCAACTAGTGCATGTCAGTCGATGGAACCTGTCTCACGTAAGCGTACGTGTAAGGTCGGTCTGGGCCCCTTCATCCCACAATACCGCCGAAACAAGATAAGACTAGTAGCGGCAAGAAGAATTGGCAACATCTACGCCCACAACTGCTTTGTGTTCTTCTCGTGCATAGTAACTACGCATAGGCCTGGCTCTGATACCACTGTTGGGGATCGTAGCAGAATTTTAAAATTTCCTACGCATCACCAAGATCCATCTATGGAGTATACTAGCAACGAGGGGAAAGGAGTGCATCTACATACCCTTGTAGATCGCGAGCGGAAGCGTTCAAGTGAACGAGGTTGATGGAGTCGTACTCGCCGTGATCCAAATCACCGATGACCGAGTGCCGAACGGATGGCACCTCCGCGTTCAACACACGTACGGAGCAGCGACGTCTCCTCCTTCTTGATCCAGCAAGGGGAAGGAGAGGTTAATGGAGATCCAGCAGCACGACGGCGTGGTGGTGGATGTAGCGGGATCTCGGCAGGGCTTCGCCAAGCTTCTATGAGAGGGAGAGGTGTTGCAGGGGGAGAGGGAGGCGCCAGGGGCTGTGGTCTTGCTTCCCTCCCTCCCCCCCACTATATATAGGCCCCCTGGGAGGGGGGGCGCCGGCCCTGGATCCCATCTGCATGGGGGGGGCAGCGGCCAAGGGGGGAAGGGGGTGGCTTCCCCCACAAGCCAAAGGGGGGCGCCCCCCACCCGTAGGGTTTCCAACCCTAGGCGCAGGGGGAGGCCCAAGGGGGGCGCCCCAGCCCACTAAGGGCTGGTTCCCTTCCCACTTCAGCCCATGGGGCCCTCCGGGATAGGTGGCCCCACCCGGTGGACCCCCGGGACCCTTCCGGTGGTCCCGGTACAATACCGATAACCCCCGAAACTTTCCCGGTGGCCAAAACTGGACTTCCTATATATAATTCTTCACCTCCGGACCATTCCGGAACTCCTCGTCACGTCCGGGATCTCATCCGGGACTCCGAACAACTTTCGGGTTTCCGCATACTAATATCTCTACAACCCTAGCGTCACCGAACCTTAAGTGTGTAGACCCTACGGGTTCGGGAGACATGCAGACATGACCGAGACGCCTCTCCGGTCAATAACCAACAGCGGGATCTGGATACCCATGTTGGCTCCCACATGTTCCACGATGATGTCATCGGATGAACCACGATCTCGAGGATTCAATCAATCCCGTACACAATTCCCTTTGTCAATCGGTATGTTACTTGCCCGAGATTCGATTGTCGGTATCCCAATACCTTGTTCAATCTCGTTACCGGCAAGTCTCTTTACTCGTACCGTAATGCATGATCCCGTGACTAACTCCTTAGTCACATTGAAATCATTATGATGATGCATTACCGAGTGGGCCCAGAGATACCTCTCCGTCATACGGAGTGACAAATCCCAGTCTCCATCCGTGCCAACCCAACAGACACTTTTGGAGATACCCGTAGTGCACCTTTATAGTCACCCAGTTACGTTGTGACGTTTGGCACACCCAAAGCACTCCTACGGTATCCGGGAGTTGCACGATCTCATGGTCTAAGGAAATGATACTTGACATTGGAAAAGCTCTAGCAAACGAACTACACGATCTTTGCGCTATGCTTAGGATTGGGTCTTGTCCATCACATCATTCTCCTAATGATGTGATCCCGTTATCAATGACATCCAATGTCCATAGTCAGGAAACCATGACTATCTGTTGATCAACGAGCTAGTCAACTAGAGGCTTACTAGGGACATGTTGTGGTCTATGTATTCACACATGTATTACGATTTCCAGATAACACAATTATAGCATGAACAATAGACAATTATCATGAACAAAGAAATATAATAATAACCATTTATTATTGCCTTTAGGGCATATTTCCAACAGTCTCCCACTTGCACTAGAGTCAATAATCTTGTTACATTGTGATGAATCGAACACCCATAGCGTTCTGGTGTTGATCATGTTTTGCTCTAGGGAGAGGTTTAGTCAACGGATCTGCTACATTCAGGTCCGTATGTACTTTACAAATATCTATGTCTCCATTCTGAACACTTTCACGAATGGAGTTGAAGCGACGCTTGATATGCCTGGTCTTCCTGTGAAACCTGGGCTCCTTGGCAAGGGCAATAGCTCCAGTGTTGTCACAGAAGAGAGTCATCGGGCCCGACGCATTGGGAATCACCCCTAGGTCGGTAATGAACTCCTTTATCCAGACTGCTTCCTGTGCTGCCTCTGAGGCCGCCATGTACTCCGCTTCACATGTAGATCCCGCCACGACGCTTTGCTTGCAACTGCACCAGCTTACTGCCCCTCCATTCAAAACATACACGTATCCGGTTTGTGACTTAGAGTCATCCAGATCTGTGTCGAAGCTAGCGTCGACGTAACCCTTTACGACGAGCTCTTCGTCACCTCCATAAACGAGAAACATATCCTTAGTCCTTTTCAGGTACTTCAAGATATTCTTGACCGCTGTCCAGTGTTCCATGCCAGGATTACTTTGGTACCTTCCTACCAAACTTACGGCAAGGTTTACATCAGGTCTGGTACACAACATGGCATACATAATAGACCCTATGGCCGAGGCATAGGGGATGACACTCATCTTTTCTCTATCTTCTGCCGTGGTCGGGCATTGAGCCGTGCTCAATTGCACACCTTGCAATACAGGCAAGAACCCCTTTTGGACTGATCCATATTGAACTTCTTCAATATCTTGTCAAGGTACGTACTCTGTGAAAGACCAATGAGGCGTCTTGATCTATCTCTATAGATCTTGATGCCTAATATATAAGCAGCTTCTCCAAGGTCCTTCATTGAAAAACACTTATTCAAATAGGCCTTTATACTTTCCAAGAATTCTATATCATTTCCCATTAATAGTATGTCATCCACATATAATATGAGAAATGCTAAAGAGCTCCCACTCACTTTCTTGTAAACACAGGCTTCTCCATAAGTCTGTGTAAACCCAAACGCTTTGATCATCTCAACAAAGCGAATGTTCCAACTCCGAGATGCTTGCACCAGCCCATAGATTGAGCGCTGGAGCTTGCATACTTTGTTAGCATTCTTAGGATCGACAAAACATTCCGGCTGCATCATATACAATTCTTCCTTAAGGAAGCCGTTAAGGAATGCCGTTTTGACGTCCATTTGCCATATTTCATAATCATAGAATGCGGCAATTGCTAACATGATTCGGACGGACTTCAGCTTCGCTACGGGTGAGAAAGTCTCATCGTAGTCAACCCCTTGAACTTGTCGATAACCCTTAGCGACAAGTCGAGCCTTATAGATGGTCACATTACCATCCGCGTCTGTCTTCTTCTTAAAGATCCATTTATTTTCTATGGCTCGCCGATCATCGGGCAAGTCAGTCAAAGTCCATACTTCGTTTTCATACATGGATCCTATCTCGGATTCCATGGCTTCTTGCCATTTGTCGGAATCCGGGCCCGCCATCGCTTCTTCATAGTTCGAAGGTTCACCGTTGTCTAACAACATGATTTCCAGGACAGGGTTGCCGTACCACTCTGGTGCGGAACGTGTCCTTGTGGACCTACGAAGTTCAGCAGTAACTTGATCCGAAGCTTCATGATCATCATCATTAACTTCCTCCCCAGTCGGTGTAGGCACCACAGGAATATCTTCCCGCGCTGCGCTACTTTTCGGTTCGGAAGGGGTGACTATCACCTCATCAAGTTCCACTTTCCTCCCACTTACTTCCTTCGAGAGAAACTCTTTCTCCAGAAAGGACCCGTTCTTGGCAACGAAGATCTTGCCTTCGGATCTGAGGTAGAAGGTATACCCAATAGTTTCCTTAGGGTATCCTATGAAGACGCATTTCTCCGACTTGGGTTCGAGCTTTTCAGGTTGAAGTTTCTTGACATAAGCATCGCATCCCCAAACTTTTAGAAACGACAGCTTAGGTTTCTTCCCAAACCATAATTCATACGGTGTCATCTCAACGGATTTCGACGGAGCCGTATTAAAGTGAATGCGGCAGTCTCTAAAGCATAGCCCCAAAATGAGAGCGGTAGATCGATAAGAGACGTCATAGATCGCACCATATCCAATAGAGTGCGATTACGACGTTCGGACACACCATTTCGCTGAGGTGTTCCAGGCGGCGTGAGTTGTGAAACTATTCCACATTTCCTTAAGTGTGTACCAAATTCGTGACTTAAATATTCTCCTCCACGATCTGATCGTAGGAACTTTATTTTCCTGTCACGTTGATTCTCAACCTCACTCTGAAATTCCTTGAACTTTTCAAAGGTTTCAGACTTGTGTTTCATTAGGTAGACATACCCATATCTACTTAAGTCATCAGTGAGAGTGAGAACATAACGATATCCTCCGCGAGCCTCAACACTCATTGGACCGCACACATCGGTATGTATGATTTCCAATAAATTGGTTGCTCGCTCCATTGTTCCGGAGAATGGAGTCTTGGTCATCTTACCCATGAGGCATGGTTCGCACGTGTCAAATGATTCGTAATCAAGAGACTCCAAAAGTCCATCTGCATGGAGCTTCTTCATGCGTTTGACACCAATGTGACCAAGGCGGCAGTGCCACAAGAATGTGGGACTATCGTTATCAACTTTACATCTTTTGGTATTCACACTATGAATATGTGTAACATCACGTTCGAGATTCATCAAGAATAAACCATTGACCAGCGGGGCATGACCATAAAACATATCTCTCATATAAATAGAACAACCATTATTCTTGGATTTAAATGAGTAGCCATCTCGAATTAACCGAGATCTAGATACAATGTTCATGCTCAAAGCTGGCACTAAATAACAATTATTGAGGTTTAAAACTAATCCCGTAGGTAAATGCAGAGGTAGCGTGCCGACGGCGATCACATCGACCTTGGAACCATTCCCGACGCGCATCGTCACCTCGTCCTTCGCCAGTCTCCGCTTATTCCGCAGCTCCTGTTTTGAGTTACAAATATGAGCAACCGCACCGGTATCAAATACCCAGGAGCTACTACGAGTACTGGTAAGGTACACATCAATTACATGTATATCACATATACCTTTGGTGTTGCCGGCCTTCTTGTCCGCTAAGTATTTGGGGCAGTTCCGCTTCTAGTGACCACTTCCTTTGCAATAAAAGCACTCAGTCTCAGGCTTGGGTCCATTCCTTGGCTTCTTCCTGGCAACTGGCTTACCGGGCGCGGCAACTCCCTTGCCGTCCTTCTTGAAGTTCTTCTTACCCTTGCCCTTCTTGAACTTAGTGGTTTTATTCACCATCAACACTTGATGTTCCTTTTTGATTTCCACCTCCGCTGATTTCAGCATTGAATATACCTCAGGAATGGTCTTTTCCATCCCGTGCATATTGAAGTTCATCACAAAGCTCTTGTAGCTCGGTGGAAGCGACTGAAGGATTCTGTCAATGACCGCGTCATCCGGGAGATTAACTCCCAGCTGAGACAAGCGGTTGTGTAACCCAGACATTCTGAGTATGTGTTCACTAACAGAACTATTTTCCTCCATTTTACAGCTGAAGAACTTGTCGGATACTTCATATCTCTTGAACCGGGCATGAGCTTGGAAAACCATTTTCAGCTCTTCGAACATCTCATATGCTCCATGTTTCTCAAAACGCTTTTGGAGCCCCGGTTCTAAGCTGTAAAGCATGCCGCACTGAACGAGGGAGTAATCATCAGCACGTGATTGCCAAGCGTTCATAACGTCTTGGTTCTCTGGGATGGGTGCTTCACCTAGCGGTGCTTCTAGGACATAATCTTTCTTGGCAGCTATGAGGATGATCCTCAGGTTCCGGACCCAGTCCGTATAGTTGCTGCCATCATCTTTCAGCTTGGTTTTCTATAGGAACGCGTTGAAGTTGAGGGCAACGTGGGCCATTTGATCTACAAGACATATTGTAAAGATTTTAGACTAAGTTCATGATAATTAAGTTCATCTAATCAAATTATTCAATGAACTCCCACTCAGATAGACATCCCTCTAGTCATCTAAGTGAAACATGATCCGAGTTAACTAGGCCGTGTCCGATCATCACGTGAGACGGACTAGTCAAGATCGGTGAACATCTCCATGTTCATCGTATCTTCTATACGACTCATGCTCGACCTTTCGGTCCTCCGTGTTCCGAGGCCATGTCTGTACATGCTAGGCTCGTCAAGTCAACCTAAGTGTATTGCGTGTGTTCCGAGGCCATGTCTGTACATGCTAGGCTTGTCAACACCCGTTGTATGCGAACGTTAGAATCTATCACACCCGATCATCATGTGGTGCTTCGAAACAACAAACCTTCGCAACGGTGCACAGTTAGGGGGAACACTTTCTTGAAATTATTATAAGGGATCATCTTACTTACTACCGTCGTTCTAAGCAAATAAGATGCATAAACATGATAAACATCACATGCAATCAAATAGTGACATGATATGGCCAATATCATTTTGCTCCTTTGATCTCCATCTTCGGGGCGCCATGATCATCTTCGTCACCGGCATGACACCATGATCTCCATCATCATGATCTCCATCATTGTGTCTTCATGAAGTTGTCACGCCAACGATTACTTCTACTTCTATGGCTAACGCGTTTAGCAATAAAGTAAAGTAATTTACATGGCGTTATTCAATGACACGCAGATCATACAAAAAATAAAGACAACTCCTATGGCTCCTGCCGGTTGTCATACTCATCGACATGCAAGTCGTGATTCCTATTACAAGAATATGATCAATCTCATACATCACATATATCATTCATCACATCTTCTGGCCATATCACATCACAAGGCACATGCTGCAAAAACAAGTTAGACGTCCTCTAATTGTTGTTGCAAGTTTTTACGTGGCTTGTATAGGTTTCTAGCAAGAACGTTTCTTACCTACGTAAAACCACAACGTGATATGCCAATTTCTAATTACCCTTCATAAGGACCCTTTTCATCGAATCCGTTCCGACTAAAGTGGGAGAGACAGACACCCGCTAGCCACCTTATGCAACTAGTGCATGTCAGTCGATGGAACCTGTCTCACGTAAGCGTACGTGTAAGGTCGGTCCGGGCCCCTTCATCCCACAATACCGCCGAAACAAGATAAGACTAGTAGCGGCAAGAAGAATTGGCAACATCTACGCCCATAACTGCTTTGTGTTCTTCTCGTGCATAGTAACTACGCATAGGCCTGGCTCTGATACCACTGTTGGGGATCGTAGCAGAATTTTAAAATTTCCTACGCATCACCAAGATCCATCTATGGAGTATACTAGCAACGAGGGGAAAGGAGTGCATCTACATACCCTTGTAGATCGCGAGTGGAAGCGTTCAAGTGAACGAGGTTGATGGAGTCGTACTCGCCGTGATCCAAATCACCGATGACCGAGTGCCGAACGGACGGCACCTCCGCGTTCAACACACGTACGGAGCAGCGACGTCTCCTCCTTCTTGATCCAGCAAGGGGGAAGGAGAGGTTAATGGAGATCCAGCAGCACGACGGCGTGGTGGTGGATGTAGCGGGATCTCGGCAGGGCTTCGCCAAGCTTCTGCGAGAGGGAGAGGTGTTGCAGGGGGAGAGGGAGGCGCCAGGGGCTGTGGTCTTGCTGCCCTCCCTTCCCCCACTATATATAGGCCCCCTGGGAGGGGGGGCGCCGGCCCTGGATCCCATCTGCATGGGGGGGCAGCGGCCAAGGGGGGAAGGGGGTGGCTTCCCCCACAAGCCAAAGGGGGGCGCCCCCCACCCCTAGGGTTTCCAACCCTAGGCGCAGGGGGAGGCCCAAGGGGGGCGCCCCAGCCCACTAAGGGCTGGTTCCCTTCCCACTTCAGCCCATGGGGCCCTCCGGGATAGGTGGCCCCACCCGGTGGACCCCCGGGACCCTTCCGGTGGTCCCGGTACAATACCGATAACCCCCAAAACTTTCCCGGTGGCCAAAAATGGACTTCCTATATATAATTCTTCACCTCCGGACCATTCCGGAACTCCTCGTCACGTCCGGGATCTCATCCGGGACTCCGAACAACTTTTGGGTTTCCGCATACTAATATCTCTACAACCCTAGCGTCACCGAACCTTAAGTGTGTAGACCCTACGGGTTCGGGAGACATGCAGACATGACCGAGACGCCTCTCCGGTCAATAACCAACAGCGGGATCTGGATACCCATGTTGGCTCCCACATGTTCCACGATGATGTCATCGGATGAACCACGATCTCGAGGATTCAATCAATCCCGTACACAATTCCCTTTGTCAATCGGTATGTTACTTGCCCGAGATTCGATCGTCGGTATCCCAATACCTTGTTCAATCTCGTTACCGGCAAGTCTCTTTACTCGTACCGTAATGCATGATCCCGTGACAAACTCCTTAGTCACATTGAAATCATTATGATGATGCATTACCGAGTGGGCCCAGAGATACCTCTCCGTCATACGGAGTGACAAATCCCAGTCTCCATCCGTGCCAACCCAACAGACACTTTTGGAGATACCCGTAGTGCACCTTTATAGTCACCCAGTTACGTTGTGACGTTTGGCACACCCAAAGCACTCCTACGGTATGCGGGAGTTGCACGATCTCATGGTCTAAGGAAATGATACTTGACATTGGAAAAGCTCTAGCAAACGAACTACACGATCTTTGCGCTATGCTTAGGATTGGGTCTTGTCCATCACATCATTCTCCTAATGATGTGATCCCGTTATCAATGACATCCAATGTCCATAGTCAGGAAACCATGACTATCTGTTGATCAACGAGCTAGTCAACTAGAGGCTTACTAGGGACATGTTGTGGTCTATGTATTCACACATGTATTACGATTTCCAGATAACACAATTATAGCATGAACAATAGACAATTATCATGAACAAAGAAATATAATAATAACCATTTATTATTGCCTCTAGGGCATATTTCCAACAGTCTCCCACTTGCACTAGAGTCAATAATCTTGTTACATTGTGATGAATCGAACACCCGTAGCGTTCTGGTGTTGATCATGTTTTGCTCTAGGGAGAGGTTTAGTCAACGGATCTGCTACATTCAGGTCCGTATGTACTTTACAAATATCTATGTCTCCATTCTGAACACTTTCACGAATGGAGTTGAAGCGACGCTTGATATGCCTGGTCTTCCTGTGAAACCTGGGCTCCTTGGCAAGGGCAATAGCTCCAGTGTTGTCACAGAAGAGAGTCATCGGGCCCGACGCATTGGGAATCACCCCTAGGTCGGTAATGAACTCCTTTATCCAGACTGCTTCCTGTGCTGCCTCTGAGGCCGCCATGTACTCCGCTTCACATGTAGATCCCGCCACGACGCTTTGCTTGCAACTGCACCAGCTTACTGCCCCTCCATTCAAAACATACACGTATCCGGTTTGTGACTTAGAGTCATCCAGATCTGTGTCGAAGCTAGCGTCGACGTAACCCTTTACGACGAGCTCTTCGTCACCTCCATAAACGAGAAACATATCCTTAGTCCTTTTCAGGTACTTCAAGATATTCTTGACCGCTGTCCAGTGTTCCATGCCGGGATTACTTTGGTACCTTCCTACCAAACTTACGGCAAGGTTTACATCAGGTCTGGTACACAGCATGGCATACATAATAGACCCTATGGCCGAGGCATAGGGGATGACACTCATCTTTTCTCTATCTTCTGTCGTGGTCGGGCATTGAGCCGTGCTCAATTGCACACCTTGCAATACAGGCAAGAACCCCTTCTTGGACTGATCCATATTGAACTTCTTCAATATCTTGTCAAGGTACGTACTCTGTGAAAGACCAATGAGGCGTCTTGATCTATCTCTATAGATCTTGATGCCTAATATATAAGCAGCTTCTCCAAGGTCCTTCATTGAAAAACACTTATTCAAATAGGCCTTTATACTTTCCAAGAATTCTATATCATTTCCCATCAATAGTATGTCATCCACATATAATATGAGAAATGCTACAGAGCTCCCACTCACTTTCTTGTAAACACAGGCTTCTCCATAAGTCTGTGTAAACCCAAACGCTTTGATCATCTCATCAAAGCGAATGTTCCAACTCCGAGATGCTTGCACCAGCCCATAGATTGATCGCTGGAGCTTGCATACTTTGTTAGCATTCTTAGGATCGACAAAACCTTCCGGCTGCATCATATACAATTCTTCCTTAAGGAAGCCGTTAAGGAATGCCGTTTTGACGTCCATTTGCCATATTTCATAATCATAGAATGCGGCAATTGCTAACATGATTCGGACGGACTTCAGCTGCGCTACGGGTGAGAAAGTCTCATTGTAGTCAACCCCTTGAACTTGTCGATAACCCTTAGCGACAAGTCGAGCCTTATAGATGGTCACATTACCATCCGCGTCTGTCTTCTTCTTAAAGATCCATTTATTTTCTATGGCTCGCCGATCATCGGGCAAGTCAGTCAAAGTCCATACTTCGTTTTCATACATGGATCCTATCTCGGATTCCATGGCTTCTTGCCATTTGTCGGAATCCGGGCCCGCCATCGCTTCTTCATAGTTCGAAGGTTCACCGTTGTCTAACAACATGATTTCCAGGACAGGGTTGCCGTACCACTCTGGTGCGGAACGTGTCCTTGTGGACCTACGAAGTTCAGCAGTAACTTGATCCGAAGCTTCATGATCATCATCATTAACTTCCTCCCCAGTCGGTGTAGGCACCACAGGAATATCTTCCCGCGCTGCGCTACTTTCCGGTTCGGAAGGGGTGACTATCACCTCATCAAATTCCACTTTCCTCCCACTTACTTCCTTCGAGAGAAACTCTTTCTCCAGAAAGGACCCGTTCTTGGCAACGAAGATCTTGCCTTCGGATCTGAGGTAGAAGGTATACCCAATAGTTTCCTTAGGGTATCCTATGAAGACGCATTTCTCCGACTTGGGTTCGAGCTTTTCAGGTTGAAGTTTCTTGACATAAGCATCGCATCCCCAAACTTTTAGAAACGACAGCTTAGGTTTCTTCCCAAACCATAATTCATATGGTGTCATCTCAACGGATTTCGACGGAGCCGTATTAAAGTGAATGCGGCAGTCTCTAAAGCATAGCCCCAAAATGAGAGCGGTAGATCGATAAGAGACGTCATAGATCGCACCATATCCAATAGAGTGCGATTACGACGTTCGGACACACCATTTCACTGAGGTGTTCCAGGCGGCGTGAGTTGTGAAACTATTCCACATTTCCTTAAGTGTGTACCAAATTCGTGACTTAAATATTCTCCTCCACGATCTGATCGTAGGAACTTTATTTTCCTGTCACGTTGATTCTCAACCTCACTCTGAAATTCCTTGAACTTTTCAAAGGTTTCAGACTTGTGTTTCATTAGGTAGACATACCCATATCTACTTAAGTCATCAGTGAGAGTGAGAACATAACGATATCCTCCGCGAGCCTCAACACTCATTGGACCGCACACATCGGTATGTATGATTTCCAATAAATTGGTTGCTCGCTCCATTGTTCCGGAGAATGGAGTCTTGGTCATCTTACCCATGAGGCATGGTTCGCACGTGTCAAATGATTCGTAATCAAGAGACTCCAAAAGTCCATCTGCATGGAGCTTCTTCATGCGTTTGACACCAATGTGACCAAGGCGGCAGTGCCACAAGAATGTGGGACTATCGTTATCAACTTTACATCTTTTGGTATTCACACTATGAATATGTGTAACATCACGTTCGAGATTCATCAAGAATAAACCATTGACCAGCGGGGCATGACCATAAAACATATCTCTCATATAAATAGAACAACCATTATTCTTGGATTTAAATGAGTAGCCATCTCGAATTAACCGAGATCTAGATACAATGTTCATGCTCAAAGCTGGCACTAAATAACAATTATTGAGGTTTAAAACTAATCCCGTAGGTAAATGCAGAGGTAGCGTGCCGACGGCGATCACATCGACCTTGGAACCATTCCCGACGCGCATCGTCACCTCGTCCTTCGCCAGTCTCCGCTTATTCCGCAGCTCCTGTTTTGAGTTACAAATATGAGCAACCGCACCGGTATCAAATACCCAGGAGCTACTACGAGTACTGGTAAGGTACACATCAATTACATGTATATCACATATACCTTTGGTGTTGCCGGCCTTCTTGTCCGCTAAGTATTTGGGGCAGTTCCGCTTCTAGTGACCACTTCCTTTGCAATAAAAGCACTCAGTCTCAGGCTTGGGTCCATTCCTTGGCTTCTTCCTGGCAACTGGCTTACCGGGCGCGGCAACTCCCTTGCCGTCCTTCTTGAAGTTCTTCTTACCCTTGCCCTTCTTGAACTTAGTGGTTTTATTCACCATCAACACTTGATGTTCCTTTTTGATTTCCACCTCCGCTGATTTCAGCATTGAATATACCTCAGGAATGGTCTTTTCCATCCCCTGCATATTGAAGTTCATCACAAAGCTCTTGTAGCTCGGTGGAAGCGACTGAAGGATTCTGTCAATGACCGCGTCATCCGGGAGATTAACTCCCAGCTGAGACAAGCGGTTGTGTAACCCAGACATTCTGAGTATGTGTTCACTAACAGAACTATTTTCCTCCATTTTACAGCTGAAGAACTTGTCGGAGACTTCATATCTCTTGAACCGGGCATGAGCTTGGAAAACCATTTTCAGCTCTTCGAACATCTCATATGCTCCATGTTTCTCAAAACGCTTTTGGAGCCCCGGTTCTAAGCTGTAAAGCATGCCGCACTGAACGAGGGAGTAATCATCAGCACGTGATTGCCAAGCGTTCATAACGTCTTGGTTCTCTGGGATGGGTGCTTCACCTAGCGGTGCTTCTAGGACATAATCTTTCTTGGCAGCTATGAGGATGATCCTCAGGTTCCGGACCCAGTCCGTATAGTTGCTGCCATCATCTTTCAGCTTGGTTTTCTATAGGAACGCGTTGAAGTTGAGGGCAACGTGGGCCATTTGATCTACAAGACATATTGTAAAGATTTTAGACTAAGTTCATGATAATTAAGTTCATCTAATCAAATTATTCAATGAACTCCCACTCAGATAGACATCCCTCTAGTCATCTAAGTGAAACATGATCCGAGTTAACTAGGCCGTGTCCGATCATCACGTGAGACGGACTAGTCAAGATCGGTGAACATCTCCATGTTCATCGTATCTTCTATACGACTCATGCTCGACCTTTCGGTCCTCCGTGTTCCGAGGCCATGTCTGTACATGCTAGGCTCGTCAAGTCAACCTAAGTGTATTGCGTGTGTTCTGAGGCCATGTCTGTACATGCTAGGCTCGTCAACACCCGTTGTATGCGAACGTTAGAATCTATCACACCCGATCATCATGTGGTGCTTCGAAACAACGAACCTTCGCAACGGTGCACAGTTAGGGGGAACACTTTCTTGAAATTATTATAAGGGATCATCTTACTTACTACCGTCGTTCTAAGCAAATAAGATGCATAAACATGATAAACATAACATGCAATCAAATAGTGACATGATATGGCCAATATCATTTTACTCCTTTGATCTCCATCTTCGGGGCGCCATGATCATCTTCGTCACCGGCATGACACCATGATCTCCATCATCATGATCTCCATCATTGTGTCTTCATGAAGTTGTCACGCCAACGATTACTTCTACTTCTATGGCTAACGCGTTTAGCAATAAAGTAAAGTAATTTACATGGCGTTATTCAATGACACGCAGATCATACAAAAAATAAAGACAACTCCTATGGCTCCTGCCGGTTGTCATACTCATCGACATGCAAGTCGTGATTCCTATTACAAGAATATGATCAATCTCATACATCACATATATCATTCATCACGTATATCATTCATCACATATATCATTCCTATTACAAGAATATGATCAATCTCATACATCACATCTTTGCGCTATGCTTAGGATTGGGTCTTGTCCATCACATCATTCTCCTAATGATGTGATCCCGTTATCAATGACATCCAATGTCCATAGTCAGGAAACCATGACTATCTGTTGATCAACGAGCTCGTCAACTAGAGGCTTACTAGGGACACGTTGTGGTCTATGTATTCACACATGTATTATGATTTCCGGATAACACAATTATAGCATGAACAATAGACAATTATCATGAACAAAGAAATATAATAATAACCATTTATTATTGCCTCTAGGGCATATTTCCAACAATATATTTATGAGTTGATCTACTTTGTCAATTTTATTACGTCCATGCAACCTACACTCTAATAGGTAATGATAGGTCCTAATCCCACCCAAGTATGTGTAGATTGGGTTCATTTTCCCATGCTATGCTCCGGATCCGACGCAAAATTTCGGCAGCACCTCCCCGCTGTTCTCCTGATACACGTCTCTGCAATAAACAGAGAGGATGTGTACCCGGAGAACAAAAGGGGAGGCACTGACGAAATTTATGCGTCGGATCCAGAGCAAAGCATATGAGAAAACGAACCCAATCTACACATACTCGGGCTATCCATGGATAGCGTTGGACAATTCGAAAGAATCACGGTTATAAATATGCAAATGCATGCATATTTATAACTATAACGCTTTCGAGCGGGAGACACATATTGGTTACGCATACTGATGATTGACACCTATAGATAGCAAGTTTCATTGGCACGAAGACCGGAACAGAACAAATGAAGGGGGAGGAGGAGATGTCATTTGTGCTCACCAACGAACGCAGGGGCGGAGCTCGTCGAACGCACGGGGAGGTCGTCAAACACCACACCCTCGCAGCGACGAAACAACTGCACATTTGAATCCACCCGATAAACACAAATATGTATGATGTTTTGCATAACAAAACCGAAAAATATACGACCTAACTCATAATTCACAAATATATGACCCCGCCGGCCTTTGGAAGGCCAAAGAGCACCTTCTACATATTCTTCTTTTCTTCTTCTTTTCTTCTTCTTCTTCTTCTTCTTCTTCTTCTTCTTCTTCTTCTTCTTCTTCTTCTTCTCCCCTCCTCTTCTTCTCCTACACCTACACTTTCTTCTTCTTCTTCTTCTTCTTCTTCTTCTTCTTCTTCTCCCCTCCTCTTCTTCTCCTACACTTTCTTCTTCTTCTTCTCCCCTCCTCTTCTTCTTCTCCTCTCCTCTTCTTCTCCTACACTTTCTTCTTCTTCTTCTCCCCTCCTCTTCTTCTTCTTCTTCTTCTTCCCCTTCTACATATTCTTCTTTTCTTCTTCTTCTTTTTTCATCTTTTTTCTACTTCTTTTAATTATATGACTAATTATCTAAAACCCATGCACTAAATCTAACACTAACACATATATATCTGGCACTAAACCTAACACTAACAATTAAACAGCAAAAAAAGAAAAAAATAACTCACCGGACCATGGTGGCGGGTGGCGGCGGCGGCGGCGACGCTGGGGTGGTGGGGCGCCGGGGCGACGGCACGGGGTGGGGGGGCGGCGGGTGGCGGGGGCGGCGGGTGGTGGGGGTGGCGGCGGGTGGCGGGGGCGGCTGGTGGGTGGCGGAGGTGGCGGCAGGTGGTGGGGGCGGCTGGTGGGGGTGGCGGCGGGTGGCGGGGGCGGCGGCACGGGGTGGGGGCGGCGGCAGGTGGCGGGGGCGGCGGCAGGGGGTGTGGGCGGCGGCGGGCGGCGGGGCGACGGCGTGGTGGCTCGGGGAGGAGAGAGGAGAGAGACAGAGAGATGGATCCAGGCGGGGTGGGTCTCGCCGTTAGGTAGGTTAGTTCTTTGCCGTCCGCCAAACCTTTGCCGTCAGCTTTTTTTTCTCTGTCGTCCGCTAGCTGACGGCAAAGAGGGGGGACGTTAAGTTTTTTTAATCAGCTCGTTAGTGGGGACCACCACCCTCTTTGCCGTCTGCTAGCTGACGGCAAAGATTTTTTGCCGTCCGCTAGCTGACGGCAAAGAGTAGGCAGATGGCAAAGACTGTTCTTTGCCATCTGCCTACTCTTTGCCGTCCATTTTCTGCAAGCGGACGACAAAGACCTTCTTTGCCGTCAGCTAGCGGACGGCAAAGCCTTGGCATACGGCAAATTAGCTAATTCCAGTAGTGTATGCGGTGCATTGCGGTATTAGATCAGACGAGATGACCCTGGTGATGTTGACGGCGAGCGCCCAAGGAAGAGGGTTCCCTGCCAAGGTGATGTGGTGTGCTCCTATAATACCACGGTTGAAATGTCTGTTCGGAAACAAAGAGCATGCCAAGTTGATGCGATGGCAGAAAGAGGACTGTAAGAAAGACGGGAAGTTGAGAGCACCCGCTGACAGGTCGTAGTGGAGACAAATCAAGAGAACGTGGGGGACTTTGCAGGTGACGCTAGGAATGTATGGTTTCGTTTAAGCACGGATGGCATTAATCCTTTTGGGGAGCAGAGCAGCAATCATAGCATCTGGCTCGTGACTCTACGTATCTATAACCTTCCTCCTTGGTTGTGCATGAAGCGGAAGTTCATGATGATGCCAGTGCTCATCCCAGGCCCTAAGCAACCCCGCAATGACATTGATGTGTACCTAAGGCCATTAGTTGAAGAAATTTTACAGCTGTGGAATGGAAAAGGTGTACGTGTGTGGGATGAGCACGAACAGGAGGAATTGGACCTACATGCGTTGCTGTTTGTAACCATCAATGATTGGCCTACTCTCAGTAACCTTTCAGGACAGACAAACAAGGGATACCTGATACGACCATTTTGCATCATGTTTTCTGACTGTTATTTATAATGTTTTTATCCATAATAATGCTTTTTGGAGTAATTCTAATGCCCTTTCTCCCACAATTTGCAAGGTACACACAAAGAGGGAGAATTCCGATAGCTGGAAATCTGGACCTGAAAAAGCTACGTCAGGCTACCTATTCTGCACAACTCCAAACAAACTGAAACTTCACGAAGATTTTTTATGGAATATATAAGAAATATTGGAGCAAATAACTACCAGAGGGGGCCCACCAGGTGGGCACAACCCACCTCGGTGCGCTAGTGAGCCCAGTCGCGCCCTGGTGGGTTGTGCCCTCCTCGGCCCACCTCCGGTTCCCATCTTCAGGTATATAAGTCATTTTGACCTAGAAAAAATAAGGAGAAGGCTTTCGGGATGGAGCGCTGCCGTCTCGAGGCGGAACTTGGGCAGGAGCACTTTTGCCCTCCGGCGGAGCGATTCCGCCGGGGGAACTTCCCTCCCGGAGGGGGAAATCGTCATCATCATCATCACCAACAACTCTCCCATCTTGGGGAGGGCAATCTCCATCAACATATTCAACAGCACCATCTCATCTCAAACCGTGGTTCATCTCGTGTATTCAATCTTGTTACCGGAACTATAGATTGGTGCTTGTGGGTGACTAGTACTGTTGATTACATCTTGTAGTTGATTACTATATGGTTTATTTGGTGGAAGATTATATGTTTAGATCCATTATGATATTTAATTCTCCTCTGGTCATGAACATGTTTATCATTTTTGAGTAGTTACTTTCGGTCTTGAGGTCACAGGAGAAATCATGTTGCAAGTAATCATGTGAACATGATATGTGTTTGATATTTTGATAGTATGTATGTTGTGATTCCCTTAGTGGTGTCATGTGAACGTCGACTACATGACACTTCACCATATTTGGGCCTAAGGGAATGCATTGTGGAGTAGCAATTAGATGATGGGTTGAGAGAGTGACAGAAACTTAAACCCCAGTTTATGCGCTATTTCGTAAGGGACGGATTGGATGCTAGAGTTTAATGCTATGGTTGGAATTTATTCTTAATACTTTTCTCGTAGTTGCGGATGCTTGGGGGAGGGTTAATCATAAGTAGGAGGTTTGTTCAAGTAAGAACAGCACCTAAGCACCGGTCCACCCACATATCAAACTATCAAAGTAGCGAACACAAATCAAACCAACATGATGAAAGTGACTAGATGAAATTCCCGTGTACCCTCAAGAACGCTTTGCTTATCATAAGAGACCGTTTTGGCCTGTCCTTTGCCTCAAAAGGATTGGGCTACCTTGCTGCATACTTGTTACTATTATCGTTACTTGCTCGTTACAAATTATCTTGCTATCAAACTACCCGCCAGTTACAATTTCAGCACTTGCAGACATTACCTTACTGAAAACTACTTGTCATTTCCTTCTGCTCCTCGTTGGGTTTGACACTCTTACTTATCGAAAAGAGCTAATTGATCCCGTATACTTGTGGGTCATCAATACCACACATGCACACACTATTTAGATGACACCGAAAGTATATATTTGGACAAATCCAGGAAGAATGTGTACCTGGGACATCGTCGATTTCTTCCGACCAACCATCAGTGTTGAAAGAAAGGCAAGCATTTCGGTGAGGTAGATCACCGGAAGAAGCCCGCCGCCTGTACTGGTGATCACATACTTGCTATGGTCAATGTTTTACAAGTAATCTTTAGAAAGGGTCCCGACGGACTATCTGTTCCGAATGACGCTGAGGGACATGCACCCATGTGGAAGAAGAAATCTATATTTTGGGACCTACCCTATTGGAAAGACCTAGAGGTCCGCTCTGTAATCGACGTGATGCACGTGACGAAGAATCTTTGCGTGAACCTGCTAGGCTTCTTGGGCGTGTATGGGAAGACAAAAGATACACCGGAGGCACGGGAGGACCAGCAATGTGTGCACGAAAAAGACGGCATGCCTCCAAAGTAGTATGAAGGTCCTGCCAGGTACGCTCTTACCAAAGAAGAGAAGGAAATCTTCTTTGAATGCCTCCTCAGTATGAAGGTCCCATCTGGCTTCTCGTTGAATATAGAGGGAATAATAAATATGGCAGAGAAAAAGTTCCAGAACCTAAAGTCTCATGACTGTCACGTGATTATGACGCAACTGCTTTCGGTTGCATTGAGGGGGCTTCTATCGGAAAACGTTCGATTAACCATTGTGAAGCTAGGTGCATTCCTCAATGCAATCTCTCAGAAGGTGATTGATCCAGAAATCCTACCAAGGCTAAGGAGTGATTTGGCGCAATGTCTTGTCAGTTTCGAGCTAGTGTTCCCGCCATCCTTCTTCAATATCAAGACACACGTCCTAGTTCATCTAGTCGACAAGATTGCCATTCTGGGCCCTGTATTTCTACACAATATGTTCCCCTTTGAGAGGTTCATGGGAGTCTTAAAGAAATACGTTCGTATATCATCGTCCTATATATGAATCTTTACCTCTCGACCATTTTGAGACTCCTCGTCACGTCTGTGATCTCATCCGGGACTCCGAACAATATTCGGTCACCAAATCACATAATTCATATAATACAAAATCGTCATCGAACGTTAAGCGTGCGGACCCTACGGGTTCGAGAACTATTTAGACATAACCGAGACACCTCTCCGGTCAATAAACAATAGCGGAACCTGGATGCTCATATTGGCTCATACATATTCTATGAATATCTTTATCGGTCGAACCGTAATGAAAACATATGTTATTCCCTTTGTCATCGGTATGTTACTTGCCCGAGATTCGATCGTCGGTATCTTCATACGTAGTTCAAGCTCGTTACCGTCAAGTCTCTTTACTCGTTCCGTAATACATCATCCCGCAACTAACTCATTAGTCACTTTGCTTGCAAGGCTTCTTATGATATGTATTACCGACAGGGCCCAGAGATACCTCTCCGATACTCGGAGTGACAAATCCTAATCTCGATCTATGCCAACCCAACAAACACCTTTGGAGATACCTGTAGAGCATCTTTATAATCACCCATTTACATTGTGATGTTTGATAGCACATAAGGCATTCCTTCGGTATCCGGGAATTGCATAATCTCATAGTCGAAGGAATATGTATTTGACATGAAGAAAGCAATAGCAATAAAACTAAACGATCAATATGATAAGCTAACGGATGGGTCTTGTCCATCACATCATTCTCCTAATGATGTGACCCCGTTCATCAAATGACAACACATGTCTATGGTTAGGAAACTTAACCATCTTTGATTAACGAGCTAGTCAAGTAGAGGCTTACTAGGGACACGGTGTTTTGTCGATCTATCCACACATGTATCAAGTTCCCGTTAATACAATTCTAGCATGAATAATAAACATTTATCATGAATAAGGAAATATAAAATAACAACTTTATTATTGCCTCTAGGGCATATTTCCTTCAGCCTCCCACTTGCACTAGAGTCAATAATCTAGATTACATTGTAATGATAACACCCATGGAGTCTTGGTGTTGATCATGTTTTGCTCATGGAAGAGGCTTAGTCAATGAGTCTGCCACATTCAGATCCGTATGTATTTTGCAAGTCTTTGTGTCTCCCTCCTTTACTTGATCACGGATGGAGTTGAAGCGTCTCTTGATGTATTTGGTTCTTTTGCGAAATCTGGATTCCTTCGCCAAGGCAATTGCTCCAGTATTATCAAAGATTTTCATTGGACCCGATGCACTAGGTATTACACCTAGATCGGATATGAACTCATTCATCCAGACTCCTTCATTTGCTGCTTCCGAAGCAGCTATGTACTCCACTTCACACGTAGATCCCGCCACGTCGCTCTGCTTGGAACTGCACCAACTGACAGCTCCACCATTCAATATAAATACGTATCCGGTTTGTGACTTAGAGTCATCCAGATCAGTGTCAAAAGTAGCATCGACGTAACCTTTTATGACGAGCTCTTTGTCACCTCCATAAACGAGAAACATATCCTTAGTCCTTTTCAAGTACTTCAGGATGTTCTTGACCATTGTCCAGTGATCCACTCCTGGATTACTTTGGTACCTACCTGCTAAACTTATAGCAAGGCACACATCAGGTCTGGTGCACAGCATCGCATACATGATAGAACTTATGGCTGAAGCATAGAGAATGACTTTCATTTTCTCTCTATCTTCTGCAGTGGTCGGGCTTTGAGTCTGACTCAACTTCACACCTTGTAACAAAGGCAAGAACCCTTTCTTTGACTGATCCATTTTGAACTTCTTCAAAACTTTTTCAAGGTATGAGCTTTGTGAAAGTCCAATTAAGCGTCTTGATCTATCTCTATAGATCTTGATGCCCAATATATAAGCAGCTTTACCGAGGTCTTTCATTGAAAAACTTTTATTCAAGTATCCTTTTATGCTATCCAGAAATTCTATATCATTTCCAATCAAGAATATGTCATCCACATATAATATTAGAAATGATACAGAGCTCCCACTCACTTTCTTGTAAATACAGGCTTCTCCGAAAGTCTGTATAAAACCATATGCTTTGATCACCTCATCAAAGCGTATATTCCAACTCCGGGATGCTTGCACCAATCCATAAATGGATCGCTAGAGCATGCACACTTAGTTAGCACCTTTAGGATCGACAAAACCTTCTGGTTGCATCATGTACAACTCTTCTTTAAGAAATCCATTATGGAATGCAGTTTTGCCGTCCATTCGCGAGATTTCATAATCATAAAATGCGGCAATTGCTAACATGATTCGGACAGACTTAAGCATCGCTACGGGTGAGAAAGTCTCATCGTAGTCAACTCCTTGAACTTGTCAAAAACCTTTCGCGACAAGTCGAGCTTTGTAGACAGTAATATTACCATCAACGTCAGTCTTCTTCTTGAAGATCCATTTATTCTCTATGGCTCACCGATCATCGGGCAAGTCAACCAAAGTCCACCCTTTGTTCTCGTACATGGATACTATCTCAGATTTCATGGCCTCAAGCCATTTATCGGAATATGGGCTCATCATAGCTTCTTCATACTTCGTAGGTTCGCCATGGTCTTGTAACATGAGTTCCAGGACAGGATTACCGTACCACTCTTGTGATGAAAGTGCTCTGCTCGACCTACGAGGTCCAGTAGTAACTTGATCTGAAGATTCATGATCATCATCATTAGCTTCCTCTCTAATTGGTGTAGGCATCACGGGAACAGATTTCTCGGATGTGCTACTTTCCAAATTGAGAGAAGGTACAATTACCTCATCAAGTTCGACTTTCCTCCCACTCACTTCTTTCAAGAGAAACTCCTTCTCTAGAAAGGATCCATTCTTAGAAACAAAGATCTTGCCTTCGGATATGTGGTACAAGGTGTACCGAACAGTTTCTTTTGGGTATCCTATGAATACACACTTCTCCGATTTGGGTTCGAGCTTATCAGGCTGAAGCTTTTTCACATAAGCATCGCAACCCCAAACTTTAAGAAACGACAACTTAGGTTTCTTGCCAAACCACAGTTCATACGGTGTCGTCTCAGCGGATTTAGATGGTGCCCTATTTAACGTGAATGCAGTTGTCTCTAATGCATAACCCCAAAACGATAGTGGTAAATCGGTAAGAGACATCATAGATCGCACCATATCTAATAAAGTATGGTTATGACGTTTGATAATCCCCAAGTGCAAGGAATCATCGTAGCAATTTCCAAAGGTGGAAGTGATAAGTATGGAGTGTCGAACCCACAAGGAGCTAAAGGTAAGATCAATATTCTCTCAAGCCCTATCTGCCACTGATACGACTCTACGTACACCGAACGTTTGCTTCCAACTAGCAACGAGAAATAAAACTACGTTGTGCGTATGAAGTGGATAACTTTGTATGATATCGGAGAGCTAAAATATGAAAGTAGGTGTTGTTATCATAAAGGTAGAATATATTACTAAATATTATAAATAGCAAGTGTGGAATAATGGTGGCTTGGTGTGCGGAATTGTCTTAGGCAATGGTTAACAAGACCGGTAGTCGTCATTGCAATTTCATATGAGGGAGAGGCATAAGCTAACATACTTTCTCTACTTGGATCATATGCACTTATGATTGGAACTCTAGCAAGCATCCGCAACTACTAAAGATCATTAAGGTAAAACCCAACCATAGCATTAAAGCATCAAGTCCTCTTTATTCCCATACGCAACAACCCCCTTACTCGGGTTTGTGTTTCAGTCACTCACCAACCCACTATAAGCGAATCATGAACGTATTGCAACAACCTACAGCGGGAATCCCTCATGCTTGCGCGACACGGAGGGCACCATAGGACAGCACCAAAATAAAACATACAACTCGTACCAATCTAGATCATCAATCAACCCAAAGACAAAGGATATCTACTTAAACATCATAGGATGGCAACACATCATTGGATCATAATATGTGGCATAAAGCACCATGTTCAAGTAGGGATTACAGCGGGGTGCGGGAGAGTGGACCGCGTAAGAGATGAGGATGGTGATGATGATGGTGATGTTGATGAAGACGATCACCGTGGCGATGATTCCCCTCTTGATGGCACTCCGGTGCCACCAAGAGAGAGGAGGAGAGGTTCTCCCCCTTGTGCTTCCTTCTCCATGGCCTCCCCCTGGATGGGGAAAGGTTCTCCCTCTGGTCCTTGGCCTTCATGGCGATGATGGCCTCTCCGGGATACTCCTCCATGGCCACCGGTGATGATGGCCCCCTCCGGCAGGGTGCCGAAGAGGGCATAGATTGATTTCTTGTGGCTATAGAGGTTTGTGGTGGCGGAACTTCTGATCTAGGTTAGTTTTCCGAGGTTTCTGTATTTATAGGAATTTTTGGCGTCGGTCCCACGTCAAGGAGGTGCCTGAGGCATCCACGAGGCAGGCCCACGCGCCTGGGGGGGTGGGCGCGCCCCCCACCCTCGTGGACGCCCCGGGACTCTCCTGGCCCAACTCTTTTACTCCGGGGTCTTCTTTTGGTCCATAAAAAATCGTCAAAAGTTGGCACGTCAATTGGACTCCATTTGATATTCCTTTTCTGTAAAACTCAAAAACAAGGAAAAAACAGAAACTGGCACTGGGCACTAGGTTAATAGGTTAGTCCCAAAAATTATATAAAATAGCATATAAATGCATATAAAACATCCAAGGTTGATAATATAATAGCATGAATACTTTATAAATTGTAGATATGTTCGAGACGTATCAGCATCCCCAAGCTTAATTCCTGCTCGTCCTCGAGTAGGTAAATGATAAAAGAAATAATTTATGAAGTGTGAAAGCTCGCAAGTGCATAAGTTTCATCAATGATACTTTCAATCACTTTTTATAGCATCATTATATCATAACAGTAGCTCATCTTCGTAAAACTTTTCATGATCAAGTAACAAGCTATTCACATGTTAAAGTATAGATCATAAACTTTCTTGAAACTAACAAACTATATTCTCAGTCATCAAACAATTGCAATTCATCTTATTTCTAGGAAGGGTCTATGTCAGAACTATGATTTAGCAAACTCCACATACTCCACTATCATTTAGTCTATCACAATTGCTAACACTCACGTGATATTTATGGGTTCAAAGTTTTAATCGGACACAGAGAAAGATAGGGGCTTATAGATTCACCTCCCAACCTTTTACCTCAAGGGTGATGTCAACAATAATGGTTCATGATAACTTACATCCAATTGGATATATATATCAGGATCTTTTCCAACACAATGTGCTTGCCAAAGGATAAAATGTAAAAAGGAAAGGTGAAGATCACCATGACTCTTGCATAAGGGTAGAAGATAAAAGTAAAAGATAGGCCCTTCGTAGAGGGCAGCAGAGGTTGTCATGCGCTTTTATGGTTGGATGCACAAAATCTTAATGCAAAAGAACGTCACTCTATATTACCACTTGTGATATGGACCTTTATTATGCAATCCGTCACTTTTATTTCTTCCACATCACAAGATCGTATAAAGCTTCTTTTCCCCACATTAATAGATCATACATATTTAGAGCGCAATTTTTATTGCATGCACCGATGACAACTTACTTGAAGGATCTTACTCAATCCATAGGTAGGTATGGTGGACTCTCATGGCAAAACTAGTTTAAGGAATTTTTGGAAGCACAAGTAGTATCTCTCCTTGGTGCAAAGAATTTGGATAGCATGAGGGGGAAAAGCAAGCTCAACATGTTGGATGATCCAAGACAATATACTTTATTTTGGATATAACAAAACATAACCCATTACTTTATCTTCCTTGTCCGACATCAACCTTTTAGCATGTCATATTTTAATGAGTGCTCAAAATTACAAAAGATGTCCAGGATAGTATATTTATATGTGAAATCCCTCTTCCTTCAATATTCTTTCATGAATTGTTCAAGTGACCAATTCTACGTTTGCTAACTTTCAATAAGTTTACTACCTATACTTATTATGTGTGAAGTCATTGCTCCCCATGTTATAAGCATATGAAACATATATATATTCAGATTTATGACATTCAATTCATTCAACCATTTACTCATAGGATATACGTGAAGCACATGAGTAAATGACAAACTACTCCAAAAGATATGAGTGAAGAACACTGAGAAGTCAAATAATTAACTAGCCATGGGAGGATTCTTTTTTATTCAATATTTCAGATCCAATGATTTTATTCAAACAGCAAGTAAAATTGAAAACATGCTCCAAGCAAAACACATATCATGTGACGAATAAAAATATAGCTCCGAGTAAGGTATACAAATAGTTTTGAAGATGAAAGAGGGGATGCCTTCCGGGGCATCCCCAAGCTTAGGCGCTTGAGTCTTCCTTGAATATTACCTTGGGTGCCTTGGGCATCCCCAATCTTAGGGTCTTTCCACTCCTTATTCTCCTCATATCGATATCTCACCCAAAGCTTGAAAACTTCAATCACACAAAACATAACAAAACTTCGTGAGATAGGTTAGTATGATAAAGAGTAAACCATTAACTTTGGTACTGTCTAAGACAAGGTTCATAATTGTTCCCACACAATTTCTACTGTACCATATCATTTATACAATTTATATTGAGAAATATAAGCCATAGAAACTAGAAAACAAGCAAACTATGCAATGAAAACAGAATCTGTCAGAAACAGAACAGTCTGTAATGATCTGAACATAAACCATACTTCTGCTACTCCAAAAATTATGAAATAAATTGGTGGACGTGAGGAATTTGTCTATTAATCTTCTGCAAAAATAATCAACTCAAAATCACTCTTCTGTAAAAAATGGTAGCTAATCCCGTGAGCGCAAAGTTTCTGTTTTTTACAGCAAGATCACATTAACTTTCACCCAAGTCTTCCCAAAGGTCTTACTTGGCACTTTATTGAAACAAAAGCCATAAAACATGATTACTACAGTAGCTTAATCATGTAAACACACAAAAACAGTAAGGGTAAATTATTGGGTTGTCTCCCAACAAGCGCTTTTCTTTAATGCCTTTTAGCTAGGCATTATGATTTCAATGATGCTCACATAAAAGATAAGAATCGAAACATAAAGAGAGCATCATGAAGAATATGACTAGCACATTTGAATCAAACCAACTTCCTATGCCTAGGGATTTTGTGAACACATAATTTATAGGAACAAGAATCAACTAGCATAGGAAGGCAAAACAAGTATAACTTCAAAACTTCAAGCACATAGAGAGGAAACCTGATATTATTGCAACTCCTATAAGCATATATTCCTCCCTCATAATAATTTTCAGTAGCATCATGAATGAATTCAACAATATAACCATCACATAAAGCATTCCTTTTATGATCTATAAGCATAGAAATTTTTCTACTCTCCACATAAGCAAAATTCTTCTCATTCGGAATAGTGGGATCACTAATTCCTAAAGTTGACACTCTTCCAAACCCACTTTAGATGATAGTATTATTCATACTCCAAAATATATAAGTGAAGTTCATGGAGCATTATACAAAAAATATAGACCAACCAATATCCAAGCTCAAAATGTATAAGTGAAGCACATGAAGCATTCTATAAAACCATACTCAAAAGATTTAAGTGAAGCACAAAGAGCAATTCAATAAGATCATACTTAAAAGATATAAGTGAAGCACATGAAGTATTATATAAATTGATGAAGGGACATCTCATACTAGCATGGTTCTTACAGAAAAAGAAAAACACAAGGGACACAAATCATGTGAACAAAACAAAACCAAGGTATACCGATAATTGTTGAAGAAAGATGGGATGCCAACCGGGGCGTCCCCAAGCTTAAATGCTTGAGTATCCTTTGAAATATTTACTTTGGGTGCCTTGGGCATCCCCAAGCTTGAACTCTTGCCTCTCTTTATTCTTCTCACATCGGTAACTCCTCGTTCTTCGAACACTTCATCCACAAAAACTTAACAAAAACTTTGTGACATCCGTTAGTATATTAAAGAAAATTACTACCTCTAGGTACTGTTGCAAACCAATTCATATTTTTTTTGCATTATATCTACTGTAATATAACTTTTCCATGGCTTAATCCACTGATAGAAATCGATAGTTTCATCAAAACAAGCAAGCAATGCATCAAAAACAGAATCTGTCTTAAACAGGACAGTCTGTAGTAATCTAGAAGTTTAGCAAACTTATGTAACTCCAACAATTATGAAATAAATTTTACAATTTGAATAATTTGTACAGAAGTAACGTGCAAAAAGTTTCAGACCCATTTGACCTTCCAGTAAAAAATGTAAAATCAGGCGCTACAGCCAAAGTTTCTGTTTTTGTTCTGCACGTAGTAAACAAGCAATCTAATCATCCTAAAACCAAAGCTTGGCACATTATTTTTATAATACAATGGATATATACAAGGGGATAATTATTTACAGAGAAACATCCATGAAAAATTCTACATTCTTTCCGTGAGCATGAACACAAGTGCTCAAGGTCGACCCTCACTTCTTCAATGCATAACTTTCCAATCACTTCTCTTTTTGAAAAACTTTTTAGGCATGAGAGGCAAGTATTTTTTTTGGTATTTTCATTCTTTAATTTTTTTTGTATGTTTCACCCACAACTAAACATAAACAAAAAGGGAAAAAAATCTACTTAGTGAAGAAAGCAAACAAGCACACACGAGAATATCAACCCCACGCTATTGCTCCCCGGCAACGGCGCCAGAAAAGAGCTTGATAATCCCCAAGTGCAAGGAATCATCGTAGCAATTTTGAAAGGTGGAAGTGATAAGTATGGAGTGTCGAACCCACAAGGAGCTAAAGGTAAGATCAATATTCTCTCAAGCCCTATCTGCCACTGATACGACTGTACGTACACCGAACGTTTGCTTCCAACTAGCAACGAGAAATAAAACTACGTTGTGGGTATGAAGTGGATAACTTTGTATGATATCGGAGAGTTAAATATGAAAGTAGGTGTTGTTATCATAAAGTTAGAATATATTACTAAATATTATAAATAGCGAGTGCGGAATAATGGTGGATTGGTGTGCGGAATTGTCTTAGGCACTCGTTAACAAGACCGGTAGTCGTCATTGCAATTTCATATGAGGGAGATGCATAAGCTAACATACTTTCTCTACTTGGATCATATGCACTTATGATTGGAACTCTAGCAAGCATCCGCAACTACTAAAGATCATTAAGGTAAAATCCACCATAGCATTAAAGCATCAAGTCCTCTTTATTCCCATACGCAACAACCCCCTTACTCGGGTTTGTGTTTCAGTCACTCACCAACCCACTATAAGCGAATCATGAACGTATTGCAACACCCTACAGCGGGAATCCCTCACGCTTGTGCGACACGGAGGGCACCATAGGACAGCACCAAAATAAAACATACAACTCGTACCAATCTAGATCATCAATCAACCCAAAGACAAAGGATATCTACTCAAACATCATAGGATGGCAACACATCATTGGATCATAATATGTGGCATAAAGCACCATGTTCAAGAAGGGATTACAGCGGGGTGCGGGAGAGTGGACCGCATAAAAGAGATGAGGATGGTTGTCCGTGTCAAAACCGGCGGATCTCGTGTAGGGGGTCCCGAACTGTGCGTCTAAGGCAGATGGTAACAGGAGGCGGGGGACACAATGTTTACCCAGGTTCAGGCCCTCTCGATGGAGGTAATACCCTACTTCCTGCTTGATTGATCTTGATTATATGAGTATTACAAGAGTTGATCTACCACGAGATCGTAGAGGCTAAATCCAAAAAGCTAGCCTATGGTTATGATTGTTGTCCTGCGGACTAAACCCTCCGGTTTATATAGACACCGGAGGGGGCTACGGTTACACAGAGTCGGTTACAAAGGAGGAGATCTACATATCCGAATTGCCAAGCTTGCCTTCCACGCAAAGGAGAGTCCCATCCGGACATGGGACGAAGTCTTCAATCTTGTATCTTCATAGTCCAACAGTCCGGCCAACGTATATAGTCCGGCAGTCTGAGGACCCCCTAATCCAGGACTCCCTCAGTAGCCCCTGAACCAGGCTTCAATGACGATGAGTCTGGCGCACAGATTGTTTTCGGCATTGCAAGGCGGGTTCTTCCTCCGAATACTCCATAGGAGATTTTGAACACAAGGACCGTGTCCGGCTCTGCAAAACAAATTCCACATACCACCGTAGAGAGTATAATATTTCCACAAATCTAATATGCTGACAACGTGACATCACACCGTGGTCTGGTCATTATTCTAACCGTTTTTCTCAACCAGCTACTGCACATATTGCGAGGGGGTTTTCTTGGCACGTCTTGTCGAAGCAGAGATCGTGTCCCCTTATCACGTGATTCTCATCAATACGGGTGTGGGCAACCCAACCGCGCCATTAATCACGGCGCTTGGGGAATAAGCGAGTTTACCAGGCAGGTGAGGAGGCGCACAGTTTCCTCCGCCCTTATAAAGGGACAAGGACTTCTCCTTTTCACCCACGCCTTCTTCTTCCCTGCCCATCCATTCTCGCGCACTCGAGCTCCAGCGCCCAAGTTCGCTTTTTCTCCGCAAAACCACTCCAAACATGTTCGGAGCGGGAGGAAAGTGGATGGTCTCCTCCGTTACGGAGGGGGACATTACAAAGCTCCGGGAAGCCGGATACCTAGCCGCAGATATCGCGCAGCGGCTCCCAGACGCTGGGCAGATCGTCCCTACTCCAGAACCTCGCGAGAGGGTCATATTCCTTACCCACTTCGTCCGCGGACTGGGATTTCCCCTCCACCCATTCGTCTGCGAGCTCATGTTTTACTATGGGCTAGATTTCCATGATCTGGCTCCCAATTTCATCCTCAACATCTCGGCGTTTATCGTCGTGTGCGAGGCCTTCCTTCGCATCAAGCCCCACTTCGGCCTATGGCTGAAGACCTTCAATGTGAAACCAAAGGTGGTGGTCGGACAGCAGGCGGAGTGCGGAGGCGCCATGGTGGGCAGAATGCCCGACGTCACCTGGCTCGAAGGCTCCTATGTGGAGACGGTGAAGGGGTGGCAATCGGGGTGGTTCTACATCACCGAGCCGCGCGACACCAACTGGGTGGCGGCCCCCGAATTTCGATCCGGCATCCCAATGCGGCTCACCTCCTGGAAAGAGAAGGGCCTGTCCTGGGGTTCGTCGGTGGAGCTGACCGGACTACAAAAATGTGTGAAGAATATGATAAGCAAGAAACTCAAGCTTGTCAACGTGGTCCAGGTCATGCTCTTCCGCCGAATCCTCCCATGTCAAAGACGGGCATTCAATATGTGGGAGTTTGACCCGGCCGAGCACCAGATGTTGCGAGAGCTTTTTGACATGACGCACAAGGATGTCTGGAAGGTGCTGTTCAAGGGCGCCGAGGTACCTCCTCCCCTTGCCGAGGATCGCGGACTCAGCGCAAAGCGCCCTGCCAATCCAGTAAGTCTTTTATATCTCATAAGATGTTTCTTTCCCCCGTATAATCATGCGTGGGATCTAAGCCTCCACGCCATTTAACAGGACTGGGTAGCGACAGCGGAGCAGATCGATTGTCCAGCCCCCTTGCCGAAGATCCAGCAGATGCTCTCCTAACGGAGATGCTGGTTCCAGTGCCTTATGAGGCGCCGGAGAAGAAGGCCAAGAAGAAGGCCACGGGGACCAGGAAAGGTCTCCGGCGCAAGGTTATATCGGACTCATCGTCCAAAAACACCGAGGCGCACTCCTCCCACGAAGACGAGGAGGAGGAAGAGGAATGTCCCCCCCCCCCAGCCGGGGGGGGGGGACAGGAAAAGGAAGGCCGCCCCATCAGGGGAGGCCGAAGGGTCCAAGAAGGGAAGGACCCTCCTTCCGGACTACTCCACGACGGCCGCTTTCAGCGACGAGGAGTGGTTACCCAGGGTCAAGCCCTTGGCGAAGTCGTGAGTATCCGGATACCATAATAGTTCTTGGTATGTTTTATTTTATTGCTTCTTATCACGCCGAACATGATTATGCAGTCCATCCCGAGCCCATATCGACGTATCTTCTTCGGATGATTCTTTGGGCCCGTCGGATATGAACAGCGATTCACTCCCGACCGCCTCCTCCCCCCGCCCTACGGGTGACGCCGATATGTTGTCTCAAAGGGCATTGAACCAAGGGGAGACAGTTCCGGAGGTGCCCCAAGGCGACATTCCAGGCGCTGGGCGCACGAGGGGCAAGATTCCCCTGGGCCCTAACGCCGGGGGCAGCAAGTCTAGCCCCCAGCCGAATACTGCGCCGGAACCTCCAGTGGTTCCGGATTCTGTCAGGCAAAACCCCTCGCTAAGGGGGGCAAGCCGTCTGTGCCGACGGCCTCTGTCCATCCAGAGGCATCAGAAAACTTGCTGGAAGCGCTTCGCGGCGCTTCCATTGATGAAGAGCACCGCACTGTTATGAGTGTGGTGGTAAAGAAGGTTCAGTCCGCCAAGAGCGGACTGACTGAAGCCTGTGCCAGCCTCCTAACAGGCTTTGAGGTAAGTAATCAAATTATAAGAAAATGTTACAGCATAGACAGTAGCCCCTGATGCTCTGTTTGGCGTTCGCGAAGAAAGGCCGAATAGTGGATCAAATAATAATCGCAGGAGTCTAATAAGAATGTGTCTATGTGAATAAGCAGGCTTCACTACTGGCCGCTGCCGCTCGTACTGCAGAGGTCGCCGCACTGAAGCGGGACCTTGAGCGGTCCAAGGAGGAGCTCGGCCTTACCAAGAGGCAGCTCGAAGAGAACAAAGGTAAGTGATACCCCGTCTGTATACTGATAAAGAAAAATGTGGTTGTTGAATTAGAGGATCGTCATGAATTTTGCTAGGGGCCACGACCGAAGTGGCGGCCCTGAAGAAGGCGCTGTCCGAGTCGCATCGAGCGAGAGAAGCAAGAGGCCCGAGTCGGCGAGGTGCAGCAAGAGCTCCAGGATTTCATCAAGAAATACGAATCCTTGGAGCGTGACTCTAAGACGCAAGGGTCCGAGCTTACGAAGGCCCTCGAAAATGCACAACATGCCAAGGCCGAAGCCCAAAAGGCCCTCCAGGAGATTTAGGCGGTTAAGAAGATGGCGGCGGGTAAGGCATTCATTATGCAAAGCAAGCATGTGAAGGAAACTTTCCTTTTACTTACCCGAGTTCGGAGCTCTTCAGGAGCGTTCGCAGATCTACCCCGCAGTGTGTCGGATGCCGCGGAGTTCTACCGGGCCGAGGAGGGGAGCTCGACGGAGAAGTTGTTCTGGTCTCAGTATACTGGGACCGAACATCCGATGCCCTTGAGCGACCAGTTGAAGCAACTGGTCGAGCTTCACAAGGCGGCCGAACAAGCCATGAAGGGTCTTATAGTCCGGATGTGGCCAGGCGAGCCCCTGCTTGGTAGCTACTTCGGTCTGGTAAGGTGGCTTGTGAATGCCTTCCCATGGCTTGAAGTCATAAAGCGGTCCGTCTGCATTGAGGGTGCGCGCAGGGCCTTTGCCCGGGCGAAAGTGCACTGGGCGAAGATGGACGCCGAAAAGCTGGTGAAGGAAGGGCCGCCGGAGGGCAAGGAGCATCGCCACCCCAAAAAGTATTATGACAGTGTCCTGAAGGGTGCTCGCCTTGTGGCGGAGGAATCTGCTAAGGATGTAATATTTGAATGAATGTACTCATGTGATCCTGTAGTATGAAACGAGTTCATCTGCGCTATGCAATGCTTGTTAATTTAAAATATTACCTTCTGTGCAGCCGTTTATAAAATCAAGGAGTTGGCCAGTCGTCGGCTTCTGCCCCCATGTAACTAGTACTGAGGTGTTTGGGATAAACCTGATCACTCTTTATCCCAATTTTGGGTCCTTCGAAGGAGGTGTTCAGCACAATGAACCAGGCAATCGGACTATAAAGCTTTATCACTCTCACTTAGCCATAGAAGTCTACAATTTTAAATTTTGGCGAAGCCCCTAGTATTCGGAAGGCCGAATTTGGGGCGCTATATACGCCTAAATCGGACAAGGCCGACTCCTCGCCCGAAGCGGAAGAAGTCTTTAAGGACTTGAGACCTCTCGAACAACGACCAGCTCTCGCCACACCATGACAGTCAGTTTTCGGCTTTCTCTACTGAGGTGCTCGTCCGGAAGAACCGGGACACAATCGCATTAGTTCTCCCAGTGCTACCTTAGCTGATATAGCGGAACGTAAGGTACCAAAACATGGGACCCGGTCAAACCCAACTATTGACCCAAGACATGATTCCGAGCTGATGCATATAATGCTATAAGTTCGGGGTGCCGCACTATCGAAAGTGTTCGGACTTTTCACGCCGTGTTATGGGGTGCACTGAAGCCCCTGGCGCACTGGTCGTACCAGAATGTACGGGTGCAATTTGTCGTAAATAAGCAGACAAGGGAAAAAAAGGAAATGCAATAATAGGCTAACGCTATGCATTGTTATTTAAATAATACGTCAAAGCGTAAGGATACAAGTAGTGCAATAAGCAAAAAATAGGACTATTTGACATGTCCTATCCAAGGGCAAGCTACGTATGGGTATGTAAAACAGGTATATCGATCGTTATCAGAGACCACCTGGGGATTCCCTTGTACGTCAGAGCGTCTTGCTTCCTTGGTATTTCCTTCCCGTAATGGGTCCAATGATCAGGCTGTCGGAAAGAGCTTCCAGAGAGTGAGGTCCTGGCGATCCTGTTGCAGGGTACTCCGGATTCGCTTGAAGGTGTCCGGTTGCTTCTTCGCCTAATTGGCGGTTGTCCTCAGAAGGCTGCTTTGTACTTCTGCTACAAGGGCCGCAGTGTGCTCCTCTGTGCGGAGCGAGCGTTCTGTGTTTCCATTAACTGTTATAACCCCGCGAGGTCCTGGCATTTTGAGCTTGAGGTATGCATAATGCGGTACAGCATTGAATCTAGCAAATGTGGTTCGTCCGAGTAGTGCGTGATAGCCACTACGGAAGGGGACGATATCGAAGATTAATTCCTCGCTTCGGAAGTTGTCCGGAGATCCGAAGACCACTTCCAGTGTGATTGAGCCCATGCAACAGGCCTCTACACCTGGTATGACACCTTTGAAAGTGGTTTTTGTGGATTTGATCCTTGAGGGGTCTATGCCCATTTTGTGCACTGTATCCTGATAGAGCAGGTTCAGGCTCCTTCCACCGTCCATAAGGACTCGTGTGAGGTGGAACCCGTCAATTATTGGGTCGAGGACTAGTGCGGCTGGATTGTCTTGATTGGCGTTAACCAGACGATCCGTGCGGTTGAAGGTGACCGGCCCTAGTTTATATTGTGGGACGACTAGTTCCGTTAAGTCGGCATCCCTAAGGGTGCGCATCCGGTCCGGGTTGGGAGTGTGGGTGTTGTTTACCACGTTCACCGTTTGGATTTGCGGGGGAAATTTCTTTTGCCCTCCTGTATTTGGTGATATGGGCTCTTCGTCGCATCATCGCTTTGGGACCCCCCATCTTTGTTTTTGGCGCCTGCCCTGCCGGCTTGTTTGAAGACCCAGCATTCTCTATTGGTATGGGTGGCTGGCGTTCGTGGGGTGCCATGAATTTGGCATTGGCGGTCGAGTATGCGGTCCAGACTGGACGGACCCGAATTGTTATTTTTGAGTGGCCCTTTCCGCTGACTGGACTTAGAGCCACTAAATCAAGCATTAACTGACGTATCTTCGGCGTTTTCACCATATTTGCGGCGCTTTTTTTGTTGCATCGGGGTTTGCCGTTGCTATCTCTGGCCTCTGATGTGCCAGGGTTGCTTGTTGTGTCGTTGCTACGGGCCAACCAGCTATCCTCGCTCGCGCAAAAGCGGGTCATGAGTGTCGTGAGGGCTGCCATGGATTTTGGCTTCTCCTCGCCGAGATGTCAGGCGAGCCACTCGTCACGGATGTTATGTTTAAAGGACGCTAGGGCTTCGGCATTCGGACAATCGACAATTTGGTTCTTTTTAGTTAGGAACCAAGTCCAGAATTTCCTGGCCGACTCTCCGGGCTGTTGTATTATGTGACTTAAATCATCAACATCCGGTGGTCGCACATAAGTGCCCTTGAAGTTGTCCAGGAATGCGTCTGCCAGGTTCTCCCAATTCCGATGGAGTTTGTCGGCAGGCTATTCAGCCAATGCCGAGCTGGCCCTCTGAGTTTTAGTGGGAGATACTTGATGGCGTGTAGATCGTCCCCGTGGGCCATGTGAATGTGGAGGAAGAAGTCCTCTATCCATACCGCGGGGTCTGTAGTACCATCATATGATTCAATGTTCACGAGTTTAAACCCTTCTGGGAATTCATGATCCATCACTTCATCAGTGAAGCATAGGGGATGTGTGGCACCTCTGTGCCGGGCTATGTCACGACGCAGTTCATACGAGTCTTGTCTGCTGTATTCGGCCCGACCGGATTTGCCTTTAGTGTATCCGGCGTGACGATCATCGTCACGCGTTGGGGCATGCCCCCGTGATCCATAGATCGATCTTGTATGTCCTGCTTTTTTTCCAATACGTCTCGCAGGTCCCGCGTGTTGCCCCGGGCCTTGGTGTTTTTGTTTGAATGGCGACGGGGTGCGAGCTGGACTTCGGGCTGATATGCCGCTCTGTCTCGGCCACGAGGTGGCCGATCAGACGCATCATACGCTGGTAATGTAGGTTTTAACGCTTCCTCCTCGAGTTGGGGTAGCAGCCTGCGCTTTGGGTAACTTTTTGTTGGGCGCTCGGGTTCGTATTCCTCGGCCGCCAGGACCTCGGTCCATCTATCTGCTAGTAGATCTTGGTCAGCTTGAAGCTGTTGTTGCTTTTTCTTCAGGCTTTTTGCTGTGGCTATAAGCCGCGCTTGAAGCGCTCCTGTTCGACGGGATCCTCGGGCACGATAAATTCTTCGTCGCCGAGGCTCACCTCGTCTTCGGAGAGGGGCATGTAATTGTCATCTTCTGATTCTCCGCCAGCTACCTGTTCCTTAGGGCTAGCTTGCCCATCCTCCCACTCGAAACCTGGCTGGAGGGGATTGTCTTCGTCTTCGGCACTATCCGCAGCGTTATTGTCTCTTGTGCCGGTATCACTGCTTTTGCTATGGCGGGGCTTAGAGCGGCGCCAATTACGCCGGTGCTTAGATTGCTTTTCGGGGGGATCATCGTCCGTTGCCTTGTCGCCATCGCTTTCTTTGTGGGTGTCCACCATGTATATATCATATGATGAGGTGGCAGTCTAGCGCCCTATGGGCGGTGGTTCCTGTTCGTCTCCTGCATCGTCGTCCATACCGTCGATGTCTTCGGAGCCGAAATCGAGCATGTCGGTTGAGTCGTCGACAGTGGCTATTAAGTGGGTGGTGGGTGGGGAACGAATTTCTTCATCGTCCGCTTCCCACTCAAGCCGGACATAGTTTGGCCAAGGGTCTCCTGACAAGGAGAGAGACCTTAATGAATTTAGCACGTCGCCCAGGGGTGAGTGCTGAAAGATATCCGCGGAGGAAAACTCCATGATCGGTGCCCAATCAGATTCGATAAGCACGGACGCGGGCGGTTTGGAGCCCGTGGCCAGGGACGAATCCAGGTGTCCGGCAGCACAGGTCTCATAGGGGGTGAAGTCAGCATTCGACTCTATCGCTGCTGAGTGCGCGGCCTCCGTGGCGGGGTCTATCCACCCTTCCTCGGACGGCACGATCTGCTCCGGATTGAGGGATGGAGTAGCCGCAGGTGTGATCTCCCGAACATTGTCCGACGGCAGAGCTAAGTCATGCTCGCCGTGACTGTGCGGCGCACCTGACATGGGCTCGAATCCGTCGAAGATCAAGTCTCCGCGGATGTCGGCAGTATAGTTCAAGCTTCCAAACCTGACCTGATGCTAAGGGGCATAGCTTTCGACCTGCACCAGATGGCTAAGGGAGTTGGCCCGCAGTACGAAGCCGCCGAATACGAAGATCTGTCCGGGGAGAAAAGCCTCACCCTGGATCGCATCATTGCCGATGATCGAAGGAGCCATCAAGCCTTTGTCGCGACAGCACAGTGGAACTCTCAATGAAAGCACCAATGTCGGTGTCAAAACCGGCGGATCTCGGGTAGGGGGTCCCGAACTGTGCGTGTAAGGCGGATGGTAATAGGAGGCAGGGGACACAATGTTTACCCAGGTTCGGGCCCTCTCGATGGAGGTAATACCCTACTTCCTGCTTGATTGATCTTGATGATATGAGTATTACAAGAGTTGATGTACCATGAGATCGTAGAGGCTAAACCCTAGAAGCCAGCCTATGGTTATGATTGTTGTCGTCCTACGGACTAAACCCTCCGGTTTATATAGACACTGGAGGGGGCTAGGGTTACACAGAGTCGGTTAGAAAGGAGGAGATCTACATATCCGAATTGCAAAGCTTGCCTTCCACGCAAAGGAGAGTCCCATCCGGACACGGGACGAAGTCTTCAATCTTGTATCTTCATAGTCCAACAGTCCGGCCAAAGTATATAGTCCGGCAGTCCGAGGACCCCCTAATCCAGGACTCCCTCAAAGGTGATGATGATGGTGATGTTGATGAAGACGATCACCGCGGCGATGATTCCCCTCTTGATGGCACTCCGGTGCCACCAAGAGAGAGGAGGAGAGGTTCTCCCCCTTGTGCTTCCTCCTCCATGGCCTCCCCCTGGATGGGGAAAGGTTCTCCGTCTGGTCCCTGGCCTTCATGGCGATGATGGCCTCTCCGGGATACTCCTCCATGGCCACCAGTGATGATGGCCCCCTCCGGCAGGGTGCCGGAGAGGGCCTAGATTGATTTCTCGTGGCTACGGAGGCTTGCGGCGGCGGAACTTCTGATCTAGGTTAATTTTCCGAGGTTTCTGTATTTATAGGAATTTTTGGCGTCGGTCTCACGTCAAGGAGGTGCCCGAGGCGTCCACGAGGCAGGCCCACGCGCCTGGGGGTGTGGGCGCGCCCCCCACCCTCGTGGACGCCCCGGGACTCTCCTGGCCCAACTCTTTTACTCCGGGGTCTTCTTTTGGTCCATAAAAAATCGTCAAAAATTGGCGCGTCAATTGGACTCCGTTTGGTATTCCTTTTCTGTAAAACTCAAAAATAAGGAAAAAACAGAAACTGGCACTGGGCACTAGGTTAATAGGTTAGTCCCAAAATCATATAAAATAGCATATAAATGCATATAAAACATCCAAGGTTGATAATATAATAGCATGAATACTTCATAAATTATAGATACGTTAGTTATGACGTTCGGACACACTATTATGCTGTGGTGTTCCAGGTGGCGTGAGTTGTGTAACTATTCCACATTGTGTCAAATGAAGGCCAAACTCATAACTCAAATATTCGCCTCTGTGATCAGATCGTAGAAACTTTATTTTCTTGTTATGATGATTCTCCACTTCACTCTGAAATTCTTTGAACTTTTCAAATGTTCCAGACTTGTGTTTCATTAAGTAGATATACCCATATCTGCTCAAATCATCTGTGAAGGTCGGAAAATAACAATACCCGCTGCGAGCTTCAACACTCATTGGACCGCATACATCGGTATGTATTATTTCCAGTAAGTCATTAGCTCGCTCCATTGTTCCGGAGAACGGAGTCTTAGTCATCTTGCCCATGAGGCATGGTTCGCAAGTATCAAATGATTCATAATCAAGTGATTCCAAAAGTCCATCTGCATGGAGTTTCGTCATGCATTTTACACCAATATGACCTAAACAGAAGTGCCACAAATATGTTGCACTATCATTATCAACTTTGCATCTTTTGGCATCAATATTATGAATATGTGTATCACCACAATCGAGATTCAACAAAAATAGACCACTCTTCAAGGGTGCATGACCATAAAAGATATTACTCATATAAATAGAACAACCGTTATTCTCTGATTTAAATGAATAACCATCTCGCATCAAACAAGATCCGGATATAATGTTCATGCTCAACGCTGGCACCAAATAACAATTATTCAGGTCTAAAACTAATCCTGAAGGTAGATGTAGAGGTAGCGTGCCGATGGAGATCACATCGACCTTGGAACCATTCCCAACGCGCATCGTAACCTTGACCTTAGCCAATCTTCGTTTAATCCGTAGCCCCTGTTTCGAGTTACAAATATGAGCAACCGAACCAGTATCAAATACCCAGGCGCTACTACGAGCATTAGTAAGGTACACATCAATAACATGTATATCAAATATACCTTTGTTCATTTTGCCATCCTTCTTATCCGCCAAATACTTGGGGCAGTTCCGCTTCCAGTGGACGGTCCCTTTGCAGTAGAAGCACTCAGTTTCAGGCTTAGGTCCATATTTGGGCTTCTTCCCGGGAGTGGCAACTTGCTTGCCATTCTTCTTGAAGTTCCACTTATTTCCTTTGCCCTTTTTCTTGAAACTAGTGGTCTTTTTAACCATCAACACTTGATGCTCCTTCTTGATTTCTACCTCCGCAGCTTTGAGCATTGTGAAGAGCTCGGGAATTGCCTTTTCCATCCCATGCATATTATAGTTCATCACGAAGCCGTTGTAGCTTGGTGGCAGTGATTGGAGAACTGTGTCAATAACACTATAATCTGGAAGATTAACTCCCAGCTGAGTCATGTGATTATGATACCCACACATTTTGAGTATGTGTTCACTGACAGAGCTATTCTCCTCCATCTTGCAGCTATTGAACTTGTTGGAGACTTCATATCTCTCAACTCAGGCATTTGCTTGAAATATTAACTTCAATTCCTGGAACATCTCATATGGTCCATGACGTTCAAAACGTCTTTGAAGTCCCGATTATAAGTGGTAAAGCATGGCACACTGAACTATCGAGTAGTCATCAGATCGAGATTGCCAGACGTTCATAACATCAGCATCTACTCCTGCAGCAGGCCTTTCACATAGCGGTGCATCAAGGACATAATTCTTCTGTGCGGCAATGAGGATAATCCTGAAGTTACGGACTTAGTCCGTGTAGTTGCTACCATCATCTTTCAATTTAGCTTTCTCTAGGAACGCATTAAAATTCAAGGGAACGGTAGCACGGGCCATTGATCTACAACATAGATATGCGAAAACTATCAGGACTAAGTTCATGATAAATTAAGTTCACTTAATCATATTACTTAAGAACTCTCACTTAGATTGACATCCCTCAAGTCATCTAAATGATACGTCATCCAAATCAACTAAACCATTTTCCGATCATCACGTGAGATGGAGTAGTCATCAATGGTGAACATCTCTATGTTGATCATATCTACTATATGATTCACGTTCGACCTTTTGGCCTCTAGTGTTCCGAGGCCATGTCTGTACATGTCAGGCTTGTCAAGTTTAACCTGAGTATTCCGCATGTGCAAAACTGTCTTGCACCCGTTGTATGTGAACATAGAGTCTATCACACCCGATCATCACGTGACGACCAACTTTCGCAGCGGTGCATACTCAGGGAGAACACTTATACCTTGAAATTTTAGTTAAGGGATCATCTTATAATGCTACCGCCGTACTAAGCAAAATAAGATGCATAAAAGATAAACATCACATGCAATCAAAATATGTGACATGATATGGCCATCATCATCTTGTGCTTTTGATCTCCATCTCCAAAGCATCGTCGTGATCTCCATCGTCACCGGCTCGACACCTTGATCTCCATCGTAGCGCCGTGGTCGTCTCGCCAACTACTGCTTCTACAACTATCACTAACGCATAGTGATAAAGTAAATCAATTACATGGCGTTTGCATTTCATACAATAAAGCGACAACCATAAGGCTCCTGCGAGTTGCCGATAAATTTTACAGAACATGATCATCTCATACAACAACGTATATCACATCAAGTCTTGACCATATTGAGGGAGTCCTGGACTAAAGGGTCCTCGGGCGTCCGGCCTATTATCCATAGGGCCGGACTGATGGGTTGTGAAGACATGAAGACCGAAGATTGTACCCGTGTCCGGATTGGACTCTACTTGGTGTGGAAGGCAAGCTTGGCAACCGACTATGTAGATTCCTTCTTATGTAACCGACTCCATGTAAACCCTAGATCCCCCCGGTGTCTATATAAACCGGAGGGGTTAGTCCGGAAAGGACACATTACCATAGTCATATAGGCTAGACTTCTAGGGTTTAGCCATTATGATCTCGTGGTAGATCAACTCTTGTAATACTCATATTCATCAAGATCAATCAAGCAGGAAGTAGGGTATTACCTCCATAGAGAGGGCCCGAACCTGGGTAAACATCGTGTCCCCCGTCTCCTATTACCATCGATCCTAGACGCACAGTTCGGGACCCCCTACCCGAGATCCGCCGGTTTTGACACCGACATTGGTGCTTTCATTAAGAGTTCCACTGTGCCGTCAATGAAAGGTTCGATGGCCCCTTCAATCGTCGATAGCGACACTGTCCAAGGGGAAACGTTCCTCCCCGGACAGATTTTCGTATTCGGCGGCTTCGTACTGCGGGCCAACTCACTTGGCCATCTGGAGCAGATCGATAGCTACGCCCCTGGCCACCAGGTCAGATTTGGAAACTTGAACTATGTCGCGGATATCCGTGGAGACTTGATCTTCAATGGATTTGAGACCGCGGCGATCGCTCCTCCTCGCTCCGATGAACACGACTTAAATCTGTCATCGGACCAGACTCTGGAGACGGTTCCTGCAACTGCTACGACCTTAGATCCGCAGCAGTTTGCACCATCCGAAGCCACAGAGTCCGCGGCGTTGGAACCACACACAGGCTCAACACCAAGCAATATCAGCGTCAACGGAATTCCGGACTCGTCTCCGGCTATAAGTTCCGAACCTCGCACACTCCCGGACACCGAGTTGGATCGGTTATCAATCTTCGAGTTCAGCGCCGCAGATATCTTCCAACACTCCCCCTTTGGCGATGTGCTAAATTCATTGAAAAACCTGTCCCTGATGGGGGACTCGCGGCCGAACTATCTCCGGTTCGAGCTAGAGGCTGGTAATTGAGAACTTCACTCCCCACCCGCCACCCACTTCATAGCCACTGTCGAGGACTTGACCGACATACCTGCTTATGGCTCCGAAGACATTGACAGTATAGACGACAATGTCGACAAGGAGCAAGGCCAAGACCCGCCAGTCATCAGGCATGGGACGGCCACCCCTTCATACGACGTGTGCATGGTCCATACACTTAAAAAGGCTCACGGCAATGACAAGGGAGATCCAGTTGAGAATACAACTCCTGAGACACAGACTAAGTTCTGGCGCCCCAAACGCCGCTCCAAGACACACCACAGCAACGATGGCACCAGAGAAAATGGCGCTCCGGACGGTGCCGAAAGCAATGAAGACCCTGTTGGAGTAATATCCGAACAGGAGAAACAGGAAAATGGGCAAGTTAACCCCGATGAACAGGCCCTGCCCAGCGACAGTTCGGAGGACGACAACTACCTTCCGCTCTCCGAAGATGAGGAAAGCCTCGGCGAAGAAGACTTAATCGTACCCGAAGAGCCCCTCGAGCAGGAGCGCTTCAAGCGTAGACTAATAGCTACGCCAAGGAGCCTGAAAAAGAAGCAGCAGCAGCTTCAAGCTAACCAAGACCTACTCAACAACAGATGGACCAAAGTCCTGGTCGCCGAAGAATACGGCCTTAGTGGCCTAGCCAAAAGCCACCCAAAGCACAGATTGCTATACCAGTCCAATGATAGGGCGTTGGAGCCCATACCCTCATCACACACTGCGGCAGGTCGCCGACAACTCTATCCGGATAAAAAGGCAACTCAAGCCGAACACCAGACAGCCCCACCTCACCGTAAAGGCAAGAACAACGCAGGCCACGATTACCCAGACGACCTGCAGTGGGACTTGGACAATAGAGCAAGACACGCAAGACCGATCTACGGATCACGAAAGCATGCTTCGACACGCAACGATGGCTACCGTGTCAAACCTCGCCACGCCCGAGCCGAAAACCGCAAAGGGACTCCTTCGGAGTTACATCGCAGTGTGGCCCAGCATAGAGGCGCCGCACACCCACTTTGCTTCACTGATGAAGTAATGGATCATGAATTCCCCGAAGGATTCAAGCTCGTCAATATTGAATCATACGACGGGACAACCGACCCAGCGGTATGGATAGAAGATTTCATCCTCCACATCATATGGCCCGTGGGGACGACCTCCATACCATTAAATACCTCCCACTAAAACTAAAAGGGCCAGCTCGGTACTAGTTAAACAGCCTGCCTGGAAATTCCATAGGCAGCTGGGAGGACTTGGAAGAGGCTTTCCTCGATAACTTCCGAGCAACATATGTCCGGCCACCGGATGCCGATGACCTAAGTCACATTGTCCAGCAGCCCGGAGAATCAGCCAGAGAGCTCTGGACTCGGTTCTTAGTCAAAAAGAACCAAATCGTCGACTGTCCGGACGCGGAAGCCCTCACGGCTTTCAGACACAGTGTCCGGGACGAATGGCTGGCACGCCACCTCGGCCAAGAAGGACCTAAATCCATGACAGCCCTCACTGCTCTGATGACCCGCTTTTGCGCGGGAGAAGATAGTTGGCTCGCTCGTAGAAGAAATAGCGCCAGCAACCCGGGCACCTCCAAAATTCGAGACGGAAAGCCACGACGAAGCAAAAACAACAGTCACAATGACAATGAAAGATCATGCGACACAGCGGTCAACGCCGGATTCAGCAACCCCAAGCCCGGTCAGCGGAAGAAGCCATTCAAGGCGAATCGAGACAAACCATCCAACCTGGACAGGGTACTGGACCGACCCTGCCAGATTCATGGACACCCCGATAAACCAGCTAATCATACCAACAGAAACTGCTGGGTCCTTAGACAGGCCGGCAAGCTCAACGCCGAACACAGGGGGAGGAGGCCGCCAGGCGACAGGGAAGATGGAAAGGTTCACCAACGAAGCACCGGGGGTAAGAAGCAATCTCCACCGGAGGGTCAACTACTCCCAGAACGGGAATAGCAGCCCGGCTTCCGCCGCCCACTTCGTACACCTACAAAATTTGTACCGCGCATACATCATTATGCACTCAAGATACCATGGTCATTGGCGGAAGCACAATACGGACAACCCTGCAAACACCCCAGTAACATTTTTTATTTCTTTTCCTTTCTATTTTTTCTTCCTTCGCTATCCTGTAAAAACATGTGACGAAGAGGATAAATGTCAGAAACTGGCTCTATCGGAGTCCGGATCCATATACTCACCTAAGGGTCTATTTCCATCAAGGATTCCCCCACCGAGGACGGGCGGCACAGACGTGCGACAGGAGGTCCAAAATAGATTTTTTGTAGACCGCACTCTCTATTTCTTGAGCCTATACTATGCCTGTTCCTCCGCCTCCAACCCCAATTATGTCAAATAGCCGGGAGGATGGCTTTTATATATCATAAGTAATTATTGGCATACCACTCAGTTCCCAGTAAAACATATCCAAACTAATCATATGTGTCGTCTCGCCACGGAATACGGCTGCCACGTTTGCTTCACAAATATACCCTAGCATAACCTGCCAGGGCTCGGTATGGGAACAAATGAGTTGCCAGCAAAAGCCCGAACAGCTCTACAGCACACTTCGGCGTCGCAACTTTGGCCTTATATGCATCAGCTCTGAATCATTATCTTGGGTCAATAGTTGGGTTGCTCGGCTCCTGTGCTTGCTACCCTACGTTCCGCTCTATCGGCTAGGGTACTAAAGGGAGAACTACTATGATTGTGCCCTGGTCTAAACCGGATGAGCACCTCAGTAGAGAAAGCCGAAAACTGACTATCATGATGCGGCGAGAACTGGTCAACCACTTGATGACTTCTTGGAATCTTTAGCGATTCTCCATGTCACACGAGGGATCTTTTTCAGATCAAACATGTAAGGCACCCTACGCCGCATACATACCAAGGGCTATGTCGTAGCCCCACAATAAAACTCCTATGGCTAAGTGAAAGCGTTAACGCCATATAGTCTGATTGCCTGGTTCGCCGCATTATCACCTCCTTCATGGACCAAGACGTTGGATAAAGAGTGATTAAATGCTTTTCCGAACACCCCTGTACTTCCTACGAGGGGGCTGAAGCCGACGACTGGAAAACTTTCAGCTTATATCAAAAACGGCCGCACAGGAGGAATTCAAGCTTTCAAGCAAAAACATATAAATAGATTAACTATAAAATTGTCTTTTACAATTATCATACACCTCACTCGAACATTATGTCTTTCAAGCATTGACCCTCTATCAGGCGGGCGGCCCCTAGGACATCTTCAAAATAATGCTCCGGTTCCGGACGGTCCTTGCCTTTGGGTGGACTCTTCGTCACAACATCGATGGCCTTCATCTTCCCCTAGAACGTCTTGACTTGGGCAAAGGCCATCCGTGCACCCTCAATGCACGTTGACCGCTTCACAGCGTCTATACGAGGCACCGCGTCAACAAGCCTCTGCACCAAACCGAAATAGCTATTCGGAGCAGGCTCGGTTGGGCACAACCGGATTACGGCATCCTTCATGGCAGCGCCGGATATCCTATGAAGTTCGGCCCATTGGGACATCTGTTCATTGAGCAGCAGAGGGTGCTTCCACATCGGAAGAACTCTTCGGCAAGTCCAAATACTCGTCCGGAGAACTCCACACTTGGTTAAGCTGAGCATAGTCTGGGTCACCGAACTTAGTTTGCAGCAGAAAAGGCTTTCCAGCCACAATCTCCTTCGCCTGCCGAACCTCCTCACGGATTGCTCTGGATTCTGATCGCGCTTCTCTCGCCTCCTATCAGGCCTTGTCCAGTTCAGCCGTTAAGGCTTTATTCTCCTTCTCCAGAAATTCGCAGCGGCCAGTAGCATTCTCCAGTTTGAGTGTCATCGTGGATATCTTCTCCTCACCTTGGCACCGTGCAGCTTGTTCGGCCTTTAATCCAGCCGATGCCTTTCCGGCAGCAGCATTGCTACGACGGGCCTGCTCCTTGGCCCGGGCCAGCTCCGCTCGAAGAACTTCAACGGCGGCAGCACCATCTATAGCCATGCACATTCCAGCATCTAAATCTCAGCATCATGCTTATACCATAAACATTGTATGAGGATTGCCCTGAATACATACCTTGCGACTCGTCAAGACGCGTATTGATTAATGCAAGATCATCCCCTGCCACGTCAAGCTTCCGCTGTAGCTCGGCAATTTCCATAGTCCGGGAAGTGGCCAAGGGGGAAGCAGCCTGTGTTCAAACTCATCGGGTTAGTCCTCAAAACGATCATTTTTTATCCTCTGTTTGCTTCCTAATGGAAGACAACCCGAGTCTCAGGGGCTACTACCTATACACAGGCGCATCTTTGCAAATGAAACATAGCTGAAAAACATTATGTCACAAACCTCGAAGCCTTTAAGTAGGCTCATGAAGGCTTCATTTAATCCGCCCTTCGCGGACGAAATCTTTTCAATCACTGTACCCATCAAGGTACGATGTTCCCCTGAGACGGATGCTTTCCGCAACATGTCCCGCAACATATCCGGAGTCCCTGTATCTCCGGAAGCTGCTCCAAAAGCACAATAGTCCTTTGAAGGAATCTGTTCACCCGCCTCCAAAATAACTGTCGGTTGTGAACCAGACAGTCCGAGGCCTTTGTTATCATCGGCCCCGGAATCCCGGATGGTCGGAGGTCCACCTTCGGGTACTGCCTCTTTTGTCCCCTGGTCTAAAGGGACCCTCCGCGAGGACACTTCAGAGTCATCCGCCTTAGTAGGCGAGGAGGTTTGAGGAGGGGTCTCGCTCTCCATCATCTCTGGGAGGAGACTCCCCGAAGAAGAGGATCGCCCAGAAAAATTCTGTGTCGACCTGTAAAAATGCATAAATGTGTTACGTATATCTTCGGTAACGACAACGGAGCGGGACCCTATCAAAGTACTCTAGATTCTCTTACGGTTTACCCAAGGGCTTGTCCCCTTGTTGGAGCTATTCAACGGCGTCGCTCTCCAAACCCAAGCCGCTCGACGGCGCCATCTTGCCCTTTTTGGAAGACCGCCCCTCCCAATCTTCGGAGGCGGCCCTTTTTCTCCTGCTTGGAGAAGGGATACTAGGTCCTTTTCCCCCTCCATCTTTGGGCGAGGAAAGGTCGATTTCCCCGGACTCAGTGTGTGACTTACCTCCGGAACCAAGGTCATCTTGGGTCTTCTCACCCTCCCCTGCTGGTGCCGGGTATGGCGCCGAGGCCAGCATCCTTGTTAACACGGGTGTAGCTAAGTCTTCGGGAAGGGGAGCCGGACAACTAATCCGCTCCACCTTCTTTATCCAGCCCTGAAAAACGGATGATACTGTTGGTATCTAGCCACTGGGTATCTGACCATAAGGTATTCGGTAAAAAGGGACTTATCGGGGTGTCCGGATGGTTACAGTCTAGGCCGACATCTTCGGTGGTGTCCGGCCATTGCCTTCGTTTCCCGAAGAATAATCTCCACATTCCTTCATGCGTAGTGCCGAAGAAGTGCTGAAGAGTTCGCGGCCCTTCTGGGTTGAACTCCCACAGGCGGAGAGGTCGTCGCTGGCACGGCAGGGTCCGACGAACTAGCATTACTTGAACAACGTTGCCTATGTCGATGTCCTTCTCAATAAGGCTTCGGATGCGACTCTGCAGAGTTTGCACATCATTCGTTGATCCCCAATCTAGCCCCTTGTTAACCCACAATGCAAGCTAAATTGGAGCGCTGGATCGGAATGCGGGCGCCGTTGCCCACTTGGAGCCACGGGGCTCGGTAATATAGAACCACCCCTGCTGCCACAGATCGGAAGATTTGGCAAAGGATCCTTTTAGCCAAACGGCGCTGGCAAGCTTGCTCATTGAAGCACCACCGCACTCGGCCTGCTCCCCCTCTATCACTTGCAGCTTCACATCGAAGGTCTTGAGCCACAAGCCGAAGTGCGGGGGAGTTCGGAGGAAGGCTTCGCACGTGACGATAAACGCCGAGATAAGAAGAATAGAGTCCGGGGCCAGATCGTGGAAATCTAGCCCGTAATAGAACATGAGCCCCCGGACGAAGGGGTTAAGTGCAAACCCTAACCCGCGAAGGAAGTGGGACACGAACACGACCCTCTCGCCGGATCTGGGGTGGGAATAACCTGCCCCATGGCAGGAAGCAGATGATGGATTTCCGCGGTCAAATACCTCGCCGCCCGAAGCTTTGCAATATCTTCCTCCGTGACAGAAGAAGCTACCCACCAGCCTTGACGGCTGGATCCGGACATAATTGGGGCTTGTGGTGACCGAAACTCGGGTGGTGAAACTCGGGATAGCGGGGTCTGAGGAAGAAGAAAGCGTGGAAGAAAAAGATGGGTCTGTACCCCTGTATATAAAGGCCGCGAATATTAAGCGTCGCCTTTCAGGCCTCGAAAACTTGCTTATTTCCAAGGAGTCGTACCCAAGCGGCGGTTGGGTTACCCACGCCCGGGTTGACAGGAATCCCTTAAAAAAGGGAGCCACGATCTCCGTTTGGATAAGACATGCCAATAAAATCGCCTCTTGGGGCGTGGGGCGACGGGCCAGCTAAAGCGGTTCGCAAACAATGGCCGAAGCAGGCATGATGTCATATTACCAGAAAGTTGTCGGGGGATTGAACTCGTAAAATATTATATCCTCTGCAGTTGTATATATAGGTCCGGATACAATCAATACATCTGAAGACTATCCTGGAGTTCGGAAAAAGGGAACCCGCCTTGCAATGCCGAAGACAATCTGCGCGCCGGACTCCTCGTCATTGAAAGCCAGGTTCAGGGGCTACTGAGGGAGTCCTGGACTAAGGGGTCCTCGGAAGTCCGGCCTATTATCCATTGGGTCAGAGTGATGGGCTGTGAAGACATGAAGACCGAAGGCTGTACCCGTGTCCGGATTGGACTCTACTTGGTGTGGAAGGCAAGCTTGGCAACCGACTATGTAGATTCCTTCTTATGTAACCGACTCCATGTAAACCCTAGATCCCCCCCCCCCCCCCGTGTCTATATAAACCGGAGGGGTTAGTCCGGAAAGGACACATTACCATAGTCATATAGGCTAGACTTCTAGGGTTTAGCCATTATGATCTCGTGGTAGATCAACTCTTGTAATACTCGTATTCATAAGATCAATCAGGCAGGAAGTAGGGTATTACCTCCATAGAGAGGGCCTGAACCTGGGTAAACATCGTGTCCCCCGTCTCCTGTTACCGTCGATTCTAGACGCACAGTTCGGGACCCACTACCCGAGATCCGCCGGTTTTGACACCGACACATATCACATCACAACATGCCCTGCAAAAACAAGTTAGACGTCCTCTACTTTTTTGTTGCAAGTGTTACGTGGCTGCTACGAGCTTTTAGCAAGAACCGTTCTTCTCTACGCATCAAAACCACAACGGTGATTTATCAAGTTTGATGTTTTAACCTTCAACAAGGACCGGCCGCAGTCAAATTCGATTCAATTAAAGTTGGAGAAACAGACACCTGCTAGCCACCTTTATGCAAAACTAGTTGCATGTCTGTCGGTGGAGCCGGTCTCATGAATGTGGTCATGTAAGGTTGGTCCGAGTCACTTCATCCAACAATACCGCCGAATCAAAATAAGACATTGGTGGTAAGCAGTATGAAAATCACCGCCCACAACTCTTTGTGTTCTACTCGTGCATATCATCTACGCATAGACCTGGCTCAGGCAAGATCTATCTAGGAGATGCATAGCAATGAGAGGGGGAGAGTGTGTCCACGTACCCTCGTAGACCGAAAGCGGAAGCATTTGACAACGCGGTTGATGTAGTCGAACTTCTTCTTGTTCCGACTGATCAAGCACTGAACGTACGGCACCTCCGAGTTCTGCACACGTTCAGCTCGATGACGTCCCTTGAACTCTTGATCCAGCAAAGTCTCGAGGGAATAGATGAGTTTCGTCAGCACGACGGCGTGGTGACGGTGATGGTGAAGTGGTCCGTGTAGGGCTTCGCCTAAGCACTACGAAGATATGACCGGAGGCGTAAACTGTGGAGGGGGGCGCCGCACACGGCTAACAATTGTTCATGTGTGTGTTCTAGGCGCCCCCTCCCCACGTATATATAGGTGGGAGGGGGAGGGGAGCAGACTTGGGGCGCCCGAAGTAGGAGGAATCCTACTTGGGGGCCTAGTCCAATGCCCCCCCCTTACCATATTCACCTAAAGGGAAAAGGAAGAGAGGGGAGAGGAAAGGAAGGGGGGCGACTCCCCCCCCCCCTTTCCTTCTCCCACTTGGCTGGCGGCCTAGGAGGGGTGCGCCAACCCCTTGTGGGCTGGTGTTCCCCTTCCCCTTTGGCCTATGTGGCCCATTAACCTCCTGGGGGTTTCGGTAACCCCTCCGGTATTCCGATATGTACCCGACACACCCCGGAACACTTCCGGTGTCCGAATATCATCGTCCTATATATTAATCTTTACCTCTCGACCATTTTGAGACTCCTCGTCACGTCCGTGATCTCATCCGGTACTCCGAACAATATTCAGTCACCAAATCACATAATTCATATAATACAAAATCGTCATCGAACGTTAAGCATGCGGACCTACGGGTTCGAGAACTATGTAGACATGACCGAGACACCTCTCCGGTCAATAAACAATAGAGGAACCTGGATGCTCATATTGGCTCCTACATATTCTACGAATATCTTTATCGGTCGAACCGTAATGAAAACATACGTTATTCCCTTTGTCATCGGTATGTTACTTGCCCGAGATTCGATCGTCGGTATCTTCATACGTAGTTCAATCTCATTACCAGCAAGTCTCTTTACTCATTCCGTAATACATCATCCCGCAACTAACTCATTAGTCACTTTGCTTGCAAGGCTTCTTATGATATGTATTACCGAGAGGGCCCAGAGATACCTCTCCGATACTCGGAGTGACAAATCCTAATCTCAATCTATGCCAACCCAACAAACACCTTTGGAGATACCTGTAGAGCATATTTATAATCACCCATTTACATTGTGATGTTTGATAGCACATAAGGCATTCCTTCGGTATCCGGGAATTGCATAATCTCATAGTCGAAGGAATATGTATTTGACATGAAGAAAGCAATAGCAATAAAACTGAACGATCAATATGCTAAGCTAACGGATGGGTCTTGTCCATCATATCATTCTCCTAATGATGTGATCCCATTCATCAAATGATAACACATGTCTATGGTTAGGAAACTTAACCATCTTTGATTAACGAGCTAGTTAGTAGAGGCTTACTAGGGACACACTACTAGGGAAAAGCCTAGCAGTAGCGCCGGTTTTTGGCCTATCAGTAGCGCGGGTGACCGCGCTACTGCTACGGCGCTACAGCTAAAGGTTAGCAGTGGCGATTGTTAACACGCGCTACTGCTATATCTACTTAGTAGTAGCGCGTACTGCAAGAGACGCTGCTGGTAATTACTAGTAGCGGGTCTCACTGCCCGCGCTACTACTATTATTCTGTATTCTATTTCTTTTTTATTTTATGTCGTATTCATAGACCTTTATACAAGTTTTCATACAATAGCAATTTAGAGATTGTTTTTACATTATAATGAGTTATTAAATCACTAGGTTAAGGAACTGCGGATTAGTTTCAAATGGATGGATCCTAAGTGACCAAGTCATGGATTATCACAATAATCCATGACTTGGTCACTTAGGATCCATTCACTTGAAACTAATCCGCGGTTCTTTCACCCAATGATATAATAACACATCATCATCATCATCATCATATTAATATAAAAACTCTTGCATCATATATCATCACCAACAACACTAGCTAATAATCATCATAGTCATTACCTCCAACACTATTTAATCATCATAGTGATAGTGTAGCTATCTAATCACCACCAACACTAGCTAATAATAATAATCATAGTCATCACCACCAACACTCATTCTTGCTAGCTAATCACTCCTACTACTCTCTCTCTCTCAGGTAAAATAGCATAGAACATGTGTAGCACTCCTGATTCATCATATTGGAGCATGCAGATGAACCTGTCTCCTAATTGTGGGATGTGCTTCTAATTGCTGACCCCTAGCACTTCTCTGCGATCCTTCACAATTTTGCTCCAGTCTTTGACTATTAAGACTTGCTCGCTTTTAGAAATCCTGAATGCACTCATGTGCAATGTAGCATGTCTTGGCCGTAAGCTAACCACTTTCATGCGACCTTTAGCCTCGATCCAATGAGGCACAACTATCATTGGCAGTCCCTGTTGAAGAACATCGTAGTAACATACTTAGCAATGAAGTTTAGCTTAAAAATAATGTATGCAAAAGATGCGCTGAGGACAAATAGTAAAAATCTTACCATCTTTCCTAAATAGATGTGACCATAGTTCAATACGAACACTATTGGTCGCACGTTTTGAGTACTAAGATTTTGAAGTCCAATGAAATAATTTATCTTGACAGTATCAAGGTCCTTAAGCCATGAAACATAATGACTTATCTCCTCGTAGTTTGGTTAAGCCCCGAGACAGTAGTAGGTCATGTCTACCAAGCGCCGGACATGTTTGCTTGAATGGAAATAAGTTGTCAATAGAAATTAGTTGTCAACTATTTTTGAATAAACAATATCCAAGACATAAATATGGTTGGGAAACTCACATAATGCTAGAACTAGAGGTGTCTGCACATCGACCCAGATGTCGATATTACCTTCAATATCATCTTCCGGACGAATATCAAAGCTGATAAGAATATCAGGCACAAATGCATAAGCCTTGCATAGTGCTCTTCAATTTTTGAATTCAAAATAGGTATAGGTGTCTTCATTGTATAATTTTGCGGAAAAAGTATAACCATGCTCGGTCCTCAAGTGAACTCTCTTTACCTCCATAGTTTCCATAGGACTGAAACCAATCTTATCCAAGACAAAAATTCTTCAATGGCAGGGGATACACTAGTAGAATAGTAAAAAATTAAAATTATAAGTTGAAGCAAAAGAAGTAGAAGTCATGCTTAATTACAAAAAAAGACTTGTCGTTGTGACTTACTGTATCCACTTCGAAGGTCTCATCCAGCTTGATGCTGAAGTGCCTACCATCAACTAGGAAATTTCTATCGCACAGGCCGCGCCCGTCTTCGCAATATTCGCACATACCGAAATCCTTTTTGTCGTCAGACATTTCCTATGTTCATAGTTGAAACATTAATTGAAAATCGATCGAAGGCAACTACCAGGAAACTCAACACACAAATCCGGGGCACTCGATATTTCCTACATGTTCTGGCACATGTCATGCTTAAATTCATGGAAAAATCCGGCATGACCTTTGCTAAAATAGGACATATCGAGCGCCTGAAATTTGACGGAACGGAAATGAATCAACACTCCGGTAGGACATAGGCCACTCGGATTTTCCCTGCGATACAAAGTTGTTCATACGCATACAACGATGCTCAAACTTGCAATTCCATCCGGATCAATTATCATAAGAATTAGCACATGAGCTCACCGACTAAATACCCTAGTTCTACTCTATTCAACACACCAAGAGTGGAGAAGGACGAGGTGGACTTTTAGCTCACCGACTCGGGTGTAGAGGAAGTAGAGGTAGCTCGGATGACGATCACTCCAAGGAGACACGACTCTACAAAGCCTGCATATTCCACCGAGTAAAATTTTAGATCATAAAGTCTCATATAGCATTCTTTCATGACAAAGTGATAATGACATAAAAATAATTAATTTTTCCATACCTATCTTTCTAAAAATAAACTAGTTCTATTAATTCAACAAGTTCAACTAAGCACTTACTATAAATAAAATTAATTAATTTTCTTACTAATTCAACTAGATCAACTAAGCACTTACTATAAATAAAATAATTAATTTTCTTACTAATTCAACTAATTCTATTAAGCACTTACTATAAATAAACTAGTTCTATTAACCACTTAAATTCTATGTACATTCTACAAAATTCTACCTATCTATACTATTGAAAAAACCTACATTCTACCTATCTATACTATCAACTAAATATATGGAGGGAGGAGGGGCTGTGGATGGAGGGGGGAGGGAGTAGGGGATGTGGAGGGAGGAGGGGCTATGGAGGGAGGAGGTGTTGTTGATGGAGGGGCGGCTAGAGGAGGGAGGAGCAGGGGGACGAGGGGAGGAGGAGAGGCAGCTAGAGGAGGGAGGAGTGGGGCAGAGGAGGGAGGAGGGAAGCTACAGGAGGGAGGAGGGAGGAGGAAGAGGAGAAGGAGGAGGCTTACCGAGGCCGGAGGATGGCGGCGATGCCGGCAGTAATGCGGCGAGGCGGCGGCAATGTGGCAATGGGGGCGGATGGCAGCAGGAGGGGGACGGCCGTGACAATGAGCAAGGAGAGTGAGGAAATCGGCAGGCGCGTAGAGGGATTAGGATGGATTAGCAGTATCGCGGTTTAGGAGAAAACGCAACTGCTAAACTACCTAGCAGTAGCGCGTTTCATAGGAAAGCGCTACTACTACACTTAGCCCGGCAGCAATGGTGGGGTAATTTTAGTAGTAGTGCTCTTCGCCCTAACTGCGATACTGCTATGTTCAAAGCAGTAGCACCTTCCGTTGCCCTGCGCTACTGCTAAGTAGCAGTAGCGCCCCATTTTACCCAGCGCTACTGCTAAAGTTCTGTGTATAAGGTTTTCCCTAGTAGTGACACGGTGTTTTGTCTATGTATCGACACATGTATCAAGTTTCCGGTTAATACAATTCTAGCATGAATAATAAACATTTATCATGAATAAGGAAATATAAAATAACAACTTTATTATTGCCTCTAGGGCATATTTCCTTCAAAATGATGATATGATGATGATGATATATAGATGATATGTGATGATGATTTTTTCTGTTGTAATTTCGTTAGATAATTTTTTCTGTAGAATATATAGATGAGATATGATGAGGCGCCTCGTCACCGCCCCCGACACCGTCCCTGCCGACCAATTTTTTTGTTCACAGAAAACTCCGGTAACTTCGACATGAGGGGGGACGTCGATCAACCCCTTCTCGCCTGACCAAATCTTGAGTCCACCCAAACCGGGACTGAAAAAGAGTTGTCGAGGCCACCCCAAACCCTAGAAGAGTTGTCGAGGCCACCCAAATTTACCAGGTTAAAAGAGCGTTGTTGAGGCCACCCCAAACCCTAGAAGCGTTGTCGAGGCTACCCAAATTTACCAAGTTAAAAGAGCGTTGTCAAGGCCACCCCAAACCCTAGAAGTGTTGTCGAGGCCACCCAATTACCAAGTTAAGAGAGCGTTGTCGAGGCATCGTGATTATTTTTTGCAAAGTGTCATCTCTTGAAAGTATAACCCCGATAACTTCGACATGAGAGGGGACGTCGGACATTTATGAGAGAGGCGGTCCGCAACTAATCCATTGCTCATATATGCATATGATTCCTTGTTGTGATTAATTAGCTAGGTCTATGTTTGCCACTAATCCATCTCTCATGTTTGTATATTGCCATGTTGTACTATTTGCAAAAACTATGGAAAGAGACTTAGAACAAGAATAGTTGTTGGGGGATATAATCCTCGGCGGAGGTGATCCCTTGTCGTTTCTCAACGACACCGATGGTCAGGAAGGAGAGGATGATGGCTCCAATGATCGAACAATGGAGGAGGAAGGAGATCATGACGGCTCTGGTGACCGAATGGCAGAGGAAGAAGACCATGATGACTGCTCCGGTGACCGCACGAAGGAGGGAGCTGTTGCAAAGTCTGGCGAGGTATATTTATTAATTAATCTTGTGCTGGCTTGATGCATTAATTGTTTTGGGTACATATATTAATGCTTCTTTCTTCTTTTATAGCCCTCCATATCGAGCCAAACTTCCGTAAGGAGAAAAGGCCCGAAGAAAAGGTTGCGCCAGGATGAAAGGTTCACGATCATAGAAATCGCAAAACATGGCCAACCGAGTGAACCCAAGCAGACGAAGGACGCATTTGTACATCAGTGTGGATTTGTTGTTAGGGACAGCGTCCCAATCAGGATCGTGCAATGGAATAAGAGTAAGGATGACCCTGAAGTATCATATGTCAAAGATAGACAGAAAGATGATCTTTGGACCTCGTTGATGACAAATTTCAGCCTCCCGCCAGAGGAGGAGCTGAATAACCCAGTTATAGAGCCGAAGGTCAAGGCCTATGCTCTGAAGAAGATGGCAGAACTATTCCGGAAATGGAAGAAAGAGTTCAACTCAAAGTTTGTCGACAAAGGAAAGACTCCAGAATTCACCGGTCGATATGAGAAGATAAGAGATCACTGGCCCGCATTTGTGGCCTACAAGCAATCGGAGAAGGGTAAGAAAAGGTCAGTGACAAACAAGAAGAATGCTGCAAAGAAGTTGTATCACCATCCCATGGGGTCAGGTGGCTACTACAAAGCTTGGCCGTTGTGGGACAAAGCTGAGCAAGACCTGCTTGCTAAAGGGGTCCAATCAGTGATACTGCACTGGCCAGATCGTTCAAGGACTTGGTTCTTCGGGGTTGGGGGAACTTTGTGAAGGAAATATGCCCTAGAGGCAATAATAAAGTTATTATTTATTTCCTTATTTCATGATAAATGTTTATTATTCATGCTAGAATTGTATTAACCGGAAACATAATACTTGTGTGAATACATAGACAAACAGAGTGTCACTAGTATGCCTCTACTTGACTAGCTCGTTGATCAAAGATGGTTATGTTTCCTAGCCATAGCCATGAGTTGGCATTTGATTAACGGGATCACATCATTAGGAGAATGATGTGATTGACTTGACCCATTCCGTTAGCTTAGTACTCGATCGTTTAGTATGCTGCTATTGCTTTCTTCATGACATATACATGTTCCTATGAGTATGAGATTATGCAACTCCCATTTACCGGAGGAACACTTTGTGTGCTACCAAACGTCACAACGTAACTGGGTGATTATAAAGGTGCTCTACAGGTGTCTCCGAAGGTACTTGTTGGGTTGGCGTATTTCGAGATTAGGATTTGTCAATCCGATTGTCGGAGAGGTATCTCTGGGCCCACTCAGTAATGCACATCACTATAAGCCTTGCAAGCATTGTAACTAATGAGTTAGTTGTGGGATGATGTATTACGGAATGAGTAAAGAGACTTTCTGGTAACGAGATTGAACTAGGTATTGAGATACCGACGATCGAATCTCGGGCAAGTAACATACCGATGACAAAGGGAACAACGTATGTTGTTATGCGGTTTGACCGATAAAGATCTTCGTAGAATATGTGGGAGCCAATATGAGCATCCAGGTTCCGCTATTGGTTATTGACCGGAGACGTGTCTCGGTAAGTCTACATTGTTCTCGAACCCGTAGGGTCCGCACGCTTAAAGTTCGATGGCGGTTATATTATGAGTTTATGTGTTTTGATGTACCGAAGGTAGTTCAGAGTCCCGGATGAGATCGGGGACATGACGTGGAGTCTCGAAATGGTCGAGACGTAAAGATCAATATATTGGATGACTATATTCGGACATCGGAAAGGTTCCGAGTGATTCGGGTATTTTTCGGAGTACCGGAGAGTTACGGGAATTCGCCGGGGAGTATATGGGCCTTATTGGGCTTTAGGGGAAAGAGAGAGGAGAGGCTGGGCGCCCCCCAAGGCCTAGTCTGAATTGGACTAGGGGGAGGGGCTGCGCCCCCTCCTTCCTTCTCTTCTCTTCTCTCTCCCCTTTCCTTGACTCCTACTCCTACTACTTGGAAGGGGGGAATCCTACTCCCGGTGGGAGTAGGACTCCTCCTAGGGCGCGCCATAGAGAGGGCCGGCCCTCCCCCTCCTCCACTCCTTTATATACGGGGAGGGGGCACCCCTTGGAAACACAACAATTGATCATTGACCTTTTAGCCGTGTGCGGTGCCCCCCTCCACCATAGTCCACCTCGATAATATCGTAGCGGTGCTTAGGCAAAGCCCTGCATCGGTAGAACATCATCATCGTCACCACGCCGTCGTGCTGACGAAACTCTCCCTCAACCCTCGGCTGGATTGGAGTTTGAGGGACGTCATCGGGCTAAACGTGTGCTGAACTCGGAGGTGTCGTGCATTCAGTACTTGATCGGTCGGATCGTGAAGACGTATGACTACATCAACCGTGTTGTGCTAACGCTTCCCGCTTTCGGTCTACGAGGGTACGTGGACACACCCTCCCCTCTCGCTGCTATGCATCACCATGATCTTGCGTGTGCGTAGGAAATTTTTTGAAATTACTACGTTCCCCAACAGTGATATCAGAGCCAGGTTTTATGCGTAGATGTTATATGCACGAGTAGAACACAAGTGAGTTGTGGGCGATATAAGTCATACTGCTTACCAGCATGTCATACTTTGGTTCGGCGGTATTGTTGGATGAAGCGGCCCGGACCGACATTACGCGTACGCTTACGCGAGACTGGTTCTACCGACGTGCTTTGCACACAGGTGGCTGGCGGGTGTCAGTTTCTCCAACTTTAGTTGAACCGAGTGTGGCTACGCCCGGTCCTTGAGAAGGTTAAAACAGCACTAACTTGACAAACTATCGTTGTGGTTTTGATGCGTAGGTAAGAACGGTTCTTGCTCAGCCCATAGCAGCCACGTAAAACTTGCAACAACAAAGTAGAGGACGTCTAACTTGCTTTTGCAGGGCATGTTGTGATGTGATATGGTCAAGGCATGATGCTAAATTCTATTGTATGAGATGATCATGTTTTGTAACCGAGTTATCGGCAACTGGCAGGAGCCATATGGTTGTCGCTTTATTGTATGCAATGCAATCGCCCTGTAATGCTTTACTTTATCACTAAGCGTTAGCGATAGTCGTAGAAGCATTAGATTGGCGAGACGACAACGATGCTACGATGGAGATCATGGTGTCGCGCCGGTGACGATGGTGATCATGAAGGTGCTTCGGAGATGGAGATCACAAGCACAAGATGATGATGGCCATATCATATCACTTATATTGATTGCATGTGATGTTTATCTTTTATGCATCTTATCTTGCTTTGATTGACGGTAACATTATAAGATGATCTCTCACTAAATTATCAAGGTACAAGTGTTCTCCCTGAGTATGCACCGTTGCGAAAGTTCTTCGTGCTGAGACACCACGTGATGATCGGGTGTGATAGGCTCTACGTTCAAATACAACGGGTGCAAAACAGTTGCACACGCCGAATACTCAGGTTAAACTTGACGAGCCTAGCATATAACAGATATGGCCTCGGAACACTGAGACCGAAAGGTCGAGCGTGAATCATATAGTAGATATGATCAACATAGTGATGTTCACCATTGAAACTACTCCATCTCACGTGATGATCGGACATGGTTTAGTTGATTTGGATCACGTGATCACTTAGAGGATTAGAGGGATGTCTATCTAAGTGGGAGTTCTTAAGTAATATGATTAATTGAACTTTAATTTATCATGAACTTAGTCTTGGTAGTATTAGCATATCTATGTTGTAGATCAATAGCTCGCGTTGTTGCTTCCCTATGTTTTATATATGTTCCTAGGGAAAACTAAGTTGAAATATGTTAGTAGCAATGATGCGGATTGGATCCGTGATCTGAGGTTTATCCTCATTGCTGCACAGAAGAATTATGTCCTTGATGCACCGCTAGGTGACAGACCTATTGTAGGAGCAGATGCAGACGTTATGAACGTTTGGCTAGCTCAATATGATGACTACTTGATAGTTTAGTGCACCGTGCTTAACGGCTTAGAATCGGGACTTCAAAGACGTTCTGAACATCATGGACCATATGAGATGTTCCAGGAGTTGAAGTTAATATTTCAAGCAAATACCCGAGTTGAGAGATATGAAGTCTCCAACAAGTTCTATAGCTAAAATATGGAGGATAATATCTCAAGTAGTGAGCATGTGCTCAGATTGTCTAGGTACTACAATCGCTTGAATCAAGTGGGAGTTAATCTTCCAGATAAAATAGTGATTGACAGAATTCTCTAGTCACCATCACCAAGTTAGTAGAACTTCGTGATGAACTATAATATGCAAGGGATGACGAAAGTAATTCCCAAGCTCTTCGTGATGCTGAAATCGACGAAGGTAGAAATGAAGAAAAACATCAAGTGTTGATGGTTAACAAGACCACTAGTTTCAAGAAAAGGACAAAGGGAAGAAGGGGAACTTCAAGAAGAATGGCAAGCAAGTTGCTGCTCAAGTGAAGAAGCCCAAGTCCTGACCTAAGCCTGAGACTGAGTGCTTCTACTGCAAAGGAACTGGTCACTGGAAGCGGAACTGCCCCAAGTATTTGGTGGATAAGAAGGATGGCAAAGTGAACAAAGCTATATTTGATATACATGTTATTGATGTGTACTTTACTAGTGTTGATAGCAACCCCTCGGTATTTGATACTGGTTCAGTTGCTAAGAGTAGTAACTCGAAACAGGAGTTGCAGAATGAACAGAAACTAGTTAAGGGCGAGGTGACGATGTGTGTTGGAAGTAGTTCCAAGATTGATATGATCATCATCGCACACTCCCTATACTTTCGGGATTAGTGTTGAACCTAAATAAGTGTTATTCGGTGTTTGCATTGAGCATGAATATGATTTGATCAGGTTTATTGCAATACGGTTATTCATTTAAGTTAGAGAATAATTGTTGTTCTGTTACATGAATAAAACCTTCTATGGTCATACAACCAACAAAAATGGTTTGTTGGATCTCGGTCGTAGTAATACACATATTCATAATATTGATGCCAAAAGATGCAAAGTTAATAATGATAGTGCAACTTATTTGTGGCACTGCCGTTTAGGTCATATTGGTGTAAAACGCATGAAGAAACTCCATGCTGATGGAATTTTGGAATCACTTGATTATGAATCATTGGATGCTTGCGAACCATGCCTTATGGGCAAGATGACTAAAACTCCGTTCTCCGGAACAATGGAGCAAGCAACTGACTTATTGGAAATAATGCATACTGATGTATGCAATCCGATGAGTGTTGAGGCTCGCGGCGGGTATCATTATTTTCTGACCTTCACAGATGATTTGAGCAGATATGGGTATATCTACTTGATGAAACACAAGTCTGAAACATTTGAAAAGTTCAAAGAATTTCAGAGTGAAGTGGAGAATCATCGTAACAAAAATAAAAGTTTTTACGATATGATCGCAGAGGTAAAATATTTGAGTTACGAGTTTGGCCTTCAATTAAAAACAATGTGGAATACTTTCACAAACTCATGCCACCTGGAACACCACAGCATAATGGTGTGTCCAAGCGTCATAACCGTACTTTATTGGATATAGTACAATCTATGATGTCTCTTACCGATTTACCACTATAGTTTTGGGGTTATGCATTAGAGACAGCTGCATTCACGTTAAACGGGCACCATCTAAATCCGTTGAGACGACACCATATGAACTGTGGTTTGGCAAGAAACCAAAGTTGTCGTTTCTTAAAGTTTGGGGTTGCGATGCTTATGTGAAAAAAATTCATACTGATAAGCTCAAACCCAAATCGGAGAAATGTGTCTTCATAGGATACCCAAAGGAGACAGTTGGGTACACCTTCTATCACAAATCCAAAGGCAAGATATTCGTTGCTAAGAATGGATCCTTTCTAGAGAAGGAGTTTCTCTCGAAAGAAGTGAGTGGGAGGAAAGTAGAACTTGATGAGGTAACTATACCTGCTCCCTTATTGGAAAGTAGTTCATCACAGAAATCTGTTCCTGTGACTCCTACACCAATTAGTGAGGAAGCTAATGATGATGATCATGTAACTTCAGATCAATTTACTACCGAACCTCGTAGGTCAACCAGAGCGAGATCCGCACCAGAGTGGTACGGTAATCCTATTCTGGAGGTCATGTTACTAGACCATGACGAACCTACGAACTATGAAGAAGCGATGGTGAGCCCAGATTCTGCAAAATGGCTTGAGGCCATGAAATCTGAGATGGGATTCATGTATGAGAACAAAGTATGGACTTTGATTGACTTGCCCAAATGATCGGCGAGCCATTGAGATTAAATGGATCTTCAAGAGGAAGACGGACGCTGATAATAGTGTTACTATCTACAAAGCTAGAATTGTCGCAAAAGGTTTTCGACAAGTTCAAGGTGTTTACTATGATGAGAGTTTCTCACTCATATCTATGCTTAAGTCTGTCCGAATCATGTTAGCAATTGCCGCATTTTATGAAATCTGGCAAATGGATAAACAAAACTGCATTCCTTAATGGATTTATTAAAAAAAGAGTTGTATATGATGCAACCAGAAGGTTTTGTCGATCCTAAAGGTGTTAACAAAATGTGCAAGCGATCCATCTATGGACTGGTGCAAGCATCCCGGAGTTGGAATATACGCTTTGATGAGTTGATCAAAGCATATAGTTTTATACAGACTTGCGGTGAAGCCTGTATTTACAAGAAAGTGAGTGGGAGCACTACAACATTTTTGATAAGTATATGTGAATGACATATTGTTGATCGGAAATAATGTAGAATTATTCTTCAAAGCATAAAGGAGTGTTTGAAAGGAGTTTTTCAAAGAAAGACCTTGGTGAAGTTGCTTACATATTGAGCATCAAGATCTACAGAGATAGATCAAAACACTTGATAAGTTTTTGCAATGAGTACATACCTTGACAAGATTTTGAAGTAGTTCGAAATGGAACAGTCAAAGAAAGAGTTCTTGCCTGTGTTACAAGGTGTGAAATTGAGTAAGACTCAAAGCCCGACCACGGCAGAAGATAGAAAGAGAATGAAAGTCATTCCCTATGCCTCAGCCATAGGCTCTATAAAGCATGCCATGCTATGTACCAGATCTATTGTATACCCTACACTGATTTTGGCAAGGGATTACAATAGTGATCTAGGAGTAGATCACTGGACAGCGGTCAAAATTATCCTTAGTGGAATAAGGATATGTTTCTCGATTATGGAGGTGACAAAAGGTTCGTCGTAAAAGGGTTACGTCGATACAAGTTTTGGCACTGATCCAGATGACTCTAAGTCTTCATCTGGATACATATTGAAAGTGGGAGCAATTAGCTAAAGTAGCTCCGTGCAGAGCATTGTGGACATAGAAATTTGCAAAATACATACGGATCTGAATATGGCAGACCCGTTGACTAAACTTCTCTCACAAGCAAAACATGATCACACCCTAGTACTCTTTGTGTGTCAATCACATAGCGATGTGAACTAGATTATTGACTCTACTAAACCCTTTGGGTGTTGGTCACATGACGATGTGAACTATGGGTGTTAATCACATGGTGATGTGAACTATTGATGTTAAATCACATGGCGATGTGTTCTAGATTATTGACTCTAGTGCAAGTGGGAAGGAAATATGCCCTAGAGGCAATAATAAAGTTATTATTTATTTCCTTATTTCATGATAAATGTTTATTATTCATGCTAGAATTGTATTAACCGGAAACATAATACTTGTGTGAATACATAGACAAACAGAGTGTCACTAGTATGCCTCTACTTGACTAGCTCGTTGATCAAAGATGGTTATGTTTCCTAGCCATAGACATGAGTTGTCATTTGATTAACGGGATCATATCATTAGGAGAATGATGTGATTGACTTGACCCATTCCGTTAGCTTAGCATACGATCGTTTAGTATTCTGCTATTGCTTTCTTCATGACTTATACATGTTCCTATGACTATGAGATTATGCAACTCCCGTTTACCGGAGGAACACTTTGTGTGCTACCAAACGTCACAACGTAACTGGGTGATTATAAAGGTGCTCTACAGGTATCTCCGAAGGTACTTGTTGGGTTGGCGTATTTCGAGATTAGGATTTGTCACTCCGATTGTCGAAGAGGTATCTCTGGGCCCACTCAGTAATGCACATCACTATAAGCCTTGCAAGCATTGTAACTAATGAGTTAGTTGCGGGATGATGTATTACGGAACGAGTAAAGAGACTTGCCGGTAACGAGAATGAACTAGGTATTGAGATACCGACGATCGAATCTCGGGCAAGTAACATATCGATGACAAAGGGAACAACGTATGTTGTTATGCGGTTTGACCGATAAAGATCTTCGTAGAATATGTGGGAGCCAATATGAGCATCCAGGTTCCGCTATTGGTTATTGACCGGAGACGTGTCTCGGTCATGTTTACATTGTTCTCGAACCCGTAGGGTCCGCAAGCTTAAAGTTCGATGACGGTTATATTATGAGTTTATGTGTTTTGATGTATCGAAGGTAGTTCGGAGTCCCGGATGAGATCGGGGACATGACGAGGAGTCTTGAAATGGTCGAGACGTAAAGATCAATATATTGGACGACTATATTCAGACATCGGAAAGGTTCCGGTGATTCGGCTATTTTTCAGAGTACCGGAGAGTTACGGGAATTCGCTGGGGAGTATATGGGCCTTATTGGGCTTTAGGGGAAAGAGAGAGGAGAGGCTGGGCGCCCCCCCCCCCCCCAAGGCCTAGTCCGAATTGGACTAGGGGGAGGGCTGCGCCCCCTCCTTCCTTCTCTTCTCTCTCCCCTTTCCTAGACTCCTACTCCTACTACTTGGAAGGGGGGGAATCCTACTCCCGGTGGGAGTAGGACTCCTCCTAGGGCGCGCCATAGAGAGGGCCGGCCCTCCCCCTCCTCCACTCCTTTATATACGGGGAGGGGGCACCCCTTGGAGACACAACAATTGATCATTGACCTTTTAGCCGTGTGCGGTGCCCCCCTCCACCATAGTCCACCTCGATAATATCGTAGCAGTGCTTAGGCGAAGCCCTGCGTCGGTAGAACATCATCATCATCACCACGCCGTCGTGCTGGCGAAACTCTCCCTCAACACTTGGTTGGATCGGAGTTCGAGGGACGTCATTGGGCTGAACGTGTGCTGAACTCGGAGGTGCCGTGCGTTCGGTACTTGATCGGTCGGATCGTGAAGACGTACGACTACATCAACCGCGTTGTGCTAACGCTTCCGCTTTCGGTCTACGAGGGTACGTGGACACACTCTCCCCTCTCGTTGCTATGCATCACCATGATCTTGCATGTGCGTAGGAATTTTTTTGAAATTACTACGTTCCCCAACACTTTGGACCCAGAAACAGGGGAGTGTCGTTGGACGGACGAGCAACTTGCAATACCCATCAAGAAGCTTCAGGCAGCAATCAAGGCAGTGCTGGAAGGGACGTTCATTCCCGACAGAGAGAAGGACGATCTGACAGAGGCCCTCGGGAATCCTGAGCACCCTGGACGAACACGAGGCACACCAGGTTCCGTTTCGTGGGTGGTTGGGTTTCCCGACAGCGGTGGTTACAAAAGCCGATAGAGAAAGAGGAAAGTGGAAGCGAGCGAAATGCATAAGCTCAATGCAAGTATAGAAAAGCTAGAGGAACTTGAGAGCCAGCGAGCTCCAGGCCAACCATCTCAGCGGCACGAAGATCCTTGCTTCGATGCTGCCCCAGAAGCTACCCCACCATCTCAGCGGAGAAGCAGCATGGCTTCCACGGAGCTTGTTCAGCCTGATTTCATGACTCCTCGCTGCCCCGTGGATAGTATCACGGAGGCTGAACATTGCGAGCTAATGACGAAGTGCTAGAACATGACTTTGAAGGCGGCTGTCAGCTCTGTTGTACCTCCTCAAGCTGAGGGAACTTTCCGTTGCAATCCGATTCCACATGGTATGCTGAGGTGACGGTGGATGAAATAATGGAGGGATTTGAGGAGCTGCAGCTTGACTACCCTATAGGTGAAGGGGAGAATCATCTGGTTTATGCTTTAAGGAGTACCAGTCTATGGAGGAAGGAGTACATCAAGCTTCCAAACTGGACGCCTCCTCCTCCTCCTCCGGCGAGTCAGGGCACTCTGCCTCCTCCTCCGCCGCGTCAGGGCACTCCGCCTCTTCCTCCGTCACGTCAGGGTACTCTGCCTCGTCAGGGCACTCCGCCTCCTCCGGCGCATTAGGGAAGTACTCCGCCTCCTCCTCCGTCTCCTCCGACGCGTCAGGGTAGTACTCCGCCTCCTCCTCCACCTCCTCCGGCGTGACAGTGGACTCCGCCGCTTCAGCAACGGCGGAAGAGAGACGTCGTCGATCCGGCAGCTAGCAGTACAAGCAGAGGCGGAAAGAAATTCAAATATGGTCCATGTCCCAAGGCTCCGGAAAAGTTACCATATGAGAAGACCGACGAGGAAAACATGGACATCCGTGCTACCAAAGTGAGGGACCATTTTGCATGCAAACCTCCACCTCCGAAGGAAATGGTAGATCCGGTGAAAGCGAAGCGCACTCTGGATGCCCTGAAGCGGCCACCACCGCCTCCGCCGGATTCCAACTATGTCCGTTGTATTAAAAAGACATATGATGAAGCGCAGCGGTCGCGAAGTACTTCCAGTGATGCAAGATTAGCACAACGAGGAAGTGGGAAAACAATTCCCTCAACTCGGTGAACAGGCGAAGCAATCGTGCCCCCCGCTCAGGGTGTCTAGCGATATCGCCACTAATCATCTGGGGCTAGTGCCTGGTACCAATCCTGCTGATTACCTGGGCGATGATGTACAGTTTGAAATATTAGAGGTAGTAGATATCTTCAGATACAAGTACGGGAAGCCTCTCGTCAAACCTGATCATCCTCCTCTAACAACGATGATGCGAAGATTGCATGAATGGTACATGGATACCTGCAGGAAGTCTGGGAGGATAGTTTGATGCTAGGAATTAAAGAGGAGCACGACCTCGTTGGAACTGAGGTGATGCATGTTGAATTTGTGGAGTTATTCTGGTTATTCAATCAACACACTCTCGACAAACAACTCATGACTTGCTACTGTCTCTAAATATTACTTCTGTAATTAAGTCTCTATAGCTCAGCTCTTTCATTGCGTGTATATATAATTATCCTCACTATATCATGCGAATTGAAGATCGTCGAATGCAAAAAAGCACAAATCTATGACATTGGGTTCATTAACACAAATACCATAAATGAATGGTCGGTTCAAAACAGAGTCAAAGATACTGAGAACAACTTGCTACAGTTGTTACTTCCAAATCAAAACAAAGGGAAAATACTCTTTCCTTACAACTTCAAGTAAGTGTTATTGTCTTGTGCATACTCGGTTTCGCTTACTCGAGGTTATAGTAATGTAATTGTTGAGTTATGCATGCTTGTGCAACTTCCACTTTATTCTGCTAGAGATTAAACTTGACCAGGGAGTAGTAACTGTCTTAGACTCGAGACGAAAAGATCCCCAGGACTATGCAGACATGACTGCAATGCTCCAGAAGTAAGTTCAATCGATCATTATCGCACCATATCGGCAACTTTGTTCATTTCCTTATATCAAGTAATTATATTCTTTGTCTGGCAGGGTTTGAAAAGAGTTCATTGGAATAGTTCCGGGACTGCCGAGGGAGCTACGATTTACACACCCGAAAGTAAGTAGTACTAGCTAGTTCCGCGCATCTTCCATTGATTCTAGTTTCATCAATACCATTTATCATGCTTGATTATCAGTTTGATTGAACTCTATTTTCTCATAAAGTGCTTGTGGCAGGAAGGCGGGGATAATTTATGTGGATACTACGTTGCGAGTTCATCTACAATGCGACCTCTCAACGGGGCTACTCTGAAAAATAATATGAAGTACGTAAACAATAATATTCACAATTTTATTTTATTACCATCATTTGTGTTGAGTTTCATTCATATATAAGTATTGACCCCCTTCTTTAAATTAGATGTGGCAGATGTGGGATGAACTCCTACCACATGATCGCATATGAGAAATTCAAGAGGAATTGGCGGGATTCTTTCTTGACCAGGTCATAAATGAGAAGGGAGAATACCATATGGAAATTGAAATTGATTTTAGATGTTAGGGATTGTAAGAGATGTTATATTGTATATATATATGTAGTAGCGTCGGATAGATATATGAAAACTTGTTGTTCGACCAATCTCTCAGAGAAAGAGAGGTCACTTCTTTCTGTATATGTTCATGACGATTTTGTGTAATTAATGATTCCTTCATTTGCTTACTAGCTAGCGTGAAGTTCTGTCTATATGTATAGTAGCTAGCGTCGACCAAGCACGGAGAAAGAGAGGTCACTTCTCTCTATTAGCTAACTAACATCATATGAAACCCCTAAATTAACCCTCACTACTGCAGCATGCTGCTAACACGACACTACAATTAGAGACCCTTCGAGGAACTGTGTGTGATACCATAATCGTAAACAGTGGTGTATGAAAATCGTCAGAAATGTCTAAAACGTTTGCGATGACGGATGCATCAAACACGGTTCAGGTTTTAGTTGTGTGTGCGATGAAGGGCATACCGTTCAGTTCAATTAACTGTTTGCGATGAGGAGAAACAAAAGAAACGAGCAGCCGGATGAAGGCATGTGCGATACACAACATACGGTTCACTCGGATGAACTGTTTTCGATTCGGCAACACAAAAGAAACGGGCAGCCAGATGAAGGTGTGTGCGATATACAGCATACGGTTCACTCGGATGAACTGTTTGTGATTAGCCAACACAAATGAAACGGTCAGCCAGATCAAGGTGTGTGGGATATACGGTATGCGGTTCACTCGGATGAACTATTTGCGTTGACACAAGAGAACAGAAACGGTTCAACTTAACAAGACGTGTGTGTTGTGCGATGGGATTGCATGCGGTTCACTCGGCCCTTGTCGTCAGTGTGTGACCTCTGTGGCAACCGTTCGCTCCCCAGGCGTCTCTTCATGTACCGTGGCAACCATCCACCGACTCTTTGCCTTTCCCTCTCGATTTGGAACTGCTATCGCACGCTAGCTCTGCCTCCCTCCTCCATTTGCCTTCACCATTCCTTCTACCATTGTTTGATTGTCTTCTCCATGGAGGGAACAAGCCAGAAATGACCCCGTTATTTTGGCCCCGATCTGAATGATGACGCGGTGGAGGAATTCATTGATCGGTGCGATGTCATCACCTCGGCTAGCATGCCAGGTTCTTTCAAGACCATTCTTGACTCAACTAATAACATCATTACAAGGAACCCAAGGGTTCAGGAGCAGTTTGATCTCCCCTATCTTCTTCACCGTGACCCTGCTGACTGGCGCAGGGACGAGGGAAGCCTCGCCTTGTGTCAGTTGATGCCGCTTGATAATGATACGTACGATGTTAAGATGCCATCGCTTGAGGGCAAGGCTTGGGCAGGCGCAAATGGAGATTGGGTTGTTTATATTGGGTACAACTGCGAGTGGGAACTTGTGAATGTGTACACTCGTCACCGGGTTCCACTTCGAAAAATCTCAGACGACTGCCCAGAGGTTCAGTACACTGGTATTCTACGTGAGTTCAAATACGATCATGCTGACTGTCGTCTATGGAAGATAGCAATTTGTCGAGTTCCCAACCGCTCTTGGGGTTATAGGAATGCTTATGTTGTCGCTATCTTCGACAAGCTTGTTGTCATCCTTCATGGTTCGACTCGATGGATATTGCTCAAAAATAATTTCTATACACGGATGAGTACTGTGATGCAATTCAATACGAGAGTCTTTGCTACCTCTTGAGCACTGCGTTGGTTTTTCCCTTGAAGAGGAAAGGGTGATGCAGTAAAGTAGCGTAAGTATTTCCCTCAGTTTTTGAGAACCAAGGTATCAATCCAGTAGGAGACCACAGACAAGTCGCCTCGTACCTACACAAACAAATAAGAACATTGCAACCAACACGATAAAGGGGTTGTCAATCCCTTCACGGCCACTTGCAAAAGTGAGATCTGATAGAGATAATAAGATAAATATTTTTGATATTTTTATGATATAGATTGAAAGTAAAGATTGCAAAATAAAAATAGATTGGAAACTTATATGATGGAAAATAGACCCGGGGGCCATAGGTTTCACTAGTGGCTTCTCTCAAGATAGCATAAGTATTACGGTTATCCAGCAATTGATAGAAAAGTGCATAATTATGAGAATATCTAGGCATGATCATGTATATAGGCATCACATCCGCGACAAGTAGACCGAAACGATTCTGCATCCACTACTATTACTCCACACATCGACCGCTATCCAGCATGCATCTAGAGTATTAAGTTCATAAGAACAGAGTAACGCACTAGGCAAGATGACATGATGTAGAGGGATAAACTCAAGCAATATGATATAAGCCCCATCTTTTTATCCTCGATGGCAACAATACAATACGTGCCTTGCTGCCCCTGCTGTCACTGGGAAAGGACACCGCAAGATTGAACCCAAAGCTAAGCACTTCTCCCATTGCAAGAAAGATCAATCTAGTAGGCCAAACCAAACTGATAATTCGAAGAGACTTGCAAAGATAACCAATCATACATAAAAGAATTCAGAGAAGATTCAAATATTTTTCATAGATAATCTTGATCATAAACCCACAGTTCATCGGATCTCGACAAACACACCGCAAAAAAGAGTTACATCGAATAGATCTCCAAGAAGATCGAGGAGAACTTTGTATTGAGATCCAAAGAGAGAGAAGAATCCATCTAGCTAATAACTATGGACCCGAAGGTCTGTGGTAAACTACTCACACATCATCGGAGAGGCTATGGTGTTGATGTAGAAGCCCTCCGTGACCGATTCCCCCTCCGGCGGAGCGCCGGAAAATGCCCCAAGATGGGATCTCACGGGTACAGAAGGTTGCTGCGGTGGAAATAGGGTTTCGTGGTGCTCCTGGATGTTTTCGGGGTATATGGGTATATATAGGAGGAAGAAGTAGGTCGGTGGAGCTGTGAGGGGCCCACGAGGGTTGGGGGCGCGCCCAGGGGGCAGGTGCGCTTCCCTGCCTCATGGCCTCCTCGCTTCTTTCTTGACATCCACTCGAAGTCCTCTTGATCACGTTTGTTCCAAAAATCACTCTCCCGAAGGTTTCATTTCGTTTGGATTCCGTTTGATATTCCTTTTCTGCGAAACACTGAAATAGGCAAAAAAAACAACAATTTGCACTGGGCCTTCGGTTAATAGGTTAGTCCCAAAAATAATATAAAAGTGTATAATAAAGCCCATTAAACATCCAAAACAGATAATATAATAGCATGGAACAATCAAAAATTATAGATACGTTGGAGACGTATCAGTCTTGTGTTTGCTGCCACCACTCGTGGCATTGTTTTTGCATGGAATCCTCATGATTTCGATACGTTTGTCTACCACCATAATTATAATTGTTTCATCCACATGCATGTGGGTTATCTAGTTTCCCTTTACTAATTAACCTTCTTGTGTTTCCAAGGTCCTATGAACATTCCACCACCTATACTTGAAAATTTTATTCACAAGCATGAGGACGAGCAGGACCCATATACTCAGTGGCGCCTGGCAACTTATTCCGATGGATCACCTCTTATTGTTTGTATACGGGGCACTGCTGATGTTACTAAGGAAGCAGGTGTTGTCTTGTATGGTCGCACTCTCCGGACCTATTCCAACATCCGTTTAGGGTATTCGGGATGGATACTGGCGTACTAGCACCAACACCTTCTCCCTGGTTCAGTATCGAAAGTCTTGGAGGAAACTCGCTCTTCCTTGAACAAAACTATCCAATGATGGTGGAAGGCGATCTAGCTGCTGTTGACACAACGTTACTACCATTTATGAGAAGCAACTGTATCTATACCTCAGACATTACTATGCTTCCCTACCGTCCCAATATGGGTATTGAAATAGGCCGTTTCAGCCTGGATGATCAGTCATGCGTTGGTCTCGGGATTGACAGTAGCTGGCCCTTCCTAGAGAATCACTTATGGTTCAAAGCAAGGATTTCCAACGCCGATGAGTGGTTTAGCTGAAGTCCATTTCATCGCTTTGTTATTTGTTGTGTGAGAAAAACTTTACTAGAATGTTTTGTTGGAAATGATCTATAATCCAACGTGTATCCTCGTTGTTGTTGTGGGTTGATGACTTGTATGTAATCAATGGTACATTTGCATATGCGTCCATGAACTCACGCCTGCTAGTGGTGTCCATATGAACAATGCTAGTGATTTTAGTTGCAAAAATTAGATAGTGCTAGTGATTTGTAGCTACATATTTTGACAAATCGCAGTGTTACAAGGTTGACAAATGGCAATGTTACTAGATAAACAAATGTCAATCTTCCCAGTTTGAGAAATGGCAACATACCCAAAATGACAGATATGCAAATCTTACCCAATTGCTTGTACGTGGTTGCACACGGGTCATGCAAAACAACTGTTTGCGTTGAAGGGATGCAGAAATCCTGCTCGGCACATTTTCCCTTGGCTTCCTGGGGAAGCTGTTGGTTTGCATACGGGTGTTCTAACTAAAACGTTTGCGATAAGTGTTTTATATTTAAAACCGTTAACGTTTTTTTCAAAAGAAAATTGTTTGATTAGTCTGTACATTAAGAGAGAAAAACGCAAGTTCGTTCAAACCATATCTTTCATTCAGTCACACTGCGAATTTATATTCATATGATCGAGAATTCAAGATACAGTATTAAACCCCATAAGAAACTATTTCCGGCGGCGGCGGAGGCGGCGTGCCGCGCCGTCGTTGTCGTTGTCGTCCTCTGGAACGCCGTTGTTGAAGTCTTCAAGGCAGCACAAAATGTTCTTCACTTGTAAATCAAACATCATGTCGTCGTGCGATCGACGGGCGGGGCGCGGGAGGACGGCAACTGGCGCCGCTGAGAGGTAGCGGTCGATGGCAGCGTCCCATGCCGCTGAGGGAGGGCGCGGACGAGCATGGGCACGGGCGCGGCGGGTGCAGCCAAACGCGCGAGGGACCGGCGCCGTGGTGGGTGGAGGGGCGCGCACGGGCGCGGCGGGTGCAGCCAAACGCACGAGGGCTGGCGCCACGGTGGGTGGAGGGACACGCACGGGCACAGGCGCTGGCATGTACACGAGCTCGCGCGGGTCCGCAGAGACCTCGCTGACGCCTGCGGCTTCCAGCTCTGCGATAGTGCTCGGCGACTAGCCCGTCAATGCTATGGGGATGGTCGCTGGCGCGGGAGCGGGGGCAACAACCGCCGCGACCAGCTCGTTCTGGGCCATGTCCATGAGGCCCCATTCCTCCTAATTTTCTATCTCCTCCGGCTCGGAGTCGACTTCACCAAACTTGAAGACTAGTGGCAGATGATCATTCTGCGCCATGGCGGTGGAGGTCTGTGGGGGGGAGGGGAATGGGAGGCGAACAGTAAGGCCGCCCGTATTAAACAGCGGCTCAGGCGCATTTAATGGAGAGGAAGGCGGGTGGCCATGGAAGTCGAAGGGCTCGCTTCCCAGTGAGCCTGCGCAGCGTAAAGCTTGCACGCTTCCCGGTGAGCCTGCGCATTGGAGGACAGCTTGCACGCCTCTCGGTCAGCCTGCGCACCGGAGTGCGCTCGCACGCCTCCCGTTCAGTCAAGGTCAAGCAGTTTTCCGCATGGCACCTCCTACAGCCATTAAAACCAAGACACGTGGCGTCACGTGAATGGTTAATAGAACGCACACATTTTGAATTATACAAACGTTTGAGATATTAAAGTGGCAGCTATTTTTTCAAAATGCCTTTGTTGGTTGTCATTATTCGAGTGCGCCTTCTCTCAAAATGGACACGAAAATACCACATCATGTCGGGTGCCATTCCATGATAGCATGCCAAGTTTCATGAATTTCAGACGAGTTTTGGATTTACTAGAATTTAAAAACCAGGCATCTCAATGTTTTGTCGGCAATCAACGGTGCCCTAGTATTTGAAATTCATTCTCATTTATTGCATGGGACCTAAGCATGCACCCAAGGACACAGATTTGATTTTATTAACCAATTTATATGCACTAGAGCATGTGCATGTAGTTCAAATTTGAATTATGCACATAAATGCATTGAAAACTCAGTTAATGCATAAAAATGTCCAAAAGAACCCCGAAAAATCACAAAAATTGACACAACACTCCTGTTGTTGACACGAGAAAATTTTTGAAAGCAATAAGAGGCAACGAATATCGTCCCGTCCCCAAAGGTGGGACGTTCCCTATCGAAACCATCATGCTTGTTGTGAGAAGCTCTGGTTTGTGAGAAGCATATACCCAAACCTGCCCCAAACGGGACAAAAAATTTACCACGGCATGTTGATGCCACTCCATGAAAGCATGCCAAGTTTCATGAATTTCAGATGAGTTTTGGATTTACTAGAATTTAAAAACGAGGCATCTCAATGTTTTGCCGGCAATCAACGGTGCCCTGATGTTTGAAATTCATTCCCATTTCTTGCATGGGACCTAAGCATGCACCCAAGGACACAGATTTGATTTTTCAACCAATTTATATGCACTGGAGCATGTGCATTTAGTTCAAATTTGAATTATGCACATAAATGCATTGAAAACTTAGTTAATGCATAAAAATGTCCAAACGAACCCCGAAAAATCCCAAAAATTGACACAACACTCCTGTTGTTCTACGTTGACACGAGAAAAATTTTGAAAGCAATAAAGAGGCAATGGATATCGTTTCGTCCCCAAAGGTGGGACGTTCCCTACCGAAACCATCATGCTTGTTGTGAGAAGCTATGGTTTGTGAGAAGCATATACCCGAACCTGCCCCAAATGGGACAAATTTTTTAACACGGCATGTTGATGCCGCTTCATGATAGCATGCCAAGTTTCATGAATTTCAGACGAGTTTTGGATTTACTAGAATTTAAAAACCAGGCATCTCAACGTTTTGCCGGCAATCAACAGTGCCCTGATGTTTGAATTTCATTCTCATCTCTTGCATGGGACCTAGAAATTCACCCAAGGACACACATTAGATTTTTCAACCAACCTTACTGCATTGGAGCATGTGCTTGTAGTTCAAATTTGAATTATGCACATAAAATTCCTAGAAAACCCAGTTAATGCATAAAAATGTCCAAACGAACCCTGAAAAATCACAAAAATTGACACAACACTCCTGTTGTTATGTGTTGACACTAGAAAATATTTGAAAGCAATAAGAGGCAATGGATATCGTTTCGTCCCCAAAGGTGGGACGTTCCCTATCGAAACCATCATGCTTGTTGTGGGAAGCTCTGGTTTGTGAGAAGCTTATACCCGAACCTGCCCCAAATGGGACAAATTTTTTACCATGGCATGTTGATGCCGCTCCATGATAGCATGCCAAGTTTCATGAATTTCATACGAGTTTTGAATTTACTAGAATTTAAAAACCAGGCATCTCAACGTTTTGCCGGCAATCAATAGTGCCCTGGTGTTTGAATTTCATTCCCATCTCTTGCATGGGACCAAGAAATTCACCCAAGGACATACATGTGATTTTTCAACCAACTTTAGTGCATTAGAGCATGTGCTTGTAGTTCAAATTTGAATTATGCACATAAAATGCCTAGAAACCCAGTTAATGTATAAAAAGGCCAAACGAACCCCGAAAAATTCCAAGATTGAACACAACACTCCTGTTGTTCTATGTTGACACTAGAAAATATTTGAAAGCAATAAGAGGCAACGGATATCGTCCCGTCACCAAAGGTGGTACGTTCCCTATCGAAACCATCATGCTTGTTGTGAGAAGCTCTGTTTTGTGAGAAGCTTATACCCGAACCTGCCCCAAATGGGACAAAAATTTCATGACGGCATGTTGATGCCGCTCCATGATAGCATGCCAAGTTTCATGAATTTCATACGAGTTTTGGATTTACTAGAATTTAAAAACCAGGCATCTCAACGTTTTGCCGGCAATAAGAGTGCGATGGTGTTTGACCTTCATTCCCATCTCTTGCATGGGACCTAGAAACTCACCCAAGGACACACATGTGATTTTTCAACCAACTTTGGTGCATTGGAGCATGTGCTTGTAGTTCAAATTCGAATTATGCACATAAAATGCCTAGAAAACCCAGTTAATGTATAAAAAAGGCCAAATGAACACTAAAAAATTCCAAGATTGAACACAACACTCCTGTTGTTCTATGTTGACACTAAAAAAAATTTAAAGCAATAAGAGGCAACGGATATCGCCTTGTCCCCAAAGGTGGTACGTTCCCTATCGAAACATCATGCTTGTTGTGAGAAGCTCTAGTTTGTGAGAAGCTTATACCCAAACCTGCCCCAAATGGGACAAAATTTTCACCACCGCATGTTGATGCCGCTCCATGATAGCATGCCAAGTTTCATGAATTTCAGACGAGTTTTGGATTTACTAGAATTTAAAAACCAGGCATCTCAACATTTTGCCGACAATCAACAGTGCCCTGGTGTTTGAAATTCATTCCCATCTCTTGCATGGGACCTAGAAATTCCCCAAGGACACACATGTGATGTTTCAACCAACTTTGGTGCATTGGACCATGTGCTTGTAGTTCAAATTTGAATTATGCACATAAAATGCCTAGAAAACCCAGTTAATATATAAGAAAGGCCAAACGAACCCCGAAAAATTCCAAGATTGAACACAACACTCCTGTTGTTCTATGTTGACACTAGAAAAATTTTGAAAGCAATAGGAGGCAACGGATATCGTCTCGTCCCCAATGGTGGTACGTTCCCTATCGAAACCATCATGCTTGGTGTGAGAAGCTCTGGTTTGTGAGAAGCTTATACCCAAACCTGCCCCAAATGGGACAAAAATTTCACCACGACATGTTGATGCCGCTCCATGATAGCATGCCGAGTTTCATGAATTTCAGACGAGTTTTGGATTTACTAGAATTTAAAAACCAGGTATCTCAACGTTTTGGCGGCAATCAATAGTGCCCTGGTGTTTGAAATTCATTCCCATCTCTTGCATGGGACCTAGAAATTCACCCCAAGGACACACATGTGATTTTTCAGCCAACTTTAGTGCATTGGAGCATGTGCTTGCAGTTCAAATTTGAATTATGTACATAAAATGCCTAGAAAACCCAGTTAATGTATAAAAAAGGCCAAACGAACCCTGAAAAATTCATTCCCATTTCTTCCATGGGACCTAAGCATCCACTGAAGGACACGGATTTGATTTTTCAACCAATTTGTATGCACCGGAGCATGTTCATGTAGTTTAATTTTGAATTGTGCACCTGAAATTGCTAGAAAACCAGTTTAATGTATGAAATGTCCAAACGAACCCTGAATTATTCCAATTCTTTTATGACACACATACAGTTGCATGTTCACTGCAGATAAAAGGTCTAGCAATTCAAACACCGTCCATTGCCGCTGTGACCCCATTTTGTAATTCAAATCAAGTAGATCCCACACAGTTTATTCTCACCAACCGTGTGAGATGTAGTACAAAATATCTTGTAGCACCGTCGGTGTATAGTACGCCTATGGCTTACGCAAGAAGGTGCGTCGGCTATAGTCCACAGCCGGCGTGTCAAGCACACTAGCTCGCTCCCCCAAAACTCCCACCTCTGCATCCCTCTCTGCTTCAGTCCCTTGATTCAAATTTCCAGTAGCCCCGGAATTTTACTCCCGCCTCTGCATCCCTCGCAATCTCAAGAATATCTGCTCACCCTTGATCCAAATTTTCAGTAGCCCCGCCTTGTTACTCCCGCCTAGTACAATTTTCAGTTGCCGCAGTATTTCCTCAAACACAACCTCCGCTCACACCGACACACACAACCCTCGAAACCATTGGTAGGTCGCCGCCATCGCCGGCGCCTCCATCCTCAACCTCTGCCTGTGTGCCGGGGAGCTCGAGTAGCCAATGACCAAAAAGAAGTTTATCGCGGCCTTTTCGCCCGACGCCGGCGAGGTGGCCGCCGAGGTGTCCCCGTCGTCCTTCGCGGGCCCGATCCACCCGCCGCTGCGCCCCTATGCCGGTTCGAGGACTTCCCCATCCTCCCCCGGACCCGGCAGCCGACGAAGTCCTACCTCGGGGTCCGGCAGCGGCGGCAGGGGACGTGGGTCGCCGAGATTACAGATCGAGAGACCCACACCCGCCGGTGGCTCGGTAGCTTCCACACGGCCGAGCTCGCGGCCATGGAGTACGACCGCTGGCAGATCCGCTACCACGGCGCGGCGGCTAGGCTCAATTTCCCCTTCGGCACATGTCCGGTCCACCTCGTTCCGCCGGAGCCAGGGGTGGTGAGCTCGGCTATGGTGCGGGAGGACCGCGAGACGTGGGAGCGTCTCGAGGCCAACGCCGCCGACGAGGCCTACATGCAAGAGCTCCGCTGGCAGCACCCGGAGCTCGTGGAGGCGGAGCGGGCGATCTTTGCCTGTGCGGAGGGCGGCGAGGTTATCGCGCTCTCCTCCGATGACGAGGTCGAAGGCGGCGAGGACGGTGGCGCGAAGGGCGGCGAGGTTATCGCGCTCTCCTCTGATGACGAGGTCGAAGGCGGCGGCGACGGCGGCACGGAGGGCGTCGAGGTGGGCCCCGAGGACGAGGAGATCGACGTCGACGAGTGGAGGAGTGCCTTCCCCAACGATCCCGACGACGGTACTGGCCCGGACCCGGCTCGCGGCACACCGTACATGACGAGGAAGGATTGGCTCGACCTCTACTTCAACCGAAAGTAGTTTAGCTTAGTTTAAATTTATGTTTTATGTTTGGTTATGCAAAACTATATATGTTTATGTTTGAATGCATGCTACTTTCGATTGAACCTGCTTTGAACTTGATCAAATTGAAGTTTACAACCTTAAGTTTAGGGGATCGACTAGAAAAGGCCAAAAATTGCTGGAGTATATATATATCCACTGAGGGTTTTAGTCCTTTAACTTTTTAAGGATCGCCTAGAGATGTCCTTATGACTTGTTTATTTCATTTCTTCACAATGTGATGCTCTATATGTGCAACTATTTGCTGTGCAGTTCAATTTCATCAATAATAGTTTCAACAATACCACTATGAATTACGATATTTGGTTGCTGTTAAGGATATTGTTGTTAACATGCCTTTTCGTTTTTCAATTGTTGTTTAGCAACATGCATTGTACTGAATGACTAAATATGCAATCCCAGGCTACACAGCAACAAGGAAGAGTGTTACCTTAATGTTCTGATGATGTCTAGATATACATGTAATAAAATCTTATATAATGGGATGGATGGAGTGTTGTACTACATCATTTTTCAATTGTTGTTTAGCTTCTAATATTAAGTTGGTGCTTTTAGATACATATATCATTGCCAAAGATCCACACTTCGACCCTTTCTGCGTACGGGGCAATGAGATATTCATGAACCAGCATCAAGTGAAGAAACTGATAAAGATTGTTACTAAAATGGGTCAAAAGATGTCAATCGAACTATTTGTTTACACTTTATGCAAGACAACAGTGAACTGCAGGATGGTAAGTAAGAACCCTGTAGTCTTGTTTTTACTGCCCGTAATGAGTTGTGTTAGATGACAATATCTGAATCTGTTTTCTTTTGCAGTGGATCCTGAAGCAGTTTACTCAAGATTACCTCTCAAACTACATGATTGGCGGCCGACCATCACAAGGGGTTGGACTAGAGTCCTGCATGCCTTCTGCATCCAGGAGAGCACAATAGGGCCATTCCGCTTCACCTTGTTCAGCAACTGGAATGTCTGTCGCCTCTTTCTTTACCATCTGTAATAGTACAAGTATAGAACCCTGGTACATCATTCTTTATTTGGTGCTTCTGTAATTCTTAAACATATGTACATGTGAATCAAATAATGCATTGCTTGTTTGAACCTGATGGATATGAATAAAGCTATAGCCTACTTTCAAGTTTAAATTAGGTATAATTTTAAATAGCAGCAATTAAATTAGGGCGAAATTACATTGTGCAGGTCATTACGGCACACACGGTTGATAAAACACAAACGTTTGCGATATACACCATAATCCGAGATGGTTATAGAAAGGAAATGTGTGCAAGCATGCACACAGTTGCCGTTTGCAAAGCGTGTGTGATGTCAGACACTATCACATACGGTGCGGGAAAACTAAATGTGTGTGATTGTCTACCTATCATACACGTTTTATAATCATGAACTGTTTGTGATGTGCCAGGCATCGTAAATCTCTCGTGCCTGGAATCTGCCTAGAATCTACCTGGAAAGCTCCCGTGCCTAGAATCTGCCTGGTTTTAGGCAGAACCACAAAACTCCGACTGTGATGGCAATGCGAGCACAAACGAGTAGCAAGGATGAAGCGTTTGGGATATTCGAGATATCGGAAACGGTTATATAGGGACAACTGTATGCATCAAGGCTCCCTATCCCCGACGGTTTCTGGGTCGTGTGGGAAGGACCCCCCTATCGCCCACACTCACTTGGCGACGGTTCCAAACGCCGTCGCAGAAAGGGGTTTTAAACCGTTTGTTTAGGACTGATGCGCACCAGTGCCTCCAAAGCCCCTAACCACCCCCCCCCCCCCCCCTAAAACAAAAAACAAAAACCCCAGCGCCTGCGAGCTGCTGATGCGTGGCTTCCTTTTGGTCCCGGTTGGTGTTACCAACCGGGACTAAAGGTCCTCCTTCCTGGGTGCCCCGCAATGGTCACGTGGAGCCCCTTCTGTCCCGGTTCGTAAGCGAACCAGGACTAAAGGTTTTGGGCTTTAGTTCCGACCGTTTTGCCCCGGTTCCAGAACCGGGACTAAAGGCCCTCTAGAACTGGGACTAGTTCCCTGTTTTCATCTAGTGTATAGTTGTATCCATTGAGTGAAACATAATAATGATATAGTTGTTTGTTGGACATTAGCTTAATTCTTGTCATGTAATATCCTAGACTGGCAACTCTCTTTAGCTCGTCTTCGATTAGCAGGTCATGAACTTTCCAACATCAGGAGCTTGTAGGATGACGCTATTAGAGCATCTTTAACCAATCCCTTATTACTCCCCAAATTTGCTCCTCTAAAAAAATTATGGTTTCTAAACGAACCCCTAACACTTAACTCCTTAAAGAATTGAACACTAATTCATGCAAATTTTGATTGAAACTAGTCCATCAAACTTGATTCGAACTCGATTTAAACAGTAGCATAAATTATATTTACAAAACTTCAAACAAAATATAAACTAAGATTACATAAAAACTGAAAAACCTACTTCTCAGCCAAGATTTTCTCTCATTCCTCATCGCTGCCGTGGTCACCACCAATCTCGTCCACTCCATCGCCTGACCCAGAGCCGTCGCCGTTGCTGGAGCAAAGATCAATGACCGACGCACTGGACGGCCCGGCTCGTCGATCATCTGCAACTTCTAGAGCTCGAACTACCAACGCTTTTCCTCGACGCGATCCGGATACCGGCAGTGGAGCTCTACCGTAAAATCCTCGTTGGCGTGCTCCACCTCGAGGCGCTCGTAGGACTCCTAGTCCTCCCGCGGGCCGAGTGTGGAGGCCAATCGGGGGTCGACAGGGGCGAAATCCGGCACTTCGGGGATGCCGGCCGGCAGGGTTGTTCAGCCGCGCATTAGCGCCATGGAGGCGCACCGACTGGATGTCGTACGCCAGCACTACCTGCACCGCCAACTAGTACGAACCGATCCAGATACGGCAGTGGGTTTCGCGGTCCGTAAGCTCGGCCACCCACGTCCCCCATGCCTACTGCTGCACACCAAGGTATCTCCTCTAAGGCGCCGGCGGTGCTGGAAGGTCCGGGAACCGGGAGTAGGACACGCCGCCATAACCTCAGGCTTGTGACGTCTACGTGTGGTAGCGTGGATTGGTGCATCTAATCAGCGGCAGGGACCTACGGCAGTAGGATCCGCTATTTGGGTGGCGGGGCGACGCCAGAGTGGATGTGGGGGTGCACTGACGGGGATGCGGGGTGCTTGGGCGGCGGCGGAATGGATGAGATTGAGCGGTGGGAGGGGTAAATTTTACCCCAGTAGTGGACGACCGGAGGAGCAAAACCCCTTTTAGTGGATCAGTTAGATATGCTCTTAGATTGTTAAACTAGAACTACGAATGGTAACTTTGGTACATCCGTGAATATTGGAACGTTGCACACAAGAGAAGGGCGCATGAAAAAAATATTATTTCTAGAATCTAAATCCATTACAATAATTTTGAAACCTATCATGTTCTTACTTAAAATATGGACGGACTATTTGGGCTAAGTACGAAAGACAACTAAATAGTTGCATCTACTTGTGTTAATAATTTATTTCATGGATCATCTATTATGCAAGCTTATTTTCTATTTACGCTAGCAAATTCTCTACACGAAGCTTGGTTTGTTTTCTTGTACATCTAGCTCCTTTAGCCATGTTAGTACTTCCATCGTGCCCTCCATTCCTACATATATGGAATAAATGACATGACAAGTAAATTGTCAAGAGTACTGCAAGTCAAAGCCATTTATTGTTTTTCATGGTCCATGTAAATAAGTTGTTGCGTGTGTTCTAACACGATCTATTAGTATATGGTAACAGTAGAAATGAAAATGGAAAATTTGTGGACTCAACCCCACCAAAAGAAAGTAGGGGAGGTGAACCTTGATTTAGGGAATTTCTAACCGATCCCCCAAAAATAGCGAAGGATCCGGTGGAGTAAACCCTTAATTAGTGCAGTATTTTTACTCCGCTAAGTTTTCGCCGGACCTAATCGATCCCTTATATATAATGGAGTAAAGAAACTATCATTTGCATTTCAGTTTCAACCACTTAAACCCATCTCTTTTCTTCTTTATTTCATTCAATGACATTTTGATACATAGGAGTTCGCTACGAGAGCAAAACCAAAGAAAACATGAACCACAATTAGACACTTTAAAAGATATCCAACTTCCGTAACTGCTCCCACTACTTGGATTGATATCTTCTCTATGTCTTCATTGTTGATTCTCTTTATTGGCTTCTCGAGCTTGCACACTCCTTTCTTTTTCGATTCCAACAAATTCGAAGTTGACTCGCATCTAGTCTCATCTCTAGCCTCTATTCTAGCAACGAGTGCATGAGTATCTATCAAATTTCGTGCTATCAATAGATCGACGTAATCTTCTTCCCAATATCAAAACTTGCATCCATGCTACAGACACATTTGAACAAACAATCTACAGAAATTGCATCGAATCCAGTGAACAACTGAATCAAAGAAGCACATACCCCATCTGTTTTGCACTTGAAGAACACACATCTGGGATGTTCTGGCGTGGTAGAAACTTGGTGCACCACCTGCCACGGGCAGACATCGCACTTTGTGACCGGCGACAGGGAGCCGCTGGGCCAGCGCCGAGCCCAGAGGACGGCCTGGCATGTCTTTGCCGGTGAACCGCCGACTGGTTCCGAAGAGGCGTGCACCACCTCGGTCTTGAGTTGTCGATGTAGATGGCCGGCCTTCATGGGGAAAAATTCTGCCAAGCCGGTTTTCGCGTAGCAATTTTTCACGAAATATTCCCAATTGATGCAATTTATTCTCTGCTAAGATGTATAGCCAGTAGACCCCAAGGTGGATCTCGGCCTCAAGTCTGGGATGGACCTAAAGGATAAAATAAAACTGCTAATCCCTATAGCCCCTGAGACACAGGTCGATTCGCAAAAATCGTCCTGAGGATCAAACCCTTACTCGGCGGCATACTATAGAAACAGAAACACGGTATGTAGTAGCCTCTGAGACACAGGTTGTGTGTGGCCGATCGAGCCGTGGATCGTAATCTCCTCGGAAACCGTATTGCAATTTAAATTTTCTGCATTGAGTCGTCAATATATGTAGTAGCCCCAAGACTTGGGTTGGGCATTATGACCGGCCATAGGATCGTATCTCCTCGGGAACTGGTTCAGCCTCGTTGTGTGTTTCTCCAACGCTGAGGTGCAACTCGGCAGGGAAGATGCCGAACTGCGGGTCAGAAAAGATATTTCCCAAGTACGATTACCATGCATGACACCTCGATTAATTGGACGTCCTGCCTCCTAAAACAATAACATACAATAGGTTAAGAGTGTCATAAGCTCGGAAAACAAAAAAACTTATGTAAAAACTTTACGTGTGAGTTAGATCAAGTTTTTTTGGTGCCAATCCAAAATTTCCCTTAAAACTAATTTGGGCTTTCATCATGCTTTAACATGACAAATCTGATCTCCGAGCTTCGAGTGGGCTATTCTTCGGCTTCAACCACCTTCTCCCGAAGGTGGAGTGCTTCTCTGGCCAATTTAGCAAAGTAAACTCGAGCGGCATATAAAGAATCCACGTTATCCAACTATTTGACAGTGAACTTGACCCAGAAAAAGTAATAGAAAAAGACTTTGCAACGACTAAGAAAAACACTTATTATAAAATGGCACACACAAGTTTAAGAGCCCCTAGTTAACTTGAGTAAAGGGAGTGTTTTTGAACGTTTTTAACAAAAAACATTTTGTTTGACACAAAAATAATGGCTAGTCGAACTGAACAAACTTGAAATTCGGTTTTTTTAGCATGAAAGCGACTTACCTGGTTTTTTGTTCTGGGCATTGATGACGCGGTCCGAGCTGGCGGAGGGACAAGGTCCTAGCCCCCAAGTTGGTCCCGAGGAGCTCGGACTGACGAAGTAACGAGACGACATGGTTGTCATGGTGAGGCAAAGCCGCGGGTCCAGCTGAGGAGACGCAGCAGGTCGACAAGGTTATGCTGGAGCCTCCGGAGTAGGTTGGTGAAGCAATGGCAAAGTTAGCAGGCCGGCCGAGGTGAAGGATCTTGTCGGGTTGGTGACATCGGAGCCCCACGTCGGTGTGTTGGATATCGGCTTGATGAAGCGACGGTGTGGCGATGGTGACGCAGGTCAAAATTTGTGACGCGGTCGATGCCAGCTTGATGAAGTGACCACACGGCGATGCTGGCGCACCCGACCCATGCAATCCATGGGGTGACGATATTTTCTTGGCCTTCGCGATGATGAACTCTTGGTCAACCTGCTGAGGTGACGATACAATGTGGATGACGTCGGTTAGACGAAGCGATGACGCGTCCGGCATAGGTCGGCATCCATGGAGCAATGAGGTTGGGTTAGTTTAACACCGACGCGAAGGTGCAGAGAACCTCGAAAAAGGTTGAAAATTAATGGCACGTGTTCGAGATCAAAACACAATATCTTACAAAACAATTCCTCCAAAAAGGACGTCTGCTAAGCCCTTCATGAAAAAGATGAACTTGGGTTGGATTTGTTTTCGCACAGAAAACATATTAGAAAATTGATGCACTCCTAGGGCTCGTCACGGAGGTTGAACCGGCGGATCGAGCTGAAATTTCGAGCATTGTTGAACTAGCATTTCCGCAGCAGATGAACAGTTGGATCTTTCAAAGGATGTCCAAACTAGCCACAACATGCCTCGCCCCGAAGTCGCACGGATTTACGCCTAGGCCCGACAAGGCGTCGGTATATCGGCGATTGCCAGACACTACTGGAATCAGGATCTTTGCCGTCAGTCAGCTCTTTTCCGTCTGCTAGCTGACGGCAAAGAAGGTCTTTGCCATCAGCTTACAGAAAGCTGACGGCAAAGAAAGAGCTGACGGAAAAGATCATGTTTGCCGTCAGCCAGAGGGAGGGTGGCCCACTAGCGCACCTAATGGCCACTTTCTAGAGATTCGTACATCGGAACGCGATGAAATTTTATGGGTCCATTGCAGACTCAATTCCACACAATTTCACCAAAACGATCATCAAAGCATTGTTGCTCTAGGACAGGTGGACGTCGAAACCGTATCCACTGTTCAGAAATCAGTTGAAATAGAAGCTAATGTTGATGAAGACACCCGTTCGATCTTGACGATCCGACATGGGGTGTAGTCCTCGACCTGGCTGTGGTGGCCAGTCGAGCCAGCGAAGAAGATGGTGGCACCAAGGATGAAGATTCGTTCTAGTACGTAGATCGTGTCAAAACCGATCTGAATTCCCATCATGCCACGGCAGAGCGCTGCGCAGCATGGCCTGTATGGGCCACCAATGATGGAGTCGAATCCAGCAGATCTCGCGTATGGGGTCCCGAGTTGATAGCCATGGCACGATGGTAACATGATAGAGAGGGGACACGATATTTACCCAGGTTCAGACCCTCTCAAAGAGGTAAAATCCTACGTCCTACTTTTTTTGTATTGATTATGGATGGGATACAGAATACAGGTTGATCTACCTCAAGATCGGGTATGAATGAGTTGGTCCCAAAATGAGATAACCTATTGACTAGCCTAGCCTTGCTTTATATAATGTACCAAAGGCCTAGGATAACAGAATTCCTAGTCGGCTACGTCAGAGGAGAGGAGTCCTCACTGCTAGGGAAAAGCCTAGCAGTATCGCGAGTATTTGGTGTATCAATAGCGCGGGTACCCACGCTACTAATACGGCGCTACAGCTAAAGTCTAGCAGTAGCGCGTTTTGACACGCGCTACTGCTATACCTACTTAGTAGTAGCGCTTTCCATAGCAGCGCTACTGCTAAGTGCTTTAGCAGTAGCATTTTCCTGTCCAGTGCTAAAGCGCGCTACTACTATGTTTTCTCATATCTTTTTTTGCTACGTATTTGCGATGATTTTGTACAGGTTTTATACAGTATTCTAATCATATCATAAACATGCAATATGCTCATCATATCATACACATAATAGTCTCGTCATATCATCCAACACAAATCATGTCGTCACATCATAATCACGATACAGCTATACATGTTACATGACATGTCTCATCATACATAATGTAGTACTTCTTGAGGCGTCGGTTCGTATCCCTCTCTCGCACTAGCGTGAACCTAAACTAACTACTGGCTATCGCTCGGAAATCGGAAAACGGTACACCTGGGCCTGACACTCCGGCCACTCGTCGTATACTCCTGGTGTAGCACTTCTTCGCCATCGATGATCTATGCACCTGCATCATCACATGAGTCGATGATATGCAACATATATAGTTGAGCAACAGAAAGAGACAGACTTGGCAAAAATAGAAGCAACATATCATAAGCATAAATAACAAAGTTCATCGTACCCAACATGCCCTAACTAGAGTGATCTTCGCTAGTTGAGGAGGAGGTTTAATTACATCACAAATGAAGCTTCGTCGTGCATAACTCAAAGTTTCGTCATAGAGAAAGTATGGAGTAAACGGACACATTGTCATATATCGTCAATCACTCCAACATGTCGTGCCATCCCTCCAAGTCAGGGAGATAGTCCCCGAGCGCAGTGAAAGGCTTCAGGTCGAGACGCTGAGCGGCTACGCGTGTTCAGACGTCTTCCCGCGACATTTTCCTTTCTTCGTAGAACATGCCTGTTTTTTTGAGGACCTCCTTCATGATGATTTGGGCAAGTTCACGCTGGATGTGATAGAACTCAGCTCGGAGTCGATGATCTGGGATATCTCCTAGGTTCTTTGCCCATTGCAGAATATGGGCATCGCCGGATCTAGGTGACATGCGAAGGTTCTGCTGATCCCGTCTGTACTCCAGCATGTGGTGGAGGACATAGAATCCATCACTGAGAGTACCACTCGGTTGCTGGATGCAGCAGAAGTCGGTCTTATGGCCGAAGGCGGGCTTGCGGTTCCTTGTCTTCCTGGTCGTGATCTCTCCACCTCGTAGGCCGTAGCTAAAGATAGCACTGTCCATAACAGAGTTGATGTGGGTGTAATCATTTTTTGTCATGTTCTTCGACGAGTCCAAGTAAAGAGTGTGGGAGAATCGGGGGTAAAGAACGATGAGGACGGCGCGCCCGTCGCTGCGCAAAATAAGTACACCTCACGGTGCTTTTCGTAGTCTGCCACGAAGCTCTCGTGCATGAAGTACGGGTCAGCGACACAGATATAAGGTATCTGCTCAATCCTGATGATATAGTTCATGTACAAGGCAAAAAGGCGAACAAACGTAAAATTCAGCTTTTTCAAGTGAAACATGTCGAAGATGTAATCGAATCGAAGGAAGAACTTTTCCGCGGGGAATGTGTCGATGTACAACCTTTTTTGTGGCACGTTAACGACGTAGAGCGGGTATCCTGGATTTTGCGAGGTGATCAGGCTTTTCTCTCTACGCAACACATCGTCATGAAGTCTCCTGAGATTGTTGTATATAGCCTCTACCGCTGCCTTAGGTAGGATCGGTTCACTGGGGATATGGTATTTCGCCGCACCCATGACAAGTATACGGTCTTGAACCCGAGGATGCGGAAGCGGCTGGATCTTAGAAGCAGCTTTGTTGCCTTTCTTCGGTCTCTTCCTATGCTTCTTTGGCACTGGAAGGTCGTCTATAATACGTTCATCCTCCGGCAATTCAGGCACCAACTCATCACGCTCAAACCCTGAGTACTCATACTGTTGAGCCATCAATCCTCCGTCGTCATAGGCGCCAGTATTGAGATACCGTAGAGGGTCATCGTCATCCTCGTCGATGGCATCATGCATTGCTTCTTCGACGGTGGCGACGTCACTAGCGACTAATGGAGCCTCTTCCTCACCCCGTCCATTACCACCCGGCATGACAGCCGGCGCTAATTGGGTAGGTGGGGTGTTGATGTTCATACCTTGCTCAGGCTGTGTGGTCGTGGGTGTGTTCCCGGCCGCCTCCAGACGAAGCAGACTCTTCGGCCACAACAGGACCCAATGCTTGCAATCGCCAAGCCGCCGCGGGGTCTCGTCGTCATCTCCCCCTAGTACCGGAGGAGCCAAATTCTCGTGGCCCGGTTTTACACTAGCCATGGAAACCTTGAAGACGTCAGGGGGGGATCGGCTGGCTGTGGAACAATTGTTCCTTCGGCTTCACTATCGTCGCCTTCCCCACGTCCACCTTCTGGCCACTGATGATGTACAGTATGGTGCACGGGGTTACGTCGGCCTGCAAAGACATGTCTGCGACGTGAGACATCCAAAAGGCAACGGAAACGGGAGATTATACATATATTGAAGAGGGCCGGTGTGACAGATACCGTGAGGGCGTCGAGCTCAGCCAAAGACAAAGCACCGCCGAGCACGTCCGAGACGGAGGACGGGCTGCTATGAGCGGGTGCGGGAGCCGGTGCAGGAGCAGGTGCGGGGGCCGGTGCGGGAGCAGGTGCTGGTGCAACGCTAGTCGAGCTGCTCCCGAAAAAGTTAGAAAGGAGAAAGTCTGCTGCCTCTTTATTTGGATTTTGCCTGCTCCAATTAACAATAGCCGAAATCAACACACCATACGAAGCTGCCATTTCTTCTTTTGCGACAGCTACCGCGGCTTTGACTGTCTCGGTTGATTTCTTATCAACCGCAATCGCAACCTTCTTGTCGACGTTTTCTTCATTTAACCTTCGTCTTTCCTTTCTCTCCTCTGTGGTCTCACGGTAGTACTTCTTCCAGGTGGCGCCGTCTCCGACGTCGTGCACGCGTCCATACGACGGCCGAGTGTCCACCGGGAGTCCTTTCAATATGTTCAAGGCCCGGTTGAATGGGGTGTCCCACTTGGGCCTCGCCAACGCCTCAGACAGCGAGTCGCTTTCGGACGCGATCCTGTGCTGCTCTCTCTGCAAAAGGAACAAGGATCGTTTACAGAAGTGACTAAATGTGCAGTCGAATTGATCAGAAGCTAAAATTAGGGAGTAAATTAAAAATTACCAGCAGTCTCATGAACTCCGTCGTGACCACGTCCGTCTCGAAAACCTTCTTGACTGGGTCCCAATGGTACCAGGCCCTGAGGACGTCACGCTCCTGCTGGACGGTGAACTCCGCCAAGGGGTCTGGGATGCCCAGACTTTCGCGTTCCGCGTCCTCCTTGGCCCATATGGACCTCTTCCCCGCGTAACCACGGCTTCCGAGGTAGTGGCACCCCATGTTCCTCTTTTGAAGCCCCTTCATGTACTCCGACTTTTCTTTGGCAGCTTCGGCAACGCAAGCCGCCTTGAATATTTCAAACTGCTCTTTCGTAATTGTTGGATTATCCTTTACAATCTCGGAGTAGGGTTCCTTTTTGTAGATGATCCTTGCTTTCACCCTTACTTTCCAGGCAGACAACGCGCCGCTAAACTTGCCCATGGCGCGTCTGCTTATCTTCTTCATTGTCGTGTCTTTATCTGGATTTTTATATTTGATTTCATCCCGGCCCAGGAACAAGAACACCTGGTGCAGCTTCGTTAGGAGGGACTGCTTCATATCTGGTATCTTCCTTAGTTTCACATCGTTGATGGTGGCGGTTGCTCATAGGATGCAGCCTATTTGATTGTCGTAGCACGCGCGCGCTTCCGCAGGCTCTTTTGGCTCAAAATTGCCATCGTCCACCTCCGTAACCACCAGTCTAGTAGTGATGAGCTGGTTTGGGCGTCGTTGCTTCTTTGGTTTCGGTTCTATACCGGCTTCACCAGTCTCGGTGCCGGTCTCGACGCCGGTGTCAGTCTCAGCGCCGGTCTCGGCACCGGTCTCGATGTCGGTCTCAGTCTCGGATGTGACAGGTGGGCCCTGCAACAACCGTTGCTCATCAAGAGGTTCAAATAGGCGTCTGCCGCCACGTAGACATTGCAATCACCATAACCCTGTCCTTCATCGTTGCTAGCCATGTTTCCTAGGATTAAATCTAGTCAATTAATTCTAGACCTAATAAAATGAATAATGACATAAAAAGGCCAATGTTTTGCAGGAATGTTGATTCATTCCTGTTGCGGCAAATCCCGGGCACTCGATATGTCCTAGTTTGTAGCACAAGTCATGCCAAAACTCATGGAAAATTTCGGTATGACGTTTGCTACAAACTGGACAAATAGAGCGCCTGAAATTTGTCAGAACGGAAATGAATCAACATTCTGGCAAAACATAGGCCACTTGGAATCATTCCCTACATACAACAAAAGGCCACTTGGGCACAATCGAACCACTTCAATGTTGCATATAACAGGACCACTTAAGAACATGTACATGAGCAACTACAACAGTAGATAAATATGAGCAAACACTATTGAGGAATTTGCATATAACATGACCACTTCAAATTTGCATCTCCTAGTGTTTGACCCTTCAAGAAAATCTACACAAATCTCATGCTCTCTCAAACTCAATTCAAAAACCAAATATAGATGGATGAACCCTAGAAACCTAGAACCTTTACATATTTTTTTCCTAATAAAAATTATGAACCCTAGAACTCAAATTATGTCCTAAATTTTTGTCCAAATAAAAATTCACTAAAAATTAAGAATCTACTGGACTTGCAGCACTAATAGAAATTTATATTTTTATATTGATTTTTTCTCTAAACTAAATCCTACTACCCTAGTTAACATCTAGTTAAATCTTACTTTCTTAACATTTGTAATTAAACCCTACAGCCCTAACCCTACTGCCCTAGTTAAGCATATACAAATTTTTCCTAAAAATTATATTTAGTTAACTACTGAACTAAATTTTACTCTAAACTAAACCCTACTGCCCTAATTAACATCTAGTTAAACAAACTCGATTCAAAAACTAAACCCTACTGAACTAATTGACATCTACATTATCTACTACTTAACATCTATTATTACCCTAACTAAAAAACTTCTACTATTAACCCTACTGCCCTAGTTAACTAGTACCACCACTACTACTAATTAACATCTACTACTACTACTAAGAAACATTATCTATGAACCCTACTACTAATTAACATCTACTACTATTACTGAAAAACATGGCAGGAAGAACAGGCACAGAGAGAGGAGGGTGGGGCCGGGGGGCTTACAGAGGGGAGATACGGTGGCGGGGAGGTGCTCAGCGACGAAGGCAGGGGCGCCGAGGGCGCGCGGATCCGTTGGCGGCGACGGAGGCAGTGGCGGCGACGGAGGCAGGGGCGTCGAGGGCGCACGGCTCCGGTGGCGGTGACGGCGCGCGGCTCCGGTGGGGCAGGGCCAGAGAGGGAACGACGGTGGCAAGGGAGCAGGGGCGGCGATGGAGGAGATCGATGGGGAATTGGGGGAAAGGACTTAGCAGAATTTTGAGCCCGCGCGGGGTTAAGTCAAAATAGCAGTAGCGCTGGTAGGCAAAAAGCGCCATAGCTAAGTTAGCTATAGGGCTTTCTACCAAAACGCGCTACTGCTATAGGAAGTAGTTATTTATTTTCCTTTTTCTTTTCTTTTTATCTAAGGAATGTAGCTATAGCGGGGGCTTATAAAACACGCTACTGCTATAGTAACTACAGCGCTTTGTGGCAACAAGCGCTACTGCTATGCCTTTCTCCTTTATTTTTCTTTTTCTTTTGTTTATTTTTATATTTTCTTTTTTTCATTTCTTCTTTTTCTACTTCTTTCATTTTCATTTACTTTTCTACTTCTTTTCCATTTTATTTTCTTTTTTTAGCAGTAGCGCTCTATACAGGAAACGCGCTACTACAAGGCACTTAGCGGTAGCATGCTTTTTGTAGCCTCGCTACTACTATTCCTAGCCTACCGGCAATAGTATGGGAATTATAGTAGTAGCGCTTTTACATGTAGACGCGCTAGTGCTACAACCATAGCTGTAGCGCACTTTATTGACACGCGCTACTATTAAGTAGCAGTAGCGCTTTGTTCTAACCAGCACTACTGCTATACCTCTGTGTATAAAGTTTTCCCTAGTAATGCCTAGTCGGCTACATCAGAGGAGAGGAGTCATATCTTGTATGACAAGTCTTGTCGAACCTTCCTTGTATGCATCATGGGCCACCACGATCTCGAGGTAGATTAACATGTACTCTGTACCCCATCCACAATCAATATACAAACAAAACAAGACAGTAGAGTTTTACCTCTTCGGGAGGGCAGGAGCCTGGTTAACATCGATGTCCCCTTGTGTTATGTTACCATCTACTGTACATCTAGTTAAGACTACCAGATTGGGACGCCGAACCCAAGATCTGCTGGATTCAACTCCGTAACTTGGGTATATCAAAATCATGTTGAACTATACATAATTCATCTTATATTGCGGAGCAGTGTTGTTTTTGCAATCGGCATCCGATCAACCTCATCCTCCTCACCCTGTTCACCATTTGGATAAGATTCTCGGTTGGGTTGGGTTGCCTCTCCACAAAAGGACCAAAATATAACAAATCTCCATGAATAGATATTTTTTAGCATGAGCTTCATGTGAAAATACCCGTATTAAGCAGCATTGCTGACATTCATGATGATCTTCAACCTAAGAGCAACTCCGACAGTTCCCGCAAAACTTCCCCTGAAACCAGTTCTTTTGGCTTCCCGTAAGTCTTAGGGAAAGTTTTCTGGCAGCAATTTTTGTCAGTTCCTGTAAGCTTCTTTCCGTAAATCTTTTTTTTTTTCATTAAACAAAATTTTATTATTCCTCTAGGGCCCGATGGTCAGTGGTGGCCACCGTCGGCGGGGCGGGTGCCGCTGGCGAGGGGCCGCGTGTTTGCGGGGTTGGCACGAGCAGCGGCAGCGGCATAGCGTCCTGCCGGCGTGGTGGCGCAACGGCAACAGTGCTTCGTGGTGGCGACAGTGTTCGGCGGCTCGCGCGTGGAAGTTTCATGGCGGTTATCTCCCCTCCAAAAAGATACGAGAAGGTCATCTTCCCGTAAATCAGCGGGGACAAAGGACCTCTTTTACTGGGTCCTCTAAAGATAAAACCAGTTTATGGGAACTGTCGGAGTTGCTCTATACGTCTCTCCTCCCTTTGTCTCTCCTCCAAGGAAAGGCGGTTAGGGTTTCTGCCTCCCATTGGCGGCACCGCCGATTTGTCACGTCTCCTGTGGCCTTAGGGTTTGTGTCCTACTTAAGGGACGATGGGTTTGTGTCCTACTCAGGAAGACAAGATGGCGGCCGCTTCCTGAAGATGGAAAAAGGTTCTCCCCATCTAGCCCCCGTCCCGATGGTGCGTCTAGCTTCGTCAGAGGACGTGTGGAGGTGTGTCTCCGGCGGATCTCGCGGGATTCGGTCTGTGGTTGTCTTTGATGGATCTGCTCGGATCCAGTCATTGTTCATATGTGTTCACATTGGATCCTTTTGATCTAAGCTTCTCTTCATTGGCGACGGTTGCTGTTTTGGTGTGTTGGTCCTATGGGGTCTTAGCACGACGACTTTCCGACTGTCTACTACAAGTTGTGCTAGGTGGTCTACGAATCTAGATGTAATTCTTATTATTTCTCGTGTTTGTTGTACTGTCATGGTTGAAGATGAATAGATTGAAAGTTCCTCCAAAAAACAAAATGATGTACACATTCGGGACGGTGAAGAGGGGCCATGAGCTTTTTTGGTCCGCAGCCTGCCTCACCCTATGCTCTACAAGCCTCATACAGGTGGGGCAGCCAAACACCATCTCAGTATATCAGGAACTTGCCCCTTTCAAACATACCGATGCTGCTGCCGATGGGCAAAGTCGGCACGACCATGCACGGGTGCATCTCGGCATTGGTTTCTCCGGGTTCATCATCTACGTCATGGAGAATCTGATCAAGAGGCACACCACCTACGACAGATGTCACAGCAGCCATCTCACTGTACCTTGCGACATCATCTTCATGGCCAGACTCCTAGAGATGACAATCAGGGTGCTGCCACGCCAAACGCTGATTCCAAACATCAGTACAGAAAAATGTGTCGATGTCTAGGGGAAGGAACAGGTACGTCTGGGCTGAACAGTTTATAATGGGAATTGTTGCCGGTTTGCAATGGATCAACTTATTGCATCGCGGATCATGAAACCTTCCTGATGATTTGACATACTTAACTAAAACTCGGCAAGTTGGATTTAACACATCACATTTTAGTCACGGAAGAAAGACTTTGAACATAATCATATATAGTTATATAGCTGAGCATACCTAGGGAACTCACGGCTTAGACAAACTATTTCGGTATGTTGAACAACTCTTTACATGATAATCAGTACTCGGGCCATATCTGACTTGCATTCTCCCGACTTGAGAGACAAATGCAATGCATAGTGAGGAGAACCGGAGATACATTCGCGAACTGGTCCTCTAAATGTAACTATGATCCTAGGCCATTCATGATAAATACAAGGAAAAAAGAACGGAAGAGCGGTCAGCCAGATTTTGAACCCAATGCACTGACATACACCATCCAACTGTGGTTCGCCAAATTTCATCCTAAGAACTCGCCTCCCGCCAGAACTTACAGTCCAAAAGCATTTCATAGGCGGAATGAGCCGCATTGTCCTCTACCACCCTACGGGCTACCACAGCCTGTATACATGCATTGCGCCGACAATCAAGTAATCTGAAAAGTCTAAGGGGATAATCAAGATGAAACAACCAAAAAGATGGAAGAATGACATACCTATCACACATCTCAATACTTATCAAGCTCTAACATGATCTGTTCAGTGACTAATTCCAAAGTATCATGCAGTGGCGGGAGAAAGACTACCTTAAGCAAATGATGATTGCCTGCAGGAAAATAACAACTCGTCAGGCAAGGTTGAGGCCCGTAAAGGATTTATTTATTTTTTGAGGGAAAGCCACCATGGTGACTTCATTCAAATGGCATAAAGTTGCATCGTTTGCTAGTTGCCCTAATATTACATCAGGTGGTTCATGTTGCCACAGAATAGCACAAGAACTCCCAGAAATAGGATATAGTTTTCATACCATGTTTGTCGACATCGAACAGCCTCTTGGCGAACAGCCCTTTTCTTATCATCAAGAGCCTTGATTGCTGCTTGTAGGACCTGCAAGAATATACCATTCTGCAATGAGTTCTCTTTTATTCCTTCAGAAGGAAACATTTCTTACTTCACAACAGTTGCGATATTAAGACACCCTAAGTTCCTAATAACGACAAGAAATTAGTCATAAGTTAGATATATACCATCTCAATTATCCATAATGTTCTAAGGTGTGCAGTTAAAGCATGAGACCTAATTATCTCCACCAATAAGGGGAGTGCTATCCATGATTAAAAAAAAGCACAGTATAATAATAACTCAATGTCTTAAAGGTCGTATTGTGTGCATATTCTCAACAACCATCTGCATAAATAGAAAACTGACCTGTGGCCGCATGCGATAAACTTTTGAGTGGGGAAAGCTAGACATGGCAACAAAACATTGCAAGGCAGTCTCCCGAACAACCTACAGGAGAAAGGAAAAAGGTTGTCAAACATGCTGATCTTACAAGTGGAACTGAATATGAAAAACTCTTAAGTACCATCATGTGAGGATAGGAAACAAGTTGTGCAAGTACACTGATAATGATGCGGATATTTTCCACAATGCATTCTTTGCCTGCATAAGACAAACAAGATTTAGCGCCCGAAGAAAAAAATACCATCAGGAATTTAGTACTTCCTCCGTCCCAAAATAACTGACATGGTTTTAATTCAAATTGACGGAGGTAGAACGCAGCATACACCAGTCAAATTTACATAATAAACAAAAGAAAATGAACTGAATGGATGTAGTCAATGCATGCACCTCAAACACAATTTATTGAATTAATGGCTACTAAGTAGGAACTTATGGAAGTAATGGAGTAAAGTAAATGATATCACCTTTTTCATCCATCAGCATTCCAGATAAAACAAGCAACAAACTATACACTAGATCTTTATCCTGATTATCCACGCTCAATTTGGCTAAGATATCAACCATCACGAGCAAAATCTGAAAAAACAATTAGTGAAGCAATTGGGCAATTAGTATGCTCTGACCTGACAAAGGTTGTGCATGCTTCAATCAAGAAGTAATTAACCTGATGGGCTTCTGTTATAACTGCTGACACTGGAGCATTGGAAATAATATGTCCGAATGCTCGATATATCACCAATCTGCAGTGGGTGATATTTTTCAGTTGCTTCAAGGCATTTGACAAATAAAAAAATCACTAAAATTACAGGATTAGTTCATCAATTGAACTAAAACTGGCATCAGACCATCACTTAGCTATACAATATTTTTAATCAAAATACATTTTTCTCTAAAATATAAATCATGATGATAAAAATTAATGAGGAAAAGCACAATATGGAACTAAATTATAAAGTGATGCAACCTAGTCCTGAGGTTACAAAATTGCAGTATTCAACTGATGTGGCAACTCAAATGTCTTTTTCCTCCAAGGCACACATAGTATAAAGAATTCTTTGACTTCTAAACTCATGCCACGGTTCATTTTGGTTTACTATCATGAAAAATAAGTTACATTACCATCTTGATATCCGAAACGGTGTCATCACATTGCTTTCTTTTCGCTTACACGTGTAATGTGAACAAAGGTATTTAAAGTCAGAGTACACAAATAAACTAAGCTAAACCCTTGGGAATTTCACGGAGGACGAATCAAAATTAAATGCACAAAAGTGTCCAAGCTAATTGATAGAACAGATATGTCCACATATAAACTAAGCTAAACCCTTGGGAGATGCTGCTGATGCATACGCAAAGTAACAGAAACATGATATACAAATGTGTATGGTTCAAATCAGATATAATACAAAGTGATGAGAATGTTGATACCTACTTTGTTGTCAGCTCTGAGGTCTCCTTAATTTTAGAGAGAAAAATTGGCATCAGTATTGAGAAAAAACGCTGCTTATACAAAAACTTTATTCTTGCATGGAACTTTTTATTTAGGCAGACTTCTGAATCACCCATCATCACATGGAATGCATCAGCTGCAGCTGATGCTAGAGAAGCCTCTGATGAGAGGCATTTAAGAAGAAACATTGAAATTTCCTTCACTTTCTCATCTCCTCTCATAAGCAATCCTTTGCCAATCCATGCCAAGCCACATAAGATATCAATCTTTGAACCTATGCTTCCAGGCAAACTGTCTGAGAAGTCAGCATTATCCGAAGTGGCAGCAGAAGAGCGAGACATCTTCAAATTGCTGCTGGGTAATACAATTGAGAAACATCCCCCAAGAATAACATCAAGTATTTTATCCAGTTTAATCTCGTGTGAGAACTCTGAATTCTGTAGATATTTATTGAAAATAGAAGCTAATGCATGAGCAGCTGGTATATGCCCATTCAGTAGAAAGACCGAAAAGAGGTTAATCATCATCATCATTTCTGGTACAGGTGTTTGAGGCCAAAGACCAACTATGACTGATGAAAGCATACACACAAGAGCTGTATCTTGAACAGAGTGTGCAGGAACTAACTCGTCAACAGACAAAAGATGGTGTGTCAATGCTTTCACTGGGAGAGACAGCATCGATGATACTATACCGCATGCTTTCTGAACAATCAATGACTGTTGTTCCTCTGTGCAGACTCCGACTAATAACTTCATTCCCATCATTAGTGACTCAAGAAGACCCTGAGAGAGAAAAGTGAGTGTTCCATGATTACACAGTACAGATTTATGCGTCATATACCAGATATATACCTAAGAACCAGTAATTCAACTGCATTAGCAAAAAAAATCAGTTTGATGGAGCTTCACCTCTGATATGATTCGATCCAGAGTAACCAAGTCCCCAATCTCATCCCAGAGACGCAGAGCAAAGCTCAAAGCAAGTTCATTGAGACCACCGGAAGTAAAGAACCTGCCATAATGGAGATGGTTACTCAGAGAGAAGATGATACTTGGCTAACATATATCCTGTCAAAAGGCTAGTACAGGGCACAGGTACCAAGCATGCCACCAGTAACGTTTTTCAGCTATCGAATTGGTCAAGTATGTGCAACCTTTTTTACAGTTAGGTTTGCACAAACTGAGAAAGATGTTTCAAGATTACAGACTAATCGTAATCCATGTTTGTTGATACAGCAATACATACTGGAATGCAAAGTTGGCATACCAAGGAAGGAGACGACTAGAGTAACAATCAATCAGACAGGCTACATAGTCCGCACATTCTATACTTCCATTAACCTGCAGGATCAATAAAACATTAGTTTGGTTGCTTATAAAATGCAATTTGCAGGAAATAAGAAGACAACAGGGGGATTCGATACAGGCCTGAGAGATATTTCTGATGACAGTTTCTTCAAGTGATCTGGCAACCCTTAACATATAGTTCACACTAGCGGTGCCAACTTCAAAACATGCTTCAAGTCTTAGATTCAGAGGCATCGATGCATCACAAGATTCAGCCAAACAAATAATCTTGTCGACAACAATTCTATTGTAAACCATTTCTCTTTTAGAAGCATGTAATTCCACAGCAGATGAGCCAATGCTAGTCAATGTTTTCAATGATAATCTCCAGAAATGTGCATTTTCATACTTGCTTGTAATTACTAAGGTAAGCATCTGCAGAATATCCTCATAAGCATTTTCCAGTAGAAGTGAACATTGTTCCGGGATAGTTGCAAGTATCAGCAAACCCTTCACTGCAAACAATTTATAAGAAACAACCATATTAGGATAGACGTTGATCCTCTGTGATTCTAAAGCACTGAAATTCAACAAGAGAAAAATAAAAATTAAGAGTTCATCAATTAAATATTTGGAACTAAAACACGACCATAATGAATAAGGTAGACCATATAGACTAGAATCTCTAGAAATGGCTAAAGAGTTATTGACAAATAATATGTAGACTGAAAGAGCACGGCTATGGACAGCATGTCTATTTGCAGACCAGATGCACGACCTTTTGTAATGAGGAGTTCTCTTAAGCAAAATCTACAAACATGGATTAGGAAAGTTCAGATAGTTGTGAGTTTGTGACAGCACCTAATAGGTGCATGTTGTCGGACAAAATGTGGTATGTGGCAAGTCATAATTAAAGAGACTTCAACATACCAGCACACGAAACACATTCTTTTCTGACCGCTGACTGGGTAGGCTGACAATCAATAGTCAGCAATTTTCCGAAAAGATGGATGATTTGATCCAGCTTCTCCTCTAAGATAAGCCACCAGGACTCCTCTGCTGGGACGCCTTCTCGAGATGCCACAGCGACTTCTCGGCAGGATGAAAGCATTTGAACAGATAAATAGAGAGCTCCATAGTTAATAGCAGCAGGAGATGATCCATTGGCGATGCTCAGGTGTTGAGAATCAAAACCAGCTGAGTTTCCCAAAATATCCACCAAGCGTTTAAAATGTGCTTGAAAAACTCTAGTGCACAAATATGTAGATGACCCAGCAAGAATAGAAACGACACTTCCAAGGGCTTGCAATGAACTATCGATGGACTTCTCTTCAGTTGTTACAGAATGGATGTTATTCACAATATCCTCATCCAACAAGATCAAATTGATGAAAATATCTCTATCCGGAGAATGTATATATGTAACAGCAGTCTTCAAGCAATGTTCAGCTTCTGATTTTATTTGATTCTTATTATTCTCTGCATCTTTAGGTGACCCTGATGATAAAAGTTGATCTGAAGAAAGGCTAAAAAGCACTTCTTTCAACTTAAACCAAATAGCTGATGCGTGTGTAACCATTCTATCAGCTCCATAGCAGTGAATGCAATTGTCCAAATATTTTAAGGAATCAAGCTGTACAAAATACTAACATGTGAATTTTTAGCAGAAAATCAAAGAGGGTATTCACTTTGTTAGATTGATGAACTTGAAACATTAAGATAAGTTAAAGCTGCTGACCTTTGCTAATGGAAGAGAGGAAGAAAGTTTATCTAGAAGCAATGGGATGGCAAAGGGCTCGAAATACGGACTTGCACAAAAGGCATGCTGCAAATATTTAAACAGGTTGTTAACCACACAAGTAAAATAATAGAAACGTTTTTTCATTTAGAAGTATGATAAGGTGATATAACACATAACTCCATAGTCGCATTTGACAAATAATTATAGCACCGAGCCATATGCTCAGTTCAAAAAATTGAATGATCTTTGAAATAATCTATCAGGTAAAAAACTAAGGTCATACCATCAATGCCCTAGAAAGTTCGTCTCTTGTAACACCTAAATTATCACCGGCTCCCTGCACATATACATGATACCATATTGGAGAAAGGAATGTCAAGAACTACTAAGTTGCAGAATGACATACAAACGAAAATGTTTTGGAAGCCACGATAGTTCATTAACATACATGTGTGAAGTAAACAGGAAAATATTTGCTCAGAATCTCAAAAAGGTCACTTGCAAATTGGTCTGCGAAACCAGATGGATCTGGAAACAGCTTCATGACAACTTCCACCACATGAAAAGAAAGCTTCAAGCACTCTGGGTCTTTTTCTTCATCGATTGATTGACAGATCCAGTATAGCAATTCATCATCCTGGGCATACAGATTAAACTTGTGTTGGTAATGAACACGTGATTGAATAAATCAAGGAGAGGTGTAAATAACCAGACAAAATAATATATAAAACCAGCCTCCATGACAGAGGCTTGGAAATGAAGATTCATCCATTCTAGAATACTTGTACACCACCAAACTACCCATATCAAGTATCAACTCTACCTCTATGCTTGATTTATTACCTTGTTTTTCTTCCAATAATATTGGAAGGTTGTCACACTTTACCCCAAGCATGATAACATCAATACGCCAGATTTGGTTAACAGTACAGAGCATTACATAATGCAACAGATAACATATGCTTGCCAGATAAGGAAATGCAAACATATCAAGAAATAATCACGATGATACAAAAAATTACTCCCTCCATTTCACTATAATTATCCAGTGTGCAAACCTGGGAGGCACCAATCAGTACAGAGCATTACATAATGCAACAGATAACATATGCTTGCCAGATAAGGAAATGCAAACACATCAAGAAATAATCACGATGATACAAAAAATTACTCCCTCCATTTCACTATAATTATCCAGTGTGCAAACCTGGGAGGCACCAATTTAAGTACTATTTGATAGAATTGAACAATGTTTAACCCAGTTGGATAGACATACTACTACTCTACGTAACGGGAATGGGTATGGTCTTATTACAATGAATATTACTTAACTTTCGGCGCCTCCTAGATAGACGCGCCGAACATACACAGTTAACTAGAGTTAGTAACATGTTAGAAGTTAGAACATGCAAGAGGCATGGTTAACATGTAGGATTAACTTAATGATAACTACTAATACAGTTTTGAGATGATGGTGTGATCTATAGTTGTCCAGAGATTGAGTAAGTATCATACCATTGTCTTGACAGCTTCTGGGTAATGATCTAGTATCCAGCTAAAAATTTCAAAGCACATCTAGAAAGAAGAGAGTGATGAAAAATCAATCAATAGATAGATTAAATCTAACTTTATTTAAGCATATTTGTGCTGAAGATTCAAATCAACCTTGCGGTCAGCAGCTGCAAGTGACTGTACTTGAACATCAGCTATAAAAGCCTCGACTAGTCTTTTGACATCAGCAACCATAATAGTGCCAACAGATGATTTTCTGTGCAATAGAGCCAAGCATCCAACAAGAGCTCCCCGCAGTGCTTGCCAATCTGACTGAAGACAAAAACGAAGTTCACGAGTAATGAGAGAAGGGTGGCCAATTGGTCACCATAGGGTAAAGATTACCAAAGCAATAGCATGGCATTAAACAAACGTTGCAGTTCAATAGGAGCTATGGGTCTTCTGAAGAACAATTTGCTTCACTGGATATTTTCTTGAGACAAAAACTTCGTAATAGAAAATTCGAACTAAAAGGTTATATCAACATTATAATGTACTCCCTCCGTCCCAAAATGTAAGACCATTTTTGACACTACATTTTGGGACGGAGGGCGTACTTTCTGTAGGGGGTGAGAATTCTTTACAAAGTATTACTGGAGTCAAATTTAGGGGTAAACTAACTTAATATGAATTGATGACTATATGTAACCTGGGACCGGGCTCATTGCTAACTTTCTTCTTTAATTAAATATAAAACCCAGGTGAACTGCTTATTTGCCACCTAAGTCATCACTTATTTGGAGATATCAAACTGAAGATGTTGCAACAATATCCCACGGCCTGCTAGGTAAAATGATGACATATTTGGGTTGCAACCCATTGGGATACAGCTGCAGCCAAAAAATTGGCTAGCCAGTTGGCAAGGCTTTTAAGACATTGGCAAGACAATTTGGTAGCCAATTTTTGGGCTTGCCCAAACATTGGCAAGCCAAACTTTGGAATTATACCAAGCAGCCCAAGTCTTTCTTATGTCAAATCAAGTTACTGACAATATTTGATCTTAGCAGGATAGAAGAGCCAAATTCACTCTTGTGCGCAACGTTTCGAACAATGGTTTTTCACAAAAATTTAACAACTTGGATACATGTAAGCCATACAAAAATAAAACTTATAACTCGGAAACCTAAGACCTACCCATATTCAATCATTTGTATTCCACAACAGGGAGCTTAGTATTGCTAAAAATTAAACCTTCGAATCAAAGATGTGGCTGCCATAAACATGTAATCATTAGTTTCTAGAGTGTCAAGGCAAAGACAGAGCATACTGGCCTATTTAATCATCGCAAAGAAGGCTGTAGTGTAAGAACCATTGTTTTTAAGGCGTCCGTAAGGCGTCGCCTAGGCGACGCTTAGGCGTCAGGGCGCCCTGCAAGCTCAAGGCGTCCAGCTTGCCTTAGGTACCTGAGTAAGGCGTCCGCCTTAAGCTTTAAGGCGTCTGAAGCGCTGCTAAGGCGTCCAGGTTGGCGCCTTGGTCCATATTGGACGCCTTGAGCTTGCCAGCCAGGCAGGGAAGTAGTTTTAGGCGGGAAACAGAGATGCTGTTGGCGCCAACAGGTAAGAGGGGGGAAAGAGAGAGAGAGAAACAACCCCCAATCCACACACACCTCCTCCTTCTCTGGCTCCTCTCCTCCAGCAGATCTGCTCCCTCCTCTGCAGCAGATCCTCTCCAACAGCTCCTCCTCCCCTCCTCTCCAGCAGCTCCTCATCCTCCTCGTCTCCAGTAGCTCATCCTCCTCCTCTTCAGTACAGCAGCAACCAGCAACAGGCAACAGCAAGGAGCCAACACCTCTCCCTCCCCCTTCTCCCCCACCCTCCTCTGCTCTGTTTCTTCCATGTTAAGTTGTTCATTGCTTGCTGTTTTTCAGTTGTTCATTGCTTCCTGCTTTGCTGGTTGCTCACTGCTTTGTGCTAGCTGCTTTGCTGGTTGCTCACTGCCTCTCTTATAGTGGTTAGTGGATGCCTGGATGGTTAGAATAATGCCTGATTACTGTTGGGGAGAAGAGAAAGTGCAAAGAGGATGGATCCTATATGGGCTCTACAACCAGCAGCAAGTGCAAGATGTGTAGTGTGTATGCCTAGTTGCCTACCAAATTCTACTTCATTCTACTGCTTAGAACTCTCTAAGGCGTCCGCCTTGCCTTATGCCTTACCGCTTAGGCGGTGAGGCGCCCCCCCAGCGCCTTGCCTCGCCTTACCGCCTTAAAAACAATGGTAAGAACTTTAATAAGTCAACATTACTACAGCCATTAGCTTCCCCAGATTGATGACCTTATTCCCAAGGGTTTTTATGTCACTCTATGTTACAATTCCAATAAGGACACAAGACCAGAAGGTAAGATTTGCTATTTAGTTCAGGTGCAAATGAGAACTCATAAGACTAGTGTTTGAGAAACTGCTTACGTACTTCAAAAGTAAAATAACCATGATGCACAAAGTCAAACTTACCAATCTTGATATAAAGAAGTCTGACAATGTTGTGATGGCATTGACATCTAACCATTTAAATGAAATGTGAGACATGATTTGCCCCAGAAGCAGTATTCCTGCAAAACAAACAGAAGCATATCCTTAACAAACTGCAGGGAACTATGAATGTACCAGCAAAAGATTATGACGCTGAACTTAAATCTATTATGCAGAAATGACTTTGCAGAACAGAAAATGAAAAACAATGGTTGCAAAAGGTTCTTCTTTATCAACAATGTAACCATCCAAGAACCAATGAAGTGTTATGCTAGCTACCAATGTGCGGACGTACTTGGATGTGTCTCTCTATTGCACAGTACGACTTTACATTTTTTAGTAGAAGAAATCCACAATAATCTTCACTGAAGAAAGAAAGCTTGACTTATGCATTTTTTTCGAACTGTGCTGACAGCGAAGAGCAACTGTCACCTGTATAGCCTTAAAACCTGGCGTAGACCGTAACTTTTACTTGCATTACCAAATTTGCAAACTATCTAAAATAGAGAGGCAAACAGCATGGGAGGAAAAGATATGCAATGAGGGGTAAAAGAAACCTCTTGATCTCACAATGTGGTCTGTTGTCGTCAAATACATGTCCATCTTAGACACCTGAAACGATACCACCAACAAGATCTATAAAGAACTACCCTCCTTAGCCAAACCATGGAGCAAAGTGATATATGATCTCCGGGAAACCAGGACATACCAAATCGAAGAGCGTCAGCTTGTCCTTGTTGACCAAGGCTGCAAGAGCATCCACGCCCGCAGACTGTTGCACACCACATAACAGCATTAGCGTCCACAAGAAACTAAAATAACAAAGGATAGCGTGTATCAATCAAGCATACTAAGCTATGCAATGACAACATTTGCCCCGTGTATTAAGCAAATAGCAGTTTGTACCAAATTGTGTAAGAAATACAGAAGCCCCTGCAACACTGGAGCTTATGTCAGTTAAGCTTATAGGTGCTGCCCGTTAGCTAAATTCTTATGAGAAAATCGCACAATAATTACAAATGAAGTGAATGAGACTCCGTCAATTGTTAAGCGGGTGTATGTTCCAAGCGAACCATGCGAGCCAAAAACAGAATTTATGAAACAAAAAGGCACCGAAGGCCTCAACAGTAATGGGGGGATGGGGAGGGGAGACCGTACGTGCTGGGCGGGGGAGCGGGAGACGTCAACGAAGGCCTCAACGTGGGGGACCCACTCGCCGGCAGGGACCTTCGCCATTGCTGCCGCAAGGTACGAGCCGTGGCCTTGAAGCCTCGCTTCCGCTTCCAGGGTTTAAGGTTTTGCTAGTGAAGGAGACGGGGCGACGGAGGAGGCGTACGGGGAGGCGGATGCAGGAGGCCCGCAGCGGCGGCGGGTGGAGGCGGCCGGCGGCGGCGGCGGCGCTAACCTAGCGTGCGTGGAGACACTCCTCCGCCAGGCTGCGTGCGTGCTTTTGGCCCCTTTTTTTTGTAAGGGGGCGTGCGTGCTTTCGGCTGATTTTGGTCAAGGGGTCAGGCTCAGACCTGGCCAGACGGGCCGGCCCGGCCTGGCCTAAACGGGCCAGGACGGCAGAGCCCACCCAGGCACGCCTAATAAGCGGGCCGTGCTGGGCAGGCCCACCTGCACGTTTAGCCACCAGGCCCCCTGATTTTGGGCTGTTTTGGGCCTATCTGGGCTGTTTTGTGGGTCTAATTATAAAAAAAATCTAGTTTCTGAAGAAAATCTAAAAAAAGAGTAAACGGGCCGTGTCGGGCCAAGACCACCACGGGCCGGGCACACGGGCTATCCGGACAGCACGCTATTGGCCACCTTTGGTCTGGCTAGGCATAAAACCCGGTACCCGAAGCCCAAACCCATATAGCCTGAACCTAAAAGACCCGAGCACTTTTTTGGGTGTCAAATCCAAAACCCTTTGAATTTAAAAATACCTCAAATTTATGGCATCTAGAGGCAAAGTAAAAAATGAGGCATTTTTTGCAAAAAAAGAAAAGAAAAAGATGAGGCACTTTATCAATGACAATGTAAAAAGAGACATTGTGGCCCAAGCACAACAAAAATGGTGTAAATGATCAAATTGCTCTTAAGGAAGGAAACGGGTTGGCCCGCTCTGGCCCGGTACTCATTGGCCCCTCTGCATTCTTCATGGATATGGAGTCGGCCCAACGGTCTAGTGACGACTAGTCTCATGTCCCATTGGGTAATATGGTTCGACCCGCTTTAATGCAAAGTTTGTAAAAAATAGAGAGTAGTAACAACTTCGTTTCAAATAACATCATTTAGCAGTAGGAAATTTTAGCATGTTAGCATGTCTAGAGTTTATTTGTTCAGAAACAAGGCATATATGTAGCCACTTAGCATATTTTAACTCTAGAACAAAAGCATTTTAGGATAATATGTCAACTCTGTCCTATAAACACAAGACTAAAACATTTGTGAAGGCATATGTTATCGTAACCACATACTACAATCTTGGGCAACCAAGTTCGCGTCGACGTGCTCGTCCTGATGGGTCAATGGTGATTAGCTCCCTTCATGCAGTTTTCATACAAAGCCGGCCTGGAAGACTAATTAGCCTCGAAATTTTGGGCTGAACCAATGTCCGAATGGATAACATCAGTTCATTCCCATATTGAGTTGCTCTCTTGGGAAGATCCAACGTGAGAACAAGATCCCCATCAAAAAAGGTAAAGGTCCAACAAATGCTCATATGACGACATTGCATTCTCCCTTTTGTAGAAAAAATCCCAACCTGAAGATGGTTTTCCCAAAAAAGAACAAGAGTAGAAGACTATCCAAGCAAGCTCTTCGTGAAACAACTACCAAGTTTTATATACTCCTCATCAGTTCTCGGATGTTTGGTCGCTAGCATCGATTTTGGGCCTCTTGCATGAGTGGCTCAATTAAGCCTGCATGGGGTAATACAACTTCCGGGTCATGTGTTTGCAACATGTTTGGTGGCCCATAAAGCACCAGGCTGCATTAGGGCACAAACTAACCCGGGTGTTTGGTTGCCCTTGTTTCCGAATTTGGGTTGGGCCGATGCAATACATTGTATTTGGTTGCACACATTCAACTGACGTGGGGAACTTATCAACTACCACCATAACGAATGTTATCGTTGCATGTTACATGTGATCATAAGGAGGGCTAAGATAATAGCAAAGCCACAATGACAACGAATTGGATGAATATTATGAATTTCTTTAGCCCACTAAACAATATATGACATGTAACCTTGCCTACTCCATGATTGCTCTTCTCTTTGGGTACGAACTTGGAGTAATCATCATTTGTCTTCTCTCTAGACTCAAACCCTTTGTAGCAAATGTACTTATAACCGTTCACATATTCATGGAAGATTCATGGCATGTCTGCCATGAACGGTAGACTCCTGGAACCCTCTCTAAGTACACCACATACCACTTAATTTACCAAGACAGAGGAACAAAATTTCAGCAAGCAGGACAAGCAACAAAACTTGACCAAAAACATATGCAACACAAGCATGCATGATTCATAAACCCAAAAGCATCATAGTTCACGTCACCTAATATGGTTTCCTCCTACCACCACATCATAAATAGGGTGTAATCCTACCACCACATGTTCAACATCTAAAGGGATAATATATATCACCTCAATCAAATATATTGGCCTTTAACAGTTTTCAATCCCTAGATGTTGGAACACGCACTCGCTATGCAAGGGCCAAATAAACAAATTCTACCGCGCACCCGAGACCATGCTGTTGGAAATAGATCAAGGGATTGGGTTTACCACTAGATGCACAATCAATGCGGTGGAGTAGTAGAGTTGGTGATGCGTGTAGACGATTAGCAGAGCCATCTCCTCCTCGTGTAGCCAATCTCTCGCGAACAGCTCCTCGTGGATCCCTCGAATTGCTCCTTGCGGTTCCCTCGAATGGTTCATTCTAGCACCACACATGCGGTGCCTCCAAGGTATCCACATGTACGGGGAGCAGTGTCGGGCGGCGGACTGCTAGGTCTGGTCACGCAACATGGTGTGTGGGGAATGGCGGCGGCTGTAGAGGGAGGAGAGAGATCAACCCCAAGAGGTGCCCCCACTGCCCTTTATATAGACCTCCGAGGTGGGCTCAACACTTGAGGCTCACTATGAGTCTGCACCCGATTTCCATTCAGATCCAATTCGAATGGGATGCTGCCCCTTAAGTGTGCAACCCTATAGGTTCACATACACATGGACACGACACGAGTCGATAGTTGGTAGCGGCTCCTAGCAGAATGTGTCAACTCCTATGTGTGCGTAAAGTCATCAAGTGAACCTCGACAATGTGTCTTATGCAACTTTTCTTTTGCCTCACGATATATGTTGCCGAGCTCAAGGCGAGTACTTGTCACCCTTGTGGTAGCTTGACCTCTCTTCTCGAAACCGTGATACAGATTCCCAAACCAGGTTAACACTTAACCCAAGTCACACGACCATGCTTTCCGAATTTGATGACTCGAGAGGGCCCATAAAATACCTCTTCGTATAGGAGAGGCAAATCCCATCTGGGCCAACCATGTCTGGCAACATGTCTCACGACTTACTCGAGAGCTACCTTTATGACTACCCAGTTACAGAGTAGCATTTGATAGACCCTAAGTGAATCAATCCTCATCCAAAAAACATGTGAGGACCTTAGGACTAGGACATGGCATACATTCACTACTAGGAAAAGGCCTAGCAGTGGCGGATGCCAAATGGCCATCAATGGCAGGCTTTAGGACCAGGCAGGCCCACCACTGACCTCCCGCCGCTCCTAACAAAGGCTCGCCACTGATGATTAGTAACTAGTGGCGGGCATACATTTGTGCCCGCCACAGCTATTGCATGCACCTATGGCGAGCAATTCATACTACCCGCCATAGCCAACAATTTTAGGATTTAAAAAACATACAAAGACTATATTGTGAAGGATAGAGTACAATTCATATAATATGGTGTTCATAGTACATACACAAGCCTATAAGAATTACAATTTATTCATCATCATGTTTGATTCGCAATTTTACATAGCTTGGCAAGGAGCGCACACAAAGATTATCAATGTTCAAATCGAACAAGAAAGAAGATAAGAAGAACGAAAGGGCCGGATAGGGTAGATGTTGCTCTTCTTAGTAGCCTTCTCCTCACCCATCCTTTCCTGGTTGTATCTCACCTGCAAAAAATATTAATATGAAGCCATAAGCCATGAATCCATGCACCAGAGCAGAAGTGGGCATCAACCGGTGAGAATCCACATGATGAAATATGTCTAGTTTAGGTGAGAACCCATGAACTAGTAGTGGCCTTCTACCAAATATTAGATAAAGTTTCCATTTGCAGCAAGAAGACAAGTTGAAACACGACAATTCCTAGTTTCATAGATGCTTCATCATCAACAAATTCAATGAGAATATCATCTCTTACACCAACCTGGAGCATTGTTAAACTAACAATGATCCTTAAAAATGAATTTAACAACTGAATAAACGGTGCAAGCAAGGAATTAATTGAAGGAAATATGCCCTAGAGGCAATAATAAAGTTGTTATTTATATTTCCTTATATCATGATAAATGTTTATTATTCATGCTAGAATTGTATTAACTGGAAACTTAGTACATGTGTGAATACATAGACAAAATGAGTGTCACTAGTATGCCTCTACTTGACTAGCTCATTAATCAAAGATGGTTAAGTTTCCTAGCCATGGACAAGAGTTGTCATTTGATGAACGGGATCACATCATTAGAGAATGATGTGATTGACTTGACCCATCCGTTATCTTAGCATGATGATCGTTTAGTTTGTTGATATTGCTTTCTTCATAACTTATACATGTTCCTATGACTATGAGATTATGCAACTCCCGAATACCGGAGGAACACTTAGTGTGCTATCAAACATCACAACGTAACTGGGTGATTATAAAGATGCTCTACAGGTGTCTCCGATGGTGTTTGTTGAGTTGGCATAGATCGAGATTAGGATTTGTCACTCCGATTGTCGGAGAGGTATCTCTGGGCCCTCTCGGTAATGCACATCACTATAAGCCTTGCAAGCAATGTGACTAATGAGTTAGTTACGAGATGATGCATTACAGAACGAGTAAAGAGACTTGCCGGTAATGAGATTGAACTAGGTATTGAGATACTGACGATCGAATCTCGGGCAAGTAACATACAGATGACAAAGGGAACAACGTATGTTGTTATGCGGTTTGACCGATAAAGATCTTCGTAGAATATGTAGGAACCAATATGAGCATCCAGGTTCCGCTATTGGTTATTGACCGGAGATGAGTCTCGGTCATGTCTACATAGTTCTCGAACCTGTAGGATCCGCACGCTTAACGTTCGATGACGATCGGTATTATGAGTTTATGTGTTTTGATGTACCGAAGGTTGTTCGGAGTCCCGGATGTGATCACGGACATGACGAGGAGTCTCGAAATGGTCGAGACATAAAGATCGATATATTGGAAGGCTATGTTTGGACATCGGAATGGTTCCGGGTAAGTTCGGGCATTTACCGGAGTACCGGGCCGGGGGTTACGTACCGGAACCCCCCGGGGAGTTATTGGGCCTTAATGGGCCTTAGTGGAGAGAGAGAGAGGGGCGGCTAGGGCAGGCCGCGCGCCCCCTCCCCCTTGGGTCCGAATTGGACTAGGGAAGGGGGGGCGCCCCCCTTTCCTTCTCCCTCTCTCCTCCTTCCCTCTTCTCCTACTCCAACTAGGGAAAGGGGGAATCCTACTCCCACCGGGAGTAGGACTCCCCCCTTGGGCGCGCCATGAGAGGGCCGGCCCTTCCCTCCTCCACTCCTTTATATACGGGGGAGGGGGCACCCCATAGACACACAAGTTGATTGTTTAGCCGTGTGCGGTGCCCCCTTCCACAGATTTCAACCTCGGTCATATCGTTGCAGTGCTTAGGCGAAGCCCTACGCCAGTAGCTTCAACATCACCGTCACCACGCTGTCGTGCTGACGAAACCCTCGACCTCAGCTGGATCTAGAGTTCGTGGGACATCACCGAGCTGAACGTGTGCATATCACGGAGGTGCCGTACCTTCGGTGCTAGGATCGGTCGGATCGTGAAGACGTACGACTACATCAACCGCGTTGTCATAACGCTTCCGCTTTCGGTCTACGAGGGTACGTGGACAACACTCTCCCCTCTTGTTGCTATGCATCACCTAGATGGATCTTGCGTGTGCGTAGGATTTTTTTGAAATTACTGCGTTCCCCAACATTAATCTGTAGAGGTTAAGATCTTTCATGGTTTGCAATCAACAAGAAAATGAACTAGATCACTCGCAGCCAGTTTCCATGGTCCAGAACACTATTGTAATACTAGTTTAACCAAATAAACTCCAACGCTGCATATGCCGTAACTAATGTAACACCCTAGATTTTCCCCTTCCAGAAAATTCTTTTCCAGAATTTGCTTCCGTCTTGGTGTTCTTGGATTTTGCATGGGATCGTTTCATTGCCCACATGCATCTCACTGGGGTGAATTTATCAGCTTCTCCTTGAGAAGACAAACTCCAAGATTAGAGAAGGGACGAAAGATGTTCTAGATTGAAGGAGATGAATGTGATCGTTTCATCGCCCACATGCATCTCACTGGGGTAAATTTATCAGCTTCTATTTCAGAAGACAAACTTCAAGGCTGGTTGTTATCTATCTCAACTCGGAGGAAGAAGATGACGAGATCCCACTTGATGAAGCCCTCTATGCCCAAAGAATGAGGCTGAGCAAGGAGGAACCGGGCAACCTCTAGTACATACTTTCCCCACTTGATGCCTACGTCGGGATGCCATTCGTGACCCGCCTGACATGGATGAATGTTAACCTCCATGTCATGGTATGTTACTTACTGTAGTAATTTGATGATACTATATTAGTTCCATAGATTGCTTACGCCAGAAATAAATTTTCTATTTTATCAAGTTTTTAAAGTATTTTATGATTATACTAGTAAAAAATAATAATAAACATTTCATATTATATTTTTTCATCATTATTATTAGTATATTTATCATTTTGGGTCTTTTATTTCTTTACTATCGGTTCTAATTTTGAGTCTTTTATTATGTTAAGTCTTTTATTATTCTTAGTGTTTTTTATTTGCGTTATTACTATCTATGGCGTTGTGTTTTAGGCCCATGCCAGCACTGGCCCACCCGAGTCAACTCCCCACCTTAGTAGAAGACCTGGTCGCCGCCCTCATTTCACCCACTACACACCCGCTCAACCAGCCGCCGCCGCCCCTCGCCGCATGATACGTCTCGATCGTATCTATAATGTTTGATTGTTTCATGCCAATATTATACAACTTTTATACACTTTTGGCAATATTTTATATGATTTATTTGGACTAACATATTGATCCAGTGCCGAGTGCCAGTTCCTGTTTGTCGCATGTTTTTTGTTTCGCAGAAAATCCATATCAAACGAAGTCCAAACGCGATAAAAATTTACGGAGAATTATTTTGGAATATATGTGATTTTTGGGAGGAGGAATCAACGCAAACGGGGGCCCACAGTGCCCACAACCCATCAGGACATGCTTGGGGGTGCTAGGCGCGCCAAGGTATCTTGTGCCCTACTCAAAGGTCGGTTGGGGCCCTTCTTCTGGCGCAAGAAAGATAATTTATGGAAAAAAATCCGTGTAATTTTTTTACCACAATCGGAGTTACGGATCTCCGGAAATTTAAGAAACCATGAAGGGCCAGATCTGGGGAATGCGAAATAGAAGAGAACAGAGAGGGAGATCCAATCTCGGAGGGGCTCCCGCCCCTCTGCCGCCATGGAGGCCATGGACCAGAGGGGGAACTCTCCTCCCATCTAGGGGGGAGGCCAAGGAAGAAGAAGAAGGAGGAGGGCTCTCTCCCCCTCTCTCCCAGTGGCGCCGGAGTGCCGCCGGGCAAGGATCGTGACGACGATCTACATCAACAATCTTGCTACCGTCATCACCAACTTTCTCCCCCTCTATGCAGCGGTGTAACACCTCTTCTCCCCGCTGTAATCTCTACTTAAACATGGTTCTCAACTCCATATATTATTTCCCAATGATCTATGGTTATCCTATGATGTTTGAGTAGATCCGTTTTGTCCTATGGGTTAATCGTGATCTTGGTTGGTATGATTGTATATTTTATTTATGGTGTTTTCCTATGGTGCCCTCCGTCTCGCGCAAACGTGAGGGGTCCCCGTTGTAGGGTGTTGCAATACGTCCATGATTTGCTTATGGTGGGTTGCGAGAGTGACATAAGCTTAAACCCGAGTAGGTAGGTTGTTGCGTATGGGATAAAGAGGACTTGATACCTAATGCTATGGTTGGGTTTCACGACCTTAATGATCTTTAGTAGTTGCGGATGCTTGCTAGGGGTCCAATCATAAGTGCATATGATCCAAGTAGAGAAAGTATGTTAGCTCGTGCCTCTCCCTCATATAAAATAACAAGAATGATTACCGGTACTTGTTATCGATTGCCTAGGGACAAATGACTTTCTTATTGACAAAAGCTATCTACTTTTATTACCTTGCAATTTATTCGTAGTTTTATTCTCGCAAAGTACTCGTAGTTTTACTCTTGCAAAATAGTTTCATACTTGTTTTAGGTAAAGCAAACGTTAAGTGTGTGTAGAGTTGTATCGGTGGTCGATAGAACTTGAGGGAATATTTTTTCTATGTTTAGCTCCTCGTTGGGTTTGACACTCTTATTTATCGAAGAAGACTACAAACGATCCCCTATACTTGTGGGTTATCATCGCACCGCCGACAGCAAGGTTCGATCCTCTCCTTTCCCTCCCATCACATTTCCATCCTCTCCACTCGCACCTCCTCCGTCCGCAGAAACGCCAGACGGAATCCATGGGGATTGCTTTGTGTAGAAATTTTAGTATCATGGATTGCTTTGTGTGATGTAGAATCCAAAGTTAGTTCCATGGATTTCTTTCTGTAGAAATTTTAGTGACAGTCCGATTGCTATTGTGCAGAATCCGATTTTAATAAGGCCTTTTGAGTAGAAATTTTTTTGAGTGTCTGGAATACTAATGATTCAAGTTCAACTTAATTTGGTAGTGTAGACTGGAATGTTTGAAATAAATAAGATGAACTCCTATAAATTAGATTGGCGTTGTAGAATTTGTTTATTTTTGTCTCCCTCCATGGATTTTGGTAATTTGTGTATACAATTACTAGTGTAGAATTATATTTAGCACTGTAGTATCCGATTTTGTTTAGTAGAAACTGATTGTTCTTACTGTAGATTTAGTTGTCTAGAATCTGATTATATTTATCAATATGTTTTGTGTACAACGGTGCAACCACCACCATGTCGAGTGTGCAAGCCAAGGTGCGCAACCAGCCTTGTAATTGGCACATGGTTCGACATCTACTTACATCTATGTTTTGTTCCTGTTGCAGTAACAAATTATATGAACCTTCTAACAGTTAATTCTTTTGTTTTTGTTACTATTTCAAATAATGCATTGTGTGTGTTTTTTGGTTTTTCTTACATAGATCGTCCCTTGCAATGTGAGATTGGAATTCAATGAGCTCATACCGGAGTTACTGTGATCTTCGACGCTCCTAGGGGCCCTACACTACGGAGGTCGAGAAGGGACGAAAGATATCCTAGATGGATGACAACTTTATTCTTGTAGACACGTGTTGGGCCTCCAAGCGCAGAGTTTTGTTGGACAGTAGCAATTTTCCCTCAAGTGGATGACCTAAGGTTTATCAATCTGTGGGAGGTGTAGGATGAAGATGGTCTCTCTCAAACAACCCTGCAACCGAATAATAAAAAGTCTCTTGTGTCCTAGCACACCAAATACAATGGTAATTTGTATAGGTACAATAGTTCGGCGAAGAGATGGTGATACAAGTGTAGTATGGATAGTAAATATTGATTTTTGTAATAAGAACAATAGAAAACAGCAAGGTAGCAATTGATAAAACGGTGCACACATGGTATTGCAATGTTTAAAAATGAGGCCTAGGGTCCGTACTTTCGCTAGTGCAATCTCTCAACAATGCTAATATTATTGGATCATATAACCATCCCTCAAAGTGCGATGAAGAATCACTCCAAAGTTCCTATCTAGCGGAGAACATAAGAAGAAATTGTTTGTAGGGTATGAAACCACCTCGAAGCTATTCTTTTCGATCGATCTATCCAAGAGTTCGCACTAAAATAACACCAAAGAATTTCAGATTCATAATACTCAATCCGACACAAAGAACCTCAAAGAGTGCCCCAAGATTTCTACCGGAGAAACAAAAGACGAGAACGTGCATCAACCCTACGCATAGATTACCCCAATGTCACCTCGGGAATCCTCGAGTTGAGTGAAAAAACACATATCAAGTGAATCAATATGATACCCCATTGTCACCACGGGTATTCATAGAAAGACATACATCAAGTGCTCTCAAATCCATAAAAGTATTGTATCCGATAAAATGAAATCTCAAAGAGAAAACTCAATTCACAACAAGATAGAGAGGGGAAAACACCATATGATCCAACTATATTAACAAAGCCCGCGAACATCAAGATCGTGACATCTCAAGAACACGAGAGAGAGAGATTAAACACATAATTACTGGTACAAACCCTCAGCCCCGAGGGTGGACTACTCCCTCCTCATCATGGTGGCCGCCCGGATGATGAAGATGGCCACCAGTGATGATTTCCCCCCTCCGGCAGGGTGCCGGAACAGGGTCTAGATTGGTTTTTTGTGGCTACAGAGGCTTGCGGGGCGGAACTTCTGATCTAGGGTTATTTCTGATGGTTTCTCTATTTATAGGATTTTTTGGCGTTGGTTTCACGTGAAGATGGGCCTCGAGGTGAGCACAACCCACAAGGGCACGGACAAGGGACCCGAAGCACCCCCGGTGTCTTGTCCCCTACTCCTTCACCTTCTGGTCCTTCCATGAAGCTTAGGGGGTCTCTTTTGTTCCAAAAAGAATCGTCAAAAAGTTTCAGCTCATTTGGAGAACTTTCATTTCTGCACAAAAAACAACACCGCGGTAATTCTGCTGAAAACAGTGTCAGTCCGGGTTAGTTCCATGCAAATCATACCAAAACCATATAAAATTGTTGTAAACATGGCATGAATACTTCATAAATTATAGATACGTTGGAGACGTATCAATGGAGGAGATGAATGGGATCGTTTCATCGCCCACATGCATCTCACTGGGGTGAATTGACCAGCTTCTCCTTTAGAAGACAAACTCCAAGGTTATCTATCTCAACTCGGAGGAATAAGATGATGAGAACCCTCTTGAGGAAGCCCTCTATGCCCAAAGAATGAGGCTGAGCGAGGAGGAATCGGGCAACCTCTGGTACATACTTCCGCCATGTGATGCCTACGTCGGGATGCCATTTGTGATCCACCTGACACGGACGAATGTTAACCGCCATGCCATGGTATGTTACTTACTATAGTAATTTGATGATACCATATTAGTTCCATGGTTTGCTTTGTGTAGTAATGTTGTAATATGCTTAGTGTAGAATTTGAGGATATGCTTAGTCTAGTAATGTGATATGCTTATAGTGTAGTAATGTGAGATATGCTTAGTGTAGAATTTGATGGTATGCTTAGTGTAGTAATGTGATGACATGCTTATTGTGTAGTAATGTGATGATATGCTTTGTGTAGTAATGTGATATGCTTAGTGTAGTAATGTGATGATATGCACTTAGTGTTGAATCTGATGATATATGTGAAGTGAATTGTATGCTTTGTTGATAATTGTGCATGCATGACATGCTCATTTATCATTTTTTTTCATAAATTACATAAGAGGCTATGTGTGAGATGTGGCATTGAGCCGGATGAAGCAGGCATTGCTCCACTACGCCTTACCACAAGGGGCTCCATCACCACCTGTGCTTACACAGTGAACATGGATGGTCGCGCTGTCTTCAGCGCGACGGAGTGGAATAACTTCCTTGCTGGCAAGATTCTCCAGGTTGGACAGGCCGTCTTAGTCACTATCATGAACACCCCACGCCATGACTTAAGGATGGTGATCATCATCGACCTCATTTACAAGTAGGTGTGTGACCGGGCCATCAATGTGAAATGGACTGCTTATTAACTATTTTAGTTTGCTTGTGTTTGTGAGGATTTTCATTTATTAAATAGCTACCTAGCTCTAGTACTGCTTGGTGAGATTGTCACTTATTATTAACTGGTATGAATTTTTCTATTAGCTGGTATTGTTCTAGTGTTTAATGTGAAATTCTAAATGCTATATCATGGGGAAATATTTTTTGGCTGCCTGAAATGTTTGTGGCATTCAATGTACATTACACATAGCTAGGTTATAGTGGTTGTGTTGTTCACGTGGCACGCCACCAACACGTACAATACTACTGACGTGGGCTCCAACGCCACCACTATTTTTTAACAATGGCGTCATATTGGTGGCGTTGGGTGTCCACGCCAGTAAGGCCATTTTTGCCACGCCGTAGCTAGGCTTTTCTGCACTAGTATGTGATATTTGATATGCCTGAAGATCTCATTGCTCCAATAATTCTCAGTAGACCTTTTCTAAGGACTATTAAATTTGTGATAAATGTGTTTGAGGGGAATGTTAGATTTGATTTACCCACTAAAGATCCTTTTGTAAGACATTTCCACAGGAAAAAGAAAATGAAGACCTACAAAGGATAAGGCATTATTGTAAATGCTAAAAGCTACGGTCTTGGTGTGTTTGCGCCACCTTGATCACCACTACGGTCGAGCTAATAGACCGAAAACATGCGCTTCGTGGGGGGCAAACCACGCAAATAAAGTAGACAGGTAACTTTTTATTTTCGTTTCAATAAAAAGAGTGATTGAAATTCTAGATAAAATAAGCAAGTTTAGAGGATTCGTTATAATGAAGGCTTTTTTTGCGACTGTTATAATGAAGGCTTGTTGTGTGCAAATTAAATTATATGTTGTTTTGATGTTTGGATGCCTGGAAATATGCCTATGTATTGTGTTGAAACTAACCCCACAGGAGAATGAGGAAAAAGAAATGCTTTCAGAAGAAACAGATCAAAAAACATTGTTTGGGCGGTTGCATGAACTTCGGGTGGTTCCAGCAGAAAACAACCAGAGGCAACGGACGAACAACAACATTCCATACAAGTGCTTCCGCTTGTATGAGTGGTCTTTTGAAACCTTCGAAGAAAACTGAGAAAGTCTAAAGCGTTTGATGGCGTTCTATACGAGGGCCCGCGCATGTTTCAGCGGTCGTTTGAAGTATGCACAGACGCGGATAAGCTATCAGGGGGAATGACGGCCTTTCATATGAGCGCTTGTGCTCGTATGGGCGGTCGCATGGAGCCCTGGCGGCCACAAAGAGCCCGAGGAAGGGGGTCAATCGCCCCCATCTTTCTCTTTTCTTCTTCTTATTCTTTTGCTTCCTCCTCCAAACCTCTCCAAACCCTAGCAAAACTTTGTCTGATCTCTCTACTCGTTCTATTTCAGTCCAAATCCTTCCGTGTGATTGAGATGGTACATTTCTCCTCCGATCCCAAATTTGTTTTTCGCGAATCCACGTTCTACATTCCTAGCATTGCTATGTGTAGGAAATGCATATTTTTTATCCAAATTTGAGTTTGGCTTGGATTCCTTGATGTTTTTAGAGGAGTGTGTGTTCTAACTAATGTATGATCAATACTATTTAATTGTATTGGACTGAAAAATTGTTCTTCCACCGCACCAGCACAACAAGTTTTCACTCAGGGGATCGTCTTCACCAACCGTGAAGCAAGAAAGAAATTTCAGAACCTTAGTACAAGGAAAAGAAAAGCATCCAAGTGGGCTTGTGAGTCAACACTCAATAAGCTAGGTATTACTAATGATTTAATTTACTTTGTGATAATTCCAGGTTGCATCATTTTTTATCAAGGATGTGATAAATATGAATGCATGACGTTTGAGTTTCTTAGTACGCTCTTGCATAATGTTGGTTTGACTTCAACATCACTTTTGAATAGTGGTGTAATCACTTTGGCTTCCCTAACAACCATGATGGCATCTGCTATGATGTTCCTTGATATGTTTATGATTTCACTAACCTACACACGGGGCAATCCTTCTATCAGATGAGCATCCATAGCTCATGGCAAAGAGATAGTAGCATTGAAAGTCCTGATATACATTATTTCTATTATGTTATCACTAACTTGTTGCAATCACAATGAGAAGTGTCTAAGGTGAATGATGAGAACATGCTAGTTCTCAAGGAAGCAGCAAATCTTGATGTCAGTTATTCGCGCAACCTAGGGGCAATACTTTTGCTACATCTCATGCATCAAGCACATCATGCAGAAGGAGATATATCGTGTGTGGCGGAGTGATCACCATGTTGGCCAACTCCCTTGGCCTCAACTAGAATCAGCTTCGCCCCATTGTTGGTAACCACCTTGTTAATATTTGTGTTCTTACTAGCGCTGGAATGGCAGTAGTTAGCCATGGTCGTCATTGCATCAAAATTTCTGGAGTGGCATACTTGTTGCCTACTCCTATGCCTAACCGTTTCTCCATAGAACATGGACAATTGAATTATGTTGCACATGTAGGAGATGCAGCTTTTGACCAAGAAGGCATGTAACCTGAACGAGTAGATGAAGAAGAACTCGTCACCGACAAAGAAGAGGAGCAACCCCAATAGCAGCCACAACAAGAAGCCTACACCACCTACGTGGACATCTACAGTCTCCAGGGCTCTATTAGTGATATGAACAACCTCGCCGAGTCCCTTGGAGGCACGTCCGCCTACATGAATTTAAGATTCTTCTCGAACTAAAGCCTAGGATGGGCTCCTGACAAGCCGCCACAATGATTTCACCAGTTTGAGCTTGCAAAAGCTTAATCTTGGGGGACGTCATCTCCACGTCTACATCAAGATGTGGAGGTATTTGAATAAACTGTAATGAGGTTGTACTTAAGCTCGTGGATGTAGAAGATGTGGCAAAAATTCAGCTCATTAGGATATGCCTAGCTAGTACTTCCTTCACAACAGTTCGAGTTGAACAAAAACTTTGGAAATTTGCCGAGGAAGATTTACCAGGCAAATGGAGTTGAATATTGTCATGAGGCAATGATTTGGATAGTAAAGAATGCCCAATTTTTTGGGGAATTTTGGGAATGACAGAAATATAGGTTGCTTCACAACCTAGGGCAAAAATTGACACATGGACATGACACATAGGCAAAACTGATGAGGTGGCGCCTAGTCATAGCAATAAGTAGCAATGCATCCATGTTCACAACCTCATGACCATTTATATTGGTCGTAATCAGGTAGAAATAAGGTCATTGGCGCCTCTTGTCTGCTTTTTCAGGGTTTGAGCCCTTCCAAGCGAAATGGCCGTGGATTTACGACCAATTCAGCTGGGGTCACTAAGAGAAGGGCACAAGTTGACATATTTCTTGTAGTGGGAGCTTCAAAATAGACGTGTTGGTCTGTTCCAACACTTCGCTTTTTATTGGCTTTTTCTTTTTTTTTGCCTTTGCATTTTTTCGTTTGCAAGTTAGTTTTCAAAAACCCAAAAACCAAAAAATAGAATAAGCTTTGCTTTGTTCTTGTTCTTTTTACCACTCGAAGTTTGTTTGCACTTATGGTTTTAGAGGAGTTGATTTACGCCGAACAAGAGGAATGCAAGAATAAGGAAGAGAAGTGTGTAAATTCACTAGCGTGAAGGTATGTCCGATGACTCCCGTCTTTGGCACTTGAAACACATAGACTAGATGTAGTAGTAGTATGTGTGATATGTGCAAGAGGGAGTAAGTCTTCATAATTAAGGCAAAGGTTTTGTTCTAGTAGATGAAATAATTTTGTAGCCTTCGTTCTATTTAGTCTAGATAACTAAGACTTGACATGGGACTGTTTTAAATGAAATGACCTTAACTAAGAATACCATGCACACGAGAAAGCCTTCAAAGACTTGGGTGTTGAGAAAAATTGTAGAGAAGATGATGTTTGAAATGGTCAACCCCATGTTGTTAGTTTTAATAGACATGGTAGCACTTGTGGATTTAATTGTCTAGATGAACTTAGTTGAAGGGTGAATGGGATTATGCCAAAAATCTGTGTTGTATCTCTTACATGGTGCTTCACCTTCTCACTGGTGCCATGGCCCTGCTACTATATGCACTTGTACGTGTGTAAATGCGGCTTCATCACCTTTCTTGATGTTATGCTGAGGACTTCTCTAGCCAATGAATGATCCACCCGAGCTACAGCTCGGATTTCGGCTATGAGTTTGTTCCCGTACGTAGTGGCAACACTCGAAACGAATATTATTCGGCTTTCTCTTGAATGGGTGTGTATGTGGTAAATAAAGAGGAATGATCAAATTAAAGATCTTGAAACATAGGGTGTGTATGTTTTTATGACTCCATCAAAGAAAACTCTTTCGTGCATTCCCGGCAAGCGAGTGTTGTCTAGAATAAATACAAACGAGTGTTGCAAAGTTGTTTTATCTAGTAGATAAAAACTTTATGTTGATTATCTTTGCTTCACTAGCACTTGCACAATCACCATGCCACCGCTACAACTATACTAAGTTTCAGGTCAAGAAGCGGAGGGCTATATAGGCCTACCGATCGGAAGTGAACCAAAACCTTCTCCTTGTTTCCGTTTGAACGACTGAGCTCCTTATGATTCGGATTTATCTCTATGTTGCTCGAGGACGATCAAGTTTATTCTTGGGGGAGTTGATGAGTGATATTTTTACAATCATTCAACCTTTGTTTAAACCGATATATTTCATTAATACCAAGATATTCGCTATGATATTGCTACTAATGACTAATGAATGCAAAGGATTCCACAAATCTTCTCTTTGATGTGTTTCCATAGGAAATGGGCCAAAAAGGGAAGAGATCATGTGTGAAAATATAAAGGAGTGGAAATGGAGATAGAACACATCATCAGGAGGCGCACCAGTGAAGACAACACAAAAGACGGCGTTCCATATATATGACCGCGAGCGCTCGTATGAGCGCTCGTATGTCGTCAATTCCAAGGTGTCTCGTCCACCTAAACAACTTTTATAAAGGGGACCACTTCAAAATGTAAACACAGAGGCGTAGAGCAAAGCAGAGCAGAACCATCGTCATCCCCTCTCATCAACCCTTGTCGCCGACATTTTCCATCTACATCGCCGCCATTACCACCATAGCCCATCTGCATCTAGTTCATACTTGTACTCGTGCATCGCGCAAGGTAACCACTGTAAGACATATTTGCAATCCATCAATCTTCAAGATGTGTTGTTCAATGTTTTCTTCTCGCGATCTCATTTCCATGTGTGAGTAGTTCGGTAAGGTATAGGTTGAGGCATAGACCTTGCAACCCTTTGTATTTGTTGTGGGTTTCAATGGAAGGGATTTGAATTAACATCCCATATGTGTGAAATAAAATTATCGGCGATCATCCTGCCCGCAGGCACCCAGGATCATGGAGATTGATTAACAATGAGGCTAAGTGCAGGGAGAACGTGAAATGTTATTCAGAAGACCAGTGACATATGGGTTTAGTATGGTAACACAGATCCAATCCTTGGGGATTCATGAGGAGTAGTCATTAAATTCCCAAACCTCTTATCTAATTATTATAATATTTATTATTGAGGCAACCCCACGCAATGGATAGAGCCCGCGGTAGGACAACTGATTCTTGATGCAGGACTCGTGCCGGTTAAGATGTTATTTGGACACATCCCCCACTTCAGTTCGTACAAGCACATCTCGATGGGTGACTTCCAGCGCACAAATTAAGATCATATCTGGTCCGAACACAAATACATTGTTGTAAGCATTAAGACGTCATACCCGTACCTCTTTTTATGATAAGTGTTTGAATATCTATTTGCTTGATTGATCCGGAGAAAAGCTAGAATTTATCCTTTGACAAAAGCTTGCTAGAAACCATCACTTCAAGGGAGCCTTCCTCTCGTGGGTTCAATAACCCAGGATCACCTCTAGGGAAATAGGCGCGTGATACTTTCTGTTCCTTTACTGGATCACTAAAGGAGGTATGGGTTATTTGGCTTGAGACACTCTTTGTTTGCTTTTGCTTTTCGTTGTGTGTCATGAACTACCTTATCTGTGTGTGAGAATTCATTTTCTTTATGGATCATCTTTGCTTATTATTGGTCTATCTTGTAAAGTTTGATCATATTATTATGTTATTGTCTCACTCTATTTGCTACCCGCACTCTTTCATGTGATCTAGGCACTGTGTGGGTTATTTTTTGTTGATAACATGCTTTGACAATATTGATCAAGGGGGAGCTTCGTATGCGTGTGCTTGATGCATAATCAAGCACTTTCCTTTATCCCTGCACACACATAGGGGGAGCCGTTGGGATCAATTATCTTCTCGTGGCTATTCTCATTATGCCATGTCCTAACCATGTTGTCATCAATGCACCAAAAAGGAGGAGATTGAAAGTGCATGTGGCACTTATTTATAATTTTTTGTGACGACAATGTGGTTAGAAGAACTAATAACAGTTGCTAAAGTTTACTCAGGATATTGGTTCCATGAAGATTGTGTTAGAGTTGTGTGACCCCCCCCCCCCAATTCAAAAAGATCAAAGGTGTGGTTTGCTCGTGACTCAAAGGTTTTTCTTTTGTTTTGATTTGAGTCATAGGAAAAACCACACTATTAGGAGTCATCGTAGATAAGTGTCGTGTGGGAATGCTTTTGAAACATATACACGAGCCCTCCTACAACTATCACCTTCCATATGTATTTTGCGTGCTTTGCCGAGGTGTCCATAGAGAGTCAATAGGGATTTTTTGGACACCCCTTGTGCATGGGGTCTTTTGACCCTCTGCACACGGGCTGGTTAGAAAATTTATGGACACCCTATGTGCACGGGGTCTTTTGACCCCCCCTCGCCCGTGCGCACGGGGTGCCACGAAACTCTCCGGACACCCCGTGCGCACGTGGGGTCCAATGGGTAGAAATACCCAGCAGGCTAAGAACACTATAAAAGGGCATCTTCTTCCACCTCCATCCCTAACCCTAATGTCTTGTTGAGGTCCGCCATTGTTACACTCCATTTTGCTCAATACTCTCAATCCCTCCACCCAAACTTGTTGAAACTTTGGGGATTGGGAGAGCAAGACCCGATCTACGCTTTGATCAAACAAAAATCATGTTACCCACAATATTTGTCCACTATTGACTTGGGCCCTTGGAGATCAGGATCCTAGGCCATTAGAGGTTCCTCCGGAAGCTTCCTTGCTTGTGGTGTGCTCTGGAGAAGTTTGTAAACGTGCGGTGGTTGCCTTCAAGACCAATCCCGAGTGATCCGAGGCTCATCCATTGGGGGTGACTTGAAAGAGAATACGATGAGCCTTCCCGCACCTCGGGATAATATTCGCGTCATTGTCTCACTTGTGGTTAATCCTTTCCCGCACTTTACCTTGGTTTGTATGCTCATGGGCTTGCTAATTAGATTGTTTCCTAGCATATTTAACTTTAATCCTGCTTGTCATATAGGTTGTGTTCACCATGTTGCATATCTAGTGAACCATATTTATCCTATTAACCTTAAAATTGACAGTAAGATTAAAATTTGTAGCTCCTATTCACCCCCTCTCACTAGTAGGAAACGGGCCATCAGTCCCAATTCCAGAGGGCCTTTAGTCCCGGTTCTGCAACCGGGACTAATCAATCGGGGCTAAAGCCCCCCACATTTAGTCCCGGTTGTGTTGGGAACCGGGACTAAAGGCACTCCACGTGGCCGCTGTGGGGTGCCCAGGGAGGAGGACCTTTAGTCCAGGTTGGTAACACCAATCGGGACTAAAAGTCAGTGATACGTCTCCGACATATCTACAATTTATGAAGTATTCATGACATCTTTACAACAATTCCATATGATTTTGGTATGATTTAATTAGAACTAACCCGGACTGACGCTGTTTTCAGCAGAACTACCGTGGTGTTGTTTTTGTGCAGAAATAAAAGTTCTCGAAACAAGATGAAAATTAACGGAGAATTTTTCTGGAAAATATAAAAAATACTGGAAGAAAAAAATACGGAAGAAGAGTCCCGGGCTAACCACAAGGGTGGGGGCGCCCCCACCCCCTAGGGCGCGCCGCCCGTCCTTGTGATCGCCTCGTGGGCCCCCCTGACGTGAAACCGACGCCAACCTTTCCTATAAATCCTAAAAACCCCAGAACAGGAGAGAGATCGGAAGTTCCGCCGCCGCAAGCCTCTGTAGCCACGAAAAACTAATCTAGGCCCTCTTTGGCACCCTGCCGGAGGGGGCCAACATCACTGGAGGCCATGGAGGAGGAAGTCGGAGGGGTCACCATCGCCATGGAGGCCAAGGACCAGTTGGAGAACCTTTCCCTATCTAAGGGGGAGGCCATGGAGGAGGAAGCACAAAGGGGAGAACCGCCCCCCTCTCTCTCTCGGTGGCGCCGGAGTGCCATCGGGGGAACCATCGCCGCGGTGACGTCTTCATCAACATCACCATCATCATCACCATCCTCATCTCTATTACGCGGTCCACTCTCCCGCACCCCGCTATAATCCCCTACTTGAACATGGTGCTTTATGCCACATATTATGATCCAATGATGTGTTGCCATCCTATGATGTTTTGAGTAGTTTTCCTTTGTCTTTTAGGTTGATTGATGATATAGATTGGTTTGAGTTGTATGTTTTATTTTGGTGTTGTCCTATGGTGCCTTCCGTGCTGCGCACGCGTGAAGGATTCCCGCTGTAGGGTGTTGCAATACGTTCATGATTCGCTAATAGTGTTGCTAGAGTGACAGAAGCTTAAACCCGAGTAAGGTGGTTGTTGCGTATGGGAAAAAGGGGACTTGATGCTTTAAAGCTATGGTTGGGTTTTACCTTAACGATCTTTAGTAGTTGCGGATGCTTGCTAGAGTTCCAATCATAAGTGCATATGATCAAGAAGAGAAAGTATGTTAGCTTATGCCTCTCCCTCATATGAAATTGCAATAATGATTACCGATCTTGTTAACAATTGCCTAGGACAATTCCGCACACCGATCCGTCATTATTCCACACTCGCTATTTATAATATATAGTAATATATTCTAATTTTATATTAACAGCACCTACTTTTATATTTTAGTTCTCCGATATCATGCAAAGTTATCCTCTTCATACCCACAACGTAGTTTTATTTCTCGTTTCTAGATGGAAGTAAATGTTCGGTGTACGTAGAGTCGTATTAGTGGCAGATAGGACTTGAGAGAATATTGATCTTACCTTTAGCTCCCCGTGGGTTCGACACTCCATACTTATCACTTCCACCATTGGAAATTGCTGCGATGATTCCTTGCACTTGGGGATTATCAAGCTCTTTTCTGGCGCCGTTGCCGGGAAACAATAGCGTGGGGTTGATATTTTCGTGTATGCTTATTTGCTTTCTTCACTAACTAGATTTTGTTTTCCCTTTTGTTTTTCTTTAGTTGTGGGTGAAACAAACAAAAACATTACAAAATGAAAATACCAAAAATAAATTTTACTTGCTTCTTATGCCTAAAAACTTTTTCAAAAAGAGAAGTGATTGGAAAGATATGCATTGGAGAAGTGAGGGTCGACCTTGAACACTTGTGTTCATGCTCATGGAAACAATGTAAAAAAATTCATGGAAGTTTCTCAAAAATAAGTGTCCCCTTGTATATATTCATTGTATTATAAAAATAATGTGCCAAAGTTTGGTTTTAGAATGTTTAATTTGCTTCTTTGGTGTGTGCAGCAGAAAAATAGAAACTTTGGCTGTAGTGTTTGAATTCTTATTTTTTACTGGAGCATGATAAAATCTTGACATTTTTACACATTACTGCTCTGCAAATTTTTTAGATTGTCCTATTTTTTAGAATTTTTGAAGTTACAGAAGTATACAAAAGATCCAGATTGCTACAGACTGTCCTGTTCTTAACAAATTCTGTTTTCTATGTGTTGTTCGCTTATTTTGATGAATCTATGGGTTGTATCGGGGGGTATGAACCATGGTGAAGTTGGAATACAGTAGATATAATGCTAATATTAAATTGGAATGAGTTTACAATAGTACCTAAAGGTAGTGATTTGCTTTATTATACTAACAGATCTCACAAAGTTTTTTGTTGAGTTTTGTGTGGAGTGGATGAAGTGTTCGAAGAATGAGGAGTTACCGATATGAGAAGAACAAGGAGAGGCAAGAGTTCAAGCTTGGGGATGCCCAAGGCACCCCAAGTAAATATTTAAAGGATACTCAAGCATCTAAGCTTGGGGATGCCCCGGGAGGCACATCCCATCTTTCTTCTTGAACAATTATCGGTATACCTCGGTTTTTGTTTTGTTCACATGATATGCGTCTTTTGTGTTTATTTCTCTTTTCTTTTCCTTTATGCACCATGCTAGTATGAGATAGTCCTCCGTTGATTTATAGAATGCTTCATGTGCTTCACTTAAATCTTTTGAGTATGACTTTATAGAATGCTCTTTGTGTTTCCCTTAGATCCTTTGAGCATGGCTTTATAGAATGCTTCATGTGCTTCACTTAAATCTTTTGAGTATGACTTTATAGAATGCTCTTTGTGTTTCACCTAGATCCTTTGAGCATGGCTTTATAGAATGCTTCGTGTGCTTCACTTATATATTTTGAGCCTGGATATTGGTTGATCTATATTGATCGTAGAATGCTCTATGAACTTCACTTATATCTTTTGGATTATGAATAAGACTATCATTGAAAGTGGGTTTGGAAGAGTGTCAACTTTTTTGGAGGATGTTTAATCTTATTATAATGATAAAAGTGGATTTGGAGAGGTCATGACTTTATTTAATGATAATTCCACTATTTCGGAAGAGGTTCCAATTGATTATGAGAACAAAGTTGCTATCTATGATGATTATTGTGATGACATGTATGCTATAAAGAATAATGATAACCATGAAACTTGTCATCTTGATTTTAATTTTCAATTGGGTTATGCCTCACATGATAATTATTTTGTTGAGTTTGCTCCCACTACTATTCATGAGAATAAATTTGCTTATGTGGAGAGTAGTAAAATTTCTATGCTTGTGGATCATGAAAGAATACTTTGTGTGATAGCTATATTGTTGAATTTATTCATGATGCTACTGAAAATTATTATGAGGGAGGAATATATGCTTGAAGGAGTTGCAATAATATCAAGTTTCCTCTCTATGTGTTGAAAATCTTGAAGTTATGCTTGTGTTGCCTTCCTATATATGCTAGGTGATTCTTGTTCCCATAAGTTGTTTGCTCTCAAAATCCCTATGCATAGGAAGTGTGTTAGACTTAAATGTGCTAGTCATTGATATGTCTCCAACGTATCTATAATTTTTGATTGTTCCATGCTATTATATTATCTGTTTTGGAATTTCAATGGGCTTTATTATACACTTTTATATTATTTTTGGGACTAACCTATTAACCGGAGGCCCAACCCAAATTGCTGTTTTTTTGCCTATTTCAGTGTTTCGAAGGAAAGGAATATCAAACGGAGTCCAAACGGAATGAAACCTTTGGGAACGTGACTTTCGGAACAAACGTGATCCAGAGGACTTGGAGCGGACGTCAAGCAATCAACAAGGAGGCCACGAGGCAGGGAGGCGCGCCCCCCACCCTCGTGGGCCCCTTGTAGCTCTCTTGACCCACCTCTTTCGCCTATATATACTCATATACCCTGGAAACACCAGAACAGGAGCCGAAACCCTATTTCCACCGCCGCAACTCTCTGTACCCGTGAGATCCCATCTTGGGGCCTTTTCCGGCGCTCCGCCAGAGGGGGCATTGATCACGGAGGGCTTCTACATCAACACCATAGCCTCTCCGATGATGTGTGAGTAGTTTACCTCAGACCTTCGGGTCCATAGTTATTAGCTAGATGGCTTCTTCTCTCTCTTTGGATCTCAATACAAAGTTCTCCTCGATTCTCTTGGAGATCTATTCGATGTAATCTTCTTTTGCGGTGTATTTGTCGAGATCCGATCACTACAAAAAAAAAACACTTCCGTGATGATACGTGTTTGTCACAGTAGGTCGCGTTTTTTGTCATGCATGTACATCCATGACAAATTTATGACAGAATCAAGATAGTCATACCTGTGCTGTCGTAGAAGTGTTCCATGACATTACCAAAATTATCATCACGTAAGTGTCCACTTCCATGACGATAAATCGCGCGTCACAGAAGTGCTTTCGTCAAGGGTGACCGACACGTGGCATCCACCGTAACGGAACGCCGTTAAGCTATCGGGTCGGGTTTTGGATCCGATAACCCGTTAACAACCCCGACCAATGGGGATTTTCCACGTGTAAAATCATCATTGGCTAGAGGAAACACATGTCGGCTCATCGTTGGGACAGATGTCATCCACTCACTAGACAGAAGGCGCCTATGATACGTTGACATGTGGCACGGCCCAACAGTGGCCCATTCCTGTGAGAAGGTCGGCCCGTTTGACTTGGTCAAAAGCTGGCGGGCCGGCCCATGGAAAGCCTGTTAACGGCCTGTTCGCATATAGCCCATTTACAGCCCGCTAACCCAAGGCCCGTTACGCCCTATCCGAATTAGGCCCAGTAGCGTCATCTGGGCCATCCAATATGATTCCAACCCATTTTCACTTCTGGCCCATGTATAGCCCATGACGTCTTTCGGCCCATATGAGGCCCTTTGTAACTCTTGGCCCATTAGCGGCCCGTGCTGAAACTGGCCCGTAATGAACAGTGTATTACTTTACACCCATTAACGGCCCGTGGTGAAACTGGCCCGTAATGAACAGTGTATCACTTTATACCCATTAACGGCCCGTTATTCTGTTGGGCCATTTCCAGCCCAAGTTAACTTTCGGCCTTCTAAGGGCCCATTTATTCTTGGGCTCATTTGCAGCATTCGGTTACTTACGGCCCGTTACTGTCATTTTCTGCTTGTGGGCCAAATTCATCCCGTCGTTACAGTCGGCCCGTTTGTGGACCGTTAGTCTGTTGGGCCATTTTCATAGCATCACCAAATACGGCCTATTAACGATGGCCCATTATGGTCGGCCCATGAACGGACGATTCCAACTCTAGCCCGCTTACGGCCATAATGTGGTCTGTTTGGCCCATGTTTGGCCAATCGATCATACGACCCGTATAAGGCCCATTGATGATACGACCTGCAGAAGGCCCATTGTTTCTATGGCCCGTAGAAGGCCCATTGTTTCTACGGCCCGTAGAAGGCCCACTGTTTCTACGGCCAGTAGGAGGCCCAGTGTCACTACAGTAAATATTAGCCCATGGTTATTGTGGCCTAGTTTTACAAAATAGGTTATTGTAGCCACTAGCTAACCGCGGAAAAAGAACTGCAATGACTACAAGCAAACAAATAAACAAGACAACAAGGAAATAAATAAGCAAGCAACTAACGCTAGGCTATCACGGCTATTACACATATTACATCCACTGGGCATCAAAGTTCGCCACCAGTGCAAATATAGGGAACAAAGCAGCATATCATATACACTGGTTGTCAAAGTTGGCGAACAGCGCAAATAAACGCCGCAGCAAAACAAATCCAGAAATGAAACCACTTCAGAAGATCTCAAGAAACAATATCCTGGGTACCCATAATGTTGGCAAGATGCTTAGCAAGCTTATTAACTTTCTCTTGTTTGGCGCTTAAATCCTCCAGCGCTTGCTGTTGCACCAGAAAATATGCATCTGAATTCTGCAGGGACTTCCTCAGTCCTTCAGCTTCCTATCGCAGCACATCTGATCGATGTCTTTCAACTTGAAGTTGAGACTCAAGAAGACGAACTGATTCAGGCAGCGAGTTCGAAGAGCTTGTGCCAGCAGTAGTGGCCAGTAACTCGAACACTACATCAAGACAGGACTTTTGGGTTCCCTCACTGTCGTCAAGATAGCTTTTATCAGCTTTCTTGGAGACCAACAGGGATGTCTCACTATCTTGAACCTTATCTGCATTACTTCCTTTACCATTGGATAACGCGGTACTGTTCTCCAATATTTTGTCCGCATTCTAAAAGAGAAACAAGCAGACACATCACATGTTTACCATGTTGTATATGAAACTCATTTTGGTAAATGAGTTCAGTAGTAAAGTGGACAGGATAACAGCATGAAACAAACATATATCTACGTACCATGGTCACTTTATGGTCTATATCATTCTAGTTTTTGTTGCCAAATCAAGATAGAGACATAGTTCAAATAATATTTGTTCAAGACAAAGCAGAATAGACAGAATATAAGTGTGGGTAACTATAGAGCAATAACAACACTTGTATGTGCATGACATGAGAACATAACTTTTTATTCAATTGAAACTGAAATCAACATAGAGCAGGTTACAACAGCAAACCAGTTAAAGAAACAGGTTTAAAACATACCTGTTGCGCCATTGGAGTTTCAATTACATCCTTCAAATTTGAAAATAGTTGGTATGAGTAAATATAGTAATTAATGCAAGAGCAAAGGAGTATGAACCATAGCTACATAGCCTGACCTGAGAACAAATCTTCTTCTCCTTTAAGCGTTGAGTTGGGATTCGGAGTGGTGGTCCTCGTGCTTTGGGCACTGCAGTTCCCTTACTAACTGCTCGTGTTTGGGTGCTCTGTGGTGGAGACGGTGCTGTGTCAACTGGAACTGGGTTACTATCTGCCGGGGTTGGGGTTAGAAGGGGTGTAGTTGGTTCTCTGTCCAACTGGGTAGGGGTACAATCTGCGAGAGTCTGGGTTATGTGTGGTGGATCTGGTCCTTGGGCAAGTACAACCGTGGTTCTATCTGCATCAACTGGTAGCACTATCTTTTCTGAAGACCGTGTTGTTACTCCCTTAGATACTGCCATCACGCTCTCCAATTCAAATGGCTGATAAACAAGAAAAGTAATTGAAAGTATAGACATTGTATGATAGACAGGTGCAATGGATAGTGGGGAATAAAAGAGGGCATGAAATAATTCATATTTATGTTTTCTAACCAAACAGGATAGCATGACACAATTTCACATATATGATGGCTAACTAAACAGGATAGCATGACACAATTTCACATTATGATGGCTAACTAAAAAAGATGGAAAGACATAGTTCAAAATATGAGACTATGTAAACAGGATGACATGACATAACTATATAATGTGTTTATTAAATAGGTTGGCATGCCATAATTCACATACATTCACGGATAGAATGCCATAATTCAAGATATGATGACTGTAAACACTAAACAGGATGAGATGATATAACTATATGATGTCTTTATTAAATGGGTTGCCATGCCATAATTCAGATAGATGATGTGTATGTACTATGTAAACATGATGGCATGATATAATTCAAATATATGATTTATATAGTAAGCAAGTAAGCAGATGGCAATCCATATATGATGTAAAAACTAAGCAATGCAAGACAACATGCATGACATGGGTAATATAACCCTGCCAAGTTTGAGCATAGACCTCAGGGGGAAATAGGACTGGTCATCGTCTCTGAATCCTCCTCTAAGGAGCTCTCTGTAACCAGCAAGATGTCTGCTTCAGCAGGTAGCATTGTCTGCTCTGAATACCTTATTTTGACTCCAGATACTTCCATCACCGCTTCAAATGGTTGATGCACAGGAAGAGTAGTTGAATATACAAACGTTGTCGACAAATGGAACACGTAATACAAAAAATGATAGCATGATATAATTCACATACATGATGATTGGCTAAACAGCATGGCATTGCATAATTCACATATATAATGCCTTTGCAACAAGATAGCATTGTATAATTCACATATATAATGTCTTGCAACAAGATGGCAATGCATAATTCACATATATGGTAATTAGACACTGAACAGGTGGCATTCACACAAAGCATGTCTAAACTAATCAAATGACATAGCAATGCGAGACACCATACGCACGATATGAGCAACATAACCCTGCCAAGTTAGAGCATACACCTCGGGGGGGAATAGGACTGGTCATTTGTCTCTGAATCCTCCTCTGAGGAGCTATCCGTAACCAGTGAGATATGCGCTTCGTCAGATAGCATAGTCTGCTCTGAAGACCTTGTTTTCACTCCAGAATTTGCCATCACCGTGTCAAATGGCTGATGCACATGAAGAGTAGTTGAATGTACTAACATTGTTGAGAAATGTAATATGTAACGGAAAAAAAGGATGGCCTGATATAATTTACGTATAAGATGACTGGCTAAGCAGGATGGCATTGCAAAATTCACATATATGATGCCTGGCTAAACAAGATGGCGTTGCATAATTCACATAAACGATGAATAAACTAAACAGATGGCATTCGCACAAAGGATGTCTAAACTAAGCAGATGACATATTTGATGTATAAAGTAAGCAATGCAAGACACCATATGCATGATATAACCAACATCAGCATGCCAAGTTAGAGCGAAGACCTCAGGGGGTAAATAGGAGTTGTCTTCTCCTTCTGAATCCCCCTTAGAACAGATATCTTCCTCTCGATTACAATCCGAAATGCGTGGAGGGGGGGCTGCCTTTGCGCCTACCATGGAGCGACGTCTGCATGAAATTTTATTGCCACGCAAGGCTCGTCTCTTTTGCTCTACATGTTCAGTTCCATTGTTTACAATAACTGTCATGCATAGGAATAAAACATAGTGAGATTATGTAAGGAGTGCATGCAGAAATCCAGAGTGATGGTAGCAACCTGTGGATAGACCCAAAACCAATAATAGCAGGCAGATAATGGCTTCAGTTAAAAAATACAGATAATGGCTTCTTTACTGTTTGTTTCCCACCCAACATGAAACTCATAGTAGACACCGGAGATTAACCAGATAGTAGATAGATACTATTGATAGCGGCCCTGATATGTACCCCACAACCATTTAAAAACTCAAGTTTGACCATTAGTTTGGAGCTGACTCAGAGTCTAATCGGTGAACAGGACGATAAAGTAGCATGTAATATTAAGCGATGCATAACGTAAGCAGACACGAAAGAGTGCGACCTCTCTTGCGGACCCGTGTAGTCCTCGAGGTCATCTGCTCGGTTGATGATGGTAATGCAGTTTACATGGCTGCTAGCGGCGGGGAAGAAGATCTAAGGCGGCGAAAGACAGTCTGGAGGCCGGATCCCTGCTGTGCTGGACCCTTCTATCATTGGAGCAGCTGAGCTTGGGTGGACGACGGCACAGCAGGAGCGGGACAAACCACGCAAGGTTTTCTTTGACAACTATCTGTAAGAGAAGTAATTCTGTAAGGGCTCGTTTGAATTGGAGGATTCCAACAATGCAGGGATAGGAAATAGACAGGAATATGATAGGAATGCACGTGCAAAACAGAGAATTTAAAACACAGGATTTCTGCCAATCTGGGTGTTTGATTCACAACAATTGGAAGATCACAGGATGCAAAGAAGCATGGTGAGATTAAGTCAAACCACAAGAAAATGTACGGTTATAATGCTATTATGCTACTATCTCTTAGTCTTGTGCTTCATGAATAGGAATTTGAAAAGGAGGACAAGTGAAAATTAAAATTCCTACGTTTTTTCTTTCAAGGAGACACTAAAGGAACAAATCCGTGTGCTCAGTGGACAATATATATAACATGTAGAGTGAAAAAGAGTTGCAACAAATGTACAACCTCTTTGGCGAAGCCATGTCGATCTCAGCGTGATTGGGTTGGCCGGTGAGGATGCTCCGGCTGAATTTGCTGTCGGAGGAGGGGAAGAAGATCTTAGGCGTCTGGAGATGGAGCCCGAGGTACTGCTCCGCTGTGATGGAGGATTTCGTCGTTGGAGCAGCTCCGGTGAGTTGTACGACACCGAGGCTGAAGCAGGACAAGAGAGACAACGAACAACGTTAACATGAGTGGAATTCTAATAGCATCTCCAATACATGACGTAAAATACATAACCACAAAGTGCTAGATGTAAAATACATCAGCCGCTCATCTATGAACTTAACTGTCGAAACTGAACTTAACTGTCGAAACTGAACTTAACTATCGAAACTGAATTTTGCTGTCGAAACTGAACGCACTAGCAAGGTGAGGCTACACGTCGGTTGACTGACTTTTTCATCTCTGGTCAGTCGATTTTGCAGCCGTTGGATACGAAATCAAGGGCCTGTGGTTCATCTTCAACGTCCACCCCCTGAGCCGCCAGCCACCACCGGCCAAACAGCAGCCCCACGCCGCCCGCGGCCGGCGGTGCGCCGCCCCGCCCGCCCCGAAAACACTCCCCACCGCCGGTCCGCCGCCGCCCCGGCCATCCCTCTAGGCCCCCCCGTGCCGAGCTTTTTCTCCGGCGATCCCCACGCCACCGCCCCGCCAACGCCCCGCCACCGCCGGCGACCACCGCCCCCATCCTGAACCCTAAGATAGATAGTGGGGTACCTCTCCGGCGAGCCCCCCTCCCCGCTGCGGCTGGTTCTTCCTTCACCCCGGCGAGCCCCCCCCCACCCCCTGAAAATCGACTGACCCAAAAGTCGATTCAGTCGACTGAAGTGTAGCTAAATCGGAGCAGCATCGCAAGCAAGAGCAAGAGCGAGAGCGAGAGCAGCAGCGCGAGCAAGAGCAATAGCAAGAGCAGACCAGGCAGGGGACCGAGAGCAAGAGCAGAGCAGCAGCGCGAGCGAGAGCTAAAGCAGCAGCAGCTCCTACTGATGTGGACGTCGCCGCCGAGGGAGCGACGCCGTGGAGGAAGTGGCCTGTGACGCCGCCGTGGATGGAGCCGCGCCGTGTCGGCTCGGGACCGAGCGCCGGCAGCACCGTGAGATCGAATCAAGAAGAAAATGCGGCGATTAGTGTACAACCTCTTTGGCGGCGCTGATTAGGCCGCAGCTTCATCCGAGGAAACGGTGATGATGATGCTCTTCCGGTGGTGCAGGTGAAGATGGCTGTGTGGGAATGGAGGTGGCGCGAAAGACGAGGGGAACATCGGGGCAGCTCCTTGGAGGTGGAGGACGGGGTGGCTGAACCGGCGGGACGATGAGATCGACGACGGATCCTCATCCGATACGGTGGATGAGGGACGTCGAGGTGTTGCTGTGGACGACGTCGTCGGGGAAGAGGCTCCGGCTGGGTGGCGGACGGAGCAGGGTGTGGGGTTTCGTCGCGGGTTTTCGCGGCCTCGGTGTACGAATGGGTGGGCGGATGGGATGGCAGTGGGGAACCATGGCTTAGAGACACGCTTGTCCGAAATGTGGGGTAAGTTACGAAAGTACCCCCACCGATTTGAGGCGGTTCTTTCGGTTCAGGGGTACCACGGGCATTTCTCGTGTCGGGATTTCACAGGAGGTGGGAGTTTTCGCGCGCGTTGTAATTTCGGAATAGCAAGGCGCGGGTTGAGATGGAGGGAGTTGTCGGAGCACAACGAGACAAAAGATATATCTTAAATATTTCGTGCTAACAAGGCGCGGGTTGAAATTTCCGGACAAGCCTAACGTGTACTGTACCAAATCAATGCGCACTACAAATGTCATTCAGAACTTTGAATTCATGTTACGTTCAATTAAAGTATTTCGCTACGTGTATAATGCATGCAACCTACTACTCAAATGAACGTTTTAGTGCATTCCAAACGTATATACTACCGCTTCAATATGAACTAAATTTGAATTCGTTTCTCTATTTGAATAAGATCTACAGTAATAATTGTTGTGAAGTCAAAGCATTTGAATTCGTTTCTCTGTTTTAATAAGATCTACAATCATCATTATTGTCAAGTTAAACCATCGTTTGTGTATTATCTTCACAGCACACCACATGATTAGTCTCGAGTTACATATGAACTATGTGTACTATATGAACTCGAACTAGATTTTTTGAATCCACTTTATTTTGATTTCAAATCACATTACATTTCTAGCTCTAGCTAGATCTTCATAATCTAAACCATGTCTCATATGTATAATGTGTTTATCACATTATGTATGGTGCCCCGCCCCCTACGCCTACAAGTATTTAGATGTGAGTTGCAAACACCACACATTACCACAAATTCAAATAAAATGTGAGAATGTTCGATATATAGTATTGTTTAGATTGTTCGATATTTAGTTGTAAGTTGTAAACGCCACACATTATCACAAATTCAAATAAAATGTGAGATTGTTTGATGTATAGTATGGTTTAGATTGTTCGGCATTTAGCTGTGAGTTGCAAACGCCATGCATTATCACATTATGGTATAACATGTACACAACACGTGTATCACCGCTATATTCACACATGCAATGTTTAAAACACTATGATCTCTTATTCAAATATATGAATCCGCTTTCATATCAAATTATGATCTTTGTTAGTCTCTTACACCCACACAATCCTCTAACCTTTGTAACTACCACTAACTTTCTCTCATGCATGCACACGCCCTCCTCGCCCTCCCCCTCCCTCGGCTTTGTATCCACCGGGCACATTCATTTTTTTCTTTAGGTCGGTCTCCCAGAGTCTCCACAACTCCTTTCCGACACACACCGATCGATAAACCTCTCCAGCGATGCCTGCCTACAACATACACACACACCTTCAATCTCCTCATTTATGTGTCCTTGCCTCGTGTCTCTCATACGGTCAGACACACGTGTAAACTCTCGCCCCTCTTTTCATCGATCTCACAACCGCACACTCCTCCCCCTATCTAGCTAGTAGTTGGGCCTCTCGCACCACCTCCTAGCTCCATTCTCTCTGTCTATCCGTCTCGCTGGGCCTTATTTGCCTCTAACAAATGGACGTACACCGACCGATCTCTCGTTATACATATAGCTAGCTAGGTCCTTATAACTCGTTTTTACCCACACGTCAATCGATCTACCTCATTAGTTGTGTCTCTCCCTTCCTCCGACAAACAACAATTGATCTACCGATCTAGTTAGGTTTGCTTACCAAACACATGGTTCCCCTTCATCATCCATGGATGCGTCCCGAAAGATCTATCACGCACAGGCACACACAGAAACACATCCCCACTCTTATTGATAACATTGCAGTTCCACCCTCAGTTTGTCTAGTAGGCCTCTCCCACCATCTTCGAGAAGCAACTCCATCACCCATCCAGCACTCTACCCCTCTCCCTCCCTCTCCCTCCCTCTCTCTTTCCGTGTCCCATCATATTTCCCGTCCTTCAGTTATGTATGGATGTCGACCGATCTCCCTCAAGACATAGCTGGGTCTCTCCTTCTCAACACATATACGAGTCGTTCTACCTCTATAGTTAGGCCTCTGCCTACCCCTCCCCCCACCCCCTCCCCCCACACACACCGATACATCGAGCGCTCTAGTCATGTCTCCCTGCCACACACAAACTTGACATGTGCCCTCTAACATTCCGGTAGGCCAGTCGCCCTATATCTTTGACTTGCACACACACAATTTCGATGGCTCTCTTCATCGATCTCGCACCCACCCACTTGATCCTCTCTTCGACTCTATCGATAGCTATGACCGCTCCCTCTCTTCTCGTGGATTGCCCGACCCTCTATGTATGATATGGATAGGCCTCCATTTCACACACATTGCATGCAAAATTTTGTTTGAGATGTCATCGACACATATTCCCACAAATAATTCACGAAATCAACCCCCCACCCCACCCCCATCCCAAAACAAAAAACACTCATGAACGCGGTTTGTATCTCTCACACACACCCACGTAAGTGGGGACGTGCACGAAGAGAAGAGGTGCATGCACGGCGCACATACTCCCGTCTCTTTCCCAACCACACCCGCGCGGGTACACGATGGAGCTCATTTCTGTACGAAAAAGACAGCCTACGTGGTAATTTGGCACGTGTACTGGTTCACTACAAGAAATATGTCAACTTGTGACCCTCACTATTGGTCTCTGAAAGGTCATTGTTTTTCATTTGCGACCTTTTTTTGACCAAAAACAGATGGTCAAAAGCTGGCAGTCGTAAACTGAAGTTAACAACCCCCACTCTCATTCCTCAAAATACTCAACAGAGAGTATTCCCTGCCACAAGCAGCAAGATGAGCGAGGTTTGGGCGAGATCCAGCGAGGTGCAGGGCTGCTCGTTGGGTAACTAGTACCTGGATGTATGGAGTGAGGAGGGAGAGCTGCAGCATACTAATCTTGGGCGTGAAGAGTGGAAACTACCATATATATTGCCCAAGAATTGAACCCAGCTTTGACATGCATGCTGCAATTCAACTCCATTGGTTGTCACAGAGATAAGATGAAATCAACATTGTTTTGTTTGCCACTTATTGATGAAGCTACTAATTAGGATTAAATGCAGACAGTAGTAGTAGTAGTAGCATAGCAGTATATATATTAATTTGACTAAACTGAACCAACACCACAAGTCTGCATATAATGAAGTTACTAGGTAGGGATCATATAACATGAGGCAGATGGATGATTAGCAAACATGCTGGGTGGCCAAGAAATGAACAGCATATAAAATACTCCTGCTACTGTAGTAGTTAAGATGATGAGACAAAGGACAGCAGCATGCAGAGTTCCTGATGCACTGGAGTGGCCCAACTCGGCTGCACCACACTGAGGCACTGTTGTTCCATCGAGCTCGACCATGTGCAGGCTTCATCATCGCCGTGGAGGTCCCGGTGGTCGTCCTGGTCCATGGAGTGTGAATCTTATTATTTCATTTCAGAGAACGTTAAACACAAATGGCATGTATATGGATCACTGTGGACAAGCAAACTTCGCTAATAAATATGAACAAGGCCTACTATAGCATAGCAGGTAAGGAGTTAGATTAACTCAAGTATTGGTGACTAATAGACCTATTATTTCATTTCAGAGAAAGCCTGAAACACAAATGGCATGCATATAGATACCAAGGACAAGCAAACTTAGCTAATAAATATGAACAAGGTCTACTATAGCATAGCAGGCAAGTATTGGTGACAAATAGACCTATATTAAGAGTAAACAGAACTAGCTCGGAAAACAACTCTATATTAAGAGTATCATGTGTGAATGTGATACAGTAAAAAATTGCATGCTATGTACATCAATTTAAAAGGCACAAGTTATACAGTAGCCTAAAGCAGAGCAAGTGTACAGCAAGTTGATAAAAGAATGCCCAGTCATGGCATTTGATTTCACAAGAGAAGAATGTGTAAGGTGCAATGTTGTGTACACTTTGTAATTCTATAATAATTTGTAGTCCACTGTGGCTAGAAGCCAGAGTACACTTGAAGCTACGAACTATGCAACAAGCCTGAAACTCCAACAACAAAAAGCAGAGTTGAGTTCCTAGCCATCAGACAAGACTGGAACTCCCAGCATTTGCCTCTCAAATTTTTATATAAAGTGAAAATTCCCAGCAGGGTAGATAGACATATGCTATTGTTTAGAATTGCATGATAAATTGCGAGAAGTCTTCGAATACAGAGTCTTATGCAAATGTATTACAATCAGTATGATGTTGTCAAGGTCATCCAAGTACTTGCCCTTTTAGATGCATATATATCTATATGTAGGAGAATAATAGAGTACTAGCCGCACCTGCTAGATGTATTTCAGAATGAGAGGTCAAAAATAGGTAAAAATACTGATGCAAGCTATGCTCTACAACAAGTGCAGAGCAGCTACACAAGAAAAATACAAGCCCACTGATACTATTTGTGCACTTGTTTCTTTCGTTCACCACTGATCTGATCTGTAGTGAAAGCGAAAGCACGGCCAAAAGAAGTTAAAAAATGTTATTAGTTGTAAGAGGATAGAGATGCCACTGGATCTCAGAACAATATCAGATCAGGTTGTTGAAGACGTTGATGACGATGTTGTCGTTGGTGACGGCGTCGATCTGCGGCCCCGGGAACTGCATGTTGATCAGGATCCCCTGCACCGCTGCCAGCATCAGCCCAAGAACAGAGCAAGAGGAAGAGTGCAATGCGCGCGCGTGCTGCTGACCGTCGTACGTAGAGGTCTTGAAGTGGAGGAAGGATTCATACCATAGCACCGACCGCCGTCGAGGTCTTGAAGGCTGCGGTGGGTTTCCATGGCCGGGCTTCATCCCGTCACTTGTCGCTGTTCCTCCTGTCCTACCTGCAGAGACAGAGACGGGGGTGAGAGGGAGGGGGAGATTGATCCACCTGTAGTACTAGGATTACACAGCAACTAGTAGAAGAACTAGCAAGAAATAACCAAATTGAGTGTACACCAATATCATATGAATCCGCAACACAATCGAGCAACAGATTGGTAGAAGAACAGCTGCTGCATAAACCGTGAACTACAGGTGGAGAAATAACCCTTTCATGAGTATACTAAGCACTAATATGGGTTACAGCTAGTTGACAACTGACACCGTGTAGACCATGATGTGAGTATACTAAGCACTCATATGAGTATTACCAAGGACTTCCATGACATTATTACCTCAAAGACATACTGGAAAATTAAAACTGCACTGTTTATGCCTCTGATCACATAAAAGCAGCTACCTCCCTTAACAAATTCACATCACTATCAGTTTTGTGATATTGCTGCATAATAAATAGCTCTAAGATCAAGTTAATAAATCTATTTAGAATGTAGTGTGTGCAGCAAGAAACTTGATTGAGAAACCATGCTCTGTCTAGGCATAATACTCCTGACTGAGGTAGAAAAAACGTTGGTCTTCTAAGTTGACTTCAACGCCAACCAGACACAGTAGTACGTACGCGTACAGACTAGTCAATGTAAGCATGCTGCACTCCTATCTATATCTAGTAGCTGAATTAGTACACGCATAGACTAATCCTGCCTGTCTAGTAGCTCAAGTGACATCTCAATCGTCCTATTTGGATATAAACTTCAGCTCAAACAGGGACGTCTCTTTGCTATAAGCTGGAAAAGTCTATGCCGTAAGAGATGACGAGAACTGAACTGTTGTAACTCTTACAGTTAACAGAATTTCATAGCTAACCTCTGCAATCGGGAATATCTTGAACAGTATGTGTCCCTTCCTGATACAGGCCAATCAGTGGTTTCTCTGGTGTTCCACGTACCGCTAGCTTTGCCCGGCAACGCCATTCTGACTAAAAACAAGGTTCCCACATTCAGACTTAGCGACAAAGCAAATCCACCAACTAATCACATCAATTGCTTATGCACCTAAAACATTTACTAGGAAGTGGGAACATTTTGAACCTAAAATTCTTCTCCGTTACTGGATCAGGTGACCAGAAGCTATGCAAACTAATTTAGTGGAAACCAAATAGACACATCATCCCACACATTTCCTGCTAGAGATTCATGGGAGCTGCACTCACCAGCCTACCCCTGCTGAAGGTGAAGTCCTCGATTCCGTGGCCACTGAAGAAATCCGCCACCTCCTGCAGCACCGGCGGCTTGTCCAGGTCGAACTCGTGCGTGCATCCGGAACACCTACGAACCACGTAGAAGAAGAGTCAGCTCACACGCACGCACGTACCGAAGTGGTACACAGTATCTTGTTGAATCGAAGGAATCGAAGCGGCGAGAACCGAACTGTTGGAGAGACGAGATCGACGGATCACTCACGTGGCGGAGGTCGGCCTTGAGGGGCGCCGCGGCCTCCGGGGACGACGAGGCCGCCGTCGTCACCGCGGAGGCAGTCACCCGCGAGGGCGGCCAGCAGGCTTGGCCTGGACGTGCTTGACCTTGGAGAGGATCTCTCGCGGCCGCTATCGCTGATGCTGCTGCTGGATCCGAGCTTCGGGGATTGGGGATCGGGGAGACAAAACCCTAGCTGCAGCGGAGGAGGAAGAAGAGCTGGGAGCGAGAGCGAGGTTCGGGTGCAGCGCGAGGGAAGGAGGGCGCCGCCGGTGACAGAAAGGAAGGAGGGCGCCGCCGGTGCCAGCGCGAGGGAAGGAGGGCGCGGCGCGAGGGGTGAGGGAGAGGCCGATCTGGATCGGGGACAGAGAGAGGGAGGCGGCGGGCGGAAGGAAGGGAGGAGAGGTGAGAGAGAGGTAGGGTTTGGTGCGGTGGGTTTTTTTCCTTTTCTTTGCATGAACGGATGGATGGACGTTGGATTACTAGCAATGGATGGTAGGATGTCTGCCATCTCATCGATCCGTGCCACAAACGGTTCCACCAATCACAATGTACTACACACTTTGACGATTTTATAACCATCTAAATTGGTCGTAATCAATTAAATAATATGCTAAATCATGTCATCTATTTTATAACATCATAGAATTAGAAGAAAAAAAAAATAAGAACCATAGCATCGTGTCACAAGTGAGACTTGTTTTTCAGAAAAATAACAAACCTGGAATAATACAAATATCTTTAAAAATTGATCTCAAAAATGAGTTTTATTTGCAAAAAAAATATTTTCTACCTTTGGAGTGTCGAAAATGGTATATATTTTTTGAAGCACCTACCAATATTTGTTGCAAAATGGCACCACTCTATTTTTCAATAATATTATATCATATTTTAGGTACAATTGACCAAATGCTTGTGTCTCAATAGCTGTCTATCCACCTCTCGTCAATAATTGAGGAGGTTTTTCAAGTGCCCATTTTCCATTTTTCGAGTGCCCAAAAGGAGGTTTTTTTGTGAAGGACCTCCCAAATAATTGTTGCAAAATTGGACCAAATCATTTTTCTAAAATAGTAGGCCATATTTAATGCACAATTGACCAAATGGTTGGGTGTAAAAAGTTTTGATCCACCTCTCGTGAAAAATACAAATTTTCACCGATTCAGCTGGAAGTGGGTCAAATTTGAACTGTAGCTGCCTTGTAGTTTGCTCTTTATTTTTTCCAAAAATCATTTCGAGGTACATAAGTAATTATTTAATCAGAGAAACACCAAAAAAATTCCAAGATTCAACCACTAGCTAGGAACGGTCATTCCCGCCATTTTGACCGCATTTTGAAACGAGCATAAAAAATAAAAAAAATAAAAAATTGGGAAACCTTCGTATTGTGTCATTATATGTGGCCAAGTTCCCAGGAAAAATAACAAACTTGTAATACGACAATTATTTTTAAAAAGTGTTCTCAGAAACGAGCTATCACGTGTGGAGATCAATGGCTTTCAAGCCAAATGATCAATCTTATGGCCACATTCATGGCATAGTTTATTCAAATGATCTCATATTGTGCACAAGGGTGCATATTGGAATGGCAAACAATGTTGCCTAAGGAAGGTTTCATTTTCTTTGGACGGAAAAACCATTTTCCATTTTTCGAGTGCCCAAAAGGAGGGTTTTTTGTGAAGGACCTCCCAAATAATTGTTGCAAAATTGGACCAAATCATTTTTCTAAAATACTAGGCCATATTTAATGCACAATTGACCAAATGGTTGGGTGTAAAAAGTTTTTATCCACCTCTCATGAAAAAGACAAATTTGCGCCGATTCAGTTGGAAGCGGGTCAAATTTGAATTGTAGCTGCCTTATAGTTTGTCTTTATTTTTTTTTTAAATCATTTCTAGGTACATAAGTATCTATTTAATCAGAGAAACACCAAAAAAAATTCCGAGATTCAACCACTAGCTAGGAACAGTCATTCCCGCCGTTTTGACCGCATTTTGAAACGGGCATAAAAAATTCAAAAAAATCAAATAATTGGGAAACCTTTGCATTGTGTCATTATATGTGGCCAAGTTCCCAGGAAAAATAAAAAACTTGTAATACGGCAATTATTTTAAAAAAGTGTTCTCAGAAACGAGCTATCACGTGTGGAGATCAATGGCTTTCAAGCCAAATGATCAATCTTATGGCCACATTCATGGCATAGTTTGTTCAAATGATCTCATATTGTGCACATGGGTGCATATTGGAATGGAAAACAATATAGCCTAAGGAAGTTTTCATTTTCTTTGGACGGAAAAACCATTTTCCATTTTTCGAGTGCCCAAAAGGAGGTTTTTTTGTGAAGAACCTACCAAATAATTGTTGCAAAATTGGACCAAATCATTTTTCTAAAATACTAGGCCATATTTAATGCAGAATTGACCAAATGGTTGGGTGTAAAAAGTTTTGATGCACCTCTCGTGAAAAAGATAAATTTCCGCCGATTCAGTTGGAAGCGGGTCAAATTTGAACTGTAGCTGCCTTGTAATTTGCTCTTTATTTTTTCCAAAAATCATTTCTAGGTACATAAGTATCTATTTAATCAGAGAAACACCAAAAAAATTCTAAGATTCAACCACTAGCTAGGAACGGTCATTCCCGCCGTTTTGACCGCATTTTGAAACGAGCATAAAAAATTCAAAAAAATCAAAAAATGGGAAACCTTCGCATTGTGTCATTATATGTGGCCAAGTTCCCAGGAAAAATAACAAACTTGTAATACGTCAATTATTTTAAAAAGTGTTCTGAGAAACGAGCTATCACGTGTGGAGATCAATGGCTTTCAAGCCAAATGATCAATCTTATGGCCACATTCATGGCACAGTTTATTCAAATAATCTCATATTGTGCACAAGGGTGCATATTGGAATGGCAAACAATGTTGCCTAAGGAAGGTTTCATTTTCTTTGGACGAAAAACCATTTTCCATTTTTCGAGTGCCCAAAAGGAGGTTTTTTTGTGAAGGACCTCCCAAATAATTGTTGCAAAATTGGACCAAATCATTTTTCTAAAATACTAGGTCATATTTAATGCACAATTGACCAAATGATTGGGTGTAAAAAGTTTTTATCCACCTCTCATGAAAAAGACAAATTTGCGCCGATTCAGTTGGAAGCGGGTCAAATTTGAATTGTAGCTGCCTTATAGTTTGTCTTTATTTTTTTAAAATCATTTCTAGGTACATAAGTATCTATTTAATCAGAGAAACACCAAAAAAATTCCGAGATTCAACCACTAGCTAGGAACAGTCATTCCCGCCGTTTTGACCGCATTTTGAAACGGGCATAAAAAATTCAAAAAAAAATCAAATAATTGGGAAACCTTTGCATTGTGTCATTATATGTGGCCAAGTTCCCAGGAAAAATAAAAAACTTGTAATACGGCAATTATTTTAAAAAAGTGTTCTCAGAAACGAGCTATCACGTGTGGAGATCAATGGCTTTCAAGCCAAATGATCAATCTTATGGCCACATTCATGGCATAGTTTGTTCAAATGATCTCATATTGTGCACATGGGTGCATATTGGAATGGAAAACAATATAGCCTAAGGAAGTTTTCATTTTCTTTGGACGGAAAAACCATTTTCCATTTTTCGAGTGCCCAAAAGGAGGTTTTTTTGTGAAGGACCTCCCAAATAATTGTTGCAAAATTGGACCAAATCAATTTTCTAAAATACTAGGACATATTTAATGCACAATTGACAAAATGGTTGGGTGTAAAAAGTGTTGATCCACCTCTCGTGAAAAAGACAAATTTGCGCCGATTCAGGTGGAAGCGGGTCAAATTTGAACTGCAGCTGCCTCATAGTTTGCTATTTATTTTTTCCAAAAATCATTTCTAGTTACATAAGTACCTATTTAATCATAAATACATGGTTTGGTGGCGATACGTCGAGGTTTGGGCGGTGGCCGAGGGCCCCAACTCTAGAGCGCGTAAACTCGCATGCCCGCCACGTGGTCACCGCGTGACCGTGGCGTTGCCATGTGTTCTGGTCGGCCTAGGCATGTCTAGTGGGTTGGGCACTCCCCAGGTAGGTGCTAGGAATAAAATTACAACATAAGATTCTCACGAGGAGACCGATTGATGCTCAAACATGAATTAGCAGCCAAGTGTTTGATTAGCGGTAGGGGAAATGTACATGGCTAATGGGCGTGAGTTTTGGCTGAGGATGATCAGTTACTAAGAAGACCGTCTTCACAAATTTTCAGTTCAAAAGGAGGAGCCTAGGTGGTACTTGCTTTGCAAAGTACCACACTGGACATAAATACGAATGTTGAAGCTGGGCTCAAAATAATGAATGGATTGAGCTGGCATTTGGTGGAGGATGGTTATTTGGGCATAGGAAAGCACCGTAGAAAATGGATACTATTTGGACATGCCAAAGTGGTACTTCCTTCACAAAGTGTTGTTCTGAACAGAATAGGAAAATGAATATTGTTGAATTATTTTTGAACTAGGCAAGGAAGGTTTTTTACATATTTGACGAAGATATAACCCAAAGAATTTATGAGATTTTTTTGGGAATTTTGGGAATGACAGAATATAGGTTGCTTCACAACCTGGGGCAAAAATTGCCACATGGACATGACACATAGGCAAAACTGATGAGGTGGCACCTAGTCATAGCAACCCACCACAATTTACAAGGTTATGACCATCTATATTGGTCGTGATCAGCTAGAAATAAGGCAGCGGACCAGTGCTATCTGCTTTATGACCATTTTGTGTAAGGAAATTACGACCTTTCTGACCAAAATGGTCGTTATAGTTTAGGGTTTGGAGCCCCCCGAACAGCTTTTGACCAATTGGTCTGAAATGGTCATAGATCTATGACCAATTCTTCCAGGGTCACTGACAGAAGGTCACTAGTTGACATATTTATTGTAGTGGTTGTCCACATGGTGGAGGGAGGATCGTCTACCACAGGTGAACAAACAAATTGCGACTTGACGTGTTATGTTAAAAAAAGGCAAACCATGTGGGGCCTACCTTAGAGGCAAGGCTCTATACACTGGAGTACTTTTGATGTGTCCCGTCAACTCGCAGAACGAGGAGAAGCTTGCTTAGTATGCCGTCTCCCCCGCCCACGGGCGCGGTGGCTCGCAGGATGAGGTGAAGCTTGCTCCGCCTTACGCCCACTCCCTCGCCCATGCGCGCAGTGGCTCGTAGGACGAGGAGAAAAATTTACTACTCCCTCCGTTTACTCCTCGTCCCTACTACCTTGGTTATAGAGATTATATCATATTGTTTGGAATATATATGTCCTTTAGTAGATTTCAATATGAACTACTAGTACATACTCCAAACACTGATGTATATAGACGTATTTTAGAGTGTAGATTCACTCATTTTGCTCCGTATGTAGCACTCTCCCTCGCCCACGTGGTGGACGTGCAGCAATTCATTCGGTCTCATATAGCCAGAACGATATATACTGCACTACCATTATTGCTCGACTTCCCGAAGAGGCGAAGAGCCAATTGCAAGGTTAATATTTTGGAGATGCCAAGCGCAAGGTTATAGGAGAACGAGTAGTAGGTGCCGCGTCATTTATAAATAAAGTTTTTTTTCTTCAGTGGCACGTATGCAATATGATAGGTTCATATGGAGAGAAAAGGAAACCGCTCCACTATATACATAGTCAGGACGGGCCAGCCTACACGGTTGCTTGCTGGGGTTGCTCTCTTCACACTCTCTCGCACAAAACGACTGTGGCCACATCTCTAACATCCCGACGGATCAGTGTAGATGCGGTGGCCGTCGCCGACGACGAAAACCCACTGTCGGCACGTCCCGATCAGGGGTCCCCGCCGTTCTCTCTCACAAAGCCGGTGAGGTTGCCTTCGTCCCTTGCTCACTGCCGCGACATGGGCAGTTGCCGCCTCCCACCGCCCTCCTCAAGGTTGAGCTACGTCCCTCAGGTACAACTCCCTTTACAGCCGGCTTGCACCACTGCTCCAGCTGCCCACATCACTCCCTGTGGATATTTCTCTACTTCTTTGCCCCACACATACCTCTACTGGCTTCTACGTACTGTATTTGTGATGAGTTTATGTCTCATCAACTAGTGCCAGCAATCTTATTCTAATCATGCTTCTTCAATTTCTTTGCCACAGGGATGCTCATCTCGATTTTGGTGAAACTGCACAAAATGATTCGATGGTCAAAAGGTTGCAAACTTCATTTATTAGGAAGTTCAAACGTTGCCAGCAAATTGAAGCCTGGTCAGGGTTCACGGTTCAAGGGCTAGGGACTACATGGATCTTTTTTTTCTTTAGCTGCCTCTGTTCCAAAATAAGTGTCAACTTTAGTAGTACTACAACTTTGTACTAAAGTTTGCACAAAGTTGAGACACTTATTTTGGAACCGAGGGAGAACATATTTGCTATGATCTGTCAATCATTGAGATGCAATAGCATGCATGTTAGTCTCCTTTGTATTTGATGAAATGTTGCAACGGGCAACCTTGGACGCAAGATACATGTAACAGAAGCTGGAAGCTTCATAGCATTGTACAAATTTATCTCGCTGATAAATTACAGTACGTACTATACTAGTACTTCCTCCGTTCCTAAATATAAGTCTTTGTAGAGATTTCACCATGAACCACATGCAGATGTATATAGATGCATTTTAAGTGTAGATTCATTCATTTTGTTCCATATGTAGTGGAATCTCTACAAAGACTTATCTACTAGTAATAGCTAGCCCCCACTACTAGGAATTCTCTATCCTCTCCTTGAGCCACATCATCAAAATTGATGTAACCGTTAGATGAAGTAAATCAGTCCATAATAGCCGTCTGATCTAGACGTTGAGAGGCTCCGCACTAAGCCACATGCAAGCATGCAGAAATACCGTGGCACATGCATGTGAGTGGGTTTTAAATCACATCAACATGTCTGCATGCAAGAATGCACCGGTAGCATGCATGTAAGTGAGCTTTTAAGTCCCATTAACATGTCAAAAAGAAAAATATAATCCCATTATGCAGTAGGAGTTGGCTGATCTTTTTTCCTTACGTGGGATGATCTAAATGATGATGGGAGTTTATTTAGTTTGGCTACCACATTTGTCATGCGGTTATAGAGTTTTTTTAGTTCTATGAAATCGATAATTTTGCGCAGAGAGATATACCGCTGTTCCGCGGCAACACGCAGGGACTCATCTAGTAATATTTAGGAACGGAGGGAGTACTATGTAAAGAGTTAGGTGTCGCACGGTGATAGTGTGAGGTGGGCCATGTAATCACCGAGCCTGTGTGTTTTCACTGCTCTTGCACGCCTCCGCTATAAGAATGGAGAAAATTGTAATCTAGTAGTAGTACCTCCTTTCGTCGAAAGCATGGGACATCCAGCAGTCCTACCACCTCAGTAATAAAGACCAATGAGCCGTCAAATCACATAGACCCAGCAGTAAGTTGGACGGACGAAGCAACCATCACTCTTGCGCCAGTGAGAGGTCGCGTCCGCTCTGCCCGGGCATGAATGCGGCACTGATTCTTTGGAGCGGCGTTGACCGTTTCGGGCGGGAAGCGCGCGCGAGCGATGGAGGGGCTTTGGGTGGGCCAGGCTGGTCAGGAGCAGGCGTGGCAGCTGTCCGCATGTCCCTACCGGACACGCCCGGAAACAAGAGGATGCACCGACTCTCACGGCTAAAATCGTACACTACACAACATCTCTCTGTAGGAGTAGGTCGATCTGTCGCTCTCTCTAACACACACATGCTGTTAAACACACACACACACACACACGCGCACCTTGGTCCCGTTGCACCTTCTAACGTGACTTATTACACCTAGACGAAGGGAGTAGTAAGTATACGAGATACGGTGGCACACCGACTTAAGTCGAATACAAGTGCCCAAAATTTGTGTGCATGTTATAATAAGGATTCACTTAAAATAGTACGTGAGCGAACAGAGGGATCAATTGGACAGTGTTCCCGAGCAGTAGCGAGATGTGTGAGGTAAGATACACCGCTGGCGCTTTTAATTTTTCTTATTAATTTGTTTGTTTCACCCTCTGACTGGTGGGACCCAACGTACTACGTGGAGAGAGGTAAGGTGACTAAGGCTGCATTATTTCTGCACCACTGTGGATAGTCTTACCACCAAAGCCACATGACACGATTATGATTGAAATCCCAATGACTCCCACACACACAAAAAAAACACGGCATGCTTGTCACACGAATGCAGGAATGTATAAAAGGTTATTTCCCTCTCATTGAACATAACGGGAGGGTTTTGTAGCTGGTTAGCCTGTTCGCTCATCAAACTTGAGGTCTCGGGTTCGATAACTACACTTGAGCATAATTTGTGCCAGGAGGATTCTTTGACTGGTCAAAATGTTTTCTAGGGTTTGCACGCTTCACTCTCTCTCTCTCTCCAGTATATATATACATGCTGGAGCCTCAGCGCTTGTAGTTGCTCTCTTCACACTCTCTCGCCCTCTCCCGCTGGAGCCTCAGCGCTTGTAGTTGCTCTCTTCACACTCTCTCGCCCTCTCTAGATCTAAACAAGACTTCGTTGGCCTCTCTCTCCCCTCACTGCTGCTCAAAGAGCCGGCAGGATCCGTCCGCCGGGAAGGGAAGGAGGCTTAACGCTGTCGCCGTCGGCGAGGGACTACCGGCGCAGCTGTTCACTTTCCACCCAGCGGCGGCGCGGGAGGGCCTCCGACCCCTTCTTCTTCGCCGCCGTCCCGTCGCCCACCGAACCACGCCCCAAGAACCTTAAGGTATAATTTACTTACTCCACATGCATTGCTCTAGCTGCATGTATACCATGAATCTAGGACGTGGTTCAAAGAGGAAAGGAGTGGGGGAAAGTAGTGGGAAAAGTTGTATATAGCATGAATCTAGGACGTGGTTCAAAGAGGAAATGAAGGGGGAAAGTTGTATAGCATGAATCTAGGACGTGGTTCAAAGAGGAAAGGAATGGGGGAAAGTAGTGGGGAAAGTTGTATTGCATAAATCTAGGACGTGGTTCAAAGAGGAAAGGAAGGGGCAAAAGTACTAGTTCAAAAAGGAAAGGAAGGGACAAGGCTGTAGAGTTTGAGCAGGACTAGATTTGCTGCGCTCACATAGGGAAAGGTGTCTAAAGATAACAAAACTGGGACCAACACAAATATGCTCCTTGGTTGTTTGTTCTTTGTTGCAACAGACTGTGCATGACCACAGTACATCGGTAGATGCACATGGTGCTGGTGCGTCCACTGTCCCGTGCAACTCATTAGCTGTTGTTAATCTAAGGCCCTGTTTGGTTAAAAACTCCCTAGTCCCTACCTGCTTGGTTCCAGGGACTAAACATGGACTAGAGGTTATTAAATGACATGCTAAAAGACCATGTTACCCCTAGTAATGAACTAATAGAGACAAGGTGCGATGCGTGGCAGGGGCAACTGTTGGAAAAAGTCCCAAAAAGACTCCCTCGGGGTCTTCTTTCTTTAGTCCCAAATGCCAACTTTTAGTCCCTAAAAGTCCCTCCTATTTGGTTTAGATGGGACTGACACGGATTTTTTTAGTCCCTACACCAAAATGTCCCTGTAAACAAACACCCTCTAATAATGCCGCTGGAAAATTGATGCAATGCCACAGTTAAAAGCAAATTACATGTTTAACGAATTTTATTGTTAATATAATCTCTATGTTAATATTAATCAATGCCACCGTTTGAGAAATGCTGATGTCTTGCTTTCTTTCCCATTTAGATAAGGTAGATGCTTCTTTTTGTTGGCTTCTGTGTCATCAACCGTTATTGACCACTAATTGTTTCCTTTGCACCTCTGTGTAAACAGGGTTATCTACTTCACCTCGTTGCCATTGTGACCTTTTGTTGCACTGCACAAAACACTTTTGTTTTAAGAGTGTTTTGTGCAGTTCAACCAAAATGTTACACCGACAACGTTGCTTGATTGCTTGATCTTAGTGGAACTGCACAAGAGGAGATCTTACTTCCTATCCGTTAAGGCGAATTTGGTTCAGATCTTCTTCTTGTGAGTTGTTTGAATTCCGCATCATGAGAGGTCAGTACTAGCCTTCTTTCACATGATTCTGCAGTGTGCTTTCATATGTTGTGCTACTTGTACGATAATGTTGCTTGATTTTAGTGAACTGCACAAATGGAGACAAGACTTCCAATTTGTATGTGCACCGTAATATCCCATTGAGGTAAGATAAGGATATTTCACAACTGCTGGCCTGTATTTTGCCACTTTCATCAGAAAATTAAGTTTAGTACTATACTTGTGCTCCCTAATTGACATGCCAAATCTTACATTGAAGGCGAAGCTTGTCTGTTATTGAACCAAGTGATGAAGGGGAAGAACAAGCGGAAGAAAAACAAAAATCAACTCCCGGTGCTATAATGAAGCACTGGAACTGTGATGACACAAGTAATGATATAGTTTTGCATCTTAATTTATTGCTATGGCTGGAACGAGCAATTGTTTTGCCACTGATTTGATGCCACTCTTAATGTAATATGTAATTATCTCTACTTGTGCAAACAGGGATCTTCTTTGAAGATACCATATATTTTAGTGGAACTGCACAAGAAGATGTTGGAAACATTAAACTAATCGAGAAGTATATAGTAAGCATGGCCACCACCGTAGATAGCAACAAATGGTTCCGGGGAAGTGCTTCATCTGTATGCTCTACACAATAAGCCTCCTGACAAAGGTTGGTACTCGCCCACTGATTTCATCCATATGATTGAGCTTTGTCATCTCTATTGGTGTTGCGCTACTGTTTAGATACTGTCATGAAAAAGTGGTATTGTCCTTGAGAAGTGCTTCATCTGTGCTGTTTTAAATAATTCCTTTCCTTTTTTTCGAGCAAACAAGGATGCTAGCATTTAGTAGTCCTCTTGTCTTTGCACAACATGATCATCTTCCTCTGAAGAAGAATATGGAGTACGTGAAGTGACTAGTTCCGATTATGCCAGGATGAAGAAGCCCTGTCTATCTTCTCATCAGAAGGAGCAGTTGAAGGATGGTTACATTACTCCCCACAAGACCAAACTAACTTCAGCTCAGAAGGACTGACAAATCTCCATTTTTTTGCTGTGATGCGCGAGTACAATGTTGTTCTAGGATTCTTTCTGGTGAGTTCCATTTTTCTAAAAGTGTGCTCTACATGGACCATGTATGAGCCTGTTGAAACTGTCAATTCATAGTACAGTTTGCTTTATACTAATCACTTTTTTGTATTTGTGCAAACAGGGGTGCTCAGCTTGATTTCAATGGGAACTGCACAAAATGTTCATGAATACATTGAATCATTCATTTCCACCACAAGAAAGGAGGCGCCGATAAGTTCAAGGCGTTGCAACATATAAGGGCAAAATCATACAAGCTACGCGCGAATTTGGTTGATTTTGGTGGAACTGCACAAAAAGAACAGCCGGTTTATTTAGCACGAGGTGCCATGTCAATGTCGGAACTGATGGCAAACCCTGCCCTTTCCACAATCGTAGGCATTTGATATTTTGGAATGGGACAACCTTGTCAAATTTTGCTCATTGATTTTAGGAAGACATGCGTTTGATATTTTCGAATGGGACGCCCTTTGCTGTCAGCAGCGTCGATCAATTTTTTCTTTATTCTTTAGTTGTGAAGTAAATATTGCCTCTGACATGTGAGTCACTGAGATGCATAATCATCAATTGTTTTGAATGTTCTCTATGAATTGCCAGGCCTGTGTTTTTGATTGCAATGTACAGAAATGCTAAAAAGCTGCTCAAACTCTTTGTACTCCTTCTGTTCCTTTTTACTTCACACATTGTGAAAGTGCATACTTTTTTGTATAAGATTGGTCAAAGTAGAGATACTTTGGCTGCAGACAAAACTTGTATGCACGACTAGAAAGGACCGGAGGGAGTACATGTGAAACTGCTGCAAACGAGGTGATCACCCTGGGAATAATGCTAGTACGTATTGTTTTGCATGTTCATCCAGTGCCAGTGATATAGGAATTCGAACTAATCGAAATAAATTCATTCATACACGGTCGGATTTCATATAAACATGCCGGATTTCATTACATTTCATACATTCTTCAACTAAAAAGGGGTGCACTGGTGGTATAATTAATTAACCGAAGCTACCCACCTGTGTCCCGCTGAGCCGAACAGAAGCTTCAGTGACTTAACTGCAGGTGCAGTTGCATAACTGACATGTGGCCTGTTGGGCCCACGTGTCAGTCAGCCAACTTCACCAGCAGTTAAGTAGAAGCAGCGTTCTTCTCCAGCGCAGCTCTCTGACTCCACGTCGCCGCCAAGAAGCTAACCGGTCGTCAATGGTCAACCCGCCTAGCTTGGCTTCAACCGGAGGGTAGCAGCGGTGACCTTACTTGGACCCGAGCGGCGGCGACCTACCGTGTTCTACTCTTCCTTGTTTTCTGTGTGGCGCGGCCTCGTTGGCAGCGGGGCGGGGGCTCGGCGGATCCGGCAATGTCCTCTGTCTCGTTGCCGGCGGGCGGCGCCTCAGCGGAGCGGTGGAAATCCTCCCCCATGTTGCCGGCAGGGTGGGGCCTCGGCTGAGCCGGCGATGTCCTCTGCCTCGTTGTTGGCGGGGCGGAGCCGGCGGTGTCCTCTGCCTCGTTGTTGGCGCCGCGGGACCTCGGCGGAGCAGGGCATCGTCGACGCCAGCGGAGCGGGGACTCGTCGGAGCCGGCATTGTCCTCTGCCTCGTCCTCGGTCTCGGCAAACAGCGCCTCGCCCGCTTCATCGCCCTCTTTGCTAGCCTCTTTGTAGGCGGCCGCAGCCTCCGCCACCCGCATGCGGTACCGCCAGCGCTCGAGGCGGTCCTTGCGGGCAGAGCGGTATGAGTCGAGCAGCGCCTCCCGCTCCGCGGCGATCTGCTCCTCCGCCTGCAGGTGCTCCTGGAGGAGATGGTGGTTGTAGGCAGCGTCGGCCTGCGCCTCCCGGAACTGCTCCTCACGCATCTGCCTCACCCTGTCCATATATTGGGCACGGGCCTCGCCAATGGTCATGGTGCAATGCACCGGCGAGGATGGCGCGGAGGAGGGGGTTGGCGCCGGATCGTCAACTACCATGTTCTCCATTGGGACGCCGTCGTCCTCCGGCTGCCTGCCGGCCAGCCGGTCGGCAGCAATGGCTGCCATCTCCTTGTGGTCCGTCGTCCGCCCGTCCCGAAGAGCGCTGGAGCGCGAGGAAGCCATGGTGGGCAGTAGTTGTGTGGACAGGAGAAAGGGAACGGATGCGGATGACTGCGGCTATGGCCGGCGCAGCAGTTTATATAGCAATGGTGGGCGGGCGAGGGGACGGACGTGTGGCACCGGAGTAGCCGCCTCGGCAACCGCGTATCATTAATGTGGGCGGCAGATGGACGGACGGACGACACTTGTGTCGTTTGAAGGCGGAGCAATCGCCTGCACCGGGAAGCGGGGCGGGCGGCGCTGACTGTTTCGGGCGGAAAGCGCGCGCGGGCGAGGATGACTTTACTTGGAGAGGATGAGAATGGGGACCCACCAGGTCCATAGCCTCACGTACGCAAGTGCCTCCTTATTATATATATATATAACTATAATTTATTTTGCTTCCTCCTGGTTTCCTGACATCACGGTCCCACACCATTGTCAACCTATGTAGTAGTCAATAAACGAGAGAATTGCACGAGAAGCGGCCGGCAGCTGGGACCAAGCAGCTCCAGTAGTATTTGTGTTTTTGAGGTGTGAGCACTGCAGAGTTTTTCGATGTTTAGCCCAGATATTAATTTTTCTCCTCTGAACAACAACGAAAACATCGCTGCAGGTATTAACTGGGCCGGCTGTGGCCCGTCTAGCCCAGGCCAGATATCCAGCCCAGATATTAATTTTTTTCAAGCTGAAAATGACTAGCCCAGCTATACTTTTTTTAGGAATACCCAGGCAAGGTCAAGTTGTTATTCTCCGCCCCGCTGGGCTGCAAATCTTTCCTAGGAGGGATGCATTAGGCTTAACAAGAAAATGGGCTTTAAGAAATAATTAATGGGATGTAATTATAAAAACTGGGCAGTAACTATAAAAAATGCACCAAACACGTGATTACTTTATAAAATATTATTTTTGGATATTGAAAATTTTAATTTCATTAATTGTTGCGAGTGCAATGTTTCGTTGGATTTTTACGTAATATAAATGTATATTGAAATTGTATTTAATCTGACTAGAAATTTCGGAATAAAAATATTTCGGATCCCATCAAAATGTGGGAAATTTTATTGAATTCTGTTTTGAACGGTTGGTTGAAATGGGCTGTACTTTTAACAAACTGTAAATGGGCTGTAGTAAATTCCATTAGAATTCAAAAATGGGCTACACATTCTTACAAATCTCAAATTGGCTATAAGTTCTCTGCCACACACTTCTGGCCTTACTAAGTTGATGCGTCCCCTAAAAAAACAGAGTTGACGCGTATGCAAGGCTTTGTCAACTTATAGTCAACACACGGTTCTAGCAGCAGTGGCCGTTGGATGTCCATCCAACGGATGCCGTGCTTCTTCTTCAATCTCAGATATTCTAGCTTCACCCGCCCAAAAAATGATTCCTCCCCCTGACATCTGGGGCGCACCGTTTCGGAAGCTCACCTGTGGGCCTACTAAGTTGACGTACCAAGGGCTTTGTCAACTTAGTCAATATAAACGATTCTAGTTGCAGTGACCGTACGATGTCCATCCAACGGCCGTCGTGCTTCTTCAATCTCTGGTCTTCTTGCTCCAGCCGCCCAAAGCAGCGCCGGTCGTGCCGCCTGCTCCTGCCTCCCGTGGCCGGCTATGCTGCCGTGGAGGCCTCACCGCCCCCTACTACTCCCACCGCTGGCCAGGCCATCCCTCCACTCACCCACACCCCCTGTTATTCTGCGGCGACGGCAGCGCAGCCGAACCAGTGAACCCTCGTACTCCTCTCCGTGTGTGGATCCACTGCTGCGTCTTCCCCGGCTCCGCGTCGTCCCCTTCCTAGGCCTCGCCGTCGTCCACCGCTCTGGTGCTCTCGGCACGGCGTGGTCAACATGGTCAAGGAACGACTTCCGTCGGACGTGGACTGTACGTGGAGAGGCTGACAGCTGGGTCCACAGCAGCCGCAAGGAAGTGCCTTCTTATTACGCGCAAAATAATTATTCCTCCACCTGACAGCGGGGACCCACCGGACGGGCCACCGTATTTCGCGAAAAAATGATTCGCCCCCTGACTGCTGGGACCCACGAGCTACATCTTCGCATGCAAGGAAGTGCGTCCGAAAAGAAAAACGATTCGCCCCCCTGACTGCTGGGACCCACCAGCTACATCTTCGCACGCAAGGAAGTGCGTCCAGAAAAAAAAACGATTCGCCCCCCGACTGCTGGGACCCACCAGCTACACCTTCACACGCAAGGAAGTGCGTCCGGGCAAAAAAAATGATTCGCCCCCTGACTGCTGGGACCCAGCAACTACACCTTCGCACGCAAGGAAGTGCGTCCGGGAAAGAAAAACAAAACGATTCACCCCCCTGACTGCTGGGACCCACCAGCTACATCTTCGCAGGCAAGGAAGTGCCTGACAGTCGGGACCCACCTGGTCGAAGCGTACGTAGCGTTGTCATTCTGGTCGATGTAGAGACGCGCACGTGTCATAGTAGAGGCGCGCACGGGTCGTAGTAGAGGCGCGCACGTAGCATGTACACGTACGTACAGCGGCCAGGGTGCAAGAAAGAAAATACGGCCACGTATGTGTACATACGGGCAGGGTCTCGAACGCCTACTCGCGCATACGTACGGCCAGGGCTCGTGTACATGGCTGGGTCGGAACGGAGAAACATCGTCGTCGTCGTGTTCATGGGGAGGCAACGGAATGCGTCGTGTTCATGGGGAGGCAACGGAATGCGTCGTGTTCATGGGGAGGCAACGGAATGCGTCGTGTTCATGGGGAGGCAACAGAATGCGTCGTGTTCATCGGGAGGCAACGGAATGCGTCGTGTTCATCGGGAGGCAACGGAACGCGTGGGAGCCAACCGGCTGGGTCGGAACGGAATGCGTGGTCGTGTTCATCGGGAGGGCTTGGACGGAACAGGCGATGGAAACGAGGCCTGGCGTACCGCAGAACGGAGGAAACAGACCTCCTACGTTTGGAACGGGGTCCTGTTGATCGGGAGGGGTGTGGCGTACCGCAAAACGGAGGAAACGGACCTCCTACGGTCGAAACGGGGGCCCTGTTGATCGGGAGGGGTGTGGCGTACCGCAAAACGGACGAAACGGACCTTCTATGGTCGAAACGGGGGTCCTGTTGATCGGGAGGGGTGTGGCGTACCGCAAAACGGACGAAACGACCTCCTACGGTCGAAACAGGGGTCCTGTTGATCGGGAGGGGTGTGGCGTACCGCAAAACGGACGAAACGGACCTCCTACGGTCGAAACGGGGGTCCTGTTCATCGGGAGGGGTGTGGCGTACCGCAAAACGGGACTCCACGGGATACTGTTCATCTCCACCGTCGACCTCCTCCAGCCTCCATGGGCTACCGTTGACCTCCTCCAGCCTCCACGGGCTCCTGTTCATCCAGCCTCCACCGCGTGCTACTCCACCGGCTACTGTTCAACCAACCCTCCACAGGCACCCCTCCATCGTCTACTGTTCATCCAGCCCTCCACACCACGGGGTCCTGTTCAACCACCCCTCCATGGGCACCCCTCCACCGTCTACTGTTCATCCAGCCCTCCACCACACCACGGGGTCCTGTTCATCCAGAGGCAACGCCACCGCTCACTGTTCATCCAACCCCCCCGCAACGCTCACTGTTCATCCAATCGATCGGCTTCAGTTAGCAGCAGTAGCGAAGGAATCGCTCGATCAGGTTCAGTTAACAGCCATCGATCGATCGCTCGGGTTTAGTAACGTGTAGCCTGCAGTGCAATCGCTCAGGTTCAGTTAGAGCCCAACGCCTCGCTCGGGTTCAGTTAGAGCCAACGCCTCGCACACACGCGCATACGTGTACGAGAGAAACGCGCATCGCTCGGCCCCGGACCTCCCACCGTAACTGGGAACTCCCCGAAATTTTCCTCCCCCTCGCTTCTACCATGGTTTTTTCCGTCATGGACGGCCCAAAGAATGTCATGCAGCTGCGTCTTCGGCCCGCCCAGGACGAAAATCCCATTTTCTGTCATGATTTTTTGTCATAGAAGTAGGAGCCCACCACATCTATGATGATACCGGGTTTTGTATGTATGACAGAAAAAATTTCGTTTGGCTCAAAATGTCACGGATGTGTCTTTTTTTTGTAGTGGATGAATTGTGGGTTTATGATCAAGATTATCTATGAACAATATTTGAATCTCCTCTGAATTCTTTTATGTATGATTTGTTATCTTTGCAAGTCTCTTCGAATTATCAGTTTGGTTTGGCCTACTAGATTGATCTTTCGTGCAATGGGAGAAGTGCTTAGCTTTGGGTTCAATCTTGCGGTGCTCGATCCCAGTGATAGAAGGGGAAATGACACGTATTGTATTGTTGCCATCGAGGATAAAAAGATGGGGTTTATATCATATTGCTTGAGTTTATCCCTCTACATCATGTCATCTTGCTTAAAGCGTTACTCTGTTCTTATGAACTTAATACTCTAGATGCATGCTGGATAGCGGTCGATGTGTGGAGTAATAGTAGTAGATGCAGGCAGGAGTCGGTCTACTTATCACGGACGTGATGCCTATATACATGATCATACTTAGATATTCTCATAACTATGCTCAATTCTATCAATTGCTCGACAGTAATTTGTTCACCCACCGTAATACTTATGCTCTTGAGAGAAGCCACTAGTGAAACCTATGGCCCCCGGGTCTATTCTCTACCATATTAATCTATCGTTATTTCTATTACCGTTTATTTTGATTTCTTTACTTTTAGTCTTTATCATAAAAATACCAAAAATATTATCTTATCATCTCTATCAAATCTCACTTTTGCAAGTGGCCATGAAGGGATTGACAACCCCTTTATCGCGTTGGTTGCAAGGTTCTTATTTGTTTGTGTAGGTACGTGTGACTTGAACGTGGTCTCCTACTGGATTGATACCTTGGTTCTCAAAAACTGAGGGAAATACTGCTACTTTACTGCATCACCCTTTCCTCTTCAAGGGAAAACCAACGCAGTGCTCAAGAGGTAGCAGTCATATCCTTCATGATGCTCCCATTATGTTTCAATTCTTAACTTTTATGTGAGCATCATTGAAATCATCGTGCCTAGCTAGAAAGACATTAAAGAAAAGCGCTTGTTGGGAGACAATCCAATACTTATACCTACTGTTTTTATGTTTCCACATGATTAAGCTACAGTAGCAATCATGTTTTATAGCTTTTGTTTCAATAAAGTGCCAAGTAAAACCTTTGGGGTAGTGTGGATGATAGTTGACTTGATTTCGTGCAAAAACAGAAACTTTTACCGCCAGTCATAGAATTGTTTAAAATCACTGGAGCGTTACAAAATTCTGAATTTTTTACAGTTGATTGATATACAAATTTTCTACGTTGTCCTAATTTTTCGGAATTTTTGAGTAACAGAAGTATGGTTTTTATTCAGATCATTACAGACTGTTCTGTTTTTGACAGATTCTATTTTCAATGCATGGTTTGCTTGTTTTCTAGTTTGTATGGCTTATATTGCTCAATATAAATTGTAGAAATGATATGGTACTGTAGGCATTGTGTGAGAACAATTATGAATCTTGTCTTTGACAGTACCAAAGTGAATGATTTACTCTCTATCATACTAACCCATCTCACGAAGTTCCGTTAAGTTTTGTGTATTTGAAGTTTTCAAGTTTAGGGTGAGATATCGATACGAGGAGAATAAGGAGTGGAAAGACCCTAAGCTTGGGGATGCCCAAGGCACCCCAAGGTAATATTCAAGGAAGACTCAAGCGCCTAAGCTTGGGGATGCCCCGGAAGGCATCCCCTTTTTCGTCTTCAAAACCATCGGTATACCATACTCGGAGCTATATTTTTATTCGTCACATGATATGTGTTTTCCTTGGAGCATATTTTCATTTTACCTGCTGTTTTAATAAAATCATTGGCTCTGAAATCTTGAATGAGAGAGAGTCCTCCCATGGCTAGTTAATTATTTAACTACTCATTGTTCTTCACTTATATCTTTTGAAGTAGTTTGTCATTCACTCACGTGCTTCAGTTATATCTTATGAGTAAATAGTTGAACGAATTGAATATCTTAGATCTGAAATTACATGTGCTTCATATGCTTATCCCATGGGGAGTAACGACTTCACTTATAAGAAGTATAGGTGGTAAAATTTATTGAAAGTTAGCAAACTCAACATTTGTCATTTGAACAATTCATGAAAGAATATTGAAGGAAGAGAGATTCACATATAAATATACTATCTTGGACATCTTTTGTAATTGTGAGCACTCATTAAAATATGACATGCTAAAAGGCTGATGTTGGACAAGGAAGACAACATAATGGGTTATGTTTTCCTATATCCGAATAGAAGTTATATTGTCATGGATCCTCCAACATGTTGAGCTTGCCTTTCCCTCTCATGCTATCCAAATTCTTTGCACCAAGTAGAGATACTACTTGTGTTTCCAAACATCCCTTAAACCAGTTTTTCCATGAGAGTCCACCATACCTACCTATGGATTGAGTAAGATCCTTCAAGTAAGTTGTCATCGGTGCAAGCAATAAAAATTGCTCTCTAAATATGTATGATCTATTAGTGTGAAGAAAATAAGCTTTATACGAACTTGTGATATGGAAGAAATAAAAGCGACGGACTACATAATAAAGGTCTTTATCACAAGCGGCAATAAAAGGTGACGTTCTTTTGCATTAAGATTTTGTGCATCCAACCATAAAAGCGCAAGGCAACCTCTGCTTCCCTCTGCGAAGGGCCTATCTTTTACTTTTATCTTCTACCCTTATACAAGAGTCATGGTGATCATCACCTTTCCTTTTTACACTTTTTCCTTTGGCAAGCACTATGTGTTGGAGAAATCCGGATATATATATATCCACTCGGATGTAGGTTTTCATAAAGTATTATTATCGACATTACCCTTGAGGTAAAAGATTGGGAGGCCAAACTATAAGCCCCTATCTTTCTCTGTGTCGGATTAAAACATTGAATCCATAAATATCACGCGAGTGTTAGCAATTGTGAAAGATTAAATGATAGTTGAGTATGTGGAATTTGCTAAATCAAAATTCTTACATAGACCCTTCCTGAAAATAAGATGAATTGCAATTGTTTGATGACTGAGAACATAGTTTGTTAGTTTTCAAGAAAGTTTATGGTCTATACCTTAATTTGTGAATAGCTTGTTACTTGATCATGAGGAGTTTTATGAGACGAGCTACTGTTTATGATATATAATGATGCTAGAAGAAGTGTTCGGAACTTCCATCGATCAAACTTGTCCACTTGATAGCATTCACACTTCATAAATTATTTCTTTTATCATTTACCTACTCGAGGACGAGCAGGAATTAAGCTTGGGGATGCTGGTACGTCTCCGACGTATCTATAATTTATAAAGTATTCATGCCATGTTTATAACAATTCCATATGATTTTGGTATGATTTGATTAGAACTAACCGGAACTGACACTGTTTTCAGCAGAACTACCATGGTGTTGTTTTTGTGCAGAAATAAAAGTTCTCGGAACGAGCTGAAAATGAACGGAGAATTTTTCTGGAAAATATAAAAAATACTGGAAGAGAAAAATACAGAAGAAGAGCCCCGGGCTAACCACAAGGGGGGGGGCGCCCCACCCCCTAGGGCGCGCCACCCGGGCTTGTTATCTCCTCGTGGGCCCCCCTGACGTGAAACCAACGCCAACCCTTCCTATAAATCCTAAAAACCCCAGAACAGAAGAGAGATCAGAAGTTCCGCCGCCGCAAGCCTCTGTAGCCACGAACAACCAATCTAGGCCCTCTCTGGCACCCTGCTGGAGGGGGCCAACATCACCATAGGCCATGGAGGAGGAAGCCGGAGGGGTCACCATCGCCATGGAGGCCAATGACCAGATGGAGAACCTTTCCCCATCTAAGGGGAGGCCATGGAGGAGGAAGCACAGAGGGGAGAACCGCTCCCCCTCTCTCTCGGTGGCGCCGGGGTGCCATTGGGGGAACCATCGCCGCAGTGATCGTCTTCATCAACATCAACATCATCGTCACCATCCTCATCTCTTTTATGCGGTCCACTCTCCCGCACCCCGCTGTAATCCCCTACTTGAACATGGTGCTTTATGACACATATTATGATCCAATGATGTGTTGCCATCTTATGATGTTTTGAGTAGTTTTCCTTTGTCTTTTTGGGTTGATTGATGATATAGATTGGTTTGAGTTGTATGGTTTATTTTGGTGCTGTCTGAAGGATTCCTGCTGTAGGGTGTTGCAATACGTTCATGATTCTCTTATAGTGGGTTCCTAGAGTGACAGAAGCTTAAACCCGAGTAAGGGGGTTGTTGCGTATGCGAAAAAGGGGACTCGATGCTTTAATGCTATGGTTGGGTTTTACCTTAATGATCTTTAGTAGTTGCGGATGCTTGCTAGAGTTCCAATCATAAGTTCATATGATCCAAGAAGAGAAAGTATGTTAGCTTATGCCTCTCCCTCATATGAAATTGCAATAATGATTACCGGTCTTGTTAACAATTGCCTCGGACAATTCCGCACACCAATCTATCATTATTCCACACTCGCTATTTATAATATATAGTAGTATATTCTAATTTTATATTAACAGCACCACTTTTATATTGTAGTTCTCCAATATCATGCAAAATTATCCTCTTCATACCCACAATGTAGTTTTATTTCTCGTTTTTAGATGGAAGCAAACGTTCGGTGTACATAGAGTTGTATCAGTGGCAGATAGGACTTGAGAGAATATTGATCTTACCTTTAGCTCCTTGTGGGTTCAACACTCCATACTTATCACTTCCACCTTTGGAAATCGCTGTGACGATTCCTTGCACTTGGGGATTATCAGTCAGCAACGTTAGCCCCTGCCAAGCGCTGGATTTTTTTGGAAGGAGGGTTATGGGTTTTGGAGGGTTTATGGGTTTCATATTGTGTTTCCCCCTTTTCTTTTTGTGTTTACCCTTCAAATTCTTTTACATTTAGGGTTTCATTTTTATTTTATGTTTTCCATTCAACTAACCTCTAGCTACTACATATAGCAATGAAGGAACCATTACACAACATTGTCATGAACATATGTAGAGAGAAGTAACCTCTCTTTCTCCATGCTTAGTCGAACAACAAGTTTTTGTATATCTATCCGACGCTACTACATATAGTACACGATCATGCATATATAGAATAAAACATCTCTTACGATCCCTAACATCATCTACCAAAATCGCATTGCAATTCCCGATGGTATTCTCCGTCTTTAGATATGACGTGCTCAACAAAGAATCCCACCAATTCTTCTTGAATTCGTCGTATGCGATCATTTGGTAGGAGTTGATCCCGCTTCTGCCAGATCTAATTTAAAGAAGGGGTCAATATATATATATATATGAGTCAAACTCAACACAATTGATAATAATAAAATAAAATTGTGAATATTGTTTACGTACTTCTAATTGCTGTGAAGATATGCCCCGCTCAGAGGTCACGTGGTGAATGAACTCGCAAACATAGTATCCACAAAAATTATTCCCGGCTGCTTGTCACAAGCACTTTACGAGAATAGAGTTCAATCAAAAAGGTAATCAAGCATGATAATGGTATTGAAACTAGAATCAATGAGAGATGCGCGAATCTAGCTAGTACTATTTACTTTGGGGTGTGAAAATCGTAGCTGCTTTTTCCATTCACCCCTAACCTTGCTAGTGAAACTTTTCCAAACCCCGCCCGACAAAGAAAATGATTACTTTGATATCAGGAAATGAACGGAAGTTGCCGATATAGTGCGATAATGATTAATTGAACTTACTTTTGGAGCATTGCACTCATGTCCGCCCACTCCTTAGGCTCTTTACATCTCGAATCCAAGACAATTACTAGTCCCGCGTCAAGCTAAATGCTAGCAGAATAAAGTGGAACCTGCACATGCATAACTCATCAATTACACTTAACCTCGAGTAAGCGAAACAAAATATGCACAAGACAGTAAAACTCACTTGAAGTTGTACGGAAAGAGTATTTCCCTTCTATTTTGTTGTCGAATGAACGCGTTTAGCAAGTTTTCCTCAGTATCGCCGGGGTTCTTTTGTAACGTATATTAATTTATGGTATTTGGGTTAATGAACCCAATGTCATAGATTTGTCCTCTATTGCATTCGAGGATCTTCAATCTGCATAATATAGTGAGGATAATTATACATGCAATGAGCGAGCTGAGCTAGAGACTTAATTATAGAAATAATACTTACAGACAATAGCAACTGACGATAGTTTTGTCGATGGCGTCTTGATTGTATAACTGAAATAATTCTTCAAATTCAATGTACAACGCCTCGACTCCATTGAAGTAGTGCTCATTTTTAATTCCCACCAAGATACTATTGGTCCCATCCTTGCAGGTTTTCAAGTACCCTCATGGAATCTTCGCATCATCGTTGATAGATGCGGGAGCTGCTCAGGTTTGACAAGAGGCTTCTCGTGCTCGTATCTGAAGGTTACTACCTCAGCCATTTCAAACTGTACATCATCGCCTAAGTAATCACCAAGAGTGAGACCAAGACCACCGGCCACTACCTCTGGATCATTAGCGATATTGGTAAACACATTGAGCGGGGGGCACAATTGGTTTTCCTGTTTGCCAAGCTGGGAATTGTTTTCCGGCTTTTTGCACCACTGCTATTTCCCGATCGCTTCACTTGATCAAATGTCTTTTCAATACAGCGGCCATAGTGTGATACCGGCGGCGGTGGTGGTTGTCGCGTAAGGGCATCCAGACAGCGTTTCGCTTTACCGGATCTATTTTCTCCTTTGTAGGTGGACGTTTCGGTGCAACCTGGCATTTCACATCGGCAGCACGATGTCATTGTTTTCCTCGATGATCATGTCGTATGGTAACTTGGCAGGAGCCTTCTTAACGCTTGTACCTACTCTGGATTTCTTCATTGTTGTACTACTAGCCACCGGAGCGGTGGCGACTCTCTTCCACCGTTGCTGAGGCGGCGGAGTCAGCTGACGCGGCGGAGGAAACCGAGGCGGAGGAGGATTCTACTGAGGGGCCTCCTCCGCCGAAGTCTGCTGACGCGGCAGAGACAGCCGAGGCAGCGGAGATAGCTGATGCGGCGGAGACGGCTGAGGCGGCGGAGATAGAGTTGGACTGTGAGGAGTCTGCTGAGGGGCCTCCTCCGGCCGAGTCTGCCGAGGCAGCGTCCAGTTTGGAAGCACGATGTTTTCCTTTCTCCATAGAATGGTACTCCTTAAGGCATTTTCCAGATGATTCTCCCCTTCACCTGTAGTGTAGTCAAGCTCCAACCCCTCAAATCCGTTCATAACTTCATCCACCCTGACAACAGCAAAGCCATCTAGAATTGGAGTGCAATGGAAAGTTCCATCAGGTCGACAAGGTAAGACATAGCCGACCGCCACCTCTTCAAGGTTAGGTTATGGCATTTCGTAATTAGCTCACAATGTTCCTTCTCCGTGATATCATCCACGGGGTAGCGAGGAGCCGTGATATCAGGCCGAACGAGTTCCATGGAAGCCACACTGCTTTTCCGCTGAGATGGTGGGGTGGCTTCGTGGGCAGTATCGAATGAAGGATTTTTGTGCTGCTGAGATGGTGGGATGGTAGCTCACTGACTGGTAAGTGCCTCTAGTTTCTTCTCTTGAAGGGCTAATCTTTCTTCGACCTTCTGCATCCGGTCTGCTGCCTCTTTCTTATTCCTACCTTGGCTTCTATAACCAGTGCTATCAGGAAACCCATGCTACCACTGAACGGAGCCTGATGTGCCTCATGTTCGTCCAGGGTGTTCAGGATTCCCGAGGGCGTGTGACAACTCGTACTTCTCTCTATCAGGATGGAACCTCCCTTCCTGCACTTCCTGGATTGCTTCCTAAATCTTTTTGACGGGTGTCTCAAGTTGAGCTTTCGTGAAGACACACTTCCCTGTTTCTGGGTCCAAAGTTCCCCCATGCCCGAAGAAACAAGTCCTTGCCCGTTCGGGCCAGTTCAATGTCGCTGGTTGGACCCCTTTATCAAGCAAGTCGTTCTCAGCTTTGTCCCACATAGGCCGGGCAACATTGTAGCCCCCTGACCCCATAACATGGTGATACTTCTTCTTTGCAGCATTTTGCTTATTTATCTGTGACCTTTTCTTAGCTTTCTCCGATATCTTGTATGCCACAAATGCGGGCCAGTGATCTTTTATCTTCTCATATTGACCGGTGAATTCTGGAGTCTCGTCTTTCTCGACAAACTGTTCGTTCAATCGTTTCTTCCAGTTCTTGAATTGTTCTGCCATCTTCTTAAGAGCCCACGCCTTGACTTGTCGCTGTATAACTGGGTTATTTGGATCCTCCTCTAGCGGTAGGCTGAAATTTGTCATGAGCAAGTTCCAAAGCTCATCTTTCTGTCTATCATCGACATAAGATACTTCAACGTCCTTCTTCTTATTCCATTCTTGGATGCTGACCGGGATGTTGTCCCTAACATCAACTCCACACTGATGTATAATTTGTCTTTGGTCCGCTTGGGAGCAATCGGTTGGGCATCTGGAGCGACTTCTTCGATCGTGAACCTTTAATTCTCGCCCAACCTTTTCTTCAGGCCTCATCTCCTTATAGAAGTTTGGCTCGATCCGGAGGGCTAAAAGAAGAAAGAAGCGTTAATATATGTACACACAAAACAATTAATGCATCTAGTCAACAGAGGCTTAATTAATATTATATACCTCACCGGACTTTGCAACAGTTAAGGCTCCAACACTGGCGGAGCCGTCATCTCCTCTCTCCTCCATTCGATCACCGGAGTCATCATCCTCTCTTCCCTCACCATCGGTGTCATTGAGAAATGACAAGGTGATATCATCACCTCCGTCACGGATTATACCCCCCAATATCTCTTCTTGTTCTAAGTCTTTGTCGTGTTCTATAGTGTCTCCAAATATTACAACATGGCAATATACAACCATGAGAGATGGATTAGTGGCAAACATAGACCTAATCACAACAAGGAATCATATGCATATGAGCAATGGATTAGTGGCAACCATCATGCGAAGTTCACAAGTTTTATAACAGTCAGTTTCAGACGATCATCAAGGACTCCTCCCCCCTTATGTCGAAGTTATACCCAAATCATGGGGGTTATGTTTTAACGCCCCCCTCTCATGTCGAAGTCAATGAACAACATGAAAATTTCTAAGTGATTGCTAAACGTTTATGCTTCATTTATATGAAGATCAATTAGCAAATATAGGGTTTAGGGTGGCAGAAAACAGAGGATACATTCGGGAGAGGATACTTTACGACGATATTTGTACAAGATGAATACAAGATTTATACACAAGATGAATACAAGATTTATACGCAAGATGAATACAAGGTGAATACATAACTCAACAAATGAACCAACCATCATCGTAAGAACAAAACTCAACATGAACAGCGGAGGGACGATCAGGGACCAACTCCATGGAGATGCAACACCACAACCTGTAATTCCACCAAGTGGAAAAAATTAGGCAAAACCCAAGTATGCCACTGGATAGAATGGAAGATTTTAGTTGAAATGGACCTAAATATCATGGCAAACTTGTAGCTAGATACCAATTTGAAAGCAAGTTTCAGACTTAGAGAAAAATAGCATGGCATTGTAGCTAGATACCAATTTGAAAGCAAGATTTGAACATGCTACAGAATTTCTACATGGCAACAAATGGCATGCATGAATGTGCATGTAACACATGGCAAAACATGTTTATTGAACTAATTCAAATGACTCCTAGATCAGTGGCAATCATCATGATCAAGTTTACAAGTATTAACATATTTTCAGACTTAGTGATATTTGCATAGTGGTAGAAAACAGATTCATGATGCAACCTTTGAGGCAAGTACAATATATGCTACAGTAGTCTTTCATGGCAACAAAGAGCATGGCAGGCATGTACTAATTACCCTCAACAAATCACCCTTACTGATCATGATCCAAAGATGCACAGATTTGTTGCAAACTTCAAGACAAAAGGCAAAGTACTAATACTGCCAGTTCCGGTCTTAGAGAAAAATAGCATGGCATGGCAGAAATGAATAGATAGCAAGTTTACAAGCTTGTAGCACTCACTACAGGTCCTAACATGGCGTGAACTAAAATCTACCAGCAATGTGACGTCAAAATGCTCTTACTTCATGTTCAAAGTTGCCCAAAAGATGCTTGCATTTAAACATACAAAGAAGACAAAATGAACTCTAATGCAAAAAAATTGTTCTTTGATTTGCAAAGGAGCTATATTCTCCCAAATTATTTTGCACCCACAAAAATTACTCCATCTATTTGACAGTACCCACAACCCATTCCACCAAAAATATTTGGTTCCATAGTTCAAATTTTTCAAATTTCATTCAGTTCAAATTTGGACCAGATTCAAAATCTATGGTCAAAGCCCAATTTAAATTGCTCCAAAAATTCCGAAACTTTGCTAGACTCTCTTTTGTGCATCAACACCTCACCACAAAAATTCTCATAAATTCCTAAAATTGCTAGAGCCCTCTGGCATTTCATCATACACTTGATGTGCACTGTCAAAAAATTCAGAACTAAAATGCTACAAAATACTGTGAGACTCTCTGATGTCTATAGATCACTTTTATGCAAAATTCCATCTTGTTCATTTGAAAAGTTTGGCCATAACATTCTACCCTGGCATCACTAAAGTTTGCGACAACATTAGTAAAGTTTGCCACAACTTTGCCATATAAGGTTAAAAGCTTGCCACAACATTACTAAATTTCATAACTTTGCCACAACTTGACATTACTGAAATTTGCCATATTGCTTCTACAGAAACTTGACAGAAACTTGTTCTCCCTAAGCCAAAAATTTGACAGAAACTTGACAGAAACAGAGGGGGGAAAGAGTGCTCGCCGAGGAGCACACGAAGGCTCGTTAAGGGACTAGTAGCAGCAGACGACAGTGGGATTGGGGAGGAGGGCCGGCGAGGAGGTCTGGCCGGCGATGAGGACGGGCGGCTCTCGGGGGCGCGGCGATGCTCGGGGAGGTCCGACTGTCGACGAGGAGTGAGCGGGCTCGGGGATAGCGTCGGGGTGGGGCTCGAGGACGGCGTCGAGGGCGGCAACGAGGAGCGGGCTCGGGGAGGTGACAACGAGGTCCGGCAGCCTGGCGGCGTCGAGGTGGTCGTCGGCGGCGTCGGGGGAAACTGTAGATGGCTTTTGGAAATTTACCTAAGTCCTGCCTATATAACCCACCCTTTAGTCCCGGTTACCTTTAGTCCCGGTTGGTGGCTCGGGCCGGGACTAAAGGGGGGCCTTTAGTCCTGGTTGGAGCCACCAACCGGGACTAAAGGGTTGGTCTTGGCACAGCGAGGGGCGGTGGGAGTTTAGTCCCACCTCGCCAAGCGAGAGGCGCTCGCAGCGGTTTATAAGCCCGCTTGCGGCTATCGTTGTAAGCTCCTCTCAATGCACAGACAGCTCATCGTCTGACCTATCCCCTCTCTGCCCTGTGGGTCCTACTGACAACAAAAATTCGTGCCCTACGGGCCTGCATCCTGGCCCAGTTGGGTTTCTAGTCGTATGCAGGCCGTGGTGTGTGAATTTTCCTTCCTAGTAGGCGGGCATTTATTTTATTTTATTTTTTGCATATGTTATGTCTATTTTTTGACCTTCTTCAAATCACATCCTAATTTCACCCGCATAGCATGTGCTAAAAACTTGAGAGGGTTATGGCAAAAACGGGATGCACTTTGTGTTCAAACTGGACAATCTATTTCGAAGTATCAGGATTTCGGACGAAAACTCATCTATTAGAAAGGGATATCATTTTTTTAAACATATTTTAACTCCATATTTTTTGTGCGTTCAATATGCACCATTCAAAGCATCATCAATTTTTAACCCTTTTGTGACTTCATTTGCTATTTTTCATGCATTTCATGATTTATTTTGAGCTAAATGACCCTGAAACTAAAAAGCACTACAAATGAACTCCGAAAAGGTTGAAACTTGGCATGGTATAATAATTTCACCCAGATAGCATGTGCTTAAAAGTTGAGAGGGTTACAGCGAAAACTAGATGCACTTTGTGTACAAACTGGACAATCTCTTTCGGAGTATCAGGGTTTTGGACGAAAACTCATCTATTACAAAGGGATTTCATTTTTATTAACTTATTTTAACTCAGACTTTGTGTGCGTTCAATATGCACCATTCAAAGCCACATCATAAATTTTCAACCCTTTTCTGACTTCATTTGCTATTTCCCATGCATTTAATGATTTATTTTGAGCCAAATGACCCTGAAATTGAAAAGCACTACAAATGAAGTCTGAAAAGGTTGAAGCTTGGCATGGTATCATAATTTCACCCAAATAGCATGTGCTAAAAGGTTGATAGGGTTACGAAAAAAACTGGATGCACTCCGTGTACAAATTGGACAATCTCTTTCGAAGTATCAGGGTTTTGGACGAAAACTCATCTATTACAAAGGGATTTCATTTGTGGAGCATAACTATGTCTTTCAACCCAGAAACAAAGGTGCAAAATATCCGGTTATCTTGTATATGTTGAATAGTTACTTGAACAATCGTACCATCTAATATGTTGTCTTCACTAGAGAGAAAGTCTTCACTTTTTCTTCGCGTGTGTCCCTTGCTTATTGTGCCGTAACCATGGATAATCTTCATCATTTAACAAGATCCTTGGGTCAGTCTTCACTTTGTAGGGAGGAATTTCATGAAACTTTTCATAATCTTCAGACATGTGTATCTTGTCCTCCACTCCCACTATGTTTCTTTTCCCTAAAAGAACTATGTGGCGCTTTGGCTCATCGTATGATGTATTCGCACTACTAGGGAAAACGTTATACATAGAACTTTAGCAGTAGCGCTTGTTAAAAAAGCCCGCTACTGCTAGACAGCGGTAGCGAGTGCAAAATAAGCGCGCTGCAGATGCATATATATCAGTAGCGCGTCTTAGCGAAAACTCGCTACTACTAAAATTCCAACCACTAAGCCGATGGGCTACACATAGTAGTAGCGATCTTTAAAAAACAGCACTACCGCTAATATTCTTATAGCAGCGTGTTTATGTGTAAAGCGCTACTACTAACGAAAATAAAATAAAATGAAAAACAAATAGAAAAGTAAATGAAAATGAAAGAAATAGAAAAAGGAGAAAGGAAAAATATAAAATGTAAAAAAAATAAACGAAAAAGGGAAAAAAGGATGAAGGAATAGCAGTAGCGCGTTTGCTAAAACGCGCTATAGCTAACTTAGCTATAGCGCGTTTTCCCGAACGCGCTACCGTTATTTTTGACTTAATGCAAAAACGGTTTCCCCCCGGCCACCACTTCTCCCTTAAATCCCCCGCCCCGCCACTTCGCCGCAGTCTCCCCCACTTCGCCGTCGCCCCCACTTCGCCACCGTCTCCTGCCGGCGTCGACGCCGCGCTCATCCTCACCGCCGCCGCCCGAGGCCGCCCAGCCTCACCGCCGCCGCCACCTCTCGGGCCGCCCTTGACCTCACCGTCGCCGCCCTCGACCTCACCGCCCCCGAGTCCGCCCAGGACCGCCGCCTCCCGATCCCGAGCCCGCCCTCGCCGCCCCTACCTCCGCCGTCGAGCACCTCCCCGCCATCGTCTCTCCCCTCTCTGTAAGCCCCCCACCCCTCCCCACCCCCTCTCTCTCTGCTTTTTCGTCCTCTGCCATGTTAATTAGAAGTAGTAGTAGATGTTAATTAGTACTAGGGTTCATACATAATGATTTTTAGTAGTAGTAGATGTTAATTAGTAGTAGTGATGGTACTAGTTAACTAGGGCAGTATGGTTAATAGTAGATGTTTTTTAGTTAGGGTAATAATAGATGTTAAGTAGTAGATAATGTAGATGTTAATTAGTTCAGTAGGGTTTAGTTTTTGAATTGAGTTTGTTTAACTAGATGTTAATTAGGGCAGTAGGGTTTAGTTTAGAGTAAAGTTTAGTTCAGTAGTTAACTAAATATAATCTATATTTGGTTTTTGAATTGAGTTTGAGAGAGCATGAGATTTGTGTAGATTTTCTTGAAGTGTCAAACGCTAGGACATGCAAATTTGAAGTGGTCAGGATATATGCAAATTCCTCAATTGTGTTTGCCCATGTTTCGATTGTGCCCAAGTGGCCTTTTGTTGTTTCCAGGGAATGAAGCTGAGTGGCCTATGTTTTGCCGGAATGTTGATTCATTTCCGTTCTGGCAAATTTCAGGTTCTCGATTTGTCCACTTTTTAGCAAAGGTCATGCCGAAATTTTCCGTGAATTTCGGCATGACTTGTGCTACAAACTAGGACATATCTAGTGCTCGGGATTTGCGCACCGGGAAGGATTCAATGTTCTTGCAAAACATAGGCCTTTTTTATGTCATTATTCATTTTATTAGGTCTAGAATTAATTGACTAGATTTAATCGTAGGAAACATGGCTAGAAACGATGAAGGACAGGGTTCTGGTTAATGCGACGATGTCTACCTGACGGCAGACGAATTTTTGAGCCTTGCCGATGATCAACCGATGTTGTTGCTGGGCCCACCGGTCGCGTCGGGGACTGAGACCGACACGCAGACCGGTGCTGAGACTGAGACCGGCGCTGAGACTGAGACCGGCGCTGAGACACAGACCGGCATCGAGACCGGCGCTGCCTCGGGGAGCAGAGCCGGTGTAGAACCGAAAGGAAAGAGGCAACGGCTTCCTAACAAACTCAGGACTACTAGACTGGTGGTCACGGAGGTGGACGACGGCAATTTTGAGCCAACCGTGCCCGAGGAAGCGCGCGCGTGCTACGGCAATCAAATAGGCTGCATCGTACGGACAACCGCCACCATCAACGATGAGAAACTACAGAAAATAGATAATATGAGGCCCTCCCTCCTAAAGAAGCTGCACCAGATATTCTTGTTCCCGGGCCAGAATGAAAAGGATTATAAAGATCAAGATAAGGACCCGGCAATGAAGAAGATAAACAAACACGCCATGTCCAAGTTTAGCGACGCGTTGGCCGCCTGGAAAACAAGGGTGAAAGCAAGGATCATCGACAAAAAGGAACCCTACTCTGAGATTGTAAAGGATAATCCGACAATCATGACAGAGCACTTTGAAATATTCAAGGCGGCTTGCGAGGCCGAAGATGCCACAAAAAGTCAAAGTACATGAAGGGGCTTCAACAGAGGAACATTGGGTGCCACCACCTCGGAAGCCGTGGTTACGGCGGGAAGAGGTCCATATGGGCCAAGGAGGACGCGGAAGCCGTGAGTCTGGGCATCCCAGACCCCTTGGCGGAGTTCACCGTCCCGCAGGAGCGTGACGTCCTCAGGGCCCGACACCATTGGGACCCAGTGAAGAAGGTTTTCGAGACGAACGCGGTCACGACGGAGTTCATGAGACTGCTGGTAATTTTAGTTTCTTATCAATTCGATTACACGTTAGTCATATTTGTAAACGATCCTTGTGCCTTTTGCAGAGAGATCAGCACAGGATTGCGGCCGAAAGCGACTCGCCGTTTGAGGCATTGGCGAGGCCCAAGTGGGACACTCCATTCAACCGGGCGTTGAACATATTGAAACGAATCCCGGTGGAGACTCGACCGTCGTATGGACGCGTGCACGGTGTCGGAGACGGCACCACGTGGAAGAAGTACTACCGTGAGACCACGGAGGAGAGAAAGGAAAGACAGAGGTTAACTGAAGAAAACATCGACAAGAAGGTTGAGATTGCGGTTGAGAAGAAATCATCTCAGACAGTCGCAACAGTGGTAGCTGCCGCAAAACAGGTGGTTGTAGATATGTCTACTTCCTTGGTTCCGGCCGTTTTCAATTGGAGCAGGCAATATCCAGAAAAAATGCAGCAGACTTTCCCCTTGCCGACTTCTTGGGGAGCAACTCGACTAGCGTTGCACCAGCACCTGCTCCCGCACCTGCTCCCGCACCGGCTCCTGCACCTGCTCCCGCACCGGCTCCAGCACCGGACGTGCTCGGCGGTGCTTCGTCTTTGGCTGAGCTCGACGCCCTCACGGTATCTGTCACACTGGCCCCCTTCAATAAATGTATAATCTCCCGTTTTCGTTGCCTTTCGGATGTCTCACGTCGCAGACTTTTCTTTGCAGGCCGACGAAACCCCGTGCACCATATTGTACACCATCGGCGACCAGAAGGTGGACGTGGGGAAGGCGACGATAATGAAGCCGAAGGAACCATTGTTCCACAGCCAGCCGATCCCCCCGAACGTCTTCAAGGTTTCCGTGGCCAGTGTCAAACCGGGCCACAAGAATTTGCCTCCTCTGGTACTAGTGGGGGATGACGACGAGACCCCGTGGCGGCTTGGTGATTGTTGCAATGGGTGGGTCCTATTGTGGCCAAAGAGTCTGCTTCATCTGGAGGCGGCCGGGAGCACACCCACGAGCACGCAGCCTCAGCAAGGTATGAACATCAACACCCCACCTACCCAATTAGCGTCAGGTGTTGGGTTGTGTGATAGCGGACGGGGTAAGGAAGAGGCTCCATTAGTCGCTGATGACGTCGCCATGGATGAGGATGAGGATGACGATGGCACTCAACAGTATGTCTATACTGGCGCCTACTTGGGGTTTGAGCGTCATGGTCGGTGCCTGAATTGCCGTCTCCGGAGGCTGAACGTATTATGGACGACCTTCCAGTAGTAAATAAGTCTAGGAAGAGATCGAGGAAAGGCAAAAAAGCTGATTCTATGATCCAGCCGCCTCAGCAGCCTCGGGTTCAAGACCGTATTGATATTCCCGGTGCGGATAGATGGCATATCCCCGGTCAACCAATCCTACCTGCAGCAGCGCTAGGGGCCAGATTCGGCGATCTAAGGAGACTTCATGACGATGTGCTGCGGATAGAGAAAGGCCTCATCGCCTCGAAAGATCCAGGATACCCACTCTACGTGGTTAAGGTTCCGCGGCAATTGTCGTACGTCGACTTCTTCCCCGCGGATAAGTTCTTCCTTCGATTCGATTACATATTCGACATGTTTCACGTGAAGAAGCTGGATTTTACGTTTGTCCGCCTTTATGCCTTGCACATGAACTACATCATCGGGGTTGAGCAGATACCTCATATCTGTGTCGCTGACCCGTACTTCATGCACGGGGGCTTCTTGGGAGTCTGCGCAAAGCACCGTGAATACGCGAGGGAATACATCGCCAATTTCATGCTCGCCAATAAGGACAAGGAGGCGATTCTCGTGCCTTATCATCCCCTGTAAGTCATCCGCGCGGATATCCTTCCTTCAATTTCAATCATTCATTTGCACAGTGGAGGCTAATTAATTTGAGGTGTACTTATTTTGCGCAGCGGCGGGCGCGCCGTCCTCATCATCCTCTACCCCTGATACTCCCACGCTCTTTACTTGGACTCGTTGAAGAACATTAACAAAAGGGATTACACCCACATCAAGGATGTTCTCGACAGTGCCATGTTTTACTACGACGCACGGGATGGAGAGGTCAAGGACAAGAAGAGAAGGGGCGGCAGGCCCGCCTTCGGCCATAAGACCGACTTCTGCTGCATCCAGCAACTGAGTGATTCTCTTAATGATGGATTCTATGTCCTACACCACATGCTGGAGTACAGACGGGATCACCAGAACCTTCGCATGTCACCTACATCCGGCGATGCCCATATTCTACAATGGGCAAAGAACGTAGGAGATATCGAGGATCATCGACTTCGAGTTGAGTTCTATCACATCCAGCGCGAACTTGCCCAGATCATCATGAAGGAGGTCGTCGGAGAAACAGGGATGTCCTACGAAGAAGGACAAATGTCGCGAGAAGACGTCCGAACACGGGTAGCCGCTCAGCGTCTCGACCTGAAGCCTTTCACTAGGCTCGGGGACTATCTCCCTGACTTGGATGGATGGAACGACATGTTGGAGTGATTGTCGATATATGACAATGTGTCCGTTTAGTCCATACTTTCTGTATGACGAAACTTTGAGTTATGCACGACGAAACTTTATTTGTGATGTAATTAAACCGTCCTCCTCGACTAGCGACGATCACTCTAGTTAGGGCATTTTGGGTACGATCAACTTTGTTATTTATGCTTATGATATGTTGCTTCTATTTTTGCCAAGTCTGTCTCTTTCTGTTGCTCAACTATATATGTTGCATATCATCGACTCATGTGACGATGCAGGTGCATAGATCATCGATGGCGAAGAAGTGCTATGCCAGGAGTATATATACGACGAGTGGCCGGAGTGTCAGGCCAGGTGTACTGGTTTCCTGTTTCCGAGCGATAGGCAGTAGTTAGTTTAGGTTCACGCTAATGCGAGAGAGGGATCCGAACTCATGTACTGCATAGTTCCGCTCTCACTCAAAGTGATAGCTCTTCTCGCGTATATCATTGTTTAGATGGATGACGATGTAGTTGCAAGTAATCGAGACTTGTATCGCTATTTTCGAGATGATGACGAGAGACCACTTTGTGTTGGATGATGATTATGATCATGACATGATTTGATGAGACTATTTGTATGTATATGCTATGATTACATTTGTATGTGTATGATATGCTAAAGATTATAGCAGCAGCGAGGGGAACAAAGTTAGCAGTAGCGCTGCCTTACCAGTAGCAAGGGGAACAAAGCCTATTCAAATACAAAACAAATATGCAGAAAAAACAGAAACTAATAAAACTAGCAGTAGCGAGGGGAACAAAGTTAGCAGTAGCGCTGCCTTACCAGTAGCGCTTCCTTCTAAAAAGCACTGCAGTTATTAGCAGCAGCGCTCTTCACCAAAGCGCGCTACTGCTATCCATGTATAGCAGTAGCATGGGACGACATGCGCTACTGCTACACGTTAGCTGTAGCGCCTTATCAGTAGCGCCTCCTCCCGCGCTACTGATAGGCAAAATACCCGCGCTACTGCTAGGATTTTCCCTAGTAGTGTCGCTTTTTTATCTTTTCTTTTTCTTGGTTTGGTATATATGTCCTTCACACAGAAAACCCGTGCCACATTATTGGCTAGGAAGAATAGTTCGTGTATGTACCCAAGATTGTTGAGATCCACTGTTGTCATTCCGTAATGCAGGTCTACCTTTACCCCGCCTCTTGTTAGATTGACCCATTTGCACCAAACCAAAGGGACCTTAAATTCACGTCCATAGTCAAGTTCCGATATCTCCTCCATGTAACCATAATATGTGTCCTTTGCCCTATTGGTGTTTGCTGCATCAAAGAGGACACCACTATTTTGATTGGTGCTCTTTTTATCTTTGGCAATCGTGTAAAATGTATTCCCATTTATCTCATACCCTTGGTAAGTCAATACAGTCAAAGATGGTTTCCCGACCAACAAGTATAACTCATCTCCAACAATGTTGTTAGCCATGAGACGTGTTTGCAACCAACCACCGACAGTCCTGATGTGTTCACGTGTAATCCAGTCGTCAGACTGCTCCGGGTGTTTGGAGCGTAGAATATTCTTGTGTTCATTGATATACGGGGCCACCAAGGTAGAATTCTGTAGAACTGTTTAGTGTGCTTGCACCCAAGAATGCTCATCCCTACATATTATTGAATCCGCTCCTAGCGTGCCATTTCCACTCAGTCTCCCCTCATGCCGCGATTGAGGAACACCAAGCGGCTTAAGGTCAGGAATAAACTGTAATTTTTGAATTGTTCTGTTTTCACACACACACACACACACACACACACACCCACGCGTGCACGCACGCACGCACACGCACGCGTGCGCGCGAGCGCAGATTTATGTTTGGGATATTTAAATTAGTGCCCCTGGTTCCTTACTTGTGCTCACTTTTCCCCACGCTCCAAACTTTTGCTCACTTTTCCCCTCTTCCTTAGCTGAAACTCTCACAAATGCTCATAGCGGGCGTTTGCCGTCTTGACCGTCCATTGACCGTTAATTGCTGACGAGTGGGGCCGAGTCTTTGTTTGACCGTTGCTTGCTGACGTGTGGGACCGCAAGGAGACACGTATTGGGCAGCTTGTCTGAATCTGAAACAGATCTAGACAGGCTGCACCGCACCGCGCTGCCCCGCCCCCTCCGCCGGCGTCGTGCCGCGTCCACCACAGTTGTTTCCTCCACCCTATGCCCCTGTTCCGTTCGTCGGCGACGCCGCGTCTCCGCCAGATATAGCCCACCTCCCCATCTGGGATTACATAGCGATGTTGAGTGAGGACGCCCGGAAGGCAGTCGACCGTGGAGAGGATTGGGTCGAATCCGCGGCAGATCATTCATGGATTAAACCTGGGTAAAGCATCGTTTCCTCTCGAATTGATGTTCTAAGTCATATTGTAGGCCGTATTTGACTTCTGTTTGCTTGAATCGTTTGAATTTGTGCTCGATTTTACCCGGCTAACTAAAGCCTTTGTTTCAACAAAATAGGATTGATCCCGCGTTGGCTTTCCGGCTGGCGATTAGAATGGAAACTAGTGTGCCGCGTGGTACTAAATCGCATTTGATTTCATCATTTTTCTATCCCAAAGTGGTAGAAACTAGCATATCTTTCAAAGATTTGTGAGCTGAGCTGCGAAACACCTATCCCTGGAGTGATGCCGATGCTGTTGAACTGAATTACTTCGGCAGTGACGAGCAAATATTTCTCCCACTAATTTGCGATGATCATATGCCGTTGCTTTTTGCTGGGGTTGCTGGCTGCCGATTCGGTAAACTCCAAATTGATGTGCTTCAGCCACGCGCAGAACGGGCAAAGGGAAAGGGAGTTCAGTCATCATCTGTCTGTGCTAATAGCCAGCACCCCGGCACTCCTTGTAGGTCGACACCAAGTAAAGCAAGTGGATCATGGAGCCACAACATGCCTGCTGCCAATTCTGGTTCTGATTCAGCTGCTGCTTCTCGTGTACCTTCTGCAGTTGGTGTAGAAGAAGATGCAGAACCTGACGAGGCAGTGCCTACAAATGATGAAGAAGACGAGATGATGTTTCCTGAACTGGTCGATGTAGCCAGTCAGCAAGCAGTGGATGATGAATATACGGAGGAGCCCATCAGCCAAGCTAGGTTTGATGACACTAACGATGAAGAGAAGGTGAAGAACATGGACAGCTTAATCGAGGATGAATACGATGGCGATGACATGCCAACAATTGAGTGGAATAGGGAAAAACCTGAGCTTAGTGTAGGTACCATTTTCCAATCAATGGTGGACTGTCGGAATGCAGTGACAACATGGTGCATTATATCTGAAAACACCTATAAGATTAAAAGGAGTGAGCCAGCAAGGTTCACAGTTTTTTGTCCATATCCTAGGTGTAGGTGGAAGTTGCATGCATCTCGTATGAGAAAGAGCAAATATATTCAGGTAATCCAAGTTCAGTTAGTAATTTAGTTTCAGATCATTGAGTAAGGTTTCTTAACTATTTTTTTACCCTTTTATTTTGTTTCAGATAAAGAAAAACCCACACAAGCACACCTGTCGACCTGGAGGGGGAGGGGGGAAGGCCAAAACCAAGCTAGCAAAAACTAGGTGGGTGGCAGATGCTATATTGGATTGGCTGAGAGAAGAACCTTGACTTGGTCCAACAGCACTCCATGGGAAGCTTTTTGAGAAGTACAAGATAGAAATTCATTACATGAGAATTTTCAATGCTAGGGAAAAGGCTCTTGACAGAATTAATGGTCAATGGAATGACAGTTTTCAGCTGCTTTACACTTTCAAAGCTGAAGTGGAGATGGCAAGTCCAGGGAGTGTTGTAGAGCTTGACAAGCATACAGTTCCATTCAAAATAAAAGGGAAGTCATTTGAGAAGGAGTGCTTCATAAGGGCTTTTGTTTGTTTCAAGGCTTTCTGGCAGGGGTTTCTAGATGGTTGCAGGCCCTATTTGGCTGTAGATGCTACACATTTGACTGGAAGATGGAGAGGACAGCTAGTAGCAGCTTCTGCAGTTGATGGACACAACTGGCTATTCCCAGTTGCATTTGGTGTGGTGGAGGCAGAGTGTGAGGAAAGTTCGGTCTGGTTTCTGCAGCAGTTGCGCAACATTATAGGCACACCCCCAGGTTTAGCTATACACACAGATGCTTGCAAGGGTTTAGAGAGTGCAATAGAAATTGTATTCCCTGGAGTGGAGCATAGGGAATGTATGCGACACCTAGCGCATAATTTCAAAAAGAAGTTCAAAGGTAAAGTTTATGATGAGAACTTATGGCCAGCATCATACACATGCAACAAAAGGAAGCATGAACACCATTTGAGAGTGTTGTATGCTCAAAATCCTCTTGTGAAGGAGTACATGGATGCACATCATGGCAAGGTGTGGTCAAGAAGCAAATTCAACGAAATCTGCAAAGTAGATTATGTGACCAGTAACCTTGCAGAATGCTTCAATTCAAAGTTCAAGTCAGTGAAAGGGCTCTTGTTGTGGCAAGCATTTGACAAGATGAGGCAGATGATCATGATAAAGATGGCTCTTCGCAAAAGAATTGCAGAAACACAATATGTTGGTCATCAAATGCTCCCATCACTGATTAAGGCATTGCACTTGAAGGCAAGAGGACTGAAGATGAAATGTATTCGATCTGGTACATATGAGGGAGAGGTTACCTATACTGACACTGAAAATAGGGTATGGAGGTATCCTGTGAACCTAAGTACTAGAGAATGTACTTGTAGGCAATGGCAGATCCGTGGGAAGCCATGCATACATGCCCTACATCTGATGACCGTTATCGGGGGTGCAGATGGTGAAGTTGATCAATATTGCTCTGAGTATTTCTCCGTTGCCAAAGTTATGGCTGCTTATGCTGACAATGTGCCTACACTCTTGGGGAAAGATCAATGGAACATAGTAGATCCAGGGTTCAAACTCCACGCTCCTGTCATTACTAGACCTCCAGGAAGACCAAGGAACCAGAGGATTAGTGCAGGTCAGGAGGGTCGTTTACCAAAGAAGCGTGCTTGCAAAAAATGTGGAGTTCTGGGGCATATTGCTAGGCTTTGTACCAATGCAGTGGATGCATCATTTGGAGAGGAGGAAAGATGGACAACAACCAATGCAGAGGAGAATGCAGCAGCAATGGAGACTGAAGATGCAGAGGAGTATGCAGCAGCAATGGAGACTGAAGATGCAGTGGAGAATGCAGCAACAAATGAAGAAGTGGGGAATGCAACAACAAATGAAGCATCTTGGTATGTGTTTGCATTTGTAGAATGCAGCTACCCTTTTGTTTGCATTTGTTCTCTTTTTTTCCTATGGCTTATAATTTTATTTACCAGCTCTAGGGAGAAAATGCTAAGAGATGAAGAAGCCAAAGATTTTGAAACCATGGCCTTTGATGGTTTTGAAGCTATAAGAGAGGAAGAGGAGGGGTAATTTTTCCAATTGTGCCTTTAAAGATTACTGAACCCATAGATGACCGTCAAATGGTCGTCAAGTGCTCGGCGAGTGGAACTACTCCATCAGCACCTCCACGGCGAAAACCCCAAGTAAAGATCAAAAGGAACAAGAGTCTGAAAGAAAAGAGCATCTCAACTAGGGAAACCAGGAGCAAGACGGTGAAGCCAACTGCAAACACAAGGAGCAAGTCGAAAATTTGAATTAAGTTGTTGGGAAATGTTTGTGTTGTCAATTTGAGGGCGAGTCGATCGCTTAAAACTTGGTAGATTTGTATTATGATGTTGGCATCTTAAAACTTGGTAGATTTGAGCTACTGTGAAAACTTATCAGTTGTAATAATGTTGCTTCTACTTTGGTTTCTTATTTGAGTCAGAATTCAAATTTCCATAAAAATTTGAATTTAAATCAATATTTGAATTTGGGCCAAAATTTGGATTCGAGCCAAAGTTGAAGTTGAACATTGGAGGTTCATAGCTCTGTGCGGTGTATTTGATCGAGCATTTGAAGTCCAATATTCATAGGTGAACAGTCCGAATGAGAAATGTGCTAGAAACGAGCTCGAAAGCTAGGGTAAACAACCCTATTTGAAATCAAGTTTTTTTTACCTTGTCTAAATGAGGCATATATATATTTATTAACACTTGTTCCATATATATAGGGTAAAAACGAAGTCTCACTATTTATTGATTAATATTCATATTACTATATTTTTTTGAAAAAATATGCTTTTAATTCAAAACCGTCAAATAACACGTTTTAGATATGAAAATGAAAAAGTAAGTTCAGATCCTTCTTATTCACTCCAAAATGAAGCTATGGAGATTTTTCTGATTTTTTTTGAATTATTTTGATTTTTTTCAAACCCTAAACCATCTCTCCCTATTCTACGAACTCTGAACATGTTCATAGGTGACAGCTCATTTGTGTGAAGCCTTTTTTCATGAAAATGACCTACACCAAGTTTATATTTTTTTCTCATAACCTTGTCACATATGACGGCTATGTGTGCAAGAATTACAACATTTTGATTTTTTTGAATTTTTTAAAAACATTTGAACTTGATTTCGAAAGATCACTTCAAAAAATGATTTTTCAAAAAACGCCCCTATACCGAGTTTATATTTTTTATGGTAACTAGGTCTCATAAACCGACGAACTACTTTTTTTTATTTATATTTTTGCGATTTTTTCTAATTTAGTTATGGCCATTTGAAATCTGGTCAAACCCTAATAACCCCGTTGACTAGCTCATAACCCCGCAGAAATGCTCCAAACCCTAGCGTCGACCGTCCGCCGTCGGATCCTACCAAGCGCCAAACACCACCCGTCAGATGTGGGTGAGGGAGTCCTGGACTAAGGGGTCCTCGGGCGTCCGACCTGTTATCCATGGGCCGGACTGATGGGCTGTGAAGACGTGAAGGCCGAAGACTGTACCCGTGTCCGGATTGGACTCTCCTTGGCGTGGAAGGCAAACTTGGCGACCAACTATGAAGATTCCTTCTTATGTAACAGACTCTATGTAAACCCTAGATCCTCCCGGTGTCTATATAAACCAGAGGAGTTAGTCCGGAAAGGATACACTCATTACCATAGTCATACAGGCTAGACTTCTAGGGTTTAGCCATTACGATCTCGTGGTAGATCAACTGTTGTAATACTCATATTCATCAAGATCAATCAAGCAGGAAGTAGGGTATTACCTCCATAGAGAGGGCCCGAACCTGGGTAAACATAGTGTCCCCCGTCTCCTGTTACCATCGACCTTAGGCGCACAGTTCGGGACCCCCTGCCCGAGATCCGCCGGTTTTGACACCGACATTAGTGCTTTCATTGAGAGTTCCACTGTGCCGTCGATGAAAGGTTCGATGGCCCCTTCAATCATCGATAGTGACGCTGTCCAAGGGGAAACCTTCCTCCCCGGACAGATTGTCGTATTCGGCGGCTTCGTACTGCAGGCCAACTCGCTTGGCCATCTGGAGCAGATCGATAGCTACGCCCCTGGCCACCAGGTCAGATTTGGAAGCTTGAACTACGTCGTTGATATCCGTGGAGACTTGATCTTCAATGGATTCGAGACCGCGGCGATCGCTCCCCCTCGCTCCGGTGAACATGACTTAAATCTGTCATCGGACCAGGTCCAGGAGATGGTTCCTGTTGCTGCAACGGCCTTAGAGTCGGAACAGATCGTGCCATTCAAGGCCACAGAGTCCGCGGCGTTGGAGCCGCACACAGACTCGACACCTTACGATATTTGCGTTAGTGGAACTCCGGACTCGTCTCCAGCCATAAGTTCCGAACCACGAACGCCTGCGGACACCGCTGGATCGGTTATCGATTTTTGAATTCAGCGCCGCAGACATCTTCCAGCACTCACCTTTGGGCAATGCGCTAAACTCTTTAAAGAACCTGTCATTGGCGGGAGACTCACAGCCGAGCTATGTCCGGTTCGAACTAGGGGCTGACAACGGAGAATGTTGCTTCCCACCCGCCACCCACTTCATAGCTACCGTCGAGGACTTAACCGACGTGCTGGATTATGACTCCGAAGACATCGACGGTATGGACGACGATGCCGATAAGGAGCAAGGCCAAGACCCGCCATTCACTCACCGTTGGACGACCACCTCTTCATACGATGTGTACATGGTTGACACACCCAAAGAATCTAGCAGTGATGACAAAGAAGATCCAGATGCGAATAAACCTTCTGAGACACAGTCCAAGCGCCGGCGCCCTAAACACCACTCTAAGCCACGCCGCTCAAAAGATGGCAACACTGGCACCGGAGAAAATAGTAATCCAGACGACGCCGAAAACAATGAAGACCCTCTTGGAGTAACATCCGAACAGGAGGAACAAGATAATGAGCAAGCTAACCCTGATAAACAGGACATGCCGAGTGGCCCAGATGACGATAGTTATCGTCCACCCTCCGAGGATGAGGACAACCTCGGCAACGAGGACTTCATCGTGCCTGAGGCACCCCTCGAGCAGGAGCACTTCAAGCGCCAGCTAATAGCCACTGCAAGAAGCCTAAAGAAGAAGCAGCAGCAGCTCCAAGCTGATCAAGACCTGCTCATTGACGGGTGGACCGACGTCTTGGCAGCCGAAGAATACGGCCTCAAGCGCCCAACCAAGAGCTACCCGAAACGGAGACTGCTACCTCAGTTCGATGAGGAGGCGCCGGAGCCCATACCGCCCTCGCGCAATGTGGAGCGACCACCATGTGGTCGTGACAGTGCGGCGGACCGACCGCCCCGCGGTCGGAACAAAGCGACAACCTAGGATGAACAACAACCCGCCCCACCACACAAAAGCAGAGACAAAACAGCTCGGGATTATACATATGACCTTCGGCAAGACCTGGACAAGAGAGCAGGAGACACCAGATCAATCTACGGATCGTGAGGACGTTCTTCGACTCGCGACGACGGCTACCTATTCGGACGTGACAAACCCAGTCACGCCCGGGCCGATAACCGCAGGCGGACTCCATCGGAGGTGCGCCGCAACGCGGCCCGATATAGAGGCGCCACACACCCTCTTTGCTTCACAGACGAAGTAATGAATCATGAATTCCCCGAGGGTTTCAAGCCCGTCAATATTGAATCATACGACGGAACCACCGATCCCGCAGTATGGATCGAGGACTTTATTCTCCACATTCATATGGCCCGTGGGGACGACCTCCACGCTATCAAATACCTCCCATTAAAGCTCAAAGGACCAGCTCGACACTAGTTAAACAGCCTGCCTGAAAATTCCATCGGCAACTGGGAGGACCTGGAAGAAGCTTTTCTTGACAACTTCCAAGGCACTTATGTCCGGCCACTTGACGCCGATGACTTAAGTCACATAGTTCAACAACTTAGAGAGTCCGCCAGAAAATTTTGGACTAGGTTCCTAACCAAAAAGAACCAGATCGTCGACTGTCCGAATGCCGAAGCCATAGCGGCCTTTAAACATAGCATCCGTGACGAATGGCTCGCCCGCCACCTCGGCCAAGAAAAGCCGAGGTCCATGGCAGCTCTCACGACACTTATGACCGCTTCTGCGCAGGAGAGGATTGTTGTCTGGCTCGCAGTACAAACACAGCCAACGAAGCAGGCCCCTCTGAGGCCAAAAATAGCACCGACAAGCTCCGGCGCAACAGACACAAACGCCGAAGCAATGGCGATAACACCGATGACACTACAGTTCACGCCGGATTCAGTGGCTCCAAGTCCGACCAGCAAAAGAAGCCCTATAAAAGGAACGGCGGAGGACCATCCAGCTTGGATCGCATACTCAATCGTCCGTGCCAGATATATGGCACCCCAGACAAACCGGCCAACCATACTAACAGAGATTGCCGGGTCTTTAAGCAAGCCAGCAAGGTAAATAGCGGAAACAAGGAAGGGGAATCACAGAGCAAGGACGATGACGAGGAGCCCCGGCAGCCGAACACTGGGGGGGGGGGCAGAAGAAATTCCCGCCTCAAGTCAAAACAGCGAACATGATATATGCTACACACATCCCCAAAAGGGAGCGCAAGCGCGCACTCAGGGACGTCTATGCGGTAGAGCCAGTCGCCCCAAAATTCAACCCATGGTCGTCATTCCCGATCACCTTTGATCGTCGAGATCATCCAACTTGTACCCGTCATGGCGGTTCGGCCGCATTGGTACTCGACCCAATCATCGATGGATTTCACATGACACGAGTCCTAATGGACGGTGGTAGCAGCCTTAACCTGCTCTATCAGGATACAGTACGCAAAATGGGCATTAATCCCTCGCGAATCAAGCCCACGATAACTACCTTTAAAGGAGTCATACCAGGCGTAGAGGCCCGTTGTACGGGCTCAATCACGCTGGAGGTGGTCTTCGGTTCCCCGGATAACTTCCGAAGCGAAGAGCTAATCTTCGATATCGTCCCCTTCCGCAGCGGCTACCACGCACTGCTCGGACGAACCGCGTTTGCTAGATTCAACGCGGTGCCACATTATGCTTATCTCAGGCTCAAGATGCCCGGTCCACGCGGCGTCATTACAGTAAATGGAAACACGGAACGTTCCCTCCGTACAGAGGAGCACACCGCAGCCCTAGCAACAGAAGTACAGAGCAGCCTTCTCAAGCGGCACCATAATCCGGCCGCCGAGCCCCTGGACATCGTTAAGAAGGTCCGGACTACACTGCAACAGGGCAGCTCGGTTCGCCAAGAGCTGAATTAGTAATTCGGCCTCCGTCCCAGCCCCGATGAGGAAATGGCATTCGTACCGTGCGTACATAACTACGCACTCAAAACCCCATGGGTACTGACGGAGGCATAACTCGCTCGCGATCCACAGTGCGGCTTGACCGACCCTGGGACTCGCACGCCTTTACTTTTCCTTTTCATTTCGGGTTTTTCTCTTTTCGAGATCTATGCGGACGACCCGCGTGCAGAACACACCAAGGAGGCAAGGAGCTCTGGTATACAAGGGAATCCCCAGGTGATCTCGACTAAACGATTGCCATACCTGCTTTACATACCCGCACGCAGCTCGCCCTTGGTTGCGGCATGTTAAATAGCCTTACTTGCTTATCGCACTACTTGCATGAAGTACGCCTCGACGTACTAATTACATCACAATGGTGAGTAAATGGTGGCGTCAGCTTATTACATAATTTTCCTGTTTCCTCACCTTTGTATTTATTACTCATTGCACACGTACACCATGGTACGTATTACTACGCCAGGGGCTTCATTACACCCCGCATTACAGCAGTAAAAGTCCGAACACTTCTACAGTATAGTTCGGCACCCTGAACTTATAGCATTATATGCATCGGCTCCGAATCATGTCTTTGGTCAATAGTTGGGTTGCCCGGCTCCTGTGCTTACTACCTTACGTTCCGCTATATCGGCTAGGGTAGTAAAGGGAGAACTACTGCGATTGTGTCCTGGTTCTTCCGGACGAGCACCTCAGTAGAGAAAGCCGAAAACTGACTGTCATGATGCGGCGAGAGCTGGTCAGCTGTTGGAGAGGTCCCAAATCATTAGAGATTTTTTCCGCTTCTTGCGAAGAATCGGTTCCTCCGATTAGGCGTGTACAACGCCCCTAGTTCGGCCTTCCGAATACCAGGGGCTTCGCCAAACTTTCTTAATTGTCAAACTCCTATGGCTAAGTGAGGGCGGTAAAGGCTGCATAGTCTGATTGCCTTGTTCATTGCGCTAAACACCTCCTTTAAGGACCATAATGTGGAGTAAAGAGTGTTTAGATTTATCCTGAACACCCCCGTACTACCTACGTGGGGAAGAAGCCGACGACTGGTCAACCCTCAGATTTCATAAACGGTAGCACAGGAGGTAAAATGTAAATCGCAAGCATTATAATACATAACATCATTGTTCCATATTACAGGACAGGATAATACAAATGTTCTCATGGGAATATGACATCCTTCGAACATTGCTCCGCCACAAGGCGGGATCCCTCCAGGACACCATCAAAATAGAGCTCGGGTCGACGATGCTCCTTGCCCTCCGGCGGCCCCTCGGTCATCAGCTTCTTGGCATCCAGCTTCGCCCAATGCGTCTTGACGCGGGAAAATGCCATACGCGCACCTTCAATACAGACCGACCGCTTCACGGCTTTGAGCCGCGGACAGGCACTTACAAGCCACTTAACAAGTCCAAAGTAGCTGCTAGGTATAGGCTCGGCAGGCCACAGCCAGACTATCAGGTTCTTCATGGCTAGCTCTGCCGACCTGTGCAGCTCGACCAACTGCTTTAGCTGGTCGTTAAAGGGCACCGGATGTTCGGGTCCAAGATATTGGGACCAGAATAGCTTCTCCGTAGACATCCCTTCTTCGGCTCTATAATGCTCGGCAGCATCTGATATACTGCGCGGCAGATCCGCAAACGGCCTTGGAAAACCCAAATTCGGATAAGTACAAGGAATGCTTCTTCTACATACTTGCTTTGCATGGTGAAAGACTTACCCGCCGCAATCTTCTTGGCCACCTGAATTTCCCGGAGGGCGTTTTGGGCTTCGGCTCGTGCATCCTGTGCGCTCTGGTGGGCCTTCGCCAGTTCGGACTCTTGCGCCTTACAATCGCGCTCCAAGGACTCAAATCTCCTGACCGCGTCCTGGAGCTCTTGCTGCGCCTCGCTAACACGGGCCTCGTGCTTCTCGCGCGCGGCGCATTCCTTGGCCGCTTTGTCCTCGGCGTCGGCTAATGCCTTCTTGAGGGCTGCCACCTCGGTCGTGGCCCCTAATAAAGTTTATGACACTTTAGTCCGGACGGACTATTCATTTTTTATAAAATGTACCCGCAGGTTACTGCATACCTTGGCTATCCTCCAGCTGCTTCTTCACGAGGCCGAGCTCCTCCTCAGCCCGCTCCAGTTTCCGCTTCAGTCCGGAGACCTCCGCAGCATGAGCGGTGGCAGCCTGCAGTGATACCTGCTTATTCACATAGACAACTTATGTTAGACTCCTGCGATATTTATTCTTGATCCTCTGTTCGGCTTTTTCTTCCCGAACACCAAACAGAGCATCAGGGGCTACTGTCTATACTGTGATATTCTTCTTACAACCACATTACTTACCTCAAAGCCCGTTAGAAGGCTAGTGCAGGCTTCGGTCAGCCCGCTTTTGGCGAACTGAACCTTCTCTATTGCCGTGCCCATAAGGGCACGGTGTTCATCCACAATAGAGGCGCCTCGTAGCGCCTCCAGTAGATTATCCGGTGCCTCTGGTTGGACAGAGGTCAACGGCGGAACAGGCACATTCCCTCCCTTTGAGGAATGCCGTTCGCTGGACTCTGGAGCCGCGTGGATCTCCGGAATGGTATCCGGCTGAGGTCCAAAGGGAGCTCGGCCCCGGTCACCAGTCCCCATAGGGGCTTTTTCCCCCATGTGTCCGGCGGCAGAGGAATCATTCTGGGGCGCCACCCCGACGATCTGCGGAAGCTCCCCCCAATCGGGGAAGGTCTTTTGCGACACCGCCTCATCATCACCCTTGGGAGAGACGGAATGAGCAGGTGGCGGAGACATGCTAGCCATCTCCTTTGAGTCTAGCGATCCCTCTGTCGAGGATCGCGGGGAGCCATCGCGTGCCGGACTGCAATGCCAAGGTTTAAGATATATCAATATTACAAACCGGGAAGGCCAGACGTTCTCAGATTCTGGTATTTACGAGGCAGCCCGAGGCTTGGTCCGGCGAGATCGCTCCGGACTGCTATCAAGATCCCACGCGGAGTTATCCGCGAGGGAGCCTTTAACCCACTTAGGCGCTTTCGCCTCCGGATTCATGGGGGCCGCTCTCTTCTTCCTCCCCACTTCAGGTGGGGAGTCGTTTTCTTCTTCCTCTTCGTCGTCGTCGTCAGCGGACGAAGAGGAAGTCTCGTCTTTGGACGTCACGTCTGGAGCGCCTTTTCGGCGAGGGCCCTTCTTGGCCCCTTTGGCCGCCTTCTTGGCCGTCTTCTCTGGCACCTCATAAGGTGCCGGAAAAAGCATTCTCGTCAGTGTTGGGAATTCTTGGTCTTCGGGCAACGGAGCCGGACAGTTAATCTCCTCTGCTACCTTGATCCAGGCCTGAAAACATGGGTAGGAAAGCTTGGGCTTTTTCCCAAAAATATGCTAGTAAAGGGTACACCTTGAAAACATTAAAAGAACTCACCGAGTTAGCCTGGCCTTTTAAGCTAAGCCCGCGATCTTCGGTCATGGGCGGTGGCGTCTCGCCGGCCTTGAAGAGCACTTTCCAGATTTCTTCGTGCGTCGTGCTGAAGAGCTCTAGTAGCGTCCGGTGCTTGGCCGGATCCTACTCCCACAGATAGGAAGTCCGGCGTTGGCATGGAAGGACCCAACGAATGAGCATGACCTGGACCACGTTGACAAGCTTGATCTTCCTGTCTATCATGTTCTGGACGCACGTCTGGAGCCCAGTCAGCTCGTCTGAGGGACCCCAGGTTAGGCCCCTCTCTTGCCAGGCGGTGAGCCGCATCGGGATTCCGGATCGGAATTCGGGGGCCGCCGCCCAGTTGGCGTCGCGCGGCTCGGTGATGTAGAACCACCCCGATTGCCACCCCTTCACCGTCTCCGTGAATGAGCCTTCGGGCCAGGTAACGTTGGGCATCTTGCCCACCATGGCGCCTCCGCACTCTGCTTGTTGGCCGCTCACCACCTTCGGCTTCACATTGAAAGTCTTCAGCCACAGGCCGAAATGAGGTGGAATGCGGAGAAAGGCCTCGCACACGACAATGAATGCCGTGATGTTGAGAATAAAATTGGGGGCTAGGTCATGGAAGTCTAGCCCGTAGTAAAACATCAGTCCACTGACAAAGGGGTGAAGAGGGAAGCCCAGCCCGTGGACGAAATGTGTAAGAAACACAACCCTCTCGTGGGGCTCTGGAGTAGGGACGATCTGTCCCTTGGCCGGGAGTCTGTGAGCGATCTCCTTGGCCAGATATCCGGCCTCCCGGAGCTCCTTGATATCCCTCTTCTTGACGGAGGAGGCCATCCACTTGCCTCCAGCTCCGGATCCGGACATCTTTGGAGTGCTTTCTCGGACGAGGGAAAAGCTAAAGCTTGGGCGCTGGAGCTCAGGGATGGAAGGGCTGAGGAGGAGCCGAGGTGTGGGTGAAGAAAGGGAATCCTTATCCCCTTATAAAAGCCATGAATATCAAGCGCCTCCCCACCCGCCTTAAACTCGCCTATTCCCAAGGGCCGTGCAAATGGCACGGTTGGGTCACCCACGCCTGCATTGATGAGAATCCCGCAATAAGGGGACACGATCTCTGCTTCGACAAGACATGCCAATGACAACCGCGTCTCGAAACATGGAGCGGCAGACGAAAAACGGTTCGAAACTATGACTGGACATAAGTGATGTCATGTTGTAAAAAGCTGTCAGAAGATTAGACTCGTGCAAGTATTATATTCTCTCTGTGGTTGTGTGTGGTATGCGTTACATGTCTGGATACTATCATTGTGTCCGAAGACTATCTTGGAGTTCGGAAAAAGGGGAACCCGCCTTGCAATGCCGAAGACAATCTGCGTGCCGGACTCCTCGTCATTGAAGCCAGGTTCAGGGGCTACTAAGGGAGTCCTGGACTAAGGGGTCCTCGGGCGTCCGACCTGTTATCCATGGGACGGACTGATGGGCTGTGAAGACGTGAAGGCCGAAGACTGTACCCGTGTCCGGATTGGACTCTCCTTGGCGTGGAAGGCAAGCTTGGCGACCGACTATGAAGATTCCTTCTTATGTAACCGACTCTATGTAAACCCTAGATCCTCCCGGTGTCTATATAAACCGGAGGAGTTAGTCCGAAAAGGATACACTCATTACCATAGTCATACAGGCTAGACTTCTAGGGTTTAGCCATTATGATCTCGTGGTAGATCAGCTCTTGTAATACTCATATTCATCAAGATCAATCAAGCAGGAAGTAGGATATTACCTCCATAGAGAGGGCCCGAACCTGGGTAAACATTGTGTCCCCCGTCTCCTGTTACCATCGACCTTAGGCGCACAGTTCGGGACCCCCTACCCGAGATCCGCCGGTTTTGACACCGACAGTGGGGGCAGGCATGCGCGATCCGCGCGACGCTGGTTTTGCATCCTGATTGGCTACTGCACTGTCCTTCTCGGGTTTTTACGATCTGCCCCACTTTACATATGAAATTGTATTTTTCGCACATGACCACCACATGTCAGTGTTATGAGTTGGTTCAAATATTCAAACTGCAAAATACAATGTGGCAAATCGTCAATATAGCTTCCCCTTCTCCTCTTCTCCATCTGACAGACAAAGGCATCAAGCAAATCTTGAGCAGTTCCTCTGTTTCTTTCCCCATCTTCTTGTTCTTCTTCCTCTCGAGCAATTCGTCTGTTTCTTCCTCTCCGGCGATATGTCGACCTCCTCGTCAGCCCCCCATTCCACGTGGCCGGTGTATGGTCCAGTGCCGATGACTCGATGCACTGACTGCCCACGGACTGCGCCACTGAAGCGGTTGACTTCGAAGGAGGAGAAGAATGGGAACTTTGGGCGCGAGTTTGTCAAATGCGAGAGCAAGCCGGAGGGGCAGGTTAGATCTGAGTTTTCCTCGCATCCTTTATCTCTAATTTCTCAAAAAATCTGTCAGATTTGGGATTTAGGTTACATGATTTCGTTTTCAGATCGTGAAGCAATGCCACCATTTCGAGTGGATGGATGATTACATCCAGAGGCTTCAAGGGTTGGGCTTGCTGGATTCGAGGGGGAATGCAATCCGCGAGTTCAATCTGCCCCATGACAGTGCTGCTCCGGCAGCAGCAGGGCGTCCGGAATACCCGACGGTGGTAGATGTCGAACTGAAGATGGAATTGAAGAAGATGAACAAGAACTTCAAGCAGCTGATTGAGTTGAAGAAGCAATCCAATTCTGATAGCTTTAGGAATACTTGCTCTAGGAACTTTTTACTTGATGGCCATCTCTCGTTAGAGATGTTTGTCTACTGTTGTTGCCACTGTTTAGCAATCCAAGTCTGTTTATCTCAAATGCAACTCTGTTTAGTGCAACTGTCGATCTCTGAATGTATGCAGTTTACTGTTATGTTTCGACACTTTCATTTTTGGCAGAAGACAACTACCAGTTCAGTGATAGGATTATTTTGTTAGCTAATAACCTCGAGTGTTGGATCATACCCTAGTTCGTCAGATGACAACAAGCAGTACTTGAGCAGCACAAGGGATATACATCAAGTTCATCTCTTCTCTCTCGCACTTCCCAAACTTTTGTCCTCGAGTTCGTCAGTTCTGCTAGAAAAAAACCTAGTTCGCGCGCCCAAAGAGAATCAAGCTGCAATAGGCCCACAAAGGATAAATGAGGCCCAGAAACAAGCGATGTTTCTTTTTTTGTTTAGGAACGATTGCTTTGTTCTTTTTTGTTTCTGATTGATTTTTTCATTAATTTGATTGCCCAATCTCTTCTATTTCATTGAGGAATTTTTTGGCTTTCCTTTATGGGCCCCTTCATTTTTTATTTGATTTCTCTTCACCGTATGTGCTTTTGTTTTGCTTGCTCACAACCTGGCTTAGTTTGGCGGTGAAGTAATTTTAGAATCAAAGTATTTGCAAACCGCAGTATTATTATGCCTAGCGAACCAATACTTCAGTATTGGAAAAAGAGGTCCAACCCTCTTTTTTATATACTTCAAAAATAGTGTAGTTTTCTAGATATTAAAGTATATAAAACTACACTTTTGACTAAAGCCAAACATCTCAAAGTATTTGATACTTCAATATTTCTGGAAACCAAAGTATTCTTGGAATACCTAAAAAATACAGAGCTCCCAAACCAAAGCCGTGTACAATATGTTCTTATTTTTAGAAGGCATCTATAAACACATCATTTTTAGTTAGTTTGGTTAATTTTGCCCACGTCAATTAGTCGTGTCTAAACTTGGGACAAACAAAATACAAATATAACAAAGCATTAATATAACACACATAACTTAACTTAGATAGGGTTGCTAGGGCAACACAAGTTCTTACATATAACACGACACCGGTAGATAATTAACCTTACATAGGTAGGGTAGCTAGCTAGGGCAACACACACACCAAACTCACACTACATAGTAGATAGGGTAGCTAGGGCAACACCGCCATGTCTTCACCATCGTCTTCACCTTAACCGCCGGCTTCACCGTCTTCTTCACTGCCGGCTTCAGTACTGCTCCTCCTCAAGGCCGTTCTCGCCGAGGTAGTACGGGAGGCTGTGCATGCGGTTGCGAGCGGGGAAGACGCTCTCGAAGTCGGTGAAGATGTTATAGGTGGTGAATGCGATGAACTCGCACCCACACAAATACACCTTGCCGAGCAGGTAGTAGGCATCGAACCTGTTGGTGAAGTGGGCGACGAGCCCTACCACTGGAGCGTTGGCGTGGGGACGCTGCTCCACGAGGTTGAACATGGGCGGCGAGCCCGCCGGGAGGTGGTTGAAGCCCGCACAGAGGAACCCCCGTGCAAGCTCAGTGCTACCCCTCCAGCGTGAGAACGCCCACACGCGGAGCGATGCCTCGACGACGACGTTGGCGGGGTACCGCCGTTCCGGCACGGTGGGCGGCTCTTGGAACGTCGGCCCGTTGTACTGCATCTTGCTCGCTTCGCTGAGTGTTTGCTTTGGATTTTGGGGGAAGAAGAGAAGGGGGAGGCGCAGATGGATCTATAGAAGAAGAGGTAATGAAGGGCGGTTTAAATAGCCGGGGGAGACGAAGAGGGTACACACGGAAACGGCGTAGATCGTGACTCAGTGCGTGCGTGAACCGATGCGATCATCAATGTGTGGACGTGAATCGATGCGAGCGTGCTCTGCGTGCTCTGCGTTGGCGGCTGCCTGCCTCCCCCTTCTGCGTGCTCTGCGTGAATCGATGCCACAACTGAATCGAGCGGCAGCCGTGCGGCGTGAACCGATGCCTCGACATATGGACGCGAGCGTGCAGCCTTCCCCTTCTGCCACCGGCACGTATGCCTGCAACGCGTGAAACGACGCTGCGGAGCGACTGAATCCACTGGCAACCGTGCGGCACGGATCGATGCGTGCGTATCGGCGTGCATGCATGCGATTAGGTCTAGGTCACTAGATGCGTGCGTGGCGGCATTCGCATGCATAGCAGGCTGCATCGATGCCAAAGTCGGGCATGCATAGCAGGCTGCATCCATCGATAGCAGGCTTTTTTAATTTATTACCAACAAACTAACGGGCCCGTCCTATGAACACAAACACGGCCCAACCAGCGAAGCCATAGCCACAGTCAACAGAGTCCAACATGGCCCCACAAGTCAGTTAACGGCCAAGACGGCAAACGTCTGCTATGAACATTTGTGAGAGTTTCAGCTAAGGGAGTGGGGAAAAGTGAGCAAAAGTTTGGAGCGTGGGGAAAACTGAGCACAACTAAGGAATTGGGGGGACAGATGGAATAAGCCCTTTATATTTCGATGGTTAAATACATTGTATTATACTATTGCCATCAAATGTTTGTACTGAAGCGTAGTCTACTTTATTTTGGTTCTTCAAATTTAGCAGGATAACGTATTAATAACTTAAGTATTTATTGCCTGGAGAAATCAAATTACTCAAATACCGAGGTGTTACAATTTGTAAAGTAAACGAAGACGTATGAAATATTGCAAATTAAATTTCAGAAAAGAAAAAACAGTCCTAAGTTATCTACCATATCGCGCAGACTCGTAAGCAACTAAGTAAATGTTTTTTACGGAAACAGCACGACTCTGCTGCATATTATTATTATTATTATTATTATTATTATTATTATTATTATTTTTATAAAAAAAGAACTAAGTAAATGCCTCTCTTAATGTTGTCTACGCTACTAAGCGGGAAGTTGCATTGTACACAACTTTGGCATAATTGATCCACAAACTCTATAATACTAGTATACACTACTACAAAACGAGCTAGTAGTGGTGGGTGACAAGTATACGCCCGCCACCGAAATATTTGGCCCACGACTAACATGGTAAGAATTTACTAGTGGAGGGCGGCATTCTTTGCCCGCCAGTGCAGATCCAATACCTGTTGTCAGCCCTGTTTTGTACCCACCACTGTTGTCTGGCCGTAATAGCGGTGGCATGTACCTATCGGTGCCCGCCAATAACGTGACCCCACCTATAAACCTTTTCCCAGTAGTGATAGCATTGTAATCTGTTAGGAGCATTCACCACTATAATAGAATAAGAGCCAAGGATCAAGCACCTAAAAATCATCAAACTCCATACTCTCATACTTACAAATAGGTTGTTTTAGTATACATGAACAAGGCTGAACCTTTAGATGTGAACTAAAATGACCACCAAGTAGCAATCAATGATGGCTTCACTAGTTCAATCTGTAAGGCGGTATGAAAGTTGATCTCTATACATATTTCTCGGGGTGGTCGCATCCTTGAATTCTGGTACATTGGTCACTCTTAACATCACCAGAAATATGAAAATGATTGAAAAAACTTATAGTATCTCCTATAAGGTAATATCTACAGTATTGTACGGTCTCGAAGATACTAATTTTATTCAACAAGAACAATGAGAAACATTGTAGAGTAGCAATCGTTTTATGACCATGTTTAAAGTGGCAATTTATCATACCCCAACAAACACACCACTGATTATATCGAATTGATCCGATCATGTGAGGTAGCTCACGGGAACATGGTATTGAAGATTCAAAAGAGGGAGAATCATCTAGCTACTACTATGGACCCTAAGGTCCCAACAGAACTAGTCACACATAGTCATGGAGGCAGCCAGGTTGATGAAGAAGCCTCCTGCAGAACCCCCGAATGGGCCTCCAGATTAGATATTTGCTAAAAAGGAAATTGCTGCGGTGGAAAAATTCTTCTAAAAGTAAGAGGTTTTGATATTTGTAGGATTTTATGGCGGTTGAATCAATATAAGGTGGTGCAGGTAGGTCCCCGCACGCCCTGGTGGCAGCCACCTGGCCGTGTGCTCCCCCCCCCCCCCCCCCACCTCTGGCTCCTCTCGTTCCTTCCCGAAGCTTGATGGTTCCTTTGTTGCCCAAAAAAATCGTGCTAAATTGGCACTGTTTTTTGAGATTCCAAGATATTGATAAAGCATGCAGAAAACAGAAACTCACACTGGGCACTAGATTAATAGGTTAGTCTATAAAAATAACTAGTAGAATGCCCGTGCGTTGCCACGGGCATCTGAAATATCTTGCCATAACGCATGCTAAATTTTACACACTAATGTCAGTTGATATTTTTAAAACATCATCCAAATCCATCACTTCTTATCTCCGACGAACAAAAGTGAATAATTTTATACTACATTATATAGGTATATATTGTATAGTATATAAAAACAAATTTGAGACTAACACAACTGATTTTATTTGCAAAAAAATGGGTATCCGAAATTACATACAAATATATAAACATATATAAATGATATTTTATATTAATAAACATGAGAGAAAATAAATTATTTTTCACATACCTAGTTTTTTAGCTTATCACCTCAGCCACTCTCTCACCGCACGCACCCCTCCCTCTCTCACCCTCCCACTCCTTCTCTCCGCCGCGACGTCGCCCCCGCCGTCCCTCTCCGCCATGATGTCCTAGTCGCCACATCTCCCCCTGGCATGTCCCTGCCTCCTCCCCTCCATTCTCACCATCCCCTCCCCTCCATGCTCACCGGCGCCTCCCAACCCCTCCATTGGGATCTCGCCCACCTTCTCCACTCCCCGCCACATGTCCGGGTGAGCAGCCGGATCCGACCGCCGTCAAGCTGTGCCGTTGATCTGGCCATCCCAGGCGGATTTCCGGTGCCAACAACGACTTCCAGGACGATTTGTACATCAGGCGAGCCGCACCATCGATCTGCCATCCTAGGCCGATATCTGGTGCCGAGGACGTCGCATTCCCCCTCCAAGCTGCACGGCGACAGGGCTCTTCCGCCATCCACTAACTGTCGCTCGCCGCTCCGAGCAGTAGGCGCCAACACTGAGAGAGTCTGGCTGGGCCTCCACTCCAGCAGACAGGTTCACACAAATTTCTTGCAATAGATTAAATGCTTACAATTATGCGCAAAAAAAAAAAGATTAAATGCTTACAATATTGTTTTTCAAGTAGGCATTAGTTTGTTAGCTTATGCTCATGCGTTGCCATGGGTTAAAACTTCAAATTATGCAAACATTTGATTGTGTTGTCGATAAGAAAAGTAAGATACATATGTACACTATTTGTTGTTGGTAAATCTCTCATTCTTCAACACCAACGCAACAAGAATACAAACATTGGTCTATTAGTGATCCCCGCCTCTCCAACCATTAAAATACCGCTCCTTGTTATCTTGGTTTTTTACGTTCCTTACCAAATCTGGTGGTGTTCTGTCGGATCTTGCACATCCACTCCCGTCCGCTCGTCTCCGACCAGTGAGAGGCATTGCCGCATTGGTAGTTGGTCACGTTCTGGCTAACTGTCTGGTCGTCGGCCGCGATGGGTTTCATCCCTGGTGGTTGATGCGTGTTCCCCATATGGCCCCTTCTCTTTGGCCTGGGTGACGGCCGACCCGGTGGTGTTGGGTCGGTGGCATGTTCCCCATATGGCCCTTCCCCTTTGGCTGGGGTGACGACCGGTCCAGTGGTGTTGGGCTGGTGGCCTCAGTGTTCGGCGACATTGCGCCCAGGCCCATGCAAGTGTTGTTGTATCAAGGCTGTTGGTTGTCTCTTCTCCGTGGTGTCGTGCTTTAGTCTTTGTTGTCGTTCTAATGATAGTTATTTCCTGGGACTGTGTTTTTTGGCTCTTACAGCAGATTGTTCTCGCTGTCATGCGTTGTGTGGTGCTCTTGTCATGTGTCTCTTGTATGGTTTGTGTCTTTCTTTGGCGTCGTATCTTCCTTAATGGAAGAGCATACAACTCCTTGTATGGTTAGAAAAATAATCAAGCACTAAATAATAAGTTCATTGAATTGTTGCTTTCCACAAATATATTGATAGCCCGTTAAAGTTGCTACAGTCTACAGTCAAATACATGGTCTCCTATTGTGGTCATATAGTAAACAATCTGCATGTCTCTCAATCTCTCTCTTTCTTTGTATAAGTAGGAACACCTAAAGAAACAGTAGAAATCTCCACAAATCAACAAACACTTCTTAGTTTGGTGTGCTGTTGAACGTCCAAATATTTAAGGGCTGCAAGGTCATGTGCCCTCTCAGCAAAATTAATTGTTTCATTTTATATAAAAAAGCAGTAGAATTTAAATGCACAAACCCTACAAAAAAAGAGAAACGCTTCACAGGATAGAGCGTCAATAATAAAATTACACACCATGCTTGTTTGCCATTGCGCTTGGGCCTCTCGACCTGTCTTTGTGTTGTCCCAGAGGTGCGCTTCCTACTTGCCGTTCCACTTGAGCATTAGGGAGCGGCAAGGAAAACCAGACCTATCTATGAACACAAGCATCGAGTCAACAAGACACAAGGAAAACCAGCCCTAGCTTTGAACAGTAACAACGACTTTTTGCCCACCTCATGACGCCATGGTACCACGGCGAGCAGGGTGCCGCATACTTTTGCATGGCCTATGCCACCAGCGCCCCTCTTTCCCTCCTCAAGGACGCCTATGCCAGCATCATAATTAACGACACCCTTGAATGCAGAGAATTGCTTAATCAGAAGACCAAACGAAGTGTGCTGCTAGAATAATAAAACAACCAGTTTAAGCAAAATTAACACCTGCCTGGAAATTAGGTGCACAAAGAGAATCCAGGTACACATTGAGGAAGTTCAAGATACAAATATATATAAGATTCCAGACCAATCTTGCTGTATTAACTTTTTTACGAAAGTGAGAAAATTTTCTTGTTAGTCATACCAAGAAAACAACGCCGGTGTACCAATGAAGAAAGACTGAAACAAACATGCCTGATTCCTCTTAAAAGAAGCTAAGGAGAAATAAGAACCTTAGGTTGGTGTTCAGACTTCGGTATTGGCCTTATGTGCACATTTGCAAGTAACAATATATGATGTTCTCTCGCAAAAAAATAAAAAATATATGTTCCCTTTGGTTGGATACTTTTTATTTCTACCAAGATTGAGTCAAAATTAGATGATGTGTAGATTCAGGGTAAACTACATGTAAACATGCAGTAAATCACCATCTTTCCAAAACATAGCCTGATGCGAATAAAAAATATCTTTATCAGTCTTCTTCTCAGGCTACACGTAAACCTTCCCTAGTAGTCCAAAGAGATACCCTCAACCACCTTTACAATGAAAGTTTATAGTACTATAGTCAATCAAGCCAGTTTATTGGAATTGAATAAGCAGAATTTGCACAAGATTTACTGAGATTACCAGTATAATTTTCTTTGAATGCCCGCAAGGTTGAAACAATTCTATCGAACAAAAAGCATTTCAAATAATATGATCACAATGTAATTGTGTATTAACCTATGCCAATATGGTAAAAAATGAGGCCTACAAAACAAACTATAATGGCAAAGTATAAGTTAGCAACTTAGCATAGTTCCCAAAATTACCGTGTAAGGCCAAAGCTTTAATCGTTACCCTGTGCATGGAGGCCCTCTACTATCATTAGAACAATTAATGCTTGGAAGGATTGTCGTATACTTTCCTACAGAACAATAAAAAATATTTATGTTGCAAAGAAATAATTCATTTGGAAAATAACTCATACTCTGAGATATGAGTATTAGAAATAAACCAGCACCTAGGATTACAGTGTTGTAGATTGTGATCTAGTGATGAATATGTGTTGATAGATCAGCGTCCAAGGGAAGTTGTGTGATTTGTATGCCTTCAGAAACCATTATATCAACATACATAGGATTACAATTATTTCTCAAACAGAGAAAAGGAAATTAAACCGTTGTTATGGTACCAGACTGCCAGTACATCCGGCAGTACCCATTGACAAACAACATATGCGACGCCACATCCAGCGCAGCAAGCACTCATGCCACTACAGTGTCGCAACCTTGGCAAACCAACGACCATGAACATGAGATCCATATTATCCGGCATGGCTCTGGTGAGCGCCAGTGACGAGAGTGGGGGGTGCGGCAGCACAATGCAGAGGACACAGAGCTTGGAGGGATTGAGGAAGGCCTCACCATCGGTGGAAAAGTCAGGCGTCGCGGCTGGGGTCGATGCAGCAGCGGGGCAGGCGATAGGGAGGCGCATCGTCTGGGGGATTGTATCGGGAGGAGGAGGGATGGGGGTGTTCGTGAGTTGGTCTTTTTTTTTATCAGCGACTATTTTTTTTCCTAGTTTGAACGAATCGAGAAAAGGTAGAGCCACTCAGGATGGTTCTTTCCTGATTTACGGGATCTCCCCCCAAAGCTTTAATCGTTACCCTGTGCGTGGAGGCCCTCTACTATCATTAGTACATTTAATGCTTGGAAGGATTGTCGTATACTTTCCTACAGAATAATAGAAAATATTTATGTTGCACAGAAATAATTCATTTGGAAAATAACTCATACTCTGAGATATGAGTATTAGAAATAAACCAGCACCTAGGACTACAATGTTGTAGATTGTGATCTGGTGATGAATATGTGTTGATAGATCAGCGTCCAAGGGAAGTTGTGTGATTTGTATGCCTTCAGAAACCATTATATCAAGATACCTAGGATTACAATTATTTTCCAAACAGAGAAAAGGAGATTAAACCATTGTTATGGTCCCAGACTCCCAGTACATCCGGCAGTACCCATTGACAAACAACATATGCGACACCACCTCCAGCGCAGCGAGCACTCATGTCACTACTGTGTCGCAACCTTGGCAAACCAATCACCATGAACACGAGATCCATATTATCTGGCACGGCTCTGGTGACCGCCGGCGACGAGAGTGGGGGGTGCGACAACACAATGCGGAGGACACAGAGCTTGGAGGGATTGAGGAAGGCCTCACCGTCGGCGGAAAAGTCGGGCGTCAGAGCTGGGGTCGATGCAGCAGCGCGGCAGGCGATAGGGGAGGCGCAACGTCTGGGGGATTGGATTGGGAGGAGGAGGGATGGGGGCGTTCATGAGTTGGTCTTTTGTTTTTATCGGCGACTATTTTTTTCCTAATTTGAACGAATCGAGAAAAGGCAGAGCCACTCAGGATGGTTCTTTCCTGATTTACGGGATCTTCCCCCAATATCTACGGAAGAGAGGGGTATGTGCATGTGTTTCTTTGTTGATTTTCTTCCATGCGAGAGCGAGGTGGAGGCAGGTGCTTTATTTGGAAAAATATCAGTGCGGATGTCTCTCCATCGATGGGGAGGGGGTCGATCGATGGGGAAATGAACGAAACCAACTTTAGGAGTTGAGATAATACTTTCACAATAAGATTTGTTTGTCATGTTTTACTTGTTAATTTCCTTAAAACCATTTTTGTTTCCCAAAACAAATTGCATTAATGAGAGAGATCAGTTGATTTTGATAAGTTAGGAACGTTAGATCCATGCTCTTTTGTACATTAGGAAGGTGTTCGTTTTTTGAAAGAAAAAAGGGGAGAGAAAAATAAACCAGTAGATTAGAAAACCAGTAGGAGGTGGGACGAAGAAAAACCGGACACCAGGCTACCAAGTGCTCCATTAGGAGTAGAGGTCAGATATATGCAGTCTGGATGAACACCAAATCTGTTTGACTAATCATTTGTCACCAAATCTAGCTAGGATAATTTTTCTGATGTGATCTGCTTCAGGGTATTATAATAAAAGAATTACATTTATATAAATATAAATTAGTACTATCATTGTTTACATTTGCAACTAAGACATCTCTAGCATAAGACATAGAGGTAGGAAATGTATAACCGTGTTGCATAAAAAGCAAAACACATAGCGCCATATGAATAGTATAGTAGGATCCCAAGCTTGTAACTGTACAATTACGAAACTATTTCATGCAAGCAATTGATAACCCTCACATGAAGTTATCACAATAAAACCGAGTTTCAAAACTTCACACCATGGCCATAGTTAGCACCTATAGTTCTTGCAGAACTACACACAGTACAGCTGATTGTCTAGATTTCAGAATTGAACATTCAATAAGTGAGTAAGATTTATAAACTCCTCTGTCAAATGAGTTGCAGAAAACAGCAGACTGCAGTGCTCTACAACATAAACCAGCTTCACGACACAAACCATACAATCCCCGGATTCATACCAGTCCTTACGAAACCCTCGCTTAATGGCCAAATTAACTCACGTGTGTATTTGAGTAATTCGGATTAAAAGAAAATATTCACTAAATACCCCTGATTCCAACTCATTGAGCAATCTAAAAGGTCCTAGAATTAACAGGCTTCAATTGACTTGTTATGGTTAACGAATTCCCCCTAAGATCTGAACCCTAGCATCACCATGTAAATAGATTGAGATGGCAAACTCATACGGGGACAGATCCGAGACATGGGCAGTAGCAGTAGCGTACCGGCATGCGCTGAGATTTCCGTGCATCGGAATTAACCAGAGTGCCAGACACGTTAGGCCGCCGTCCCGTCCGCGGAAGGTGGGCTTGCCGGCGGCGTCGGGTGATCGCGTGAGTGAGCCAACCACAAAGCTCGAATCTCTGTTGGGTCACATCGAGCGCCTTAGTGCCCTGGAGAAAGTGCCGACTGCCGCTCGTGGAGCGCATCGACGTCATAGAACTATAGAAAAAGCGGTGTACAACAGGATACATCAGGCAGAGTGCTGACCTTGCCATTGATGGAACACCGCCGTATGCCCGGTCCAACACGGCCTACGTCACCTTGACCATGCCGACTTCGCACCACCACCATGGCAGAACACATGCCTCGACGAGGTGCTCCATGGCCGCTGTCCTGGATGCCAGGGAGACCGCGGCAGACCACATGCCTCGATGAGGTGCACCAAGCTTCTATTCGGAAGCAACTGGGCTGATGCGGTCATGTAATGTTCGCGCGCCAGACAGCGCCGCTACCAGCCCAACCACCCGGAGGAGCAGCGTCGGGGCGAGGCCTACTGCACGCTCCACCCTAGGATCCGCAACACGAACGTGGGCGCGTGCTTATCTTGGCAAGGCAACTAGTACCATGAAATTTAAGTAGTGGGCCTCTCTCGTCACCGCCCGAAGTCGAGGTGGATGCCGACGAGCCTGCCCTCGATGACTTGCCCTCACCGCATGCTACACGACCACTCCGCCTTGTCACATCGCTGCCACCTCCTCGCCACCATAGCTGCCATCACGAGTAGAAAACAAGGCTTTGGTCACAGGGCAGTATTCACATTAGTCCCGGTTCAGTCACGAACCGGGACTAATGTGAGCATTCGTCCCGGTTCGTGCGGCTAAGGCATTAGTCCCGGTTCACCTGGGCCCTTTAGTGCCGGTTGGTGCCACGAACCGGGACTAAAGGGTGCGATGCCCATTAGTCCCGGTTGGTGGCACCAACTGGGACTAAAGGTTAGACCTTTAGTCCCGGTTGGTACCACCAACCGGTACTAATGGGCTTTGAGGCATTAGTACCGGTTCATGGCACGAACCAGTACTAAAGGTCCCATTTTCAAACTCTATACCCCCTGACCGCCTTTTCAGTTTAAAAAAAAAAGAAAATGATGGAAATGTCAAAAAAATAAAATAAAATAAGTTTCCCATGTGATATGTGGTCTAGTTGTTGGGAAAATTAACAAATATGAATTTCGACTTTATTTGCAAAATCTCTCTGGAATTTGTAAAATGGGCATAACTTTTGCATACGAACTCGGATGAAAAAGTTTTTTATATGAAAAATCATCTACTCGAAAAGTTACATCCGAATTTAATCGGGGGAACCCCGTTAAACATTTTCAAAATCCTCAAAAACCTAACAGAAAAAAAGTTACGGGGCTTTTAAGATCTAGAGTGGAAAAAATCGAAATATTTTCAAACTGTGGTCAAACTATGGTCAAACAATGGTCAAACTAATTATTCTAGAATATTAGTGTTACTAAATAATTATTTCAGTTATTTTGAATTTTGGTCAAATCTGGTCAAACTGTGGTCAAACAATGGTCAAACAGTGGTCAAACTAATTATTCAAGAAATATTAGTGTTACTAAATAATTATTGTTTTTTAAAACAATAGTTTCAAACTCAAACAGTGAAATGTGTCACTTCATGCTCAAGCAAAATTCCTGAGGGTTAATAGGATTGACATCTTACTATTGTCAGGAAAACAACAAGTGCAGACTTGGAAACGAGGGAGAATAGAACCCGGAAGTTAAGCGTGCTCAGGCTGGGGGAGTGGGAGGATGGGTGACCGTTCGGGAAGTTAGATGATTTGGAATGATGAGGGGTGAGTAGAGATTAGAGGATAAATTGAGCAGTGATGATTAGAGATTAGAGGTTAAAATAATTCAGAAATTTGAAAATAAAAAAAAATTCAAATAAAAATTTTTAAAAAAAAATCATAAAATTTCCTTTAGTCCCGGTTGGTGGTTGGACTAAAGGTGGAGCTCCACGTGGCCGCGGCCTTTAGTCCCGGTTCGTGTAAGAACCGGGACTAAAGGGGAGAGGCATTAGTAACGACCCTTTAGTCCCGGTTCAAAAATCGGGACAAAAGCCGGGACTAAAGGGCCTTACCAACCGGGACAAAAGCCCCTTTTTCTACTAGTTCATCCTCGGCCATCGACGGGCATCCAACCAATCTGCTCCGATGCGAGGTAGATAGAGATGGAGCATCATCATGGCTAGAGTTTCAGAAAAAAAGAAACACGAAGGGGTGGGCTCTAGAAAAGTTGGGATCACTACACCCGGAAACAAATCGCAATTGTTGAGCCAGATGGGATACGAGGGAAAATCTCCGCTGATGCGAGAGAGATTGAGATGGAGCATTGTGGCTAGAGTTAAAAAAAGAAAAGGAAAGGGGTGGGCTTTAGGAAAGTTAGGGTCGCTACATATGGAAACAAATCGCAATATTTGAGTTGGATGGGATACGACGGAATTAGCGGCGGAACATATCGGTGAGGGTGAGGCTTCGTTAGATGGAGCGAACGAACGAAACGACGTACAGACTCCTCCATTAGGAATAGAGAAGATAAGCGCGTCTAGTGCGGGTTCGAAGGAGCTAAGTATAGAAGGGGATCGGTGGGAAAAATAAATCGGAGAGATAGGTGATTTGTTTGGAAGCTAAGTATGGTATTATTTCTGAATTCTTAGTTACCAAATATTTACATGATTGAATTCAATTTTAGTTCGCTGAACCCTGCCAAAGCAAGCACGAATAAATGGGAAGAGAATCGGACGCGGTTCGGTTTTAGTTGTGAAGGAGAAAAAAATAAAGTGGGAGAGATGATGGGAGGGGGACGAAAGAAACCAGCGAAAATAAACCATGGATGATATTCACCAACTCAGACATTAGGAGTAGAGATAGAAAATGCTATAAAATATATAAAAATAATAATATAATAGCATGAAAATAAAAAAAATTATAAATACATTTGAGACATATCTAAGACGCGGTGAGAGAAGTAAGGATATATGAGTGGAGGGAGCCAAATGTAACTGGCCTAAGGAAAAGACCCAAACGCCCATTGATCCTACCTGGGGTGGCCGATGAAGAAGACCAAAACAATCCGACATGGAGCGAACGATGCTGACAGTCGACACCGACTTGAGAGGCGATACTGCGGACGCAACTGAGCACCTGGTTGGCCCAAGCAAACCAGCCACGAAGCCACTGACGCGAGGTCTAACCGGGCAGGCACTCGCGCGAGACCGGCTAGTGCGACCGACTTGGCCCGGCTGGTCCAACCCAACCATCCAAGCAGCAAGTGTAAGCAGCGCGCTAGCTGGGGCAAACGGCACATCGCATGCCCCAACTGTAGCGACCAAACTAGCCTGGTGGAGGCGAAGACAACGACATGCACGTGCGGTTATCCTCTTGCGTGTGGGCGCGACACAAGCAACCACACGTCGTGGCCCCAATAGAGCCTGTGGTCCACCCATCATGGACCATCGAGTCGGGACACCTTGATAGACATGGAGGGCTTGGGAGTCACATGAGCAGGCACAGGAGAGCACACTGTACGTCTCAGCTGTAGCGACTAAACCATCAAGCAATGGCGAAGAGGCCGACAAGAGGGTCCGGCAAGACCATCCCGCACGGGCACGGGCGCGACGTGAGACGCCGCATGATAGTGGCCCCGGGCATGCGCTCGTGCTCCACTTGTCTTGGATCGTCCAGGTGGGGCACCCGTGTCCAAGCCGTTCACGCCAAAGTCTACTAGATGACGGTCTCGGTCCACCCGTACACGTACCGAGTGTAGCGATCACGCGCCCTTGGTCTACTCGTCATGGACATGCGCTCACTATAGCGATTGCGTGCCCTCGGTCCGCCCGCCATCGATCTTCCAGCTGGGTCACTTGGGTGCGAGCCGTGGGGTCAGATCAAACAGCTCACCTCATCCCTGAGAAGCTTCCGTCGCAATCTACCCAGCAACAGATGACTGGGAGGCTTTCTTCGCCCGACCGTAGAGATCATGCGCCCTGGTTCCACATGTCATGGACACACGCCGACTATAGCGATCACACACCCTCGGGCCACCCGTCATCGAGCTTCCAGCTGGGACGCCCGGTTGCGAGCTGTCCGGGCAGATCGGATGGCCTGGAGCCGCCCCGCGAGGCTCCCGCCGCAAGCCAATTGACAATGGACGGACATGAGCCTCTCCTCGCCCTCGAAAAGCGTAGGAAGGCGCGAACTCCAGCATCATTTATAGGAATAATCGGTTAATTGATTGGAAAGGATTGACATGAATCCTTGTGATTTAAAAAATTGATAACGATCATTTTTGTAGGTTCGTCGCAGCTTTTTATGTTTGATGTATACAGTGGAATAATGCTTCAATTCTCCATCATTATTTACGATAATATTATGGAAGATGTTGGTTTTTCCTCTTTAACTTGACGAAGTAGTAAGAAAATATTATTTATACCCATATTAGTTGTAATATTTTATTTTATTTTTGATATGAATAAATATGTATTGTCTATGAAGTGTTCTCGTTCTTTTTGACAAGCACCATTGTATGTTATGGATTCTTGATGTGGCAAACAAATTGTATACCTTTAGTGGTGCTGCTTAAATGAGTACAATGTGATTAAGCCTTTCAAAATTGTACTCTATTGGTCAATAATGTTATTTGTTCATCTTTTAGGAAGTGTTTACCGTTATGGCTCATACAAATAAAATTATCAAATCTTGATCCTAAAAAAGGCACAATTGATTCTTTTCTACAATTGTGATATTTTATTTAACACAAAAATTGTATTGTTTCCTAGCCATAATGAGAACATCCAGGAAATCATAAAAAAAGCTAACCATTTCAAAGTTTGAGCACAATAAATAAAGAGGTGCCCTTGCATATGAGAGGAAGACTTTGCAAGTGTCATCTAAAAGATAACTTGGTAATAATCTATTACCTTTGAGAAAAAAATCAATTTTTTTTGTATTCCTAAATCCTATATTCCTAAAAAGTTCATTCCCACTAAAAGCAAGATATTCTTAAAAAGTTAATCCCCACTAGAAGCAATTCTCTCAAGATGCAGCCCTCCACCTCACAAAGTGTTCAATGTTAGCATTCACTATTTTTTAGCCATGCATCACATCCACTACCTTTAAGTCTTACAACATGCACTCACCAACCTCACCAAGAGATGCATGTTTGCCGCATCACATTTAGTCATGTGCTTATCGAAGTCATGCATCTTAGACAAACTCATGTCATTAGCATGCCATCTTATTGATGTGGTACGGAATATTTACTCAAACTGATAGTATATATTGATCGATATGGTGTGGATTAAAGAGTGAAAATATGAATCGAAGAATGCAATACGGGCATACAAGTATTGGCTTGTGTGTCATCTATCTTTAAATACTAAGGGCATCGAGGTGTCTTGGAGCTACAAGCCATCCAACGATGTACACCCATCGATGTGTGGACGCGTCCGCTTCCGAAATCCCACCAACTGGATGCACAACAGGGGGAGATTGTCAGGCTTACGAACCGCCGCCACGTACCGGTTCGACACCCCGGTCCCATCAAAATATTCTCTCGAGCACGCGCCATCTTCAGCGTAGCTGCACCTCCACTCTCCATGCTGCATTCATGCCGGCTTGGAGGGGACGCGACCGGTCACTAGAGCTGGCATCAAATGGGAGTGCTGGCCAAGAGCGCCACCCCCATCACGTCCCGGTCTCCTCGCCTGTTCAATGCCGGAGAGACATGACCGGATGGGGCGACGAGATGACTATCTACCGTATTGAAGCCGGCTGCTCATCTATCTGTGTGTCGACATTAAACAGACGTGATAGCCAAGAAACCCACTCCGGTGCCCGCACTGAAACAACTTGATGTTTGGTTTGGTCGATGCCCTTTATTTATACGTGGCCGCACACAACATGATCCGCACCACACCACGTCCATTTTTGTTCCTCCTCCGTGCACCAAGCTACTTCTTGAGCTTGCGTTGGTTTTTTCCTTGAAGAGAAAAAGGATGATGCATCAAAGTAGAGATAAGTATTTCCCTCAGTTTGAGAACCAAGGTATCAATCCAGTAGGAGGTACAAGCAAGTCTCCAATATATGCACCTGCACAAACAATCAAACACTTGCACCCAACGCAATAAAGGGGTTGTCAATCTCTTCACGGTCACTTGCAAGGATGAGATCTGATAGAGATAGATATAAAAGATTACTAAAACATAAAACAAAGTAAAAAGAAATAAATTGCAGCAAAGTATTTTTGGTATTTTTGGTTTATAGATCTGAAAATATATGATGGAAAATAGACGTGGGGGGCATAGGTTTCACTAGAGCTTCTCTCTTGAGGATAGCATACGGTGGGTGAACAAATTACTGCTGAGCAATTGATAGAAAAGCGCAAAGTTATGACGATATCTAAGGCAATGATCATGAATATAGGCATCACGTCCGTGACAAGTAGACCGACTCCTACCTGAATCTACTACTACTACTCCACACATCGACCGACTCCTGCCTGCATCTAGAGTATTAAGTTCATAAGAACAGAGCAACGCTTTAAGTAGGATGACATGATGTAGAGAGATAAACTCAAGCAATATGATGAAAACCCCATCTTTTTATCCCTGTTGGCAACAATACAATACGTGCCTCGCTACTCCTACTATGTCACTAGGTGAGGACACCGTAAGGTTGAACACAAAACTAAGCACCTCTCCCATTGCAAGAAAAACCAATCTAGTTCAGAGAAAAATACAAAGATATCTTAATCATGCATAAAAGAGTTCAGAGAAGACTCAAATAATATTCATAGATAATCTAATCATAAATCCACAATTCATCGGATCTCAACAAACACACCGCAAAAAAGTATTACATCGAATAGATCTCCAAGAACATCGAGAACATTGTATTGAAGAACAAAGAGAGAGAAGAAGCCATCTAGCTACTAGCTATGGACCTGTAGGTCTGTGGTAAACTACTCATGCATCATTGGAAGGGCACCAAGGTTGATGTGGAGGCCCTCCGTGATCAAATCCCCCTCCGGCAGATCGCTGGAAAAGGCCCCAAGATGGGATCTTATGGGAACAGAGGCTTGCGGCGGCGGAAAAGTATTTTTGGTGGGTGCTTCTGATGGTTTGGGAATATTTGGGAATTTATAGGCCAAGAATTAGGGTTAGGAGACCCCCGAGGGGCCCACAAGCCCTCAGGGCGCCCCCCCAGGGGTGCGCCTAGCAGGCTTCTGGCCTCCTCGGCCATCTCTTGCCTTCCTCTGCAAGCTCCGTGGATGTCTTCTGGTCCAAGAAAAATCATCGCGAAAGTTTTATTCCGTTTGGACTCCGTTTGATATTCCTTTTCTGTAAAACTTTAAAACAAGAAAAAACAGAAACTGGCACTGGGCTCTGGGTTAGTAAGTTAGTCCCAAAAATAATATAAAATAGCATATTAATGCATATAAAACATCCAAAATAGATAATATAATAGCATGGAACAATCAAAAATTATAGATACTTGGAGAGGTATCAAGCATCCCCAAGCTTAATTCCTGCTCGTTCTCGAGTACGTAAATTATAAAAACAAAATTTTTGGTGTGGAATGCTACCTAACATATTTATCAATGCAATCTTCTTTATTGTGGCATGAATATTCAGATCCATAAGATTCAAAACAAAAGTTTAATATTGACATAAAAATAATAATACTTCAAGCATACTAATAAAGCAATCGTGTCTTCTAAAAATAACATGGCCAAAGAAAGTTATCCCTACAAAATCATCACACAAAATATTTCATCATACACAACCCCGATATTAGTTAAGCAATTGTTTCATACTTTTGATGTTCTCAAACTTTTTCAACTTTCACGCAATACATGAGCGTGAGCCATGGATATAGCACTATGGGTGGAATAGAATATGGTGGTTGTGGAGAAGACAAAAAGAAGGAGAAAGTCTCGCATCAACTAGGAAAATTAATGGGCTATGGAGACGCCCATCAATTGATATTGATGCAAGTGAGTAGGGATTGCCATTCAACGGATGCACTAGAACTATAAGTGTATGAAAGCTCAAAAAGAAACTAAGTGGGCGTGCATCCAACTTTCTTGCTCTTGAAGACCTAGGGCAATTTGAGGAAGCCCATCATTGGAATATACAAGCCAAGTTCTATAATTAAAAATTCCCACTAGTATATGAAAGTGATAAAATAGGAGACTCTCTATCATGAAGATCTTTGTGCTACTTTGAAGCACAAGTGTGGAAAAAGGATAGTAACATTGTCCCTTCTCTATTTTCTCTCATTTTTTTTATTTTGGGCTCTTTGGCCTGTTTTTTTTCTCTTTTTTTTCGTCCGGAGTCTCATCCCGACTTGTGGGGGAATTATAGCTTCCATCATCCTTTCCTCACATGGGACAATGCTCTAATAATGATGATCATCACACTTTTATTTTCTTACAACTCAAGAATTACAACTCGATTCTAGAACAAGATATGACTCTATATGAATGCATCCGGCGGTGTACTGGGATGTGCTATGATCAAGAGTGATATGTATAAAAAATATGAACGGTGGCTTTGCCACAAATACTATGCCAACTACATGATCATGCAAAGTAAGATGACAATGATGGTGCGTGTCAAAATAAAAAAAACGGTTGAAGTTGCATGGCAATATATCTCGGAATGGCTATGGAAATGCCATAATAGGTATGTATGGTGGCTGTTTTGTGGAAGGTTATATGGCGGGTTTAATGCACCGGCGAAAGTTGCGCGGTCCTAGAGAGACTAGCAATGGTGGAAGGGCGAGAGTGCGTATAATCCATGGACTCAACATTAGTCATAAAGAACTCACATACTTATCGCAAAAATTTATTAGTCATCGAAACGAAGTACTACGTGCATGCTCCTAGGGGAGAGGTTGGTAGGGGTTAACCATCTTGTGCTCCCGACCTCCATACAAAGGACGGAAATAAAAAAATCATGCTCCGACTGCATCACATAACGGTTCACCATACCTGCATGCTACGGGAATCACACACTTTAACACAAGTATTTCTACCAATTCACAATTACTCACTAGCATGACTATAATATCACCATCTTTATATCTCAAAACAAATGCAAGGAATCAAACTTCTCATCTATTCAATGGTCTTTATATGAAAGTTCTTATTATATCCCTCTTGGATGCCCATCATATTAGGACTAAATTCATAACCTAAGCAAATTATCATGTTATTTAAGACTCTCAAAACAATATAAATGAAGCATGAGAGTTCGACAATTTCTATAAAATAAAGCCACCGCCGTGCTCTAAAAAGATATAAGTGAAGCACTAGAGCAAACTACTTAGCTCACAAGATATAAGTGAAGCACATAGAGTATTCTAATAAATTCACGATTAATGCATGTCCCTCTCAAAAGGTGTGTACAACAAGGATGATTGTGGCAAAATAAAAAGCAAAGACTCATGTCATACAAGACGCGCCAAGCAAAACACATATCATGTGGTGAATAAAAATATAGCCTCAAGTAAATTTACCGATGTATTGAAGAAAAAAGAGGGGATGCCATCTGGGGCATCCCCAAGCTTAGGCTCTTTCCACTCATTATTCCGTTGTCCATCAAATCTTTACCCAAAACTTGAAAACTTCACAACACAAAACTCAATAGAAAACTCATAAGCTCCATTAGTATAATCAAATAAATAACCACTTTTGGTACTGTTGTGAACTCATTGTAAATTTATATTGGTGTTATATCTACTGTATTCCAACTTCTCCATGGTTCATACCCCCCAATACTACCCACACATTCATCAAAATAAGCAAACAACACATAGAAAATGGAACCTGTCAAAAACAGAACAATCTGTAGCAATCTATAGAAAGTTCGTATACTTCTATAACTCCAAAAATTCTGAACAATTAGGACAACAAAGGCAATTTGTATATCAATCATGTGTAAAAAATTCAGAATTTTATCACGCTCCAGTGAATTTAAACAATTCTGTTACGGGACGCAAAGTTTCTGTTTTTCAGCAAAATCAAATCTACTATCACCATAGATCATCCCAAAGGTCTTACTTGGCTCAAACACTAATTAAAACACCAAAACACAATTACTACAGAGGTAATAATGTGTATATATATTAAAAAATAGAACCAAAAACAAAAAAACGTAAAAATAATATTGGGTTGGCTCCCAACAAGCGCTATTGTTTAACGCCCCTAACTAGGCATAAAACATAGATCTAGGTATTGTCATCTTTGTTATTTTTCTCCATGGGTGTGTTCTCACCAGGAGGTTTTGCAAAGATAACTTGAAACACATTATCCATAGAAAGTTTGGCATTATCAAGTTGCTCATCTAGGTACCCTGTAACACCCCGAGAATCATGCTACAGTAACCCTCTGTGATTAAGCTAATCATGTTGCTAAACAGGGCTTGATCACATTTGGAACACATTTCTTTTCAAACTCCTAATTCAAACTTCAATTAAATTTAAAGTGGAAAATAAAAGTTTTCAAAAATTCAAACAAAAATGTTCGGTGGGTGCCAAATAATACACTGGTAATTATGGTGGAGAAAACACATTGTTATAAAATACCTAAATACTTTTAAATGAAATAAAACAGAAAAGAAAATAAACAAATAAAAAGAAAATGCAAAAGAACACAGACAAAGAAAAAGAAAAAGGAGAAGGCCCCCCCCACAGCACCCCTGGCCCAACTGGGCCGACCCCCGGCCCAGCCCACCTCTCCCACTTGCCCCCTGCCCTGTTCCCCCGACCGGGGTCGGAACAGGGGCAGTCCCCGCCGCACCACCTCGCCGGCGACGGGGAGGATAAGGGCGCCAGCACCCCCCGCCTCCTCGGGCCTCTCTCCCACTCGCCCCCGCTCTCCTCTCGGCCTCTGCGCCTCTCTCTTCTCCCCCCAGATCCGCGCCGCTCCTTCCTTCCCCACCCCCGACGCGGTCGCCGCCGTTCACCGTCGTTCCCGCGGCCACCGTGCCCCAATCGCCACTTCGCCGTGTCGTGCGCCGTCGCCGCCCTCGACTACACCACCTCCGCCTCTCCGTTGAAGCTCGGAGCCACTGCAACGACCTCCCCGAGCTCTTCTTCCCCGCACGGCCGCCGTCGATCGCCGCCCCGTTTCGCCTCCGACGAGCCTCCCCGAGCACGCTGCCGTCCCCCTACAGCCTCGCGGTGAGCCTCTCCCCCTCCTCCCCTGTCCTTTCTCTCTCGTGCGCCCCCTAGCTGCTTCCCCACGCGCGCCCGAACGCCGCGCCGCGGAGCTCGCCGCCGGCAAGGCTCCGGTGACCTTTTGGTCACGGGCTCAAGCCCGTTGCACTCCCCACCTCGCGTAGAAGCCCCCCAGCCCCTCCGCTTGCTCGATAGCCCGCCGTAGCCTCGTTTCCATCGGGCACCCGTGCGCGCCGATTCCGGCCAAGTCCGGCGAAGCCCAGGCCACCACTGGATGCGGCGCTGCGAGCTCCTTCGAATGGGCCTAGCCCCGCTCCTCCCCGAGCCCCGTCGCGCGTTTCCGGCCAACTCCGGCAAGGGACCGCCGCTGTTTTGGTCGCCGGAGTTGCTCCGGCGCCGGCCGCCGACGTGGCTGGCCTGGGGCCACCCCAGGGCCACTGCCAGTGGGCCCCGTGGGTCCCAGTTGACTGGGTTGACCCAGTCAACTGCTGACTGGGCAGACCCAGTCACTGACATGCGGGCCCCGCCGCAAAATTAAAAAAAGAAAGAAAAGAAAAATGTTTTTATAATTAAAACTAATTAATTAATCTAATCACTCACTGACAGGTGGGCCCAGTAGTTAATTAACTAAAAATTAATTAGTTTAATGTTCTGTTAGCCCACTGTCTATGACAGATGGGGCCTACTGGTCAGTTTGACCTGGTCAGTCGCACTGTTGACCTGCTGACGTCAGCATTGCCTCATGCTGACGTCATAATTCATTTTTGCTTAATTCAAATAATTCCAGAAATTCAAATAAACTTTGAAAATTCATATCTTTTAAACCGTAACTCGGATGAAAATGCTTTCTATATGAAAGTCGCTCAGAACGACGAGACGAATCCGAATACGCGGTCCGTTCGTCCACCACACCTCCCTAACCTATCGAACTAGCAACTTTCCCCCTCCGGTCCGTCTGTCCGAAAACGCGAAACATCGGGAATACTTCCCGGATGTTCCCCCCCTTCCCCGGTACCACCTACTGTCGCGTTAGGACACACCTAGCACCGCTCATTGTCATGTCGCGCATCGTCATGCTTATGTTTGCATTGTATTTACTGTTTCTTCCCCCCTCTTCTCTCCGGTAGACTACGAGACCGACACTGCTGCTGCCCAGTTCGACTACGGAGTTGACGACCCCTCCTACTTGCCAGAGCAACCAGGCAAGCCCCCCCCTTGATCACCAGATATCGCCTATTCTTCTCTATACTGCTTGCATTAGAGTAGTGTAGCATGTTACTGCTTTTCGATATCCTATCCTGATGCATAGCCTATCCTTGCTACTACTGTTGATACCTTTACCTGCAATCCTACATGCTTAGTATAGGATGCTAGATTTCCATCAGTGGCCCTACATTCTTGTCCGTCTGCTGTGCTATACTATCGGGCCGTGATCACCTGGGCGGTGATCGCGGGTATATACTTATATACTACATACATGACACATGTGATGACTAAAGTCGGGTCGGCTCGTAGGAGTACCCGCAAGTGGATCTTTGTGGCGGAGCGACAGGGCAGGTTGAGACCGCCTAGGTGAGAGGTGGGCCTGGCCCTGGTCGGCATTCGCGGATACTTAACACGCTTAACGAGATCTTGGTATTTGATCTGAGTCTGGCCATTTGGTCTATACGCACTAGCCATCTACGCGGGAGTAGTTATGGGTATCCCGGCGTCGTGGTATCAGCCGAAGCCTTCTTGACGTCAGCGACTGAGTGGCGCGCACCGGATTGGACTGGAACGCCACTAGGCTAGGTCTGCTTCCGGCCGCGTACGCAACGTGCAGGTGTGCATAGGGCGATGGGCCCAGACCCCTGCGCGCATAGGGTTAGACCGGCATGCTGACCTCTCTGTTGTGCTTAGGTGGGGCTGCGACGTGTTGATCTTACGAGGCCGGGCATGACCCAGAAAAGTGTGTCCGGCCAAATGGGATCGAGCGTGTTGGGTTATGTGGTGCACCCCTGCAGGGAAGTTTATCTATTCGAATAGCCGTGTCCCTCGGTAAAAGGACGACCCGGAGTTGTACCTTGACCTTATGACAACTAGAACTGGATACTGAATAAAATACACCCTTCCAAGTGCCAGATACAACCCGGTGATCGCTCTCTAACAGGGCGACGAGGAGGGGAACGCCGGGTAGGATTATGCTATGCGATACTACTTGGAGGACTTCAATCTACTCTCTTCTACATGCTGCAAGATGGAGATGGCCAGAAGCGTAGTCTTCGACAGGACTAGCTATCCCCCTTTTATTCTGGCATTCTGCAGTTCAGTCCACTGATATGCCCCTTTACACATATACCCATGCATATGTAGTGTAGCTCCTTGCTTGCGAGTACTTTGGATGAGTACTCACGGTTGCTTTTCTCCCTCTTTTCCCCTTTCTATACCTGATTGTCGCAACCAGATGCTGGAGTCCAGGAGCTAGAGATCTCGAGGATGATGCTACATGGAGTTCGGCTTCGAGGAGTAGTTAGGAGGTCCCAGGCAGGAGGCCTTGCCTTTTTGATCGTCGCTACTTTTGTGCTAGCCTTCTTAAGGCAAACTTGTTTAACTTATGTCTGTACTCAGATATTGCTGCTTTCGCTGACTCGTCTATGGTCGAGCACTTGTATTCGAGCCCTCGAGGCCCCTGGCTTGTATTATAATGCTTGTATGACTTATTTATGTTTTAGAGTTGTGTTGTGATATCTTCCCGTGAGTCCCTGATCTTGATCGTACACATTTGCGTGCATGATTAGTGTACGGTCAAATCGGGGGCGTCACAAGTTGGTATCAGAGCCGACTGCTTGTAGGAATCCCCCTTTCCACACTCCTTGGCCGAAGTCGAGTCTAGTCATTGAAAAACTTTTACTAACATGGCTGTGTGGCTTACGGGCCCACGTCGCCATTGGGTGGTATTAGGATCTTTTACTCCTTGTCTATACTCTGGGACTCTGATCTCTCTTCTATTCGGGTTAAGTGAGTTTTGCTAAATCTAACATTAGGATCTCGTTATCGCTTTCACCCGGAGAGCCCCTTATTACTGATGATCGTCTCCTGCACGTGAAGACCCTGAAGATACTCTCCGCTGATAAACCGAGAACTTGTGTTCATCGCTTTTACAATTCCCTTTCATCGATGAACTCCTATGGATAACCACGTATACTCGCAATTCATACAATGTTTCCCAGTTGATCTTGTTACTACAAGATACCCCGTAATGCTCTCTGTTGTTCCAAGAATCCTTTGAGCTTACTGCTATGCTGTTCTTTGACACCTGAATACCCCTACGGATAATTCTCGCACTTACCGAGTATCCGCTCATCCCCAGTTGAATTCAAGTATATCACAAAAGTGTTGAGAATACCATTCGATCTTCCGAAAATTCTCAGGAGCCTATTGCTCTTGAAATTCTTGCTTACTAGCATTATGATTAATCCCATAAGTCTCGAAATCTTATTGGCACCCTTTGTCATTACCTTTTTGAGTCCATTGATTCAATATGTTGCGAATGCTCGCAATCCTCAATCAGATCCTAGAATTCATTCTTCCGGCTCAGACATCTTTAACATGAGCTGGATCTCGACCAATCAAATCGTCATCGATTGTACCCCTAAGGCTATTCAACTTATCCATCCCTAATCAGAGCATTGCTTCTAATCCCTTGTCTTGGAATTCATAATTCCTTTGCATTTGAGCTTTTGAGTTAGTCAGTTGTTTCTATAATCAGATCTCCTTGCATTCTTCTTCCTCTGGTTGAGTACCGATGCTCACATCAGATCCCTTGTGGACCATCGGTTCCTTTGTTGGATTTTATCCGACAGTGTCCTCCATATTCAAATAACCTTGTGAGCCTTTCCACGGATATATAAAGCCTTTGGTAAATTGTATCCTCTGCTTTCTCAACCATGCTCTATTTTTGAGCTGGTGATATTTACTATTGAAGCTTGTGGTATATGTTTTCACGATACCCCGATGGGTTGAACATATGCCTTCCTTAATATGTGTGAACTCGAAAGTTTTCACGAGTCATACTCTTCTGGTATTTTGCCAGATAAAATTTCAACACTACAACTTCTTTGAAAGTGAGAAGTGAATGAAAGGTTATGCATTGGAGAAGTGGGAGTCGACCTTGAACTTTGTGTTCATGCCCATGGACACGATGTAGATCTTATCATTAAAGCTTCTCTTAAATTAATTATTCCTTTGGTATAAGTTCATTTTATATCTGGGATCTGGCTTTTTGCAATCGTGGTTCCGACCATGCTCTCCTTTAAATACCATTTCCTGTGCAAGTTTAAGCACTTGTCTTCTACAGAGCAATACCACAGTCCAACCTCTACTTTGATCTGTCGTCGAGTATTACCCCCTGGTATCTCGAGATCATCACGAAACAACATAACTTCTTATGAGTTCTTCATCAAGCACTACATTCTCACCGATTCCAATCCCCCTCGGGTTCTGAGTTATTAAACACTCAAAGACACTGATAACTGAACCGAGTCCGCACTACGGTTCAATAACTCTAAGTAATCTTCGTTGCTTATGAGTTTATTAATCCTTCAAGTCATTCCTAGCCTGATCGGCTATATCATTATCGTATTAAATTTTAACTGTGCTACCTGGTCCTTAACCCCGGAGCACAACTTTCGATGATGAGCTAAGCTTACGCCGATCTTCCTCTCATACCATTTCACCTGGAACAACAAGCTTGATTTCAAGCGTGTGTCCTACCCATGGTTCCAATAACCGTCTGCTTCATCATTCCTTTGACTTGATGTCGTCGCTGATTGATTACATCTTCATGAAATCTCTCGACAAATGTGTCGTGATCATCATCAACCTTATGCGCTCTTCCAGGATATCGATTGAGTTCATGATGAGAAATACCATCCTTGCCCTCGATGATCTGTGTTATCATCGACCACTTTATTGCCTTCCCACCAACACAAGCTTGTTCGTGTTTGGTGTTATACCTTGAGTTCCTTGCTATCCAGCAATTGTTCTTCTTTACCTTGGAGTATTACCATCTTTTATGTCAAGTATGTCGTAAGAATTTCACCACCTCGCATGACATCTTGGTACAGTGATACTTCTCCCCATCACCATTCTTCTTGGTCCCCGTGTTGTTTCTAAAAGGAATACCAACAAATGGTCTGTGATGTGTAAATTCTAAACTTCTAGCAACCCTATTGCTTTGAAGTTATTGGTCTATAGTTTCATTCTACGTCTATGGCTTAATGAATCATCATTCGAACATTGCTCGTGCTACCTAGCCCATATTTCGGGTGCACATTTCAACCAATGTTTAACTGTGTATGTTTTCCTCGAGCATACATCATTAAGTCATTCGATCTAGCTAATGTTATCTCCTTGTTCACATAGTGGTGGAAATCCATCTTTTGGAAATCTCAATGGATTGTCGCCGAGTCAAGCAGTCACCTCCTCACCTCTCCTTGATTTAATTATGAACCCTTGTTCGGAACTCGCTTCCATAGATCATCTCCCGAGAATCTTCGATGTCGTTTCGACAATTTGTGTTGCACCTTTTCTTCTCAGGCCTCCTAAGTCTGAGTTATCCTGACACCAATCAGATCTGAATCTCGGTCAGATATGATGGTTGGAACATGTTTCCAAGAGTTATAACATTGGCCTATTTATGACCCGGTAAGGTGATGATACCCAGCACACCTGGCGGGAGGCCCTATTGTTATAAGTTTTTTTCCTTTTAGCAAGGTTAGCTGTTCTTCCATGAGGAAATTGTAAGACTTATTCTATAAGTTGTTCCTGATGGATCCTTTTTGTTTCCAAAGTCTGATCTTCCCCTGTTGACCATGTCAATGCTATCTCGAAGCATGTCTATGGTACTCCGATTTTCAACAGGAACATTTGAAGCCCAATGCTAAATGTTTCCTGCTCAATTATCCAAACACCGTTGTATGGGTAATGTCATGAAATTTCTCTCCCCTACCTAAAGAGTTTTCTACATTATATCCTGTCATGAATATCATGCTTAGCTTGTCCTTGGGAAGGATATAACCTTGAAATATGTGTTTAAACACATTTTCCTTTCCATTCTTCTGTTTAATCTGATAATCATATTTTCCTTTCCATTGTGTGGTTTAACCTTTCTGGTGATCTATATGATCTAAGCAGTAATATTCTCCTGCTCATGTAAACACCTTGGTGTACAGCTCTGTCAGTAAGACCCTGTTACTATTGTTGGTGACATTTCGGTAACCACTGATGGACGAGAACTTTGCCTAATGGTCCGCCTCGTTTGAACGAGCAGGAAAATGGTTCTCTTCGTCCCTCGCCCTTGGTACCAACGTGTTGCCGACATAACTGACAGGGTGTTCCCTGACATGCCTTGCTATCATGACCGTGCGAGATGTCACCGCTCCTATTTTTAACCCACATGGTGGGCCCATAACCCACAGTTCCACAGGATCGAAACCTGACTCTCTTGTACACCCCTTGTTCCCAAGGTTATTCCTCACGCTTGGCTTCGTATGTAATTCATGTGCCACCTTTCGTGAGATCATCAATTTTGGTATCAGACACAATACTTATTCCCGTTGCTCAGAACCCTTCAGGCATCAAACGATTGCCTACCCGCTCGAAACTTCCCCACGATACCTCCTTACTTTGCTCTCGATATTGTCTTAAATTTCCATTCGAGAGTTACTTTCCGCCACCTTTCCCGATGTTATCAACCAGATAGTCAACCGTTCAGAGGCCTGTTATTCCGAAGTTACCCCTTGTCCTTCGTAAGTACGATGGAGTTCCCGAAGGAAGGATGCCAGCTTCATCATGATGACCTGAAGCAGGAAAATGAAGACATCAACGTAATGGATCAACCGCTTTGAGAATAGCAACCAAGACCGAGAAGACTCGTTAGAATTTCGCGACCAAACCCCTTCCCCCTTACTTCCCCTCTTAAATCTCGGGACGAGATTTCTTGTAGTGGAGGAGATTTGTAACACCCCGAGAATCATGCTACAGTAACCCTCTGTGATTAAGCTAATCATGTTGCTAAACAGGGCTTGATCACATTTGGAACACATTTCTTTTCAAACTCCTAATTCAAACTTCAATTACATTTAAAGTGGAAAATAAAAGTTCTCAAAAATTCAAACAAAAATGTTCGGTGGGTGCCAAATAATACACTGGTAATTATGGTGGAGAAAACACATTGTTATAAAATACCTAAATACTTTTAAATGAAATAAAACAGAAAAGAAAATAAACAAATAAAAAGAAAATGCAAAAGAACACAGACAAAGAAAAAGAAAAAGGAGAAGGCCCCCCCCACAGCACCCCTGGCCCAACTGGGCCGACCCCCGGCCCAGCCCACCTCTCCCACTCGCCCCCCTGCCCTGTTCCCCCGACCGGGGTCGGAACAGGGGCAGTCCCCGCCGCACCACCTCGCCGGCGACGGGGAGGATAAGGGCGCCAGCACCCCCCGCCTCCTCGGGCCTCTCTCCCACTCGCCCCCCCTCTCCTCTCGGCCTCTGCGCCTCTCTCTTCTCCCCCCCAGATCCGCGCCGCTCCTTCCTTCCCCACGCCCGACGCGGTCGCCGCCGTTCACCGTCGTTCCCGCGGCCACCGTGCCCCAATCGCCACTTCGCCGTGTCGTGCGCCGTCGCCGCCCTCGACTACACCACCTCCGCCTCTCCGTTGAAGCTCGGAGCCACTGCAACGACCTCCCCGAGCTCTTCTTCCCCGCACGGCCGCCGTCGATCGCCGCCCCGTTTCGCCTCCGACGAGCCTCCCCGAGCACGCTGCCGTCCCCCTACAGCCTCGCGGTGAGCCTCTCCCCCTCCTCCCCTGTCCTTTCTCTCTCGTGCGCCCCCTAGCTGCTTCCCCACACGCGCCCGAATGCCGCGCCGCAGAGCTCGCCGCCGGCAAGGCTCCGGTGACCTTTTGGTCACGGGCTCAAGCCCGTTGCACTCCCCACCTCGCGTAGAAGCCCCCAGCCCCTCCGCTTGCTCGATAGCCCGCCGTAGCCTCGTTTCCTTCGGGCACCCGTGCGCGCCGCCGCCTCCGCCGCTCGCCGGCGCCGATTCCGGCCAAGTCCGGCGAAGCCCCGGCCACCACTGGATGCGGCGCTGCGAGCTCCTTCGAATGGGCCTAGCCCCGCTCCTCCCCGAGCCCCGTCGCGCGTTTCCGGCCAACTCCGGCAAGGGACCGCTGCTGTTTTGGTCGCCGGAGTTGCTCCGGCGCCGGCCGCCGACGTGGCTGGCCTGGGGCCACCCCAGGGCCACTGCCAGTGGGCCCCGTGGGTCCCAGTTGACTGGGTTAACCCAGTCAACTGCTGACTGGGCAGGCCCAGTCACTGACATGCGGGCCCCGCTGCAAAATTAAAAAAAATAGAAAAGAAAAATGTTTTTATAATTAAAACTAATTAATTAATCTAATCACTCACTGACAGGTGGGCCCAGTAGTTAATTAACTAAAAATTAATTAGTTTAATGTTCTGTTAGCCCACTGTCTATGACAGATGGGGCCTACTGGTCAGTTTGACCTGGTCAGTCGCACTGTTGACCTGCTGACGTCAGCATTGCCTCATGCTGACGTCATAATTCATTTTTGCTTAATTCAAATAATTCCAGAAATTCAAATAAACTTTGAAAATTCATATCTTTTAAACCGTAACTCGGATGAAAATGCTTTCTATATGAAAGTCGCTCAGAACGACGAGACGAATCCGAATACGCGGTCCGTTCGTCCACCACACCTCCCTAACCTATCGAACTAGCAACTTTCCCCCTCCGGTCCGTCTGTCCGAAAACGCGAAACATCGGGAATACTTCCCGGATGTTCCCCCCCCTTCGCCGGTACCACCTACTGTCGCGTTAGGACACACCTAGCACCGCTCATTGTCATGTCGCGCATCGTCATGCTTATGTTTGCATTGTATTTACTGTTTCTTCCCCCCTCTTCTCTCCGGTAGACTACGAGACCGACACTGCTGCTGCCCAGTTCGACTACGGAGTTGACGACCCCTCCTACTTGCCAGAGCAACCAGGCAAGCCCCCCCCCTTGATCACCAGATATCGCCTATTCTTCTCTATACTGCTTGCATTAGAGTAGTGTAGCATGTTACTGCTTTTCGATATCCTATCCTGATGCATAGCCTATCCTTGCTACTACTGTTGATACCTTTACCTGCAATCCTACATGCTTAGTATAGGATGCTAGATTTCCATCAGTGGCCCTACATTCTTGTCCGTCTGCTGTGCTATACTATCGGGCCGTGATCACCTGGGCGGTGATCGCGGGTATATACTTATATACTACATACATGACACATGTGATGACTAAAGTCGGGTCGGCTCGTAGGAGTACCCGCAAGTGGATCTTTGTGGCGGAGCGACAGGGCAGGTTGAGACCGCCTAGGTGAGAGGTGGGCCTGGCCCTGGTCGGCATTCGCGGATACTTAACACGCTTAACGAGATCTTGGTATTTGATCTGAGTCTGGCCATTTGGTCTATACGCACTAGCCATCTACGCGGGAGTAGTTATGGGTATCCCGGCGTCGTGGTATCAGCCGAAGCCTTCTTGACGTCAGCGACTGAGTGGCGCGCACCGGATTGGACTGGAACGCCACTAGGCTAGGTCTGCTTCCGGCCGCGTACGCAACGTGCAGGTGTGCATAGGGCGATGGGCCCAGACCCCTGCGCGCATAGGGTTAGACCGGCATGCTGACCTCTCTGTTGTGCTTAGGTGGGGCTGCGACGTGTTGATCTTACGAGGCCGGGCATGACCCAGAAAAGTGTGTCCGGCCAAATGGGATCGAGCGTGTTGGGTTATGTGGTGCACCCCTGCAGGGAAGTTTATCTATTCGAATAGCCGTGTCCCTCGGTAAAAGGACGGCCCGGAGTTGTACCTTGACCTTATGACAACTAGAACTGGATACTGAATAAAATACACCCTTCCAAGTGCCAGATACAACCCGGTGATCGCTCTCTAACAGGGCGACGAGGAGGGGAACGCCGGGTAGGATTATGCTATGCGATACTACTTGGAGGACTTCAATCTACTCTCTTCTACATGCTGCAAGATGGAGATGGCCAGAAGCGTAGTCTTCGACAGGACTAGCTATCCCCCTTTTATTCTGGCATTCTGCAGTTCAGTCCACTGATATGCCCCTTTACACATATACCCATGCATATGTAGTGTAGCTCCTTGCTTGCGAGTACTTTGGATGAGTACTCACGGTTGCTTTTCTCCCTCTTTTCCCCTTTCTATACCTGATTGTCGCAACCAGATGCTGGAGTCCAGGAGCTAGAGATCCCGAGGATGATGCTACATGGAGTTCGGCTTCGAGGAGTAGTTAGGAGGTCCCAGGCAGGAGGCCTTGCCTTTTCGATCGTCGCTACTTTTGTGCTATCCTTCTTAAGGCAAACTTGTTTAACTTATGTCTGTACTCAGATATTGCTGCTTCCGCTGACTCGTCTATGGTCGAGCACTTGTATTCGAGCCCTCGAGGCCCCTGGCTTGTATTATAATGCTTGTATGACTTATTTATGTTTTAGAGTTGTGTTGTGATATCTTTCCGTGAGTCCCTGATCTTGATCGTACACATTTGCGTGCATGATTAGTGTACGGTCAAATCGGGGGCGTCACATACCCCTTTTGATTTCCAGCCACAATCCAAGAATATTGTTGATTAACATCATTGAAAACTTGTTGGATCACATCTAAAACGGGGATTTTCTTTTTAAGATTCTCATAAAAAATTGATTATTTCCAAGCAAATGTCTCAACGTATAGTCACTATTGTAAAGGATCTCATCTATCACTGGGTTTTCACGGCTCATACCATAAAAGTCAAAAAATTCTCTAGCTTCCCGCACTATGTGATCAAACTCATTCATAAGAACACGAGTAGCCATCTTTTTAGCTTTGGGATATTTTATAACGGGAAGCTCATAAATCATTCTTTGCAAGGTAGGATGAGTACGGATAAATCTATTTTCAAATTTTAGAACTAGTGCTGAAATAGCCTCCGCATAAGTCTTTGTTCTTTTGAGTATAGGAGAATCGTCAAAAGGCAAGTTGCCGACACAATTCAAAAATTCTTGCATATGCTCTTTTCCCATAATGTTCCCTTGCCCCAAAAAAAATGTTTTAGCATCCATATTGGCAGATCGTCCAATTTTAGGAGTTAGGCCATGATCTGTTTCTGCCATACCGAAGTCACTCATGATGATGAGTTCAAGCAAACAAAAAGTATCGAGCGAAAGAAGGGCAAATAAAAAGGCAAATATTTTTTTTGTCTGAAAATGCTTTAGAAGTGGGGAAGAGGAAAGCGAGAGGCAAATGGCAAATAATGTAATGCAAGAGATGAGAGTTTGCGATGGGTACTTGTAGGCTTGATGTAGAACCTCCCCGACAACGGCGCCAGAAATTCTTCCAGCTACTTCTTGAGCTTGCGTTGGTTATTTCCTTGAAGAGGAAAGGGTGATGCAGCAAAGTAGAGATAAGTATTTCCCTCAGTTTGAGAACCAAGGTATCAATCCAGTGGGAGGTACAAGCAAGTCTCCAATCTATGCACCTGCACAAACAATCAAACACCTGCACCCAACGCGATAAAGGGGTTGTCAATCCCTTCTGGGTCACTTGCAAGGATGAGATTTGATAGAGATAGATATAAAAGATTACTAAAATGTAAAAAAAGTAAAAACAAATAAATTGCAGCAAGGTATTTTTGGTTTTTTGGTCTATAGATTTGAAAATATATGATGGAAAATAGACCTGCGGGGCATAGGTTTCACTAGAGGCTTCTCTCTTGAGGATATCATACGATGGGTGAACAAATTACTGTTGAGCAATTGATAGAAAGCGCAAAGTAATGACGATATCTGAGGTAATGATCATGAATATAGGCATCACGTCGGTGACAAGTAGACCAACTCCTGCCTGCATCTACTACTATTACTCCACACATCGGCCGACTCCTGCCTGCAGCTAGAGTATTAAGTTCATAAGAACAGAGCAACGCTTTAAGTAAGATGCCATGATGTAGAGGGATAAACTCACGCAATATGATGAAAACCCCATCTTTTTATCCTTAATGGCAACAATACAATACATGCCTCGCTACCTCTACTATGTCACTGGGTGAGGACACCCCAAGATTGAATCCAAAAGTAAGCACCTCTCCTATTGCAAGAAGAACCAATCTAGTTGGCCAAACCAAACCGATAGTTTGAAGAGAAATACAAAGATATCTTAATCATGCATAAAAGAGTTCAGAGAAAACTCAAATAATATTCATAGATAATCTGATCATAAATCCACAATTCATCGGATCTCGACAAATACATCGCAAAAAAGTATTACATTGAATAGATCTCCAAGAATATCGAGGAGAACATTGTTCAAGAACGAAGAGAGAGAAGAAGCCATCTAGCTACTAGCTATGGACCCGTAGGTCTATGGTAAACTACTCACGCATCATTGGAAGGGCAGCAAGCTTGATGTAGAGGCCCTCTGTTATCGAACTCCCCTCCGGCAGATCGCCGGAAAAGGCTCCAGGATGGGATCTCAAGGGAACAGAGGCTCGCGGCGGCGGAAAAATATTTTTGGTGGATGTTTCTGATGGTTCGGGAATATTTGAGAATTTATAGGCCAAAAATTAGGGTTAGGAGACCCCCGAGGGGCCCACAAGCCCTCAGGGCACCCCCCAGGGGCGCACCTAGCAGGCTTGTGGCCTCCTTGGCCATCTCCTGCCTTCCTCTCCAAGCTCCGTGTGTGTCTTCTGGTCAAAGAAAAATCATCGCGAAAGTTTTATTCCGTTTGGACGCCGTTCGATATTCCTTTTCTGTAGAACTCTAAAACAAGGAAAAACAGAAAGTGGCACTGGGCTCTGGGTTAATAAGTTCAGTCCCAAAAATAATATAAAATAGCATATTAGTGCATATAAAACATCCAAAACAGATAATATAATAGCATGGAACAATAAAAAATTATAGGTGCATTGGAGACGTATCACACCACCTCTGCCACGACAAGCTTTAGTGTGAAGTGGGAGACCCTCTAGGCGGAGAAGAAGCATGAGTTGGCCAGCCTTGTGGCTGACTAGCAGGACCGTCATGGGCGACGAATAGAGGCCGGTTTGCCAGAGCTGAGAGACCACGACGTGATGACGAGCCAGTACCCCCATCCGCACAGGTCCATCGCGAAACCACACTTCAACATCGTCATGATGGAGGAGCATCCGGCACCACCAGTGTCCATGTTTTGGCTGGCGAGGGAGGAGAAAGGCTACAACCCCTCCAACCTCCCGCATCACCGGCTGGCTGAGGGCCAAATTTACGGCGACTTCGCAAGCAAGGAGGCCACGGCGGCCATGGCCTCGGAGGACCCGAACTTCGTCGACCAGCAGGGAGTGCTCTACGAGACCACGTGCAGTGCTCGCGCCTGCTGCAACACGGTCACAGTGGAGGTGGGCACGGCAACTTAAGCGATCGCGAACGGGAATGGGAACATCGGCAGCTCCGCGTCACCCACAGTACCATCGGGCCACAATGACCACGAGTCCGGCCCGTCAACGTCCATCTTGGACCTCACAATGATTAGCAACGTTCAAGCAACAGAATTCGACAAGGAAGAGTAGGACATGGGGCACGAAGGTGTCCTTATCCCATGTGGGTATGCCCGTGTCCCATGTCTTACTCTTCATCGCCGGCGAGCCACAGCTTCACTTCGCGGAGCTCAGGCCTGGCAAAGATGCCGGACATGGGGAAGATGTGACATGGAACAAGGACGCCTCCACGGCTGGCGAAATTTTAGACTAGATTAAGATTTTATGTTAAAAAATGCCATGTACACTTTTTTAAATGAAATATGCAAAAAATGTCATGAATTTAGTCCGGTTTAAATGATCATCCAGTTTGTTCAAATACCGTTTAAAATGTGTCCAGACGTTTGATGGATAGGGTTGGATGGCCGGCTAATGTATCACTCTAGATAGTGCTCAATGTCCTAATATTTCACCATGCTAGTTTTATTTTATTTTACCGTGATTGCTGTTCTAATGTACCAAGATCTGTAAGCTCTGGGATTTGTTTCTTCAACTTGTCGGATATATAGTAGTTATCATATTTCTCCTTTGGAAATGTGCGTGCCTGCTTTAGCAAAATTACTAGTCTCTTAATTTTTGTTCATGTCAAAATTAGTTTGATTTTTGTTAGTCAGCGCGCATCACTGCAGTTCTTTTGTTGCTATGTGTTCACGATGTGTTTCTGCACTTTTGTTTCATGGCTATACTCTGTACTTTGCATAATTACCATCACTATTTTGTAGTATTGCCTTGTCTTGATGTATATAAACTCTTGTCAAGTATTAGCAAGTCTACCAACCGATGTGTGTTGTACTATTATTTACCCTTCCTTTTTTCTCATTGATAATTTAGCACATTTGTGTTGATATTCCATAAGTAAATTTCGTCCAGCACTATTGTGTATAAATTACCATGTGCGTTGTATTCGAATTACCATGCATGTAGTAGCAAATTTCACCAAGTTGTTTCTGGGTATTTTTCATCATGTACATTTGAAAGGGGTGGTACGATTTTTCATGTGGTGTTCCCATACTTTCATTATGGAGTTTACTATGCCCTCTGGTATTTCTAGGTTTTTTTTAAATGTGGGACATTTTTAACTGTATTCCTCCTCTTGTATGCGACAGGGCACAATGAAAAGGAAACACAAAGAAGATGCAGCGATTCAGGAGGTAGCTTCCTCGATGATGTTGAAGTCCCCCACACATAGAAACAGGGCTTCTTTCAGCTCGCTTCCTGGCAAACAACTTGTTCATGAGTCATATACCAACGACCAGAGCCACGCCGACGGTGAAGATAACGACGGCTACTCCGATCAAGATGGAGATTATTGAATTGTTTTTCGTGCTCAAGAAGGACCCTATGATTCTTCAGGCAGTAGGGCAGCCTATGTAGACGTCCAGGACAGTGCTACAAGAAATGCAGATGTGTTGTCCAGCGGAGCAGCAAATGATGAAGGCACGCCAATCAGTGTGAGGAATGAACATGTTCTCGAGTCGCAAATTATGATTATTGAACCTTCTCGCACGACATCAGTTGATGGAGGGGAAGGCATGCTTAGCCAGCCAGATATGGCAGATAAGCGGGTTGAGGTGGGCACATAATCTTCCTTCAAGGGATATGGTGCTTCTCTTGTGAAGTCTTTGGATAAGACTTACACAAGACACAAGAAATTGAAGGTATCTTCTCCGCCACCACCAGTTGCACCAGTTGACTTTGCCATACTATTAGAAGATAAAACGGATTACCCTATCAACAACATTGTCGTACAAGAGCTTGGGATTCGGCTCACCGATAAGGGCATCGGTGAGAACTTCCACCCCTCAGTCAACAGAAGCAATATTCACGCAGGTGACCTCTCGTTGTCTTTCTTTTTCCTTTTCAGTTTCAACATCACTGTATGGTAATTTTTGGAGTGGTTCTATAGTAACTTCAGTAGTTTAACATTGATAACTTATACTTCTCATCTTTACACTTTGTTTACTTTTGCTCAAACCAATTTGTCTTTTCTCAGCAGGAGACCTACCAAGTAGGTTGATACGGCTAAGGCATCATCCATATCAGCTCTCCCGATGAAAAACATGATGTGGCGGCGGCTCTGTATCGTAAAATGCGATAATTCATTCTCTCTGATTTTTTTGGATGAATAGGTACTTATGGAGTTGGAGTTAGGGTTGCCGGAGTTGCCAGGGGCCCACAAGCCTGCCAGGCGCGCCCCCGGGCTTGTGGCGCCGTGGTCGCCTCCCTCTGGTATTTCTCTTCGCCAATATTTTTTATATATTCTGACAATATTCTCCTTAAAGTTTCAGCCCAATCCAAGAACTTTTATCTCCGTACAAAAATAACACCATGACAATTCTGCTAAAAACATCATCAGCCCGGGTTAGTTCCATTCAAATCATGCAAAATAGAGTCCAAAACAAGAGCAGAAGTGTTTGGAAAAGTAGATACGTTTGGGAAGTATCAGTGATCGGATGGGTGACGAGACGACTATCTACCGCATTGAAGCCGGCTCCCCGTCTGTCTGCCCGTCGACATTAAATAGGTGGGATAGGCGAGAAACCCACTTTGGTGCCTCCACTGAAACAACTTGATGTTTGGTTTGGTCGGTGCCTGGTACTTATATGTGGTCGCACACAATATGATCCCACCACACCACGTCCATTTTTGTTCCTCCTCCGTGCATCACCTCTGCCACGGCAAGCTCTAGAGTGAAGTGGGAGAGCCTCTCAGTGGAGCAAAAGCATGAGTTGGTCAGCCTTGCGGCCGATTAGCAGCACTGCCATGTGTGACGAATAGAAGTCGTCTTGCCGAAGGTAAGAGACGACGATATGACGATGATCCGGCACCCCCGCCTGCGCTAGTCCATGCGTGCAGCCGCACTTCGACATTGTCATGACGGAGAAGCAAGCGGCACCGCCAGTGTCTGTGTTTTGGCTGGCGCAGGAGGAGCAAGGCTACTACCTCGCCCTCCTCGCGCATCACTGGCTGGCTGAGGACCAAAGCTACGGCGAGTTGACAACCACGGCGGCCATGGCCTCGGAGTAGCTGAACATTGTCCACGAGACGGGAGCGCTCTACGAGACCACGTGCAGCGCTTGCGTTGGCCGCAATGCAATCATGGTGGAGGCGGGCGTGGTAGCTTAGGCAATCATGAACGGGAACATTGGCAGCTCCACATCACCTGTGGTTCCCATCGGGCCACAACGACCACGAGTCCAGCCCGTCCACGTCTATCATGGACCTCACATCGACTAGTGACGTCCAGGCGGCGGAATTCGACAAAGAAGAGTAGGACATGGGAGACGGAGGCATCTGCGTTCCATGTGGGCATGTCCGTGTCCCATGTCTTACTCTTCCACGCCAGTGACCCACAGCTTAACCTCACGGAGCTCAGGCCTGGCAAAGATGTCGGACCTGAGGAAGACATTCCATGGAACATGGACACCTCCACCACTGGCGAAGATTTCGACTAGGTTAACATTTTATGTTAAAAAATGTCATCTACACTTTTGTTAAATGAAATATGTTAAAAATGTCTTGAAAATGGTCTTGTTTAAATGATCGTCTGGTTTGTTAAAATGTTGTTTAAAATGTGTCCGGAGGTTTGATGGATGGGGTTGGATTGCCGGCTCCTTTATTACTGTCGTGGATGGATACCATTTCTGTTTCAGGGGATAGCGTTGAAGATACCCTAAAGCTTTTTTTTTTTTTGAAAAACACTACAATGCTACAAGACTCTTTGAGATAAGTTTATGGGAATGATAAAAATAGAAATACCGAATATTAATCTAAAAATCTGACTTGAGATGTCTTTTCATCAGAAAAAATAATTTAATTTATTTTGAAAAATCCATAAACCGTTAAATTCCTAACTTAACAATGATTTTTTTGAAAGATCCAGCTTGGCTGGCTTCTATAGATTTAGCAGAGAGCAGACAGGTTACAAGAGTTGATCGAAAGATCAAAGACTAAGATAAGAGCAACACGAGACTAAAGAGAAAAGAGAAAAACAAAAGGGGTAAAAAAATATCTCGCATCTAAATCCCCGTATGGGGTCTCTATAGCTTTGGCTCCCGCTAAACGCCACTGTTCCATGTTTCGCTGTATTAACTTAACAATGATGCTTAACCACGTTGGAAAGAAATGCATTAGAAGAAAAGACAACCTTCCTTTAAGACAAACTTCACACAATATATATATATATATATATATATATATATATATATATATATATATATATATATATATAAGCAGCAGAAAAGTGTGGTTCATACCAGCTAAGCGCACGTAATCTAGGTCTCATCCCATCTGGTGCATCAGATGATAAGCTAGGCTGACGTGTAACGTGCCAGTATCCGGCAATTTTCTATCGAGGACGCGCGCGAAATCACTACACGCCATGGCATATATCTTTTGTCGTGTTAATAACCACTGCTTTTGGGTGGTGATCGTGTTAATCAGCGAGAAAGCAGTCTCCTGATAATAGAAACGACGGAGCTAGAAAGCAGTGCGTGTATAGTATAAGCTAGGAGAAATACAGCCAAACAAAAGTGAAAAGCAACAATGCAAGCTGTAAGGCGGTTCTATACATGCACGCCATGATATATATATTTTTGTCAGTGTTACTAACCACTCTCCGTACATGGTTAGGCGGCGTGGTTCCAATGAGGCTAAAACGTACGTACGCGACGCACGGCTTGATGCCGGCGGCTGGGCTGCGCAAGACCCGCTATTAAACCCACATCGTCTTGCACACATCAGGCATCTACCTCAAAGCGCATCCACCTCCGTTCGACTCTGGTAGAGGCCATGGCGCCTAGAGGGACGCGACCGGTCACTAGAGCCGGCATTGAATGGGAGTGCTGGCCGAGTGCGCCGCCCCCGTCACATCTCTGTCTCTGCGCCTGTTCAATGCCAAAGAGACGTGACCGGATGGGGCGACGAGACGACTATCTACCGCATTGAAGCCGTCTCCTCACCTATCTGTGTGTCGACATTAAACAGACGTGATAGCCGAGAAGCCCACTCTGGTGCCCGCACTGAAACAACTTGATGTTTGGTTTGGTCGATGCCCTATATTTATACGTGGCCGCGCACAACCTTTGCCACGTCCATTTTTGTTCCTCCTCTATGCACCACCTTTGCCACGGCAAGCTCTAGAGCGAAGTGGGAGACCCTCTCGGCGGAGAAGAAGCACGAGTTGGCCAGCCTTGCCGCCGACTAGCAACACCGTCATGCGCGACGTACAGAGGCTGGCTTGCCGGAGGTGAGGGACGACGACGTGACGACGAGCCGGCGCCCCCGCGCGCACGGGTCCATCGCGAAAGTACACTTCAACATCATCATGAAAGAGGAGCAGCCGACACCACCAGTGTGGATGTTTTGGCTGGCGCCGGAGAAGCAAGGCTACAACCTCTCCAACCTCCCGCATCACCGGTTGGTTGAGGGCCAAATCTACGGGGACTTCGCAAATCGCAAGCGACGAGGCCACGGCGGCCATGGCCTCGGAGGACCCGTACTTCGTCGAATAGAAGGGAGCGCTCTACGAGACCACGTGTAGCACTCGTGCTGGCTGCAACGTGGTCACGGTGAAGCCGGGCACGGCAGCTTAGGCAATGCCGGCCCTGAGGGGGGGCAGGGGGGGCGGCCGCCCCGGGCCCCCAAAATATTGGGGCCCCCTCCCAGGAGGTACGCACGTAGCCTATGTGACATGGCCCAGGGAGAGGCAGGGACGTAGCAATGCACGCAGCAGATAACAGCCCATGACCGCGAGTCTTTTTTTGCCGTTTCCTTTGTGATCGGTCGTAGGTACACATCACCCCCGCAGAGATCTATACTCGACCTGGATGAGCGCACGGGCGGCATAACCATCGCCGCCGAAGCCGTCTTGTTTTTTCGGCAGTCCACGCCTAATTCCCGTCCCAATCGGCAACCGCGTCAAGGCGACAGCTGCCGATGTCGCGGCGACGGAGGAGGAGCATGCAAATAGGCTCGTCAGGCTCTGGTAAGGATGGGATTGATTCTGGTAGGGTTGTATATGGATTCCATAGTCCACGCAAAACTCCAATTTCCTTCGCTCCTTTCTAACTGATGAATCCGGTACGGTTGTTTGGATCTTCAGATACTATCTTAACTTGCTTACTCCCGGCAGAAAGAATTGCAGTTCGCACGAGCAGGATTTTCGCTGCATTCAAAAATTGGGAGCCATTATGTCATTGTTTGATTACAAAAATTGGAATATAGGAGGATGCATATGTCTCCTAAATCAAGATTAATCAGTAAGTTGCGTTGAATTATTTATTAACTCGATAATCATTGTTATAGTTTTGTAGTGATGCTGCAAAAAGCATACTGATGGTTCTTTCCATCTAGATTACATCTCCGGGATCAAAGTGGATAGAAAAAGATGCTTTTGGTCCTGCAGGTGATATAAAGTAATATATACTGAATCTTCAGTACAACGATTTTTCATATAGTTTATGACATTTCACCCATTTATATGTTTTATCTCTAGGTCTTACAAGATATATTTCTAATGCTTCAGAGAAAAAAACATTTTATCAAAAATGACATGTATAAGGAGGCCCTCCGTGTGTTGATGATGCTCGAGGTATGCTGCCTTTGTCCTACTATAAGAAGATATGCATATTGACCAAGAACAATGTGAGAGCTGTAAATGTTCCTAGAGAGGTTAAATAGTTGGCAACTTAATACAGTAAGAATAAATTGTTGAATGAGATTGATATCGATAACATCATCCACAACTTCGCATCTATGAATGTTAGACAGAAACTTGGAGGTACATGTATATCGATTATGTGAGCTTGATACACTTTACATTTCACATATACACATATGGAGCACTATTTTTTATTTTTATAGTAAAGGGCCCCATGTTCTATTTTCGCCCCGGACCCCCGAAATGTCAGGACCGGCCCTGCGTGAACGGGAACGGTTACATGGGCAGCTCCGCGTCACCCGCGGTTCCCATCGGGCCACAACGACCACGAGTCTGGCCCGTCCATGTCCATCTTGGACCTCACATCGACCGACGACGTCCAAGCAATGGAATTCGACAAGGAAGACTAGGACATGGGAGACGAAGGCGTCCGTATCCCATGTGGGCATGCACGTTTCCCATTTCTTACTCTTCATCGTCGGGGAGCCACAACTTCAGTTCGCGGAGCTCAGGCCCGGCAAAGATGCCGGACATGGGGAAGACAGGACATGGAACAACGACGCCTCCACGGCTGGCGAAGATTTAGACTAGATTAACATTTTATGTAAAAAAAAGTCATGTACACTTTTTAAAATGAAATGTGCAAAAAATGTCATGAATTTAGTCCGGTTTGTTCAAATACCGTTTAAAATGTGTCTGGACGTTTGATGGATAGGGTTGGATGGCCAGATCCTGTATATCCCTGTCCGTGCACAGATACTATGTCTGTTTTAGGGGATAGTGTTGAAGATACCCTAATGCCTTTTTTACTTGAAAAACTCTAGAATGCTATAAGACTTTTTGGAGATACGTTTACGGAAATGATAAAAATAGAAATACCGGATATTAATCTGATAATCTGACTTGAGATGTTTTTTATCAGAAAAGATAATTTGATTTATTTTGAAAATTCCTTAAACCGTTAAATTCCCAACTTAGCAATGATGCTTAACCACGTTGGAAAGAAATGCATGGGAAGAAAAGACAACGTTCGTTTAAGAGAAGACAAACTTCACACAATATATGTATAAGCAGCAGAAAAGTGTGGTTCCCATCAGTTAAGCACACGTAATCTAGGTCTCATCCCATCTGGGGTATCAGATGATAAGCTAGACTGACGTGTAATGTGCCTGTATCAGATAGGTCTCATCCCATCTGGGGTACAAGAGCGCGCGCTCAGCCGAGGAGACGCGTGCAGTCGCGCTAGAACAGAAACGGCAAAGCGATGAAAGCAGTAAAATCAGCAATGCAAGCTGTACTAGTATACTTAATCCCTTTACGTACACGCCATGGTATATATCTTTTGTCGTGTTAATCAGCGTTCCGTTAGAAGCGAGGACGCGCGAGAAAGCAGTCGCCTGACCAGCAACGTGTATACGAGTATAAGCTAAGGAGATATACAACCAAAACAAAAGTAAAAAGTAACATTGCAAGCTATAAGGCGTGGTTATTTACGTGCACGCCATCATATATATTTTTTGTGAGTGTTCATAACCACTCTCCGTTCCTGGTAAGGCTGCGTGGTTCCAGTGAAGCTGAAACGTACGTACGCGACGCACGGCATGATGCCGGCCGGGTAAGCTGCGCAAGACCCGCTATTAAACCCCCATTGTCTTGCACACATCCGGCATCCACCTCAAAGGGCATCCACCTCCGTTCGACTGTCGTAGAGGCCATGGAAGCCGCAGCGGCGTGTTAGAACAGCAAGTTAACTGGAGTGAGAAAGAAGGGGGAGGGCAAGTACGCCGCAACGATCAAGCACCTGGTGACGAAGACACTCTTGTGGCTGGGGAGTACTCGTCCCCCGAGATCGCCGCGTGCACCTACGACCTCGCGGCTAGGGAGCTGAAGGGCACAAAGGCAAAGCTCAACTTCCCCTACCCTCCGCCGGCCAGACTGGTTAAGGAGGTGATTGCTGCACCGAGGCACCGCAGCCATGGTCACGACACACCGCTCTTTGAGGTTGTTACGTTGCCACTGGATCCCACAGCACTGCCTCCACCGCCGCCGAAGCTGGTAGTTTACTTTCCCTTCCCTTTTGAAGCGCCCGCCGGCGACACCCCATCGGTGCCAGCATATCCGTTCCTGCGCATGGCGCTTCCGGCACGAGCACGTCTCAGCCTGCAGCCGGCGCACGTGCACGCACCTGCTCCGCAGCCACAGCAGCCGATCCGACGGATGCAGATCGTGGCACAGGCGGAAAGCTGCTTACGCTCCTCAACTGAACCCCTAGGGGCTCCGTCTCGCAAACTGGTGTTCAAGAAACCCAAGTTGTTCATCGTTCCCGTCACTCCTAGTGCTCCAACAGAATGGACTGATGATAATTTCACCAAGCCGTGGTATTTCCCTGATTCTCCTACTGTTTAGCCTCGGCCGCGCACAATATGCACCGAGATCCCATAGTCGTGTGCCATCATAATCCAGAGGCAATCTGAATCTATCTATCATATAAGTTACAAATGTATTTTCATTGTTGTTCTCATGTGTCGCTGCCATGTATTGGGTTTACTGTGGTGTTGTTTATCATCATGTTGTTTCCTTTTACCAATCAAGTAATCTGTTCACTCTTGTCTTGTGTTTTGTTTTGGTGTGGGTGCACTCTTGTCTTATGTTACCATAATGTATTTTGAATGCAAATCATATAATCAGTTTACTCCATTAGTTAATCAATATCTTGTTTGGTGTGGTGTTTGAGATAATTGATTTGAGGTGAAGAGAGAAAATATTTCTCAAACACCGATGTTGTTTCAATTTTTAATGCAAAGCGAAGAAGTATGAAATATGCAAATTCCAAATTCAGGAAATCGTACTCAAGTCCATACTCATGTCATCCAAGCGCGAGGTTGTTGTAGTATATCATGAACAAAGTTTGTTGTAACCTTTATAACTGAACTATAAATGGCCACTAACATTCAATTCCCCGACGGCTTCATTTGTTGATGTCATGAAGGCAGCATGGACGTTGATCTATATCCATATTTCTCGGGGGATCACGGCCCTGAATTTCGGTACATCGATCAGTCTTAACAGTATTAGATGTATCCAAATGTATAGAAAACTACAGTAACTCATGTGTGGTGTCTAAAGTAGTGGAAGGTCTTCGGTATATTAATTTTATTTAATTATAATAATCTTTAAAAATGTGCAGTAGCAATCATTGTACGACCATATTTGAAGTACAAAGTTATTAGTTGTCTTAACATGAAATATTTTTATAATAATATTTGCGGCATTCTGTTGTAGTACTTATCTCTTGGGTTGGCAGTATAGCATATCTTATTTTCTTCCATGTACATGATCTTGTTGCATCATGAAATTACTAGTGATTTTAGGTATTTTCCGATTGGGTTATTCCAGGGATTAGGATTGCGAACGTAGTTGATCTAGTACGACCCACATCTAGATGTATTACACTTGCCTTGTGTAACGTTAGTCTAAGATAAGTTTAGAGGAGAACCCATGATGTTCTTGAAAGGTTCAGGCCTACTGGGTATGGAGAATCAACAAGATGATTTTTCTCTTATTCTGTATAGTTCTTTTTTCCAGTTGAACCTCTCTGCTTCAATGCACTTTTGTAAAAAAGAATTGAAAATCAATAAAAATACGCAGCAGAGTCCTCCCGTTTCCCTAAAAAAAAAAGCAACAAGATGATTGAATTTCGCACCAGGTTACCAGATAACATAGCTACTAGGTCAAAATCGTTGCTAACCTTCCCCGCAAAAAAAAAGCTTTGCTAACTTTACACTCAATCATAAAATTGCATCTTTCTTGTATCTCATGCTTTCTTTGTCATAAATCACATATGCCACTTTTGGCCACTTTTGGCAATAGATTTTGTTGTTGCCACCCAAACCAATTGCGTAGAACCCTAAAACTCAATTGCAGAAAGCTTCACATGTGTGCATAGCGGTGCCAAACAAAGTCGTTTAGATAGAAACCCTAGAACTGAAAACTCATTGTTATGTGAAAAGCTTAGCAGACATTAAAAACATGTGCATTGGTGAGCATTCTATCCACATCTGGTTTGTCTCTTGTTCTTTATATCAGTACCAGCCTTGCATCCAACTAATTTATGACACGTGTAATTTTTGAATGGTTCTGTTTTCATTCACACACACACACGCGCGCCCGCGCCCGCGGATTTATATTTTGATGGTTAAATACATTGTATTATACTATTGCCATCAAATGTTCGTACCGAAGCATAGTCTACTCTATTTTGGTTCTTCAAATTTAGCAGGATAATGTATTAATATCTTAAGTATTCCTTGCCTGGAGAAATCAAATTACTCAAATACTGAGGTATTACAATTTGTAAAGTAAAGGAAGACGTATGAAATATTGCAAATTGAATTTCAGGAAAGACAAAACAGTCCTAAATTATCTACCATATCGCGCAGACTCGTAAGGAAGTAAGTAAATGTTTTTTAGGGAAATAGCAGGACTCTGCTGCATATTATTAGCATTATGTTTTGTAAAAAAAAACTAAGTAAATGTCTCACTTAATTTTGTCCTACACTACTAAGCGGGAAGTTGCATTGTACACAACTTTGGCATAATTGATCCACAAACTCTATAATAGTATACACTACTACAAAACAAGCTAGCAGTGGTGGGTGACAAGTATAGCCTGCCACCGAAACATTTAGCCCACGACTAACATGGTAAGAATTTACTAGTGGAGGGTGGCATTTTTTGCCCGCCAGTGCAGATCCAATACCTGTTGTCAGCCCTCGTTTGTACCCACCACTGTTGTCTAGACGAAATAGCGGTGGCATGTACCTATCGATGCCCGCCAATAATGTGACCCCACCTATAAGCCTTTTCCTAGTAGTGATAGCATTTTAATCTGTTTGGAGCATTCACCACTATAATAGAATAAGAGCCAAGGATCAAGCACCTAAATATCATCCAAGTCCATACTCTCATACTTACAAATAGGTTGTTTTAATATACATGAACAAGGTTCAACCTTTAGATGTGAACTAAAATGACCACTAACTAGCAATCAATGATGGCTTCACTAGTTTCAGTTTGTACGGCGGTATGAAAGTTGATCTATATACATATTTCTCGGGGTGGTCGCATCCTTGAATTCTGGTACATCGGTCATTCATAACATCACCAGAGATATGAAAATGATTGAAAAAATTATAGTATCTCCTGTAAGGTAATATCTACAGTACTGTACGGTCTTGAAGATACTAATTTTATTCAACAAGAACAGTGAGAAGCATTGCAGAGTAGCAATAGTTTTATGATCATGTTTAAAGTGGCAATTTATAAAATCCCAACAAACACACCACCGATCGATTATATCAAATTGTTCTGATCATGTCAGGTAGCTCACCGGAACATGGTATTGAAGATCCAAAAGAGGGAGAATCATCTAGCTACTACTATGGACCCTAAGGTCCTAATGGAACTACTCACACATAGTCATGGAGGCAGCCAAGTTGAGGAAGAAGCCTCTGGCAGAACGCCCGAACGGGCCTCCAGATTAGATCTTCGCTAAAAAGGAACTTGTGGCGGTAAAAAATTCTTCTAAAAATAAGAGGTTTTGATATTTATAGGATTTTATGGCGGTTGAATCAATGTAAGTTGGTGCAGGTGGGCCCCGCAGGCCCTGGTGGCATGCCACCTGGCTGTGTGGGCCCCCTATGGCTCTCTCTTTCCTTCTCGAAGCTTGATGGGTCCTTTGTTGCCCAAAAAATTATGTTAAATTTCCACTGGTTTTTGAGATTCCAAGATATTGATAAAACATGCAGAAAACAAAAACTCACATTGGCCACTAGATTAATAGGTTAGTCCATAAAAATAATAGAAAATGCTATAAAATATATAAAATTGAAAATATAATAGCACGAAACAATAAAAAAATATAGATACGTTTGAGACATATCTAAGACGCAGTGAGAGAAGTAAGAGGATATATGAGTGGAGGAAGCCAAATGTAACTGGCCTAAGGAAAAGACCCAAACGCCCATTGATCCTACCTGGGGTGGCCAATGAAGAAGGACCAAAACAACCCGACATGGAGCGAACGATACTGACAGCCGGCACCGACTTGAGAGCCGATACTACAGACGCAACCGAGCACCTGGTTGGCGTAAGCAAACCAGCCACGAAGCCACCGGCGCGAGGTCTAACCGGGCAGGCAGCCGCGCGCGATCGGATGGTGCGACAGACTTGGCCTAGCTGGTCAAACCCAACCGTCCAAGTAGCATGCGTAAGCAGCGCGCAAGCTGGCGCAAACGGCGCATCACACGCCCCAACTATAGCGACCAAACTAGCCCGGTGGAGGCGAAGACGACGACATGCGCATGCGGTTATCCTCTTGCGTTTGGGCGCAACACATGCCACCACACATCGTGGCCCCGACATGAGCTGGCACAGGCGAGCACACTGCACGTCTCAGCTGTAGCGACTAAACCATCAAGCAAGGGCAAACAGGCCGACAAGAGGGTCCGGCATGACCATCCCGCACGGGCGCGGGAGCGACGCGAGACGCCGCATGACTGTGGCCCCGGGCATGCGCTCGTGCTCCACTTGTCTTGGATCGTCCAGGTGGGCCGCCCGTGTCCAAGCCGTTTGCGCCAAAGTCTACTAGATGACGGTCTTGGTCCACCCATCATGTACACGTGCCGACTGCAGCGATCACCCGCCCTCAGTCCATCCGTCATGGACATGCGCTTACTATAGTGATTGTGTGCCCTCGGTCCACCCGTCGTCGACCTTCCAGCTGGGTCGCCTGGGTGCGAGCCGTGCGATCAGATCGAACAGCTCGCCTCCTAATCTCTGAGAGCCTGCTGTCACAATCTACCCGGCAACAGACGACTAGGAGGCTTTCTTCGCCAGACTATAGCGATCCCGCGCCCTCGGGCCACCCGTCATCGAGCTTCCAGCTAGGTCGCCTGGTTGCAAGCCGCCCGGGCAGATCGGATGGCCCGGAGCCGCCCCACGAGGCTCCTGCCGCAAGCCAACTGGCAATGGACGGACAGGAGCCTCTCCTCCCCCTCGAAAAGCCCGGGAAGGCGCGCACTCTAGCATTCTTTATAGGAATAATGGGTTAATTGATTCGAAAGGATTTACCGGAATCTTTATGATTTAAAAAATTGATAACAAACATTTTTGGACTATCCTCCAATTATAGTTCATAACGTTTTTGCAGGCTCGTCATAGTTTTTTTTATGTTTGATGTATACAATGTAATAATGTGTCAATTCTCCATCATTATTTACGGGAATATTACGGAAGATGTTGTTTTTTCCTCTTTAACTTGACGAAGTAGTAAGAAAATAGTATTTATACCCATATTAGTTGTTATATTTTATCTTATTTTCAATATAATTTAATATGTATTGCCTATGAAGTGTTCTCGTTCTTTTTGACAAGTACTATTGTATGTTTTGGATTCTTGATGTGGCAAACAAACTGTATTCCTTTAGTGGTGCTGCTTAAATGAGTACAATGTGATTAAGCCTTTTAAAATTGTACTCTATTGGACAATGTTCTTTGTTCGTCTTTTAGGAAGTGTTTACCATTATGGCTCATACAAATAAAATTATGAAATGTTGATCCTAAAAAAGGCATAATAATTAAATTCTTTTCTACAATTTTGATATTTTATTTGACACAAAAATTGTATTATTTACTAGCCATAATGAGAACATCCAGGAAATCATAAAAAAGTTAACCATTTCAAAGTTTGAGCACAATAACTAAAGATGGTGCCCTCGCATATGTGAGGAACACTTTGCAAGTGTCATCTAAAAGAAAACTTGGTAATAATCTATTACCTTTGAGAAAAATTCAATTTTTTTTGGCTTCCTAAATCCTATATTCCTAAAAAGTTCATCCCCACTATAAGAAAAATATTCTTAAAAAGATAATCCTCACTACAAGCAATTCTCTCAACATGCAGCCCTCCACCTCAAGAAGTGTTCAATGTCAGCATTCACTATTTTTTAGCCATGAATCACATCAACTATCTTTAAGTCTTACAACATGCACTCACCAACCTCACCAAGACATGCATGTTTGCCACATCACAACTAGTCATGTGCTTATCGAAGTCATGCATCTTAGAAAAACTCATGTCATTAGCATGCCATCTTATTGATGTGGTACAGAATACTAACTCAAGCTGACAGTGTATATTGATCGTTATGGTGTGGATAAAAGAGTGAAAATATGAATTGAAGAATGCAATACGTGCATACAAGTATTGGCTGGTGTGTCGTCTATCTGTAAATACTAAGGGCATCGAGGTGTCTTGGAGCTGCAAGCCATCCAACGATGTATCCATTGATGTGCGGACGCATCGGCTTGTCCGAAATCCCGCCAACTGGATGCAAAGCAGGGGGAGGTTAGGAGGCTTACGAACCCCCACAACGTACAAGTTCGACACCCCGGTCCGCTCAAAATATTCTCTCCAGCAAGCGCCATCTCCGGCGCAACTGCATCTCCACTCTCAATGCTGCATTCAGGCCGGCCTAGAGGGGATGCGACCGGTCACTAGAGCCAGCATTGAATGGGAGTGTTAGCCGAGTGCGCCACCCCCGTCACGTCATGGTCTCCGCGCCTGTTCAATGCCGGAGAGACGTGACCGGATGGGGCGACGAGACGACTATCTACCGCATTGAAGTCGGCTGCTCATCTATCTGTGTGTTGACATTACACAGACGTGATAGCCGAGAAACCTACTCCGGTGTCTGCACTGAAACAACTTGATGTTTGGTTTGGTCGATGCCCTTTATTTATACGTGGCCGCGCACAACATGATCCGCACCACACCACGTCCATTTTTCGTTCCTCTCTGTGCACCACCTTTGCCACGACAAGCTCTAGAGCGAAGTGGGAGACCCTCTCGGCGGAGAAGAAGCACGAGTTGGCCAGCCTTGGGGCCGACTAGCAGCACCGTCATGCGTGACGAATAGAGGCTGGTTTGCCGGAGGTGAGAGACGACGACGTGACGATGAGCCGGCGCCCCCGCCTGCACAGGTCCATGGCGAAACCACACTTCAACATTGTCATGACGGAGGAGCAGCCGACACCACCAGTGTTGATGTTTTGTCTGGCGTCGGAGGAGCAAGGCTACAACCTCTCCAACCTCCCGCATCACTGGCTGGCTGAGGGCCAAAATCTATGGCGACTTCTGAAGCGAGGAGACCACGGCGGCCATGGCCTCGGAGGAGCCGAACTTCGTCGAACAGCAGGTAGCGCTCTAAGAGAACACGTGCAGCGCTCGTGCCGGCTGCAACGTGGTCATGGTGGAGGCGGGCATGGCGACTTAGGCGATCGCGAACGGGAATGGTTACATCGACAGCTCCGCGTCACCCGCGGTTCCCATCGGGCCACAACGACAACGGGTCCGGCCCGTTCCACGTCCATCTTGAACCCCACATTGACCGACGACATCCAAGCAACGGAATTCGACAAGGAAGAGTAGGACATGGGAGACGAAGGCGTCCGTATCCCATGTGGGCATGCATGTGCCCCATTTCTTACTCTTCATCGCCGGTGAGCCACAGCTTCACTTTGCGGAGCTCAGGCCCGGCAAAGATGCCGGACATCGGGAAGATGGGACATGGAACAAGGATGCCTCCACGGCTGGCGAAGATTTATACTAGATTAACATTTTATGTTAAAAAATGTCATGTACACTTTTTAAAATGAAATATGCAAAAAATGTCATGAATTTAGACCGGTTTAAATGATCATCCATTTCGTTCAAACACCGTTTAAAGTGTGTCCGGACGTTTGATGGATAGGGTTGAATGGCCGAGCCCTGTATCACTGTTCGTGGACAGATACTATGTCCATTTTAGGGTTGAAGATACCCTAAAGCCTTTTTTCTTGAAAAACTCTATGATTCTACAAGACTTTTTGGAGATACGTTTACGGAAATGATAAAAATAGAAATACCGAATATTAATCTGACAATTTGACTTGAGATTTTTTTATCAGAAAAAATAATTTAATTTGAAAATTACTTAAACCGTTAATTTCCTAACTTAGCAGTGATGCTTAACCACGTTGGAAAGAAATGCAATGGAAGAAAAGACAACATTCGTTTAAGAAAAGACAAACTTCACACAATATATGTATAAGCGGCAGAAAAGTGTGGTTCCCATCAGCTAAGCATTCGTAATCTAGGTCTGATCATCCCATCTGGGGCATCAGACGATAAGCTCCCGTATCCGGCGCCTTTTAGTACGAGAGCGCGCGCTCGGCCGAGGAGATGCATGCATCCGCGCGAGAACAGAAACGGCAAAGCGGTGAAAGCAGTAAAATCAGCAATGCAAGCTGTCTTAGTGTACTTGATACCTTTACGAAACCACATGCAGTGCTCGCGCCGACTGCAACGCAATTGCGGACGGAAACAGCGGCAGCTCCGCATCACCCACGGTTCCCATTGAGGACCACGAGTCCGGCCCGTCCACATCTATCGTAGACCTTACATCGACCAGTGACGTCCAAGCGGTGGAATTCGATAAAGAAAAGTAGCACATGAAAGACGGACATGCCCGTGTCCTTGCGGGCATGTCCGTGGCTCATGTCTTACTCTTCCTTGCCGGCAGTGGCGTAGCCAGTTCTCGGCCACGCCCCGGTCCAACCTTCTAAGCTACAGGCTAAGTGCTACAGGCTGATGTGCCATACATTAATTGGAAACAGCAGACCCACAATTAAAAATCAGGGAGGAAGGGATTGGCGAAGGTCGTGGACAAGTCTGTCCGTATGGAGTTTTCCATGGGTTGCAGCCCGTAGATGTAGAATTTTTGCAGTAATTATGGTTGCTACAGTGCCGAATTTATCTACAGTATACAAAGGACTTTCTAGCCGCCCCAGGCCATGGACCCTGTAGCCTGGGGCCTGGCTACGCCACTGCTCGCCGGCGACTAGCAGCTTCACTCCCCGGAGCTCAGGACCGGCAAAGATGCCGGACATGGGGAAGACCGGACATGGAACATGGACGCCTCCACGGTTGGCGAAGATTTCGACTAAGTTAACATTTTATATTAAAAATAATGTCATGTACACTTTTGTTAAATGAAATATGTTAAAAATGTGATGAAATTGGTCCGGTTTAAATGATCGACCGGTTTGTTCAAATACCATCTAATATGTGACCAGATGTTTGATGGATAGGGTTGGATGGCCAGCTCCTGTATCACTATCGTGGTTGGGTACTAGGTCCGTTTTAGGGGATAGCGTTGACGATACCCGAAAGCCTTTTTTCTAGAAAAACTCTACAATGCTACAAGACTTTTTGAAGATATGTTTATGGAAATGTTAAGAATAGAAATACCTAATATTAATCTAACAACCTGACTTGTGATGTGTTTTTAACACAAAAAATAATTTAATCTATTTTGAATATTCCGTAAACCGTTAAATTTCTAACTTAACATTGATGCTTAACCACGTTGGAAAGAAATGCATTAGAAGAATAGACAACGTCCGTTTAAGAAAAGACAAACTTCACACAATACATGTATAAGCAGCAGAAAAGTGTGGTTCACATCAGCTAAGCGCACGTAATCTAGGTCTCTGTCCCATCTGGTGCATCAGATGATAAGCTTGGCTGACGTGTAACGTGCCCGTATGCGGCGCTTTTCTACCGAGGACGCGCCATCGAAAGTAGTAAAATCAGCAATGAAAGCTGTACTAGTGTGCTTGACCCCTTTACGTACAGGCCATCGCATATATCTTTTGTCGTGTTAATCAGCAAGAAAGCGGTGCGTGTATAACCGTATAAGCTAGGAGAAATACAACCAAACAAAAGTGAAAAGGAACAATGCAAGCTGCAAGGCGGTTCTATACGTGCACGCCATGATATATAGTATTTTTTTGTCAGTGTTAGTAACCACACTCCGTTCATGTTGAGCCGGTGTGGTTCCAGTGAGGCTGAAACGTACGTACGCGACGCACGGCTTGATGCCGGTGGCTGGGCTGCGCAAGACCCGCTATTAAACCCCCATCGTCTTGCACACATCATGCGTCCACCTCAAAGCGCATTCACCAACGTTCGACTGTGGTAGAGGCCATGGCAGCCGCAGCGGCGGGTGAGAACAAGAGGTTAAATGGGGTGAGAAAGAAGGGGGGTGACAAGTTCGCCGCAGCTATCAAGCACCCGGTGACGAAGACGTTGTTGTGGCTGGGGACGTACCACTCCCCTGAGGTCGCCGCGTGCGCCTATGACCTCGCGGCTAGGGAGCTGAAGGGCACAAAGGCAAAGCTCAACTTGCCCTACCCTCCGCCTGTCAAACTGGTAATGGAGGTGATTGCTGCACCGAGGCACCGCAGCCACGAACACGACGCACCGCTCTTTCAGGTCGTTACGTTGCCACCGGACCCCATAGCACCGCCTCCACCGCCGCCCAAGGGAAAAAAATCTTATACGACATGGGTCGTATGCCCTCTGTCGTGAGACCCGCATCAGCTGTTGACAACTGGCAAACGAATCTGAAAGCACCCTCCCCTTCTTCCACCTCTGGCTTCGCTCTCTACTCTTTCTTATTCACCGGTGGCCGTTATTCTCCTGACTTCTACACAGGCTCGCTGTCGGTCCGAGGGCGTAGATGACGTGCAGTTTCATTAAAAAGGTCGTCCACCTCCCTGTGGCGGTTCCTCGTGGACTCCATATCTTGTGGCGTCGGGATCTTGCGGATCCCGCTCGACCTCTGCACGGGCTCGCCCTCGACGGCGATGACGGAGCAGCTCGTGCTGATGGTGGCCATTGGACCCGAGCATGGCAGGGACTCTAGCATGGACGGTTGGTGCTGGAAGGGGGCGACATGGGAGGAGATGTCAGGGCGTAGGACTGCAGCGAGGGAGTGCTCTCATGTGTTATGGCTCCTGTTGGTGCTACTTGGTGGTTCTAGCTGCTCGAGGGGAGGGGAGAGAGAGAAATCAAACGAGAGATTGAAGTCAGAGGTGGAAGAAAGGGGGAGGGTGCTTTGGGATTCGTTTTGCCAACTGTCAGCAGGGGGAGCGGGTCTCACGACGGGGACGTACGACTCGTACAAGATTTTTTCCCACCCAAGCTGTTAGTTTACTTTCCCTTCCCCTTTGAAGCGCCCGCCGGTGACACCCCACCGGTGCCTTCATACCCGTTCCTGCACATCCCGCTTCCAGCACGAGCACGTCTCAGTCTGCAGCCGATGCATGTGCACGCACCTGCTCCACAGCCACAGCAGCCGATCCGACGGACGCATATCGTGGCGCAGGCGGAAAGCTGTGGAACCCCTAGGGGCTTCCTCTCACCACCTGGTGTTCAAGAAGCCCAAACTGTTCATCGTTCCCGTCACTCCTAGTGCTCCAACAGAAGGAACTGGTGACAATTTCACCAAGCCGTGGTATTTCCCTGGTGCTCCTGCTGTTTAGCCGCAGCCGTGCGAAATATGCACCGAGATCCCATAGTCATGTGCCATGATAATCCAGAGGCAATCTGAATCTATCTATCATATAAGTTTTAATACAAATGTTTTCAATGTTGTTCTCATGTGTCGCTACCATGTAATAGGTGTATTGTGGTGTTGTTTATCATCATGTTGTTTGTTTTTACCAATCACGTACTGTTAACTCTTGTCTTCTGTTTTATTTTGGTGTGGGTGCACTCTTATCTTATGTTACCATAATATATTTTGGGTACAGAACATTTCATCAGTCTACTCCATTAGTTAATCAATATGTTGTTTGGTGTGGTGTTTGAGATAATTGATTTGAGCTGAAGAGAGAAAATATAGCGCAAACACCGATGTTGTTACAATTTTTAGTGCAAAGCGAAGAATTATGAAATATGCAAGTTCCAAATTCAGGAAATCGGACTCAAGGATCAAAGGATCCTAAAAAATCATAAAAGTCCATAATCTCTTGTCGTCCAAGCGCCCGGTTGTTGTAGTATATCATGAAAAAGGTTTGTTGTAACCTTTATAAGTGAACTATAAATGGTCACTAACAATCAAATCCCCGCCGCTTCACTTGTTTATGTCTGGAAGGCGGCATGAACATTTATCTCTATCCAGATTTCTCGGGGGATCACGGCCCTGAATTTCGATACATCGATCAACAGTATTAGAAGTATCCAAATCTATAGAAAACTATAGTAACTCATGTGTGGTGATATCTAACGTAGTGGACTGTCTTCGGTATATTAATTTTATTCATTAAGAATGATCATAATAAATGTGGAGTAGCAATCATTGTACGAATATATTTGAAGTACAAAGTTATTAGTAGTCTTAACATGAAACATTTTTATAGTAATATTTTGGGCACTATGTTGTAGTACTTATCTCTTGGATTTGCAGTATAGCATATCCTTATTTTCTTCCGCATGTACATGATCTTGTTGCATCATGAAATTACTAGTGATTGTAGGTATTTTCCAATTGGGTTATATCCTTGTTGCATCATGAAATTACATGAAGAAGTATGATTCCAAACATAGTCCATTCTAGTATGATCCACATCTATAGGTATTACACTTGCCTTGTGTAAGGTGAGTCTAAGATAAGTTCTGAGGACAACCGATGATGTTCTTGAAAGGTTCAGTCCTACTAGGTATGGAGAAGCAACAAGATGATTGAATTTGGTAGCAGGTTACCAGATAACATAGCTACTAGGTCAAAATCTTTGCTAACCTCCCCCCCCCCCCCCCCCCCCCAAAAAAGTAGCTTTGCTAACTTTACACTAAATAATAAAATTGCATATTTCTTGTATCTCATGCTTTCTTTGTCATAAATCACATGTGCCACTTTTGTCCACTTTTGGCAATAGATTTGGTTGTTGCCACCCAAACCAATTGTGTAGAACCCTGAAACTCAATTGCAGAAAGCTTCACACATGTGGATAGCGGTGCCAAACAAAGTCATTTAGATAGAAACCCTAGAACTGAAAACTCATTGTTATGTGAAAAGCTTAGCAGAAATTAAAAGCATGTGCATTGGTGAGCATTCTATCCACATCTGGTTTGTTGCTTGTTCTTTATATCAGTACCGGCCATGCATCCAACTAATTTATGACACATGTAAGTTTTGAATGGTTCTGTTTCCACACACACACACACACACACACACACACACACACACACACACACACACACACACACACACACATAGATTTACACTTTGATGGTTAAAAATCAAATTACTCAAGTACCGAGGTGTTACAATTCGTAAAGTAAACGAAGATGTATGAAATATTGCAAATTAAAATTTTAGGAAAGACAAAATAGTCCTGCCTTATATACCATATCAAGGAGACTCGTGAGCAACTAAGTAAATGACTCTCTTAATTTTGTCCGACACCACTAACCGTGAAGTTGCATTGTACACAACTTTGGCATAATTGATCCAGAAACTCCATAATAGTATACACTACTGCGAAACGACCTAGCGGTGGTGGTTGACAAAAATATTCCCTCCACTGAAACATTTAGCCCACGGCTAACACGGTAAGAATTTACCAGTGGAGGGTGGCATTTTTTGCCCGCCACTACAGACCCAATACCTATTGTGAGCCCTCTTTTGTACCCACGACAGGTGTCTGGCCGAAATAGTGGTGGCGTGTACCTAACGGTGCCTGCCACTAACGTGACCTACAAGCCTTTTCCCAGTAGTGAAAGCATTTAATCCATTCGGAGCATTTCCACTATAATAGAATAAGAGCCAAGGCTCAAGCACCAAAAAATCTTCAAATTCCATACTCTCATAGTTATAATCAGGTTGTTTTAGTATATCATGAACAAGGTTCAACCTTTAGATCTGAACTAAAATGACCACTAACAAGCAATCGATTATGGCTTCACTAGTTTCAGTCTTGAACGCGGTATGAACGTTGATCTCTATCCATATTTCTCAGGGGTGGTCGCATCCTTGAATTCGGGTACATCGGCCACTCTTAACATCACCAGAAGTATGAAAATGATTAAAAAACTTATAGTATCTCATGTAAGGTAATATCTACAGTACTGTACGGCCTTGAAGATACTTATTTTATTCAACAAGAACAATGAGAAACATTATAGAGTGGCAATCGCTTTATGACCATGTTTAAACTGACAATTTATCATATCTCAACAAACACACCAACGATTATATCGAATTGATCCAATCATGTCAGGCAGCTCACGGGAACATGGTATCGAAGATCCAAAAGAGAGAGAACCATCTAGCTACTAATATGGACCCAAAAGGTCCTAATGGAACTACTCACACATATTCATGGATGCAGCAAGGTTGATGAAGAAGCCTCCGGCAGAACTCCGAAACAGGCCTCCGGATTGGATCTTTGCTAAAAAGGAACTTGCAGCGGCGGAAAAATTCTTCTAACAATAAGATGTTGTCATATTTATAGGATTGTATGGCGGTTGAATCAACGTAAGGCAGTGTAGGTGGGCTCCACACGCCCTGGTGGTGTGCCACCTGGCCGTGTGGACCCCTGTGGCTCCTCTTGTTCCTTCCCGGAGCTTGGTGGGTCTTGTTTCCCGAAAGAAAATTCAGGTTAAATTGGCATTGTGTTTTGACATTCCAAGATATTAATAAAACATGCAGAAAACAGGAACTGACACCGGGCACTAGATTAATAGGTTAGTGCAGAAAAAATAATAGAAAATGCTATAAAAATGATAATATAATAGCACAAAACGATCAAAAAATTTAGATACGTTTGGGACATATCAAAGATGCGGTGAGAGAAATAAGTGGATATATTAGTGGAGGGAGCCAAATGTAACTGGCCTAAGGAAAAGACCCAAACGCCCATTAATCCTACCCGGGGTTGTCGGTGCTAAATCCAGCTAATCTCTGGTAGGGGGTCCCAAGCAAGATGGTCTGACCTAGATGGTAACAAAGGAAAGTATGGACATGATATTTTACCCAGGTCCGGGCCCTCTTGCGGAGTTAAAACCCTACGTCCTGCTTGTCATTATTGATAATGATGGGGTACAGAGTATAGATTGATCTACCTCGAGACCGTATGAGTATTACCTAAGCTCTAAACCTTGCAAAGGTGAATGTGTGTCTCTACAGACTAAACCACACAATTATATAGACATTGGGGGTACCTAGGGTTAACAAATGGATGGTTACAATCTCTAGAGATAAGCATGCCGAAGGAAACATGCTTAAAGTAAACGCCAAGTCTTCAGAAGATATGTGTCTTGATCGCGCCGAGGGCCAGGGTTAGTATGGCCACATCAACAGTCTTCAATGGGTCCTCAGCCTAGCCCATTACTGGTGGGCCGACCTGCTAAGTATCCCCTAATCCAGGACATCAACAGGGATGGCCAACTAAAGAGACCAAAACAATCCGACATGGAGCGAACGATGCTGACAGCCGGCATCTTCTTGAGAGCCGACACTGCGGACGCAACCGAGCACCTGGTTGGCCCAAGCGAACCAGCAACAAAGCCACTGGCGCGAGGGGTGACTGGGCATACACCCGCATGAGACCGCCTGGTGCGACCTACCTGGCCCGGCTAGTCCAACCCAACCGTTGGAGCAGCGAGCGTAAGCATCAAGTGAGCTGGCGCAAATGGCACGTCGCACGCCCCAGCTGTAGCGACCGGACGAGCCTGGTGGAGGCGAAGATGACGACATGCGGGTGCAGTTACCTTGTTACGTGTGAGCGTGACGCAAGCCGACACACGACGTGGCCCCGACAGAGCCCGTGGTCCACCGAGCGGGACACGTCGATAGACGCGGAGGACTTGGGCGTCACACGACCTGGCACAAGCGAGCACACTGCACGTCTCGGCTGTAGCAACTAAACTAGCAAGCAGGGGCAAAGCACCGACAAGAGGATCTGGCAAGGCCGTCACGCGCGCGCGTGGGCGCGACACGAGATGTCGCATGACAGTGGCCTTAGGCATGCGCTTGTGGTCCACTTGCCACGGACCGTCCAGGCGGGGCGTATGTGTCCAAGCCGTCCACGCCAAAGTCCGTCGAATAACGGTCTCAGTACACCCGTCATGTACACGAACCGACTGTAGCGATCATGCGCCCGCAGTCCACCCATCATGGACATGCGCTGACGGTAGCGATCGCGCGCCCTGGGTCCGCCCGTCATCAACCTTCCAGCTGGGTCACCTAGGTGCGATCTGTGCAGTCAGATCGGACAGCTCGCCTCGCCCGTGAGAGCCTCCTGCCGCAGTCCACCAGGCAACAGACGGCTGGGAGGCTTTCTTCGCCCGACTGTAGAGATCACGCACACTCGTTCCACACTCACGGATACGCGCTGACTATAGTGATCGCGCACCCTCCAGCCACCCATCATCGACCTTCCAGCTAGGTCGCCCGAGTGCGAGCCGTCCGGGCAGATCGGGCAAACCGGGTGCAAGCCAATTGGCAACGGACGGTCAAGAGCCTCTCTTCGCCCTCGAATATCCCAGGAAGGGGGGCATTCCAGCATCCTTTATAGGAGTAATGAGTTAATTGATTCGAAAGGATTGACCAAAAACTTTGTGATTTAAAGAATTGATCAAGATCCTTTTTGAACCATCCTCCATTTATAGTTCATAACCTTTTTGCAGGTTCATGGCAGTTGTTTATGTTTGATCTACACAGTGGAATAATGCTTCAATTCTCCATCATTATTTACGGGGATGTTATGGAAGATGTTGTTTTTTCTCTATAACTTGACGAAGCAGTAAGAAAATATTATTTATACCCATATTAATTGTAATATTTTATTTTATTTTTGATATGTATTGTCTAGGAAGTGTTGTGGTTTTTTTTTCACAAGTACTATTGTATGTTATGGCTTCTTGATGTGGCAAACAAACTGAATACCTTAGAGTGGTGCTTCTTAAATTAATGAGTACAATGTGATTTAGCCTTTTAATATTGTACTATTGCACAATGTTATTTGTTCATCTTCTAGGAAGTGTTTACCAATATGGCTCATACAAATAAAATTACCAAATCTTGATCCTAAAAATGGCATAATTAAATTCTTTTCAATAATTGTTATATTTAATTCAACACAAAAATGGTATTGTTTCCTAGCCCATGATGAGAACATCGAGGAAATCATAAAAAAAAGTTAATCATTTCAAAGTTTGAGCACAGTAAAGATGGTGCCCTCGCATGTGCGAGCGACTCTTTGTGAGTGTCATCGAAAAGAAAACATGGTAATAATCTATTACCTTTGAGAAAAAAATCACAATTTTTTTATCTTCCTAAATCTTATACTCTTAAAAAGTTCATCCCCACTACAAGCAAAATATTCTTAAAAAGTCTTCTACCTCAGCAAGTGTGTCATGTCAGCGTTCACTAGCACTATTTTTCAGTCATGCATCACATCCACAACCCTTAACTCTTACAACGTGCACTCAGCCACCTCACCAAGTCATGCATGTTTGCCACATCATAATTAGACATGTGCTTATTGAAGTCATGCATCTTAGACAAACTCATGTCATTAGCAAGCCATCTTATTCATGTGGTATGGAATATTAACTCGAACTGACGGCAGATATCTATCGTTGGGATGGATTAAAGAGTGAAAATGTGAATACAAGTATTGGCTGGTGTATCGACTATCTGTAAATACTAAGGGCACCGAGGTCTCTGGGCGCTGTAAGCCATCCAACGATGTACCCATGGATGTGAGGACACGTCCACTTGTGTGAAATCCCGCAAACCAGATGCATAGCAGGGGAGGGATGGCAGGCTTTCCAACCGCTACCACGTACCCGTTCGACACCCCGGTCCCACCCAAATAATCTCTCGAGCACGTGCATCTCCGGCGCAACTCAACCTCCACTCTCCACATTGCATTCATGCCAACCTAGAGGGGACGCGACCGGTCACTGGAGCCGGTATTGAATGGGAGCGCTGGCTGAGAGCACCGCCCCCGTCATGTCCCGGTCTCCACACCTGTTCAAAGCCGGAGATATTTGACCGGATGGGGCGAGGAGACGACTATCTACCGCATTGAAGCCGACTCCCCGTCTATCTGCCTGTTTACATATTAAACAGGCGGGAGAGCCGAGAAAACTACTCCGGTGCCCGCACTAAAGCAACTCGACGTTTGGTTTGGTCAGTGCCCTATATTTAACTATGGCCGCGCACAGCATGATCCACACCACACCACATCCATTTTTGTTCCTCCTCCGTGCACCACCTCTACAACGGTGACCTCTAGAATGAAGTGGGAGAGCCTCTCGCTGAAGCAGAAGCACGAGTTGGCAAAGCCTTGCGGCCGGCTAGCAGCAATGTCATGTGTGACGGATAGAGTCCGGTATGCCAGAGGTGAGATACGACGACGTAACGATCAGCCGACGCCCACACCCGCGTCGGTCAATGCGCGCAACCGCACTTCAACTTTGTCATGACGGAGGAGCAGTCGGCCGCTAGGTTCGGCGTTTTGGCTGGTGCGGGAAGAGCAAGACGACAATCTTGCCCTCCTCGCGCATCACCGGTTGGCTGAGAGCCAAATCTACGGTGAGTTCGCGAGCGAGGAGGCCACGGCAGCCATGGCCTCGAAGGACCCAAACTTCGTTGTAGAGCAGGGAGCGCTCTAGGAGACCACACACAGCGCTCGCGCCGGCTGCAATGCAATCATGGTGGAGGCGGGTGCGGTGGCTTAGGCGATCGCGAACAGGAACATCGACAGCTCCGCATCACCCGCGGTTCACATCGGGCCACAACAACCACGAGTCTGGCTCGTCCACGTCTATCATGGACCTCACATCGACCTTATGTTTGTGTCCCATGTCTTACTCTTCCTCGCCGGCGACTCATGGCTTCACTTCACGGAACTTAGGCCCGGCAAAGATGCCAGATATGGAGAAGACAGGACATGGAACACAGACGTCTCCACGGCTAGCGAAGATTTCGACTAGGTTAACATTTTATGTTTAAAAAATGTCATGCACACTTTTGTTAACTGAAATATGTTAAAAATGTCATGAAATTGGTCAGGTTTAAATGATCGTCTGGTTTGTTCAAATAATGTTTAAGTTGTGTCCGGACGTTTGATGGATAGGGTTGGATGGCCAGCTCCTATATCACTGTTGTGGACCGATATTATGTTCGTTTTAGGGGATAGCGTTGAAGATACCATAAAGACTCTTTTCTTGAAAAACTCTACAATGATACAATATTTTTTGGAGATACCTTTACGGACATGATAAAAATAGAAATACCAAATATTAATCTAACAATCTGACTTCAGATGTGTTCTTGTCAGAAAAATTAATTTATTTTATTTTGCAAATTCCTTAAACCCTTAAATTCCTAACTTAACGATGATGCTTAACCACGTTCGAAAGAAATGCATGGAAGAAAAGAAAACCTTCGTTTAAGAAAAGACAAACTTCACAATATATGTATAAGCAGCAGAAAAGTGTGGTTGACATCAGCTTTTTTTTAGTGGATTCACATCAGCTAAGCGCACGTAATCTAGAAACGGCCGAGTGAGAGAGCTGTGAGCAACAAAGTGAGGTTCACATCAGGAAAGCAGTCGCCTCACAATAGAAACGGCCGAGCAAGAGAGCTGTGAGCAACAACGTGTATAACAGTGTAAGCTAGGAGAAATACAACTAAACAAAAGTGAAAAGGAACAATGCAAGCTGTAAGGCGTGGTTCTTTACGTGCACGCCATCATATATATATTTTGTCAGTGTTAATAACCACTCCCCGTTCCTGGTGAGGCGGCGTGGTTCCAGTGAAGGTGAAACGTACGTTACGCGACACACGGGTGTGGGCTGCGCAAGACCCGCTATTAAACCCCCCATCGTCTTGCACACATCAGGTATCCACCTCAAAGCGCATCCACCCCCGTTCGACTGTGGTAGAGGCCATGGCAGCCGCAGCGGCGGGTGAGAACAGCAGGTTAACTGGAGTGAGAAAGAAGGGGGTGGGCGGGGTGGGCAACAGTTCGCCGCAGCTATCAAGCACCCGGTGACGAAGAAGTTGTTGTGGCTGGGGACGTACCAGTCCCCTGAAGTCGCCGCTTGCGCCTATGACCTCCCGGCTAGGGAGCTGAAGGGCACAATGGCAAAGCTCAACTTCCCCTACCCTCCGCCGGCCATATTGGTTAAGGAGGTGATTACTGCACCGAGGCATCGCAGGCATGGTCACGACGCACTGCTCTTTCAGGTCGTTACATTGCCACCGGACCCCACAGGACCGCCTCCACCGCCGCCCAAGCTGGTAGTTTACTTTCCCTTCCCCTTTGAAGCGCCCGCCAGCGACACCCCACCGGTGCCTGCATACCCGTTCCTGCACATCCCGCTTCCGACACGAGCACGTCTCAGCCTGCAGCCGGCACACGTTCACGCACCTGCTCCACAGCCACAGCAGCCAATCCGATGGATGCAGATCGTGGCGCAGGCGGAAAGCTGCTTAAGCTCCTCAAGAGAACCCCTAGGGGCTCCGTCTCGCCACCTGGTGTTCAAGATACCCAAGCTGTTCGTCGTTCCAGTCACTCCTAGTGCTCCAAAAGAAGGGACTGATGACAATTTCACCAAGCCGTGGTATTTCCCTGATTCTCCTGCTGTTTAGCCTCGGCCGTGCGCAATATGCACCGAGATCACATAGTCGTGTGCCATCATAATCCTAGGCAATCTGAATCAATCTATCATATTAGTTTTAGTTACAAATGTATTTTCATTGTTGTACTTGTGTGTCACTACCATGTAATGGGTTTACTGTGGTGTTGTTTATCATCATGTTGTTTCTTTTTACCAATCATGTAATCTTTTCACTCTTGTCGTGTGTTTTGTTTTGGTGTGGGTGCACTCTTGTCTTATGTTACGATATTGTATTTTGAGTAGAAATCATGTGATCAGTTTACACCATTAGTTAATCAATATGTTGTTTAGTGTGGCGTTTGAGATAATTATTTTGAGGTGAAGAGAGAAAATATTGCTCAATCACCAGTGTTGTTACAATTTTTAGTGCAAAGTGAAGAAGTATGAAATATGCAAATTACAAATTCAGGAAATCAGGATAAAGGATCGAAGGACGCTGAAAAATAATCAAAGTCCATACTCTGATGTCATCCAAGCGCGCGGTTGTTGTAGTATATCATGAACAAAGTTTGTTGTAACCTTTAGAACTGAACTTAAATGGCCACCAACAATAAAATCCCCGACGGCTTTAATAGTTTCTGTCTTGAAGGCGGCACGAACATTAATCTCTATCAAGATTTCTCAGGTGATCGCGGCCATGAATTCTGGTACATATCACTCTTAACAGTGTTAGAAGTATCCAAATGTATAGAAAACTATAGTAACTCATGTCTGGTGATATCTAAAGTAGTGACGGTCTTCTGTATATTAATTTTATTCAATAAGAATAATCTGAAAAAATGTAGAGCGCAACCATTGCACGACCATATTTGAAGTACAAACTTATTAGTTGTCTTAACATGAAACGTTTTTATAATAATATTTGGGGCATTCTGTTGTAGTACTTATATCTTGGATTAGCAGTATGCATGTCGTATAGCATATCCTTATTTTTGTTCCATGTACATAATATTGTTGCATCATGAAATTACTAGTGAATGTAGGTATTGTCCAATTGGGTTATTCCAGGTAATGATTGCAAATGTAGTCCATTCTAGTACTGACTCACATCTAAAGGTCTTTTACTTGCCTTGTGTAACGTGAGTCTCAGATAAGTTTAGAGGACAGCTGATGATGTTCTTGAAAGGTTCAGCCCTATTGGGTATGTAGAAGCAACAAGATGTTTGAATTTGGCGCTAGGTTACTAGATAACATAGTTACTAGGTCAAAAGCTTTGCTAACCTTACACTAAAAACCTAAAATTGCATCTTTCTTGTATCTTTTGCTTTCTTTGTCATAAATCACATATGCCACTTTTGGCAATAGATTTAGTTGTTGCCACACAAACCAATTGTGTAAAACCCTAAAAGCTCAATTGCAGAAAGCTTCATACGTGTGGATAGCGTTGCCAAACAAAGTCATTTAGATGGAAACCCTAGAAACCGAAAACTCATTTTTATGTGAAAAACTTAGCACGCATTAAAAGCATGTGCATTCTTGAGCATTATCTCCGCATCTGATTTGTTGCTTTGTCTTTATATCAGTACCAACCATGCATCCAACTAATATATGACATATGTAATTTTTTTAATATCGTGCTTTCACACACACACACACATGCACACACGCGCACGGGGGCGGATATATACTTTGATGATTCAATACATTGTATAATACTATTGGCATCATATTTTTGTACTGGCACATATTTTACACTATTGTGGTTCTTCAAATTTAGCATAATAGCGTACTAATAACAAAATTATTTATTTCCGGGAGAAAACATATTACTCAAACACAAAGGTGTTACAATTTTTTAAGTAAACCAAAGAATTATGAAATATTGCAAATTGAAATTGAAAGAAAGACAACACGGTCCTAACTTGTCTACCATATCGCACAGACTAGTGAGCAACTAAGTAAATGTCTCTCATAAACTTTTGTCCTACACCACTGCGTAGGAAGTTGCATTGTACACAAGTTTGGCATAATTGATCCAGAACTCCATAATAGTATACACTACTACAGAACGGCCTAGCAGTGGCGGGTCACAAATAGATGCCAGCCACTGAAACATTTTTCCGACGGCTACGACGGGAAGAATTTACTAGTGGCGGGTGGCATTTTCTGCCCGCCACGGTAGATAGTATAGTAGCAGATAGTATTTGCGACAGTTAAGAACCAAGGTTTTGTTGGGGAATGTAGTAATTTCAAAAAAATTCCTACGCACACACAGGATCATGGTGATGCATAGCAACGAGAGGGGAGAGTGTTGTCCACGTACCCTCGTAGACCGAAAGCAGAAGCGTTAGCACAACGCGGTTGATGTAGTCGTACGTCTTCACGATCCGACCGATCCAAGTACCGAACGTACGGCACCTCCAAGTTCAGCACACGTTCAGCTCGATGACGTCCCGCGAACTCCGGTCCAGCAGAGCTTAACGGGAGAGTTCCGTCAGCACGACGGCGTGGTGACGGTGATGATGATGCTACCGACGCAGGGCTTCGCCTAAGGACCGCTACGATATGATCGAAGTGGAATTTGGTGGAGGGGGCACCGCACACGGCTAAGAGATCAAGAGATCAATTGTTGTGTCTAGAGGTGCCCCCTGCCCCCGTATATAAAGGACCAGGGGGGAGGAGGCGGTCGGCCAGGGGAGGGCGCGCCAGGGAGGAGTCCTACTCCCACCGGGAGTAGGACTCCCTCTTTTCCTAGTTGGAGTAGGAGGGGAAAGGAAGGGAAGGAGAGAGGGGGAAGGAATAGGGGGCGCCCCCTCCTTGTCCAATTCGGACTAGAGGGGGAGGGGGCGCGCGGCCAGCCCTAGCCGCCCCTCCTCTTCTCCACTAAGGCCCATCTTGGCCCATTAAACTCCCGGGGGGGTTCCGGTAACCCCCCGGTACTCCGGTATATGTCCGAAACTCCCCGAAACCATTCCGGTGTCCGAACATAGTCATCCAATATATCGATCTTTACGTATCGACCATTTCGAGACTCCTCGTCATGTCCATGATCACATCCGGGACTCCGAACAACCTTCGGTACATCAAAACACAAAAACTCATAATACAATCGTCACCGGAACATTAAGCGTGCGGACCCTACGGGTTCGAAAACAATGTAGACATGACCGAGACACGTCTCCGGTCAATAACCAATAGCGGAACCTGGATGCTCATATTGGCTCCTACATATTCTACGAAGATCTTTATCGGTCAAACCGCATAACAACATACGTTGTTCCCTTTGTCATCGGTATGTTACTTGCCCGAGATTCGATCGTCGGTATCTCAATACCTAGTTCAATCTCATTACCGGCAAGTCTCTTTACTCGTTCCGTAATACATCATCTCGCAACTAACTCATTAGTTACAATGCTTGCAAGGCTTATAGTGATGTGCATTACCGAGTGGGCCCAGAGATACCTCTCCGACAATCGGAGTGATAAATCCTAATATCGAAATACGCCAACCCAACAAGTACCTTCGGAGACACCTGTAGAGCACCTTTATAATCACCCAGTTACGTTGTGACGTTTGGTAGCACACAAAGTGTTCCTCCGGTAAACGGGAGTTGCATAATCTCATAGTCATAGGAACATGTATAAGTCATGAAGAAAGCAATAGCAACATACTAAACGATCAAGTGCTAAGCTAACGAAATGGGTCAAGTCAGTCACATCATTCTCCTAATGATGTGATTCCGTTAATCAAATGACAACTCATGTCTATGGCCAGGAAACATAACCATCTTTGATTAACGAGCTAGTCAAGTAGAGGCATACTAGTGACACTTTGTTTGTCTATGTATTCACACATGTATCATGTTTCCGGTTAATACAATTCTAGCATGAATAATAAACATTTATCATGATATAAGGAAATAAATAATAACTTTATTATTGCCTCTAGGGCATATTTCCTTCAGTCTCCCACTTGCACTAGAGTCAATAGTCTAGATTACACAGTAATGATTCTAACACCCATGGAGCCTTGGTGCTGATCATGTTTTGCTCGTGGCAGAGGCTTAGTCAACGGGTCTGTAACATTCAGATCTGTATGTATCTTGCAAATCTCTATGTCTCCCACCTGGACTTGGTCCCGGATGGAATTGAAGCGTCTTTTGATGTGCTTGGTCCTCTTGTGAAATCTGGATTCCTTTGCCAAGGCAATTGCACCAGTATTGTCACAGAAGATTTTCATTGGACCCGATGCATTAGGTATGACACCTAGATCGGATATGAACTCCTTCATCCAGACTCCTTCATTTGCTGCTTCCGAAGCAGCTATGTACTCTGCTTCACACGTAGATCCCGCCACGACGCTTTGTTTAGAACTGCACCAACTGATAGCTCCACCGTTCAATATAAACACGTATCCGGTTTGCGATTTAGAATCGTCCGGATCAGTGTCAAAGCTTGCATCAACATAACCATTTACGATGAGCTCTTTGTCACCTCCATAAACGAGAAACATATCCTTAGTCCTTTTTAGGTATTTCAGGATGTTCTTGACCGCTGTCCAGTGATCCACTCCTGGATTACTATGGTACCTCCCTGCTAAACTTATAGCAAGGCACACATCAGGTCTGCTACACAGCATTGCATACATGATAGAGCCTATGGCTGAAGCATAGGGAACATCTTTCATTTTCTCTCTATCTTCTGCCGTGGTCGGGCATTGAGTCTTACTCAACTTCACACCTTGTAACACAGGCAAGAACCCTTTCTTTGCTTGATCCATTTTGAACTTCTTCAAAACTTTGCCAAGGTATGTGCTTTGTGAAAGTCCAATTAAGCGTCTTGATCTATCTCTATAGATCTTGATGCCCAATATGTAAGCAGCTTCACCGAGGTCTTTCATTGAAAAACTCTTATTCAAGTATCCTTTTATGCTATCCAGAAATTCTATATTATTTCCAATCAACAATATATCATCCACATATAAGATTAGAAATGCTACAGAGCTCCCACTCACTTTCTTGTAAATACAAGCTTCTCCAAAAGTCTGTATAAAACCATATGCTTTGATCACACTATCAAAGCGTTTATTCCAACTCCGAGAGGCTTGCACCAGTCCATAAATGGATCGCTGAAGCTTGCACACTTTGTTAGCTCCCTTTGGATCGATAAAACCTTCAGGTTGCATCATATACAACTCTTCTTCCAGAAATCCATTCAGGAATGCAGTCTTTACATCCATTTGCCAAATTTCATAATCATAAAATGCGGCAATTGCTAACATGATTCGGACGGACTTAAGCATCACTGCGGGTGAGAAGGTCTCATCGTAGTCAATCCCTTGAACTTGTCGAAAACCTTTTGCAACAAGTCGAGCTTTATAGACAGTAACATTACCGTCGGCGTCTGTCTTCCTCTTGAAGATCCATTTATTCTCAATTGCTTGCCGATCATTGGGCAAGTTAACCAAAGTCCACACTTTGTTCTCATATATGGATCCCATCTCAGATTTCATGGCCTCAAGCCATTTTGCGGAATCTGGGCTCACCATCGCTTCTTCATAGTTCGTAGGTTCGTCATGGTCTAGTAACATGACCTCCAGGACTGGATTACCGTACCACTCTGGTGCGGATCTTACTCTGGTTGACCTACGAGGTTCGGTAGTAACTTGATCTGAAGCTTCATGATCATCATCATTAGCTTCCTCACTAATTGGTGTAGGTGTCACAGGAACCGATTTCTTGATGAACTACTTTCCAATAAGGGAGCAGGTACAGTTACCTCATCAAGTTCTACTCTCCTCCCACTCACTTCTTTCGAGAGAAACTCCTTCTCTAGAAAGGATCCATTTTTAGCAACGAATGTTTTGCCTTTGGATCTGTGATAGAAGGTGTACCCAACAGTTTCCTTTGGGTATCCTATGAAGACACATTTCTCCGATTTGGGTTCGAGCTTATCAGGTTGAAGCTTTTTCACATAAGCATCGCAGCCCCAAATTTTAAGAAACGACAACTTTGGTTTCTTGCTAAAGCACAGTTCATAAGGTGTCGTCTCAACGGATTTTGATGGTGCCCTATTTAACGTGAATGCAACTGTCTCTAGAGCATAACCCCAAAACGATAGCGGTAAATCAGTAAAAGACATCATAGATCGCACCATATCTAGTAAAGTACGATTACGACGTTCGGACACACCATTACGCTGTGGTGTTCCGGGTGGCGTGCGTTGCGAAACTATTCCGCATTGTTTCAAATGTAGACCAAACTCGTAACTCAAATATTCTCCTCCACGATCAGATCGTAGAAACTTTATTTTCTTGTTACGATGATTTTCAACTTCACTCTGAAATTCTTTGAACTATTCAAATGTTTCAGACTTATGTTTCATTAAGTAGATATACCCATATCTGCTTAAATCATCTGTGAAGGTGAGAAAATAATGATACCCGCTGCGAGCCTCAACATTCATTGGACCACATACATCAGTATGTATGATCTCCAACAAATCAGTTGCTCGCTCCATAGTTCCGGAGAACGGCGTTTTAGTCATCTTGCCCATGAGGCACGGTTCGCAAGAACCAAGTGATTCATAATCAAGTGATTCCAAAAGTCCATCAGTATGGAGTTTCTTCATGCGCTTTACACCAATATGACTCAAACGGCAGTGCCACAAATAAGTTGCACTACCATTATCAACTCTGCATCTTTTGGCTTCAACATTATGAATATGTGTATCACTACTTTCAAGATTCAACAAAAATAGACCACTCTTCAAGGGTGCATGACCATAAAAGATATTACTCATATAAATAGAACAACCATTATTCTCAGATTTAAATGAATAACCATCTCGCATCAAACAAGATCCAGATATAATGTTCATGCTCAACGCTGGCACCAAATAACAATTATTCAGGTCTAAAACTAATCCCGAAGGTAGATGTAGAGGTAGCATGCCGACGGCGATCACATCGACTTTGGAACCATTTCCCACGCGCATCGTCACCTCGTCCTTAGCCAGTCTTCGCTTAACCTGTAGTCCCTGTTTCGAGTTGCAAATATTAGCAACAGAACCAGTATCAAATACCCAGGTGCTACTGCGAGCTCTGGTAAGGTACACATCAATAACATGTATATCACATATAACTTTGTTCACCTTGCCATCCTTCTTTACGTGCACGCCATCATATATATATTTTGTTAGTGTTAATAACCACTCCCCGTTCCTGGTGAGGCGGCGTGTTTCCAGTGAAGGTGAAACGTACGTTACGCGACACACGAGTGTGGGCTGCGCAAGACCCGCTATTAAACCCCCATCGTCTTGCACACATCAGGTATCCACCTCAAAGCGCATCCACCCCCGTTCGACTGTGGTAGAGGCCATGGCAGCCGCAGCGGTGGGTGAGAACAGCAGGTTAACTGGAGTGAGAAAGAAGGGGGTGGGCGGGGTGGGCAACAGTTCGCCGCAGCTATCAAGCACCCGGTGACGAAGAAGTTGTTGTGGCTGGGGACGTACCAGTCCCCTGAGGTCGCCACTTGCGTCTATGACCTCCCGGCTAGGGAGCTGAAGGGCACAATGGCAAAGCTCAACTTCCCCTACCCTCCGTCGGCCATATTGGTTAAGGAGGTGATTACTGCACCGAGGCATCGCAGGCATGGTCACGACGCACTGCTCTTTCAGGTCGTTACATTGCCACCGGACCCCACAGGACCGCCTCCACCGCCGCCCAAGCTGGTAGTTTACTTTCCCTTCCCCTTTGAAGCGCCCGCCGGCGACACCCCACCGGTGCCTGCATACCCGTTCCTGCACATCCCGCTTCCGGCACGAGCACGTCTCAGCCTGCAGCCGGCACACGTGCACGCACCTGCTCCACAGCCACAGCAGCCAATCCGATGGATGCAGATCGTGGCGCAGGCGGAAAGCTGCTTAAGCTCCTCAAGAGAACCCCTAGGGGCTCCGTCTCGCCACCTGGTGTTCAAGATACCCAAGCTGTTCGTCGTTCCAGTCACTCCTAGTGCTCCAAAAGAAGGGACTGATGACAATTTCACCAAGCCGTGGTATTTCCCTGATTCTCCTGCTGTTTAGCCTCGGTCGTGCGCAATATGCACCGAGATCACATAGTCGTGTGCCATCATAATCCTAGGCAATCTGAATCAATCTATCATATTAGTTTTAGTTACAAATGTATTTTCATTGTTGTTCTTGTGTGTCACTACCATGCAATGGGTTTACTGTGGTGTTGTTTATCATCATGTTGTTTCTTTTTACCAATCATGTAATCTTTTCACTCTTGTCGTGTGTTTTGTTTTGGTGTGGGTGCAGTCTTGTCTTATGTTACGATATTGTATTTTGAGTAGAAATCATGTGATCAGTTTACACCATTAGTTAATCAATATATTGTTTAGTGTGGCATTTGAGATAATTATTTTGAGGTGAAGAGAGAAAATATTGCTCAATCACCAGTGTTGTTACAATTTTTAGTGCAAAGTGAAGAAGTATGAAATATGCAAATTACAAATTCAGGAAATCAGGATAAAGGATCGAAGGACGCTGAAAAATAATCAAAGTCCATACTCTGATGTCATCCAAGCGCGCGGTTGTTGTAGTATATCATGAACAAAGTTTGTTGTAACCTTTAGAACTGAACTTAAATGGCCACCAACAATAAAATCCCCGACGGCTTTAATAGTTTCTGTCTTGAAGGCGGCACGAACATTAATCTCTATCAAGATTTCTCAGGTGATCGCGGCCATGAATTCTGGTACATATCACTCTTAACAGTGTTAGAAGTATCCAAATGTATAGAAAACTATAGTAACTCATGTCTGGTGATATCTAAAGTAGTGACGGTCTTCTGTATATTAATTTTATTCAATAAGAATAATCTGAAAAAATGTAGAGCGCAACCATTGCACGACCATATTTGAAGTACAAACTTATTAGTTGTCTTAACATGAAACGTTTTTATAATAATATTTGGGGCATTCTGTTGTAGTACTTATATCTTGGATTAGCAGTATGCATGTCGTATAGCATATCCTTATTTTTGTTCCATGTACATAATATTGTTGCATCATGAAATTACTAGTGAATGTAGGTATTGTCCAATTGGGTTATTCCAGGTAATGATTGCAAATGTAGTCCATTCTAGTACTGACTCACATCTAAAGGTCTTTTACTTGCCTTGTGTAACGTGAGTCTCAGATAAGTTTAGAGGACAGCTGATGATGTTCTTGAAAGGTTCAGCCCTATTGGGTATGTAGAAGCAACAAGATGTTTGAATTTGGCGCTAGGTTACTAGATAACATAGTTACTAGGTCAAAAGCTTTGCTAACCTTACACTAAAAACCTAAAATTGCATCTTTCTTGTATCTTTTGCTTTCTTTGTCATAAATCACATATGCCACTTTTGGCAATAGATTTAGTTGTTGCCACACAAACCAATTGTGTAAAACCCTAAAAGCTCAATTGCAGAAAGCTTCATACGTGTGGATAGCGTTGCCAAACAAAGTCATTTAGATGGAAACCCTAGAAACCGAAAACTCATTTTTATGTGAAAAACTTAGCACGCATTAAAAGCATGTGCATTCTTGAGCATTATCTCCGCATCTGATTTGTTGCTTTGTCTTTATATCAGTACCAACCATGCATCCAACTAATATATGACATATGTAATTTTTTTAATATCGTGCTTTCACACACACACACACATGCACACACGCGCACGGGGGCAGATATATACTTTGATGATTCAATACATTGTATAATACTATTGGCATCATATTTTTGTACTGGCACATATTTTACACTATTGTGGTTCTTCAAATTTAGCATAATAGCGTACTAATAACAAAATTATTTATTTCCGGGAGAAAACATATTACTCAAACACAAAGGTGTTACAATTTTTTAAGTAAACCAAAGAATTATGAAATATTGCAAATTAAAATTGAAAGAAAGACAACACAGTCCTAACTTGTCTACCATATCGCACAGACTAGTGAGCAACTAAGTAAATGTCTCTCATAAACTTTTGTCCTACACCACTGCGTAGGAAGTTGCATTGTACACAAGTTTGGCATAATTGATCCAGAAACTCCATAATAGTATACACTACTACAGAACGGCCTAGCGGTGGCGGGTCACAAATAGATGCCCGCCACTAAAAGATTTTTCCGACGGCTAAGACGGTAAGAATTTACTAGTGGCGGGTGGCATTTTCTGCCCGCCACGGTAGATAGTATAGTAGCAGATAGTATTTGCGACAGTTAAGAACCAAGGTTTTGTTGGGGAATGTAGTAATTTCAAAAAAATTCCTACGCACACACAGGATCATGGTGATGCATAGCAACGAGAGGGGAGAGTGTTTTCCACGTACCCTCATAGACCGAAAGCGGAAGCGTTAGCACAACGCGGTTGATGTAGTCGTACGTCTTCACGATCCGACCGATCAAAGTACCGAACGTACGGCACCTCCGAGTTCAGCACACGTTCAGCTCGATGACGTCCCGCGAACTCCGATCCAGCAGAGCTTCACGGGAGAGTTCCGTCAGCACGACGGCGTGGTGACGGTGATGATGATGCTACCGACGCAGGGCTTCGCCTAAGCACCGCTACGATATGATCGAGGTGTAATATGGTGGAGGGGGGCACCGCACACAGCTAAGAGATCAAGAGATCAATTGTTGTGTCTAGAGGTGCCCCCCTGCCCCCGTATATAAAGGACCAGGGGGGAGGAGGCGGCCGGCTAGGGGAGGGCGCGCCAGGGAGGAGTCCTACTCCCACCGGGAGTAGGACTCCCTCTTTTCCTAGTTGGAGTAGGAGGGGAAAGGAAGGGAAGGAGCGAGGGGGAAGGAAAAGGGGGTGCCCCCCCTCCTTGTCCAATTCGGACTAGAGGGGGAGGGGGCGCGCGGCCAGCCCTAGCCGCCCCTCCTCTGCTCCACTAAGGCCAATCTTGGCCCATTAAACTCCCCGGGGGGTTCCGGTAACCCCCCGGTACTCCGGTATATGTCCGGAACTTCCTGAAACCATTCCGGTGTCCGAATATAGTCGTCCAATATATCGATCTTTACGTATCGCCCATTTCGAGACTCCTCGTCATGTCCATGATCACATCCGGGACTCCGAACAACCTTCGGTACATCAAAACACAAAAACTCATAAAACAATCGTCACCGGAACTTTAAGCATGCGGACCCTACGGGTTCGAAAACAATGTAGACATGACCGAGACACGTCTCCGGTCAATAACCAATAGCGGAACCTGGATGCTCATATTGGCTCCTACATATTCTACGAAGATCTTTATCGGTCAAACCGCATAACAACATACATTGTTCCCTTTGTCATCGGTTTGTTACTTGCCCGAGATTCGATCGTCGGTATCTCAATACCTAGTTCAATCTCATTACCGGCAAGTCTCTTTACTCGTTCCGTAATACATCATCTCGCAACTAACTCATTAGTTACAATGCTTGCAAGGCTTATAGTGATGTGCATTACCGAGTGGGCCCAGAGATACCTCTCCGACAATCGGAGTGATAAATCCTAATATCGAAATACGCCAACCCAACAAGTACCTTCGGAGACACCTGTAGAGCACCTTTATAATCACCCAGTTACGTTGTGACGTTTGGTAGCACACGAAGTGTTCCTCCGGTAAACGAGAGTTGCATAATCTCATAGTCATAGGAACATGTATAAGTCATGAAGAAAGCAATAGCAACATACTAAACGATCAAGTGCTAAGCTAACGAAATGGGTCAAGTCAATCACATCATTCTCCTAATGATGTGATTCCGTTAATCAAATGACAACTCATGTCTATGGCCAGGAAACATAACCATCTTTGATTAACGAGCTAGTCAAGTAGAGGCATACTAGTGACACTTTGTTTGTCTATGTATTCACACATGTATCATGTTTCCGGTTAATACAATTCTAGCATGAATAATAAACATTTATCATGATATAAGGAAATAAATAATAACTTTATTATTGCCTCTAGGGCATATTTCCTTCAGTCTCCCACTTGCACTAGAGTCAATAGTCTATATTACACAGTAATGATTCTAACACCCATGGAGCCTTGGTGCTGATCATGTTTTGCTCGTGGCAGAGGCTTAGGCAACGGGTCTGTAACATTCAGATCTGTATGTATCTTGCAAATCTCTATGTCTCCCACCTGGACTTGGTCCCGGATGGAATTGAAGCGTCTTTTGATGTGCTTGGTCCTCTTGTGAAATCTGGATTCCTTTGCCAAGGCAATTGCACCAGTATTGTCACAGAAGATTTTCATTGGACCTGATGCATTAGGTATGACACCTAGATCGGATATGAACTCCTTCATCCAGACTCCTTCATTTGCTGCTTCCGAAGCAGCTATGTACTCTGCTTCACACGTAGATCCCGCCACGACGCTTTGTTTAGAATTGCACCAACTGACAGCTCCACCGTTCAATATAAACACGTATCCGGTTTGCGATTTAGAATCGTCCGGATCAGTGTCAAAGCTTGCATCAACGTAACCATTTACGATGAGCTCTTTGTCACCTCCATAAACGAGAAACATATCCTTAGTCCTTTTTAGGTATTTCAGGATGTTCTTGACCGCTGTCCAGTGATCCACTCCTGGATTACTTTGGTACCTCCCTGCTAAACTTATAGCAAGGCACACATCAGGTCTGGTACACAGCATTGCATACATGATAGAGCCTATGGCTGAAGCATAGGGAACATCTTTCATTTTCTCTCTATCTTCTGCAGTGGTCGGGCATTGAGTCTTACTCAACTTCACACCTTGTAACACAGGAAAGAACCATTTCTTTGCTTGATCCATTTTGAACTTCTTCAAAACTTTGTCAAGGTATGTGCTTTGTGAAAGTCCAATTAAGCGTCTTGATCTATCTCTATAGATCTTGATGCCCAATATGTAAGCAGCTTCATCGAGGTCTTTCATTGAAAAACTCTTATTCAAGTATCCTTTTATGCTATCCGGAAATTCTATATTATTTCCAATCAACAATATATCATCCACATATAAGATTAGAAATGCTACAGAGCTCCCACTCACTTTCTTGTAAATAGAAGCTTCTCCAAAAGTCTGTATAAAACCATATGCTTTGATCACCCTATCAAAGCGTTTATTCCAACTCCGAGAGGCTTGTACCAGTCCATAAATGGAACGCTGGAGCTTGCACACTTTATTAGCTCCCTTTAGATCGATAAAACCTTCAGGTTGCATCATATACAACTCTTCTTCCAGAAATCCATTCAGGAATGCAGTCTTTACATCCATTTGCCAAATTTCATAATCATAAAATGCGGCAATTGCTAACATGATTCGGACGGACTTAAGCAGCGCTACTTGTGAGAAGGTCTCATCGTAGTCAATCCCTTGAACTTGTCGAAAACCTTTTGCAACAAGTCGAGCTTTATAGACAGTAACATTACCGTCAGCGTCTGTCTTCCTCTTGAAGATCCATTTATTCTCAATTGCTTGCCGATCATTGGGCAAGTTAACCAAAGTCCACACTTTGTTCTCATACATGGATCCCATCTCAGATTTCATGGCCTCAAGCCATTTTGCGGAATCTGGGCTCACCATCGCTTCTTCATAGTTCGTAGGTTCGTCATGGTCTAGTAACATGACCTCCAGAACTGGATTACCGTACCACTCTGGTGGGGATCTTACTCTGGTTGACCTACGAGGTTCGGTAGTAACTTGATCTGAAGCTTCATGATCATCATCATTAGCTTCCTCACTAATTGGTGTAGGTGTCACAGGAACCGATTTCTGTGATGAACTACTTTCCAATAAGGTAGCAGGTACAGTTACCTCATCAAGTTCTACTTTCCTCCCACTCACTTCTTTCGAGAGAAACTCCTTATCTAGAAAGGATCCATTTTTAGCAACGAATGTTTTGCCTTCGGATCTGTGATAGAAGGTGTACCCAACAGTTTCCTTTGGGTATCCTATGAAGACACATTTCTCTGATTTGGGTTTGAGCTTATCAGGTTGAAGCTTTTTCACATAAGCATCGCAGCCCCAAATTTTAAGAAACGACAACTTTGGTTTCTTGCTAAACCACAGTTCATAAGGTGTCGTCTCAACGGATTTTGATGGTGCCCTATTTAACGTGAATGCAGCTGTCTCTAGAGCATAACCCCAAAACAATAGCGGTAAATCAGTAAGAGACATCATAGATCGCACCATATCTAGTAAAGTACGATTACGACGTTCGGACACACCATTACGCTGTGGTATTCCGGGTGGCGTGAGTTGCGAAACTATTCCGCATTGTTTCAAATGTAGACCAACTCGTAACTCAAATATTCTCCTCCACGATCAGATCGTAGAAACTTTATTTTCTTGTTACGATGATTTTCAACTTCACTCTGAAATTCTTTGAACTTTTCAAATGTTTCGGACTTATGTTTCATTAAGTAGATATACCCATATCTGCTTAAATCATCTGTGAAGGTGAGAAAATAATGATACCCGCCGCGAGCCTCAACATTCATTGGACCACATACATCAGTATGTATGATCTCCAACAAATCAGGTGCTCGCTCCATAGTTCCGGAGAACGGCGTTTTAGTCATCTTGCCCATGAGGCATGGTTCGCAAGTACCAAGTGATTCATAATCAAGTGATTCCAAAAGCCCACCAGTATGGAGTTTCTTCATGCGCTTTACACCAATATGACCCAAACGGCAGTGCCACAAATAAGTTGCACTATCATTATCAACTCTGCATCTTTTGGCTTCAACATTATGAATATGTGTATCACTACTTTCAAGATTCAACAAAAATAGACCACTCTTCAAGGGTGCATGACCATAAAAGATATTACTCATATAAATAGAACAACCATTATTCTTAGATTTAAATGAATAACCGTCTCGCATCAAACAAGATCCAGATATAATGTTCATGCTCAACGCTGGCACCAAATAACAATTATTCAGGTCTAAAACTAATCCCGAATGTAGATGTAGAGGTAGCGTGCCGACGGCGATCACATCGACTTTGGAACCATTTCCCACGTGCATTGTCACCTCGTCCTTAGCCAGTCTTCGCTTAATCTGTAGCCCTGTTTCGAGTTGCAAACATTAGCAACAGAACCAGTATCAAATACCCAGGTGCTACTGCGAGCTCTGGTAAGGTACACATCAATAACATGTATATCACATATACCTTTGTTCACCTTGCCATCCTTCTTATCCGCCAAATACTTGGGGCAGTTCCGCTTCCAGTGACCAGTCTGCTTGCAGTAGAAGCACTCAGTCTCAGGCTTAGGTCCAGACTTGGGTTTCTTCCCTTGAGAAACAACTTGTTTGCTGTTCTTCTTGAAGTTCCCCTTCTTCTTCCCTTTACCCTTTTTCTTGAAACTGGTGGTCTTATTGACCATCAACACTTGATGCTCCTTCTTGATTTCTACCTCCACAGCCTTTAGCATTACGAAGAGCTCGGGAATTGTCTTATCCATCCCTTGCATATTATAGTTCATCACGAAGCTCTCGTAGCTTGGTGGCAGTGATTGAAGAATTCTGTCAATGACACTATCATCCGGAAGATTAACTCCCAGTTGAATCAAGTGATTGTTATACCTAGACATTTTGAATATATGTTCACTGACAGAACTATTCTCCTCCATCTTGCAGATGTAGAACTTATTGGAGACTTCATATCTCTCAATCCGGGCATTTGCCTGAAATATTAACTTCAACTCCTGGAACATCTCATATGCTCCATGACGTTCAAAACGTCGCTGAAGCCCCTGTTCTAAGCCGTAAAGCATGGCACACTGAACTATCGAGTAGTCATCAGCTTTGCTCTGCCAGACGTTCTTAACGTCGTCAGTTGCATCTGCAGCAGGCCTGGCACCCAGCGGTGCTTCTAGGACGTAATTCTTCTGTGCAGCAATGAGGATAATCCTCAAGTTACGGACCCAGTCCGTCTAATTGCTACCATCATCTTTCAACTTTGCTTTCTCAAGGAACGCATTAAAAATTAACGGAACAACAGCACGGGCCATCTATCTACAAACAACATAGACAAGCAAAATACAATCAGGTACTAAGTTCATGATAAATTTAAGTTCAATTAATCATATTATTTAAGAACTCCCACTTAGATAGATATCCCTCTGATCATCTAAGTGATCACGTGATCCAAATCAACTAAACCATGTCCGATCATCACGTGAGATGGAGTAGTTTTCAATGGTGAACATCACTATGTTGATCATATCTACTATATGATTCACGCTCGACCTTTCGGTCTCAGTGTTCCGAGGCCATATCTGCATATGCTAGGCTTGTCAAGTTTAACCCGAGTATTCTGCGTGTGCAAAACTGGCTTGCACCCGTTGTAGATGAACGTAGAGCTTATCACACCCGATCATCACGTGGTGTCTCGGCACGACGAACTTTGGCAACGGTGCATACTCAGGGAGAACACTTTTGTCTTGATATTTAGTGAGAGATCATCTTATAATGCTACCGTCAATCAAAGCAGAATAAGATGCATAAAGGATAAACATCACATGCAATCAATATAAGTGATATGATATGGCCATCATCATCTTGTGCTTGTGATCTCCATCTCCGAAGCACCGTCATGATTACCATCGTCACCGGCGTGACACCTTGATCTCCATCGTAGCATCGTTGTCGTCTCGCCAACTATTGCTTCTACGACTATCGCTATTGCTTAGTGATAAAGTAAAGCATTACAGGGCGATTGCATTGCATACAATAAAGCGACAACCATATGGCTCCTGCCAGTTGCAGATAACTCGGTTACAAAACATGATCATCTCATACAATAAAATATAGCATCATGTCTTGACCATATCACATCACAACATGCCCTGCAAAAACAAGTTAGACGTCCTCTACTTTGTTGTTGCAAGTTTTACGTGGCTGCTACGGGCTGAGCAAGAACAGTTCTTACCTACGCATCAAAACCACAACGATAGTTTGTCAAGTTAGTGCTGTTTTAACCTTCTCAAGGACCGGGCGTAGCCACACTTGGTTCAACTAAAGTTGGAGAAACTGACACCCGCCAGCCACCTGTGTGCAAAGCACGTCGGTAGAACCAGTCTCGCGTAAGCGTACGCGTAATGTCGGTCCGGGCCGCTTCATCCAACAATACCGCCGAACCAAAGTATGACATGCTGGTAAGCAGTATGACTTGTATCACCCACAACTCACTTGTGTTCTACTCGTGCATATAACATCTATGCATAAAACCAGGCTCGGATGCCACTGTTGGGGAACGTAGTAATTTCAAAAAAATTCCTACGCACACACAGGATCATGGTGATGCATAGCAACGAGAGGGGAGAGTGTTGTCCACGTACCCTCGTAGACTGAAAGCCGAAGCGTTAGCACAACGCGGTTGATGTAGTCGTACGTCTTCACGATCCGACCGATCCAAGTACCGAACGTACGGCACCTCCGAGTTCAGCACACGTTCAGCTCGATGACGTCCCGCGAACTCCGATCCAGCAGAGCTTCACGAGAGAGTTCCGTCAGCACGACGGTGTGGTGACGGTGATGATGATGCTACCGACGCAGGGCTTCGCCTAAGCACCGCTACGATATGATCGAGGTGGAATATGGTGGAGGGGGGCACCGCACATGGCTAAGAGATCAAGAGATCAATTGTTGTGTCTAGAGGTGCCCCCTGCCCCCGTATATAAAGGACCAGGGGGGAGGAGGCGGCCGGCCAGGGAAGGGTGCGCCAGGGAGGAGTCCTACTCCCACCGGGACTAGGACTCCCTCTTTTCCTAGTTGGAGTAGGAGGGGGGAAGGAAGGGAAGGAGAGAGGGGGAAGGAAAAGGGGGCGCCCCCCCTCCTTGTCCAATTCGGACTAGAGGGGGAGGGGGGGCGCGGCCAGCCCTAGCCGCCCCTCCTCTTCTCCACTAAGGCCCATCTTGGCCCATTAAACTCCCCGGGGGGTTCCGGTAGCCCCCCGGTACTCCAGTATATGTCTGAAACTCCCTGAAACCATTCCGGTGTCCGAACATAGTCATCCAATATATCGATCTTTATGTCTCGACCATTTCGAGACTCCTCGGCATGTCCATGATCACATCCGGGACTCCAAACAACCTTCGGTACATCAAAACACAAAAACTCATAATACAATCGTCACCGAAACTTTAAGCGTGCGGATCCTACGGGTTCGAGAACAATGTAGACATGACCGAGACACGTCTCCGGTCAATAACCAATAGCGGAACCTGGATGCTCATATTGGCTCCTACATATTCTACGAAGATCTTTATCGGTCAAACCGCATAACACCATACGTTGTTCCCTTTGTCATCGGTATGTTACTTGCCCGAGATTCGATCGTCGGTATCTCAATACCTAGTTCAATCTCGTTACCGGCAAGTCTCTTTACTCGTTCCGTAATACATCATCTCGCAACTAACTCATTAGTTACAATGCTTGCAAGGCTTATAGTGATGTGCATTACCGAGTGGGCCCAGAGATACCTCTCCGACAATCGGAGTGACAAATCCTAATCTCGAAATACGCCAACCCAACAAGTACCTTCGGAGACACCTGTAGAGCACCTTTATAATCACCCAGTTATGTTGTGACGTTTGGTAGCACACAAAGTGTTCCTCCGGTAAACGGGAGTTGCATAATCTCATAGTCATAGGAACATGTATAAGTCATGAAGAAAGCAGTAGCAACATACTAAACGATCAAGTGCTAAGCTAACGGAATGGGTCAAGTCAATCACATCATTCTCGTAATGATGTGATCCCGTTAATCAAATGACAACTCATGTCTATGGCCAGGAAACATAACCATCTTTGATTAACGAGCTAGTCAAGTAGAGGCATACTAGTGACACTTTGTTTGTCTATGTATTCACACATGTATCATGTTTCCGGTTAATACAATTCTAGCATGAATAATAAACATTTATCATGATATAAGGAAATAAATAATAACTTTATTATTGCCTCTAGGGCATATTTCCTTCAGGTTTATCGAACCAGTAGGAGACACCACAAAAACAAATGTAAGCAGTGTCTGCACACACACGAAGCAAATACTTGCACCCAAAGCGGGCAAGAGGGTTGCCAATCCCTTGTACTCATTAATTGCACCGATTAAATCTAATAGTGGTGGATAGATAAAATAAAAAGGAAAATAAAAGTAAATAAATTGCAGCGAGTATTTTTAGGGTTGTAGTATATATAAAGTGTATGGACCCAGGGGGCCATAGCATTCACTAGAGGCATCTCTCTCATGAGCATAGTACGGTTAGTAAACAAATTATTGTTGGGCAATTGATAAAATACGCATAGTTATGATGATTCTTCATGGCATGATCAATATATATGCATTATGTCCGAGACAAGTAGACCCACATCCATCTGCATCAACTACTATTACTCCACCCCTTGATTGCTATCCAGCATGCATCTTAAGGTATTAAGTTCATAACAAACAGAGTAATGCTTGAAGCATGATGACATAATGTAGACAAAGAAAGACCAAATAATATGTTTGAGCCCGAGCATTTTACCCTTAGTAGCAAAAATACAAATACATGCCTTGCAACTCCTCCTATCACTAGTAGGGACACCGCAAGCTTGAACCTACTACCAAGCACCTCCCCACTTAAGATAAAAAAATCTAATTGGCCAAATGATATAGATAGATCGGAAAGAAATACAAGGCTATAAAATCACACATAATAAATCTCAGAAATGATTAAATTATTTCCACTGAATAATCTGATCATAAATCCACAATTCATCGGATCCCAACAAACACAACGCAAGAATTACATTGAATAGATCTCCTAAGAGATTATTGTATTGAAGATGAGAGAGAGAGAGAGAGAGAGAGCCATTTAGCTACTGCTATGGACTCGTAGGTCCTGTCACTACTAGGGAAAAGCCTAGCAGTAGCGCTGGTTTTGGGCCTAGCGGTAGCGCGGGTGACCGCGCTACTGATACGGTGCTACAGCTAAAGGTTACCGGTAGTGTTGGTTGGCCCACGCTACTGCAATACGCGGTTAGCAGCAGCGAGTATCGGAGAAACGCGCTACTGCTAATATATGTAGCGCCTTTAAATAAGCCGCGCTACTCCTAATATAACCAGTGGTAGCTTTCTTCCTATCCAGCCCTACTAGTATTCTGTTTTTCGTTTTTTCTATTTTTAGTGTATTTATGCGCCGTTATACAAATTTTGATACAGTATCAATTAAGAGGTTATGTCCATGATGAATTAATATATCATTGAGAGGAAGAAACATGGATTAGATTCATTTGGATGAATCAAAAGTTGGATTAGGACAATGATCCTACTAATTCAACTTTTGGTCACTTTTGAGCCATCCACATGAATCTAATCCGCGTTCCTTCCACCAATGATATAATAACTAATCATGATCATAATAACAAATCATGATGATAATCATGATCAACATCATCATCATATTAATATAAAAACTCTTGCATCATATCATCACCAACAACACTAGCTAATAATCATCATGGTCATTACCACCAACACTATTTAATCATCATAGTCATAGTGTAGCTATCTAATCACCACCAACGCTAGCTAATAATAATCATCATAGTCATTACCACCAACACTAGCTGTTTAATCATCATAGTCATAGTGTAGCACATCATCATTTTCAAACTCATTCAAGCTAGCTAATCACTCCTGCTGCTCTCTCTCGGGTAAAATAGCATAAAACATGTGTAGCACTCCTGCTTCATCATATTGAAGCATGCAGATGAACCTATCTCCTATTTGTGGGCTGCGCTTCTGATTGCTGTCCCCTAGTACTTCTCTGCTGCGATACTTCACAATTTTTCTCCAGTCTTTGACTATTAAGACTTGCTCGCTTTGAGAACACCACGGGAAACAGGAGATTTGGCGTCAGTACTATTCTTTGTCGTCGGCTTTTCGTCGGTCCAGACGGCAAAGACAAATTTTGCTGACAACGGCTTGCCGTCTGTAAAAAAACACATACGGCAAAGACTTTTTGCCGTCTGAGATATTTTTTTTACAGACGGCAAAGAGCTATTTTTGCCGTCTGTAAAAGAAATCACGGACAGCAAAGACTTGCCGTCTGCGATTTTCTTTTACAGATGGCAAAGAGCTCTCTTTGCCGTCTGTAAAAAAATCGCAGACAGCAAAGAGAAAGCACAGCATGTGGATTGATCCCACGGATCAATGAGGTGGCACGATCTGGGGCGCCCGCACCCGCCTCCGTCTCTCACCACGCACGCCCCACCCACCCATCCCACCAGTCCCTCTCTCTCTCTTATCCCCAAGGCCCCACCACAATCTCTCTCCCACGCCCGACCCCATCTCTCCCTCGATCCCTTCTTCTCTGCCGCACACACCCCGCCCGATCCAGAGCTCCTCCTCGTCCCCTGCTCGTCAACCGCCGTCGGTCGATCCCGCCTCACCACCGCCTGAGCCGAGGCCAGCGCGGATCTTCCTCCTCCTCCCCTGCTCGTCAACAGCTGCCGCTCAACCCCGCCTCTCCGTCGCCTGAGCAGGAGGCCAACGCGGGATCCTCCTCGTCCTCCCCGCCCGCGACCCGGCGCCTTCTCCTCCTCCCTTGTTCCTCAACCGCCGTTGGTCGACCCCGCCTCGCCAGCGCGGGATCCTCCTCGCTGCCCACGACCCCGCGCCTCCTCCCCCGCTCGTCAACTGCGGCCGCCCTTCAACATGGCGGTGCCATTGCTTTGTCAAGAGCTCGCCGGAGCTCCTCTACAGCACAACCTCCCGCCTGGTCGACCCCGCCTCGCCGCTGCCTGAGCTGAAGGCCGCAGAGGGATCCTTCTCCTCTCCGTCCGTGACCCACACTTCCTCTCGATCCAAGGGCTCCATGGCGCCATGGTCAACTCCGCCGGAATGCCACCGTTCACCTCCTCGAGCTCGATGCCCGTGCTTGGATCTGGACGCTGGCAAGGGCCAGTTCGTCCGTTTTGTAATCGTTTTTTTGTGATGTTTCGTTTGTTCGTTCTTCCTATAAATGGAGAACATTATATTGTGTAAATACCGTGATGATGGATATGGTATGTAAATAGAATAATTCTGTCTTGTAAAAATCTGTTCATTCGTCATTGCTGTGAAAGATTTTCCATACACCTTCGGCCATCTACGGCCTCTACACTCGTAGTGTTGTTTCATTTTTTTAAAAGAAAAATATTTGGTTTGCCGTCTGGGCATACGAGGAAGACAGCAAAGACATAGCCAAGCTGACGGCAAAGTACTTGACGCCGTCCGTCAACGCGACCGTCCGTCTGTTGGCATATTTTGCCGTCTGGCTAGTCTGCTGACAGCAAACCCTATTGACAGACGGCAAACTCTTTGCCGTCATCCCGACAAACAGCAGACGGCAAAGTATTCTTTACCGATTTATCTTTGCCGTCTGCTTCCTGACGGCAAAGTCTTTGCCGTCTGGAATTAGGTCTTTGCCGTCTGTGATCCACAGACGGCAAATTACCTGTTTGCTGTAGTGGAAATGATGAATGCACTCATGTGCAGTGCAGGATATCTTGGCCGTAAGCTAACCATTGTCATGCGACCTTTAGGCTCGATCCAACAAGGCACAACACTCATCGGGAGTCCCTGTTGAAGAACATCATAGTAACATACTTAGAAATGAAGTTTAGCTTAAAAATAATGTATGCAAAAGATGCACTGAGGACAAATAGTAAAAATCTTACCATCTTCTAAATAGATGTGACCGTAGTTCAATACGCACACTAGTGGTCGCACGTTTTGAGTACTAATATTTTGAAGTCCAGGAAAATAACCTGTCTTCACAGTATCAAGATCCTCAAGCCATGAAACATAATGACTTATCTCCTCGCAGTTTAGTTCAGCCCCGGGACAGTAGTAGGTGCTGTCTACCAAGCGTCGGACATGTTTGCTTGAATTGAAATAAGCTGTCAATAGAAATTAGTTGTCAACTATTTTTAAAGAAACAATATAAATTAGTTAATAAATATGATTGAGGAACTCACATAATGATAGAACTGGAGGCGTCTGCACATCGACCCAGATGTCGATATTACCTTCAATTTCATCTTCCGGACGAATAGCAAAGGTGATAAGCATATTAGGCTCAAATGCATAAGCCTTGCATAGTGCTCTCCAATTTTTGCATTCAAAATTGGAGTAGGTGTCTACACTGTATAATTTTACGTGAAAAGTATAACCATGCTCGGTCCTCAAGTGAACTCTCTTTACCTCCATACTTTCCATAGTACTGAAACCAATCTTATCCAAGACATACATTCTTGCATGGCAGGGGATACGCTAGTAGAATTGTAAAAAATTAAAATTATAAGCTGAAGCAAAAGAAGCAGAAGTCATGCTTAATTACGAAAAAAGAATTGTCGTTGTGACTTACTGTATCCACTTCGAAAGTCTCATCTAGCATGATGCTGAAGCGCCTACCACCAACTAGGCGAGGCATGTCACCTGTCACACAGGCCGCGCTCGTCTTCGTAGTATTCGCATATAACGAATTCCCTTTCGTCGTCAGACATTTCCTATGTTCATAGTTGAAACATTAATTAAAAATCAATGGAAGGCAACTACCAGGAAACTCAAAACACAGATCACTATTACTCGATATGCAATGGGTTGACTTTAGGTCTGTCGAGTCTTCCTTCCTAAAATCTCATCTCACGTATATGGTGGGAACTCCCTTTCTGATATTGCGGCCGTCGGTGATGGTCGCTACTCCTCCTTTCCCTAGTGCATTACAAATATCTAGCACAAGGAAAAGAAGGAGAAGCGACCCCCATGATAACAGTCGGCATTCTTCTTCTCTCATATATGGTGGACACTCCCTCGCCGATTTTTCGACCGTCGATGATGGTCGCTACTTCCTCTTCCCCCAGTGCATAACAAAGGTCTAGCACAAAGAGAAGAAGGAGAAGCAACCCCCACGACAACAGTCGGCATTCTTCTTCTCTCATATATGGTGGAGACTCTCCCTCACTGATTTTTTGATTATCCTGTATGGAGCCCCGACAGACTTAAAGTCAACTCGAAATGTTGTTTAATTCTCTTTCTAGCAAATCTGGGGCACTCAATATTTCCTACATATTCTAGCACAAGTCATGCTTAAATTCACGAAAAAATCCGGCATGACCTTTGCTAAAATAGGACATATCGAGCGCCTGAAATTTGCCGGAACGGAAATGAATCAACACTCCGGCAAAACATAGGCCACTCGGAAATGAATCAACACTTCGCACATGAGCATAAACTGGTGCTCATTGCATTTCAATGGTTCAATATTGACAAAACATTTCAATATATCTTATAACCCGAACATTTTATTTGGTTAAGAAGCATAACTAAATACCCTAGTTCTACTCTATTCAACACCGAGTAGTGGAGAAGGAGGAGGTCGACTTTTAGCTCACCGACTCGGGTGTAGAGGAAGTAGAGGTAGCTCGGATGACGATCACTCCAAGGAGACACGACTCTACAAAGCATGCATCCACCGAGTAAAATTTTAATTAGATCATCAAATCTCATATAGCATTCTTTGATGACAAAGTGATAATGACATAAATTCAACTAGTTTATTAATTCAACTAGTTCAACTACGCACTTACTAAAAATAAACTAGTTCTATTAATTTTCTTACTAAATATAAACTAGTTCTATAGTAAAATTTTAATTAGATCATCAAATCTCATATACCTAAATTTTCTTACTAAAAATAAACTAGTTCTATTAATTCAACTAGTTCAACTAAGCACTTACTATATATAGATAGATCAACTAGTTCCATCCATCTATCTATATATCCTCATAAACCCTAGTACTAAAAAATTTATTACTAAATTCTATTACTAAAAAACTTTCTATTACAGAAAGCAGGAGGAGGAGGTGGGAGGAGGGAGGAGGAGGGGGAGGAGGAGGGAGGAGGAGAGAGCAGGAGGAGGGAGGGGAGGAGAGAGCAAGAGGAGGGAGGAGGAGGAGGGGGCGGAGGAGGAGGAGGAGGGAGGAGGAGGGGGCCGCCTGAGGGAGGAGGAGGAGGAGGGGGAGGAGAAGGGCGGAGAGGGACGGAGAGGGAGCTACCTAGGGGGCGCTGGTGGGCGACGGCGGCGACGGCGTGCGGCGGAGTTGGGCGAGTGAGAGTGTGAGTGGAGAGTGAGGACGCGCGCGGGGGTGGATAAGGTACCCGTAGTAGCGCACTTTAGGATAAAGCGCTACTGCTAAACTCCATAGCAGTAGCGCTTTTAATACGGGAAGCGCTACTGCTATGACTGTAGCAGTAGCGCCTTCTGCAAAACGCGCTACCGCTAAGGCTAAACATGTAAAAAAATCAAAAATACATTGGTCATCAATGATCTTTTTGTGCAGAATCTAAACTGTCAATAGGAATCTTCCCCGGTTTAAGAACCGGTGAAGATTCCTATTGCGGCCACAGATCCTACACATAGAGTTCAATGAAGACCTAGTGGTTGTGATGGTTTGAGAAGTAACATATTTAAGGTGGTAAACACCCTGTTCGCGGAGCGAGGTGGGACTAAACTTAGTTGCAACGAGTGGACTAAACTTAGCAGCAGCGAGGGTTGGCGAAAAGCGATGCTGCTAAGTTCAATAGCAGTAGCGCTTTTAGAAAACATGGGCTACTACTATACCTAGTCCGGCGGCAATGTCGTGGCAATTGTAGTAGTAGCGTTGTTTTTCCCTAAGGCGCTACTGCTACGTTTTTAGTAGCAGCCCGGTTTGTTTCGCTACTACTAAGTAGCAGTAGCGCCCTATTTTAAACCGCGCTGCTGGTAAGATTCTGTGTATAAGTTTTTCCCTAGTAGTGTGTGGGAGCTACTCACACATCATCATGGAGGCAACAAGGTTGATGAAGATGGCCTCCGTGATCGACTCCCCCTCCTGTAGAGTATTGACGGAGGCCTCCAGATGGGATCACAGAAGAAAAGAGGCTTGCGGCGGCGATAAAAATGTATCGGGTCTCGCCCTGGGGGTTTCTGGATTTAAAAAATTTATAGCGTTGGAATTAGGTCAAACGAAGCCATGTGGGTGCCACAAGCACATGTGGTGCCCCCCCCCCGGGGCGCGCCCCTTGAGCTCGTGGCCCACCTACAAGTCTTCTGGCCCTCCCCTGAAGCTTCTAGGGTCTCTTCTAGTCCATAAAAAATCACCATAAAGTTTCATCGTGTTTGGACTTTGTTTGGTATGGTTTTTCTGCAAAACAAATAAATAGGCAAAAAAATAGGAATTGGCACTGGGCTCCGAGTTAACAGGTTAGTTCCTAAAAATGATATAAAATGGCATAGAAAGCATACAAGATTGACTATATAATAGCATGAGACAATCAGAAATCATAGATACATTAGAGTCTATCATCCACTGCTACTTGTGATAGGTGATGGTATTTCCCCGAAGAGGAAGGGTGATGTAGTATAGTAGCAGAAAGTATTTCCCTCAGTAGAGAACCAAGGTTTATTGAACCAGTAGGAGATTCACGCAAGCAAAGATAAATGGTACCTGCACATACACACACACAAAGCAAATAGTTACACCCAACACGGGCAAGAGGGTCGTCAGTCCCCTTGCACTCGTTAATTGCAAGGACTAATTCTGGTAGTGGTAGATAGATAAATTGCAAAACAAAATAAAATAAAATACATTGCATCAAGATAATTAGAGTTTTAGTAATATGAAGTGAATGGACCCGGGAGCCATGGCTTTCACTAGAGGCATCTCTTTCATGAGCATAGTAATGGTGGGTACACAAATTACAATTGGGAAACTAATATAAAAGCGCATAGTTATGATGTTATTGATGACATGATCAGTACATAGGCATTATGTCCGTGACAAGTAGACCGAAACGATTCTGCATCTACTACTATTACTCCACTCTAGGTATTAATTTCATAACCAACAGAGTAATGCTTGAAGAATGGTGGCATAATGCAGACAAAATGAGACCATTCAATATGATTGAACCCCCACCGTTTTACCCTTAGTTGCAACAATACAAATATGTGCCTCACTACCCCTTCTGTCACGACGTGAGGACACCGCAAGATTGAACCTATACTATGCACCACTTCCACTGAAGATAAATCAGCCAAACTAAATGGATAGATCGGAAAGCATTACATAGCTATAACAATCACACATAATAAAGTTCAAAAAGACTCAATTAATTTCAATGAATAATTTTATCATAAACACATAATTTATCGGATCCCAACAAAAATGCACCACAAAAGTATTACATCGGATCGATCTGCGAAGAGAACATTGTATTGAAGATCATAGAGAGAGAGAGAGAGAGAGACAGAGAGAGAGAGACATCTAGCTACTGCTATGGACCTGTATGTCCAGTGAAGAACTACACACGCATCATCGGGGAGGCAACAAGGTTGATGCAGACGTCGTTCATGATCGATTTCCCATCTAGCAGAGTATCGGAAAAGGCCTCCAGATGGGATCGCAGAAGAACAGAGACTTGCGGTGGTGGAATAATTATTTCGGGTCTCGGTCTGTGTGTTTCTGAATATATGTGAATTTATAGGCCAAGAATTAGGTCAATCGGAACAGCAGGGGGCCACAAGGGGGTAGGGCGCGCCCCCCTACCTTGTCGTCGTCTCGTATGGCTTCTGGACTTATGTTGAAGATTCCTGGGTTGCTTTTGGTCCAGTAAAAATAGTCAAAACGTTTCATCGTGTTTGGACTGCGTTTGGTATTGATTTTCTGTAAAACCAAAAACAAACAGAAAACATCAATTGGCATTAGGCACTGAGTTAATAGGTTAGTTCCAAAAATGATATAGAATGGTGTACAAAGCATACAAGATTGATAACATAATAGTATGAAACAATCAAAAATTATAGATACGTTAGAGACGTATCACCCACCTATAAGCCTTTTCCTGGTACTGATAGTATTTTAGTTTGTTAGAAGCATTCACCACTATAATAGAATAAGAGCCAAGGATCAAGGATACCTAAAAATCATCGGAGTCCATACTTTCATAGTCATACCTTACAATCAGGTTGTTTTACTATATAATAAACAAAGTTTCCTTATAACCTTTAGATCTGAACTATAATGACCACTAACAAGCAATCAATGATGGCCTCACTAGTTTCAGTCTTGAAGGACGTATGAATGTTGATCTCTATCCAGGTTTCTCGGGGTGGTCGCATTCGTGAACTCCGGTACATAGGTGACTCTTAACATTACAATAAATATGAAATGATCAAAAAGCCGTATAGTAACTCTTGTATGGCGATCTCTACTGTATTGTACGGTCTTCAAGTTATTAATTTGATTCAACAAGAACGATGACATACATTGTAGAGTAGCAATCGTTTTATTACCATATTTAAAGTACAAAGTAATTTGTCGTGTTTACGTGAATTTTTTTTGTTGCGGTACTTATCTCTTGGACTTTCATCTACCTGATTTGGTTGTATCATAAAATTATTAGTTTGTAGGTATTGCCCACTTGGGTTATTAAATAGATTTATGATTGCAAACTAAGTCATTTTTTGTATGAGTCACATCTAGAGGACTTTCATTTAGCTGGTGTGGTGAGAGTCTAAGATAAGTCTAGAGGACAACCAAGGATGTTCCTGGAAGGTGGGGCCTCTTGGGAATGGAGAAGCATTTTAGATTTTTGCGCCATGATAACAGATAATATGGTAACTAGGTCAAAGTATATGCTAACCTTAGAGTACAAACATGAAATTGCATCATTCTTGCATCTTATGCTTTGTTTATCGTAAATCATATATGCCAGTTTTGCCAACAGATTTGGTTTTTAGTGCCAAAATCAATTGGATAGAAGCCCTAAGTTGTTGACATGAAGAGGTACCTGTAACAGCCACCAGACCCTAATTGTTTATTAAGTCAATTAACTTGTGATATCATCATGATTAATAAAGCCTAATGGCAATTAAGGAATAATCCAACTTCAAATTCAAATTTAAAATGCAAGTCAGAAAATTATTTCTTCAGACAGTCAACCAAAAATGTTAGTAATATTACAAATAATCCCTAGGTAATTATGTTAAGGAAACAACATCACCTGTTTTCGCAAAATGCCCCTAGCAGCATTTAGAGTGGATCAGCATCATTTAAATTTGCCATTTTAAAATAAACAATTATTTATGTTTTAAAATAAACAAATATTTATGTTTTCCCAAATATTCCCAAAATTTGTCTGTGGTGTCAGAATAATGTGTTTGATTTGTTTTCCAGGTTTCATGCCTTAACTAAATACAAAACAGTGCTAAAATTAAAAGAAAAAAAAAAGAAAAACAGAAAAGACCCACTGTGCACTTGGGCCTTGCGTGCACAGTGCATGGCCCAGCCCATCTCGGGTCGTCTTCCACCTCGTGTCACGCAGTCGACCGCGCACGCACCCACGCCCGATGTTGCCGCTCGATGGACGCCACGACATCGTCCCTGTAGCCCTGGAGAGGATAAGGAGGCCCCCAAGGCCGCTGCCAAACCCTAGCTCCCACGGGAACAAAATGCTATTTTGGGAGGACAGATGGTTAGCTGGTATGCGTATACAGGAGTTTGTGCCCTCGCTGTATGACAGACTTACAAACAGGGTTAGATCGGCCAGGAAGAGTTAACTATAGCCTTTTCGTTGCTCCGGTGGCCTTGATCCCGAAGAAGGATGGTGCAACCAAAATCAGTGAGTTTAGATCAATTATCCTAATCCACTCGATAGCGAAGATGATGGACAAGGTTCTTTCCATGCGGCTCTCCGGCGTCATTGACACCATCATCTTGCCAGCCCAATCGGCATTCCTTGCGAAGAAGTGCATGCAGAACAGCTTCCTCTACGTCCAAAATGGGGTTCGATCCCTATATAGAACGAAAACGCCAGTGCTGCTATTAAAACTTATTAAAACTAGATATCGCAAAGGCTTTCAACAACGTATCCTGGGAATATCTCCTTGAGCTCCTCCGTGCACGAGGCCTTTGGCTACTCAATTTATTTTCTTTTGCTGCTTCTCTATTCTACATAGACCCGGCAATCTCCCTCCGACAAAAGCATACTTTTTGAGTACTCTAAAGAAATATAGCCCATTGGGCCGGCTTTAGGATTATGCTTACTCCTACTGTGGAGAAAACCAGAGGAGTCCGACTACCATTTCTTCGTATGAAGTACGTACTTGTTCTTCACCGTGCAAGCTCTACAGGTTTCGGAATCCGAGGCCTTCAAGTTCAACCGTAGACGTAGAAGCAAACCGGTACTTAAGCATCGAGCGAATGAGAGACGAGTGAGACGCCTTTAGCTCCTAGAATGCCTTCTTCAACTTTGCTATACGCAATTCGTGCGCCAAATAGAACTGCTAGACTACGTCGAGTTGTGACCACTCATGCCTCTAAAGAGCGAGGCAAAGGGTAACACTAGGGCGGAGCTCCACCTTTTGTTCTTCCAGCTCGGACTCCTAAACTAGAAACTATATAAGAGGCACGAGATGATCAGGTGTGTGCACTAAAGCTCGACATGATGAAAGCTTATGAGAACTTCACTGCTATAGCTGATACGGGATCTAATGACTTATTTCTTAAAATAGGGTTTTGTGACTACCGAAAGTTTCTCTCCTTAACCATCTTTGATCAACGAGCTAGTCTAGTAGAGGCTCACTAGGAACACGGTATTTGTTTATATATCCACACATGTATTTAAGTTTTCGGTCAATACAATTCTAGCACTAGTAGAAAAACGACCTTACGTTCACCTCATTAGTCCCGGTTCAATTACGGCCCGGTACTAATGGTACCATTAGTCCTGGTTCCAATGGCTATGCATTAGTCCTGGTTCATTTGTGACCTATAGTCCCGGTTTGTGACACAAACCGGGACTATAGGTTAGACCTTTAGTCCGGGTTGGAGCCACCAACCAGGACTAAAGGGGTCTAACCTTTTAGTCCCGATTGGTGGCTCCAACCCGGACTGAAGGGGTTCTGCAATTTTCAAACTCTACCCCCCCCCCCCCCCCCCTCCTTATCGCCTTTTCAGTTAAAAAAGAAAAGAAAATGATAAAAACTTCAAAAATTAAAATCCTTCGAGACGTAGTTATGTTACTACAACTACTAGTTAGGGAAATTTAAAAACATAAATTTCGACATTTTGCAAAGAAGTGTTATGAAAAAGTAAAACGACTATATCTTTTGCATACAATGTCGAAAAAACGTATAATATATCAAAATGTTCAGCACGAAAATCCAGTTCCGATTTCGACCGCCGTAGGCCGTTTTACAAATTTTTAGAATTCTCAAATTCTCAATGAAAAAAGTTATGCTCAAATTTCAGTTTTTTTGAATTTTGGTTAAATCTAGTCAAACTATGGTCAAACTACTTATTCAAGAAATATTAGTGTTACTAAATAATTATTCAAGAATATTAGTATTACTAAATAATTATTTCAGTTTTTTTGAATTTTGGTCAAACTGTGGTGAAACTACTTATTCAAGAAATATTAGTGTTACTAAATAATTATTGTTGTTTAGAATAATAGTTTCAAACTCAAACGGTGAAACGTGTGATTTCATGCTCAAGCTAAACTCCTGAGGGTTAATAGGATTGACAGCTTACTATTGTCAGTAAAACAACAAGTGCAGACTTGGAAACTAGGGGAATAGAACTCGGAACTTAAGCGTGCTCAGGCTGGAGTAGTGAGAGGATGGGTGACCGTCCGGGAAGTTAGACGATTTGGAATGAGTGCCCCACACTTGAGCAGTGATGAGGGTGATTAGAGATTAAATCGTCAAATAATTCAGAAATTCACTAGTGTAGCATGAATAATAAACATTTATCATGAATAAGGAAATATGATAATAATCAATTTATTATTGCCTATAAGGCATATTACCAACACTTTTACCCTGACTGTGCTTACGGTTCGCAGAAAGTTCTCCCCTGAAGTGGAAGATCAGACGTCGTTTTCTTTGGGCTCAGGACGAAGAGCTCACCAGGGGAAAATGTAAGGTCAGTTGGCCGGTGGTATGCACTCCAATCGACAACCGCGGCCTCAGCATCCCAGACCTGCCATGGTTCAGCAGAGCGCTTAGGCTCAGATGGCTCTAGCACTCGTGGGCAAACCCTGAAAGGCCATGGGTGGGCACGCAATTGTCGTGCAACGAAGGCGACAGAGCCCTCTTCAGTGCATCCACCACAACGAGCTTGGGCGACGGCAAAACGGCCAGTTTCTGGAACTGCTCCTGGACTGGTTGTGGCACCTTGAAGATGGACTACCCAGAGCTTTTCAAGCACTCTAGAAGGAAGAACTGATAGTGAAGGAAGCTCTGACAGATGGCACTTGGATCGCGGATCTTGCCCATGGCAACACTCAATCTTTCTTGCCCGAGGTAATCGGACTGCACAGATGGCTTACCTCAACAAAATCTGCAGCTCAATGACCAGCTCGGAGGCACAATCAAGTGGAACCATGAAGCCTCAGGCATTTTCTCCACAAATTCGGCATACAAATTCCAATTTTAAGGGCTGATCAAGTCAAGTTTTAGAAAACTGTTCTGGCAGGCGTGGGCATCGGCTCGCCCCAAAAAAATTGTCTGGTTGGTGCACAAGAATAGACTATGGTGCAACGATCGTCTTCAGAGAAGAGGGTGTCCAAATGAGTATTTCTGTCAGCTGTGTTTAAGAAATCTAGAAAGCTCGGAACACCTATTCTGGAAGTGCCCCTCCTCATTTTCAGTTTGGTCAAAGGCGGCTGGTGGTTTTGGATGCAACTCACTTCATCCTGACAATTGGCAGAGCAACACAAAAGTGGATGACATCACAAAAGAAATTATCTATGGAGCAAGACTAGGACACAAAAAGGTTGTAAGATCGATGTTCATCATGATACTTGGGGAAATTTGGCATCAACGAAACAAGTGCACTTTCAGGAAAAAGGTGGCCGGTTCGGCGGATGTCACAACAAGCATCAGAAGAACCATTGAGCTTTGGCGTCAGGCAGGGGCAACCCTCTTAGAGCACCCATTTGGCGACCCGCCGTGAGTAGTGGTGGTTATGTATCGCCTGCGGGCTAAACCTATTTTCTTCTTCTTTTTACCTCCTTGATCACTCGATCAAAAACCACCTTCTGTATTTCCTGCTTGCTCTCTGCTATTGATCAATATATGTCAGCCATCAGCTGGATCTTTCAAAAAAAAACTAGTCTTTTGTGGCCTAAGTGTACAAGTAAAATGGCATATTTTGTGTACTCCAATGATTGTTCAGTAGGAAGACTTGTTGCAGAATTTGCACGCTGAGTATTGCGCAGCAGCCTGTAATTTGCTATAGTAATACTAGTGCTTGTCTTGAGCAATACTGTTGGGCTGCTGTTTCTTTCAATGTTAAGTGCTGAATGAATGGACATGGTCATGTACAACATATAGGATTGTTGTTTTTCGCTATTTTTAAGCTTAACTGGTTAGCGCTGTTTCATCTCTAATGCGATGAAAATTGGATGTTTTGTTTGTATTGTCGACTGCCTAAAGAATGTGCAAGTATGGATCTTCTTTTAACCTCTCTAATGGGTGGCTGATGGCCGGATGTGTTGATGAATCGATTGATGCATGCTTGATCTGTGCCAGTTCCCAGTTTCAATGAGAATGAGTACAGACTCAGCAAATAGGATGCAGATTCTACTGTGGCAAACCGTCCAATGTATTTTTGTTTTTTACAGTTAAATCTGCTTTATTCGTTGGACAGCAGGGCTACATCATTTACAAGAAAGGAGATTGTAGCCTCGTGGGCAAATTATATCTAGCTAATCTTGCTAATTCGTAGCAGCTGTTGTTTGCCGGTTGCTACTGTCATATGCCTGAAAAAAAAAGGGGTTAAGTCTGAATCGTTTTTGGGCAGTTTTGGCTTCAGTCGCTGGTGGCCTTTCCATCAGGAACGAAGTGGCTTGTTTTCACTTGGGCCAACCAGTGCCATTGGATCTTATTTGAACGGCAGATGGGCGGGCACATGTTACGCCGTGACTGCCAAGAGGCAAGTCACCTGATGCCGGTCCGCCTTTGTCATGCCCCTGCAGAGTGGCTTCAGGCACCAACGCGTTGTCTACCCTGGAAAATGTTTGTAGTACAGTTTTTCTACTCGGTTTGGACCTGAAACATTAAATTATATAAATACAAGTGTAAACAAAAAAGGCATAAAATACAAAGAGTTAAACCAACGATAAAACTATAGAATTAATGATTTTGGGTTCCTATTAAACACATAATACAAAAAAAACACCTAAAAGGTTTTGGATTGCCACTCAACAAGCTTGTTTGTTAAATTAATTAGCTTAACTTAAATACATTTGTGGAGAATAATACTGAACTTTAGGAATTATTTGAGCATCAACACAAGTTCCCAACATGTTCGCAACATTTCTAGATATTCTCCTTCCTTGGCAAGTGCATCACTAATTTCTTCGGAGGCAGATTTGACAGTACCATGCCCCTGGATATATCTATGGAGGACAGAAGAGGCCCAATAATAATAGGGCGGCTCAAGCCTACAACTCAATGTCCATCAAAAGAAAATCAGGAGAGAAGGGAGAGCAGGAGGCTTTGTGCTTCAGTTAGCCAAGAGCCAGCAGTGTTGTCGAATCCTTTTTTTTCCATAAGACAAGGCACTATCTTCATCACAATGCCAAAGGATGTCGCCGACAAAGAGAAATATGGCAGATTAGACCAGACATGCCAACGCAGGAAGATAAGAATGTTCCTCTGGGTATGTGGGTGAACAGCATGTGGGCTTTGACCAATTTGTAGGTCTGGAGCCCTGTTTTCAGAGAATGTTGCGAGTCGACAAAAGGGCAAGGGCAATCAACGAACAGATGGTCGGAGATCTCAGGAGTGGAGCATCTTCCACAGCCCAAGCGCTGGGAGCAATGTTTGAGGTGAAGTGAAGATGTCTGATGAGAGCAACAGCAAAAAGTATTGATATTACATTGAGCTCGATGCAAAGAAACCAGACAAGGAATTGCATGTATATATCATACTCCATAGTCACATTTTATAAGAAAACTACTGAAAACCGAAAACAGCCTAGCTAAACCGATTTTCTCACAGAAAGTAGACATGGAAGAAACAGAGGCAGGAAGAACAGTGATAAATAATTGGTCAGGCGTCACCACCAGGAGCACACAATCACAAATGGTTTCCCAGGCAGGAGAAACCGAGGAAGTACACCCCAAAGCAGCCACGCACCTCACTACTCTCCAAATTGAGCTGCAACCAGCAAACTTTATACCTAGTACAGAACAAAGAAAAGCATAAACATAAAAATGGCAGGGCAGACTATTGAGTTTTGTCAGCTAGCTATTACAGAACCTATTTCCTGAATTATTTAAATATTATAAAACTGATAGTAGAAGCATATGGCTATTTCATCACAACAGTCATGATATATAAGAGCAACTCCAATGGGGCGACCCATTTCGTCCGTCCGCGTCCGTTTGGGTCGGCGCGGACAAAAGTGGCGGCCCAACGCGCCGACCCAAATTCAAATCGTGTCCGCCCGGCGTCCGCGCCGACCCATTTCCGGCCCAAAATTGCGCCTGGAATGCGTCGGCCCTCGCCGTCCGCCGCGTCCCAACCTGGCGGCCGTCCAACTACGACGGTCAACATAATTTATGACGACTGCCCACCTTGGGCCCACGCGTCAGCGACGGCGGTCGTCCCTTTTTAAGCCGGGCGTGCGGCGGGGCCGTCCTCATCCACTACCACTCGCCCCCCGTCCCCATCTGGCCACCCCTGCCCCCACGCCGGCGACAACCCTAGCCACCGCCAGCATGGGCTTCTTCTCCGGCATCGGAAGCAGCCGCAAGGGCAAGGCCCCCGCCCGCCATTCCCCCTCCCTCCACGCCCTCCACGCCCTCCCCGCGCCGGCGCGCGCTCCCGGGCAGAGGCAGTGCATCAACGTGCCGTTGCACCAGGCCGAGTGGCACTGGCACCACCGCGTGCCTCTGCCGTACCCCGACGTGATGCTGCCACATGACTGGCATTTGGATCCGGAGAGAATCCCAGTGCCGGCGGCGCCGCAGACGGCGAGGGCCCATGCGGAGGAGGTGCGGCGCCGGCGGGCATTGCTGACGTTGGAGCAGCGCGCCGAACCGCACTTCGCCGTCGACTCGCCCAACTGGGCTCGATGGTTCGCCTTCGAGCACGAAGAGGCGAGGCGACGCGGCGTCCGCGGCGCCGACCACAACCTGCCGCCGCCCGCGCTCGTCGTCCGCGACGAGGACCAGGAGGCCGAGGCCGCCAACCAGGCGGCCATTAAGGAGAGCGAGGAAGAGGAGCGGTGGAGGGAGGCGGATGAGGCGGAGGCCATGGCCCTCTCCACGGCGAGCGACTGCGTCGTGCCGCCGGTGACCCCGCCGTCCCCGCCCAAAGCCGAGCCAGAGGAGCCGGCCTACCTCGAGCGCTACTCCTGGACCGGAGTAGTGCGCGAGTGGGTTAGCGCTCCGCCGATCTGGCTCGGGGCGACGGAGAAGCAGAGGCGGCCTACCTCGACCACTGGTGCCGCGTTCGGCTGGCCGAGGAGCGCCGGGAGGGCGAGCGCCTGCAGATGCTCGAGCGCGAGGCCGAAGAGGAGGCGCGCCAGGCCCAGGCAGCGGCGGCGCAGGCAGCGGCGGCAAAGCCTGACATCGCCGCCCTCTGGAACACGGCGTTCCCCTAGGCCGGCCCTGCGCCAATGTTGATCGACCTCACCGGTCCCGACACAGACGCCGCCGCCGACGAGGACGCCTAAGGCAGCGCGCGTCGTCTAGTTTTTAATGTTTAATTAATGTAATGTGGACTTTCGCCGGCCTTCATGCATGTATTTATTTTTAAAATGCTCGCAATACTTTTTTTTGACGCCCCGACGAAATGGGTCGGGCCAGCGTTGGGCGCTTGCGTCTACCCAAACACAGCGCCGGACGTTTGTGCCCGCCAGGCCGACCCAAACGGACAAAAAGCGGACAAAAGCGCCGTCCGTTTGGGTCGGCCCGTTGGAGTTGCTCTAATACCCCAGCCCTCCGCAGGACCCAAAACTACGTAAGCAAGAAAAGGCATGTTACTAATCATAATATAATTTACTCCTAGTTAACTTCACAATTCTGAATCCTTATGCACGCTACCACCAAATTCCGTAAATAAGTACACTATGAACATCTACGCGAAGTTCTACAACTTCTTTGTTCACACAGAAATAAGATTCAGCCATCTTCATGAGTTAAATCGCACTGCAAGGTTCCTGCATACGAATATTGCACAGGAAAAAACACAGACCGATGGATTGGAGAATAGCTCAATTTCAACTTGCCGAAACATTGATCTAGTCGACCAAATTTCATATTCTTAAAGCCTCCTGAAAGGCTAAGGGTAACAACATATATGTATCTGTGTGCACCTTCATGATGATGATGATGCATCCGGAATACAGCAAATCCAAAAGTTCATGTCAAAGCCTACCAAATATAGCACACAGATACCAATGGGCCAGCCACCAACTTGTCTAGAATATGTAACTGGCGATTCTAGTGAAATTCTTTGTGCAATTTGTGTGGTTCATTTGTTCCTGGGTCTATCCCTCCGATGGTGTTCAAAATCATAGCTGACACCTGGTATTCTTGCAAATGAAGGATACACACTAGAACATTTGACAAGAGAAGAGATCAACAAGCAACAATAAAGTTATGCTGTACCAGAGGAAGCTGGTATGTCAACTTTCTCACAGAACATACAATTCAAAGGGGGTCAATGGCCCGATCTAGATGCACCTGATCAACTTTGCTTACCGTCTGAAGCCCATGTGGAGTATTGAAAGGCAAAAGGAAGCACTTATGCATTCATAGATGGAAAAAGCAAATAAACATAAAATATTGCTCTGATTGAATATTGACATAACATTGATCTAATAGCAATAAGAACCTCTTGCTAAAGAACTACCTGTACACCATACTCAAGCTAATGGTATTCAGAATTTCAGAAATGAATCAAGCAGACAAACCCTGCAGTCAGCAGGCTGAAGCAATGATATTTAGATGACTGCAGAAGACATCCCTACAGTTACACCATGTAAGGAAACTATGCTACGTGTAAACCAGTCTACCAAAATCAATTTGTTGCAGAAAGTGGACACGCGGCAAGCAGAGGGCCTAAAACAGCCTACCTGAACCAATTTTGTTACAGAAAGTAGACATGCAAGAAGCGGAGGGTGTAGGCGGGAGGAACAGGGGGAAATAGCTGGTCAAATTACACAGTAAAGTTAGACAAAGTTTTTGAGCCATACCCTCAAAACAATAAAATGCAGAATCCTAAAAGTTTCAGACCAACTAATTAAGAGAACAATGAGTTTGCCAACTAATATAAAGTTATAAACACAGACAGGGGAAGCATATGGTGTACTTCATAATAACAGACATGATAACTAATAAATCTTTCTCAGGTGGCATATGTTGCACCTTATGGGTATGTTTTGTTGGTACCCAAAACCAGCCCTATAATTTTTTTTAGTCATAGCCAAACAAGTCATGCTTCTTTCAATGATTCCAATTTCATTTTGGCAGGCCCATACCAACTTGCCAACTCTATTTCATATTCTTGTCAACGTTTCCAAATCATAGGCAAACAACACCTTGGCCGAAATTTTAGCTAGTGCCAAATATTTTGTAGGGTCAACTTAGTCTCAAACCTAGACACACAAAAAAAAGTACAGTGGATTAAAAATAAGTAGTATCTGATTTTAACAGAGCTGTTGAAACAGAGAAATACCTGAGTAAAACTGATATGAAGTTAGTGTGCACATTCAATGGTAAAACTAGCATACCACATCATTCCTGAACAGAAAACAGATAACAGAATCAAAGATTCAGTTAATGATGTTGTAACATGTAGCACCTCCCGATCAGAACAGTCATAAATGAGGAACGCATACCTCTGTAAAAAAAACTAATCAGTATTTGCTCTACCCACTGACAGGATGGATATCCAGGATATGTACAGTGCCAAATGCAATCAGCACTAAATACACTTGGCAAGCACTGCAGTATTGCATCTTTATGTGAGCTTTGTGTTTCGAACGAGGTATCATGCAAGTTGTTTTTTCTTTTCACACCACATCAACAAACTGAGTACAATCAATATCTCGGAGAGTAATCTTGCCAAGAAGTAGATCGCTTGCATGTATGGAGCACAGTGGGAGGCATTTCTTGTTCAGACTCTCATGAATGGCACTTAGTCCTTGGACCCACTTCTTTTCATTCAAAGGATCGACATTTAGGCGATTCTGCAAAAGACGTATCCGGTAAAGGGCAGTGTCTGTTCCAGCACAAAAATGAGCCAGGCATGGGAGGGAGGTGTCATCGACCGCCAACCTGACCAAGATCATTGTCAAGGCTCCATCCACAGGCTTTGGATCAGAGAGATTCTTATCACCCATCATCTTGATCTCCTTCTCTGTTGGAAAGTACACTTCAGGCACTCCATTTTCATTTGTCACCTTCAAATCCTTTGTATAATGGCTAATTGCTTGCCTCTTGGTGCACTCATGCTTCTCCGCCAATGTCAAGAAGCAAGAGAACCTCAAGTGATAACTCACAACAATCTTGATCATCTTGAAGTTCCGACAGCAGCAAAAGAAATCTAGCCACCTCCTCCCCACACCAGCATACCATTTGATGATATCTGCATCATCCAGACAGATAAGTAGCTTTATTGGCCGTGGCCGTCCCATGGAATTTGTGAACCCCGCCAGCTTTACTGCCTTTCTTACAAGCTCTATTGGCGCATTGACCCTCATCTTCAACTCTGTCAAGTCCTCAACAATCCTCTTCTCGTATTGTCTCTCATCCTCCTCCTCTGCTAGCATCTCCTCATCCTCGGTGATGTCGTGGCCCCTCCTCGGCATCAAGAACTTGTCCAGTGTTTCCTGTAAGTGATCATACGAGTCAACCAATGCTGTTGGCAACTGATCCCTCACCCTATTCAGTGACAAGAAGTCGCCAGATGTGAACAATCGGTGCCAATGACGGCGATGCTCCTGCGACTTGAAGTATTCGACCACTGTCTCCTCTGCCCAGCCCTTGAACTCCTGCCGCACTTCATCCTCAATTCGGAAGGCAAACTCAAACTCATGCCCACGCCTCACCTTCTTGAACAAGTGGTTCAGTATCTTCAACCCAAGCTTCTTCCTCCGTGTCTCCCGAGCATTCTTCAGCTCCTGTGCCTCTGCTGCCTTCCTCTTCAGATACATCTTCCTTGCCCTCTTCGCCTTCTCAGACATGGGAGGGTGTAAGACTGACGGCGGCACGGCCTGAAACTCCATCCCCAGGAATTCCATCTTCTCTGACACTGCACTGTGAACTGAGCTACCAAACCTGTCAACCTTCACCTCCAAACCCCTCTCCAACACTGAGAGGATCCTATCTCTAACCTCAAGTGTGAGCATCTTCGACCCGGAGGTCACAACCATCGTCTCGTCGAGATACCGGACGGCATACACCCTCACAGGCGTATGCCGAACGCTGTCATCCTTAACTCTGGGATTCTTCTTGTGCACCTCCTCCCGGATGGCCATCACCTCTCTATCCACAGGATCAAAGAATATGTTCAGCAGCGTGCTGGTGAGCTCCGACTCCTGCGGGAGGCCGCGGCAGAGCTCTGAGCCACCGAGCTCGAAGGCTACCGCATCGGAGAGGAACAGCTCGCGCAGATAGTCCATGAACCCGGGGTCGTCGACCTTGCCCGAGATGGCGTCGAGAAGGCGACGGACGTGGCGGGGCGCGAAGGGCTGGCGCGGGATGGCGACGCGGAAGAACCAGGTGGCGTTGGCGATGCTGCGGAGGTAGCGGATGGCGGCGTGGCGGGCGCGGTAGGCGAAGGTGGCGGCGCGCGGGGCGAAGACGGCGTCGAGGGCGGAGGCCGCGGAGAGCATGGCGAGGCGGAGCGGGAGGGACGGGAGCGGGAGCGGGCGGCCCTTGAGGCGGGATGGGAGGATGAGGCGGAGGTGGAAGGAGGGGGAGGGCGGCGCGGCGGCGGTGGCGGTGGTGGTGGTGGGGAGAGGAGGGGGCTGGTCGGAGATGGGGTGGGAGGGGTGGGAGCGGTGGCGGAGGAGGAGGGCGGAGGCGAGGAGGAGGGAGGGGTGGGAGAGGAGCGGGAGGAGGGAGTGGAAGCGGCGGGTGGAGGCGGAGTAGTGGTCGCGGCGGAGCAGCGCCTCGAGCTCCGCGGCGGAGAGCGGCGCCGGCACGGCGACGGTGGTGGTGGTGGTGGTGGAGAGGGCGCGAGGTGTGGGTAGGAGCACGCGGCGGCGCGCGCGCGCGAGGCGGGGGAGCATGTGCGGCGCGGCGGAGGTGGAAAGGGGGCGGAGGCGGCGGCCGGCGGGCGGCGGGCGGGAGGAAAGGCGAGAGTTTGCGACCGCCGCGCGCGGGGTGGGCCGAGGAAAGGGCCGAGTCACGAAGCACACGGCACTTCAAGCACAAACAAATGGCCCAAAAAGGTTAAATAAAACCGAGAAAAACATTCTATTGTGCTAAAAAAAACTATCATTTCAGCAAACATCATGCCACTACAAAGAAGTAAACGGGATTACATCCATGTACATAGACTATCTAGCGAAGACTACAAGCATTGGATGATTGGAGCGAGCTGAAGACGTACCGTCGTCATCGTCCCTCCCTCGTCGGAGTCCGGCAAACCTTGTTGTACTGGGCATCTGAGAAGTCACTGTGCTAAGGCCCCAAAAAACCTGCATACCAGAACAGCAATAGTCGTCGCGAGGAAGGAGAAAGATGTTCCTAGAGGAAGAATGAATTGATCCCAGAAGACGGCTTGTGAAAAACAAGTTGTACGCTTAAAGGGGGATTTTTTTTTTGGATGGGGAGACAGAGAAAAAAAATCCGCAAAACGGGAGAGCCCTTAATTTAGGTCACGGAGCACCTCCCGACTGGGTATGTCGCTTGGTCTGTGCAATCGTCCAACAATTCACAATTGAGAGCGGTAAATATGGTTTGCTTCAAAAGAAACTGTAATGCAAAGGGCGAGTTCGCTCGATCGCTTCTGCCAGGAGCTCCTAAGTGTCGCTAACTATGAAAAGATGTGAATCTTTCGCATAGACGCCAGGACTGGGCCAACATATTTTGTTCCTGGGAGCTTTAGTTGTGGCCATAGCAACGAGTGATTCTGTTTTGTTAGTTTTCGGTTGGTTTTCTTTAATTTTTCCAAAACACATTATTTCTAAATTAAGGGGACTTTTTTTAAAAAAAATGAACGTATTTTTGAAATTTTGAGGGCATTTTTTGAAAAACATAAATATATTTTAATGCTTTTGTGAACATTCTTAAAAGGTCTAAACATCTTTTCAAACATTAGCATGTTTTAAAAAATGGAACTTTTATTAAAAAAACATGATTTTTTTATATTTTGGGAACATTTTTTAAAAGAAAAAACCAAAAAATTGGTACAGTCTGCGGCATATACCCCTTCGCTCCTATACCCATGCTAGGGTTTCCGCTGCCTCCCTCCACGTGCCATAGGCCTACCTCATCTCCTGTGACCTTAGGACCATAGAGCGGTGATGCAGTGGCGGAGCTGCAGCACATAGCTCCGCCAGTGGCCTTGTGGATCCCGGTCCTTGCTGGCGGGAGGCCTCTATTTTCCGACTGTCTACTACAATAAGGTTTGTCCAGCACCGATGATGGAGGGGCGATAATGGCGGCACGCCTTCGACTCGCTCCAGTGCTTGTAAGTGGTCTACGAACCTGAATGTAATTTTTTTTGTGTTCTTTGTAGTACCTTGACAGTTGATGAATAGATCGAGAAAAAATCCCGCAAAAAAAACAACAATAATAGGAAAAACCGGGCCAGAACCTTGCCAAAACCAAAAAAAAAAAAACAGACCTAGAACCTTCCCAATAACCGTTACTTGTCTAGCACGATTGTAGCTAATTGGGCCAGCCCATCTCATACTCGCTTGCTCCCCTGTGACATTGCACGACATTTGCTCGCAATGAGCGGCATTGCCACTCCTATCTACAATGCAGCGTCTTCTCCAAAAAAAATCTACAATTAAGCGATGGCCGAAGGAAAATGTCGTGGGATTTTAAGAACATAGAAACAAGTAAAATACATACTTCTATTAGCATATTATAAAGATTTGAAAACTGGAGTACAAGATTTCGGATCACAGAGTGTTTAACACCACAAGAGAAACAATGAAATTGTTTCAAGATGTTTGCATGGATAAACAATTTCCTCCACAATAGAGTGCAAAGCATATCTTAGGGAAAAAAACTTGAGTATGAAATTCCTTCAAAAATCCTATGAAGTTCCTTTGAATCAAAGGAGCCTTAACAAAATTGTGGCGCGTTGAAAACCTACAGGAGAATATAAGCATGACTGGCTTCCTCCCCCCTTGGCATCCGCCCCCCTGCCTTATAAGGGGGGCTAGGGCTGGCACACCCCTCCCTCACCCCTATATATAGTGGGGAGGTGCAGGGGGCAGCCAACTCTTCCGCCCTTGCCCCGTCTCTTGTTACTCCTCGTCCATGTTCGGTGAGCGCTTGGCGAAACCTTTCCGGAATTCCGCTGTCACTACCACCACCACCACCACGCCGTGTTGGCTCAAATCTCATCTACCTCCTCTCCCTCGCTTTCTAGATCTTTCTGGACCAAGAAGGAGAGGACGCCGCTGAGCCGTATGTGTGCTAAACTCGGAGGTGTCGTCCGTTCGGCACTAAATCGGATTGGATCACGATTGGATCATGAAGAGTTCGACTACATCAACCCCGTTACGATGCTAAAGCTTTCGGTCTACAAGGGTATGTAGACGCATCCCCCCCTCTCATATCTATGCATCTCCTAGATTGATCATGGGTGTATGTAGGAATTTTTTGATTTTTATGCTTCGTTCCCCATCAGCTATCCCTTTTAGTTTTAATCAAATTGTCTGTTCTCTAAGAGTTATACATGTCCTTGAAAAATACAATCTTGAGCTTCTCAGGTTTTTTCAGCAAAGATCCTCAACAAAAGTAGTAATAGTGTAGTAGAGATATGAATTCAGACATTATTCCCCGCAAACAAAGTAGTTCCGGCATTTTTTTTGCAGGTAGAATTCAGACACTGTTGTTTGCATATATATTCAAACATTGTCGTCTGCATATATAATTGTGGTACCATGGAACGTACTGACAGCTACAAGAGATGCCCCGTCGACCTTGGCTGCCCTTGCTATTGAAGAAGGGTAGGCAGCGCTCGCCGGTAAGAGCATCTCCAATAGATGGTCCAAATGTAAGAGTACTTAACTTTTGGACCGTTTGGGGCAAAAAACGCTGCTTCAACAGACGGTTCATATGTAAAAAAAAATGGACCGCGGCCTTCTCGTGATGTAAAATACAACACCTCGCGGTGCAAATTTACATCATGAGGTGCATCTAGTCCAAAACCAGCCGTCACCCGCGAACGCCCAACCGCCACTTCCTTTCCTTTCCCGCCTGCGCCCGTCCGCCCGCCCGAAGACCAGCCGGCTGGAATTCGCCGCCGCGACCGCCCAAAACCTCGCCGTCGGCGCCGCCACCACCCCACATCCCCGCCGCCGCCCTCCGCCGCCGTCGCCGCGTCGCCGGTAGCCGGCTCGCAGCCGCCCGGACGCCGCCGAATCGGGAGGCAGCCGGCGCGGGATTCGGTGCCTCTGGCGGTCCAGCTGCCGCAGTAGGCCTCCGCCGGGTCTTAGGCTGCCGTCGACCTCCTCCCCGTTGGCCGTGAGCCTGTCCACGGCCGTTGCGCTGGCCGCACGACCGCCGCACCAAGCCCTCCGCCCGGCTGCCGAACTATTCTTCGCCGCCCGCCGAGCTCCTCTTGGCGGGCCTCCAAGCTCATTTCTTATCACCGGCGCCGTCCGGAGCCGACTGCAGCCGTCCGCAGCAGCCAATCCAACCGGCGGCCATCTTCTTCCACCGCGCGCACAAGGTGTTCGACGGAATTCCCCAAGGTTTTGGACCATGAATTTGGACCATCTATTGGAGTTGCTCTTTTGGACCATGAATTTGGACCATCTGTTGGAGTTGGCCTTTTTTCGAAACTCCAAAACGCACTTTTTGGCGGTCCAAATTTTAGATCTCCGGTTTTGGACCGTTAAAATTTGAACCATCTATTGGAGATGCTCTAAGATAACCACATGCAAGATGACAGAGTTCGCCCAAAAGGAAACCTACCAAATTGAAGAAATCAAACAACAACCAGTTTCAACAGTAAGCAAAAAACTGCACAAGATTCTATGACCAAAGCGCGGCGTGCCGCCGGGCAAGCAAAGGCTAGCTAGTACTCTCTCTGTTCTAAATTATTTGTCGTAGGTATGGATGTATCTAGATGTATTTTAGTTCTCAATACATCCATTTCTGGGACGAGTAATTTGGAACGGAGGGAGTAGTATAAGACAAATACAAAACATGAAAACCAAAGCAGAAGCTAAGCACACAGGGAACAAAAAGGTTTGCTTGATCACGTACGATGATGAGCTACAAGATGCACCCTCGATCTAGACATGGTCAACCTTGGGCGCCCTTGCTATTGAAGAAGAGCAGGCAGCGCTCGCCGGTGTCTCGTCTGCCAACGTAGATGTCGACACGATCTCCGTGGGAGATACGGCAGTCCCTAACAAATTCCCTCCACCCACGACCAATGATCCGGTAGGTCATGTTGGCGTTCATGTACCGGACCGTGGCCAACTTCTCAACACCCCACTCGGCATCAATGAGGACGGCCTCCACCACCTCGTTCTGCATGCCGTTGTCGCCAACCTGCTCCAGCTCCGGGAACAACATCAGGATGGGGCCGCCCTGCCCCATCCAAGTGGTGAGCAGCAGCCGGTTCTGGTTCGGATCGACGTCTGAGTGTCGAAGCACCTTGCATAGTGCCCACTCGCCGTCGTATACACTGACGACGGCCATCAGCACCTGGTGACGCCGGCGGACCAAGGAGGTGTCAGCCACGAGGGCGCGCCCCATCAGCACCTGGTGACGCCGGCGGACGAAGGAGGGGTTAGCGGCGAGGGCACGCCACCGCTTGCACGCGGTGGCACAGCGGACGAGGGCAGCTGCATTAGCGACACGTGTGAGAACCTCGAGGACGAGGTCTTCCGGGAGTTCCGTCCGCTTTATCTTCGCCGACAGATCCATCGTGTCAATCAAAATGGCTAAACCCTTGCCTAAAAGATACGTCTCGCTCGCACTACACTCTAATTTTCTTTTATGTCTCTCCAATCCCAATCCCAATCTTATGATCTCGATTCTCTTACAAAAGCACTCGTTGGTGCGATGGTGCGAGTAAATATATAGAGGACCAAGACGCCGACTCGAACAACAACTCCTAGTGTCTCACGGACAAGGCTAAAGGCACAAGTGCACACGGCAACACTTGCCTCATTAATCTGATCCTGGTCCGTACTTAGACTACACGGTAACCCGCTGAACTAACACTCGATAATTTCCGAAGTTAGACAACTACTAGTATGGAATCTCCCAAGACTAGCTCGTGTAAGAGTACTCCAAAAACTACCTTTTTTTGAAAAGGAGGAGGACCCCCGGCCTCTGCATCTGGACGATGCATGCAGCCACTTTATTAATTATTCACACAAGACCTTACAAAGTCATACAACAGTAATACTAAAGCCACCTTTTAGGCAACATCTGTCGCTACTCCTATCCATTTGATGTAGGGATGCTGATAGTCTGGCCTAATACCAAACAGACCTCGCAGCCAAACCTAACATCTAAGACCTGAGGTCCCAAACAGGACGCCTGCCGGGTATGGGGCACCACCAGTCCGGCGCACTCCTCAACCAGGACGCCTGCCGGGTATGAGGCCGCCGCAGCCACCTGTCACCAATCCATCTTCAGTGATGTACTGCTGCATCTACCTTGCCCGGTTTAGCTGTCGTCGACGCCAGACAACGCCACCATCCTATAAAAAGACTTCAATACTGACTCAAGATTGTCCCTAATACCGATCCGGACTCTGGAAGGCGGGCCATGCAATCATGCGCAAGTGCATGTCAGGCTCTCATCTAAATGAGAATTACCAAATCCGGTTAGGGTGACGCTAGGCGCCGGCTAGGCCAGCTGGCCCAAAATTTTGGTTGGTCGCACGCTGGCCGTCAGATTGGACCCATCCGAGCCGTTCGATCCATATTCCTTCGGGGTCATCTCCCTCCCTGGCTTCACTCCTCTTTCTCATCCTCGTGCATGCACCATCATTGTCGTTGTCCCTTGGACAGCACACCACACACCTCCCGTCATCGCCGCATCCATCTCACACACTCTTTGCACCTCACTGCGCCGCGCCATCGCTGACATCTCATCCCCACCAGGTTGTGCCGTTTCTATCAAGAACATGGTTCCAGCAAAACATTGATACGGTTCCAGCCAAATGACATGTTCGCAGCAAAAAACATTGGTATGTTTCCAGCAAAAAAAACATGGTTTCATCAAAAGAATGATATGGTTCCAGCTCAAAAAAACGACATGGTTTCTGACAAAAAGAACATCTATAAAAAGCGGCATGACATCGTTCTGCAGAACCTCACCCTCATCACTGTCATACCAGCACCTCACCTTGCCCCGTGGTAACACCTCATCTTTCTATGGTGGCATCGCCGCCGTAGCCTGTAGCGGGACGTCGTTCACCATTTGCAGCTCTTAACACGACACTGCAAAGAAAACCTAAACCAATATAGTATATCCAAAATGGAAGGGAACGTTCGCGACGTAATGTTTCCTATAGAAAAGAAGTGGCTTTTTTGGGTCAAAGATCTCTACAAAAGTATGCATACACAAATTGTGGTACTATGGATCGCATGGCAGTTACAGGATCCTACTTATCTAGACATGATCAACCTTGGGCGCCCATGCTTTTGAAGAAGAGCATGCAGGCGCTCGACGGCACGACATCTGCATGCATACAGGTGGCGGGATCGTCTCCCTTGGAGATGCATAGCCGTCACGAATGCCCACCACCTTGCTATTGAAGAAGAGCAGGCAGCGCTCGCCCGTGCCACGTCTGCCGACGTAGAGGTCGATGTGGTCTCCTTCGAAGATACGACTGTTGCACACGAATTCCCTCCACCAAGGCCCACAGATCTGGTAGCCAAACATGACTTTGATGTATCAAACCGTGGCATCCTTCTAAACGCTGGCCCTTGCGCCAATCATGATGACCACTGCCTCATCTACAAAGCGGGGTGAAAGCCTGTTTCGATAAAACACCGCATGCGGCCGATGCTCATTTTGTGTGCCGTTGTTGCCGACCTACTCCAGCTCCAGGAATAGCCTCGGGATGGGTCCGCTCCGCACAATCTGGCGGTGAGCAGCAGCCGGTTTTGGTTCGAATCAACGTCTGACCGTGCCAGCACCTTGGAGAGCGCCTGCTCGGCCTCGTACACACCGAAAAGGCAAACAACCAACGAAGGCGGCTGCGTGCGGCGTCGACCGTTATCTAAGAAAAAAACCTAGACCGGCATTGAGGGGCTTGAATAGGCTGTGCCGGATTCACAAGGCCTCCTGGGCTGGGCCGGTTTGTACTATGTACATGGGCCGTACCATAGCGAATTGTCTACACCTGCCTTTCTTCTCAGTCTCCTCCCCTGAATCCATCGACACCGGCGACTGCGATCTCTCCGCCGCCGCAGTCCTCCCACGGCGACTTCCTTCTCCCGCGTCCGAGTCTCGCTGTTGATTCCATAAACACCACCCCAGACGCACCGCGAGCAGAGATTATGTACGCAAAAGACAACCTTCAATGGTTACCTTCTGATCATTTCAACATTTCGTGTCTACAATAATTCGCATTCACACAGCCCAGAAAAACAATCCAAATGTAGCTACCTATTCCTGCTAAAAAAACGTTTGGTGTATGCATGACTTTCCAAATTAATTATCTCCAACACTACAGCACATTCAGTATACAACCGTTAACTCGCATAAAACTTATGAAGAATACATGCTTTAAAGTGATGCAAAATCTGAAGTCGGGGAGTGGATCTGGTTCTTGCCACTCGGATGGAAGCAACCTCCATCGCGACGGAAGTAACCGCTGGCCATGGCCAAGCAAAGCGGAGACACTGTCCGGGACTGTACCCTGAGAACATAACCATCGCTTAACCACAAATTGACATATATATATATATATATATATATATATATATATATATATATATATATATATATATATATATATATATATATATATATATATATATATGATAGTTTAGTCTGCTGGAGAAAAAGGAACATAATAATGGAAATATGCCCCAGAGGCAATAATAAAGTTGTTATTATTATATTTCCTTATTTATGATAAAAGGTTTATTATTCATGCTAGAATTGTATTGACCGAAAACTTAAATACATGTGTGGATACATAAACAAATATCGTGTTCCTAGTGAGCCTCTACTAGACTAACTCGTTGATCAGAGATGGTTAAGGGTTCCTAACCATAGACATGAGTTGTCATTTAATAACGGGATCACATCATTCTTCTAATGATGTGATGGACAAGACTCAACCGTTAGCATAGCATATGATCGTTCAGTTTATTGCTACTGCTTTCTTAATGTCAAATACATGTTTCTTCGACCATGAGATCATGCAACCGCCGGACTCCGAAGGAATGCCTTGTGTGCCATCAAACGTCATAACATAACTGGGTGATCATAAAGGTGTTCTACAGGTATCTCTGAAGGTGTTTGTTGGGTTGGCATGGATCTGAGACTGGGATTTGCCACTCAGTGTGACGGAGAGGTATTTCTGGGCCCTCTCTGTAATACAGCATCACAAGAAGTTTGCAAGCAAAGTGACTAAGGAGTTAGTTACAGGATGATATATTACGGAACGAGTAAAGAGACTTGCCAGTAACGAGAAGGTATGGAGATACCGACGATCGAATCTCGGGCAAGTAACATATCGACAGATAAAAGGAACTACGTATGTTGTCATAAAGGTTCGACCGATAAAGATCTTCGTAGAATACGTAGGAACCAATATGGGCATCCAGGTCCCGTTATTGGCTATTGGTCAGAGAAGCGTCTCGGTCATGTCTACATCATTCTCGAACCCGTAGGGTCCGCACGCTTAACGTTCGTTGACGATATAGTATTATATGAGTTATGTATTTTGGTGACCGAATGTTGTTCGGAGTCCTGGATGAGGTCACGGACATCACGAGGAGCTCCGGAATAGTCCGGAAGTAAAAATTTATATATGGGATAATAGTGTTTGGTCTCCGGAAGGGTTCTGGAATTCACCGGAAGGTGTTTCGGATGTTTCCCGAAATGTTCAGGCTAAGGGACCAGATGCTAGGGACCCTGGCGTCTGGGGCCAGACGCAAAGGACCCCGGCGTCTGGTCCTGGAGTCCGAGAAGGACTCTTACCTTGCGGGCTAAACCGACTTTGAGGAGGCTCTTTCTCCAAAAAAAAATCGACCCCATGGCTCAACATATAAATAGAGGGGCAGGGCTAGCACCCGGAACACATCAAGATTCACCAAGCCGTGTGCCGGCAACCCTGCCCCCTCTAGTTTATCCTCCGTAATAGTTTCCATTCTGCTTGTCGAAGCCCTGCGGAGATTGTTCTTCACCACCACCATCACCACGCCTTCGTGCTGCCGGAACTCATCTACTACTTCGCCCCTCTTGTTGGATCAAGAAGGCGAGGACGTCATCAAGATGAGCGTGTGCTGAACACGGAGGTACCATACGTTCGGTACTTGATCGGGCTACATCAACCGAGTTGATAAACGCTTCCGCTTTGCGATCTATAAGGGTATGTAGATGCTCTCGCCCTCTCGTAGCTATAAATCTCCATGGATAGATCTTGCGTGTGCATAGAAAATTTATGTTTTCCATGCAACGTTCCCCAACAGTGGCATCATGAGCTAGGTCTATGCGTAGATGATATGCATGAGTAGAACAAAAAGGAGTTGTGGGCGGTGATGTTCATACTGCTTATCACCAACGTCTTATTTTGGTTCGGCGGTATTGTGGGATGAAGCGGCCCAGACCAACCTTACATGTCCACGTACAGGAGACCGGTTCACCGACTGATGCAACTTGTTGTGCATAAGGTGGCTGGCGGGTGTCTGTTTCTCTCACTTTAATTGAATCGAATTTGACTACGGCCGGTCCTTGCAGAAGGTTAAAACAGCAAACTTGATAATCACCGTTGTGGTTTTGCGTAGGTAAGAACGGTTCTTGCTAGTTACCCATAGCAGCCACGTAAAACTTGCAACAACAAGTAGAAGACGTCTAACATATTTTTGCAGGGTATGTTGTGATGTAATATGGTCAAGACGTGATGTGATATACGTTGTTGTATGAGTTGTTCATGTTTTGTAATATTGGCAACCGACAGGAGTCTTAGGGTTGTCTTTTAATTATTGTATGGCTTGCGTGTCAATCACTAAGCGTCATGTAATTGCTTTACTTTATTGCTATGCGTTAGCAATAGTTGTAGAAGCAATAGTTGGCGAGGCGATTCCGATGCAACGATGGAGATCAAGGTGTCGCGCCGGTGACGATGGCGATCATGACGTTGCTTTAGAGATGAAGATCAAAAGCACAAGATGATGATGGCCATATCATGTCACATATTTTGATTGCATGTGATGTTTATCCTTTATGCATCTTATTTTGCTTAGAACCATGGTAGCATTAATGTGATCCCTTCACTTAATTTCAAGATAAAAGTGTTCTCCCCAAGTATGCAGCGTTGCTAAAGTTCGTCGTTTCGAAGCACCTCGTGATGATCGGGTGTGATAGAGTCTACGTTTACATATAACGAGTGTAAGCCAGTTTTGCACACGCAGAATACTTGGGTTAAACTTGACGAGCCTAGCATGTACAGACATGGTCTCGGAACACTGGAAATCGAAAGGTCAAACATGAGTCATATAGTAGATATGATCAACATGAAGATGTTCACCATTGAAGACTACTCCATCTCACGTGATGATCAGACATGGTCTAGTTGATATGGATCATGTATCACTTAGACAACTTGAGGGATGTTGATTTAAGTGGGAGTTTGTCGGTGGGATGGCCCCCGGGCAGGCAATGGAACCCGGATCGTTTTCAAAAACATCGGGGCTGGCAAAGCCCCTCAATCCGGCTTGCCCCTGGCCAGCTCCCCAGCACGACCCGGCCAATTGCCACGACCCGGCTAGGATCCACGATCCGGCCAGCCGGCTAGCGCATGACGACCATCCAGGAGAAGTCAACCCTGGCGACAAGCATGCATGGCTACAGTGCTCCCCCTTTACGCCGGCCCCGGCGAGCGCGGCAGCGGCGCTCCCCATGCCCCCGCCTGGGGCAAGCTGTGTCCTGGGGGCACGACCCTATGGCAGGGCGGCGCTCACCGTCCCATGACGCCTGACGAGGCGTGCCACAGTCCCTAGCAGCCGGCCGTACCCGTGCCTGGCGGCCCCGGTACGGCCCGCATCCGGCGGACACGGCGACACCGGCGTCCGACGGACCTGGCAGACCCGGCGGCCCCCACTGCTGGCTCCTAGACACTAACACCAGGGCCCCGCGCCCATGTAATGTTACCATTGTAACCCCGGGGGGAAGCCTATAAGACCCCCCGGAGCCCCTCCATGCAAAGGGATCGCACTTAGAGAAAGCACACACACGAAGAAGGAGCAGCCGATGCACTGGCCTGCCTTCCTGCCTCCCTAGAATGGCTCAAGGAGCAAGCTTGTATCCACTTCATATAAACCACACTCGGCAGGACTAGGGGTATTATCTCTCCGGAGAGCCCCGAACTTGGGTACGTCTCGTGTCACGCACTTGCTCGTGCCAACCTCGCCTCTGGAGCCCACTAGTGCCCTTGTGTCTGTCCCCTCTTTTAGCCATCCCATGGCATCTGCCGTGAGATCACCACGACAGAGTTCATTAGTAATTTGATTAATTGAACTAAAATTTATCATGAACTTGGTCCTAATAATCTTTGTAAATCTATGTTGTTGATCAATGGCCCATGCTACCGTTCCATTGAATTTTAATGCATTCCTAGAGAAAGCTAAGTTGGAAGATGATGGTAGCAACTACACGGATTGGGTCCGTAACTTGAGGATTATCCTCATTGCTGCACAGAAGAATTATGTCCTTGATATACCGCTAGGTGACCCACGCGCTCCCGCTAGTCTAGACGTTGTGAACGCCTGGCAAATGCAGACTGATGACTACTCGATAGTTCAGTGTGCCATGCTTTACGGCTTAGCGTTTTGAGAACCACAGAGCATATGAGTTGTTCCAAGAGCTGAAATTGATATTTCAAGCTAATGCCCGGGTTGAGAGATATGAAGTCTCCAACAAGTTCTTTAGCTGTGAAATGGAGAACAGTTCTGTCAGTGAACACATACTCAGAATGTCTGGGTACCACAACCACTGGACTCAACTGGGAATTGAGCTCCCAGATGAGTGTGTTATTGATAGAGTTCTTCAATCACTGCGACCAAGCTATAAAGGCTTCGTGATGAAGTATAATATGCAAGGGATAACTAAAACAATTTCCGAGCTTTTCGCGATGCTGAAATCAGTGCAGGTAGAAATCAAGAAAGAGTATCAAGTGTTGATGGTTAATAAAACCACTAGTTTCAAGAAAAAGGGCAAGGGAAATAAAGGGAACTTCAAGAAGAACGGCAAGGAAGTTGCCGCTCCCGTGAAGAAGCCCAAAGCTGGACCCAAGCCTGAGACTGAGTGCTTCTACTACAAGGGTAATGGTCATTGGAAGTGGAACTGCCCCAAATATTCGGCGGATAAGAAGGATGGCAAAGTGAATAAAGGTATATTTGATATACATGTTATTGATGTGTTCCTTACTAGTGCTCGTAGTAGCGCCTGGGTATTTGATACTAGTTCAGTTGCTCAAATTTGTAACTCGAAATAGGAGTTGTGGAATAAATGAAGATTGGCGAAGGACGAGGTGACGATGCACGTCGGGAATGGTTCCAAGGTTGATGTGATTTGTCGTCGGCACACTACCTCTACATCTACCTTCGGGATTAGTTTTAGACCTCAATAATTGTTATCTGGTGCCAGCATTGAGCATGAACATTATATCTGGATCTTGTTTATTGCGAGACGGTTATTCATTTAAATCAAAGAATAATGTTGTTCTATTTATGTGAGTAATATCTTTATGGTCATGCACCTGTGATGAATGGTCTATTCTTGTTGAATTTCGATCATAGTGATACACATATTCATAATATTGATGCCAAAAGATGCAAAGTTTATAATGATAGTGCAACATACTTGTGGCGCTGCCGTTTAGGTCATATTGGTGTAAAGCGCATGAAGAAACTCCATGCGGATGGACTTTTGGATTCACTTGATTATGAATCATTTGATACTTGTGAACTATGCCTCATGGGAGAGATGACAAAAACTCCGTTCTTCGGAACAATGGAGCGAGCCAATGACTTATTGGAAATAATACATACCGATGTATGCGGTCCGATGAGTGTTGAAGCACGAGGTGGGTATCGTTATTTTCTAACCTTCACCGATGATTTGAGTAGGTATGGGTATATCTACTTGATGAAACATAAGTCTGAAACATTTAAAAGTTCAGAGAATTTCATAATGAGTGGAGAATCATCGTAACAAGAAAATAAAGTTTCTACGATCAGATCGCGGAGGCGAATATTTGAGTTACGAATTTGGCCTTCATTTAAAACAATGTGGAATAGTTTCACAACTCACGCCACCTGGAACATCACAGCGTAATGGTGTGTCCAAACGTCGTAACCGTACTTTATTAGATATGCTGCGTTGTATGATATCTCTTACCGATTTGCCACTATCGTTTTGGGGTTATGCATTAGAGACAACCGCATTCACGTTAAATAGGGCACCATCTAAATCCGTTGAGACGACACCGTATGAACTATGGTTTGACAAGAAACCTAAGCTGTCGTTTCTTAAAGTTTGGAGATGCGACGCTTATGTCAAAAGGCTTCACCCTGATAAGCTCGAACCCAAAGCGGAGAAGTGTGTCTTCATAGGATACCCGAAATAAACTATTGGGTATACTTTCTACACAGATCCGAAGGAATCTTTGTTGTTAAGAATGGGCCCTTTCTAGAAAAGGAATTTCTCTCGCAAGAAGTGAGTGGGAGGAAACTAGAACTTGATGAGGTAGTTGTACCTGCTCTCGATTTGGAAAGTAGTACATCAGAGAAAACCGTTCCCGTGATGCCTACACCAACCAGAGAGGAAGAAAATAATGATGATCATGAAACTTCAGATCAAGTTACTACTGGACCTCGTAGGTCGACCAGAACACGTTCCGCACCAGAGTGGTTGCTACCTCTTGAGCACTGCGTTGGTTTTCCCTTGAAGAGGAAAGGGTGATGCAGCAAAGTAGCGTAAGTATTTCCCTCAGTTTTTGAGAACCAAGGTATCAATCCAGTAGGAGGCCACGCACGAGTCCCTCGCACCTACACAAACAAATAAATCCTCGCAACCAACGCGGCAAGGGGTTGTCAATCCCTTCACGGTCACTTACGAGAGTGAGATCTGATAGATATGATAAGATAATATTTTTGGTATTTTTATGATAAAAATGCAAAGTAAAGAAAGTAAAATAAAAACGGCGCCAGAAATAGCTTGTTGTCGGGAGATTTAATATGATGGAAAATAGACCCCGGGGCCATAGGTTTCACTAGTGGCTTCTCTCAAGAGCATAAGTATTTATGGTGGGTGAACAAATTATTGTTGAGAAATTGACAGAATTGAGCATAGTTATGAGAATATCTAGGTATGATCATGTATATAGGCATCACGTGCGAGACAAGTAGACCGACTCCTGCCTGCATCTACTACTATTACTCCACGCATCGACCGCTATCCAGCATGCATCTAGATATTAAGTTCATAAGAACAGAGTAACGCTTTAATCAAGATGATATGATGTAGAGGTATAAACTCATGCAATATGATATAAACCCCATCTTGTTATCCTCGATGGCAACAATACTATACGTGCCTTGCCGCCCCTACTGTCACTGGAAAAGGAGACCGCAAGATTGAACCCAAAGCTAAGCACTTCCCCCATTGCAAGAAAGATCAATCTAGTAGGCCAAACCAAACTGATAATTCGAAGAGACTTGCAAAGATAACCAATCATACATAAAAGAATTCAGAAGATTCAAATATTGTTCAGATAAACTTGATCATAACCCCACAATTCATCGGTCTCAACAAACACACCGCAAAAGAAGATTACATCGAATAGATCTCCACGAGAGAGGGGGAGAACATTGTATTGAGATCCAAAAAGAGAGAAGAAGCCATCTAGCTAATAACTATGGACCCGAAGGTCTGAGGTAAACTACTCACACTTCATCGGAGAGGCTATGGTGTTGATGTAGAAACCCTCCGTGATCGATGCCCCCCGGCGGAGCTCCGGAACAAGCCCCAAGATGGGATCTCACGGGTACAGAAGGTTGCGGCGGTGGAATTAGGTTTTTGGCTCCGTATCTGGTAGTTTGGGGGTACGTAGGTATATATAGGAGGAAGAAGTACGTCTGTGGAGCAACGTGGGGCCCACGAGGGTGGAGGGCGCGCCTGGGGGGGTAGGCGCGCCCCCCTACCTTGTGGCTTCCTGGTTGATGTCTTGACATAGGGTCCAAGTCCTCTGGATCACGTTCATTCCGAAAATCACGTTCCCGAAGGTTTCATTCCGTTTGGACTCCGTTTGATATTCTTTTTCTACGAAACTCTAAAATAGGCAAAAAAACATCAATTCGGATATTCTTTTTCTGCGAATCTGAAATAGGCAAAAAACAGCAATTCTGGGCTGGGCCTCCGGTTAATAGGTTAGTCCCAAAAATAATATAAAAGTGTATAATAAAGCCCAATAATGTCCAAAACAGAATATAATATAGCATGGAGCAATCAAAAATTATAGATACGTTGGAGACGTATCAGTGGTACGGTAATCCTGTCCTGGAAGTCATGTTGTTGGACAACGACGAACCTACGAACTATGAAGAATCTATGACAAGCCCAGATTCCGACAAATGGATTGAGGCCATGAAATCTGAGATAGGATCCATGTATGAGAACAAAGTATGGACTTTGGTGGACTTGCCTGATGATCGGCAAGCCATTGAGAATAAATGGATCTTTAAGAGGAAGACGGACGCTAATGGTAATATCACTGTCTACAAAGCTCGATTTGTTGCAAAAGGTTTTCGACAAGTTCAAGGGGTTGACTACGATGAGACTCTCTCACCCGTAGTGATGCTTAAGTCTGTCCGAATCATGTTAGCAATTGCCGCATTTTATGATTATGAATTCTGGCAAATGGACGTCAAAACTGCATTCTTAATGGGTTTCTTAAGGAAGAGTTGTATACGATGCAACCGGAAGGTTTTGTCGATCCTAAAGGTGCTAACAAAGTGTGCAAGCTCCAGCGATCCATCTATGGACTGGTGCGAGCATCTCGTAGTTGGAATAAATGCTTTGATGAGGTGATCAAAGCATTTGGTTTTATACAGACTTATCGTGAAGCCTGTATTTACAGGAAAGTGAGTGGGACCTCTGTAGCATTTCTAATATTATATGTGGATGACATATTGCTGATTGGAATGATATAGAATTTTTGGATTGCATAAAAGGATACTTGAATAAGCATTTTTCAATGAAAGACCTCGGTGAAGCTGCTTATATATTGGGTACCATGATCTACAGGGATAGATCAAGACGCTTAATAGGACTTTCACAAAGCACATACCTTGGTAAGATTTTGAAGAAGTTCAAAATGGATCAATCCAAGAAGGGGTTCCCCTGCCTGTTTTGTAAGGTGTGAAATTGAGTAAGACTCAAAGCCCAACCATGGCAGAAGATAGAGAGAGAGAATAAAAGTCATTCCCTATGCCTCAGCCATAGGTTCTATAATGTATGCCATGTTATGTATCAGACCTGATGTGTGCCTTGCCATAAGTATGGCAGAGAGGTACCAAAGTAATCCAGGAGTGGATCACCGGACAACGGTCAAGAATATCCTGAAGTACCTGAAAAGAACCAAGGATATGTTTCTCGTTTATGGAGGTGACGAAGAGCTCGTCGTTGAGGGTTACGTTGATGCTAGCTTCGACACATATCCGGATGACTCTAAGCAAACCGGATACGTATTTATATCAAATGGTGGAGCTGTCAGTTGGTGCAGTTCTAAGCAGAGCGTCATGGCGGGATCTACGTGTGAAGCGGAGTACATAGCTGCTTCGGAAGAAGCGCATGAAGGAGTCTGGATGCAGGAGTTCATATCCGATCTAGGGGTAATACCCAGTGCATCTGGTCCAATTACAATATTTTGTGACAACACTGGAGCACTTGCCACAACCAAGGAGTCCAGGTTTCACAAGAGAACCAAACACATCAAGCAAGGCTTCAACTCCATTCGCGAATATGTCGAGGATGGAGACATATAAATTTTTAAAGTACATACGAAACTGAATGTAGCAGACCCGTTGACTAAGCCTCTTCCATGAGCAAAACATGATCACCACCAAGACTCAATAGATGTTAGATTCATTACAATGTAATCTAGATTACTGACTCTAGTGCAAGTGGGAGACTGATGGAAATATGCCCAAGAGGCAATAATAAAGTTGTTATTATTGTATTTCCTTATTCATGATAAAAGGTTTATTATTGATGCTAGAATTGTATTGACCAGAAACTTAAATACATGTGTGGATACATAAACAAATATTGTGTCCCTAGTGAGCCTCTACTAGACTAGCTTGTTGATGAGAGATGGTTAAGGTTTCCTAACCATAGACATGAGTTGTCATTTGATCACGGAATCACATCATTAGGAGAATGATGTGATGGACAAGACCCAACCGTTAGCATAACATATGATCGTTCAGTTTTTTGCTGCTGCTTTCTTAGTGTCAAATTCATGTTTCTTCGACCATGAGATCAAGCAACTCCCGGACTCCGGAGGAATTCCTTGTGTGCCATCAAACGCCACAATGTAACTGGGAGATCATAAAGGTGCTCTACAGGTATCTCCGAAGGTGTTTGTTGGGTTGGCATGGATCGAGACTAAAATTTGTCACTCTGTGTGACAGAGAGGTATATCTGGGCCCTCTCGGTAATACAGCATCACAAGAAGCTTGCAAGCAAAGTGACTAAGGAGTTAGTTATAGGATGATGTATTACAGAACGAGTAAAGAGACTTGCCAGTAACGAGATTGAACTAGGTATGGAGATACCAACGATCGAATCTCGGGCAAGTAACATACCGACAGACAATAGGAACTACGTATGTTGTCATAAAGGTTTCGACCGATAAAGATCTTCGTAGAATATGTAGGAACCAATATGGGCATCCAGGCCCCGCTATTGGCTATTGACCGGACAAACGTCTCGGTCATGTCTACATCATTCTCGAACCCATAGGGTCCGCACGCTTAACGTTCGTTGACGATATAGTATTATATGAGTTATGTATGTTGGTGACCAAATGTTGTTCGGAGTCCTGGAAGAGATCACAGACATGACAAGGAGCTCCGAAATAGTCTGGAGGTAAAAATTGATATATGGGATAATAGTGTTTGGTCTCCAGAAGGGTTCCGGAATTCACCGAAAGGGGTTTCGGATGTTTCCCGAAATGCTCAGGTATGAGAACACTTTATTTGGGCCAAGGGGTAAAGCCCACGGGGCTTAAGGAAGGTGCAAAAGGCAGTTTTGCGGAGGTCAAGGGACCAGACGCCAGGGACCATGCCGTCTGGGGCCAGACGCTACGGACCCTAGCATCTGATCCTGGAGTCCGAGAAGGACTCTTGCCTTGCGGGCTAAACCGACTTTGAGGAGCCTCTTTCTCCAAGAAACGACCCCAGGACTCAACATATAAATAGGGGAGCAGGGCTAGCACCCGGAACACATCAAGATTCACCAAACCGTGTGCCGGCAACCCCGCCCCCTCTAGTTTATCCTCCGTCATAATTTTCGTTGTGCTTGGCGAAGCCTTGTGGAGATTATTCTTCACCACCACGGTCACCACGCCATCGTGCTGCCGGAACTCATCTACTACTTCGCCCCTCTTGCTGGATCAAGAAGGTGAGGAGGTTATCGAGCTGAACGTGTGCTGACCGCGGAGGTACCGTACATTCGGTACCTTATCGGGACAGACGTGAAAGTGTACGACTACATCAACCGCGTCGATAAACGCTTCCGCTTAGCGATTTACGAGGGTATGTAGATGCTCACCCCCTATCGTAGCTATACATCTCCATGGATAAATCTTGCGTGTGGGTAGAATTTTTTTTTTTCCATGCAACGTTCCCCAACACATAACACATGCATTACATAATCAGCGAGACGTCAAAAATGAAGTCAACAGGAACCCACATATTGTGGTTTGGGTCCTGACAACTAGCAGGCCACTATTCTAGTTAGTACATAATCTTATATTAGAAAGGTTGGGCGCGCTTTGCTGTGAGGTTGATGTTGTTGGGTTCCTAATAAACACTATGTTTGAAAATATAAGGTGTACTTAATTTTTGAAAAAGCAAACATTTTAAGTTTGATCAAATTTGTAGAAAAATATATCAAAATCCATCATATCATATCGGTATTTTTAGATTCATCATAAAATGATTCCATACTTTTTTTGTTTAATATTGTCGATGTCGATATTTTTGCTCTGAACTTGATCAAAGTTAAAGAAATTTAATTTTAAAAAAACTAATACCCTTTATATTTTGAAACTGATGGAATCCTTAGTTTGATGGGTGGGGGAAATGATAGAGTGTGTTTTATTTTTATTTATATAATGCGTTTATTTGGTGGGCCTTTCCAAGATACCATCGTACGACTACAGAAAGTTCTACTCCTCCCTCCCAAAATAAGTGTCTTAATTTTGTACTAACTTTAATACAAAATTGTACTAAAGTTGAGGCACTTATTTTGAAACGGAGGAAGTACAAAATGAAGTCATATAGTCGTCCCACCAATCCAGATCAGGCACACCACCTTCCAAGTCAACAAGAATCATGTGGCTGGACGAAAAATATATCTGTCAGAGGCACGGAGCATTAAACTATGATAAACCAAACCTTTAATCATACTCGTATCTCCCAAGCATTCGTTCTACCTCAATATTCTATCCCCAATATCTCTGGAGATCTCAGTTCCAGTTTGCTCAATAATTGATGGTATCCATGCTTGCAGTTTGATCGCACGGTTGTAGTTTTTATTTAGTTCACTGCTTCTCACTAGCTTGGCTATAGCTGTCTTCGACCCCTAAATAATTCTTCCCACGTGCTCATCGAGCGGAAGAAACTTATTTGACTATTTGGAGCACTGGAATTTTCACACAACAGGATAGAACCCACTTAATGCCATCATGACCTTTTTTTTGGGTTCCACTTCACTACATCCCTCTTAACTAAACCAACGATCGAGACTAAACCAACACCCTCCGTTCCACAATATTAGTTGTATTAGTTTTTTTTCTTCCAAAAGTTAAACTTGTGCATGTTTGACCAAACTTTAAGAAAAAAATATTAATATCTATAATACCAAATTTCTTTAATTAGATCCATCTAGAAATGTATTTTCTATATTATATTTATTTTGCATTGCAACTGTTGCTATGGAGTTTCTACACTGCTAAAATGCACCCTAATGAACAGTAAAATGAAAAAATAGTAAAAAATAAAAAAGATTATATATTTTTTGAAACATTGTCAAATTCTCTGCCACGATGCAAATTTTCATGATAAAATCACATTCGAGGAGGTCTGAGTAAAGTAACAAAATCGACGCGTTGTCTTCTCCCGTACACTCTCTTTCCCGCCACCACCGCCGGAGCCGCCCTTGCGGTGATTGGCGGTGGCGGACATGTTCCTCACCGGTTGGTGTCAAGTAGCACAGGATGCAGCGGTTTGTTGGGGATACGATGCTGCCACGTGGCGCTGTGGCGACAACACGCGTGATCGGGCGCCGGTGCCTATGCTCGAATCAAGCGTGGGGCGGCTCTCGGTGGCGGACAATGGGGCCCTATCGTGCGTGCGTGCTAGGCTCGGCGGGCGGCGGCATGCAGTTCGTGCCGCACTCGGATCTAAGACAATGGCCTCTTCGGTGAGAGTGTCTCTATACCGGCAGCGGGTGGCCTGCTGCATAGGTGTTGTAGTGTGCCTTTTCTTCGTCGCGTGAGCGGGTTAGGTTGCGACAGGCTTGTATCTGCTCCCTTGGGCTGCCCCGTTAGCCCTTGATGACTATGGTGAAGTAGGTGGCCTCCTCTCTCATTCTTTGTACTGCACGGCCGACCCGAGATCCCGATAACATGTGGTTTGCATGATCTGGGGGCAGGGGGGGATGGTTGGGGCCGGGGGCCCGTAATCGGGGGGAACGCTTGACCGCCGACCGTTTTTGCCGACCTACCAGCTCCGGGAGATACCAACCAGGACGCCGGTTGGAGGTACCAACCGTGACTGAAAAAAATTATTTTTTTTCGTTTTTTTCAAATTTCAATTTTTTTTCTCCCAGTCGTTTAGTCCCGGTTGGTGTCTTTAACCGGGACTAAAGGTCTATCTTTAGTACCGGTTGGAGACACCAACCGGGACTAAAGCCTTTTACCACATTAAACTTGGAAAACTCATAACTAAACATCCTAATTCAGAAAAATACAAATAATATATCAAAATTTGCAGAACAAATAGATTGATCTGAAGAAACAACATGTTTTCCGTTTTGAGAATTTTTTAAAATCACAAAATTCCAAAGGGAAAATAGAGTTTTTGGACGTTTTAGACGTCTTTAGGGTTTAGGGCTAGTGTTTAGATTTCAGAGTATAGGGTTAGGTTTCATGGTTTGAACATTTAGTGTTTACTGTTTAGAATAGAGTTTCAGACGTTTTAAGTCCCGGGTTTAGGGTTTAGGACAATTTTTAAAATCACAAAATTCCAAAGGGAAAATAGAGTTTTTGGACGTTTTAGACGTTTTAGAGTTTAGGGCTAGGGTTTAGATTTCCAAGTTTAGGGTTAGGTTTTAGGGTTTGAACCTTTAGTTTTTACTGTTTAGAATAGAGTTTCGGATGTTCTAAGTCCTGAGTTTAGGTTTTTCAGAGTTCATTTGTATTTCTTTTCAGTTTCAGGCTAATTTAGCTCAAAAAATCATTAAATGCATGAAAAAATAGAAAATGAAGTCAAAAAAGGTTGAAATTTGAGAATGTGACTTTGAATGGTTCATATTGAACACACAAAAGTTCTTCAGTTAATATAAGTTAAAAAAATGAAACTATGGTCAAACTCTAGTCAAACGGTGGTCAAACTACTTATTCAATAAATATTAGTGTTACTAAATAATTTTTTTAGAATAATAATTAGAAACTCAAACGGTGAAACGTGTGACATCATGGTCACATTTTTCTGATAATAATGGATATATTATTTGTTGAATTTCGATTTACAGATTTAAAGATATTAAATGAATAAATGGCATAATAATAATAATAATAATATTTCTTTTTATTTACATTGAAATTTAATATTATTACTACTTATTTCATTTTGAACTTTTCGTATTATTTTGGATTTTTTGATTTTTTTTTGTTTTTTGAGAATTTTTTATTTTTTGTAAATTTTTCCTTTTTTTGAAGTATTTTTTAGGTTTTAAATTAATCATTATTGTTTATTTTAATAATTGTTTGGAATTCAAAAAATTAAATCATGTGACATCAAGACCTAAGGTTAACCGGATTGATAACTTAGTATTGTTAGGAAAACACCAAGTGCAGACTTGGAAACTAGGAGAGATAGAACTTGAAAGTTAAGCGTGCTCGGGCTGGAGTAGTGAGAGGATGGGTGACCGGCCGGGAAGTTAGACGATTTGGAATGAGTGCTGATTAGAGATTAAAGATTAAATTCTGAAGCAGTGAGGATGGGTGATTAGAGATTAAATTGTCAAATAATTCAAAGATTTGAAAATCAGAAGAAAATTAAAAACAAATCAAAAAAAATTAAAAAAACGGAAAAAAATGATTTTCTTCCTTTAGTCCCCGCTTGGTAACACCAACCGAGACTAAAGGTTCTCCAGCCCACGCACAGAGAGCAGCCACGTGGAGGGCCTTTAGTCCCGGTTCGTAACACAACCGGGACTAAGGGGGGGGGGACGGGCTTTAGTCCCGACCCTTTTGTCTCGGTTCCAGAACCGGGACTAAAGGCCCGTTTTCTGCTAGTGCTTGACCGACGGCGGCGACGCTCCATGCATCGTTCTCCTTCTTGTAGAGGGAACGAGATCCATCCCCTGCCTTCCTCCTCTGCACTACCAGGAAAAGGGCTATAGCTAATATGGACATAAATGGCGCACCAGGGCACAGTGCGCCATTACTAGTTTTAACTAGTAATGGCGCACCACACGCTCTGTGCGCCACTACTAACAATTTTTTTTATTTTTTTTACAAAACTAGTAATGGTGCACCTGTGTAAAGTGCGCCAAACTAGTAATGGCGCACCACATCCACGGTGCGCCACTATTAACAAATTTTTTTATTGCAAAACTAGTAATGGCGCACCACGTAACAGGTGCGCCATTAGTAACCAGGGTTACTAATGGCGCATTTTTAGGTGGTGCGCCATTAGTAACCTGAGACCAGCTAGATATTTTGGACAGCACCTACCACACTCACTTTCCCCACTTCATTCTCTCCACCTCCTCCTCCAAGCTTGTCTCGGCTGCCTCCTCCTCCTCACCTCATTTGCACCATAGATTCACCCAAATTAAGTGGTTAAATTACCTTTTTTTGATAGGCAAGTAAGGGGAAAGCTTTCTTTATGTTGTAGATCTACTTTTTTCTCCCTCCAACAACGTGCACATGCACTTTTTATGGCCTAGCTAGATCTACGTGCGTTTGTGGTGTTGCATATGTTTGTGGTGTTGCATATATGTTTGTGTTTGCAGGTACCGGTATTTGAAATGCGATAGTTGCCAATATTTTGCCGGAATGTTGATTCATTTCCGTTTCGGCGAGAATTTGGCACTATGCATTTTTTTGTCCTATTTTTAGGCAAAGTCATGCCAAATTTTTTCTTGGTTCTATAATATCTTTTTGCTCTACCCCGCAGGCGACCATGGTCCGCACAATGACCGAAGGCATCGTGAATAGGTTTTTGAGCTCCGCGAAGGCCGAGATGCTTCAAAAGAACGAGACGGAGATAAGATGTCCGTGTCGAAGATGCAAGCTGAAGAGCCTTATTGCGGACCCGGATTCCGGACAGGTGGGGGACCACCTGCTCTTGCGTGGTTTCATGGATGGCTATCGGTGGCAAGGTGATGAAGATGACTATGAAGTCGTCCATGGGGGTCGGGCAAGAAATGAGGAAGGGCAGCAAGACAACCACGGCGAGGGCGGGCAAGAAGACGAAGAATCTCCAGGACATGATCACGATGGTGATGTAGTACACAGTCATCATGTAGAAGATGCCGGACATGATGAGGAAGAAGATCAAGACGAAGGGCATGATAATGAAGATGAAGATGCCGGAGCAGACGACGATGGACCATCGATGGGCTGGGTGCAGGACCCTCATATTCAAGAGCTGCTTCTCAAGCAGACGGATAACGCAAGAGCTGCCGCTCGAGAGAAAGCCAAGCTGGATCAACTGGAGATAGACGCGGTTACTCCATTGTATGAAGGATGCAGGCCCGAGGATACCCGTCTGAAAGTAACGCTCATGGCTCTGGAGATGAAGGTAAAACACAAAATGACCGACGCATGCTTCGACGAGAACATGTCATTCTGGCACGAACATCTTCCCAAGGGGAACAAGTGCCCGACCAGTTTCGAGGAGGCGAAGAAAATCGTGTGTCCTCTGGATTTACCGCACGTGAAATACCATGTGTGCATGAACAATTGCATCATTTATTGGTACGAGCACGCGGAGTCTACCATATGTCCGGTGTGCGGCATCACTCGATACAAGAAGAGGAAGAAAGCTCCTCGAAAAGTGGTGTGGTACTTTCCGATCACTCCTCGTCTGCAGCGGTATTTCGCGGACCCTAAGCTAGCAAAGCTCCTGCGTTGGCACGCGGATAGGGAGGAGAAGAAGCGAGAAGATGACGGAAATGATCCAGAGATAAATAAAAAAGACAAGATGCTGAGTCACCCTAAGGATACGAGCCAGTGGCAAGCGTTGAACTTCGAACACCCAGAATTTGGGGACGATCCAAGGAACATCGTGCTGGGCGCGAGCACCGATGGAGTCAATTCGTTTGGCGGCCAGAGAAGCACACATAGCACCTGGCCTGTGTTTGTGTGGATGTACAACCTTCCCCCCTGGTTGTGCATGAAGAGGAAGTACATTCACATGAGTATGCTAATTGAAGGGCCGAAACAACCAGGGAACGGCATCAATCTGTATCTGGGGCTGCTGAAAGAGGAGCTAGACACGCTGTGGAAAACGCCAGCCAATACGTGGGACACCGCAGAGAAAGAATATTTCCCTATGAGAGCTGCACTGCTCACGACGGTGCACGACTATCTCGGTTACGGATATCTCACGGGGCAGGTGGTCCACGGATTTTCTGGATGCGTCAGGTGCATGGATGACACAACGTATCGCCAGCTAGATAGAGATCCCGGGTCTTCGAAAACCGTGTTCATGAGACATCGAAGGTGGCTTCGTGACGATGACCCATGGAGAAAATGCAAGGATATGTTCGATGGTGAAACCGAACCCCGAAGACGCCCGCGTACGAGGAGCGGCGAGGAAATAGACGAGCTGTTGAAAAATTGGAAAGATTGCCCACTGCCGGGAAAGAAGCAAAAGGCGCCAGAGCCAGGAAAGAAGCGAAAGGCGCCAGAGCCGCTGCTGAAGGTATGGAAAACGAGGTCTGTTTTCTGGGACTTGCCGTACTGGAAGATCCACCGCGTGCCTCACAGCCTTGATGTCATGCATATCACGAAGAACGTGTGTGAGAGTCTGCTTGGTACCCTGCTCAACATGCCAGAGAGGACCAAAGATGGGCCGAAAGCAAGGGCAGACTTGAAATCAATGGGCATCAGGGAGGAGCTTCACGCTAATGATGATGATGAGGCGCAACAGGACACGGAAAGTCGTCGCAAAGGCAAAAAGGCCAAGAAGATCAGAAATGACTACCCTCCCGCGTGCTTCACTCTAAGTCAGGAGGAGATCGAGCAGTTTTTCACCTGCCTCGTAGGAGTAAAACTTCCTTACGGTTACGCAGGGAAGATAAGCAGATAGCTAGACTCAGCGAAGCAGAAGTTCAGCGGGATGAAGTCTCACGACTGCCACGTGCTGATGATGCAGATACTTCCAGTTGCAATCCGTGGGATCATGGATGCGCACGTCCGTGAAACGCTATTTGGCCTATGCAACTTTTTCGACGTCATCTCTCGGAAGTCGGTTGGCATGAGGCAACTCAGAAGGCTACAGGAAGAGATCATGGTGATACCATGCGAGCTTGAGATGTACTTCCCACCCGTATTCTTCGATGTTATGGTGCGTCTGCTGGTCCATATCGTGGAGGATATCATCCAACTCGGGCCGACATTCCTGCACAGCATGATGCCGTTCGAAAGGATGAATGGTGTCATCAAAGGATACGTTCGCAACAGGGCACGTCCAGATGGAAGCATAGCCAAGGGCTTTCTGACCGAAGAGTGCATCTCCTACTGCACGAATTATCTAGGCATCGAGAACCCCGTTGGTCTGCTCGTCAACAGGCACCTCGGCAGGCTCGCTGGATGGGGTCACCGCGAGGGTTGCCGCGAAATGCATGTCGACTTCGAGGGTCGACTCGCCGACTTTGAAAGAGCAAACCTAGTCGCGCTACAACACATAGACGTGGTCGATCCTTGGGTGGTAGAGCACAAAACCTTTATTGAGAAGACGTACAATGACCGAGGCCAATAGAGGACGGACGGAGATATAATCAAAGAGCACAACTCATGTTCCACATGTTGGTTCAAGGAGAAGTTTATGTCGTACCCTTTACATGAGGATTCTTCCGCGGAAGAAAAACTCATATTCGCCTTGTCACAGGGCGCCGAGCACAACCTGATGACCTATGAGGCGTACGATATCAACGGCTACACATTCTACACCGAGGACACGGACATGAAGAGCGATGGTTATCAGAACTCCGGGGTAACGATGGAATCCTACACCGGTAACGACAAGGACAGATACTACGGAAGGATCGAGGAGATCTGGGAGCTGAGCTACGCTGGAGAGAAGGTCCCGATGTTCCGTGTCAGATGGGCCAAGGGCGTCATAAAAGAAGAACGGTATTTCACCACCATGGTTATACCCGAAGCCAAATCCAAGACCGCGGGCGCAAACGTCACCGCGAAAAATGAGCCATGGGTACTGGCTTCCCAAGTGGACCAATGCTTCTTCATTACCGACCCGTCAAAGCCCAGTCGTGTTGTCGTGAGGAGAGGCAAAAGGAAGATCATCGGAATGGATGGAGTCGCCAATGAGCAAGACTTCGAAAAGTACGGCGACCCGAAGATGGAACATGACGACGACGATGAAGTGCCATACACCACAAGAAGAAGCAGGACCACCCTACCTAAATGACATCCGTTCAACAGAAGAACTCCATTTGCGAAAAAGAAGGGCAAGAAGATTGTGAAAAGATATCTAGCTAAGATCGATTGTAGTAGTCTTCATTTCTCGATTGTATTTCGACATATGGAAATGAGCGGCACTTTTTGAATTCATGAATATTTTGAAATCTGATGATATTTTTTCATATTCATAAATGTTTTCTAAAAAATTATTAGATGCAACTAAAAATCCAAAAAAAATCAAATAACAAATTTGATGATATTTTTTCATATTCATATTTTTTCATAAATGTTTTGAAATCTGATGATATTTTTCCACATTCATAAATGTTTTCAAATTTGATCGTCATTTTCTAAAATATTATTAGATGCAACTAAAAATCCAAAAAAGAAACAGTTAGTAATGGCGCACCAGGGGAGGGTGCGCCATTGCTATGAAGGTATTTATGGCGCACCCGAACGAGGTGCGCCATTGATATAAATTTTTTTATTTATATTTATTCTTGTATTTTATTTTTCTGTGTTCTTTTTCCTGCTTAAATTTCATGGACACTTTTTAAATTTTTATTTATATTTATTCTTGTATTTTTGAATTTCATGGCACTTTTTAAATTTTTATTTACCAATTCACAAATGAATGCAACTAAAAATCCAATTTTTTTTTTACTAATGGCGCACCGCTAGGTGGTGCGCCATTGCTATCCAAAAAAAAGTTACTAATAGCGCACCGCTAGGTGGTGCGCCATTGCTATCCCTCCCCACACTAAAATCCCCAATCCCCGATCCCCAATCTCACATCTCTCTCACCCCCCCACTGCGCGCCGCTGCCCCGACCCACTACGCCGCCGCCCCTACGTGCGCCGCCGCCCCCGTGCCCCCGCCGCCTCCCTCTCCCCATCCTCCCCTTCCGCCCCCGACCCCACCCCGACGCGTCTCCGTCTCCACGCCGTCGAGCACCGAAGCAAGCCGGAGAAGTCCAGCACGAGCGTCTACGTCGTCTCTGTCGGATACGTCGACGAACCGGACCGGAGCCGAGCCGAGGAGCACCGCGAACCCGCCACCGAGCCCTTCTTCCACCTCGGATTCCGCCGCCTCTCCTTCAAGTCCGGCCGGCCTGCTGCTCCTAATCCACCGCCGGGCCTTCGTGTGCCTCCGCGGTGAGCTCCCCTCGCTTCCCCTCTTATGTTTCCCCTCGTCCCGAGCGTTGTAGACCCCTCGTGCACCCGCTCGCATGCGCGTACCGCCCGCGCTGGACGCGTCCACCCTGCCGCTCCCGAACTATTTGGAAACTTTCAGAAAGTTTCAGAAATTGACATGTTTTAGAAACTTTCAGAAATTGCCATGGCAATTGCTCCAGAAATTCGCCATGACAAGTACTCTTAGCAATTCTATCCATCGCAAACTACTCATAGCAAATACTACCATGGCAACTACTACAGAATTTGCCATGGCAATTACTCCAGAATTTGGCCATGTCAAAAACTCGTAGAGATTCTATCCATGGCAACTACTCATAGCAAAGTCTGCCATGGCAACTTTCATAAAAACATTCAGTTTGCCATGGTACTTGAAATAAGTTTGACATGTTGTGGAAATTTCAGAATTTGCCATGTTTTACATTTGCCGTGTTTTTAGCTAAGAGCAATCCTACATTTGCCATGTGACCATGGTCCCAAGATTTGCCATGGCAAAAGATTGTAGCTGTGTAAACAAAAAAAAAGTGTGATAGCTCAAAAAATGAGATCTGAACCTACTACAAAAAAATTCAGTTATGTATCAAGGTGGCAAAATGTTTGTTTGTTCTGTAAAATAGCATGGCAAATTTTTATCTAAGAGTTTGTTCTATTTGTATTTATCTAAAGATTAGCATGGCAATTTTCTACATGGCACAATCTTTCGGCATGGCAAAATATAGGATGATAGCATCCTAATTTTTTCATATGGCAAAAATGAAGAAAAGCATCAACTTATACCTGAGGAAAAAAATCTGAAGCTAGTGACAGCGCAGTGGCCACGCTTCTACTCTCCCTATATAAGCATTGACACATTGGCACTCTTTTGATCAGACAATAGCATTAATTGGTGGAGACTGTTTAATACCGGGGTCCTGTTGTTTTAGTTCATGACAGCTCTTGCGTTTGGTATTGTTGACTTATGTCTCTACCCGCGACTCTGTTTTGCATACGGGCTGTTTTGTTGTTTGTTCGATCGAAAGAAAAAATGTATCTGATCCACCATTGCTTGTACTAGTTTGTCAAGAATACAGGTCTGTATAGCACAGAGAGCACCACAAGTTAAACACCTCAATCTGTTAGTATTTGTGTGCATTTTCTCACATTCTTCTTGTATCTGATCCAGTATTGCTTGTAGTGGTTTGTCCAAAATGTTGAATGATACTGCCTGGAGATGCATATATTGTTTCACCTCTTCACAGGCCAACGTATTTTCCATGTTGTGATGGAGGCCTTTTTTTCAACACTGGGCTTTGCCACCTGTTGTTTGTCTTGTAAATAGCATTGGACAGAGATTTAAGCAAGTAGCACATTGCCTTGTCCACCTGGGATAATGATTTTGCAGGTACCCCGAGAGGCCCTTGAGTTTGCCGGAATGTCGATTAACTTCCGTTCCGGCAAATTCGGGTACTCCATATGTCCTATTTTCAGCAAAGGTCATGCTGAAATTTTCCGTGAATTTTAGCATGACTTTGCTAAAAATAGGACATATGGGGTACTTGCGACTAATGCATGGGCCGGGGTATCTTAGTACTTAATTAAGTAGGATCAACTGCCTCTTGTGTTATACATATAGAAGTGTGATATCAACTCATAGTTATTACTAATGTCAGTTGCTCGTCATCGATAAACCCTAATCTGGTAGGATGACCTACTAAAAAAGCCCATACCACATATTCTATTTGGATGGCCCTGCTAACCCTTGACCATAAATACTTGAGATGGATGTAGCAGGCTTAAAGAAAGAAATGTTTTTAGGCCAACTCCACTGGGCCTGGCTGAAAATGCACAAGTGTGCATGACTAACAATATTCTATTGTAAAGCTAAACAGGAAAGAGGAACCACTCATCCTAACCAGTTGCTCTCAAAATTACCACTTCACTTCTTACTACTGAAAATCTTAGACCATCTCCATTCACCAATAGCTCAAACCAGTTCGAAGGGCGTGTTTTCACCATACTGTGGATTATCTTATTGGACCGAACAGATATTTGCAGAAGTAACTTCCTATTCACCTAAAGGCATGAATTATCCAAATCTTGATTCATCCTCATTAAAGATTTCCATCTGAATGGATTCATCCTCATTAAAGGCTTTTAGGGTGCCTCGGCGTCGATAAACCCTAAATGATAAAACCTTAGCTTTTAGGGTGCCTCGGCATCGATAAACCCTAAATGATGAAAACTTAACTTAGCATTTAGGGTGCCTCGGCATCGATAAACCCTTAGCTTGTTCATTCTGTAGATTTCCAAAATTCAGTTTTGTACCGCACATCGAAGCCAACTTTTTGGCAACATTCCTCGAGAATTAGGTTATTTGGTCAACTTAGAGATCTTGTTCCTTGACAATAACCAACTTTTTGACCAAACTTTTTTCCTATTTAGAGCAAAACATGGCCCGCAACGATGAGGCCGGCGGTTCGGGCAAGGCATTCTGGGAGCTGTCCCAGGAGATGGAGGAAGAACCTCACCGCTATGAGGACGCCGCAGAAGACACCGACCCCGACTACACAACCCCTAGTGGCGTCGGGGATGACACCACTGATGGTGCCGCCGAGGACACTGATGATGGCAGCGCATGCACAGATGGCAGCCAACCGAAGAGGCAACGGAAGGACCGGCGCCCGAACGTGCTCGGCACCGTCAAGGAGGAATTTACTGAAGTGTCCTCCGAGGGGCATCCAACGGCGCCCAAAGAAATAGTCAAGGGGTACGCGGGACAGCTCGGGTGCATTCTCTGGAGCACCGTCTCGATCAACACCGAGAACCTAAGGCATCGTGACCGAGGGAATTTGCGCAACCTCCTCTTCACGAAGCTGCACGAACGATACAAGTTCCCCGGTGACTTCGCAAACACACGCCTCTCAGGGAATAAAGTGAACAGTGCCGCCCGCACGAAGATGAGCACGGCCCTGGCTACTTGGAGAGCCGCGGTGAAGAGCATGATTGAAAAAGGTGATAGTTATGAGAAGATCAAGGAGAAAAATCCTTCGATCAGCGAAGATGACTACCGGGAGTTCAAGATCAAGTGCGAGAGCAACGCATCAACGGAATCAAGTCAGTGGGGGAAAGATATGCGGGACTTGAACTTAGGGGTCCACAAACTCGGTCCCGGCGGTTACAGAGTGGCGGAACCTATATGGGGCAAGGAGGACGCGGAGCGTGCCGAGCAAGGCCTACCGCCCCTCTTCGAGAAATACCGTGACAAGCAGACCAGGAACTATGTCAGGGCCCGGTACAAGATTGACCCGGTAACCAAGGAGAGCTTACCACGGATCCGAAGACCAAGGCGCTTGAGCGTGTTCTGGTAAGGAATACACCCCCGCGTAATTAGCTCCATATGGTTGCATTCTAATTAATGAAGCCAAATTTCTAAATGGTTCACGTTCCTTCCGTAGGACAATGAAAGCAGTAGCGCGGGGTCGTCTCAGAGCTCCCCTTTCGACACCCCTTTAAATAGGGCGTTGAACGTAATGAAAAACAAGGATAAGCTCAGTAAGCCGTCGTCAGCTGGTCGTGTGGCCGGCAAAGGCTTGTCCACGAAATGGTCGGAATACTATACCGCTGGGCGAAAGGAGAGAAAGACCAGCTCGGAAAGCCAGGAGCGCGAGGTTCAACAACTCAAGGCACAAGTGGCGCGGATTCCGGAGATGGTCGAAGAGCAAGTGCGAGACCAACTGGGAGCGACGATCACCGCCATTATACCTACCTTGGTTTCTTGGCTGTAGGCGTGGATGGCGGGCGGCCAACAGGGGCCGCCCCCGATTCCCAGCTTCACGGGAAGCAACTCGCGCAACGCGCCGGCAGCGTCATTGGTGTCTCCGGCGGAGGCGGCATTGGTGTCTCCCGCGGCGGCGCCATTGGTGTCTCCGGCGGAGGCGGCATTGGTGTCTCCCGCGGCGGCGCCGGCATTGCAGCTTAATGCACCCGTGTGTGGGAAGAATACGCCGGCCGGCACCTCGGCAGCAAGCGGCCCCTCCGTCAATTGCACGCCCGCCGTTGGCGGTGCCTCGACATTAGCCGAGCTCGACGCCATCACGGTAACTAATTAAGCCTCTCGGCCGATGACTTCATCTCCTTGCCTTTGACTGGGCATCCCTGACTCCCTACATGTTTTCGCAGGGCGCCGCCGACATTCCATGCACTCTCCTGCACTTCGTGGACAGCGAGTTGATCGATGTCGCCAAAGCCAGAATCGTTCAACCGGGCAACCGCCTGTTCCACGGTAATCCGATGCCACCCAACGTGTATAGGGTTCAACTGGTTCGGGTGCTGCGGGGATGCAACGACTTGTTACCTCCGTTTCGACCCTCTGGGGCCGACGAAGATGATGTGATGACCTTCAGCGCCTGCTTAAGCTGGCCCCTGCTTCCGCCGAAGAGCCAGATTCATTTGGGGGCGGGGGACACCACTCCACAGACAACACCGCCAGTCGTGCCGGCGCCAAGCCATGGCAAGACCGCCGCAACGCTACCGGACATGCCGGACATGCGTATGGCACATGATCCGGACATGCATATGGCACATGATCCGGACGACGACGATGACAGTACATTTACGAACGTCGATAAGTACTTCAACGAACATGGGTACGGTGACGAATTCTTGGGGCCTCCTTCTCAAGAACCCAACCCTGCAAAAGACGATCTAGCTGGTACCGCGGAGAAACCCAATTGCAACAGGCATCGTCTGGCGTTCAGTTTTCAGGAGACGCCTCCAGCTGCCGCCTTCACCGAGCCTCAGATAGCCGAGGTGCGAAATATTATCAGCCCCAACACACTCAAGAAGGCGGTCTCTGAGCAGAACTCGATCCCATTGCAGCAGAAGAAGAAGGGACGGAAAAGAAAGACTAACAAGGGTGCGAGCCAGCCGGCACCGAGTACGATCCGTGCTCAGGACGGGCCACCTTCACCTAAGGATATCTCGAGGAGGGTGCATGTGGTGGGTAGGCCGATGCTACCGACTAATCTGCTCAATGCTGCAACCGGTGCTATGCGGAGTCTGCATGACAGTGTTCTTTCTTTGGAGAAGCGGCGTCTCTCCGAGAATGATGTGGCATACCCGGTTTTCGTGGCCAAGGTGCCAGAGGGCAAGGGCTTTGTGGATAGCGCCATCGGGGGTACGATCGTCCTGCGGTTTGATGACATCTTCGCTATGTTTAACCTTCATCCGCTGCACTACACCTTCGTTCGGCTATTTTCGCTGAGTATGGAGATGCGGATCATTAGAGACAAGACCCCGGACATCGTGATAGTCGACCCCTTCTACATGCGTGCCAAGATCTTGGGCAGCGCTGGGGACCGGCAAGTCGCGAGTTCATACCTCAAAGGCATCATTCTGGCAAACCCAGATAAGGATAACTTTCTCGTGCCTTACTTTTCCGAGTAAGTCATCCCCTCACCGCCCCGTAACATATGATTTCTTAGATTTCGATCGTTCTTTTTTTTCTAACATTCCGTATTTTGTGCAGTGACACACATTGCACACTCATCCTCTTAAGCCCAAAATATTTCATGGCCACGTATTTCGACTCGGACCGTCAGTCGAAGAAAGACTACACAACTATCAAGAAAGTTCTTGATGATGTTCTCCCCGGCTACGCCAGATCTGGAGGCACCTTCAGCAGGCCAATTCGTAGGTACGGCAAGCACGTGTTCACCCACAATACAACGTTCCCCTGCGTCAAGCAGCCGCCTGGCGGTCAGAAGGATGCCTACTACGCCCTCCATCACATGCGGGCGATCGTACGGGACCATAATCACCTTCTGCTACCAAATAATCTCAAAGATTGGGCCGCATGCTTGTCGGCAATCCAGGACGCGGACATCAGACAAGAATTCTTTCGCATCCAGTCGGAGTTTGCGGAAATCATCCATCAAGATGTCCTTCGTACCTCGGGGCAGTTCTACCTCAGATATGAACCGTCCAACAGTGAGAAAGAAACAACGCTAGAAATGCAGGCTGACAACGCCCGCGATTTCATGACCATCACGACAGACGGCGGCTTCATCCACGCTCCGGTCCCTGAGTCGAGTCGAAAGTAGTGATGCTATGTAGTTCTGAAATATCGATTAGCTCATGTTGTAATTAAACTTTAATGAACTTATATGTCTCTTTGGTTTGGACAGCCGCTCAACTTATATGTCATCGATGCTATTTATTAGTAGGACCATGAATCGTGCTATTAATGTCTTGCTTTTCTTTTCCGATCCTTTTGTTGCATACTTATATATTGCTTATGTATTGTCTATAAATTGCTACTAACGTTTTGTTTGGCTAGTGCATAGAGATGCCGTCGTATGTCGTGTACAAGGGTAAGGTTCCCGGAGTCTATGACGACTGGGAGAAGTGTCGGAGACAGGTTCACCGTTTCAGCGGTAACAGTTACAAAGGGTACACCAGTAGGGCGGAGGCGGAAGCTAGAGACGCGCGCTATCTAGCGGGAGAGAGGAGGGAGCGGAGGAGGAACCAGATGAAGACCAGTTTTATCGCGATGATGCTAATCGTGATGACCGCAACTCTCTTCTATGTGATGGTAGTTTAGATGATCGATATCGACTTGTAATGTGAAGACAAACTCGCTACTCGCGGTCTCGAGACTTGTAATGTTCTAACTTTGTTCGGTTTTTTGAATTCGGAGACTAATATGATGAATTGTATTCGGAGACTAATCTTCTATTGTATTCGATAAATCTGCTGTTTATATGTTGTGCTGTTTATATTCTGTGCAGTAATATATTTTGTAACCTGTGCAAATATCAGAAAAGAAAAAAAATTCCTAATATTCATACTAGTGGCGCACCACACAGCACTTTTAATGGCGCACTGCAATAAACACACTAGTGGCGCACTGCAATAAACACACTAGTGGCGCACTATCTAGTAGTGCGCCATTAGTAACCCAGAGCACAAGATAAATATGGCCCCCTGGGAGGCATAGTAATGACGCACCGTTTGACATACTAATGGCGCACTCCCTGGTGTGCCACTACTGTCTGGTATACTAATGGCACACCAGGGGTGTGCCATTAGTATTAGTTATTAATGGTGTGATGATAATGGCGCACCTGTAGTGCGCCATTAATGATCAAAACAGGTGCGCCACTAATTAGCATTTTCCTAGTAGTGCTGTGTCCGACCTGAAACCTCTAAATTTGTCGACGACACTCTGGTGTGTTTTTTCTCCTTGAAGACAATGCGTTGGGACTTTGGAGTGGTGGTTGGGGATTTGACATGGGTGTTGGGTTGACAGTGTCTGCAATTTTGATCTCGTTCAGCAGCTTGCGGTGAGTGTCATGGTATTTGTCGTGGTGATGATGTCAGCAGTTTTGCTTCACGAGGTGAGGCCATCATGGTTATTGTCCTCTCCCTGGCACCTTATTGGTCATGTTCTTGCATGCTCGGAGTGAGCACTTCCGCCTGCCGACAATGCGGCATCCTCTGATCGATGGTGCGGGAGGGCAGAGATCCTTCCTGGGAGGCAGAGACGGTTGGTGGTGCAACCGTGGTTGGCCTCATGGGAGTTGACAGTGCAGAGTCTACCTCCGGTGGCAGGCAGCTCCCTGTCTTAGTCTCATCAATGGCATGATCTCTGGTTCGCTGAGGGCTCGAAGGCTCAAGTTTGTTCTTGGTACATTCAAAGCCTGCTAACTGTTCTTTAGCATCCTGTATCTTTTGTCATTCTTTTTTGGATTACTTTTTGTAATGCTTACTTGTTGCCTTATATATAAAACGGGGCAAAACCTTTTCGATAAGAAAAAAGATCTAAGAAATGTGCAGGTTTGTTTGGATGCCCAAAACTTCAGCATTATCCCAATATAGACACCACACCACTACGGCGCGACAGGCAAACACCATCCCATAAGAACTGGCACGTCACTCGCGGTCTTCATGGTGATCCTGTCACGATCTTTGCTAGAATTTGCAGTCACATGCATACCTGGTGATAGCATACCAAGACACCTAGCTTGGGACCCCTACCTCGAGATATGCCGGATTTAGCACCGACATCAGAGCTAAAGAATAATCACGTTAGTAGTCGTCTAATCTGAATCATAATGTACGTTAGCCGCCCGTTGAATTTAAATGGTTTGGACATGCCATGTAACTAGCCAGGCGCTCGAAGAAAAAAACACAAACCCCACAGTTGCTCGGCTAAATAGAATTAATACATTTTATAACTAAATAGAATTGGACTAATACTCCTAAATATAATATGTACTATATGGCACCACTGTTCTTGTTAGTATAAAGATATGTTTTCGCAAAAAAGAGAGTATAAACTTATGTTTTAGCTGTCGAGCATGACACGGCCTAAGCTAATTACAGCTAAGCTCACGATCAATTGTTGGATCTCACAGCTCACACTGATCATGGAGGATCTTAAACTAGCTAGAGCTAAGAAAATAAGTACCTGCTAGCAGCCATCTAATCTGGATCATATCATAATGCATGCTTAGCAGCCGCATGAATTTGAATTACTTTGCCATGTGAAATAACTAGCCAACCGCACAAAAAGAAAAAAAAAATGCCAGATCCACAATTGCTCAGCTCAATAGAATGAATACATTTTTGCTAGAATCGTTCTACATAGAACACACACTTATATATCTAACTGATTTATCTGTGTAGCATATCTAGCTAGCTGTCCTACTCTACATCCCATCATATTTGTGTCCATTGGACAGCAGCCGCGTGATATACACATCATATGCTACAAAAACGAAGCTATGTATCGTCGTGTAAGCAATCAAGAATTCAAGATCAGGCACACCACCTTCCCAGCAAGTCAACTAGAATCAAGTGGCAGGACGAAAAATCCATGGAATCACCTCATCATGCGGGGCACGAGCACTAAACTACGTTAAACCAAGCCTAGCCGTATCTCCAAGCATTCCATCTGTCTCAATACTATATTCCCCAATATCGCTGGAGATCTCAACTCTAGTTTGCTCAATAACTGACGATCCATGCTTGCAGTTCACACTCTTATATTATTTAGTTCATTGCTTCTAGCTAGCCGTGCTAGAGCTGTCTATGACCCCTTAATAATTCTTCCCACGTGCTCCTCGAGCGTAAGATACTCCTTTGATTATTTAGAGCACATACATTTTCAGACGACATGATATATTGGTACCAAGTAATACCATAGAAAAATTGATTATCCAATCTCATATATAAGTTCGTTCCCGCAAAAAAACACTGCATTTTATGTCGTGTTATATAGCAAGTGTTGGTTAATAGCATCTTCAATGGCTCATGTTAGTCCTTGGTGATTTATCATATCGGATTTTTGACGATGACAAGCCGGGGAAGTTATTTCTTTATCAGGAAATGATCATACCACCAACACCCAAGGTTGTTATTTGTCAGCTAATAATAGCTTGTTTTAGATACTCCAATCTCTACTCCTATAAGAGATCTAGCTTGTTGTTGATGATGGTGGTTTGTTTGTCATCCATTATCTATTTTTCATTTGATCTGCATCTAACGAACGCAAGGTAAGCTCTGCTACTTTTGCACAAAGACCCAACCACTTAGATTCACACTTTGCAGAAAACCCCTTAGTCCCCCATCCACCTCATGCAAATGAAATAAGATGGATAAATTTTGGGTGAAATCTACCAAAAACGAGGGTGATGTTTTCTTCAAGTTTGTGAACATGTATTACTAGTCTATTTTGGATCTGCTACAGTTAATCACACTGACACTTTGCTAGTCAATGTCAAATTTCAACCATATCTAAAGTAGCATTTATTTTATGTTGGCCACCTTGAATTTGTCGTAGGCAGGCCCTTTCACATGGTTAATTCCAAAACGCAGGGAGGGACGGAAGAAAAAGCTGCCCAACTGAAAGCTACGGAGTATAGGCCAAAGAGTTTTTGGTCAACTGAGGCCCTGTTTGGTTCATAAGTCTTAGGACTTTTTTTAGTCCCAACTTATAAGTCCCAAGTCCCTAATAAATCCCTACTTGTTTGGTTCCTGGGACTTAACATGGACTAAAAGACCATATTACAACTATAAGTCCCTATAAGTTCCTCCTTGAGAGTCTTATTTCATAAGTTCCAAATGCCCACTTTAAGTCCCAATAAGTCCCTCCTGTTTTGTTTAGATGGGACTTAAAGGGGCTTATTTAAGTCCCTACACCAATAAGTCCCTGTAACCAAACACCCCCTGAATGTGCCGGCGGTGCTGGATTTAGTCCACATCCACACCACACACCTTAGCCGCCACTAATCCCCAAACAATGCTGCCCACATGGACATGGTAAAATACCCTCTCTTGAGCTTGCCAGTGAACACCAGATGCAGTAGCATCCAATCAAATCTCGGCAACTTGACCGAAAGTCCACTATACCAGCTACACCTTGCGTGTACTTGTCATCTCTCCAAATCTTTTGGTTGCCCCATTGGTCATAGCTGTCTCTCTCGGTCCATGAACTGCTTACCATCATGCCATGGCAAGAATACTAGGCAACTGGTACACACTAGTCGTCACGTCGCTATAAGTAGCAGCTTGCACTGGCGTTGTCCCTATCATTCTATCCTCGCAAAGAGAATAAGAAGATCTATCGAGCGGGCAAGAAGAAGAAGAGGAAATGGTCGGCGGCGAGGGGGCCGCGGCGGTGATGTGCACGCCGGCGTTCGCGGGGCGGGTGCTGCGCAGCCGGTGGTACGTGGTGTTCGCGTCCATGGTGGTGATGGCGGCGTCGGGGTCGACCTACATCTTCGCGCTCTACTCCAAGGAGCTGCGGTCGGTGCTGGGGTACAACCAGCAGACGCTCAACACGCTCGGCTTCTTCAAGGACCTGGGCACCAACGTCGGCGTCGTCTCCGGCCTGGTGCAGCAGGTGGCGCCCACGTGGGCCGTGCTCCTCATCGGCGCCGGCATGAACTTGGCGGGGTACCTCATGGTGTGGCTGGCGCTGACGGAGCGCACGGCGGCGCCGCCCGTGTGGCTCATGTGCATCTACATGTGCGTCGGCGCCAACGCGCTCACCTTCTCCAACACCGGCGCGCTCGTCGCCTGCGTCAAGAACTTCCCCGAGAGCCGCGGCATCGTCATCGGGCTGCTCAAGGGCTTCGTCGGCCTCAGCGGCGCCATCTACACGCAGCTCTACCTCGCCATCTACGGCGACGACGCCAAGTCCCTCGTCCTCCTCATCGCATGGCTCCCCGCCGCCGTCTACATCTTCTTCGTGCACACCATCCGCGTCCTGCCCTACCGGCGACGCGCCGAGGGCGACGAGCCCAACAGCAAGCCCTTCTTCTGCTTCCTCTACATCTCCATCGCGCTCGCCACCTACCTCCTCGTCATGATCGTGGTGCAGAAGCAGGTGCCCAGCTTCTCCCACGCCGCCTACGCCGTCGGCGCCACCGTACTCCTCCTCATCCTCTTCCTCCCCCTCGGCGTCGTCATCAAGGAGGAGTACGCCGCCGTCTCCCAGCTCGAGGAGTCTCTCCAGCACCCACCGGCAATCGCCGTCGAGGAACCAGTAGCATGCACGAAGAAAGAGGACGACGAGCCGTCGTGTGGTATGAAGGGCTGCCTCACCAACATGTTCAAGCCGCCGGCGCTGGGGGAGGACTACACCATCATGCAGGCGCTGGTGAGCGTGGAGATGCTGGTACTCTTCGTCGTGTCCGTGTTCGGCATCGGCGGCACGCTGACGGCCATCGACAACATGGCGCAGATCGGCCAGTCGTTGGGCTACCCGCACAAGAGCATCAACACCTTCGTCTCCCTCATCAGCATCTGGAACTACGCCGGCCGCGTCGGCGCCGGCTACATGTCCGAGTTCTTCGTCGCCCGCTACAGGTTCCCGCGCCCGCTCGCCCTCACCGCCGTGCTCCTCTTCTCCTGCGTCGGCCACCTCCTCATCGCCTTCGGCGTCCCACAGTCCCTCTACGCCGCGTCGGTGATCCTCGGCTTCTGCTTCGGCGCCCAGTGGCCGCTCCTCTTCTCCATCATCTCCGAGGTCTTCGGCCTCAAGTACTACTCCACGCTCTTCAACTTCGGCTCCGCCGCCAGCCCCATCGGCGCCTACGTGCTCAACGTGCGCATCGCCGGCCGCATGTACGACGCCGAGGCCGCCAGGCAGCACGGCGGGCACGCCGCCGCCGCGGTCGGCGACAAGATCTGCAAGGGGGTGCTGTGCTTCAAGCACGCCTTCCTCATCATCACCGGGGTCACGCTCGCCGGCGCGCTCGTCTCGCTCGTGCTCGTGTGGAGGACCAGAAACTTCTACAAGGGTGACATCTACGCCAAGTTCAAGGTGGCGCCCGTCGTCGCACCCGCCGATTATCATGGAGGGGAAACGGTGGAGGGCACCGTCGTTACAGAGGAGGACGAGGCCAAGAAGCAGGGCAAGAACAAGAAACTGCAGGAGGTCAACGATGACGAATTCAAGTGATGACTAACTAATTTCGTTCGATTAAAACAATACTTAATCAGTTTAGAGAAGATGTGGATGAACTGTACTGTAGTTTTCTGATGTTACTCATTGTCAAATTATTAATGTGGTAATTAATACGGTTTCCAACTTTCCACGGCAAAGACTCTTCTTAGTATGGTACGACCAGGCATGCATGTGACTGCAAATAATTCTAGCAAAGATCGTGACAGGATCATCATGAAGATCGTGACAGGATCATCGTGAAGATCGGTATGGCAAAATGATTTCAAAATATCATTTCTGACGCATTGATTTTTTTCTCACAACTTCTATGAATGTCATTCTAGTATGAATGTTTGCAAGTGCTCAAAACATATATTCGTTAATGTTTTTTTTTACTTTTTAGATTTTACTGTTCATCCTAGCTTATTTCAGCTTGAACTAATAAACATAGCGTCCCCTAGCATGAGGTATCCTGAGTGGAAGAGCGAATGGAAGAGGGCTCTGGTGCTTGTTGTTGCTTGCAGTTGCCGTCTCCTCGTCACCCGCACCATTGTCGGACATGGTTTCTTTGGAGGTTGCATTAATGGTGTTACCTGCCACACCGCCACTTAGCCTTGTGCTCAACCTTTGACGGAAAGATGCGCGTGTATGGGTAGGCATGTAGTTTCCTGGCGAATCCTATATATTATTTAGTAATTTCTATATATCTACATGCCATATCATTAAAGGCCTACCACAGACAGGCATGGGAAAAATATATTATTGATTGATCTCATGCAAACATTCCACCTCACTACACGTCACATCATCAAAGGTGCACTACATGCACCGGAAAAAGTTTTTCATTATATTACGCCACTTATATTCAATAATTATTTTGAACTATACAAAATAAATTACTATATCTAATGTGTATTTTTTGTTTTAGTTCATATAATATCAGTACAAATATTCATGTTTCATAGAATCAAATTTCTCAAAATATATTGCAACTGATTCCCGTTGCAACGCGTGGGGTGTCATCTAGTTCTCCATGTTATGTGTTCTCTACATCGCATTCTGAGACAACCAAGCAGAACGCACGTCGGACACGGCGGAAAGTTGACGGGCTTGTTGACAACAGCAATTATACCCTCTTAGGTGAAGGGTATGTTTTAATCCTAACTATTGATTCAATTAAGAGGGACGTACTGAAGTGAAACCCAAAAATCAAAGGTCATGATGGCATTGCGTGGTATCTATCCTGTTGTGTCAAATTTTGAATGTTCAATAAGTTTCTTACGCTCGACGAGCACGTGGGAATAGTTATTTAGGGGTCAGCTCTAGCCAAGCTAGCGAGAAGTACCGACCTAAATAATACTACAACCGTGTGATCAAACTGCAAGCATGGATACCATCAATTATTGAGCAAACAGGAATTGAGATCTCCAACGGCATTGGGGATAGAATACTGAGTTAGAACGAATGCTTGGGAGATATGATTATAGGTTGGTTTATCATAGTTTAATGCTCCGTGCTTTACATGATGTATTTTATGTCCAGCCACTTGATTCTCTTTGACTTGGGAAGGTGGTGTGCCTGATCTTGATTGGCGGCACGACGATACAACTTCATTTTGTAGGAGTTTCTGTAGTTGTACGATGGTACCTTGTCCGATGAACAAGCGATGAAACATATCAAGTGTGACAGCTATGTGATGATACACAGATAAATTTATCAGTCAGATATTAGCGTAAGTTATAGGTAGAACATTTTTATTCACCCACAAAATGTACCTTTTCTATTCAGCTGGCAATTGTGTGGATGGCTAGTGTCTTCACATGGCACAAGAATTTAAATCGAGGCGGCGGCTAAGCTACATTATGATTCAGATTTGATGGCCGCTAGCAAGTTTATTCCTTAGCTCTAGATCACCCCTTCAGAAAAAAAAAGATTCTCGATTATCACCATACGTGAGCTGTGAGATACAACATTTGATCGTGAACTTAGTCGTAATTAGCTTAGACTGTGTCATTTTTTTTTAAAAGGAGGATGACCCCCGGCCTCTGCATCTGGGAGATGCATGCGGCCACTTTATTGATTATTCTCGAGGACCGTACAAAGTATTACAACAATGTGTCTGAATCCACCATCTTGGCAACATATGCCGCTACTCCTATCCAATATGATGAGGGGGTGCTAGCTGGGCCACTACCCAAACCACTCACCTAAGCCTAACATCAAAAGCCGGAAGCCGAAACTCATTCGGAAGCCCCAGCCGAGCCACATACCGGGTCTGGGGCACAATCCGGTCAGACGCACTCGTGTGTCGTCGCCGCCATCTTCCACAGGTCCGTCTTCAGATCATATTGAGGCTTCTACCTTGTCTGGCCACTCTGCCATCGACGTCCCCATGACGCCAGACAGCTTCCTCCTCCTACACGAGTCCATCTCCGCGCATCAGACGCCGAGTCTCCACAGCACCATGCCGCCGAGATCCGCCATCATCAATGTGAAAGATGAAGCACCGCTCCACCAAAGTCGCCATCCTCTAGTCCCTTGATCCCGTGAACACCTCCAAGACTGACGCCCCCGAGAGGAAACGACACAAAATAGCGCCGCCGTCATCTAATCTACTGATCTAGGGTTTCCCTCGGAGATAGCAGATGGTGGCCTTAAACTTCTCCTCGGCGATGCCTTCAAGAAGGGAATGCCGCATAACAGCGCCGTCACCGCCGGCCTTGGCAGCTAGCCAAAGGCAGGTTTTCACCCAGATCTGTTCGAAGAGCCTCCATCAAGCATCGCGTGCACGGATCGCCTAGCACCGGGCCATGGTGCCTCGCCAGATCCAAGATCAGCACCGCCACCACAGCCCGCTGTCCACCTCGCGCCGCTCGAAGAAGACACCACCCGGAGCGCCGGATGGCCGCTGCCACGAGCACGCCACGCCCACCGGATGGCCGCTGCCACGAGCTTAGACTGTGTCATGGGCCGGCAATATCTTTGCCATCTATTATTTTTCTGATTGAAATTCTTATTCAAAGTACATGCACTTATAAGTCAGTAGTTTGTCTTAATTTTTGTTTATTATATTATATCACATAAGAATTATTATTATCTGTGTTGTATTTTCTCTCCATAAAAATCAAACATGATCTTAGAGAATTAATTAGAACTTAGACAAGCACGCCAAGCCCAAAAGAAGTATTAGAATATAATGTATAAAGATTTAAATATATTACATCTTTTCATTTAGAGAAGTATTGCATTAAGTCATAAAACTTCTACTGATGGTGAAAACTGAAAAGTATAGTCCTATAATATATGTAATCTATGCGCCAAACTGTACTTTGATGGATCTTTAAATGTCATATACACATATGGCTTTAGTTTATATGGATAACCGGCCAATTGTTCATTTCGCAAAAAAAAAACACCCGGCCAATTGTTCATCATCGAGACTGTTCTTATTGTATTTGCTTCTATTTTTCTTAGAGAATATGCAATTTGCTTCTATTTCCATCCACAAATATATCAATCATATATAATAATTCTATTTACTCATAGTATATATTAAGCCTACTAACCCGAGTAATTGTACAGTTGGTGGCTTTTCTCTTCTTGTTTTTTCAATTCACATCGCAAAAAAGAGAAAGAAGAAGAAAAAAATCAGGTGGCGGCTAACATACATTATGATTGAGACTATATGGCTGCTAGCGGGTTTATTAGCTCTAGCTAAATCAATGAACACTCCTTAACAACAAAGATACTCGACAATCACTTTGAGCTACTAGATCCAGCATTTGACCATCAACTTGGTTGTAATTACCTTAGATCATTCATGCTCGCCAGCTTAAATGTACATCTTTACTAGCTAGAATAGCCATGGAGCTAAATCCAATAGATCTCGGGTAGGGGGTTCCGAGCTGGTGATCTTAGCTTGATGGAAATAGGACGAACAAGAGATACGATGCTTACCTAGGTTTGGGCTCTCTCGAAGAGGTAAAACCCTACGTCCTGCTTTTATTGTATTGATTGTGTTGAAGTACAATATACATGATGATCTACCTCGAGACCATATGTATCTAACTTAACCCTATGGACTAAAACCCCTGGGCTTATATAGGGACTGGTGGTACCTAGGGTTACATGTATGTTGGTTACATCTAGGGATAAGCTTGCCGATGATTTGAACATATCTAGAAGTGTGCGCCAAGTACGTCAAGGGTCATGGTAAGTATGGCTCATTCTTTTGTTGTCTGGGGGTCCTCGGTCCAGCCCATAATTGGTAGGCCGACGTGGCTAGCATCCGCTACGGGTGCACTGTGCCAGCAGGTGGGCGGCACTTAGCAGCTGCGCGGGTTGCTTACCTGCGCTACTGCTATTGGGCTTAGCAGTAGCGCGTGCCCTGGACCAACGCTAATACTATGGGTGCCTTATCAAATTTCCTCCCCGCGCCCGACCATCTCCCTCCCCTCACTCCTCATTGCCTCACTCTGCCTCTGCCACCGTTGCATTACCGTCGCCGCATTGCCACTGCCGTACTCCCTCCTCCTTCCTCGGTATGCCGCGACCCTCCTCCCTCCTCCTCGCACCGCCCTCCTTTCTCCTCCTCCGACCGCGCTCTTGATACGTCCGTCGTATCTATAATTTTTGATTGTTTCATGCCAATATTATACAACTTTCACATACTTTTGGTAACATTTTATATGATTTATTGGACTAACCTATTGATCCAGTGCCCAGTGCCAGTTCCTGTTTGTTGCATATTTTTTGTTTCGTAAAATATCCATATCAAACGAAGTCCAAATGCGATAAAAATTTACGGAGAATTATTTTGAAATATTTATGATTTTTGGAAATTGAAATCAACGCAAACAGAGGCCCACAGCCCCCACAAGACACCAGGGCGCGCCCCAGGGCCCTGGCGCGCCGTGGTGGGTTGTGGTCACCTAGTACGATAGTTGGAGTTCTATTTCGGGCGCAAGGAAACTTATATTCGCAAACAAATCATGTTAAAATCTCGGCGCAATCAGAGTTACGGATCTCCGGAAATATAAGAAACAATTTTCGGCCAAAAAACAGGAACACGGAACAGAAGAGAATAGAGAGGGAGATCCGGTCTCGGAGGGGCTCCTGCCCCTCCGCCGCCATGGAGGCCATGGACTAGAGGGGGAACCCTCCTCCCATTTAGGGGGGAGGCCAAGGAAGAAGAAGAAGGAGGGGGGGGGGGGGGGGGGGGGGGGCTCTCTCCCCCTCTCTCCCGGTGGTGCCGGAGTGCCGCCGGAGCAAGGATCGTGACGGCTTCTCATTGTATGGGCGCATGTAATCATCGAACAGGCAGCTTCTCATCGTAACTGACTATGCCAACAGGTGTAAAGCCTTGTTTAAATACCAATCTGATGATCAATGAAAGATGCAAGTTCATTACTTCAATTACATCTCGTTTTTCATTCAACACTTAGAATCCTCCACCGTCAATTCAGAGGGTTGTAGAAATCAGATCTTCCTGCATAACGAGTCATTGGTAATATTTTTTTTGATTTGACACATATTTATGGATTTACCACTGGGAGGTAGGTCTTATTTATTTTAGAGCTTGCATAGGTTTCTAGAATTTTTTGCCGACTCGACACTGCGTCTACGACCGAAGAAGACTCCTTGGCTTCGTGGTGCGTGGTATTTGATGGGTTGTGGTAGGTAGACTAGTGAGGCTTGCAATGCGAATTGCCTGGTGGTACACACCTGATGTGTGCTCAATCTGCTTAGCACGAATAACCCAAACAGCAACTGACAAGATTTGTTTTAAGGTTGCTCACCACATACACCATGCGATCAGCAACCCAGAATATGAAATACAACTTTCCCTCAAAAAAATGATAATATATGACACCATGAGCTTGCTTTTGGAAACATCCTACTAAGAACACCCACCATACCCTGTTAATCTATGAGTTGCTTTGATTAGTTAATGCGGCCGAAAGCCAAAGTGGCTACCAAGTTGCATTCCACGTTATCATTTTTTTGGCGGGAAAGATATATTTCACATTGTCGGTTGCTGTTTGGGTTACTCGAGATCTCAGACACCGCACCGACGTCTAGTGCTTGGCAACGACTGTGGAAACTCTATACAAATGTAACATTTGCTATGCAGCTTCCACAGTTTCTGGTGCAGTCCGCGTCTGTTGGAGGATTGCAAGGAACTGAGGAAGCAGGGGCTAACGCGGTGCCCTAAAAAAGTTTTACAGCGCTGAAATGGTATTTTTTGCGCGCGGGAGGTTTACCAGACACACAAAAACACGGCGCCTAACCCGGCAGCCGCACATGCAGTAGCCCGCGTGCACAAGCCGGCGCCCCAAATTTGCAGCCCCGCAGCCCGCATGCGCTACATTTATAGTTTCGTTTTTGTGCGTGGTGCCGTGGTCTATTTTACAGCTTCTATTGGAGCGCTGTTTTTGATCGCGCACCCTATATAGGAATCTTTTGCACCGCGCGGCTTATATAACGCGTTTGTTAAAGATGCTCTTACTCCAGCGCCCAGCTCTCAGCTGAAGCTGAAAAGGAATGCAGAAGCCAAGCGTGGACGGGCAGTCCCTGCTCGGACCCGCGGAGCGGGAGGAGCATGCGGCAGCGGCGTCGGAGGCGAAGCGGCTGCTGCTGCTGGCCGGGCCGCTGGTGGCGAGTGGCATCGTCCGGTGCGCGCTGCAGCTGGTGTCGGTGATGTTCGTGGGCCACCTCGGCGAGCTCCCCCTCGCCGGCGCCTCGCTCGCCACCTCCCTCGCCAACGTCACTGGCTTCAGCCTGCTGGTGGGCATGGCGAGCGCGCTGGACACGCTGTGCGGGCAGGCGTTCGGTGCGCGGCGGTACGGCCTCCTCGGCGTCTACAAGCAGCGGGCGATGCTGGTGCTGGCGGTCTCCTGCGTCCCCGTCGCCCTCGTCTGGGCCAGCACCGCCCGGATCCTCCTGCTCCTCGGCCAGGACCCGGCCATCGCCGCCGAGGCCGGCGCCTACGCGCGGTGGCTCATCCCGGCCCTCGTCCCGTACGTCCCTCTGGTGTGCCACATCCGGTTCTTGCAGACACAGAGCATCGTCGTGCCGGTCATGGCCAGCTCCGCCGTCACCTCGCTCAGCCACATCCTTGTGTGCTGGGCGCTGGTGTATAAGGCGGGCATGGGCAGCAAAGGCGCGGCGCTGGCCACCGCCGTCTCCTACTCCACGAACCTGGCCATGCTGTCCTTGTACACGCGGCTGTCCGGCGCCTGCAGGGGGACGTGGACTGGGTTCTCCATGGAGGCCTTCAAGGAGCTGCGCCAGTTCGCGGAGCTCGCCGTGCCGTCCGCCATGATGGTTTGGTGAGACCGTGAGACAAAACCCTCAAAAAATCTTCTTAATCATCGGAAGCATGTATACCTGCCCTCAATGAAATTCTGCTGGTAATACTTTTTCGAATGTGCAGCCTGGAATGGTGGTCGTTTGAACTGCTTGTGCTGCTGTCTGGCCTTCTGCCTAATCCTAAGCTTGAAACCTCGGTATTGTCGATATGGTAATAATATCCAACCAAGACACCTTTTTGCATTTCCACAATTCACCATTTTTTTGCCTTTCCCTTCTTTTCTAAGTTGTGCATTACTGAATTCTGCAGTCTTAATACCGGCGCTCTCATGTTCATGGTGCCATCCGGTCTCTGCGCAGCCATAAGGTGCAGTGAAACTCACAAACAAACATGTGGAGTGCTGAATATATGCTGATTTGTGTCTCTGATTTTCCTCCTGCATATACAATACAGCACACGCGTTTCCAATGAACTTGGCGCCGGTAGGCCTCAGGCAGCGAGGCTGGCAACCAGAGTGGTCGTGTGCATGGCCATGCTTACAGGCTCAGTGATCTCCATCACCATGATTTTTCTACGCAAATCCTGGGGTTACATGTACAGCAACGAAGAGGAAGTAGTCACATACATTGCCAGGATGATCCCTGTCCTCGCCATATCTTTCTTCGTAGATGGAATACACACTTCTCTTTCAGGCACGAGCTAGCCAGCATGACTGAAATTCACACATTGTCGTGTATTTAGAGCAATCTGGAACATGGGTGGCATGATCTTTTTCTTGACATCGCAGGTGTGCTATACGGATGTGGTGAGCAGAAGATCGGGGCACGTGTCAACCTCACTGCGTTCTACTTGGCGGGCGTCCCCTTGGCCATCTTGCTTGCATTCGTCCTGCATTTGAACGGAATGGTATGTACTATGTCAGCATGAACTTAAACATTTCACTGGGAAACCACAGGAATATGCCTGAAAGAACGAAATTGTTGTGGCTCCAAACCAATAGGGGCTTTGGCTCGGCATCGTTTGCGGCAGCCTCACCAAGCTTGTGTTGCTCGTGTGGATCGTACTTTCTATAAACTGGGAGAATGAGGTAAGAACTTGCAATTTGCGCAGCATCATAGAATTTTCCTTCTCACAGCAATACAATACGTGATCCCTCTTGTTGTGTTTCCTATTTGATTTCAGTCAATTAAGGCAAAAGACATGGTGTTAGGAACTTCTCTTCCGGTTGCATGAAGATCCTTCGGCAGGCCGGAAACTTGTTGATGTGTGTGTAGATAGGCCAATTTGCTTCGAGGGGCGGGAGATAATGTGAATATTGTGGGCTAAGATTAGGATGTGACCAGCACCACTTGATATTGTCAATTATCTTCCTCTTGGTTTTTGATGAGTGATATTGTTAATAATTTTGAAATCACTTTTCCTTCGGTACCCCCCCCCCCCCCCCCGGCCCCCCTCCCCCCCTAAACACATTGACAGCTGAGATCTCTCAAATATTTATTTTTGCGGGAAATCACAAAGGAGCTCCTAGGGTCACCAGCCATCAGATTGCTGATCAAGGACGAGGGTTCAGAGTCCAGCCAACACTCGGTCACCATCAACGAGCTGGCACGCTTCACACATACATGGGCCGGGAAATTAGTAGACATGTTTACATGTTGAATAACAAAAAAAATCAAAAAACAAAGCATGCCCTCCAATCTCTACAAGTAAAGGAGCCACAACCGAACGAGAATTGCGGCGAGTGTTCGAGAGATTCACAATCTCCAGGCAGTCGGTTTCCAATATCACATGTGAGAATCATCGCAAGCAGGCAAAGAGGACCCCCTCCCTTAGTGATAAGGCTTCGGCAATGACGGGGTCTGTAACATCCATATGTGGCTGACACCATGAAGCGAGCAACAATGTAGTTGATCGAGCTACACCACCGGCACCAGCGAGTCCTGCTCCGGAGTTTATTGCACCATCAACATGTATCTTGATAAACCCAATACCAGGGGGTCGCCAGACGTGACCTGGCAGTACAACCGCTTGTGCAATATGGATATCTAGCAAAGCCAAGTCGTCTCTTATGCGATGAACAGAGAACACCGGATCAACATGCTCCTTCTCATGCGTCCATCGATTCCGTGAATGCCAAATATCCCACATCACCGATACAATCTTTGCTCTAACTTGATACGTGAACCGATCATCACATAAAATAACTCTCGCCCAAGTGGTAGGATGCAGCCTTGGAAGACGGAAGTCGAACCATGTTTGTGCTTCATCCCAAAATTTGCATGCATGGGAGCAAGTGACCAATGCATGCATGAGGTCCTCCTCTCTAGCCAGACAAACATTGCAACGGCTAAGAGGTTTAATATGTTTATGCTTTAGGGTAGCTTCATCAGGGAGAATTCCACGTAGTACTCTCCACCAAAAAAAACCCTGACATTGGGCATAACTTTGAGCTTTCACAGAGATGTTCACATCTGTTGTTCTGATTTGGAGGTACCGGTAACCGTCCCTTCCTCTAGAGCAAGATGCTCTTTTTGATTCACAAGAGCATGGTACGACGACTTGACAGAGTACACACATGAGTTCTCAAAATCCCAAGCGAAGAAATCATCCCCACCCCCAGTACGGATTGGTATGTCCATTACAGCTTCTACATCCGGAGCTAGGAACGTTTCACGAACAAGTTCTGTCTTCCATGTCTAGTTTCCATCATCTCAATGAGCTCATTCACGGTTTGTAGAGAAACATTAGTAGGTCTAGACATAGGACACATACGGATGGTACCTGGGATCCACTTGTCATCCCAAATCGAGATGGTACAACCATCACCAATACGCATGATCATGCCCGCGTGAAGAGCCTCCCGTCTGGCCACAATCGCTCACCAAATAAGAGAGGCAGACTGCGGTAGTGTAGCTTGCAAGAAATTTGAATTCGGGAAGTACCAGCCCTTCATGCCACGACCACACAAAGAATTAGGATTGACCATGAACCTCCAACCATGCTTACCGAGAAGCGCTAGGTTGAAGAGTTCCATGTCACGAAATCCCATTCCACCTTTGAGTTTTTGAGATGCAAGCACCTTCCAGGAAATCCAGTGCAAAGTCATTTTATCCAGAGAGCTGCTCCACCAATATTTAGCCATATTTGAAGTATATTTCTTACACTGTGCGTGAGCCGAATACAAGACATGCTGAACGTAGCGATAGCTTGAATAATTGACTTAAGAAAAATCTCTCTCCCTGCACTGCACTAGAAAAGTTACGTTCAGACCATCCCTGCATATTACCGCGAGCTCTTTTGCTAATATGGTCGAAAGTCTCACTAGTGACTGTGGGAAGACCAAGGTATCTTTCACTAAAAGCCTCCACAATTATTCCGAGAGTCTTAGTTTACTCTATTCCAAACTAAAGTGGTGGTATTTGATGTGAAGAAGACCAAGCTCTTATCCTTGTTGACACTTTGACCAGAGCAGTCCGCATATATGTGCAGAATTTGATTTAGCCTATCTGCACTTTCTTCTATTGCACTGATAAATATTAAGCTATCGTCGACAAACAAAAAATGATTAACCCAAGGCGATCTATTTGAAACTCGAATCCCTCTATCAACAAAATTTCCACCAAAATGATTCAACAAAGAGGTAAGCCCTTACACTAGTAGAAAAAGGGCCATTTGTCCCGGTTCGTAAGGGCCATTTGTCCTGGTTGTTGAACCAGCTAATGTAGGAGATATGCCCTAGAGGCAATAATAAATTTTATTGATTATCTCCTTGTTCATAATTATGTTTATGTTCCATGCTATAACTGCTGTGGTTCCCGAGCCCGTATATCCATAAAGGCTCTGGGGAGAACCCATATGCACGTGTGGAATAATAAACGGTAAAATGTATTCCTAGTCGTGCCTCTAAGACTAGCTCAAGTGTTGCATGATGATTATGTTTTCCCAATCATGGGCATGTCTATGCCAAGCAACTTTGAGGGCACAATGTCAGGAAGGACATTTGTGTTGAATCGACCCGAATTGATGTTATGCTATGAGATTCATTCGTCACAAGTTTATTGGTACATAACACAGAGATGGTTAACGTTTGCATGATTCCTTAGACCATGAGAGTATCGAGTTTCTTCATGCTTGCTTCATGAACTTTGGGGTTTGTTAAACGTCATCCATAAATGGGTGGCTATTACGGCGGCTTACGGGTTCATGGAAAAGTGTGTCAAGTAACTTGATAGCTCAAGATTGGGATTTGCTCCTCCGACGATGGAGAGATATCTCTGGGCCCTCTCGGTGTTACGGTATCCATCATCGTCTGGCCAGACACTTTGTGATTTGATCACGGGGATGCCGGAATACGATAACGAGAAAAGAGAACAATACCGGTAACGAGGTAACTAGCATAGTGCACAAGTTGTTGATCCACGGGAATGCCAACATGTCTCACCTCGGGTATTTGTAACATATCGCGAAGCAACAGGAATAGCACACGGCAACTGGAGGTTCACTCGAATATTTATTCGTGTGGGTATAGGGGTCAATATGGGTGTCCACGGCTCCGATGTTGATCATTGATCGGAAGGGGTTCCGGGTCATGTCTATACTTCACCGAACCTATAGGGTCACACACTTAAGGGTCATCTATCTGCTGAATACTAGACAGGGAGCCTGAGAGAAAATCACCGAAAAAGTTTCGGACACCGAAAAGTTTCGGACAGCGGAATCGTACCGCAGAGAGAGGTCATCGGATAAGTTTCGATGATACCGAAAAGTTGTTTCGGGATACACCATTAAGTCAAATTGGTTTCGGCACATGCCTGATAATTCTTGGAGGATGCCAGAATCATTCTGGAAGCTTTTTGGAATTTTCTGAGATAAAAACCAGAAATGTTCCGGAGCTGCCGGAGCCACTTCAGATGCGTTTCGCAGATGAAAATCACTAAAACCGGAATTGTTTCGGAACGCGTTGAAAATCATTTTAGTGGGTACTGGAAATTTTCTTAGCCCACATAAATATTTTCAGTTCGATCAGACGCTGAAAAATGTCGTCGTGAATAGTGAAAATCAGCTTTATGGTTACTTTATGGAAAGCCACCTTTTGGGGCTTTGCTCCAAAAGATCTTGGGGATGACATAGATGGATAGGAGCCATTTTTTGGGCCCCTCATGGGGGTGTGGCCGGCCACATAGGGTATCCCCCCTTGGGGACCTTCTTGTTCCTTGGTTTCACTCCTAGGTCCTTGTGGAAGGACTTCATTCATGTGCATTTTGGGTTTTTTGTGAAACTACCCTACCCCCTTGGGATTTCCTATAAATAGAGGTGGAGGGGCAGCCCTCCACACTCATCCCTTGCTCTCATACACATGCCATGCATTATCTGGCTTCTTCTCTCCCTCCCACGAAAAGAGTTTCGTAGAGCCGTAAGGCTGTCTGGGTTCCGGCAGGAACTAGTTCTGGACGGCGAAGCCCTGCCGGATAGATGACACCGTATGTGTGCAACTCTGTAGAGAGATCGTAGTTTCGGTCTTAGTTCGTGAGTGCCTCCCGAAGGGCTGTCCGTGTGACCGTCCGAGTTTCGAAGGTCCTCCCGAAGGGCTGTCCGAGTGACCGTTCGAGTTTAGAAGGTCCTCCCGAAGGGCTGTCCGCGACACCGTCCGGGGGGGGGGGGGGCTGTTCGACCGCCTCCCGGAGGGCTGTCTGAGGAGCAGATGAGGGTATACATCCTCGCGGTTGGGAGGTTGTAAATCCTAGCTGCGGGGATCTGCACCGCCGATCGTCATCGACTCTACTTCCCGCTGCGCTACGAGTCGGTAACGAAAAAGATCAAACCATGTATGCAGTCTCCATAGTGGTCCTGGGCTGGTGCGTAGGTCGGAAAATTTTTGTTTTCTGTCGCGTTCCCCTTCAGCTAAATGGTCGTTACTAAAGCCCTAGGCCTTTAGTCCCGGTTCTTACATGAACCGGGACAGATGGGCCTCCATGTGGCCGGTGCGGCGAGCCCAGGCAGAAGGCCCTTTGTTCCCTGTTGGTGGCACCAATCGGGACCAATAGGCATCCACGCGTCAGCAGCTCGCAGGAGCTGAGGTTTTTGTTTTTTTAAGGGGTGGGTTTAGTGGGTTTTGGGGGATTAATTTAGGTGTTTCATATATTGTGTTAGTTACCTAATTAATAGAGAGAAGTGTCCTCTCTTATCTCCGTGCTTGGTCGACGCTACGTACTATACGTATAGAGAGGACTCGACACGCTATCTAGTAACCAAAAATGAAGGAAACAGAAGATCGTCATGAACATATGCATACAGAGAGAAGTGATATCGACCTCTCCTTCTCCGAGAGATTGGTCGAACAACAAGTTTTCGTATATCTATCCGACGCTACTGGCTACATACATACAATATAATATCTCTTACAATATAATTCCCTAATTATATATGAACTCAGGGTCCACATGGTACTCTCCATCTTTATCGATCACGTGGTCAAGAAAAAATGCCGTCAATTCTTCTTGAATTGCTCGCATGTGATCTGGTGCTAGGAGTTCATCCCGCATCCGAAACATCTAATTTGAAGAAGGGGGTCAATACATATATATGAATGAATGAAACTCAACACAAATGATGGTAATAAAATAAAATTGTGAATATTATTGCTTACGCACTTCATATTGTTTTTTAGTGTAGCCCCGCTCACAGGTCGTGCGGCGGATGGACTCGCAAACGTAGTATCCACTGTAATTATTCCCGGCTTCCTGCCACAACCACTTTACAAGAAATAGAGGTCAATAAAACTGATAAGCAAGCATGCTAAATGGTATTGATGAAACTAGCGCTTGAATCACTAGGAGATGGGCGGAAGATGCTAGTGGTTTTGCAGGATGTGCATATGATGTGGTATAGCAGTGCTCATACTAATTCGATTATGTATGAGATGACTATATGATGTAATTTGATTAACATGACCTGCGTGTCATGATTCGGCATGATGGTTGGAGCCATATGATTGCACTTTAATGACCTGCGTGTCAACCTTGTTGTAATGCATTATTTTGTTAGCTATAGAGATAGCAATATTATCTGGTGCATCGACAAGGTGGTGGCAATCTTCGCGAAGGTGAACACCGACGCGAATCCGAAGACGAAGAAATGAAAGACTTCTCCGTCAGAAAGGGCTATACCATATCATGCTATTATGAATTGCCTGAGATGTTTATCCCTTATGATGCACCCTTCTTGATTGCGCGGTAGTCGGTTTTATTAGGGTGATCTCTCACTTAAAATACCAAGTAGTTAGTGTTCTCCCAAGTGTAGCACCGTCACGACACCTATCTTTTCGGGGTGCGCCGTGTCACATGGGTACGAACGATTAGAGAAGTGTGAGGCGGGTGAGTTGAGACCTCGCAGCGAGATCACTTGGTTGTCTTGACGTTCAGGCATGACCGTCATGAGCTCGGAACACACGCATCGAAAGATGAACAAGAGTCACATAGAGATGTGATTGGCAAGTTGGCCTACCGGTTGAGATTTTTCGTCATCAGTGGTGTTACACCAATGGCGAACAATTGAAATGTGGGTCTTGTATCACTCACAATCAATTTTGAGAGATATTGATTTGAGTGGGAGCGCACTGTTGAATTAACATGTTTAATTCTTAGTGCAATTAATTATGAACATTGTCTAAGTGTTATATGCAAAATAGTTGTAGAATAATGGCTCGCGTTTCCACCTTCCCTGTTAAAATTGAATAGCTGTTAAATATTTGGTTAAAACTTTACGATTGGTACCGTAATATGAGGATTGTCCTCAAAAGTGCCGAGAAGGACTTTGTCCTATCGCATGCTTTCCGTATCCTCCCGCTAATGCTATGGATCATGTGACTCTCGTCCTTTGATCCAAAAGCTAGAATTCTGTTACGGTCAAGTGGAATATGTTTGCTTCCATGAAACCCAACCTTCGAAAGTTGGGATAGTTATATGATATTCATGGAACTGAAAATTATTTTCAGATACAAACAAAGCAATGTTTGTTTGCAAGTATTAGTAAAAGTGTTTACTATGCATTTGACTGTTGGGAAAGGGATCCAGAAGAACGCCTGTCATATAATGAAAGGTGAATAAAACAACAACTTAAAGAGAAAGGAAGTGTCCAAAGGGTGTTAGTATGACTTACACGCCTAGGAAGTCCAGGGCTAATGCCACTCTTAAGTTGGGTGCTTCTTCTGAGAGTAGGAGAAATACTAAAAGTTAAACTGCTAGAAGTATAAAGGCAAAAGGAAAGAAGACTGGAATATCCAGCTCATGTATGAATGTCATACAAGTTTTTGATGTATAGAAGGCTGGTCAAAGATATAGTTCTTGCGAATTATGGTTAAACATGTTAATCACTAATTCTTGGGTATTGTGAGTTCATCACAAAAAATGCCCGCTCGATTGCATTCTGTTGCAACTCGATGTAAGAACTACTATGGCCTGAAAGACTAGCTAGAAATGAGGTTAAGGTATACACAGGGAACATAGTAAATGTTAATATACCTTCCATCGGTGTATTGCCGTCTCTATTTATTTTCATAATTCATTTAGAGTTTTACAAACTCTATCCCATTGCATAAGGCATCTTGCAAGAAGGTTGTTCATAAGTGAACTTTTTATGTTCGATGTTATGAATAACACAAGGGCCATACTTTCATTATGAATGAGATGTATGTTATGAATATTGATAATAATAAAATACCTCTGGGTTTACTTTCATAATTCATTTTAGAGTTTCATACACTCTAGCCCATTGCACAATGTTTGTTGCAAAAGAGTTGTTCATAAAAACAACAATTGTTGTTAAGTATTATGAATAACATAAGGGCCATACTTCCATCATCGATGGGACGTATGTTATGAATATTGAGGGTAATATGATACATCCATAACACTGATGCTAAATGTTGCAAGACTAAAAGAATACCACGCAAGTGTGGCACTACATTTGGTCACATTGGAGAAACCCGCATGGAAAATTCCATTATGATGGATTTTGAAGTCTTTTTGATTTTGAATCATCTGACACTTGCAACTTTCCTTCGAAAAGTGAAGTGACTAAAATACCGTTCACAGGCCATAAGGAACGAACAACAAACTTATTAGTGATCATACATTTGATGTGTGTAGTCCGATAAGTGTTGTTAGTGGTGGATTTATTTATCTTCAGAAATGACTCAAGTAGATATATGGATATTTACTTGATGAGACGTAAGTCTGGATCTTTTGAAATCATTCAAAAGGTTCTCAAAAATGAAGTAGAAGTTATTGTAACAAGAAAATTATGTTTCTGCAATTTGATTGCACAAAGGAATATTTGAGTTACATGTTTAGCGAATGTATGATGAGTTGTGAAAGGGGTTTCATAAACTTGCACCTCCCGGAACACCACTGCAAGTGGAAAGTCCGTGGAGATGTAATCAAACCATTTATGACATGGTAAGGTCAAAGATGACATAAATAAATTTGCCATTATCCCTTTTAAAGTGATGCTTTAGAGACTGCGGCTTTTACACTGAAAAGAGCTACATCGGGTCTGTTGAAATGAAGCCATGGTATGGTACGCCCAACCATGTTATATCTTTTCTTAACATTTGGAATATGGGGCTTGTGTAAAAGGTTACAAACCTATTCCAAATCAGACAAGTGCTACTTTGTAGGTTATACCAAAATGTTGGGTATTCCTCCCTCACTATACTGAGGCAAATAGTTTTGCCGCGAAACGGTGTGCTTTTAAAGAGAATGGTTCTTTCTAAAAGGTGAGTGGGAGAATAGTGCAACTCGACGAGATAAACAGTATCTTTATCAGATCAAAGGAAAGAGACCTTGGAAGAAATTCCAGAGTTTCCTACTGCGACTGATACAGAAGTCTCTACAATAAAATGTATGAACTTCGGTCGAACTTGCAGCTGAACCACGTAGGCAAGGCTCGTGCAAACCTCTCAGGTGCGCAAACGAGATATTGTTGTTAGACAACATTATACCTACGATACACAAGGAAGCGTTGATGGGCCCTGACTCCAGAATTGGCTAAATGCCAATACAACCCGAGTTAGTTTCCATATAAGTGATTCAAGATTAAAACCTTGATACACCTTTCGGGAGACTTAGAGTCTAACGAATATTTATGGAACTTAAAACTGATACGGATAAAATGTTTTATCCATAAAGCTCGACTTGTTGAAATAATACGATGAGGTTGTTTTCATCGTAGCGATGCTTAAAGTCGGTTCGGGTTGAACTAGCAATTAATACATATTTCAATCATGAGATATGAAACATGGATGATAAAAGGATTTCCATCTGATGGAAATGAAAGCTAGGACTTGTATATGATACAGTCCAAAGTAATTTGTCGATCCAGAGGATGCTAGTAGGTATGCAAACTTCAGAGTTCCAGCAATGGACAGAAGAGAGCAAAATGGAGTTGGAATCTTCGTGTTTTGATGAAATGGTCAAAGGGGTTTTGACTTGATCAATGGGTAATGAAGATGCTTGTAATTCAAGAAAGTAAGTGGGAGCGTAATAATATTTCTAAAAACCTTATGTGCTTGTCACATTGGTAATTGGAAATAAATTTCTTGACACAAATTAGGACTTCATTTGAAAATAGTTTTTCGATGAAGTGCTTAGGCTAAATAGCCTCAATATTAGGCATGATGATCTATGGAGATAGATTTACCTAATGGGGCTAAGCAATGAATACATATTGACAAGATGCTAAAACCTTTTAGCATTTAAAACGCTAAGGAGTGATTCTTGCCAAAGTCACATGGAAAGAGTTTTTGCAAGACTCGGTGTCCCAAAACACTGATGAGTAAAATACATGATGCAGATTCCACACACTTTTGTGTTTGGATTAATCATGTATTCCATGGTATGTAAAACAACCAGATATGTCCGATACTCCCAAGGTGTTGCCAGTATGGATACCAAAGTGATCAAATTACTGATCATGGGACAACAGTGAAAGATGTCACAGAGTACTAGAGTAAGTACTGATGACATGGTTTTCTCGCAAGCAGAGATCATGAAGAGTTCGTTGTAAAATGTTACATCGATAGAGTCTTCATCTTTTCTCCATGCGATTTTCGATTTAAATTAAGGGTTTTGTGTAACACACAATGTGGTGGCACAGTTAGTTGGAATTTGTTCAAACTAGTTACTGTGGCGAATTCTATAACAAGGGCTAAGTATGTTGACGCTTTAGAAGCGACAAAGAAGATGTTGAATCATATAGTTCATTCATGAACTTAGCATAGTTCCAAGATGGCTTTTGACAATGGGACACTACTGCAGGTAGTTGCTCCATAACTCAGTCTGAGGAATCCAGGTTCGACCTGTGATTCACATACATACAAAGCCAAGTCCACACAAAATATGAATTTTGTGAAAACGTGAAAACGCGAGGACATGCAAAGATACACACGGAACTGAAGTCGTCAGATCCGTTGGACATCAGGCTATACCACAAGCGAAGCATATTTACACCGGTGTGCCACAGGTGTGAAGTGCATTAGCATAAGCTAGATTATTGTCTCTAGTGCAAGTGGGAGTCTGTAGGAGATATGCCCTAGAGGCAAAAATAAATTTTACTGATTATCTCCTTGTTCATAATTATGTTTATGTTCCATGCTATAACTGCTGTGGTTCCCGAGCCCGTATATCCATAAAGGCTCTGGGGAGAACCCATATGCACGTGTGGAATAATAAACGGTAAAATGTATTCCTAGTCGTGCCTCTAAGACTAGCTCAAGTGTTGCATGATGATTATGTTTTCCCAATCATGGGCATGTCTATGCCAAGCAACTTTGAGGGCACAATGTCAGGAAGGACATTTGTGTTGAATCGACCCGAATTGATGTTATGCTATGAGATTCATTCGTCACAAGTTTATTGGTACATAACACAGAGATGGTTAACGTTTGCATGATTCCTTAGACCATGAGAGTATCGAGTTTCTTCATGCTTGCTTCATGAACTTTGGGGTTTGTTAAACGTCATCCGTAAATGGGTGGCTATTACGGCGGCTTACGGGTTCATGGAAAAGTGTGTCAAGTAACTTGATAGCTCAAGATTGGGATTTGCTCCTCCGACGATGGAGAGATATCTCTGGGCCCTCTCGGTGTTACGGTATCCATCATCGTCTGGCCAGACACTTTGTGATTTGATCACGGGGATGCCGGAATACGATAACGAGAAAAGAGAACAATACCGGTAACGAGGTAACTAGCATAGTGGACAAGTTGTTGATCCACGGGAATGCCAACATGTCTCACCTCGGGTATTTGTAACATATCGCGAAGCAACAGGAATAGCACACGGCAACTGGAGGTTCACTCGAATATTTATTCGTGTGGGTATAGGGGTCAATATGGGTGTCCACGGCTCCGATGTTGATCATTGATCGGAAGGGGTTCCGGGTCATGTCTATACTTCACCGAACCTATAGGGTCACACGCTTAAGGGTCATCTATCTGCTGAATACTAGACAGGGAGCCTGAGAGAAAATCACCGAAAAAGTTTCGGACACCGAAAAGTTTCGGACAGCGGAATCGTACCGCGGAGAGAGGTCATCGGATAGGTTTCGATGATACCGAAAAGTTGTTTCGGGATACACCATTAAGTCAAATTGGTTTCGGCACATGCCTGATAATTCTTGGAGGATGCCAGAATCATTCTGGAAGCTTTTTGGAATTTTCTGAGATAAAAACCGGAAATGTTCCGGAGCTGCCGGAGCCACTTCAGATGCGTTTCGCAGATGAAAATCACTAAAACCGGAATTGTTTCGGAACGCGTTGAAAATCATTTTAGTGGGTACTGGAAATTTTCTTAGCCCACATAAATATTTTCAGTTCGATCAGACGCTGAAAAATGTCGTCGTGAATAGTGAAAATCAGCTTTATGGTTACTTTATGGAAAGCCACCTTTTGGGGCTTTGCTCCAAAAGATCTTGGGGATGACATGGATGGATAGGAGCCATTTTTTGGGCCCCTCATGGGGGTGTGGCCGGCCACATAGGGTATCCCCCCTTGGGGACCCTCTTGTTCCTTGGTTTCACTCCTAGGTCCTTGTGGAAGGACTTCATTCATGTGCATTTTGGATTTTTTGTGAAACTACCCTACCCCCTTGGGATTTCCTATAAATAGAGGTGGGGGGGCAGCCCTCCACACTCATCCCTTGCTCTCATACACATGCCATGCATTATCTGGCTTCTTCTCTCCCTCCCACGAAAAGAGTTTCGTAAAGCCGTAAGGCTGTCTGGGTTCCGGCAGGAACTAGTTCTGGACGGCGAAGCCCTGCCGGATAGATGACACCGTATGTGTGCAACTCTGTAGAGAGATCGTAGTTTCGGTCTTAGTTCGTGAGTGCCTCCCGAAGGGCTGTCCGTGTGACCGTCCGAGTTTCGAAGGTCCTCCCGAAGGGCTGTCCGAGTGACCGTTCGAGTTTCGAAGGTCCTCCCGAAGGGCTGTCCGCGACACCGTCCGGGGGGGGGGGGGCTGTTCGACCGCCTCCCGGAGGGCTGTCTGAGGAGCAGATGAGGGTATACATCCTCGCGGTTGGGAGGTTGTAAATCCTAGCTGCAGGGATCTGCACCGCCGATCGTCATCGACTCTACTTCCCGCTGCGCTACGAGTCGGTAACGAAAAAGATCAAACCATGTATGCAGTCTCCATAGTGGTCCTGGGCTGGTGCGTAGGTCGGAAAATTTTTGTTTTCTGTCGCGTTCCCCTTCAGCTAAATGGTCGTTACTAAAGCCCTAGGCCTTTAGTCCCAGTTCTTACATGAACCGGGACAGATGGGCCTCCATGTGGCCGGTGCGGCGAGCCCAGGCAGAAGGCCCTTTGTTCCCGGTTGGTGGCACCAATCGGGACCAATAGGCATCCACGCGTCAGCAGCTCGCAGGAGCTGAGTTTTTTGTTTTTTTAAGGGGTGGGTTTAGTGGGTTTTGGGGGATTAATTTAGGTGTTTCATATATTGTGTTAGTTAGCTAATTAATAGAGAGAAGTGTTCTCTCTTATCTCCGTGCTTGGTCGACGCTACGTACTATACGTATAGAGAGGACTCGACACGCTATCTAGTAACCAAAAATGAAGGAAACAGAAGATCGTCATGAACATATGCATACAGAGAGAAGTGATATCGACCTCTCCTTCTCCGAGAGATTGGTCGAACAACAAGTTTTCGTATATCTATCCGACGCTACTGGCTACATATATACAATATAATATCTCTTACAATATAATTCCCTAATTATATATGAACTCAGGGTCCACATGGTACTCTCCATCTTTATCGATCACGTGGTCAAGAAAAAATGCCGTCAATTCTTCTTGAATTGCTCGCATGTGATCTGGTGCTAGGAGTTCATCCCGCATCCGAAACATCTAATTTGAAGAAGGGGTTCAATACATATATATGAATGAATGAAACTCAACACAAATGATGGTAATAAAATAAAATTGTGAATATTATTGCTTACGCACTTCATATTGTTTTTTAGTGTAGCCCCGCTCACAGGTCGTGTGGCGGATGGACTCGCAAACGTAGTATCCACTGTAATTATTCCCGGCTTCCTGCCACAACCACTTTACAAGAAATAGAGGTCAATAAAACTGATAAGCAAGCATGCTAAATGGTATTGATGAAACTAGCGCTTGAATCACTAGAAGATGGGCGGAAGATGCTAGTGGTACTTACTTTCGGATGTTTAAATTGCAGCTTCTTCGGCAGTCCTGGAGCTTTTGAGGTGATTTTTTTCCAAACCCTGCCAGACAAAGAAAACAATTGCTTGATATCAGGAAATGAACAAAGTTGCCGATATGGTGCGATAATGATCGATTTAACTTACTTCTCGAGCATTTGAGTCATGTCCGCATACTCCTCGGGATCTTTTTGTCTCGAGTCTAAGACGGTTACTAGTCCCTGCTCAAGCTTAATCTCTAGGAGAATATAGTGGAACCTGCGCACACATGCATAACTCATCAATTACATTACTATAACCTCGAGTAATAAGGGAAACCGAATATGCACAAGAAAGTAACACTCACTTGAAGTTGTAAGGAAAGAGTATTATAGCTTTGTTTTGATTTAATACCAACGATCGTAGCAAGTTGGCCTCGGTATCTTTTTCCTGAAATTCAACCGTATATGCATCTATGAGATTTGTGTTAATGAACCCAATATCACCGATTTGTCTTTTTTTTAATTCGGCGATCTTGAATCTGCATAATATTGTGAGGATAATTATAAATACATGTAATGAAAGAGCTGACCTATATATAGAGAGACTTAATGACAGAAGTAGTACTTACAGACAGTAGCAAGTGACCGTTAATTTATCGAGGGCCTTCTGATTGAAAAACTGGAAGAACTCCTCAAATGGAACATTCAACAGATCAATTCCAACGAGGTCATGCTCCTCTTTAACTCTCAGCGTCAAAATATTCCTCCCCCCAGACTCTCTGCAGGTTTTCATGTACCAATCATGGAATCTTCGCATCATCGTTGTTAGAGATCTTTCATCTTTGACGAGAGGCATCCCGTACTCGTATTTGTGTTCGTCCACCTCCAAGAAATCATAATGTACATCGTCGGGCAGGTAATATCCAAGACTGGTATAATCGGGCACCATCCTCGGATCATTAGCGACGATATCGCTAGACACCTTGAGTGGGGGGCACGATTGGTTCGCTTGTTCGCGGAGCTGGGCAATTTTTTTCCCAGCTCGTCGTTCTGCTAACCTTTGATCACTGATAGTACTTCCCGACCACTCCGCTTTGATAAATGACTTTTCAATAATGCGCTCATAGTTGCCTTTCGGCGGAGACTTTGGTGGTTTCTTCAGGGCATCCAGAGTGCGCTTCGCTTTCACCGGATCTATCTTCTCCTCCGGAGGTGGATGTTTCTTTGCTTTCACCCCTTCAAAGAAGTTCGTCACTTCGGCTCGCACGATCTTCGCGTTTTCCTCCAGGGTCCTCTCGTATGGTAACTCTCTGGAGTCTTCAGAGAAGGACCGAATCTATATTGCCTCCCGCCTCTGGTTGTACTGCTAGAAACCGGAGCAGACGGAGCGGCTGCGGCTGTCTTCTTTCCTTGCTTACGAGGCGGAGGAGAAGGACTACGATGCGCCGGAGCAGCCGGAGCGGCAGCGGGTCTCTTCCGCCCTTGCTGATGAGGCGGAGAAGGAGGAGGCTGGCTGCTCGGGTGCGCCGGCGCAGGCGAAGAAGGAGGCTGAGTGCCCTGATCACTCGTCGGAGGAGGAGGCGGAGTGCCCTGACTTGCCGGAGGAGGAGGAGGAGGTGGAGGCGTCCAGTTCGGAAGGTTGATGAGCTCCTTCCGCCATAGGCATGGAGTCTTAAGAGAAGAACCCAGCCGAGTCTCCCCTTCACCCGTAGGGTGGTCAAGCTCGAGGTCCTCAAATCCGTCCGTTATTTCATCCACCATCACCCTAGCATATCCTTCTGGAATCGGCCAGCAGTGATAGGTTGCGCCAGGTTCAGGAGGTGCAACAGAGCCAACAGCCGCCTTGACTTTCAATTTCATCCATTGCGTCATAAGGTGGCAATGTTGAGACTCCGTGATAGCATCCACGGGGTAGCTAGCAGGAGTCGTGAAGACAGGCTCCTGCTGAAGCAGCTTGGTGGAAGCCACGCTGCTTCTGCGCTGAGATGGCGGGGTAGCTTTGGGGGAAGCTTCGACAGGTCGTTTGCTGCGATTTGCTTCTCGTTCCTCTATCGCTTGTACCCTTGCGTGCAGCGCCTGCAGTTGGGTATGCTCCACTTTCTTTCTCCTCTCCTAGCATTTGTAACCGCCTGCGTCCGGAAACCCGGCCTTCCACGGAACGGAGCCTGGCGTGCCTCGTGTCCGTCCAGGGTGCTCAGGATTCCCGAGGGCCATTGTGAGCTCGTCGTTCTCTCTGTTTGGAACGAACGCCCCTTGCTGCGCTGCATCGATATACTCCTGAAGCCTCGTGACGGGTAGTCTCAGTTGCTCGTTCGTCCAAACGCACTTCCCTGATACAGGGTCCAAGGTTCCGCCAACCCCGAAGAACCAAGTCTGGCAATGGTCTGGCCAGTTCAATGTCTCTGGTTCGACCCCTTTATCAACCAGGTCATTCTCAGCCTTGGCCCACAACGGCCGGGCTTTGAGGTAGCCACCTGACCCCGTGCGATGGTGAAGCTTCTTCTTCACAGCATTTTTCTTGTTTGTCGCTGGCATCTTCTTACTTTTGTCCGATGTCTTGTGGGCCACAAATGCGGGCCACTGATCTCTGATCTTCTCATACTGGCCGGTGAATTCTGGTGTCTTTTCTTGGTCGACAAACGATGTTTTCAGCTCATTCTTCTACCTCCTGAATAGTTCTGGCATCTTCTTAAGAGCATGAGACTTGATCAATTGCTCTTTAACTGGCTTCTCCGGATCCTCCTCTGGCGGTAGGGTGAAATTTGCCTTCAGCGCGGTCCAAAGATCATCTTTCTGCATATCGTTGACATAAGACACCTCAGGGCCTTCCTTCTTAGGCTTAAACCATTGGTGGATGCTGATCGGAATCTTGTCCCTAACAAGAACCCCGCACTGAGCAGCAAATGCTTCCTTTGTCCGGATGGGTTCAATCGGCATGCCATCGCGCGCGATTGCTGTGATCTCAAACCTTTCATCCGAGCGCAACTTTTTCTTCGGGCCTCGTCTCTTTACCGAAGTTGTGCTCGATCCGGAGGGCTAGAAAAAAAGAAGAAAGACGAGAGTTAATTAATATGTGTACATACCAAAACAATGAATGCATCAATTAGCTAGTCCGCACATGCTTAACTAATATATATACCTGGCCGGACTCAGTTCGGTCACCGGAGCCGTCATCACGATCTCCTTCTTGCACCGGCATTGGGTCAATGGAGCCATCATAATCATAGCCTGCTTCTTCACTCTGTCCTTCCAGACCATCGGTATCGTTGAGAAACGACAAGACGACATCACTTCCTTGTGCAATTATGTCCCCCAACACCGCTTCTGTTGCTTCGTCTCGGGGGTGCTCCATAGTTTTTGCAAATATTTACAACATGGCAATTATTATTTAAACATGACAGATGGATATATTAGTGGCAAACGTAGAACTAGCTAGCTAATCACAATAAGGAATCATATTAGTGGCCTCGACGCTACTTCTCTAGGGTTTGGGGTGGCCTCGGCAATGCTTCAAGGGTTTGGGGTGGCCTCGACAACGCTTCAAGGGTTTGAAGTGGCCTCGACGACAACGCTCTTTTAACTTGGTAAATTTGGGTGACCTCGAGAGAGTTTGTCGGGTAGGGGCGCGCCGGGAGGGGGTAGGAGACCGACATCATTTTTTTCTAGGGTTTGGGTGTCCTCGAGAGTTTTGGTCGAGCGAGAGGGCCGGGGGGTGCTCCCGTGGTATAAGTTATCACGGTCAAGAGGGGGTATATATATCGACCGCCCCTCATGTCGAAGTTATCCGGGAGGGGGTTATATCGACAACGACGACATACATACATGGGAAAATAATGTTATCGAGGAGGGGGTATATCGACCCCCCCCCCTCGTGTTGAAGTTATCGGGACGGGGTATATCGACAACGACATACCCGATAAAAAATAAGAAGACGAAGAAGAAATAAAAAGAGGAGAAGAAGAAAGGAATAGAGGAGAAGATCGAAGAAAAAAAAAAGAAGAAAAAAAGAGGAGAAGAAGAAAGGAATATAGGAGAAGAAGAGAAAATAGAGTAAGTTTTTTCTATTTTCTCTTCTTCTCCTCTATTCCTATTCTATTTTCTCTTCTTCTCCTCTACTCCTTTCTTCTTCTCTTCTTTTTCTTCTTTTTTCCTCTTCTTATTTATTTCTCCGCTTCTTCCTCTCCTCTTCTTCTCCTTTCTTCCTCTTCTTATTTCCTTTTTTCCTCTCATTCTTTTTCTTCTTCTTCCTTTCCTAGCTAGATATATAAAACTTTTCTAAAAATGTAACTTTTGCATATATAAAACTTTTTCTTCTTCTTCCTTCTTCCTTCTCTTCCTTCTTCCTAAATATATAAAACTTTTCTAAAAATGAAACTAACCTAAAATGTACTAAATCAGAGAACATATATAGATAAAACTTTTCTAAAAATCTAACTTTTGCATATATGAACATATATACACAGAGAACATACATACATATATACATTTTTACAAAAAAGCAAAAAACAAATCATCATATATATGAACAAAAAAGCTAAAAAAACAGGACATATAATCTAAAAATCTAACTTTTGCAGGGCCGCGGGCTCGGGGCAGGGGCGACAACGACGATGGGGGCGGGCCGGGGCAGGGGCGACGACGACGATGGGGGCGGGCCGGGGCAGGGGCGCGGGTGATGGCGACGGCGACGAGAGTGACGGCGACGGCGGGGGCGGGCCGGGGCAGGGGCGCAGGCGACGGCGGGTTGGGGCAGGGGCGTGGGCGACGGCGACGAAAGCGACGGCGACGGCGGGGGTGGGCCGAGGCAGGGGCGCGGGCGACGGCGACGAGAGCGACGGCGACGGCGGACAGCGTCGGGGCAGCCTGGCGGTGTCGATGTGCTCGGCGTCGTCGGGGGCAACTGGTGATGAACTCTGCAAAATTCCTAAGTGCTACTTATATACCCAGAGCTTTGGTCTCGGTTCGTGGCACCAACCGGGACCAAAACCCACCTTTAGTCCCGGTTGGTGGCACCAACCGGGACTAAAGGTCTCTTTTCAGCAGCCCAAAGGGTGGGAAGCAGAGGCCTTTGGTCCCGGTTGGTGGCACCAACCGGGACTAAAGGGGGCATTGGTCCCGTTTGGTGCCACGAACCGGTACCAATGCACCACTTTAGTCCCGGTTGGTGGCACCAACCGGGACCAAAGGCACTGTGCTGCCCGCGTCGCGGCCAAAAGCTTAGTCCCACCTCGCTAGTTGAGAGAGCTCGAGAGTGGTTTATAAGCGCTGCTGCGCCAACCCTCTCGAGCTCCTCTCAACTGCAGGCTTTCGGGCCTAATTTGTCACGATGTGCTTGTGGGCCTACTAGGCCTCCTGCGGGTCTGAAACCTGGCCCATGGTTGGGTTTCTAGTCGTATTCAGGCCATGGTGGCCCAGTAGGTGGCACTTTATTTTTGCTTTATTTATTTTATTTTGTTTCTACTTACAACAAAAAACTTACTGTTGCTATTTTTATTTATTTTATTAAAGCTTATTTTATTTTGTTTCTACTTATTTACTGTATTAAATTTATTTTATTTTATTTTGTTTCTACTTATTTATTAAAGTTTATTTAATTTACTTTATTAAAGTTTATTTTGTTTCTACTTATTTAATTTATTAAAGTTTATTTTATTTTATTTTGTTTCTACTTATTTATTTTATTAAATTTTAATTTATTTTGTTTCTACTTATTTATTAAAGTTTATTTTGTTTCTTTCTGCTTTTCATTTTTTGAACACAAAACACTTTGGTAATTTCAGTGGCATGAATTTTATATAATTTTAGTTTAAAAAATACTAGAGGTTTATAAAAGCTTTTTAGTTGATTCCTTTTGCTATTAGAGTTTTATAATAAAAAAATTAGTTGATTTTCTTTTTGCTATTAAAGAATATTATAGTTTTGTTTTAGTTGATCATAACAGAATATTTTAATTGATTATTTTTGAGCTAAATGATGTGTCTTTTTAGTTGATCAGGGTTTCATACGGAAACTCATCTGTTACAAAGGAATTTCATTTGTTATTTTTCATGCATTTACTGATTTTTTTGTGTGCTCAAAATGCACTATTCAAAGCCACATCATCAATTTTCAACCCTTTCTGACTTTATTTGTTATTTTTCATGCATTTACTGATTTTTTTTGAGCTATAAGACCGTGAAATTCAAAAGCATTACAAATGAACTCTGAAAATGTTGAAAGTTGGCATGGTATCATCATTTCACCCACATAGCATGTGCTAAAAAGTTGAGAGGGTTATGGCAAAAACTAGATGGACCTCGTGTACAAAACGGACAATGTCTTCTTTCGAAGTATCAGGGTTTCGGACGGAAACTCATCTGTTACAAAGGGGTTTCATTTTTTGAACTTATTTGAACTCCAGACTTTTGTGTGTTCAAAATGCACTATTCAAAGCCACATCATCAATTTTCAACCCTTTCTGACTTTATTTGTTATTTTTCATGCATTTACTAATTTTTTTGAGCTATAAGACCCTGAAATTCAAAAGCATTTCAAATGAACTCTGAAAAGGTTGAAAGTTGGCATGGTATCATTATTTCACCCACATAGCATGTGCTAAAAAGTTGAGAGGGTTACGGTAAAAACTAGATGCACCTCGTGTACAAAACGGACAATGTCTTCTTTAGAAGTATCAGGGTTTTGGACGGAAACTCATCTGTTACAAAGGGATTTCATTTTTTTTGAACTTATTTGAACTCCAGACTTTTGTGTGTTCAAAATGCACCATTCAAAGCCACATCATTAATTTTCAACCCTTTCTGACTTCATTTGTTTTTTTCATGCATTTACTGATTTTTTTGAGCTATAAGACCCTGAAATTCAAAAGCATTTCAAATGAACTCTGAAAAGGTTGAAAGTTGGCATGGTATCATCATTTCACCCACATAGCATGTGCTAAAAAGTTGAGAGTGTTAGGGCATGGACAACACATAAAACCATTCTGCTTGTTTGCCTCAGCCACTTCGAGAAACATAATTATGTGTGTCTGTCAAAGTACATCCATTGCCGTTCATCTGTGTGCATTATATATAATTATGTGTGTCAAAAACCATTACAGGTTCACATGGATAGATAAGTGACCAAATCAATAGTAGTTCATCATCACAATAAAACCAAAGTACATACATAGTTAAAATTGAACAACATATAGCTCTCCAGAGCATCTAGTTAAACCATACATTGAAACTATGTAAAACCTTTCCATGCAATAAAAATGCGATCATAATCACAACCAAGGTAACAATTGATCCAACGGCATAATGATACCAAGCCTCGGTATGAATGGCATATTTTCTAATCTTTCTAATCTTCAACCGCATTACATCTTGATCTTCTGATCATCGACGACATCCGCAACATGCAACTCCAATATCATCTTCTCCTCCTCAATTTTTTTTTATTTTTTCCTTCAAGTAATTGTTTTCTTCTTCAACTAAAATTAACCTCTTGACAATAAGGTCGGTTGGAATTTCCGGTTCAACTACCTCCTACATAAATAAAATCTATATCACATTGGTCGGCATAATTGTCATAAACAATAAATGAACTAAATAGTTATAAAAAGATAATATATACCACATCCGAATCATAGACAGGACGAGGGCCGACGGGGGCGGATACCAAAACCATCGCACTATATAATAACAAGCAATAATAAAAGTAAGAAAATTAGACAAGTATCTATCTAAAGTAAGAATATTTTTTCTTTCAGAAAGAAAATAAGAACAAGAGGCTCACCACGGTGGTGCCAGCAACGAGATCGGCGCAGGCGATCGACGGCGGTGAAGACGGGGACGGGACTTGACGAACCGCTAAACCTATGCAAATCTCGGGGAAAATGGAGCTTAGAGGTCGAGCTTCGAGAGGAGAAAGCTTAACTAGTGTGGCTCGAGCATTTCATCAAACACCTCATGTGCATAGGAGGTGAGCTAGAGCACCCAAATGCCCTCCCCTCGCCGGCCAGAAAAAACAGAGCACTGCGGAGTGCTCTGCTGCGGCGGTGGGGTATATATAGGCAGCTCATTTGTCCCGGTTCGTGGCTGGAACCGGGACTAAAGCTCCACCTGATGTCCCGGTTCGAGTCACGAACCGGGACCAATGTATGTGGGCCAGGAGCGAGGCCCATTGGTCCCGGTTCGTGCCTAGAACCGGGACAAATGGGTCCAGACGAACCGGGACCAATGCCCACGAGGCCCCGGCTGGCCCCCGGGCTCACGAACCGGGACGTATGCCCCTATGGGTCCCGGTTCGTGACTGAACCGGGACTAATGGGCTGGCCAGGCCCGAACCAAAGCCCTGTTTTCTACTAGTGTTCCGCACAAAGCAAAAACAAAAAGGGGATATAGGGCATCCCTGCCTCAACCCCGAGAGGGTGTGAAGAAGGTAGCAACTCTCCATTCAAACTGACAAAGAACCTGACTGACATGACACACTTCATAATTAATCAGCCTAACAAAGTTGTGGCCAAAACCCAGTCTGAGAAGCATAGCCTTCAAATAATGCCACTCAACCCGATCATACGCTTTCATTATGTCTAGCTTAACAACACATGAGAAAAAATTGTCTTTCTTTCTTCTCTTCATAGAGTGAATGCTTTCAAAGGCAACAAGCACATTATCAGTAATCAAACGCCCAAGGATACACCCCTTCATAATAAAGAGTATGATAGTCTTTTCACCCACACTGATACGCAGCCTGCCTACATATACACGGCGCCCTTTTTTCCTTGCGGTGTCCCCAGCTCTTTTCACTTTCTTTTTAAAAGAAAAAAAGAGTGCAGGTAACATGAATCAACTCAAGACCTCTTGGTCTAAGCAGGACCACACTAACCAACTAGAACATCCTAATGCTCGGGCGTATTTCTTTTTGTTTTCTTCTACCTCGGTTCACGGTTGGGCCGGCTCATAGTTGAATTGGTCCTTTTATCACTATTTCTTTTTCGGATTTCTATTAGCTTACTTCTTTTTTTAAATATGCTCACGCTTATAAGATTTTGTTCCAAATTTTTAACAATTTGATTTTTAATTTTTTTATAAATTAAAATTATTCATATTTAAATTTTTTTGTACAGATATGTAAACAAATTGTTCGCATCTTTCAAAATTGCTTAAAATGTCATAACACGAACATATTTAAAAACAACGAACACAATTTTGAACACAATTTTTTTTTAAAACACTACAAAAATTGTAATTTCAAGCAAAAAACAGAAAATATGAACAAAAACTTGAAACCAATTTATTTTGAATTTCTGCTAACATATTTCTTGTGTAGAATTTTTTTCAATACATGATTATTTTCTAAATTTCATATAAGATTTGAAAGCATGAAAATTATTTGAAAATGCAGAATTGTCGAAATCACAAAAACTTGGCATGGTGCCTTGGAATGGTGATACAAGACCCTAGAATTTTTTTTGGTGCATTTGAACCATGTCGAAAAAAGGCACTCTGAGACGCAAACTTCCGCCTTACCCGAACGACCTACCCGAACTTTTTTACATTTAAGTTTCTAAACATTTTCTTATATTTGCAAACTTTTTTTTTTTGAAACTCATGAACTTTTCTTCATATCCAGGAACTCTTTTCTTCTTTTAAAAACGTTATACAAAAGCCTGTAATTTTTTTCCAAATTCACAAACATTCTTGTTCAAAATTGATGAAATTTTCTCAAATCGGCAAATGTTTGGGCCGGCGCAACAGGCACCCGAAAGAACTGATGCCGTCACCTTGTTGGCGATGGCCTGATCTGAAAAAAATTCTATTTTAATTTTTCATTTTTCGTTAATTTAATTTTTAAAATTTTTGAACTTTATTATTCATTTTAAAACCTGTATTTAAAATTTAGTTTTTAGAATATTACGAAAAATATTGTTTTCAAATATGTTTTTTAAAATTTATAAAAATGTTCCCATTTTTTCAAAAAAAATTCGTAAATTTAACACATGTTTATTTTTTATAAATGTTGGCAATTGTTTTGAAAAAGTATTTGGTTTGCAATTTGTGTACAACAACAATATTTGGGAATTTATTAACAATTTTGTAAAAAGTGTTCATGTTTATAAAATGTTCGTACACAATTTGAATTTTTATAATTGTTGAAAAATTTCAAGAAATAATTCAGATATGAGAAAATATTCATGATGATTGATAAATGACAGAAATTGAAAATAAGAAAAGCTTTACCTATAGGTCTACCCGAACCACCTCCTTTGAACATGATGTGCTTCTTGACATGCATGAAATGACACTAAATTTTGCCAGCATGTGGGCATACTCATGACAGGCCTCCATGCAAAAATTGAAGGAATTCGAACACCAAACGCATGTTACGTCAAGTTCGGCTAGTGTTTTCAGTTTTTCACGGGAAAACCATAGAAAATGCATAAAATGTTAACTCAATGAAATTTATCACAGATACTTGGCATGGTGATGCTAGTGTGTGGAAAAAATGTGGTCCATTTTATTGATGTAAAAAAAAGTACATCCAGACGTGCTCTAACGACCTACCCGCACCATCACCTTTGAACATGGTGTGCTTCTTGCCATGCATGAAATGACACAAATTTTTGCTAGTATGTGGGAATTCTCATGGCAGGCCTCCATGCAAAATTTGAAGGAATTTAGACACTGAGCGCACGTTGTGTCACGTTCGGCTAGTGTTTTAGGGTTTTTTCATCGGGAAAACCCTAAAAAATGCATAAAATGTCAGAACTCAATGAAGTTTATCATGGATGCTTGGCATGGTGATACTAGTGTGGAAACATTTGAGTCCATTTTATTGATGTGAAATAAAAGTGCATCCAGACTTGCTCTACCGGCCTACCCGAACCACCACCTTTGAACATCGCGTGCTTCTTGCCATGCATGAATCACACCAAATATTGCCAGTATGTGGGCATGCTCATGGCTGGCCTCTGCAAAATTTGAAGGAATTCGGACATCGAACACACGTTGCGTCACATTCGGCTAGTGTTTGAGTTTTTTCATTGGGAAAACCCTAGAAAATGCATAAAATGTCAGAAATCAATGAAATTTGTCATGAATACTTGGCATAGTGATGCTAGTCTGTGGAAATATTTGGGTCCATTATATTGATGTGGGCATTTTCTGAAAAAGAAATAGAACAAAAAAGTAAAAACGAAAAACAACAAGAATGAAAAAGAAACAAAAACAAACAATAAACCGGTCGCTGATTGATGTATTTTCAATTTTATTTTTCTATTTAGTAGATGTTCAGAAATTTTAAAAGTGTTCAGTTTTTTATGTGAGCATGTTTCTATTTAAACAAACAATAAACAAACATTTTAAAAGTGTTCAGAAATTTGAGCATGTTTCACATATGCAGATGGGTATGCAGTTCGATAAAATGACCATATTGCCTTTATACGGTTTGTGGAGGGGAGTGTATCGAAGCAGGCCTCAAACTTTTGAAATATATACTTAGTAGTTTGAAATGTAGAGCGTCTTTTGTTGAGGAATCACACAATGTCACTGTAAGGAACACTAGGGAAATTGCCGTGGATAGCACTAGTATTTCTCTGAATCTAAGTAAAGTAGGTGATACAGGGAGAAAATATTGAGAGAACAGAGACAGGTGAAGTAGAGGAAGCAGGTGAGAGGGAGGATAACCGCCTGACAAGTAAATTTCAGCAGACTTGCAGAAATAGTGTTTTATGAACGTGTTAAAGTGTACTCCAGAGGGTCTCAGAAACCAGCATTCGCGCATCTTTGTTTTATTTATTTATTTATTTCTGTGGACAGCGAGAGTTTGATCGGAGATGAGCAGCTGCTCCTCAGAAATATAGTGTCCAATAAGTTAAGGACCCCTAGAAAGAAGTCAATCGAAAGAACGGCCTGAATATCCAACAAACTCAGATTTTTAGGTATGACAAATCGAACGTTTTCATTGCAAGTTGTGTTCGTTGAGGATGGCAAGTTCAGTTGACGAGCATGGAAAATCCTTCATTCTTTTTGCCAGAAAATTGTCGTGCTTGTAAACTAAATTTGCCAAAAAATTGCCATGAAAAACTTGTGATTTTCCATGTCTAAAAATCCGACGTCAGACATTTCCGAAAGAATAGGCATTGTAAGTTCGATAACAAAATTGCACAGGGAATGAGCACTTCAGACAACAAATTTGGAAGTATAAGACAACAGCCAACGTTTTACATAAATACACTTGGTACACCATTTTCCACCGCCCAAGTTTTCTGACAGAAGGGCTCCTTCGCCCGGTTCGTTCATTGCCTAACTTACATCATATATATATATATATCTGTAACGCTACTATCCTCAGGACACCCTCCAGCTCGAAAAAATGATACAAGCCTGTAACTATTCCTTTCTATCTTCATGCATCACCAGAACACCTGCTAGTTCACCTAAAAAAGCACCACAAATGTCAGGTTTCAAGAGGGGAAAGGATTGATTTGCAAGCAGTAACTCGGAACATATCAGTGAGTGCAACAGACCCTGATGTGCCTGCGGCGAATGCGATTTACCTTTGGAAACCAATCTCGCTATCGTCCATTCACTAAGCAGATACAGCAGCAGTAGGAGATTTTAGAACAGCTGGAGCGTGATCTTGAGCCTAGTCTGCTTCCACTTTGGCAGCTTGGCAAAAGCCTCCTTCGTCATCCCGAATTTCTCCCTGAACTCCGCCGAAGACAGGTACATCTGCAACGTGCCAATGCAGCTGTGTTAGTTAGACTGTCAGGTATGGAGGAGGCTTAGATGATATGGCGTCATGAGAACAGTAGGATACCTCGCGCCTGGCTTGATCAATGGCCGTGGCAGGATCAGTGGAAGATGTCCTCAGGCGATCATAAGGGTACACAGGAAGCCCTTCCACGTCTTCCGGCTGACCCTCCTTTGCATCTTCCTGTTTCGCTGGAGTTACAGTCTGCCCATCCTCCGCAGCAGGGGTGGTCTCATTGGCATTTGCCTCTGGTTCAGTTTTGCTTGCTTCAGGTTGGTGTTTGTTTACAGCACGACCTGCTTTGGACAACGATAAGTTCATAGCAGATAAGAGAACTATGTTTGCAAGGTAGTAAAATGTATTCCTTTCCGAGAATGCTACTATACCTTTCCTTGACTTCGGTATCAGATTCGGTCTAGGCTGCTCGAACAAAGCGGAGATTGCAGCGATTGAATCAGCCCTCTGGTGTGGCTTCCCAGGTTCAGGGGAAGTCCTTGGAGTCGTCCTTGGAGACGGCTTTGTAGCAACAGGTGGAGTTGACAAATTTCGGGCATTTGGGTTCTCAAAGTTGGCAGCCAACACAGTGAATGATGGCGACCTTCCTCTAACTCTTGCATGGTCAGGACTGGAAGACGTAGTTCTCCTCTGAGGTTTATCAGGTACAATGCATCTGCCAGTGTGTGATGATGATGTCGGTCTTCTTTTAGGCTTCTGCCAATTACATAACCAAAAGTTAAGCTTTATGAGAAGGAAAGCATATGCCACCTGGTAATGCCATTTTGGCATCTCATATGTTCATACATGATACAGAGTGCTCAACAAATGCTCAAAATTTACATCTGATGTTAGTAGCATTTTTATCCTGGCATCTATGTGGTATTGGCTTAAAATATACTAGCAAAAACATGGCATCATGAGGTTATTTCAGTTAGTCATGACTAATGAGTACCACCAATCTACAAACATTCCTATTACTAATGTTCCAATGAAGAATGCTGCAATAAGTTGGTAGAAATATACAGCCAAGCTCACCTTTGATCACAACCATCTAATAAAGCAGGAATGCAGGATGAGAGACAATTTAGGAGGTTCAGAAGGAAATCAAAAGCTACAGAAGTCTTACATCTCTTATTGGTTTTCCTCCATTCTTCACTATAGACAGCCTCCGTTCAAATGAGTTACCATGCATCTGATTCATTTATAACAAAACAGATGAGGTTAGTTTTTGAAGTTTACACAATAGAAAAAACATATGAACCCACAAGGAAAAATGCTTACAGCTGATTTTGCCGAGTCCCAAGTGAAAAAGAATCTTGTGAAAAATTGGGGCTCACTTCCTTCAGTGATAACATAAAGTGGCGTTTCTTGTGACAAGTTTTCCATTAGAATGTCAAGTTCAAGAAATTTCTGGCAGAAAAGGAAACTTCGTAAATCCAGCGTAAACTAAAACAAGAAGCTTTCTATATACACTGAGAAACCATGATATTCTCACATACCTCTCCAATGCTCAAAGCATGTGCGCGTATATTTGTGTCCACATGTTGTCCAACCCATATAAAGACTGATGAATGACAGTCCAAAATATATATGTCCTCTGTCATCATATCATCTTGCATAAAATTGAATATCTCTCTAGCCTGCAACATCAGTAGACCACCATTAATTTCCCATCATGTTTTCTTATCTTCATAATAATAAGTATAAACTTTAGAATTGCTCACCTTAAGCACCTCTTCATTACCCCAAGGAATGCCACAGAAAATATTAATTCAAAAGGAGAAAACAAGTAAGTACAGTATGTAGTGAATGATAACCGTCTAAGAGAAATGAATGGATACGAGAAATGTTATGAACTCTTTTTACCTTTTGAAAAGGTACAAGAGAACAAACGAGAGTCACTTTCTTGATCTCTCGCAATCTTCTGCCTTGGGTACTCACACTTGCTTCCAAGTAACTTCCAAAATTGATCAGATTCTGATCCTTCCTTGAGCAATCTTGACTGGAGATTTGGCTGTGGATGAGCAGAATGGAAAGGGTCGGTGTTATGATATTGATAGAGCAGGGAAATCATAAATGAAGGTAAAGTACAAACATGAACTATCGCAAAAGCACTTATTGATGTGATACATAAGCTGGCCAGATATAACTATGAAGCAGATATGTCAGGAGGTGAATATTAACTTCAATAACTGTGTGAACTTTTATGACGTGCTGTAGAATTGTGCATATCGACATACATGATGTATGTTGGATGCCAGTCGTGCACAGCAAGTGGATGTGTTACAGCTAAATAAATTATGGTACTCTTCAATAATTTCACTTGGACACAGTGAGTTGGAGAGGTGCATTCCACAAGCATGTAAACTTTCAGTTTCAAATTTAATTTCACTTGGGAGCTATGTAAAAACATAGTTCAACAACCAAAAAAGTGAAACATGTGAAAATGGGAAATTACTGAAATCGATGCTGATTGTGTTTTTTCATAACTCGTGTGTGGAATTAAATTAAATTTTGAAATTTTACAATGTTTGTGAATCATGTTACAGTGTATTTTTGACAGAACTTTTGAAACATTAGAATGATATTTTTCAACTGATTTTCACATGTCTCCACCGAAACTTGGTTTCCACTGGATATTCTCTCGGCTGTGCCTCAGGGACTGCATTAGTGGAAGGGTGGCCCACCAGCAGCCGCACGGAGCATTTACATGTTGCAAGGATCAGGGTCAGGGCCAGGACCCGTGGCGTTTAGGTCGGGTAGGACAAGGCATGTTCGCTGGCGCTGAACTTATACACGTAGGCAGGTCAACCGTCCCAGCCACCAGCGAGTATGGGCACCTCATCAGCACCATTGACCATGGTGCTAAGTAGTGCTAGGGTTGTGCTGCCTCGACGCCAGGGTGGCTAGCACTGACCTAAAAAGGTCAGATTTGGCTAAAGGTTCGGGAAGGGGTTATTTTTGGCTGAAGTGTCGTGGCAAGTTCAGAATTGTCAATTTTCACCAAAAAACAATAAAATATAAATCATCTCCACAACATGGTTCAGATTCTTGTAGTGACTAAATGTCCATAATATTTTTTTAAATGAAAACTAGATAAGATCGGGAAATAGAAAGACATACAGATAAATTAATTATCATATTAAGTCAATCTGGGTGATGTGGCAGCATAGCAGCTCATTTGAATGATCAAACACATTTGCACGACATGATCGTAGTCATACCTTGAGCACATCTAGCTGCCTCTCAGCAAGCCCGTGGTCCATTGAGGAGCTTAGGTTCCCAACCCAAGTAAATAGCGTGTCTCCATCGTGTAGTATGTAACAATAAGAAGAGTTCAGTGATGGTGCTGCCTGGTAAGAAGTACAATATCAAACTTACAACATGTGGCATCAATAGGAGCTAAGGTAAAGTGCCCATACATCATGAGCACAATGCCATGTCCAGTGAAGACAGATTGAAACCGAATGTACCGTGTCAACTTGAATCGCTTGCATATTTTCCGGTCCTGAACCTTGAACCCGGAAAAGTGCAACACCGTTGTCCGAATATGTATCATCCTCAGTGCCATTTTCTGAGACATATTTCTTATATCCAGTACTAGCACCACCCTGCATTATTGCTTTTTTTTTCACAATGTAAGGGTGCATATATTATCAGAGTAAAATGATACATTTGGCAGTGAAGCTTAACAGAATGAGTTAGTAAAAGGCTGACCTTGAATATAACCAAGTTCTGAAATATAGTAAAGAACTCTATGGACTCCTTTCCTTCATAAAGGCGAACCTGTGACAACCAGAGTTTTTTTAGGTTGAAATAATCAAGCAAGATTTTACAAATCATTCAGCCTCAGACAAAGTTGATTTATTTTACCAGAACTGCCTCGAATTTTAGTGAATCAACCATCATATGAGCAAGGGAAGTGGCTGCACTCCTCTCCTCCTGTCCTCACAAAAAAACACATGATTACTTAATTATTCTCCAGCTTGAGAGCTTTCAAGTATGTCTAGAAATGTGGCCCACTCATATTCTAATTAATCCAAAGTTTTTCTCCATAAGAGAAATGGTATGCTTGATATATTCGCACTTACCACAACAAAAGGCATCTTTAGATATAGTATATAGTACATGTTAGTACAGCATTTAGAAAAATATATCCAAATTGTAAAAGAAGGTAGTGATTGCTGTCATGAATCTCAGAGAGAAACAAATCTGGGAGGCAAGAGAACATGCAGTTTACTAACTGCCATTAACCAGTAATCTATCTAGTACATTTTCATGATCTTGTACGCTAGTTTTGTTTCAGAAACTTACACTCAAAAGATAGCACATGTTAAACAGTTACCTCAATACTCTTCTGGCCGAACCAAGTACCGATAAGACAATTCTCCTCATCATCACCACGGTAGCTATATTGGAAGATATAGCAATCTCCACTGTAGAACTTGCATTGTTCGTAGAACGAAAGGAAAGTCTTTTCACAGTCATTTACACGCCAAACCTGTAAGACAAGTGTTTTCTCACAACAGTTCAACAAGTGTTTTCTCACCACAGTTCAACAAGCAATAATGAAACAGCTATAACTGCGAAGTATGTGATTGGTCTTGTTGCAAATATTTAGCAAGAAAGGAAATTGGACTGACCTGTAAGTTTCCTGTGCAGTCAATGTGAGCTTGAGACTCTTCCTTCAAAGGAGCAGCTTTTGCCACACCCCTAACATTAAACCCTTGGCGCTTCAGAAGGGCTACAAAAATTTATTTATATATCAATAAGTTTTAATAGTGTTAGAAAAATAAACAATATATAATCCATGATTAATAAGAAAAAGTAATCCATGACAACGATTCTAACCTGCAACTTTTCCTCTGCTTTCAACTGACACAACTGTCTCAACTTTCTTGGGCCATTTACTGAACTTCGACCGGAATATAACCGTCTCAAATCCTTCCATGAGACGAATGATGTGAGATCTTGGCCGATTTCCTTCACGGAGTAACTCCTACATAAGTGAGAATACGAGCACCATCATGGAAAAGTTAATACTTGCCACTGCAAAACTAAATTATTAATCTGGGCCTAACCAAAGCTTTAGGTGGCCACGTTTCCATAAGCAATTATATGGTTCATCACCATAGTGATGCATTCCGTGTCTAACTTAATATCTCTGGGATCCACCTGTCGTAGGATTTTTTTCCCTAACGATAGTTAAGTTGTGGGAACCAATTAAGCCGCCTTTGAACCAGAAACTCTCAATCATATATGCCACTCCATTAATCTAAGCTGCTAAATTATCACCAACCATAAAAATTATTCAGTCCAGAGAGCAGAAACAAGAAGATGTTACCTCAGCGGCCAATCCTGCTTGTTTCCTATCTTCAAGTACTGTTTCTCTACCCATCCAGACATAAAGTTCAGATCCACAGTCCAGAAAGTAGCATTTTGTTGAATCTAGCAGCTCTCTTGTTAGATCTTCACAATCCAAGGGAAATGTTTGGTCCTCATTTACACTGAAAATATAAAGAAAAATGATATTGATTAGTAGGGGAAAACATATATGCAACCTAACCACAGATTTAGGAGTGCATTTACTGTAGAAAGAACTGAAATTCCCTATGATATGTTTCCTGTAATATATTACCAGAGCAGCTTTGAAGGGAAATCATTATCTTTTCCATCGAGCTCAGAAAATGTCTTTTTTGGCAGAGGAGCAAATCCACCAAAGAGACCCCAAAACTCACCAGCATCAGCGTCTGCCATCAACTTTCCATCATCTGTTGAAAGAGTAAATTATAATTCTGGAAAAAAGGACTTTGTCCAATTTAGACCTTTTGTTCAAACATGAACTTACCAACCACAGCCACATCGCATTTTCCTTCATGGTTGGCATCTTTGAGGTATTGCACAACCTCCAGGGCTTTAGCCCTCTCTTGAATACTCGAATTCAATCCATTGAATTGGAATATCTTTGACTTAGTATCCAAGATAAGTATGTCATCATGGTTCAGTGATGCCCGTGCAAAAGGAACCTGTTATAGGGAAGAGCAACACGGCATGTTAGTTTGGTAGCTATCACAGCAAATGGCAGTGACAAAATACAAGCAGGAAATTTTTACAGGGGAAGCAGATTTTTTTTTTCCACCTCTTTAACCTGGACCGTGTGTTTTCCTTTGCAGACAAATAATCGTGCCACATACTCCCGCTCATTGACTACAGCCTGCCTAAAACCAGATGCAGCTCCACCTTCCTCTGGTATGATACAAGGTTTAAAGTATGAAAGAAATTTTTCAGTCTCATTTCCTTGTACTTCACGGTATTGTACAGCACGTCCACCAAGAGCAGCATCCAGTTCCACAGTCTTGATCACAGCTATACCAGCTTCATCCTATTTATTAATTAAACTAAAACAAGTGAGTTTGCTATTTCATTAACTAGGATATCAGCAACTAGCATGAGAGATTGAAATGTAATAGCAAACCTGACTGGTATCTTTCCCAAGCCAATAATGGATCTCTTGACAAAAAGAACCATTTTTGAGGGCGGAGGTCTGTTCCAATGATAAAGTAATTAATAATCTCAATATTACAAATCAATACAAACAACTGCATTCTCACTACTATTACAAACAGAGTAATTAATTCCTAAAGAGGTGGCATATCTCCAATACGCTGGCGATATTATCATCATCATTATTACATCACATAAAAAAAGATGTGAAACAATCAAACATGTTAGAAAATAATAACTGCATCCAGTATAAGATTGCTTCATTATGGTAAGAAAGGAGGCAGGATAAATCAATATTCAGTGAGGTTGAGATCAAATACAATTTTAGGAATGAAATTAGTTGCATTGTTGACAAACATATAGAGCTCTAGACAAATTTCCCTTACATAATTAATCACAGAACTTAGGCACATCAACACAGTTCAGAAAGGGTAGAGTACCTTTAATATTATATAACAATCTCCTGTGAAAAATTTACCATGCGATTTCCTGGGAACAGAAACAGCCTGCAACTTTTCGATTCGCCATATCTCCAGTCCACTAAGGGTTGTTAAGGATGACTATTCAAGGATAAGTTAATAAATATTATACAAAGCAATGTAATTTCTATACCAATTGCAGCATCATGCTCACTAATGTATTCACTAAATGTGATATTTCTCAAGACTTCCATCCATCAAATGTGTAGTGGACCTATGTGTAATATAAATTTCCTATTGAGAAATAACAGTAATGAGAAATAATGGTTATATTATATTTGTAGGACATAGACCAATATAGGTAAAACAAGTGAAAATTATTATGTAGTTTGGTGACAAAATTAGCAATTGAAGGATACTCCTTTTGGCCCGCCCCTTTGAAGACAGGATCCACTTCCCTCATTGAGATCACCATAGTACCCCTAGATTTTGACTAGTCTTGAGTGGCGTTTGCTTCGATAGAGAAGAGAAGGCGTGCGCTGCAAGCAAAAAAATCATAAGTAGAAATTCCATATGCAACAGTGAAAGCTTTACAAAAATCTTGAACTAGAATATTCACAAACAGTACAGATTACTTTCCACATACTACATACTTAGCTAGCAAAAACCCGAAAAGCATAAAATGCTTCCTACTCAAACAGCTCACTGAGAGCAGCACGATACGAACCCATAACAGGGGCAGCAGTCCAGAAGACTTATTTTGATACAGTCAAATGTTTGGTAATTACTAAACAGATCCAATGTCAAACATCTTGGAGTATACACCAAAAGTTGCTCATATCCAATTGAGCATGTAGTGCAATACAGATTTGCAATGACCAGTTAAATTAACCGTCTTAAGATTTCCAATCACTAGCTAATTTACTAAACTTGAGACAATAAAGACAAGATCTGGAGTTCTGGACACATCTCTGGTATTCAATAAAGCTGCGTCCAATCTGAAACCGCCCACACCCGCCGGTGGAAACGATATGCAGGTATGCACTCTGTATATGGACATGTTTGAAAATCCACTCGCTGTCAAGTCATTAGCGCCTAAACAATTGAAGTGCTAGGCTCTGGATATCCTTGTTGTGAATCCTGAAGGTCCACATGTCCACAACAGAGGCCGAATTGGATCAACCAAATAGTACGAAGTCAAATCAAACATCATACACTGACATTATGCATGTATACACGGGGGCCGCCGCGCCGGGGTGCTGGTGCCGCCGTGATTTGGCATGCGCGGGCGCCGAGGCTGCAGGGATCTGGGCGGGGCGTTCGGGAGCCAGCCATGCACGGCGAGGAGGGGAATGGCCCGCTTGGAGTGGGAGTGGGAATGACAGCGGCGGCGCAATGGGCGACGGCGAGGAGAGAGCGTACACGAACGCAACCTAGGGCGGGGAGAGGTGCGGACACCGGCGGCAACTTGGGGGACGGCGGTGGGTGCAGCGGGCGGCGTCGGCCAGCAGAGAGGGAGGGACACAGGAAGGAAATCGATCTCTTTTCTTTCTTGGATCGCCACAGGCCCACAGCCCAAGAGAGTCGTGGTATCCGGCCCAAATACGATAAAGTACGACTTTAGTGTTTTTTTCTTTCTTCGTACTTAGACAGATTTGCAGTATATAAAACCTGACTTTACTGTAAAAAAAAAAGTACAGCCTGGCTTCAGGACCGGAGCGAGCGACTTCAGACAGACAGCAGAAAAAAATCGACCTCATCCAGCCAGCTGAGGCAGACAAGAATTGAATCGAGTTCCCGCTGCTACACAGACCCAACTCACGGACACGGACCAGGCTTGGAACAGTTTCTCTGCTAAGCCAACGTTTCCAGACAAGAACTGAAATACTGAATCGACTTCCCGCTGCACAGATCCAACCCAAGGAAAATAAACAACGACGGAAACTCTAGCGAAACTAGCGAAAGGAACAGGAGGAGAACCGAAGCGGAAACCAAAATCCATCCGCCACGGGATCAGGATGGCACCAACAATACAACCAAAATCCTAATAAAACTTCAACGGACGACGAACCAGCGAAAGCGGCCGGCCGTTCCTCGGCGGATTGATACCGGCCGGCGACCCAGATCGGATCCCCGGCAGCGCACGTCAGCCCCGAACCCGAACCGCCCGGGGCACCTTCGTCGAGTCGCGGACCCAGACGCGCGCCGCTAAGCGAACGAATCTCTATCGCCCACACAATTTCCGTCGAACAAAAGATGATTAGCGATGCGACACGGGGACGATTCGTTTCGGTCCATACCTTGGGGTCAGGGTTGAATCGCGGGGATCGGAGGGGAGGACCGCCCAGCCGGCCGCTTTCCGTCGCCGCCTGCGGGCTGGAGTTAGCACGGGGGAAACTGACGAGGGTTTACCCAGCTACTCCATCGGGGCCATGCGGCGGCTTCACGGGTAGACGGGGAGGCGGGCCGACAGCCCGACTGCGGAGGAGGAGGGATGGAGAGCGGAGGAGAACGACGACTAGACGAGACGGGACGCGACGGGAGGTGCAGGCTGGAGGCAGGCTGTGGGTGGCGGAATTCTTCGGGGGTTCGGCGCTACATATATCCACGGGACAAAAGGACAAGGGTACCGCTGCGCCGCCGTTACCTTGTCCTGGCCCTAGATGATGGATCGGACAGTGTAGGAAGCACCGGTAGGAAAGGGGCTAGGGTTGAGAGGGCCAAAACTAGGCAGGTCGTTGGAATTTGAAAAGGGGGAGGGCGGGGTGGTGTATTTGGTCCAAAAGTTTTTTTTTCTTTTTAGCAAAATAATAATTCTTGTATTACTCAAAACTTAGGGATTAAAATCACGTCTAACAATGTCCAATACGTCCGTCAACATCATTGTATCACTCAATTACGTGCAGTGCCCTACTTCCCACTTGTATAACAAAATGGCGCGAAAAGTTGTCCAACTTCGATAGCAGTTCAAGTATTACACCGCTAGCGACATGTTATAATTTGGCACACGAACACGCCGCCTTAGAAATAGGTATCCGTTGTGCCTAGGTATAGGTAGATCGCGAAAAGTTGTAGCGCATCCGGCAGGGTGTAGGGTAGCCATTTATGAAAAATTTCAATCTATGGAAAGTATTTACTCACCACCAAAGTTGGCCTACCAAGGAAAGCAAATCTGGACCGGTGGTTTCTTTAGTTATGGAAAAGCTATCCATTAAATACTCCATAGATATTCCAAATAATCCATGATACGCGCGATTTCACTGCTGATGTTTTAGTTACCCGAGTGCAATTAGATGTTAATTTTAGGGAACTATTTAGTGGTCAGCCTGGACATTGCAAGGGTGCCACCCAGAGTTACCAAAAATGTGCCGTACATGAACCATCTGTAAGTATAATCCCAATTAGGCGCTGGGATAAAGCGATTGGTTGTGTACCATCTGTAAGTTCTGCTGAGTTGGTTACTAATCATATGGTGTGGAGCTATGGAAAGAAACAGAAAAAAGTGCGCCATACTAGAAAGGTAACTAAGACCGGGATCCCATAGTTACATAGGCTATCACATTCACTGGACCTTCTGGTTTGATCAGTCTTGCCTAGTGTCGGTGTCAAAACCGGCGGATCTCGGGTAGGGAGTCCCGAACTGTGCATCTAAGGTCGATGGTAACAGGAGACGGGGACACGATGTTTACCCAGGTTCGGGCCCTCTCTATGGACGTAATACCCTACTTCCTGCTTGATTGATTTTGATGAATATGAGTATTACAAGAGTTGATCTACCACAAGATCGTAATGGCTAAAACCCTAGAAGTCTAGCATGTATGATTGTGATTGCCTCTACGGACTAAACCCTCTGGTTTATATAAACACCGGAGGGGACTAGGGTTGTACAAAGTCGGTTACAGAGAAAGGAATCTTCATTTTCGAACACCAAGCTTGCCATCCACGCCAAGGAGAGTCCCGTCCGGACACGGGAGAGAGTCTTCTGTCTTGCATCTTCACGGCCCATCAGTCCGGCCCATGTCCAACAGGCCGGACGTCCGAGGATCCCTTAATCCAGGACTCCCTCACCTAGCGATCTAAATCGTCCGATCTCAACCCTGACCAACCGTGACCGCTCGATATTTCATGGATGAACATGAGCCATTGGAAATTTTAACAATGGCAAAGGTGGGCTATTCGGTAGTTTCGATGGGAGCAGAATCGACATTTCGCATCAGGAGATATGAATGGCAGCCGCTGCGTGCTAAAATCCTAGCTTGCTCCCACCTTGTCCCCGTCCCGGACTCATCCTCTATCTTCCCCATGCCGCCATCCCCGCCTCCTCTCCTCCTGCCGCTCACCCTCCCCGCTCCACCTCCTTTATCTTACTCGTGCCACCACCCCCGTGCCCTCCCCTCCCACTGCTCACCGTCCCTACCCCATATTATCTATCCTCCTCATGCCGCCACCCACGCCTTCTCCCCACCCGCCGCTCACCCTCCCCCGCCCCACCTCTGCTCCTCTCTGTCATCATGGTCATGTAGCCACTGCGCTCCTCTTCCTTCTGAGATATCTCTTTCCCATCCCTCCGCCCTGATCCCGACCTGACAAGCCAGGGCAATTGTCTTCACCGCCGCTCTCCCTCTAGGACGTTGTAGTCCCCTCGTAATCGTTCACGTCCCCGTCTTCACACTCTATTGTTGGATACCACCCATTCCAACTTTCACTCGCCGCCTCTCATCAATTCAGTAACCCGCCTTCCCTCGCCGTCATTTGTCAACTGAGCCATTCCAGATACCAAGCGTACAATTTGCCTATGCTAGACGCGGGGCAAGGCTGCCTGGTGGGGCGTGTGGGAGGCCGGCACTGGTCTCGGGCGGCCTCACCAGATGAGGCACGTGGGAGGCCGGTGCCAGTCACTCGGGGAGGCGGTTGAGAGGTGGAGGTCGCGAAGTGCTGGGGTGCGAGCACATGGTGTGTGTGTGAGAGAGATGTGCAAGGGGGGAAGCAGTAGGGAGTTGGCGATGACAACATGGGAGAGCATCCCAACATGTGGAATTCGCGTGGCAGGAAGCTCTCGGGCGTTGGGGCTCAGGGACAGGAGCTCGCGGGAGCGACGGGAGGAAGAGAGGTTGGGGATGTGTGAAAGAGAGATAATCAGGCTTTCGAGAGGGAGAGGTGATTTTCTCATGGTCCTTTGTTTTCTATTTACCATTCATACGTGTTCCTCCTTCTGTCATGTAAGGTGTTTATTGGATACATATTTTTTTGTTCCTGCTTATAAATTTCATGTCATGTAGTTGTTAATCCTGCAGTATACTTACTAATTTTTTCATGCACTGTCTACACTGGTACAGGAACCACACAATAGCAGCGTGCAGCCCACACGCCCCTAGTTTCTCATCTTTGGAAAGTAGTTGCACGCCGCTAGTAAGTCACCTACTTGTGGTGTGTTGGTAGCACGCACCTAGTAAGACACCTACTAGCGGCATGCAATAGGGTGGCATGTCGCGGGTAGTAAGAACACTATCGGCATGCCGGTTGCACGCCGCTAGTAAGTCACCTACTTGTGGTGTGTTGGCAGCATGCCGCTAGTAAGAAACCTAGAAGTGGCGTGCAATAGGATGGCATGTCGGGGGTAGTAAGAACACTAGTGGCATGCATTTGGATTGCACTAGGTGGGTAGTAAAGAACACTTTTGGCGAGTATGAAGGCGCACACCACTAGTAAGTTAGAACACTGGTGGCATGCTTACTTTCTGACACGCCACTAGTAGTTTGTTCAGAGCAAAAAATCTACCATGACAACATTTTGTTGTTGTCTGGCTGTCATGACAACGTTTGCATATATGATTCATATATTGATATAAAAATATGCATTAAATAAATAATTTTGTGTATAACGTTTTACATGAATGAAATTATCCAAATGGAACACATACATAACACATTTATTATGCATACATTCACATTCCGAATTTGTAAGAAACGTTGTCTAGTTTCATGGGGATGACTCGGTCATGGGGAGGCGGCTAGTAGGCAGAAAAAAGATATGAACATATGATGTGTCGTAATAGAAAAAATAATATGATGTGTCAATGAACCTATGATGAGTCGTAACAGAAAAAACATGAGCAAAGATCATACCAAACATATAAGAGCATCTCCACTCGGCCCCCAACATGTCCCCCAGGGCTCTTTTTTTAGCACCGGCGCCAAAAATATGCCCAGTCGCGCCCCCAGGACCTTGTGTATAGCCGGTTTAGGCCGGATTAACAACCGGCAAACCCGAGCCGAACCCAAGCCCCTGGGGGCTGCCTGGATGGGCTGGCCGAAGCAAAAAGGCGCATGGGTCCGCTCTGTCGGCGGACGGCCCTTTTTCCCGACGATCTCCCCGCTTTTCCCCCTCCGTTTTCCCTCCATCCCCCCTTTCTGTCCCTCTTCTCCCGCCATTCTGCTCCCTTCCCCGCCATCCGGCCACCATCCCACCATGCCGCCGAAGAAGTATATGGCCCCTCGCGTCGCTGCCGTTGCCTATGCCAGCCAGCCGAAGCAGAGGAAGCCGATGGTGCCACCGGCTAAACCACCGGGCATGTCGAACACCGACTGGAAGGCGGAGGTTCAGCGCCGAGAGGCTGTCAGCACCGACCGGTGGAACAGGCTCAACGCCAAGAGGGCCCCACTACTAGGAAAATGCTTATATACAGTATGGTAGTAGTAGCGCTGGAAAATAGTAAACGCTGCTGCTATTTAGCAGTAGCGCTTTTCGTGGCAAGCGCTACTAGTAACCCTGTACACTAGTAGAAAAAGGGTCAAATGTTCAGCTCATTAGTCCCGGTTTGAATTTGAGCCGGCACTAATGTGTCCATTAGTGCCGGTTCCAACGGCTAGGCGGACTGCTCTCATTAGTACCGGTTCTTGCCTAACTTTTAGCACCGGTTCGTTCCATGAACCGGTACTAAAGAGAGTGGTGGCAGGATGTTGTCAGTCTGGGGCGCCTCCAGCACCTTTAGTACCGGTTCGTGCCACGAACCGGTACTAAAGGTCCTCCTATATAAACCCTTGTCCACCCGAGCTCGCTTCTTCCCCCTTTCCCCTCTCCTCTGTCCTTCCCTTCCTCTCGATCTCATCACAAAATTTGCCCAAATTTTGTCAAGATTTGAAGGCCCCCATCCATTCAAATGATCACAAAGGTTAGCAACTTTGTCCTTTCATCTCTCATTGCTAGATTAGCTCTTGTAATGGTTTATATAGTGATTAATTTGTGGGTTTTAGTAATTTGGGAGTAATTATATGTGGTAGTATTTGATTTATATGCAATCTGAGGTCAAAATAACACTTAGTTTGCATATGTATGTGTGGTTTACTTAGTGCCTTGTAAATATCCGTCGTAACCATCGTCGATCGCCTGCACCGTCCCGTCGCCGGCACCACCTTGTGGTGAGCCTCTTGTTCATGATTTTTTTATATAAAAAATTGATGTTTGTGTGATTTGGATATATAGTTACTCGTATAATTATCTTACCCGTACGTTGTTTGTTATACATAGTGCCATGGTTTTGATATCCGTCCCCGTCGGCCCTCGTCCTTGTTATGATTCGGATGTGGTATATTGTCTTTTAAAACTATTTGTTGCATTTCGTGTTTATGACAAATTATGCCCATCAAGTTGACATAGATATTTTTATCTAGGAGGTATGTGAACCGGAAATTCCAACCAACCCTATTGTCAAGAGGTTAAATTTAGTTGAAAGAGAAAACGAGTATTTGAAAGAAAAATTGAAAAGAATTGAGGGGGAGAAGACGGAATTGGAGTTGCATGTTGCCGATGTCGTCGATGATCACAGGATCAAGATGGTGAAAATGCGCTTGAAGAATAGAAAGATTAGAAAATATGCCATTGATAGTGAGGCTTGGTATCATTATGCTGTTGGATCAATTGTTACCTTAGTTGCGATATTGATCGCATTTGTTGTTGCATTTAAAAGCTTTACCTAGATAGTTATTTGTTTGTTGCATTTAAGTGTTGTATGAACTTTATGTATGAACTTGTATTAATTTGGTCTTTTCGGTGTTGTGTAATGAAGATGAGCCGACAACGGATGTACGATGACCGATGCTCTCCCGAGTTCATTAATGGCGTGCAAACTTTTCTGCTTGCGGCTGAGGCAAACAAGCGGGCGGATGGTTTTATGCCTTGTCCATGTGCTGGCTGTAAGAATGATCACAATTACTCCAAGTCAAGAATCATTCACGTCCACCTGTTTGAGTCCGGTTTCATGCCCCACTATATTGTTTGGACCAAGCACGGAGAAAGAGGGGTTATGATGGAAGAAAATGAAGAAGAAGAGGACGACGACAGCTATCCTGGCCATGGGTTCCCTGAATACGATGATACAACAATGGGGGAAGAAGCTGAGCCAGAAATGCGGGAAGAAGCTGAAGAAGAGGCATCAGATGAGCCCGCTGATGATCTAGGTCGGGCCATTGCCGACGCAAAGAGAAACTACACAAGTGATTTGGAGAAGAAGAAGTTGCAGCACATGTTAGAGGATCATAAGAAATTATTGTACCCGAATTGTGAAGCTGACAAGAAAAAGTTGGGCACCACACTGGAATTGCTGCAATGAAAGGCAGAGAATAGTGTATCTGACAAGGGATTTGGAAAGTTGCTGGTAATGATAAAGAATATGCTTCCAAAGGACAACGAATTGCCCGAGAGTACGTACAAAGCAAAGAAGGTTGTCTGCCCTCTAGGGTTAGAGGTGCAAAAGATACATGCATGCCCTAATGACTGCATCCTCTACCGCGGTGAGTACGAGGATTTGAACGCGTGCCTGGTATGCGGTGCATTGTGCTATAAGATCAGCCGCGATGACCCTGGTGATGTCGAGGGCGAGCGCCCCAAGAAAAAGATTCCTGTCAAGGTGATGTGGTATGCTCCTATAATACCATGGTTGAAATGTTTCTTCCAAAACAAAGAGCATGCCAAGGCGATGCAATGGCACAGAGAAGACCGTAAGAAAGACAGAAAGTTGAGAGTACCCGCTGACGGGTCGCAGTGGAGAAAAATTGAGAGAAAGTACAGGGAGGAGTTTGTAGGTGACGCAAGGTACGTATGGTTTGGTCTAAGCGCAGATGGCATTAATCCTTTTGGGGAGCAGAGCAGCAACCGTAGCACATGGCCTGTGACTCTATGTATGTATAACCTTCCTCCTTGGTTGTGCATGAAGCGGAAGTTCATTATGATGCCAGTGCTCATCCAAGGCCCTAAGCAACCCGGCAACGACATTGATGTGTACCTAAGGCCATTAGTTGAAGAACTCTTACAACTGTGAAATGGAACAGGTGGACGTGCGTGGGATGAGCACATATAGGAAGAATTTGACCTAAAGGCGTTGCTGTTCGTGACCATCAATGATTGGCCTGCTCTCAGTAACCTTTCAGGACAGACAAACAAGGGATACCGCGCATGCACGCACTATTTGGATGATACCGACAGTATATATTTGGATAATTGTAGGAAGACTGTGTACCTGGGACATCGTCGATTTCTTCCGAGCAGGCATCCCATAAGAAAGAAAGGCAAGCATTTCAAAAGTGAGGCGAATCACCGGAAGAAGCCTCGCCACCGTACTGGTGCTGATGTACATGATCTGGTCAAGGATTTGAAGGTAGTCTTTGGAAAGGGTCCTGGCGGACAACCTGTTCCGAATGACACTGACGGACGCGCACCCATGTGGAAGAAGAAATCTATATTTTGGGACCTCCCTATTGGAAAGACCTAGAGGTCCGCTCCGCAATCGATGTGATGCACGTGACGAAGAATCTTTGCGTGACCCTGCTTGGCTTCTTGGGCGTGTATGGGAAGACAAAAGATACACCAGATGCATGGGAGGACCAGCAACGTATGCACGGAAAAGACGGCATACATCAGGGTCATGCCAGCTACACTCTTACCAAAGAAGAGAAGGAAATCTTCTTTGAATGCCTGCTCAGTATTAAGGTACCGTCTGGCTTCTCGTCGAATATAAAGGGAATAATAAACATGACAGAGAAAAAGTTCTAGAACCTAAAGTCTCATGACTGCCACGTGATTATGATGCAACTGCTTCCGGTTGCATTGAGGGGGCTTCTACCGGAAAATGTTTGATTAGCCATTGTGAAGCTATGTGCATTCCTCAATGCAATCTCTCAGAAGGTAATCGATCCAGAAATCATACCAAGGTTAGAGAATGATTTGGTGCAATGTCTTGTCAGTTTTGAGTTGGTGTTCCCACCATCCTTCTTCAACATCATGACGCACGTCCTAGTTCACCTATGCGAAGAGATTAACGTTTTCGGTCCTGTATTTCTACACAATATGTTCCCCTTTGAGAGGTTCATGGGAGTCTTAAAGAAATATGTTCATAACCGTGCTAGGCCAGAAGGAAGCATCTCCAAGGGCCGTGAAAATGAGGAGGTCATTGAGTTTTGTATTGACTTTATTCCTGACCTTAAGCCGATTGGTGTTCCTGAATCCCGGCATAACGGTAGACTGGATGGAAAAGGCACGCTAGGAGGGGATCAAATAATATGTATGGATGGACATTCTCTCACTCAAGCAAACTACACAGTTCTACAGAATTCCGACTTGGTGGCTCCGTATATGGACGAACACAAGAATTTTCTACGCTCCAAACACCCAGAGCGGTCTGATGACTGGATTACACGTGAACAAACAGGGACTTTCGCCGGCTGGTTGCAGAGACATGCCATGCATGACGCCGCTATTGAAGATGACCTATACTTGCTGTCCCAGTTACCATCTTCGAATATAATGACTTTCAAAGGGTACGAGATAAATGGGAATATATTTTACACGATCGCCCAAGATAAGAAGAGCACCAACCAAAACAGTGGTGTCTGCTTTGATGCAGCAACCAAGATGGGAAAGGAAACATATTATGGTTACATAGAGGACATATGGGAACTTGACTATGGACGTCGTTTGAAGGTCCCTTTCTTTCGGTGCAAATGGGTCAATATTACACGAGGCGGGGTAACGGAAGACCCGTAGTACGGAATGACAACAGTGGATCTCAACAATCGTGCGTATGCAGACGAACCATTCGTCCTAGCCAATGATGTGGCACAGGTTTTCTATGTGAAGGACATGTCTACCAAGCCGAGAAAAAGAAAAGATAAGGAAGCGAATGTATCATACGATGAGCCAAAGCGCCACGTAGTTCTTTTTGGAAAGAGAAACATCGTGGGAGTGGATGACAAGACAGACATGTCAGAAGATTATGAAAAGTTTGATGAAATTGCTCCATTCACAGTGAATATTTACCCGAGCATCCAGTTAAATGATGAAGATTTTCCATGGCTAGGGCGCAAAGGGACAGACGCGAAGAAAAAGTTTCACACCCAAAGATCTGGGATGTGATCGGCTTCACTATCATCACGTTCTTCTGTGTTGCACACCCAGGAGGTAATATCTGTAATAGTTAGGGTAGTTATGTGTTTTGGCATTTGAAACGCGAAGAAATTTTATGTGCAAACAAATTCTTTCATGCATTTACTGATTTTTTTAGCTAAATGACCCTGAAATTGAAAAACACTTCAAATGAACTGCGAAAAGGTTGAAAGTTGGCATGGTATCATAATTTCACCCACATAGCATGTGCAAAAAAGTAGAGAGGGTTACAGCAAAAACTGGATGCACTTCGTGTACAAAATGGACAATCTCTTTCGAAGTATCAGGGTTTCGGACGAAAACTCATCTGTTACAAAGGCATTTCATTTTTTAAATAACCTAAGCATTACCAAATTGAATATAATGCTAAAAAACACTAATATTAAACATAAGAAAAAAGAATAACTGAAAAATCTATTTTTAAAGTTAAGTTATTCACAAACTAGTGATTCACACAATTTTCAAATAATTCACAATTTAAACTATCCAAATTTGAAAACTACCGGCACTAAGAGAAAGTTTGTAATTTTTTGTACCTAAAGAAAAAATATTCACAAAGAAATTCTAAATACAGCAAAAAATAACTCAGAAATAAATAAAAGAAAATGAAAAAAAGCAAAAAAGAAAATAAGAAAATAAGAAAATAAAAATCCCGCCTACTGGGCCACAGCGGCCTGCATACGACTAGAAACCCAACCTATTGTTGGGCCAGGATGCGGGCCCGCAAGGCCCAGTAGGCCCACAGGGCAGCACAACACATGTAGGCCCAGAAGGCCTGCTTTGGAGAGGATATCGAAGGAGCAGCAGCGGCTGGGTTTGTAAACCAGTGCGGCTGCCCTTCGCTAGGCGAGGTGGGACTAAACTTTGTGCCCCTCGCCTGGCAGCACACCCCCTTTAGTACCGGGTCGTGGTTCCAACCGGTACTTAAGGGGGGGTCTTTAGTACCGGTTGAAGCCACCACTCGGTACTAAAGGCCTGCCCTTCCCTCCGCTTGGCCTCCAACCGGTACTAAAGGTGCCTCCTATATAAGAAACACTTCAGAAAAAATTCATTTTCTCATCTCCCACTTCTCTCTGCCGCCGCCCCGTCCCGCGCCGTCGCCGCCTCCGTCCCGCGCCATCGCCGCCCCCATCGCGCCGTCCTGCGCCGTCGCCGTCGCCGTCGTCGTCGTCCCCGTCGCACCGCCGCCCCGTCCCACGCCGTCGCCGTCCCCTCGCCTCACCGTCGCCATTGCCTTGGATCGACCTAGCCTCACCGTCGCCGTCGCCTCGACCTCGCCCGCGCGCGCTGTGAGCCCCTCCCCCGGCCTCTCCTCCCTCCAATCCACCGCGCCGCCACCGGCGCCGGCCGCGCGCGCACACACACACACACACACTACACACGCATACACACACAGACACTACACGCGCGCACACACACACACAATATTTCTGTTTTTAGTTTTTCCGTTTTTTCTGTTTTTCATACAAAATTTTCGATGAATTAATTAATTAGATTATATTAATGTCAAATAGTATATAGAAATGTTAGTTATAATATAATGTGAAAGGTTTTTTTTTCTGTTTTTTATACAAATGTTAGTTATAATATAATATATAAATGTTAGAAATTTTAAAAATATTAGTTTTAGCTAGATGAATTAGATTAATTTCAAATTGTTAGACGATGATCAATTTTTTTTAGTTTCTTATAATTTTAGTTATAGAAATTTAGAATTTTTATATAAGATATCACAATGCAATAATTTATAAAACGTTACATTTGCATATAGTATTTGTTTTCGACGATGCCCGGCCCGCATCCTCGCTGTCGACCCGTTCGCGACGACGTCTTGCTTCAGAGGACCCATGTCCGGGACTGGGCTCCACCGGGATGGCACTGGGAGGTGCTACCTTCAGGGGCGCGCCGCTTGGTGAGGAACCCGGCCCCGGGTCCCGTCGTTGACACTGATCTCCTTTGGTGGCGTTCGCGTGGGCCACATTCGGTGCAGAGGAAGCCGGCCCCGCCAGAGGTGGTGCGTCGCCGTGTCAGGGAGGAGGACGAGCACGTCCGTCGCTACATGGCTGATATGGACGTCAGGTTCTCCAATACCTGGCAGGTTCTTTGGGCAGATGACCGGAGATATGATCCTGTGATGGTTCCTTTTTTTTGGGTGTCAGCCGCCCGCGCCTCAGGAACCGCAAGTGGCCTAGATTCTTCTGTAGTATTCGGTCTTTATTAGCTAGCTAGCTAGTGATGTATTCGATATATAATATTCGAGACGATGTATTCGAGATTATATATATTATTAGAGATGATGTATCCGAGATTATATATTATTCGAGACGATGTATTCGAGATTACATATTATTCGAGACGATGCATATTATGTACTATGATTCAGTTTTTCCTTATTGATTGCATCCATGCATTGTAATTTGAATACTGAATTGTTTTATATTTCTTCTGGATTAGTTAAATAAAAGCTATGGCGGACAATACCGGCAGAGAGGGAGAAGAGGCCCTGTTCGATATCATACGCACCCCTCGCGGGCCAGATGATCAGAATGAAGAAGATGACGGCTCCCACTATTTGAACAATACCGGGGAGGGTGATGATATGATATTCGATCGCGACGACCGAATTGATGAAGTCATGAACTATGATTATGATTATGATAACGCCGACAATGTTGATCTTGAAATAACAGAGACCGGCGAGGTATATTTATATCAGCAGGCATCTGGTGATCATCACATGTTTTTTTATTTGAAGATATATTAACGAATCGATCTTTCTTCTTTCAGCCCTCCGGATCGAGCAAATCTGCTTCTACAGGCAGCAGGACAAAGCAAGGCCCGAGCAAAAAGTTGAAGGAGGGTGTAAAGTATAACATCGATGCCATCAAAGCTAATGGTGAACCAAGCACGCCTAAGAACATTTTGAACAAGTTCATTCGTAAGTGCGGAGTTCTTGTGAGGGACCAACTCCCGATCTCCATTCAAGAATGGAAGGAGCCAACAAAGAAACGTCCAGATCTTACTTGGGTTGACGGCAGAGCAAAAAAAACGCTTTGGGAATCTCTCATGGAACATTTCATCCTACCAGACCATTTCACTGATGCAGATGTGCAGAAAGTCAAGGACGCTGCTCTTAGGAAGATGGCAATTGCATTCAACACCCACAAGAAAACTGTATGGGCCAACTACGTCGCAGGAGGAAGGAAGACTCCCGAATTCAAGGGAACACTAGAGAAGCAAAGAGAACACTGGCCCGCTTTCGTGAAATTCAAGGAATCAGAATTATCTAAGGAATGGTCGAAAACAAGGCCAATGCTGCAAAAAAAGAAGCAGTTCCATAGGCTGGGGCCAGGTGGCTAGGCGGTGGCAATGCCTAAGTGGGATAAGTCTGAGCAAGAGATGCTGGATGTAGAGGTCACTCCAGTTACTAGGAGCTGGCCCCCAGGTGCACAACTTGGTTCTATGCGCATGGGGGGCGTTGGACCCGAAGACAGGCCTAGTTTCGAAGAAGGCAAGTCTAAAAGGAGACGAAGATAAGTTACTTCAAGCAATAGAAGATGCTCGAAAGAGGGTGTTCACGCCCAACAGAGAGAACGACGATCTTACGCGCGCCCTGGGAAATCCTGAACACCCGGGAAGAACATGAGGCAAGGGCGTTATTCCGTGGTATGAGGGCTTTTCGGACTGGAACGCCGACTACAGAAGCCGTGTAAGAAGGAAGATGGAGGAGGAGGAGAAGAGGAAGCTGGAGAAGGAGCAGAGGAAGAAGGAAGCAGAACGCCTTCAAGGCCTAGAATCAGCGCACATGGACTTGGCACTCAAATTCCAGTGGCAGCAGTAGCAGATCGACTCACTTAGCCAGGAAAGGGGGTCTCAGTAGCGGCAACAGCTAGCAGATGATCTAGCATTGGATAGCACCGTCCCATCCATGCCAAGAAGCAGCGTTGGTTCCGCCCCGGGCGACGCACTGCTGGATAGATACCCTGTGGATGACATCATGGAGAGCACTAACTGTGAGCTACACATCAAAATGAAGAACATATCCATGAACGTGGCGGACGCCATTGCTTATACAAATTCCCCCGATGCAACGTTCCACTGCAACCCGATTCCAGCAGGCTATGCTCGTGTCGTGGTTGATGAGGTGGTGGACCAATATTCGGGGCTAGAGCTTGACACTCGGAGAGGCCAAACATCGTATCATCCTATGGAGAAAGGATTGCATAATCTTTCGAAGGCCACCGACACCGCGTCAGCCGACTCCTCCTCGAAGTCCGCCAACACGTCAGCAGACTCCCACTCTGCAAGTCCACCAACGCGTCAGGCCACTCCTCCTCCTCCTCCAAGTCCGGCATAGCGTCAGGCCACTCCTCCTGCTTCAAGTCCCGCATAGCGTCAGCAGACTCCTCCTCGAAGTCCGCCACCACGTCAGCAAACTCTCGCTCCTCCAAGTCCACCAACGCGTCAGGCCACTCCTCCTCCTCGAAGTCTGGCACAGCGTCAGGCCACTCCTCCTGCTCCAACTCAGCCACGTCAGCCGTCTCTGCCGGCTCAGCAATCGCATAAGAGAGCCGCCGCAGCTATGGTGCGTAGCGGTACGAGTCGAGGTAGTACAGGAGGTACAGGCGGAGGCAAGCGATATAAATATGGTCCAAGGCTCACTCCTCTTCCTCAGAGGCCTTACGACATGATCGAGGAGCAAATCGCAGCCATAGTGCAGGCCCAAGTGGACGCCCATTTTGGACCGAAACCGGCACCGCCGCCAAGGGAGAAAGTGCCTGAGGAAAAGATTGACCACTTTATTCGTATGGCTAGACCACCAGCTCCCAAGCCTGTTGACTCAGACTATGAGCACCAAATCAGGAAGGCACATCGAGCACGACTACAGAAGGAGTCGAGCTCGAGCTCGAGCCAAGCAGCTGGCAAAAAATGCGGGAAAACCGTTCCCTAGCTGGGAGAATAGGCGGCGCAATCGATCCCCCCGCTTGTTGTGCCAACAACACATCAGAGTACCGGCGCCCTATATATATGTGGGCAAACTGTTCCCCAGCTGGGAAATCTGGTAATAACCGAGGAGCATATAAGGCAGGCTGAAATGCTCGGTATCACTTTTGGACAACTCCTCGAGATCGAGCCCATGTCTCCGCTTAGAGAGGAGGAAATAAAACGGAAATATGTCCGCGGCGAACCTTTGGTCGAGCCCGAGGAGTTCAAGAACCTCCCAACGAGAATGTATGAATTGCATGATTGGTACATGAAAATTACCAAGAGTACCAATCGAGAGTCCCTCATGGTGAAAGTCAAGGAAGAGCATTACTTCCGTAAGCTAGCTCTGTTCGTTGAGTATTCTGAACTATTTCAGTTATTCAATCAAGAAGCACTCGACAAATCTCTCGTCAGTTGCTATTGTCTGTAAGTGATTTCTTTCTATAATTTAAGTCTCAAGCCAGCTTTAGTGCTCATTGATCGATCATTACCTATAATTATCCTCACTATTTTCTTTTCTGTTGTATTATGCAGGATGAAGATGTATGAAATGAAAAAAGCTGGACGCTATGGCATTGGCTTCATTGACCCAAATACCATTAATGAACACACATGGAAATTGGAATTGTATAAACAAGATGTAGAGAATAAAATGCTAGAGTTCTTGAAGCGCCTCAATACCAATGAAGATATACTACTTCCTTACAACTTTCTGTGAGTCACACTGTCTTGTACTACAAATTCTGTTTTTGCTTACTAGCTAGCTAGATGTTAATAATTAAGTGTATAGGGTTTAGGGTAGTTGATTACTGTTATGCAGATGCCCGCTTAATTAAGACACGCAAACGTGTGCGCATGCAGTTACCACTGGATCTTGTTAGTCATTAGAGTTGAAGAAGGAAAAGTTGAAGTACTGGTCTCACTACTTAAAAAACAAAGTGACTTCACCATCTTGAAGGGGAAAGTCCATAGGTAATTTCAATCATTATTAACTATATCTCGGCCTATTTAGTTCGTCATTTCCTGATATCAACTATTTAATAACCCCTTTATTATTTCCTTTGCCGGCGGGCAGGGCTTGGGCAAAGTTCATCAAGGTGACTCCAGGCAAATGGCGACAAAAGTTGTTTTGGTATCAACCCAAGGTAAGTAATTAAGTTGTACTAGCTAGCTAGCTACCATATCTTTAATTCTTGTTTCAATACCATTAATTAATTATCATGCTTGATTAATTATTATCTGATTAAATTTGATTCTCGTAAAGGCCCTGAATCAGGTGCCGGGGACTGAAGTGTGTGCATACTACGTTTGCGAGAACATTCGCATGATGGCGTCCAAAAGGAGCAAATCTAATAGAAAGCAATGGGTACGTTTGCCAGAACACTATTCACAAATTTTATATCAATATCGATATCTAGTCACACAACTAATACACATGCATATTGATCTCCTTCTTAACAGTTCAAAGAAGTGCGGGACCAGCTCCTACCAACAGAGCGCATACGAGCACTTCAAGAGGAAATAGCGGGATTTTTGCTCGACCAGGTCATAGATCCCAAAGAAGAATACTATTACCCGCTACCGCCCCCATGAACCACTCCCAATTGTCATCATGCTCCGAAGGCACCAAGGCAACATGTAGGAGAAATTGTATATATATATATATACATGTGTATGTGTGTATAATGGTGGTTGTGAGACATTCGATGAGATATATATATATATACACACACACACACCCATATATATATGTATATATGATCGGTTCTACGAGAAATTCTATTTATATATATGCATAACGTATACAATATGTAGTATCGTAAAATACCAGCAAACGAAAAAGAATTAAATGGAAAACACAAAATGAAAGGAAAAATAAATAATAAAACCAAAACCCCCCAAATATTTTAGTACCGGTTGGTGTTACCAACCAGTACTAAAGGGATCCCCGCCCCCGGCGCTGGCTCGTGCCACGTGGTGGCCCTTTAGCGGCGGTTCGTGCAGAACCGGTACTAAAGGGGGGGCCTTTAGTCCCCACCCTTTAGTGCTTGTTGCAGAAACGGCACCAAAGGCCCTTGCGAACCGGTGCTATAGCCTGGTTCTGCACTAGTGGTAGTAGTAGCGCTGGAAAGCAAAAACACGCTACTACTATGTGGGACTAGACGAGGCCACCGACGGTCGCCGGAGTTGTGGCGGTGTACAGAAAAAAGCGCTACTACTAACAGTTTAGTAGCAGCGTTTGGTTTTACAGCGCCGCTACTGCTAATGGGCCCCACTTAGTAGTAGTGCTTTTCTTGGAGAGCACTACTACTAAGTCACGTAGCAGCATCACTTTTTGATAAGCAGCGCTACTGCTAGTTGCGGCTGGTGCCACCTTTTGCACCCCCTCCCCCTCCTCTCTCCCAATTTGCCCTCTCTCCCCCTCCATTCCCCTCTCCAATCTCCACTCTCCACCATTGTTGCTCTTCTTCTCTCTTCCTCCTACCTCTCTTCTCTCCTCATTATGGCACCCTCGTCCATAAATGGCCTCTCTCTTTCTCCTACACCTCTCTATCTCTCCCCCATTAATGCCCCCCTCCACCATAACCCCTCTCCATTAGTTAGCTATCTAGATTCACCTCTCCTCCCCAACAACTAGATCTAGCTAGCTATTTAGCCAACCACACGTGCTCTCTCGATCGTTCTCTCTCATCATCTAGTTAACCGCGTGTTCTCGGTCTCTCTCGGGAGATATATATATATATATAGGTGAGTAAAAAGTTGTTCATTTCAAGAATGGGAATATGTGTGTGAATGAGAATATGTGTGTTTGGGATATATATGGAGAGATTTGTGTGAGTGACATGCCCTCGAGTTTCTTATGTTTTTCCGAAATGTTGATTTATTTTTGTTTCGGTGAATTTCGAGCAAACTCAATATGTCCTATTTTTAGGCAAGGTCATGCCAAAATTTTATACATATGCCTTTGAAGCATGCATTATTTAATTTATAATCCTTTTGCTTGGTATACCGTGCAGTCAGTCATGAAGGTGAGTGGATGGAAGGTGGAGCGGTACATGCAATCCGCGGTGATGGATATGTATGCAAATAATCGGACTAGGATTAGATGTCCGTGTGCAAGATGCAAGGAAGGAGTCCTTTTGGACCCTTTTGATCATGGCACTTTGAAGGTGCACCTGCTGATGAATGGTTTCATGGATGGCTATACTCAGTGAATAAGTGAAGAAAGATGATGATGATGAGGACGTCCACATGGGAGGGAATAACGACATGGGGCTAGACGAAGAGATGACCGATCGACAAGAAGACGATGGCGCCAGACATGTCAGCGGGGAACAGTCCGGAAATGATGACGGCGGCGGATAAGATTCCGGACATGGCGGAGAAGAGGCGGCGGTCACGCCGCAGTCTTCAATGCTACTAAGTGCAGTCGTGCAGGACCCTCATGTTCGAGACCTCCTTCGCAAGAGTACGACTAGCGAGAGAGCTGCTTCTAGAGAGGAGGCCAAGCTGTCGCAACTTGAAGTAGACTCGAGGACTCCATTGTATGACGGTTGCGATCCTGAGGTGACCCGCTTGAGTTTCACGCTCGAACTTCTAAAGACGACCAAGAAAATCCTCGATGAGCATTTGAAGTTTCTACATAATAAAGTTCTTCCCGCGGGGAACCTGTGTCCTACTAGTGTCGAGGAGGCCAAGAAAATCATTTGCTCTTTTGATTTGCCGCACATTAGGTACCACGCATGCATCAACGGTTGCATCATTTATCGGGGGGGGGGGGGGGGGGAGCACGCGGGAAAAACTAGCTGTCCAGTGTGCAATGCTACTCGATACAAGAAGGCCGGAAAGAAAGCTCCTCAGAAAGTTGTATGGTACTTTCCGATCACTCCCCGTCTGCAGCGGTATTTCATAGATCCTAAGGAAGCAAAGCTCATGCGCTGGCGCGCGGAGACGAAGAAGCCCAATGATGGAGATGATCCGAGGCTGTGGCACCTCGTAGAAGGTAGCCAGTGGAGAGCATTCAACGCCGTATATGGATTTGCTGCAGAAGATCCAAGGAACATTGTGCTTGGTGTGAGTACCGATGGCATTAATCCATTTGGAAACCAGAACACCAACCACAGCACATGGCCCGTGTTTGTATGGATGTACAACCTCCCCCCAAGGAAGTGCATGAAGACAAAGTAGATACACATGAGCATGCTGATTCAAGGGCCGAAACAACCGGGAAATAGTATTAACCTGTGTATGGGGCTTTTGTAAGAGGAGCTAGACATGTTATGGAAAACACCGGCATGGACATGGGGCGCCACCAAAGGAGAATATTTCCATATGAGAGCCGCGCTGATGACGACGGCGCACGACTATCTCAGTTACGGGTACACCTCAGGCCAGGTGTGCCATGGATACTGCGGATGCACGAGGTGCATGGATGTTACAACGTCTCAGCAGCTTACGTCAATGAAAGATGGCGGGTCCGGGAAAATCGTGTACATGGGGCATCCTAGATGGCTCGAGAAGGATGACCCGTGGAGAAAGCGTGGAGATCTATTCAATGGGTTGGCTGAGCTTCGGGGACCTCCACGTAATAGGAGAGGCGCCGAAATCGATGAGCTGTTGAGAAACTGGGAACAATGCCCCGCGCCGGGAATGATCAAAACGGCGTCGGAGCCGCTGCTGAAGGTATGGAAAACGAGGTCTGTTTTCTAGGACTTGGAGTACTGGCCCAATCACGACGCGCCTCAGTTCCTTGATCCAATGCATATCACGAAGAATGTCCTCGAGAGCTTGCTTGGCACACTGATGAACATGCCGGAGAAGACCAAGGATGCGCCGAAGGCAAGGAAAGACTTGGAAGATTTCAAGATCAGGAAAGATCTCCATCGTAAAAAGTTGATGGAGGAGACGGAGACGGAGGAGGGGAAAGGGGTAGAAAAGTGAAAAAGGAGGAGAATTATTGCCCCCCTTCTTGCTTCACCTTAAGTGCGAAGGAGATCGATCAATTCATCAAGTGCCTTATGGGAATCAAAGTCAGTTCTGGTTACTATGGGAAGAAAAGCAGATTTCTAGACCCCAAGAAGAAAAGGTTCAGCGGGATGAAGTCTCATGATTGTCACGTGATGATGACACAGATACTCCCGGTTGCCATTAGAGGGATAATGGAGAAGCACGTCCATGACACGCTTACTGGTCTCTGCAACTTCTTCGATGTTATATCTCGAAAGTCCATAAGTGTGAAGCAGCTCCGAAGGCTACAGGAAGAGATCGTTGTCATACTATGTGAGCTTGAGATGTACTCCCCGCCCGCGTTCTTTGACGTCATGGTGCATCTTTGTGTCCACATCTCGTGGATGACATGATCGACCTCGGGCCGACATTCCTTCACAGCATGATGCCGTTCGAGAGGATGAATGGGGTCATCAAAGGATTCGTTCGTAACATCTCGCGTCCCGAAGGGAGCATCGTCCAGGGGTATCTGACACATGAGTGCGTCTCCTCTTGCGGGAATTATATAAGCATCGGAGACCCTGTTGTTGGTTTGCCTGTCAAGAAGCACGATGGGAACCTCGAAGGAGATGGTCACAACAACGGCCGGAGGGAATTGCATGTAGACTACTCGGATCGACGGAACGACTTTGACAGGGCTAACTTAGTAGTGCTACAACACCTAGATGTGGTAGATGATTATGTGGCACAGCACAAAGAAATCATCGCAAAGAAGTACCGTGACAAGGGGATGCTCAAGACGGACGACGAAGTTACTATAGAGCACAACGCCACTTTCTTGCGTTGGTTTAAACAACAAGTTCTTGAAAATCCCCCGGAAGAGGGTAGTTTGGACGGATTGCATATACACGCCTTAGCACACGGCCCCGCGCCCAAGCTCGCGACCTATCATTCCTATGATATCAATGGGTACACATTCTACATGGAGGCCAAAGACATGGACAGTGATTACCAGAACTCCGGGGTGACAATTCAATGCGTGACCGACGCCAACGGCACAACTGAAAGATTCTACGAAAGGGTCGAAGAGATCTGGGAGCTTGACTATGCTGGAATGCACGATGCGATGATGTTCCGTGTAAGATGGGCCAAGGACGTCGTAAGAGAAAACAAGTATTTCACCACCATGTCTATACTAGACGCGAAGAGCACTCCCATGAACGTTAACGTTATCACCAAAAATGAGGGGCTCCCAGGCCAATCCCAGCCGTGTTGTCGTGAGGAGATCCAAAAGGAGCATCGTCGGAATGGATGGAGTAGCCAACAAGGAAGTTACGACCAATACGGCAATCCGATGAGGGAAGATGACGATGACGATGAAGCATACGTGAAAAGAAGAATCAATACTACATTACCTAAGAAAGATCATAATCCATGGCTCCGGAAAAGTCACAAGGAGGGGCTCAATTACTCGGCAACGAACAAGAAAAGGGAAGAAGCTCAATGTGAAACGTTGTCGACGTAGCTGATTAGAAACCTACATTTATATATATGTATCTATTTTGTGTACGCACTTATGTAACCGTTATCGGTCAACTGATATGTTACCACCACATGCATGGTTCCGGTGATATTCGCGCAGTGGGGGAGAGGGAGAAGCCGTCGTCGGGAGAAAAACAAAAATAACAAAAACAAAAGGGAGAAAGCAGTACAAAAGAAAAAGAAAATTAAATAGAAAAGAAAGGGAAAATAATAAAAGAAAATAAAACTAAAAACTAGAAAAGGAAAATAATAAAAAGAAAAGAATAAAAATTTAGCAGTACCGCTGGATAGAGAACCAGCGCTATAGCTAATATAGCTATAGCGCTGGGTTCTAAAAAAGCGCTACTACTATGTGCCATTAGCAGTAGCGCTGCTTTACAACACAGCGCTATAGCTAACTTAGCTATAGCGCTGGTTCACAATCCAGCGCTACTACTATTTTGAGTTAACCCACGAGGGCTCAAATTTTGCCAACCGCCAAGGCCCAATTCCCCCCTCCCCACCCTCTTCCCCCACTCTATCGCTGCCGCCGTCGCCCTGCCCACCCTCGTGCCGTCCGTCGCCTTGCTCGCCCTCGACCGCTGTCCGTTGCCCTGCTCGACCTCGTCGCCGGCCGTCTCCCGAGACCGCGCCCTCGACCTCACCGGCGTCTCCCCTACTCGCCCTCGACCACAACGCCGCCCCCGTCTCTCCCCTGCCCGCGCGCCCTCGACCTCGCCGCCGCCACCGTCCGCCGCCCTCCACCGCCGCCGCCCGAGCCAGAGCTCCCTCGCCGTAAGCCTCTCCTCTCCCCTGTCCTCCTCTCCCTCTCCCCTCCCCTGCCCTCCTCTCTCTATGTTTAGGGCTTTTAGGGAAAGTTAGAAAATTTAGCAATTTTTTTAGCAAAGTTAGCAAATTTAGCAAAGCTATCTACTTTTCTTAGCAAATTAGGGCAGTAGCTGATTAGCAAATAGGTATAAAAAACAGTAGCAATTTTTTTGTAAAAACAGTAGCAGAATTTGGAAAAACAGTAGCAATTTATAAAAAAACAGTAGCAAAAAATTAGGTATAAAAACAGTAGCAAAGTTAGCAAAATTTTGAGCAAGTTAGCAAAATTTGTAGATATATATATATATATATATATATATATATATATATATATATATAGAGAGAGAGAGAGAGAGAGAGAGAGAGAGAGAGCTAGTTTGTAGCTACTTTTGTCATTTTTGTGCATTTAAGTACAAGCATGCTTTTGCCTGAATGATATATGTTTGTTTAGCAATGTTGGTTGAATGTCAAAAATTATCCGAGTGGCCTATGTTTTGCCGGAATGTTGATTCATTTCCGTTCCGGCAAATTTTAGGTGCTCCATATGTCCACTTTTTAGCAAAGGTCATGCCGAAAATTTCCGTGATTTTCGGCATAACTTGTGCTAGAAACTAGGACATATGGAGTACCCGAGATTTGCCGAAAGGGGAATGAATCAACATTCCGACCAAACATAGGCCCCTTTTTCCTCTTCATTATATCTTTTATTTACAATTGTTGATCAACAGGAAACATGTCTACCGACGCCGAAGTCGTGGGTGGTTCTGCTCGCCTCGAAGACCCCATCGAGGCAGCAAATCACTATTTCGATTACTTGGACGAACACCAGATGGGGTTGCATGGTGGCGGCAGTGGCACCAACCCCGACACCGACGCCGACACCGGCACTAGCGCTGACACCGGGACCGACACCACCCTCGAGACCGAAAACGATGCGGTCGTAGCCGGTAAAGCAACGAAGAAGAAGAGGACACGAAGACGAAACGAGCTCGGCATCGGACAAATTGTGGTCACGGAGATGCACCTCAAGAAGTTAGAGCCAACGGCGCCGGAGGAAGCGCGCTCGTGTTGGGGCAATCAACTTGGATGCATCCTCAGGGAAACCGCCAACATCAACGATGAGAGGTTGATGCAGATACCACATATGGAGAACATGCTCCTAAAGAAGTTGCACAATAGGTTCTTGTTCCCCGGTCGGAATGAAGAAAAATATAAAGATCCGTGGGAAGACATCGCCATGACAAAGATAAACGACAAGGCGATGGTGACGTTCACCAATGACTTGTCCTCCTGGAAAGTTCGGGTGAAAAAAGGATTGTGAAGAATAAACCGTGGTCCAAGATTCATGTTGATAATCCGTCAATAACGGAAGGAGAATTGTGGTAAAGAAAGTGCCAAGGCAAAGCCGGAGAAAATGAAGGCGCTCCAGGCTAGGAACACGCCTCCCCACCGCCTCGGAAGCCGTGGTTACACGTGAAGAGGCACATATGGGCCAAGGAGGATGCCGAACGTGAAAGTCACGGAATCCCAGACCCCTTGGCGGAGTTCACCGACCCGCTGGAGCATGACTGGATCAGGGCCCGGTACAAGTGGGACAAAGTCAAAAAGATCTTTTACACGGACCCGAACACGAGGGAGTTCATGAGACTTCTAGTAATTGTTATATTACCACATTATCATATTAGCTTCCAATCAATTCGACTGCAATTTTTGTCACATTAGTAAACCATCCACGTTCCTTTTGCAGAAAGAGCGGCACCAAAAGGCAGCCGAAAGCGACGAGTCGTCACAGTCGTCGGCGAGGCCCAAGTGGGACACCCCATTCAACCGGGCCTTGAACATACTGAAAGAGGTCCCGGTGCACAAGCCGCCGTCCTATGGACGTGTGCACGGCGTCGGAGATGGCGCCTCGTGGAAGACGTGCTACCACGAGGAGCCAGAGGAAAGAAGGGAGAGACGGTCGGTCGTCACTCAGCAGAGCATCGACGAGAAGGTCGCGATTGTGGTCAATAAGACCAAAGCTGAGACCAAAGAATAGTTGCTCAGGGCCGTCAATGCAGCGGTCACTGACGCATTGGTCAGCTTGCTTCCGGCACTTTTCGATTTCATGAAGAACAATCCAAATGCATGGCCAGAGGACTTTCCCCTTCCCATCTTTGTCGGGAGCAATTCTGCGAACACCACAACACCAGCACCTGCTCAAGCAATCGCAAAAGGTCCCGCTCCTGTTCATAGCAGCCCGACCTTCGTCTCTTGCATGCTCGGTGGGCCTTCATCGCTGGCTGAGCTCGATGCCCTCACGGTAATTAAGGGTCATACCCTTTTCACCAGCATGTCTATAGTCTTCCGTTTCAGTTGCCTTTCGGATGTTTGACATCGCAGACATGTCTCCTTTGTAGGCCGACGACACCCCGTGCACCCTACTCTACGACATCAAGGGCCAGAAGGTGGCCATGGGAAAGGCAACGATCGTGAAGCCGAAGGACCGCATGTTCCACAACCGAGAGATGCCCGATGGCGTCTTCAAGGTTAACGTGGCCAGTGTCTTAGCGGGCTTCGAGGATTTGCCTGCTCCGGTACCAGTCGATGACGACGAGACCCCTAAGATGATTGGCACATGCAAGAGCTGGTTCTTGCCTTGGCCGAAGTCTCTTCTTCGTCTCGAGGCGCCCAGTATCACGCCAACGCCACCTTCTCAAGAAGTTATGAACACCACCCCACCTACCACATTACCTGCACCTGTCATGGCGAGTGATAGCGGACGACGCGAGGGAGAGCCTCCATTAGTGCCAAATGATGTAGCCCCCGCTGTTAAGGAAGCAAATGTTGACGATGACATGGAGGATGATGATGATGACCCAGACAAGTATTTCAATACCGCCTATGATGATGGAGGATTGATGGCTCAGGACGGCGAAGACTCAGGCTATGAGCGTGGAGATGATGACTTGATGCTGCCTGATTTGCTGGAGACGAAATGTCTTAAGGCGGAATGCAAAAAGTCTCTCTTCAAGCGATCCTCGCAGGAGACGCCTCCAGATGCCGCCTGTACCCAGCAACCCCCCGAGGCCCGTCCACTGATTAGCCCGACGACACTGGGGGTGGTGGTTAGGGAAGTTATGGTGGGCTCACTACCGCCGCCCACCAAGAAGCAAAGGAGGAGACCGGACAAGAAAGGCCCTAAAGGCGCCAGAGCTGCTTCAAGCAGCGAGCCGCCTCTGAAACCCCGGGTTTTAGACAGAATACCTGTCCAAGGTGCGAAGCGCTTCCATGTCGCCGGCGAGCCGATCCTACCTGCCAAAGTGCTATAGCACCTAGTGAACAATGATCTAAGGAGACTGCATGAAGATGTCCTGGCCAGAGAGAAAAGCGTTCCGGTCGTGGAAAAACCAGGATACCCGCTTTACGCGGCTCAGGTGTCGGGTGGGAAGTTGTACGTCGAGAGATGGCCCGCGAATAAGTTCAACCTGCGATTTGACTACATCTACGACATGTTCCACATGACCAAGCTGGATTTCCTGTTCATCCGCATGTATGCGCCGTATCTGAACTACTTCATCAGGGTTGAGAACATAAAATATATCAGCATCGTGGACCCGTTCTATATGCACGAGAGCTTCTTGGCAGTTTGCAAAGAGCACCATGACTATGCGGGCAAGTACCTCGGCGACTTCATGATCGCTAATAAGGACAAGGAAGCGATTCTCGTGCCTTATCATCCCACGTAAGTCATCCGCACATATCCTTTCGTAAGTGTTAATCATTCCTTTGCAAGCATGGAGGCTAATTTGAGGTGTACTTAACTTGGGCAGCTGGGGGGGGCGTCCTCATCGTTCTATACCCGGAATACTCCCATGCTATGTACTTGGACTCATCGAAGAACCTCAAGGAAAAAGGATTACAAGCACATAAAGAGTGTTCTCGATAGTGCCCTGTTAACCTTCAGCCTGTCTGGTGGATATATCAAGGTGAAAAAGTACAGGAATCGCGGGCTGGCTTTCGGTCATAAGACCGACTTCTGCTTCATCCAGCAACCACACACCAGTATGGCTGATGGATTCTACCTCATGCATCACCTGCTCGAGTATAGAAGGGATAATCAACGCCTTCGCATGTCACCTACTACCAATGATGCCGAGATTGTCAGTTGGGCCACAAGCATAGGAAAGACACCGGATCATCGAATCAGAGCTGAGTTTTATCACATACAGTGTGAACTTGCCCAAGTGATCATGAAGCAGGTCCTCGAACCAACAGGGATGTTCTACCATGGGCCAATCACGCGGGAAGATGTCCGAGCACTGCTACTCGCTCAACGTCTGGACCTGAAGCCTTTCAAGAAGCTCGGGTGCTTCCTCCCTGACTATGAAGATTGGACCGCCGACATGGAGGACTGATTGTTGATGACAATGTGTCACTATTGTCTTTTTCTATGGCAAAACTTTGAATTTATGCACGGCGAAACTATGTGATGTAACTAAACCATGGTCCTAAACTAGCGTAGATTGCTCTAGTTAATTAGTTTGGGTATGAGGAACTTCGTCATTGATGTTTACTATTGGTTGCTTGTATTTTGCTAATTATGCCTCTTTGTTTTCTTAAGTACATTATGTTGCATATTATCGTTCAATTCATCAACTCATGATGCAGGTACATAGATCAGAGATGGCAAAGGGCTACTACGCCGTGTACGTTGGGAGGGTTCCAGGAGTCTACGACCACTGGCCAGCCGCTCAGGCCTAGGTGCACAGGTACCCAAGTGCTAGCCACAGTGGGTTCGACAGCAGAGTCGAAGCGGAAATTAGTTACTTGATGTGGACACTCCAGCATGAGCAGGGGCGGGACCGCCGATACTACATAGTCGCGCTCTTGCTCATGTTGATCGCTCTTCTCTTCTACATCATGGTTTAGATAGAGATGATGACTTGTGTTTGTGCCATGACCATGCAGTTGCACTTATTCGAGACATGACATGATCGCACTTGTGTATCGCTATTTTTCGAGATGTGATGATATTTGTGTTGAATGATGATGATGATGATGGTATGACGAGACTATTGTATGTCTATGATATGATGAGAACTCTGTGATATTATGAAACTATTGTATAGAGCATGTATAAATACAGCACAGATACGTAGGGGGGTGCGAATCGACGAAAGTGGGAACATTAGCAGTAGCGCTGGAAAGCACCTAGTAGTAGCGCTGGCTTAGCAGTAGTGCTTCCTGTGAACAAGCATTACAGATAGATATCAGTAGCGCTGGTCCGGGAAGCGCTACTGCTAACAATACTTACCAGTAGCGCTGCCCATAACAGCGCTACTGCTACAACTTAGCTGTAGCGCGGTAGCAGTAGCACTGGATCCAGCGCTACTGCTATGCACATTTCAAGCGCTACTACTAGGGTTTTCCCTAGTAGTGCGGCGGCGGCTACGACGGAGCTGGCAGAGGCGTCTCGCGCGGGGATGATGAATCCACCCGGCGGCCATGCCCCGCAAGCTGCCTGGAGCCAGGAGAGCGTCGGGTCACCGGCCAGCTTCTCGCCTGCGCCACAGCCCTGGGGGTGCGCACCCTCACCTGGCTATGCTGACGGCAACACGCACGGAGGATTCAACCCCAACATCACCTTTCCGCATGGCCAGTGCGCCTCACCCTCCGGTCTAAAGCCCGACTAGCGCACTCCCTCACTCGCGTTCGCCGGCGTTCAGTACCCCCCGTACACCTACTTGCCGCCGGCTTACGCCGCCTCCCCGACGCCCCCTCTGCGCCGTGGCGCCCTGCACTTCTCGCAAGCCTCGTCGTCGCATTTCGGCAACCCCTACGCGACAGAAGCCGACATGGACGAGATCATCACGAGCGGCTCGGCCGCCGCCTCCTCCTCCCCCGGGTTCTAGGCGCAAGGCGATATAATGGACCTCTAATCGGGAGCATAATCGACATTCGCATCGGGAGATAGAATGGCAGCCGTTGCGTGCTAAAATCCTAGCTTGTCCCCATATTGTCCCCGTCCCGGACTCATCCTCTATCTTCCTCCTGCCACCACCCCGCCTCCTCTCCTCCTGCCGCTCACCCTCCCCGCTCCACCTCCTTTATCTTACTCGTGTCACCACCCTCGTGCCCTCCCTCCCGCCACTCACCCTCCCCATCCCATATTCTCTATCCTCCTCGTGCCGCCAACCACGCCTTCTCCCCACCCGCCGCTCACCCTCCCCACCCCACCTCTACTCCTCTCTGTCATTGAGGTCATGTAGCCACTGCGCTCCTCTTCCTTCTGAGATACCTCTTTATCCTCACTCCGCCCTGATCCCGACCTGACAAGCTAGGGCACCTATCTTCACCGCCACTCTCCATCTAGGATGTCGTAGTCCCCTTGTAGTTGTCCTCGTCTCCGTCTTCGCACTCTATTGTTGGATGCCACCCATTCCAGCTTTCACTCGCCGCCTCTCATCAATTCAGTAACCCGCCTTCCCTCGCCGTCATTTGTTAACTGAGCCATTCCAGATACCAAGGGTACAATTTGCCTATGATAGACACGGGGCAAGGTTGCCTGGTGGGGCGCGTGGGAGGCCGACATTGGTTGCAGGTGGCCTCACCAGAGGAGCTCTAATTTGTCAACTACCACCAACTATAACTAGAACTAGAAGAACTAGACGAGGCATCAAAACAGGTAAGATCAAAGAGCAAAATCCTAATGTGTATATAGGTTAAAGGGGGAGGGAGAGGCAGCAACCAAGGAGGGAAAGCATCCTTGGGACGCCGGCCAAAGGGGGGATGAGTTGGACTCCTCCCCTAGTATGATTCGGCCCCCTTCCTTACGGAAGGGAGGCGCCTTTTTAGGCCCGTTGATATAAAATTAAATATAAAATTGTTCTAAATACTTTCAGACCATTATATATATATATATATAAACATCTCCAAAAATATTTTCCACCTATATATTATTTATAGGTAATCCCCGGTATTACCCGATACTCTCCGAAACCCTTCTAGTGACCCCGAAACGCTTCCGGATCCTCTCGGAACTCTTATGAATATTAATGAAACAATTTCACAAATATATTCTCATCACTCCGGTCCTACTAATACTCAGCAGATCGCGAGTTCCTTAAGCTTGTTACCATAGGTTCGGTAACTCACAGACATGAACGAAACCGTTCATTCAATAATAGACAGCAGAACCATGGACGTCCATATCAGTCCCTGCGAGCGCACAAATGATATTCGAGTGAACCTGTGGTTAGCTTGTGATGTTCCCTTTGCTTCATGATACTTTACAAAATCCGGGATGCATCGGTATCCTCCTGAGTGATCACATGCTCACTATACCGAAATCCTCGTTACCGGTGGTTGACTTCGACGGTGAGATGGAAAATATGGACAATGACTTGATGCAGAAGGATGGTGGTGGAGCGGCAGCGGTCACACATCACATGTAGCTGCTGAGATCATGGAAAAGTGGTAGCGAGAACACATGATTGATTTGATGGTGATGCTTCTTGAGCACCCGATCTCGAGCTTCGGGGTGAAAGCCTAGGTGACCCGAGTTTGTTATGGCTGGCAATGGCGATGTTTTTATGTCGTGACCTTTTTGAAGGCATTGCTTGGATATGTTCGGACTGTTTCTTCAAGGTGAAAACCTAGATTCTGACCTTCAGTGGTTGGACCCGGTGACGGCGGTGATTGAGCATTGCTCCCTTCCTGAACTGTTGTTGTTGAAGAATCTTGTCGTACCTGTGGTGTCTTGAGATTGTTGGTGCGGATATGGTCATTGATGTAGTTTGCGTATTGTGGATCTGCTCGCTCTATTGTTTTTCAAAGCCTAAATCGTGTGGTGCCATAGTTGTTTTTGTGAATTGAATAGAATAATTAACATTTGTGGTTTGATACCTAGGAAACAATAGGTATAGGCTTGCTGATAAATGTTGCCAGCATGGGTGGATGTGTTGAGTTTCACTTCTATGGGGCATATTTGTTAGAGAATTACGCTTAATTTGAATAGCAGGAATTATCCATTCATAACACATAGTTTTGCTACAATGGAAGAAGAATCAAGCTTTCAGTAATTGTCAGGTTTCGGTGCGAGTTCTTCATAATCCTACTTGAAGCTTGACAAGTACTCATGAGGTTTTCTCTTCCTCCATCATGCAAAACCCCTGTCTAGCAGGAATACAATTTTTTTTCTTAAAAATTAATTTCCCTATGATATTTCGTCTTCTTGAATAATACGCTATTGTGTGATTAATGTAATGTGTTTTATGCATGTATATGAATGTGTATGTAATGTGTGGGAAATAACAATTTTTGCTATGTGCTAATTATAAGATATGAGATTGCAAGATTTTTGGGAGGGCGTCTCTGTGGCAGACACGCAACATACCATTCTATGTAAGATAGCCACCGGAGACAGGGGCCTAGGGAGGAGATGTTCCCTTTAATGAACAGTGTTCCAGTGACTCGGTGTGGCCTCCTGGCTATTGTATAAGATATTAGAGAAGGGATTCAATGACCTCGTGGTGTGTATCTAGATGGCGGCGACCCTAGATAAGAAGTTGCAGATGTTGTTAATTCTGAGTCCAATCACCATACCCACGTTGGGTTAGGTAGTTATATGGGTCTTCTAGAGGTCGGATCTCTGATTCTCATGCAGGTCGAGTGTTGTTCACTGTTATTTTGGTCCACACGTTTGACTTGCATGAAATGTGATGCATGTAATACAATTTTGATATGTGGATGCATGTTTGAATATTGATATAAAAAATGTTATATGTGTGCAAAGCAACGTAATTATCGAGTGAAAACTGCTTCCATGGCAAAAAAAAAAACGCTTCAACTGTACCGCCATTTTTGTTTCATGGGTGATCTTACCAATGGCGAGTCCACGGGACCGCTCGCCACAGGACAGACACTACACAAATGGTGGGTAACAAATTCTTCCCACCACTGGAAAGATATATATTAGTGGCCGGTGATGACAGCTGCCCGTCACTCATAGAAATATGACCATAGTGGTGGCGGGGAACCATCACACCACTAGTAACATGTTACATATAGCGGGAAAACAGTGGAGGGTGCCCTGCCCACAACTAATAGGCCTTTTGCACCCGCCCCTGGTAGCCAGTACTGCGAGTAATATAGCGTCGGATAGAACACGGTGAACACTCCAAGGTTCAACCTAGACAAACACATGAAATCACTCCATTTGTAACAAATATTGCACCCGCCGTAGGATAGAGCTACCATGCTTAAGAAGTTTTGACAGTACTAAGTCGAGACCCCATTGCATGATAGAAATTCCACGCAAATATAGTTTGGGGGTTTTTGAAAAGGAGAGACGATCCTTTAGGGGATTTAATCTCCATTTGATCAAATTGCCCATAACCTGGTCACTACTAATGGATCATTTCACTGTCACTACAAGAAGCTTTTTTAACCCGACTCATCATTAGTGACTTGTCCAGGATCACGTGACACTAATGAGAATTATCATTGAGCGCCAATTTTGGAGGCACCCGTGACCGGGTGACGAGGGCTCGGCTGAAGGGTTATCACCAACCGTCCTAATACAGACCGGTTGGTGATGATGCGTTCAAACCATCTTTTGATGTGAATTGGCCATTATCAGTCACCAATCTATGTTACCGTCTGTGCGTGTGGTTTATTCAAAGATGATCCTTTGATTTACCATCAGTCTGTGTTCTTGTGTACGTGAGTCTTTATAATCCCTGTGAATCCTCATCCCCATTCTAAACCCTCACATTGCTGCCATTGTGCCCCTCTACGTTTAGTTTTCACTATCTTCGACCGTGTGCCGTCGTTCCTCCCCCCCCCCCCCCCCCCCCCCCTGTTGGCCTCCCCATTTCAACTAGCCTCCATCCCTCCGCTTATCAATGGCAATGGAGTCCTCTCTGACAACCGCGGCCGCACTTACCTGGAATGGCAACTGCAACATCCTCTCGAGCGGTGTTCTCTCGCCATCTGCCACACGGACCATTGCACAATTAACTTCGCCTAGGTCCGGCGTTCATTGTCAAACAATTCATGCTGTCATGGAATGCTAGGTTTCCAGTGCCATTGTGCGTGGTCATAGACCCGACTGTTCTAGTGGTAGTCGTGTCTGGGTTGTTCTTTCCGGCAGCCCAGTCTCCCGCGCCTCTATGCATGACCGTAGATCTGAAATGTACTGCCTTGTTCTTTGGCCGCGGTGATGGCCATGCTGATGAGCCCCATTCCTTTTAATAACATTTGAATTAAGCTATACTAGTCATCAACCCGTGCTTCTGCATGAGCTAGCAAGTTTAAAAAAAATTATATATCGAAAGTTTCGATAAATATTGTTTTCTTTGAATCTCGTTGAAACAGAAATATAACATATTTATATATCTATTTGCTACTTATTTTTTATAGCGTATACCATATTATATTTTCGTACATCCCATTGTGAATATACTAAGAATATAGTGGGTTATTTTGTGGTGTTGAATTTTTTGTACTAAGCATTGTGCCACAACAAAAAGCGGTGACACAATTATATGTATTTAACGGTCCTAACTCTAGTAATTACTAAATACATATGAATATGTTTGCTATTTAATAGATATACATATAACATCTATGATTTTGCTCTCTATGGGTAATTACTGCGCAGTTACTCCTTGCATCTACTTGTTATGTATGATTATATTCCACAAAAACATAGGTGACGTACAACCATTCTCGGAGGACTTAGCTTATGCCTTCACTCTCAGCCGTCTCTACAAGTGCTCCCTCCCTCTCTTGCTCTCTATCAAGCATGTGTGTGTGCGTGTGTTTGTCACACGCATGTGCACACACATATAAACCTATCTAACTAATCGCTACCCACACTAGTGAAACGGTCATCACTTGAACATGCCGATGAGCTACATGCCTCGTTACGGGCAACGGTTCAGTTCAATCTTGTCCTTGGACTGTAACGTTCTAGAGGGAAGCCTCATATATATTTCTAAAATTTCAATTTTATAATTTGGAAGTTTGCTTTACTATTCTTAAGCTGGCCCATATTTTTCTCAAAGCCATACGAGTGGTTTCTACATTTTTGGAAATTGATTAATTTTACATCCCAACAGAGCCGTTGAGAAAATTAACGACAATGTTTTCCTTTGGGTACTACTAATTTATAATTTTAATTAATTAAGCGTTCGTGCATTGTTGTGCGGTTATTCCTTAAATATCTAAAATGTGAAACTTGTAGTGCACTTTTAGTGACTTTTTTAAATACATTATTTTAGCGTCTTTCCTTTGGCTACTACTAAATTTCATATTTCTAATTAATTAAGCGTTCTCGCGTAGTTTTTGATTATTCTTTTAATATCTTAAAGATGAAACTTAAATTGCATGCCCTCCCTTGCGAAATCAGCGGACCTCCATTAGTTATTGTTTGATTCTTTAATACATTATTTTAGAAAAATTTCTATGCCTTTTCTAAAAATATTTTCAGAAACACTATGTGAATCACATGCAAATTTGGGAGTATATATGTAAGTTTGATTTATAAACATGATTGTCATAGTATACACATATATGCGTTCTGGTAGTGTGTTCTGTGATTTTTGGTTGAGAAAATTAGTTCACATATCTAGATGTACGTCCAACACACTTAGGCATATATTTGACATAGCTGTGTCACACATGGATGTGTAGTACGTTGACAGAAAAAAAAAACTGTATTTTTCTAGGTGATCTTACTTTCCATGTTAGCTAGTGTGACACGCATGGACCCTTGGGCCGATCCAATCTCCATTGTAACACTAGTTGAGTGCCCGTGCGTTGCCACGGGCCGCCAACGCTGATCCAACCTTGCTAGTCATCTCACTGTTATCGACGAAACCACAATAAGCCCTCTTGTGGCCCTAACAACCCCTCCTGCTTAAAGCACTCATCCCACAAAATAGTATGATACCTTCTTCCCTATACAATGTATAGCTAAACCAAATAAATGCGACTCAAACTTGCATTCCAGATATACCTATTTATCATCATGGCTTAAAAAAAAAGTATCCCCATGTTCTTACTCAAATTTCATATAGCTTGAGGGATATTGGTCACCAAGAGAAAAATGTGCTCATTGTACCACAAAACAATAAATTTAGGCGTAGAGATCTTGAGTTATAGGCATAGTTATAAAAATGTCTTGTACTCCACAAGGATGTGTCCTGCAGAAGAACAAAAATCAAGAAGTTATGTGTTGTATGGTGATTATTACTACATTGCGACAAAAATATCAAATCACCAAACCACTATACATAGTGAACTTTCGGAAGCTTGACATATTAGAATTAAATCAAATTATATCAACTATAATAATGCAATAGATATATTTGCCCTGATGCTTCCTTGGTAGTCTTGCTCAAAGACAAATTTCTCTCTATAATCTACCAACATAGCCTGATAGACAAGCAAGAAGCAAGTGAGAAAACATTAAAAAAAGAGAACACATTATCCCCATCAAAGGAAGCATCATTGCATCTGCATAACCAAATAAGCAACCTATCAAGCAGGCACATTTGATATGTCCATCTTCAATCTATGTTTTCTTCCAACTAAATAGCTGCTATGACAAACTCATATTTCTTGGCATTTTCTGAGCAGCACATATATCCTTCATGGTCATTTTGATATACGTGATGTGTATATAATAAGACAAATGCTTAGTCCCTACTCTGTACTTAGTAGCAGTGCAGATTACTGCCACCCATTGTTGACACCAAACGAACTGTAAAATCATTTGATGGAAACCTCACTGCCTCGAGGCTTGCAGAATCACTGGAGGAACTCCACCTATTGAGTAAGAAAAAGACATAAATAAACGTACAAAAAATTGCTTACTGTGAAAATTTACTATTGTTCATGAGAAAGGGTGAAAAGCAACATCATACAGAAGCTTGGTCAACGAAAATTTGATCCTACTCACAACAAGGAAAAATAACTTCTGATTCATCCCTGTTCTTCAGAACCCTCCCCATGCTGCCGCTCCCACCCCGCCATGCGACATCATCATCATCGCGCAAAGGCTCTTCACCAGCCTCTACAACAACACCCCATGGCAATGGCCATCGGCGTGCTTGTGCTCCTTGCACTGCTTGCCGTGCCCGCCTTCCTTGCTACACACCATGCCACCATGGTGGCTGATAGCGGCGCATGAGTGTGTGTTGTGGGAGATTGTGAGGAATAGGTTGTCCTTTAACTTAGGAATAGGGGGTTGGGAAAGCAGAGATGTGCATACGTGTGGACGTTTTTTGCGCCTGTCGGTTTTCTACCACGAGTTTTTTGGGTGCATCAACATTGACATAACTATCGAGCTTTCTTGAATGTTTTCTCTCTAGCCTTTGAGAGAAAAAGTACGGTTAGGAAAAGCTAGTACGAGCCTTGAAATCACACATCAATTCCTAACTAAGGCATGAAAAGCTAACCATTAAATCCTATGGTACATGCAACTCATTATTTATTGATTGTAAAGATGGTCCTCCGGTCATTCTTACAGTTGTGCATTATAAAAAATGATCTCACATAGATGGAACTTGCCTTGAACAGTAGCCAAGTTTATAAGTTGGGTAGATACCAAAACCAAAATATTGAAGCCAGGCACACCAGAAAAGATGCACTTTCATTCCCAAGCTGGTCGATGATAGTAAAATTGAACATTGGTTGTTACACTAATGATACTATCAATGTAGAACACATGTTCAATATCTTAAATGACGAGGAGGGCCATTCTTACTTTTGTTTGGCCAGCTTCAGCAATTTCCTCCCAATCTCCCACTTTCTCCTTACTATCCGTCGTATTTCCCCCTCAGTTGACACCTAACAATAACGTGCATGCAAAAAAGAAAGAGCAGAGGGGAGTGGACAGGAACTGAAAGGAGAGGAAGGAGGGAGGGCAGAACATACCTCGCTAGACCTGACAGGGTGGCCAGTGAAGTGCCGGAGCAGTGGAGTCCTGATCCTATCTAATCGGTGTTCATAGCCGAGCCACTATCCACCTCATATGGTGACGACATCACATGCCCTTAAAAAAATTGAAGAAGATCATAGAGAACACAAATCAAAAGTTTCTGTCAGTTGTTGTTGCCTTCGTTACTGTTTTCACTAATGCCTTGAATTCTACACCACAAGGATTTACTCCAACTTCTTCCTGTAACCAGTGGCGGAGCCACCGCCCACCGACCCTGGGCAGTTGCCCGGGCTCGCTGGCTGCACGGTAGTAGCGATCGACAAAATTATAATGGGCCAAACCTGTTTGCTAGCTTGTTTTACGTGGGCAAAAAAATATTTGGGCCTTCTTTTCTCACCGGCTCTTAGGAACTGCCAAGATACATGCTCCTAATGATAATGAGTACGATATTTGGTTTTCGGAGAATATGGACAAAACAATTCTCAATTATGGGCGAGCCATAATTGTTTTTGTGAATTGAATAGAAGAATTATAGTTTGTTGTTTGATACCTTTAAGCAACCGCTGTAGGTCTTGCTAAGAAATGCTGCCAGCATGGGTCGATGTGTTGACTTACAGTTCAGTGGGGCGGATTTGTAAGAGAATTACATTTAATTTGAAGAGGAGGAATTATCCATTCATAACACATAGCAGTTTTGCTATGATGGAAGAAAAATCAAACTTTCAGTAATTGTCAGGTTTTAGTCTGAGTTCTTTGAAATCCTACTTGAATCGTGGCAAGCACTCATTTGGCTTTCTCTTCTTCCATCGTACCAAAACCCGTGTTTGGCAGGAATGCAAAAGGTTTTTCTTTCAAATTAATTTACCTATGATACTTTGTCTTTCTGGAATAATACACTATTGTGTGATTAAGGTAATGTGTTCTATGCTTGTATATGAATATATATGTGTATTTGTGTGACATATCAATTTTATCAATGTGCTAATTATGACATGTGAGATTGCGAGATTTGTGGGAGGGGGTCTGTGTCACGGACACACAACGTACCATTCTATGTAAGATAGCCACTAGAGAGAGCGACCCAGGGTGGAGATGTTCCCTTGAATCAACAGTGTTCCAGTTACTCGGCGTGTCCTCCTGGCGATTGTGCAAAATATTAGAGAAGTGATTCAAGGACCTCATGTTGTGCATCTAGATGGAGGTGACCCTAGATGAGAGGTTGCAGATGTGGTTATGTCTGATTCCGGCCACCATACCCACATTGGGTGAGGTCACTATAAGGGGAAACCCTAGTAGTAGCGCGGGGTAATGGGCCAGCAGTAGCATGGGGGCCCGTGCTATTGCTATTGCACTAAAGCTAATTGTTAGTAGTAGCGCTGGCCTCATCCCGTGCTACTACTAGTTGTGCTAACAGTAGCGTGGGGTTGCGCCCGCGCTACTGCTAAATAGAAGTGACACCGTGTGTTTCCCCGTGCCTCTACCCTTCGTGTGTATTTCATTTCAACACTTGTGGAAGAAACATGGATTAGATTAAAGTTGATGGCTCCAAGTGACCAAGCTGTATTAGTAGGAAGATATGATGTTGGGACGACACACAAGTGTTGAGTGAAGGCAATGCCTATCAATTCCTTCATAGGTATTGCCTTCAATCAATACTTGTGTGCCATCCCAACATCATATCGTCCTACTAATTTAACTTGGTCACTTGGATCCATCCACTTTAATCTAATCTGTATTTCTTCCACCCAATGATATAAGTTGACTTCCGGTCTGTCGAGTCTCCCTTGAAAAACTCGCATCTCTGGTGGTGTATATGGTCGGCACTCCCTCTCTGACATTGCGACCGTCAGTGATGGTCGCTACTCTCCTCTTTCCTGAGTATATTACACCAAAATGTCTAGCACACGGGAAAGAAGGAGAAGCGACACCCATGACAACGGTTGGGATTCTTCCTCACTGATATGTCGAACGCATATGGTGGACAATTCATCTCCGATATTTTGATCATCGGTGATGGTCGCACCCCCCTTCCCTCATGCATTACCAAGGTCTATCACGAGGTGAAGAGGAGGAAGCGATCCCACGACAACAGTCGGGATTCTTCCTCTCTGATATTTCGATCGTAAATGGTGGTGTATATGGTTCACACCCCCTCACGATATTTCGACCGTCAGTGATGGTCGCATCCCCCTCTTCCCTCTAGCATTACCAAGGTCTATCACGAGGAGAAGTGGAGAAATGGATGCGCCACAACAACAGTCGGGATCCTTCCTTCAAGAACAGACTGAAAGTCACACAAGGAGCCCAGAAAGACTGAAAGTCAACCCTAAGCATAAGTCAATTAACATTACATATATCAAGTAATGACATAAAAAATGGCCTATGTTTTTCCAAAATGTTGTTTAATTCATGTTCCAGCAAATCCTTGGTGCTCGATATGTCCTACTTTCTAGCACATGTCATGCCCAAATTCATGTAAAATTTTGGCACGACCGCTGCTAAAATAGGCAATATCGAGCGCGTGAAATTTGCAGGAACGGAAATGAATCAACATTCTGGCAAAACATAGGCCACTCAGAGGTCCCCTGCAAACAAGAAAACCAAGAAACAAGCTTTGCATTTTCATCATCGACATTCGAAACACTTTGTCATCGACATCAATGACATGGGGACTAGCACTTCTGTTTTAATAGAAAGAAGAAATACATAAAGTCCTCAACATCTGGACACTTTCGTTTGTGCATGTTCATCATCGGCATTCACAACACATCATCATCGACATCAACGACATAGGGATTTGGCTTGTCTCACCTCAAGGTCGAAGGGGGTCGATGATGGAGATGAGGCAGTGGCAAATAATTGATTTCTGCAAAAAAAAGAAATATTATCATGTTGATTTTAGGATAGAAACATTATCATGCACATAGCATAAATGGGCATGTCATGAAAGTTCACATGATGTAGTTCAAAACTCATGTAGAAATTCACTTTTCTACCTACAACATCATCAAAGTGTCCAATACCTTTTTCTACCAACTAAAATTTTAACTAAAGCTATAATAAATTTTAACTCTGTCTAAATTTTTACTTATTTAGTTAACTAGAAACTATCAACTAAACCCTAGAAGCTATCCTAAATGAAAGTTTTATATATAACCGAGAAACTGTTAACTTTGTCTAAAGTTTTAATAATTCAACCATACTAAATCAAAGTGTTATATATCAAATAAACTATCAACTAAATCAAAGTGTCACACATCAACAAAAACTGTTAACTAAATCAAAGTGCCATATATCAACAAGAAATTATCAACTAAACTATACTAAATCAAAATGTAGTACGCAGGAGGGGCGGCGGCTGGAGGAGGGACGATGAGGGAGGAGGGGTGGCGGATGGATGAGACAGGGAGGCGGGGCAACGATTGGAGGAGGGAGGAGGGAGGAGGGAGGTGGAGGAGGAGGAGGGACGCATACGGAGGCCGGGGATGGCAGCAATGCGGTGACGGCGACGATGACGAGAGGAGGAACGGTCGCGATGGTGAGAGAGGGAGCGAGAGAGTGAGGAGAGGGAGAGTGAGGAATGGGTGGCCAAGAGAGGATAAGGGTGGCTTAGCAGCAGAGCGGGGCATGGGCCCATGCTATGGCTAAGTGCAGGATCGTGGGGTCAGCATACCCGCATTGCTACTAAGTAGGGCCCACCCGTTGGACCCGTGTAACCGTTGTTGCTATCAATTTAGGTTTAGCGCAGGTTTTATGCCCGACGCTGCTACCATGGCTAGACCCGGGGGGTACCGTAGGGGACATCTTAGTAGTAGTGTAGGTATGTTGACCCCACACTGTTGCTAAACTTTACCTACAGCACAACGTCTTACCTACTCTACTTATAAATAGCAGTAGTATGACCCATCTACCCTGCTCCACTGTTAGGTGTCTGCCTATAGGATTTTTCCTAGTAGTGGTAGTTAAATGGGTCTTCTAGAGGTTGGATCTCTGATACCGAACCAGGTCGTGCGTTGTTCAGTGTTCTTTCGGTCCGCACGTTTGACTTGCATGAAATGTGATGCATGTAATATAATTTTGAGATATGGATGCATCTTTGAATGTTGATACAATAGTTTATATGTGTGCAAAACAATGTAATTATCAAGTGAAAACTGCTTCCATGGCCTAAAAACGCTTCGACTGTACTCCCATTTTTGTTTCATGGGTGATCTTACAAATGGGGGGTGCCGCGGACCGCTCGCTAATAGATAGGCACTACACAAATGGTCGGTGACGGAAGCTGCCTGCAAGTGATGTGTTCAAACCCCTTTTGCTTTGAATTTGCCTTTATCACTAAACATTCTATTTAACCGTCACTCGGTGTTGTTTATTCACAGATGACCCTTTCATTTACCATCAGTCTGTGTTGACCATCAGTATGTGTTGCTCTTTACGTGGGTCGTCATAATCCATGTGAATCCTCGTCCCCATTCAAAACCATCACATTGTTGTCGTCGTGCCCCTCTACGTTTAGTATTCACTATCTTCTACCGTGTGTCATCGTTCCTCGCCCTGCCGTTGGCCTCCCTTCTTTACCTTGCCTCCCCTTCCTCTTACCAATGGCAACGGTGCCCGCTTCGCACCCCCGCGGCCGCACTATCCCGGTACAGCCGATGTAGCGTCCTCGAGTGGTGCATTCTCTCCCTCCGCCACCTGGACCATCGCACGACATCGTCTAGGTCTGGCTTTTTGTCATACGATCCATACTATGATGGAATGCTAGGATTCCAGTGCCATTGTGTGCAGTCATAGACCCGACTATTCTGGTGGTAACGGTGTCAGGGGTGCTCTTCCCGGCAGCCTAGTCTCGAGCACCTTTCTGCATGACCGTAGATCCGAAATGTACTACCCTGTTCTTTGGACGTGGTGACGGTCATGGTGATGAGACCTATTCATTTTAGTAACATTTCAATTAAGCTATGCAGGTTAAGGATGATTCAGTCATAAATGTGGTATGAGCTTTATAATAATTTTGTTGCTTTGAATGTATTTTTTCTATAAAACACCAACTGCAATTCTGCAATGCATCTACTTTTGTTGCTACAAATGTTACAGGTGCTACATGTGGCAATGTGGATATGAAAATGTTATAAAATATAATATATTAGGCATGCTTCTATGTGTGTAACTATAAATATGTTATGCATCCTTGTAGGTTTCAATTTTATCTTTCGTATTGCCCTCTAATCTTGTCTATAAATATCAAGAACTAATTTTCCTTGTCATCTTATCTGAACAGGTACTACCCACTACTTGTGATATCTAACTTTTTTGATAATAAAGTAATGCACATTTGATCAAGCCTAGTACCCAATGAATGAGTTAATAAAAACCCTGATTGCAGAGAAATATAAGCACATAAATGAGGGATCAATATTTGAGGTGTTCGAGCCTCATTCGACCCAATTAAGTCTAGGGGGACATATTCCCCATTATTGTAGAAACATAGTAAAAGTTGTACCAACAAATAAAAAACACTTTACAAAAGCTTGGCCAAATATTTCTTGTCACTTCCAATTGTGTGTTCCATATTTTATTTCATGGTTTCATCTAACAACCGTTTCTTCGTTACCTTGTCCCATGTTTGATTTCCTTTTTATTAGACCTGGCCATTTTTTGTTTTCACCACCTATTCTTCTTTCTTAATTATGTCTTCCTCAGTTTTCCTCGCTACTTTGGGTGGTCTCCCTCTTGGACGCTTGATTGTTCTGGAGGAGTATGCTTCTTTCCCTTTAGCCTTCATGTTTTCCTTCTTGATTTCTTGGTGCTCATTGGGAAGAACTAAGTCTGCAGACGTGTTGACATCCTCATCTATAACAAATAAAATAGACGTTAGTAGGAAGGAAATATAAATGCGATCCTTAGACTAGCTACATATAATTTTTCGAAGGAATCACAATGATTTTATTATTGTTTTTACCTCTTTTGGCAAAAAGTACAAGCAATGTATATTACAGGCGGAGAGGCAGTATTATAGATATCATAATATGGTCGCTAAAGTTTTAAGTATGCAACCAATATGGTTTTCAAGAGATGACATGAAGACTTTACTACTACTCGAAACTAATTACACAATTGCTTGAAAATATACGTGAATGTCCATGTGCAAAAATGCAAAATTGACTGGAAGATCCATGTTTGATTCAGTTGTAAGTCTCCAATTCGTAAACCTCACATAAAGATAATCTATGTATATCATATATTTATTAAGTTATCTAAGTTAGAGTATCTTGAACGGTTTCCATAACTCAATTAAATTGTGTATAAAGACATTGAGCAACTTGAAAAGCTCGAATTTACATATAGTTTATCTAACTAATGGACATCCTCAGATAGAGCAAGAGAAAACAAATCTAATATCGTGCAAATAGAGGAATAGATATAAGTGTACAACCAAATTTATGTTCCCAGAAGATTATGTAGTAGTATGCATGAGTATTTCTTTTCCTTATTGCACACTTGTGTAGTAACATATTTTCTACTAGCACATGCTATTTCCATTTCTCCTCAATAAGACGAGTAAAGTATGTTTGCTAAATTGACTAGATTGGATGGGAGAACCTAAGGAAAACAATATGTGTGAGACATCCAAGTATAAATAAATATAACAGCAGCGACGGCTGGAGGAACTTAAGAATACCTGAATTTTGCTCATGCATATCTATCTTTTTCACTTTTTTTGATCTTCTAGGTCTCGAAGGACTTGCATTTGTTTTATCATTCATCACATTTTTTGTCAGTCTTTTGCGCAAACTCTCATGCTGCAAAAGGAAACCATTGAATAGAAATACTGAGTACCCATAAATATAATTAATTTATTTATAATAACTTTACAAGTTTAGTAACATTAGTGAAACTCCATTTATTTATAAAGATAACAATTCAAATAGTTGAACATGTTTTTCAACTAATAAGGTATGAAATACACAAGATCATAACTACAAACTACATAAGAAACATGTTGTTCAAAAAATTGTACTATTAAGCCATCACATTATGATGTCTCGTTGGCAAGCTATGTTGGGTCTTATAATAAGTGAGAAACCTCTTCAAAGTTTCCTAAGAAAATTGACACGCTTGTGAAAGAAACCAAACAATGCTCATTCCAAGTACGGTCCAACGTATATCTTGACTGGAGGCATTACATTCTTTGTGCAAAAAATGTGTGTCTCATATACATAAATGTAAGTTTAGTTTAGCACGCACTCAAATAATAAAAAATTACGAAAACCTAAGTCTAGTTATTTCAAGAACAATTTGAATGCTAGTTTGTTGTAACATGACACATGCCCAACATATATACTCAATTTTAAGTGTATAACTTTTAATAGCTATACCACTGCATGTTAGTCCAAGAAAAGTGATGTTCTTAGAATGGAATATAACTTTGATAAGAGGCAACGATGTATGGCAATCACTGGTAATCAAAAAATGTTGAAGTTCTCAGTTACCAGATCAGCAGACTTCTCAAAATTGTACAATTCATGTACACTTGTCCTTTGAATAAATGAACGTTTTGTAATGTTTCCTGTTTGAAGGAAGCGAACTACGGACGTCAATGTCCTGAATGCATAACTGCTAACAGGGTCTGTGTAGTACTGCATAATTAATAGTGATTAGGAGTTTGAAAATATTTAAAAAAAGAACAATGGAGAGTTATTATTTTTAATTTATATTTACCGGGTCTTTCCTTGTTCCTTTCAATGTTTTTCGGTACACCATTTCTTTCACCCATCCATCTGGTAGCCCAGATGGGTTGAACTCCACTTCTGCAAGGATCTACAAAACCAGGAAACATATTAGCTTTGGAAAGTCAAATCTTTGTAGACATAAATAATTACTTATGTAGTGATAGCAAGAAATACACATTATCCCGAGAGCTTGTGTCGCATTTTCCATTTGTATCACATTCCGGGATCTTCATTTCGTTAACATACAGTAGAACGTCTTCTTTAGAAAATGCTCGTATTCCCAGTGCCGGGTACACATAAAACTGCAAAATAGAAATAATATGAAATTAAAGTTATTTCTTGAAATGAGTAAATATATCTTTCATATTTTATATAACTCTTTTTTCTGAGACTAATGAAGGTAGCCAACTCTAATTGTAGCTTGGTTTTTTTTTTTGGATAACTCTAATTGTGATAAAACTTGTTTTACACACGTGTGCGAAGTTACCTTAGAGACGCGCGCGCACACACACACACACACACAGAGAGAGAGAGAGAGAGAGAGAGAGAGAGAGAGAGAGAGTACATCTCAAAGCAAATAAACTAATCTGAGAGATATGTCTTTGAAACATGTTCGTATGTAATCCTTGACAGAACTAGGATTTATCATGAAAACTATAATGGTTGTGAGCATTTAAGAATATTAGGAGTTCCTAAAATTTAATTAAACTAATATAAATTATCATATCAACAGTTGGCCACAATTTTAAAATTATATACATATAAGGCCATTCAACACTTGTGTATGTGTTTGGAGCAGTAATATAAAAGAAATCCATGTGACCGTTAACCGCCAGTGAATTAGTGACTTGGAGCAAAAAATAAGTTCATCCTTATATTAGTATCACCTCTGTTTGTTATACTACATGGACAATAGTTTTCTTATTGACAAAAAAATGTCTAGAAAACTTAATACTGGTAAGAAGATGGACATACAATGTACAATTCCCATATTATTAAGTAATGATGTACATTTTAGTTTATGTCCCATGAGGAAAGCTATGTGAACCTTTTGGTGACCCTCTTTATCACCATGCTTATAGACAATTACACATAAGCATTGTTTGAGGTAGGAAACTACCAAAGAGAAGTCGAGAAATGTAGGTGGTACTTTGTATTCCAATTGAGAAAACTCATGAGAACGAATTGGTAATTATGAAAAATGTTTCATGAATGAATGATTACATTGACACTTTCTAGGATGTCATTCATTGTGAATGGAGTGAGTACTTTGAAGAAAATGGTGAAAAGCTACCTTGTACATCTTGTCCATATTTTCTCCGCCCGCTCTGATCTCAAGCAACCACCCTTTTGGAAGCCATTCATGTGACTTCTGCATATCATGATACAAAGACACATGAATCATGGATATGTTATATTATATATATATATATATATATATATATATATATATATATATATATATATATATATATATATATATATATATATATACAACTTCGTTATACTAAGAAATACATACAGGAAGCATCTTATGATCAACACTATCTTTGGCTTCTAAGTAGTGCTCATCCATCTCAGAGAAAAGGTAGTTCAGGACCTCAGACTTCATCCTGAATTTGGCCCCTGACACTGGAGAAATGAAATACTGGAAATAAACAAAAGAATTAAAAAAAATTAGATATCTGCAATAAACAAAACAATACACGAAAAAATATCTATATTTTTTGTTTAGAGAATGAACATGTGTTAAATAAATTTAATATCATCTATGTCTGCATTTATTTGGTTGTATATAACATACCTTATATAGAGTACCATTGTCGCCACGTTGGACCTCCATGATCCAACCATCTGGGAGCCAGTCTGGTGCCTCCACCACAGCATCTTCCATCTTCCCCTTGACATCCTTCAGTAGTTTCACTTCCTCAACATCCGAGACGGAGCCTTCCATTCCTGGAACTGAAAAAATTAATCTTGCCCTTCCCTTTCAACTCCTCACACCACCATAACCACTATAACAACGTGAATTGGCCCATACACTCCCATGGAAACGATATGCAAGTACACACTCCTAGACTCTACATATATATGTTTTTTTTTCTGAAAACTAACTCATTGTAGACATCCTTATGATGAAGCATGAAGGTATATCCCACCCACAAAGCCACAGGGAGAGGCTGAATTTGATCAACCAAATAAGAAGTTGAAACAAACCACCAAGACATGTGTAGTCTTTTTGTGCGCAACTCCGTGGGAATATCGAAATCTCACTAAATACAAATCTCACTAAATCAAATATACAGCAGGTTAATTAATGCAATAGTGTAGGCCCGGATGATTATTAGTCTAGACAATTCCTGTTGGTTTTCCTGGCAAGTAGCAGCGCTCTACCATTGCGATTGTACTAGCAGCGGCTATTGTCTACAGTTTCGAAAGTCAACCTGGCTGCACTGCATCTGAGCAGGGGCCCGGAGGAGACCCAGGCTGGGCTGTGGCGTGGCAGAGCGCTAGGCAGTGGATGGCGAGGAATGTTCGGCCTCACGTCGCGACCCAGGCTGGGCTTTAGGATCGTTGCCGCCTGGATGTCGCACGCGGTGGTGCGGCCATGATCTGGCAAGCCCAGGCACCAGGGCAGTTGGCCGAGGCATGTGGCGCAATGGACGACGATGAGATGACGGGCATGGCAGTGGGATGACAACGTACGGCGGCGCCATGGCCGACGATGAGATGGCGGCGAGGCAAAGGGCATGTACACGCGACATCAGGCAACGATGGGTGACGGGACTCGACAGGTACAGCCAAGAACTGAATCGAGTTCTTAGACACAACCGATCCAACTGACGGAAGAGCAAAATAACAGCGGAAACTCTAATACAAACTTCACCTCCGCGGCACAGATCAGATCAGCAAAGCAAAAATCTATGGGGAGCCACCTAAGACCTCAGCCGTTACCGATCCACTTCGAAAAAATCAACACAGATCACAAAAACAAACGCCGTTCCCCAGATGGGATCCAGGAATCGCGTGTACCATCCACGCGGACTCAGCGCGGCCAAGGCCAAGATCGGCCTAGCGCAGAGCGGACCAAGTACCCACGCGGGCCGGCCCGAAACAAACGAATTTCCATCGCCAAACCCATTTTCGTTCAAGTAAACGATGATTAGCGAGGATACACGGGAGGATTTGGTGGCAAACAAACCTTGGGTCTGGGTCGGGGGCGCCATCGAATCTCTGACGCCGCCTGCAGTTAGCGAGCGTTGTCGCTTGGACGGGCCGGCCTGCGTTAGCACGTACAGGGGAGGGCGACTGGGTTTGTCGGGCTATTCCACCGGTAAACCACGCGGCGGCTGCGGCGAGGCGACTAAAGGCGGAGGACGACGGGAGGGCGAGACGCGAGGTGGCGGAATTGCCTGGGGCTCTCGGGGAGCGGTATATATATTTGGTGGAAGGGGTTGGTGGGAAAGGGGTCTAGGGTTAAAAATGCCAAAACTCGGTAGGTGGTTGCAATTTTGAAATGGTAAGGGCGGGCCGGGGTTTGTGAATTTGGTCCAACATATATTTTTCTTTTTTGGAGTTGTATTTGGTTCAAAATTTGAAGGTTCCGGTTCCTTAAAAAATAAAGATGCATGGCTATTATATTCAGCTGACTTCCAACTACATGTTGTGAAGAAATGAGAGGTCATGGAAAAATAGGCGATTCAGGAACAAATTATTCGTGTTGTTTTACTCTTGTGATTCAGGGTGGACGATACGAGCAAGCTTTTAGGCCCGCTGGTGGCCTGTTACGGACCGGGCCGTATGGTCCAGGCCCGCTACAGAAATTGTTCGGTCCGGGCCGCAAAAATCAGACCGAAAAAACTTCGGTCCGGTCCGGTCTTTAACCGGGCGGACCGAGCGGACCGATGGCCCAAGGCCCAGCAGTAGTCGCTAGGGGCCGATACGACGACGCTCTAGGGCAAAGGCCCCCTCTCCCCCAATTCCCCGATCCCCTTTCCTCCTGGCTGCAAAAGGGAGGGAGCGCTGCCGCCGCCGGCCGCCGTTGCCATCGTCGACCACCACCTTGTCTGCACCTGTACGCGATGAAAGGAGGAGTGGAGGAGCCAAGGAGGGAGTGTCACGTCTGCACGGCTGCACCTGCTCGCGGGTCGTCGACCGTCACCGTCTCCACCTGCCCGTCTTCAACCACCTCCTCGCCTGTTAGCCGCCGTCGAGCACGAAGCTGGAGGACGCGGGGGACGGAGCTGCTGCACGTGCACCTGAAGTCCTGCATGTCCTCGCCGACAGTTTGTACTTGTTCCTTGTCTCTGAATTTTCTTCAGTTGGTAATTGTTCAGTCTCTCTGAACTTTCTTCAGTTGGTATTTGTTCAGTCTTCTTCAGTTCGACACCTTCCTGTGTTGTTTTTCTTGCAAACTTGCTTATTTTTCGTCCATTTGAACCTCTTTTGCAACCTAATGATCTATACGTTCAAATTTGTTATCAAGAGAGTTCTAAAAAGGCTCACAGCTCACTCCCACGCACAAACTGTACTCGGTCCAGTTGGTCCCCTCGGTCCGCACCGAGCTGAGGCGCAGCCGGTCCGGTCCTAGGAACCAGGACCGCATGTAAGCTCGGTCCCGTCCGGTCCGGGCCAGTTTCGGCCGGTCCAAAGGGAGGCTCGGTCAGGGACCGGACCGGCCCGGACCACGTCCACCCTGACTTGGGATGAAGGGTCAGACACTTCCAAGATAGGGTTAGTACTGTCGCGAAGATGTAATGGTCGTTATTTTTGGGCGGTGCTCGGCTATCCATTATGTGGCTAATTAGTTTTGGCGTGAGAAGGAGTTATTCTTGTATGGCCGTTGGCATTGAACTTATGGAAAGATTATTGGTCGTTGAATAATGACGCTTGTGCTCACCGCGTCAAAATGGTTGAAATAGTACGTCATCTTGTATCACGACATCATTGCATCACTCAATTACATACACCGCGCTAATTCACACCCGTGTAACAAAATGGCGCCAAAAGCGATCCAGCTTACTCTGATAGCGGTGTATGCGTCTAGGTCTATGTAGGGCTTGAAAATTTGCAGCGCACCCAATAGGTTGTTAGGTGGTCCCACCGTCCATTAAATCAATATTGATTTCTTTGCACCTAGAATTGCTATAACCTTCTTTCGAAATATAGAATTGCTATAACCTTCTTTTGAAATATAGAATTGCTATAACCTTAATTGGAGATATTCCAAAGATATATGTGAGGATATGCATGGATCTGCAATTAAGGAAATTATTTATTAGTGGGCGCGTACTTGGCAGCCAGCCAAGACACAGCAAGCATTCCATCAAGAGCTACCAAAAAAGTGTCGTGTATACGTGGACCATGTATACTTAATACAATTCCAATTAAGCCGCTGGGTAAGCGATCGGTTTTGCACATACGGCCCTTCTTTGTTGACTGATCAGATAGTGTGGATCAATGCAAAAAAACAAAAAAACATGAGGACAGGGATTACTAGGATAGCCGACATGCGCTACATTCGTATAGGCCGGCTACCGCCAACCGCTAGGCCACATAGAGGAAAGGAGAGGGGTATGAGAGTGATGGGCCCCCATGATTGAGCTAGTGATGGTGAGAGGGACCACTAGTAGAAAAAGAGGCTTCCATACGCCCCCATTAGTCCCCAAAATAATCGAACCGCGACCAAAGGGGTCTTTAGTCGCGGTTCGGGAGGAGACCCGCGACCAACTATCTGGGCCCAGCGCGCTCGGTCGACAGCTGGCGGACGGGAGGGGTTTTAGTCCCGGTTGGCCTGGCCAACCGGGACTAAAGGTCCTCAGGTTGGCCCGAAGGCCTTTAGTCGCGGTTGGCCAGGCCAACCGGGACTAAAGGCCCATCCCTATATAGGACTCAGCTCACTTCACTTAGCCACTTTAAGATTTTCAAATGAATTAGTTTTATTTTTTGAATTTTTTGATATATTATTTGTATTTTTAAGATTTTCAAATGAATTAGTTTTATTTTTCTGAATTTTTTGATATATTATTTGTATTTTTAAGATTTTCAAATGAATTAGTTTTGTTTTTTTGAATTTTTTGATATATTATTTCTATTTTTAAGATTTTAAAATGAATTAGTTTTATTTTTTTGAATTTTTTGATATATTATTTCTATTTTTAAGATTTTAAAATGAATTAGTTTTATTTTTCTGAATTTTTTGATATATTATTTGTATTTTTAAGATTTTAAAATGAAAGTATTTGAAAAAGGACCTTTAGTCGCGGTTCGTGACACGAACCGCGACTAAAGGCTCTTTCCGCGCGGGAACGAAAACGGCGCGAAAAAACCTTTAGTCGCGGTTCGTGACACCAACCGCGACTAAAGGCTTGCCCTATATATTCTCCGCGGCCCTCGTCTTCTCCGCGCTAAGGACCAAACGCATCCAGGACCTCGTCTTCTCCGCGGCGCCGCCCTCGTCTTCTCCGCGCCGCCGCCCTCGTCTTCTCCGCGCCGCCCTCGTCTCCGGTAGGTGCCCGCCGCCGCCTGCCGTCCTCCTCGCGTGCCTAGAAGAAGAGGGGACCGCCGCCGTCGTCTTCTCGCCCGCCTTCTCGCCCGCCGCCGCCTGCCGTCCTCCTCGTCGCCGCGTACTGGATGCGCGCCTTGCCAGCCTCGCGCGCGTGCAGAAACGGCGCCACCGTGCGTGCCCGTGTTGGAAACTAAAAATGTTTGCACTAAATAATTAAATACAGAAAAGGAAACTAAACCTGCGGAGGAGGCCTTTAGTCCCGGTTAGCCACGAGAACCGGGACTAAAGGTCCTCCGCCCCGACGGACTCCTGGCGCCCACGTGGACGGGTCTTTAGTCGCGGTTCGTAAGAGGCGCGACTAAAGGGGGGGCCTTTAGTCGCGCATATTTAGTCCCGGTTGCACAGCCGGGATTAATGGCCTTTGTGAACCGGGACTAAAGGCCTATTTTCTACCAGTGGACGTGTCCAGATGCATTCTTGGAGTTACGAACTTCCTTTATTAGGAACCCTATACGTATTGTTAGTGATATAACCATGATAGTTGGTGCACACCGTGGGGCAAGCATACATCAAATCTGTGGTGTAGATGGTGTATTCATCCTCTTGCTCCGGTTGCATTCGTTTTGGCTCCCACGAGTTTATGGAAGCTGAGTTGGCGTGTCATTCTAAGACCCGTTGAGCGTGTTGCATGGCCAGAGCATAAGAATTTTCATTTCCGTGCTACCTCTGTCATCTTATACTAGTAGGAGTGAGCTCATCAATGGTTGGTCGTGTTGGCACCCCTACGACGTCAGAAGTGCTCCGGCGAGCGACACTTCCGTCATCTAGCTAGCTAGATGGTCGGTATGGTCGATATTGATCATCTTTTCCCACTCCTGGAGTCATGCTCCAGTGGGGAGGAGAGCTATGGGAGTCAGTCTTCCGTGGCGGACGTCTTCATGGCTTGAATGCCATCACCACATATGAGCACTCATGATGGCTTGGAAGTTCACTCATCGACTGCAACCCACAACGCTAAGTGGGCAACTAGGGAGGCCTCGCATAGCTCACCATGGAGGAACTTTGTGCCACAATAGAGCTCCTCCACACGACCATTATGTGCACTACTCGGAGCTGATCTCGCGATGGAGGATGGACGCCATGTAAATCTGCTTGAGCCTTCCCTAACGAGTGCAATTACATAATGATCTGGAGGCCCGGGGGCATGAATTGGCATTGGCTATTCCGCACTTACACCAACCCTCTTAAACTCTCCTTGAGCGTGACATGGACGTGAACAACACCCTCGCGGCTTGTGGTTCGGGCGATTTTTGAATATTTCACACTCCAATCGATAATGTTGGAGTGGCAACCAGATCAACATATTTGATGTGGTGGTTAGAGAACAGGGTGAGAACTGCAGTAACGCATAACAAGGTGATATCCTATTCGTGAGAATGGCTAGCATCCAAGAGCTCTGTGGCTAGTGCAAACCAGAGTATGACACAAACAATCGATTCTTATCACCCTCGTCAGACTGTGGATTTTTGAGCGGACAGCCAGGCCAGGGTTGGTCCTGATCTTTCTTCTCGCTGCTGAGTCTCTCCTCGGCGGCATTATGATCGTTCGCTGCAACGCAAAGATTTTACTCCTCGGAAGTTTGATGATTCACTGTGTTGTCAAGAGGACTCTCCTTGGTGGCATGATGATCCTTCGACACGACATCGAGATGTTACTCCTCGATGGCGTGATGATTCTGCATGTAGTCGAGACAATACTCGTCCAAAGCGCGATATCTCGCGTCACAGCCATGATGGATCTCCCCGGCAACATGTTGATCCGCCACGTCAATGGGTCGCATCAGCCAAGAGACATGATGATTAACCTCGGTGTCGGGACACATATACCTGACTATGGGATAACTCTACTGGTAGATGGCTGCTTCTGCCTGGCATCGAGCTAATCCTCCTCGTGACTCACGGGATATTTTAGTTCAAATTTGTGTGGACCGCACGTGAGCGAACTCCCATGATGGTGGAGAGATAGGCTGGCTGTCTTAGCTTCTTACGGACCGATGTGTTTCAGTCGGGAAATCCATACTACTACTTTCCCTCACTGGTTCCAAATGGGATCGAGGAATGGGAACTATGATGGCATTAGCAAAACAGAGCCTTGGCTGGCTGATTACATATGCTTTGGAAATTGGCAGCGAGGATGATTACTTGGCTATGCTATCTGTGCAGTCGCATAAGGCATCCACTAGGGATTACATCGAGAGATGGATTCAACTTTGTATCTCCATTGAGAATGTCACTGATGACCAAGCAATCAATGCTTTCAGGCAGGACATGAGATACTAGCACAGAGGTGACTACCATGAATGACAGGTGGATATAGACAATTTGTATACCAACGGTGAAGAAGAGGACATGGTTATGAAAGGTGGTACTTGGAACAAGCCATCTGGCCACAAGAACAAGAACAATCATAACCTTAAGAACAACAAGAAAAGGCTACATCAGTCGGATGAAGATGATGGGATGAGCGGCTCTGAATTGGTTGCTACATCTGGTCAAGGCAAGAAATTGGTGGGCAGTAGAAGAACTGGGTGCATGGCAAGAAATAAGCCAACAATGATATCCTGGACAAACCATGTTGTGTCTATAGCAGTGAGAAGAATAGCCCAACCAAGCACACCACCCGACAATGCATGTCCTCAAAAAGTTACAATCGGGAAAAGAGAAGTAGCCGGCTCATTGTAATTATGGTTACAAAGATGACGATATGGGGGAATACGGACACATCTTCCCTAGGGAGATGGTGCTACTTCTTATTTTTGGAGGCCTGGAAACTAACTGAGTGGAAAATATATGCCCTCGGGAGGTTAATATCATAGCTTCGACGACCCTAGAATATCTAAACTAGTCTAAGACGCCTATCGATTTTGGTTGCGCCGATCACCTGACTCATGTGTCATTCTCGGGAAGGGCGGGATCTTGTGTTTGATCAACTCATTAACAAAATCAAACTCCGTAATGTACCGATGGATGAAGGCAACGGACTCAATATCCTATATGAAATACAGAAAATGGAATTCCTCAAATCAGGGATCAATGCCTCCAATGTGACCTTTGATTGTGTGGTTCGAGGGATCAAGGCCAAGCCAGTGGGACAATTATCTCTGGAAGCCATCTTCGGTGATGAGTACCATTTCTGTATGGGTAGCCTATTTTTAGAGGTTGCCGACTTTGAGAGTGCAATCATGCCATCGTTGGACGCCCTACCGATGCCATGTGACAATGTCCTGGACTAGGGGGTGCTAGCCATGTTGGCGCCCCTAATCATGGGTTGGGCTGACGACCTCAGGACAACCAAAGAATGGGCCATGTTTACCATGCCCCATGTCATACTCAAGAAGGAATACTCCGAAGACATGGCACATACTTCAAGACATGTTCAAATATTCGTCATGCTTATACCTAGATGTAACCTACCTACATGTAACCCTAGGTAACCCTAGTGCCTATATGAGCAAAGGGGATTTATACCATAGGGCAAAAAGTTAGCCTCATTCACATATGATCTCGAGGTAGATCATCATTACTTTGTACTCCATCACAATCAATATAATTGAAGCAGGATGTAGTGTTTTACCTATCCGAGAGGGCCTAAACCTGGGTAAAAACCTTGTGTCCCTGTTTGTCCTGTTACCATGTAGCCAAGATCACCAACTCGAGACCTAATTCAACTTCGATATTGGTGGCCCATATAGGTCCCGTTGTGTGGTCAGGGTGGCTCGATGGCTCATCCTCGGGTCAACGACATCATCGGATGTGGAATTCTTCAGGGGGTCGGTGCTACATAATTCCGCTGGCCGGAGACCTATCTTTGGAATGCTAGGTCGTTACCTTGTCCTAGCCCTAGGTGACAGATTGAACAATGAAGAAGAAGGAAGGTGGTTGAAATTTGGAAACTGGAAGGGTGGGGTCCCTGAATTTGGTCCACAAGTTGTTTTTTCACTTGTATTTTTTCCAAAAGATATCTTCTTCTTTTTTGAGTTCTATTTGGTCCAAAGTTGAAGGTTTCAATTCACCAAAAAATTCAAAATGGATATTATATATTTAGCTGGGTTCCAGTTGCATGTCGGAGGTCGTCTATGTCGCCCTTTGTTGAAATAGCGATTCAGAAATACACATTATTCATGTAGTTTTACTCTTGCAGCATATTCTTTTTACATGGCATCCATGTTAATGTTATTGGTCCAAATTTTTTATGATCGTTATTTTACGGTAGTGCTCAGCTATCCGTTATGCGGCTGATTCGTTTTGGCGCGAGAATCAATTAATTCTATTACACATGGCCGTTGGCATTGAAGTTATTGAAATATTATTGATACATGCAGAATCGCTTGGGCTTGCAATACTAAAATGGTTAAATATTGCATCATCTTGTAACACAAAATCATCATATAACTTAATTACGTAAACCGTGATACTTCACGTTTAACAAAATGGCGTGAAAACTATCCACTTTACTTCAATAGCAGTTCATGTTTGGCCTGGCTAGAGCCATGGCATAATGCATCACATGAACTTGTTGCCTTAGAACTGAGTAGCCATTGCGGCTAGGTATAGGTAGGGCGCGAAAAGTTGTAGCACATCTGGGACAGTGTTAGGTGGTCCCATAGTCGATTAAATATTTATTTTTTCTGTACCCTAGAATTACTATGACCTTAATTGAAGATATTCCAAAGGTATATATGAGGATACACATGGTACCACATCTCGCGTTACCATAATCAAGGAAACTACTTATTGGTGGCCATGTATTTCGGTCAACCCAGAGACCTAAAGCGTTTATGTGTTACCAAAAATGTATCGTGTACATGGACCCTGTGTAATCTAATAGCAATTAAGCCGTTGAGGAAAGTGATTAGATGCGCACATACTGCCTTTCTTGTTGAGCTATGGAAAGAAAGAAAAAGCATGTGGGACGAATATTACTAGGATAGCATAACCGAGCGTTTCGTTCATACATATCGGTCATCGCCCACGGGAAGGCCACATGTAGGAGTGGAGAGGGGGCACCTCGATCAAGCAAATGATGATGAGAGGGACGTACCCCAATGTCATCATGGGAATTCACAAGTTGATTACCAAGACATATATCAAGTGACTGAATATAATACCCCATTGTCACCACGGGTATCCATATGCAAGACGTACATAACCAAACCTCAAAGAGCAGACCCAATTCATCGCAAAAAAGATAGAGAGGGAAAAACGCCATATGATCCGACTATATTAACAAAGCCCAGGGTTACATCAAGATCATGCCGGATCAAGAACGAGAGAGAGGGGGGGGGGGGGGAGAGTGAGGGAGAGAGAGAGAGATCAAACACATAGCTATTGTTACATGCCCTCATCCCAAAGGGTGAACTACTCCCTCTTCATCATGGAGACCGCCGAGATGATGAAGATGGTCTCCGGTGATGATTTCCCCCTCCAGCAGGGTGCCAGAGAAGGCTTCCAAATGAGATCCCTTCGGTACAGACGGTTGAGGTGGCGGAGCGGAAGTTCTAGGTCTCTTTCTGGGGGTTTTAGTATTTATAGGAATTTTTGGCATTAGTTTCACGTTAAGGGGGTCCACAAGGAAGCGACAAGCTCGCACTACTAGGAAAAAGCTTATACACAGACGCTTACTAGTAGCACGGGTTTATACCCCTCGCTACTGCTACTTACTAGTAGCGCGGGTTTTTACCCCTCGCTACTACTAAGTTGATAGTAGTAGCGCGGGTTTTTAACCCTCGCTACTACTAAGTGGTCTCTGCTATGCCCCCCCCCCCCCCCCCGGACATGCCATAGTAGTAGCGAGGGTTATAAACCTGCGCTACTACTTTGTGAATAGCTGTAGCGCAGGTCAGATGCCCACACTACTAGTATATTCCCACACCACCCACCCCCGATCCACCCCACCAACCGTCCCACTCCACCACCACTGTTTGTCTAAAAAAAAACACCCAACCCTCGATCCAGATCCCCTCCAGCTCCTCTCTTCTCCCGATTCACCCCTCGTCTCCCTCCCATCCCAGGCCGCCGCCGCCACCCACCACCCCGGCGACCTCCCCACCGGCGATCCCCAGCCTCTCCACCCGCACGCGCGCCGCCTCCCCCAGTGCCTCGTCCCCCTCGCCGTCTCCTCCGGCGGACGGGGTTGGCCCCGCGGCGCCAACGTCTCCAAGGTTGGAGATCTCGTCCCCTTCCTCTCGTTCCTTAGCTCTGTTGCATTTCGCCGGCGATTCTGAAGCGTTCGTGTGCTTGTGCTCAGGCGGAGCTGAAGGAGAGGCTGGCCAAGGTGTACGAGGTGAAGGACCCCAACTGCATCTTCGTGTTCAAGTTCCGCACCCACTTCGTAGGCGGCAAGTCCTCCGGATTCGGTCTCATCTACGACAACATCGAGTCTGCCAAGAAGTTCGAGCCCAAGTACCGCCTCATCAGGGTATGGATCGGTTCTCCCTCGTTTCTTCTTCACATGGAGCTTCGTTTCGTTGTCTCGTCTAGAAGTGCGCTAGTATTTGGTTATGCCGTGGTCACCCATGGGTCGAGATGTAGTAATTTGTATTGATCTAACTGAGGCTTCTTAGTCTCGGTGAATTTTATGCTGCTCACTTAGGCTTCGTTCGATTCGAGTTAGATAACTAGGTTTGCTTTCATTTTATGTTTCGGAAGTAGCATGATTAGCATAAGTTATTGTTTGCTCGGTGAAGCGAGCCAGCAGTAGAAAATTGGAATTTAGAACAGCTAGTAATTCTTGAGGACCAGCTACACGCGCGCGCCGGAGGAGGACGCCGAGAGGCGCCGCCGCCACATGGAGAAGCGGAGGGCCTTGGCCAAGAAGACGCCCTCGGGCGTCGCCTGCTGCTACGGCAGTGAAAATTCGATGCCAAATCACACCTGATGGCTGATGTAGTGTCTGCACTAGGAAATGAAATTCTAAAGTGACGATTTGTTTATCTTGACTGTATGATTGCTGGACATGACAACATTGTCTTGTTGTGTCCTGTGTGAGCAGAAGAAGAGGCACAACCCCCGGGAGGAGGAGGAGGAGGAAGACGATGAGGATGAGGAGGAGGAGGAAGACGATGAGGATGAGGAGGAGGACGAGAGGAGGGCTCCGGAGAGGCGGCCCAGGCAGGTCGAGCTGCGCCGGGACTGCCCCTACCTTGACACCGTCAATTGATAGGTATTACTTCTTTTTGTTCCGGCATTTTGGCCGTCTATTGGATTGCAATTGCCTGCTGTTTGATGGGATAAGGCTGGTCTGAGTCTGCTGGTTCTGCGCACAGCTCTAGAATTACCTGAGACGTGCTCACGGTGGTTTAAGTATTAGTCGCTGATATGATATGGTGTGACTCTTCCAGCTCAACGACATGTAGAAATGTAGAGCTGGAGCTTGGCGCTTAGGCATTTAATTTGTTGCTACCTTCGCGGTGAATTCTGGCAGCAAAGCCTCTTCATTTCGAGCAGTAATGTAGCCCTGTATTGGTAAACTAGTGAGTGCTTTGTCTGCGCTAGTACCTCATGATTTCATCCTTGTGTATGCACAAAATAAATTATTCACCCCGCCATTGTCACTGTTTCCTAATTCAGTACAGCAAACCTCCTATGTTTTTTGCGAAAAATAAGTGTGAAACGTTCTAGCTGACCCCACAAGTACCTAGCATTCTGAATGTGTCTATTTCCTTTGATCCCTAGGTTTAATCTGTAAGCTACAAAAACTTTGAATCGCTCTGTGGGTGGGTTGCTAAATATACAACATGTAGAGATGTACAACTGAAGCTTGGTACTTACTTAGTCATTCAATTTGTTGCTACTTGGTAGTACACACACGGTGAAGTCTAGTTGATTTTTCATATGGTATAGATTGTTAGCAGCTGATGCTCTTCATTTCAAGCAGTAATGTAGTGCCGACTCAGGAAACCTCTGAAAGTCTCCCATGTTTTCTGCATTTGAAAAGATTGCAGGACTGACTTCACAAATACCCTCCCTGCTTTACTAAAATGGGCTCTTCTCTTTTATTCCCTAAAAGAGTTTTGGTTGCAATGGAGTGGGCTAAGATTGTTGGCGATGCAGTGGTCCCTTACTAGTCACTAAGATATCATTCCATAAGCTGTAATCAATCATATCCAAAACACAAATTATTATCCCCACTTCTGTCCCTGTTTATTTTCTTGGATTTAAACAATGGATTGATCTCTTAGCCACCAATATATCATTCTGTAAGCTGTAATCAATAGTATCCAAATGGAATGGGACCTTTCTTTTATTTGAAACTTCCAAATCAAGGGTTTTCCTTGAAATATATTCACGGTTGTGTAAGTGATTTAGCTTTTGAACAGAAACTTTTACAAGGTTCTGGCTGCTTTGACAGTACAATATGTTCTACTGTACATTATATTTCCATATCTATATAATTTAGTTTGAGAAAGTAACTTAAGGAGGTGTATCCCTTTTTATAATTCCTCTACACTACTCAATCGCTATCTGCCTCTAATTATTATAGTGACATTACTTATGGGTGCGGCGCTAAATTCTTGAGAACCTGCTCTAATCATCATATTTTTCGCTATCTTAATTCTTGTATGCGATGCCATGAATATATACTGTTATATATTTTGCTACATTAGTGTTGTTGCTGCTTCTGTTCAAATTATAGTATATTGATCAAATTAACCTTTTCAGGCAAGAAGAACGCGAAGAAAAACAAGACATTGGTAGATGTTCTTGTTCGCTCAGACATCTCATAGGAAGGACGAAGGTACCAATTCCAGCTGATGGTCCCTCTCCACTTTGTGTTAGCTCATGCATGCAAGGATCAATTGTTGTACCAATTCTAGGAAGGACGAAGGTAGATGTTCTTTATTGATCAATTGTTGTATGATCCATTCACAATTTTAGGATGGTGCATTCTTGAAGATGCTTGCAAGGATGCAGAGGGAGCGGATCATTTGGAGAAATAGGATGCCACTTTTTGGTGTTTTTATGCATTTTGGTTTGCTTGTAACTGTGTTTGCACTAGCTGGGAGTAAGTGACTTCAAGAAGTGTAGGTGTTTTAATTGAAGGCATGAAAAACCATGACAGTATGTATACTCTTACAGGATGTGCTCTAATGCCGCTGGTTTATTATAAATCTTGGATTAGTAATGATGTGTAATCCTGTTGGTTTATTGCAAATATGTGTTTGTTTTAGTTGGAATTGTATGCATAGAATGTAATTGGTGGATTTTTTTAATTCCTAATTAGTTAGTAGTAGCGTGGGAAAACATCCAGACGCGCTACTACTACTTTGTTAGTAGTAGCGTGGGTTTGCATCCAGGCCACTACTAATTTTTTAGTAGTAGCGTGGGAAAAAACCTGAGGCGCTACTACTATTTCATTACTAGTAGCGCGGGTTGCACCCACGCTACTACTAAAATGTTAGTAGTAGCGTGGGTTTCACCCGCGCTACTACTAACTATTAGCTGTAGCGTGATACTAGTAGCGCGGGTACCCGCGCTGCTAGTAGCCATTTTACCCGCGCTGCTAGTAGCCTTTTTCCTAGTAGTGTCGGTAGGTCCTCCCTACCTCATAGGGCGCACATATTGAGCTTGTCGTGTCCTCGTAGATTTTTTGGTCCTTCCACGAAGCTTTGGGGGTCTCTTTTCATCCATAAATAATCACCATAAATTTTCAGCCCAGTCAAGAACTTTTATTTCTGCACAAAAAACGACACCACAGTAGTTCTGCTGAAAACAATGTTAGTCCGGGTTAGTTCCATTCAAATCATACCAAAATCATATAAAATTGCTGTAAACATGGCATGAATACTTCATTAAGTATAGATACATTGAAGACCTATCAGCATCCCCAAGCTTAATTTCCGCTCCTCCTCAATTAGATAAATGATAAAAGAAATAATTTATGAAGTGTGAATTCTAGCATAGTGCATAAGTTTGACCAAGGATAATTTCAATCACCTTTTCTAGCATCTTAACAACAACTCTTCCTCATAAAAATCATCATGATAAAGTGGCAATCAATGCACATGTGATGGCTCAAACAATGCTCTCTCTTGAAAATTAACAACCTATATTCTTTAGTCACCAAACAATTTCAATGCATCTTATTTTCAACAAAATTTAAGTAAGAGCTGCACACACTCAATTATCATATAGTCTTGCATGACTGCTAACACTCAAAGCATATTTTTAGAAATAATAGCATCCATCAAACACATAGAAAGATAGGGGCTTAATGTTTCTCCTCCCGAATTATTTATCATAGAGATAATTGTCATCAATAATAATTCAAGACCAAATATATTTGAATGGCCATATGTGCCTGGATCTTTCCCTATCACATGATGCTTGCCAACTAGAGAATAGGTTGGAATGAGAAGTTTACTCAACAAAAATAAATTTGGCAGAAAAGTAAAAGATAAGCCCTTTGCAGAGGGAAGCGTGGATTTGTAGAGGTGCCAGAGATCATTGCTTAAAACAAAGATGAACACATTTTGAGTTGTGTGCCTTTCCTGTCAATGTCACGACAAAGAATATCAATATCTTCCATTCTAAACACACTATTGGCGATTCCCATGCGGAAATGAAAATTTTAACTCCCTTTCAACGTTTCAACACAAGCCATGGTGAGCCAAATTCACGGGTGCCCTCCAAATTTCCAACTTTCGAGGGGGAGCCTTCATTTTATTATATATAGATATATATATATATATATATATATATATATATATATATATATATATATATATATATTATTTAAGCAACTGGGCATCCCGATTACCAGCCTCTCTCTCGTGCAAGGACAAGTGAATAAAACATCACCATCATGACAATAACCAACTTAGCATGGAAGATACTGACCGCCCCATCGCTCCATAAGCGGTACGGTGTGGCACCCCGCTCGGAGAGACCGGAACACCCCATATTCTAGCCCAGAGATCAAGTCTTCCGGAATACAGCACTGCTTGGCATAGAACAAATCAACCATTTATTACAAATGATACAGATAAAAGGGTTACGCCATAACATGGAATTACATCGACACGACGACTCTACATCTGCTCAGGTTGCTCTATGCTAGCAGTCGAATAGCTCGTAGCAGCAGAATATCTTCTAGCAGCGGAACAACGACGACAGCGATGGACTTCACTCCTGAGGGACTTTGGCTGGAACGCGATCTAGCTAGTACGAACGGTAACGTCGACAAGCAATCAATCACAGCATCATCTGCAATCTGGCATGACACGCCGGGTCAGTACATTGAATGTACTTGCAAGCTCACAACAGCCAAAAGCAATCAAGACAACCAACAACATGGAATTTACGGGTTACTTAGCAATGTTGAACATGATACTATCAGAACACATGGCATGGACATGGTGAACAAAATAGCACTAGAACAATATCAGATGAGCAATGCATTAACATATGATGATACTAGCATGCAACATGTTCACAATTATCATGCTCCAACTTACTCTGTTCGGGGTTGCCTCGCAATCACCACATGTATCACTTACCATCATGGTCATCACACGATCATCGCAGGATCAAATCAAGCTTGGTATTAACAATACCGTAGTAATCATTTCATGACCACAAGGAGCTTGATCTTTACCCTTGATTCTCGCATAACACCATAAATCTCAACCATGTTCCGTATACTCGATACCACTGTGACCTCTCACGATCTCATAAGGATCAACCACTTCTTTCCATCATCGAACAGGGGTTGTTATTATACAGGTTATTATTACTGTTGACCCATAGTGTGACCTACTAAGAACTGGGCCCATATCCGCGGGCGCGGCTATCTATAGATTTAAACACACTCTGCAGAGGTTAGCACACTGTACCCACACTACGGAACCCAAGGCCTCGTGCTCCCATTCGGGTGGACCAACAACATTCCGACAAAACCGATCTACTACCATGACACTCTCCCGACCACTCCAACAAACACCCCTTTGGGCTAAGTCCTGGGTGGCCTCGATATCACCTCGTGACATCCAACTACCACCGTCTTGGGAAAACATAAACGGTCCCAAACGGGGATGATGGTACCATACAACAACGGGCACACAAGGCTTATGGCCACCTACCTCATCAGGGTAGCGTGCACACATAACCTTCCCTAGTTGGAGGCACCGGCCAGAGGCATGACAATAGACCCAGTTAAGACCCCCCATAAGGCAAGTGTGCTGCACTGGTCAGCTCGATTCCATAGCACTATGACTCAGCCAACAGGCGTTCAAGTTCGATAAAAATTCCGGCTAAACTTGAATGAGGAACAGCTGAGTCATAACAGCATAACATGATGAAATAACAATGCATATGAGCATGACATCAACATTAGCATGGATGGATAACACAACCATTTAGCACGTTCATCTTAACATCAATAACAATAAAGCATTTACTCTAACAGATGCAAATGAACATGGCATAACAATGATCCTGAATAGCACAAGCAAAGCATATCACTAATATGAACATAGTATGACCACTAGCATCGGGAAAATAACTACTAGAACAGAACAGGATAACAATATTAGCAAGTAAGCATGTAACCAACTGCATGAAAATAATCATGGCATAAGAACGAGCATGGATCCATAAGCATATAAAGCATTCACAGAAATATTAACATGCACAACTTATTTAAATATTCAAGTTGAAAACCGTGGCTACTGCAAATCCATCATGCAAGTGGCTGTCGTGGCTTGCCTGGGGTTGAAGAATACTCCGGGAAGAAGTGCAGTGAAGTCGTGGAACAATTTGCCGGACACTTCACTCTCGGAGGGGATAGATAAGGGCAAGGGTATAAAGGTCCTTTTCACAGTGGGACCACCTAGTGAAAATGATACCAACAGATATAGCTCGATGAGATGAAGAAGTAGGCATTGGATTCACCTCAAACGGAGTTATGGTTGCGGAGATATGAAGTGCGGAAGAAGAGGGACTTTTCTGCAAAAATATCATCACAAACAATTCCGTGAGTGGATAAGGCAGAAGCATATTTCAGAAGAATACATTTTCAGAACTGGGAAAGTGCACTTCGGGCTGAAGAAGAAGGAAAATACGCTTTCCAGAGCTGAAAACGTATTTTTGAAAATAGGTTTCCACTTAAGTCCGATGGGCCCGTGGTGGGAGTCACTTACAGAGGGGTCCCACGGGCAGAGGCAGGGGGCCGCTGGCGTCGTCGCCTTCTACCTCATGTCTCCCCAACAGGAACAGGGAGGGCGAGGCAGAGGCGATGCCGGCGAGGGGCTCGGCTGGCTCCGGCCGAGGCTGGAGCACCAGCGGGCTCGGGAGGCCCGGCCGCACCCGTTCAGAGGGAGAGCTAGCGCCGGGGAGGGCCAGGGCGGCGGTGGCTTGCGGCACCAGAAGGCACGGGCGACGGCGACATGCCTAGGGGACTGCGGCCACAACAGCTCCGGCGACGGGCTGAGGTGGTGGGGAGGACCGCCGGAGAGTGGGGAAGGTGGTGGTGAGGTGTCAGCGATCCCGAGATGGGCCAAGAACCAATTGTAGAGACGAGCAGGCCCAGGAAGCAGCCTCCCCTTCCGGCTCGGCTAGCTGTGCCAGAATGGGCCTAGAGCGTTCCCCTACATATACTCTGCTCCATCGCGGACGAAGGCGGCGAAGAGAAAAACGGCTAGTAGGTGGCGTGTGTGGTGTGAGCTCATGCGTGAGCAATTCTCCTTGTGACCCCCTCTCTTGTAGCTCGAATTCATGGCGATGGCCGAATATAAACCCTATCCCTCACAATCTGGTATCAGAGCCCGACAATCCTGGAGCTGCCCAACCTAACCCGCCACACCAGCCTCGCCGTACGCCGCCGGGCAGAAGCCATGGAAAAAATTTCTCCGGAGACCCGCACAATCTACGAGTTCCTGCGCGCGGATTTCGACTCCGCCCTTGCCAAGGCCTCAACGGAGCGCAGTGAGGAGGTGGTCAACGCCTTCGCCAAGCTGGACAGTAAACTGGATCAGCTGTCCAGTCGAATTGACAACGTCAAGCTCGCCATCGGCGTCGATCTCAATGAGCTCCGTGGCGAACTTGGCGCCGAGCGAGGATCTACGCCGACGACGTCGACACCTGTTTCGCCGAGGGAGCCTGGTCAAGGCCCTCCGCCAGTGCCAGCGAGCGGTGGTTCGAATGGGTCGGACGGAGTTCGAGCTGATCTGGAGCAGAGGAATTCAGGCCCCCGTTACGTTCCTCCACCAGTTCGAGGTATGCACACAGATCCAGCCCCGTCACGCCAATTGATTCCTGCCGCTGAAATTTTTCGGGCCTTTATCCCGGATGCGGTGAATTTTGTCCTTGAATTGAGCTTCCGCAATTTGATGGTTCGAATCCGAAGTTGTGGCAGTCTCGTTGTGAGGATTACTTTAAGTTTTGGAATACTCCTCAGCACCAGTGGATTCCGTTTGCTTCTTCACAATTTGAGGGCACCGTAGCTTGTTGGTTAGAATCGGTCGAGCGACGAGCACCTCATGTCAGTTGGTCTAAATTTTGTGGGCTGTTACAGTCTCGTTTTGGGCGCAATAAGCATCAGAATATGGTCTGTCAAATGTTTCATATCCGGCAGACGAGCACAGTGGAAGATTATGTTGAGGGTTTTTCGGAACTGTATGATCAGTTGACTGCATATGAGTGTAACCTGAGTGTCGTACACTATGTCACTCGCTTCATGGAAGGACTGGTGCCGTCGGTGTGTCTGTTGGTTGGGATTCAGTAACCAGTCGATTGGACTCTGCTTATGCGCTTGCACTTTTGTTTGAAGAACTGGGCAACCAATCTCTATTCACAGGAAGCGGGACAGCCAGTAGTAAACGCTCGACAGCTCCACCACCAATTCGTCCAACTGTACCTCGAATCACTGACAAGAAAAAGTTATCTGACGCCGGTCAAACAACAACAGCTACAGATGATCGTTGGGCTTCACTTAGAGCTTACCGTAAGTCCAAAGGGCTTTGTTTCATTTGTGGTGAACGATGGGCTCGACATCACCGTTGCAAACAGGAAGTGCAGTTGCATGTTGTACAGGAGATGCTCGATTATGTTCAGAATATGCCATCTGATGTCAGTGATATTGAAGAATAAGTTCTGGGTGAAGCTAATGCAATTTTCCTTTCTGCTACTGCCCTCGGAGAAATCTCCGCACCTGCAATTACAACTATGAAATTGAAAGTGCAATTGCAGGGCCAACCAATGATTTTCTTGGTGGATTCTGGCAGTACACACTCGTTTGTGGATTGTGCTGTGGCTAGCAAACTGCAAGGTGTTGTTCCTATGCCTGTGTCCATGGTTAAGGTGGCTAATGGATCTCTTGTGCCCTGTAGTCAGCAGTTGCAAAAAGGGCAATGGTATTGTGCAGGACATGAATTTGTCAGTGTTTTTAAAGTTTTTCCGCTAGGATCTTATGATGGATTACTGGGCCTGGTTTGGTTAGCAAGTCATAGCCCTATGCAGGTGGATTGGGTTGAACACTGGCTCTCTGTTCAGCTACATGGTGAGCTGGTGATACTGTTGGGACATGATGCAGCTCCTCAGGTTTTTGCTCTTATTGAGTTGTCCGCATTGCTCATTGGTGCTGATGCAACTCAGTCTGAGTTGCCTGCAGAGATTCAGCAGGTGTTGTCACAATTCAGTTCAGTCTTTGATGTTCCCAAAGGATTACGTCTAAGGAGAAAATATGATCATACCATTCCCTTAATTCCCGGGGCTCATCCTTTTTCAATCAGGCCTTATAGATTGGCTCCTTTGCTTAAGGATGAATTGGAAAAGCAAGTTCAGGAAATGTTGGCCTCTGGTATTATTAGACACAGTAACAGTCCATTCTCTTGTCCTATGATTTTGGTACAAAAGAAGGACAAGACATGGAGGCCTGTCATTGATTACAGACATCTCAATGCCTTGACAGTTAAGAGTAAATTTCCTATTCCAATCATTGATGAACTGCTGGATGAGTTGGCAGGATCTTGTTGGTTTTCTAAATTGGATCTGAGGGCTGGGTATCATCAAATAAGATTGGCCCCTAGAGAAGAGTATAAAACTGCTTTTCAGACACACACTGGTCATTATGCGTTTTTAGTGGTTTCAATGGGCCTGACTGGTGGGCCCTATACCTTCAACTTTGCAATGTGTGACACACTGTCACCTGTATTGATAGTTTGTGCAGTGGTTGTCTTTGATGATATTCTCATATTCAGTAAAACTTATCCTCAGCATCTGGAACACCTGGCTTAAGTGTTGTCTCTGCTGGAACAACACAAGTGGCATGTTAAACTCTCCAAATGTGCTTTTGCTCACACAAAAAGTAGCTATCTGGGGCATATTATTAGTGGAGAAGGAGTAGCTACACACCCTGCCAAGATCTCTACTATAAGGAATGGCCAGTTCGAGTTTCTGCTAAGGAGGTCAGGGGATTTTTGGGGCTAGCTAGGTACAATAGAAAATTCATCTCTCATTATGGAATGTTGAGCAAGCCACTGTCCAATCTCCTGAAGAGAGCTGTGCCATATCATTGGACAGATGTAGAACAACAAGCCTTTGTTCTGTTGAAACAAGCTCTAGTGTCCAGCTCCTGTGTTGGCTCTTCCTGACTTCTCCAAAACTTCTGTGGTGGAAACAGATGCTTGTGATGTTGGTGTGGGTGCTGTGCTTATGCAGGCTGGTCACCCTCTGGCTTATGTCAGTAAAGCACTGGGGCCCAGGAACCAAACACTTTCAGTTTATGAGAAAGAATATTTGACTATTCTATTGGTAGTTGAACAGTGGCGCCAATATCTTCAGGTTTCTGAGTTTGTTATCAAAACTGACCAACGCAGCTTGGCCAGTTTAATAGAACAAAGATTACATACTAAGTGGCAACAGAAAGCACTTACTAAGTTGTTGGGATTGCAATACACTATTGCTTACAAGAAAGGGATTGAAAACAGTGCTGCTGACTCTCTGTCTAGAAGGCCACATACTGATACTCATGTGTTGCCTGAGTTGCATAATGTCACTTCTGTTCAGCCTGCATGGTTGCAAGAAATTGTGCATAGTTATCAAGCTGATCAGTTTGCTTCTGAACTGTTGCAAAAGTTAGCTGCTGCTCCAAACTCTGACAACAAATTTTCTCTCCGAGCTAGGATCCTCAAGGTGGGCAATTGTGTTTGGGTGGGCCAATGCCCTGAGATGCAAACCAAGATTGTGGCAGCATTTCATGATAGTCCTATTGGGGGGGCACTCTGAATTTCCAGTGACCTACAGAAGAATTCGTCAGTTATTTCGTTGGAAGGGTATGAGAGGGTTTGTTAAAGGTTATGTGCAACACTGTTTGGTGTGTGAGCAAGCAAAGCCCGAGCGAGTGCCATATCCAGGTTTACTGCAGCCTTTGCCTATTCCAAATACACATTGCGAAATGGTTACAATGGACTTTGTCGAAGGATTGCCAACATCTGGCCGTTACAATTGTCTGCTGGTGGTTATAGATAAACTGTCAAAGTATGGTAACTTTGTTCCACTGCATCACCCGTTTACTTCAGAAACTGTGTCTGAAGCGTTTCTGAATACAGTTTATAAGCTGCATGGCATGCCTCTCTCTATCGTATCAGACCATGATTGAGTGTTTACGAGCAAGTTTTGGAATGAACTGTTCCAGAAATGTGGTGTTCTGCTCAGAATGAGCACAACTCGTCACCCACAGTCTGATGGACAGACGGACAGAGTTAATCAGCAGGTCGAGTGTTTCCTTTGGTGTTTCGTCAGTGCTCATCCCTCTCGTTGGGCCAAATGGATTCCGTTATGTGAATTTTGGTATAACACTAACTGGCATTCAACTACTGGGAAAACTCCATTTGAAATCATATATGGACATGCACCGCAACACTTTGGGTTGGCTACCGATGACGCAATTCAGTCTGATGACTTGCACCAGTGGCTTGCAGACCGTCAGATCATTTTGGAGTCAGTGCGACAACACTTGTTGCAAGCACATCAGCACATGAAAGTAAAAGCAGACAAACATTGGAGTGATCATGAATTTGCAATGGGGGAGCATGTTTTCCTAAAGCTTCAGCCTTACTTGCAGTCTTCAGTTGCTCCTCGAGCTAACCATAAGTTGTCATTCAAGTTTTATTGGCCGTTTGAAATTTTGGAGCGCATTGGGGCAGTGGCTTATCGGCTTGACTTACCAGCAAGCAGTGAAGTGCACCAAGTGTTTCATGTATCTCTCCTTCGGAAGGTGTTAAACCCAAAGCACCAGGTATTGCCTCAGTTACCTACTCCTGATGATCACTTTCAAATTCCTGAGCAGATTTTGAATCAGAGAGTGGTTCATCGAGGATCTGGGTCTCTTATTCAAGTTCTGGTTAAATGGAGTGCAACCCCTGTGGGCATGGCTACCTGGGAAGACAAGGTGACTTTGCAGCAAAAGTTTCCATGAGCACCGGCTTGGGGGCAAGCCGTTTCTAAGGAGGCCCAGGATTGTCAGCGATCCCGAGATGGGTCAAGGATTGGTGAAGAGAAAAACGGCTAGTAGGTGGCGTGTGTGGTGTGAGCTCCTGCGTGGGAAATTCTCCTTGTGAACCCCTCTCTTGTAGCTCGAATTCATGGCGATGGCCGAATATAAACCCTAGCCCTCACATGAGGTCAGGGAGGGACGAGGAGGCTCGGGCGGCAGGATTTGCTCGAACTCCAGCGAGCACCGCGGCGGTCCGAGGTGATGAGAGGCCACTCCGGTGGTCGGGGAAGGCAGGGGAAGGATCTGCGAGGTGCGGGAGACGACGAGGGTGCTATATATAGCCGAGGGGAGGGCTCGGGAGTGCTCTAGAGGCCTCGGCCGACATGCCAATGAGAAGGCAGAGCAGCTAGCGTCACGGGCATGCTCGACGGCAACCAAACGATGGCGAAACACGATGGGGCAGGGGCACAGAGCAATGCAGATGCTAAGGGGACAGCTACTAGACATGAAGGGACGTAGAGACAAGGAAGAAGGAGGCGGCTACATGGCACGCGTTTTGCCATAGTGCGAGATTTGGCTTGTCTGGCCCCTGGTCACCGCGTGCACTAGCGCACAGGTGAACTCTAAGCGGCCAAATCATGTCTGGGCGATAGACCATACTACCCTTAGTGACAAGGAAGAAACAACTAAGGTCAAGGGCAAAGAAGAGAATAACACTTGGCTCCAAGGCAGATCAGCAGCAAACTGTTTGATATGAACTAAGAGAGATTGGCTTGGAGCTGGACTCTGATCCTTGACATGGCTTGATCACATGACAAGGTGGCTCTGTTGGCAAAATATCATCCCAAACGGAGGAGTCTAGATGGCACTTGCTGTAGAATGCACCATACTGTACAAAAATACAAAGTATGAAGTAGAACCCACACATCAAGTTGGATTGAGCTGAATTTTTGTGGAGATGAGTTGTTTTGGCATATGAAGAGTCTGTAAAATTTTCATACCATTTGGAAATACCAAAATGGTACTTTCTTCACAGAACTTCAATCTGGATAGAAACTTAGGAAAATTGTAGAGGGAAAATGGCTTGATGAATTGAACCCAAATTTGGTGGAGAGGGTTTATATGGGTAGGAGCATGCCCCGGTAAATTTTCAGCAATAATGAAGCAATATGAAATATAGTTGCTTCACAACCTGAAAATCTGACCAGAAACCTAGAATTGATGGTGTGCTCACATAGAGTGCTTACATGAGCTAAAATTTAGAGGAGAGTGATGATTTGATCATATAAAGGACCTTGCAAAATTTTAACTCATTTGGATTGCCCTAGCTAGTACTTCCTTCACAAAGGCTTCCCTCAGACAAGAACTTTGGAAATTTGCTGAGGAAGGTTCACTAGGAAAATTAAGTTGAATATTGGCATGTGGCCATTATATGGATAGGAAAGAGTTCCCGAAAAGTTTGGGGTCAATCAAGCAAAGATAAATGACACTTCCTTCTCAAAAAGCTGCTTAGGGTAGAATGAGAAAAGGAATATTTGTGAATTATCTTTGATGATGCCAAGGAAGGGTTTTGTCATATCTATGGAAGATATGACCCAAAAAATTTATGAGAATTATTTCGGAATTTTGGGAGTGATGGAAATATAGGTTGTTTCACAACCTAGGGCAAAAAGGATTATTCCTTTAATAGAAAAAGGAATATTGCCAATAAAAAAAGAATATTGGGATTGGACTAAGATGAAAATGACAAGGTCTTGGGATGGTTTTGAAGATGGCAAGCCACTATGGAACATAGGAAGATATGATCTTCCCAAGTTTTACGATCATAGAACCACGGAAAAGCAAATCAAAACAATAATCCAAGGGAAATCAAAAGAAAAAGAAAAAGCCAAAATCCAGGGTGTTACATACAGGCACCCAAAACATATGATTATTTGAAGGTTTTAGAGACGTCGCATGCAAATTTACTTGGAACGGCAGGGTAATACCATATATAGGTAGGTAGCATGGACACTCATGGAAGAATCTTAGCTAAAGGATTTTGCATGCACAAGTAGTATTCCCGCTTAGTACAGAAATGTTGGCTAGCAAAAGATTCTAAACAAGCACCATATGTTGGAGGATCCGTAACAATATAACTTCTATGCAAATATACCCAAACATAACTCATGACGTTGTATTCCTTGTCCACCATCAACTAATTTGATCAAGATTAAAAATCATTAATGGGTATTCACAATCATAAAACATGTCCAAGATAATATATTTTTATGTGAATGTTCTCTTCCATATACTATCTTTCATGAATTGCTTGTATGGCTAATATTGTGATTGTCAGACTTCCATAGATTTTGCTATCTAAACCAAAGGTGAAATATTACTCAGCATATGAAACAATATAATTTGAGGTTTATGCTACTCAATTCATTCAAATATTTTCTCTTAGGAAATAAGTGAAGCACAAGAATGAATGACTGACTACTCCAAAAGATATAAGTGAAGATCAATGAGTTGTGAAACAATTAAGAAGCTATGTGAGGACTCTCTGTCTCATTCAATAATTCAGATCCAAGTATTTTATTCAAATAGCAAGCAAAATAAATATAAAAGTACACACCAAGTATAGCACACATCGAGTGAAGAAGCAAAAACTTATGCTCAACCGAGACTAACAGATAATTGTCGATGAAGAAATCTGGGATGCCTACCGGGGCATCCCCAATCTTAGATGATTGAGACTTTTTGGAATGTCAACTTGGGGAGCTTTGGGCATCTGTGAGCTTGAGCTCTTGTGTCTCCTTAATTCCTCTCATATCACGGTTTCGCTAAATCTTAAAAATTCATCCACACAAAACTCAACAAGAACTCATGAGATAAGTTTGTATAAATCAATGCAAAACCTTATCATTATCTACTGTAACAAATTACTAAAATTATAATTAAACATTGCATACTAAATTCCTCTGCATATTTAATAATCCTATCCACAAATAGAATCATTAAACAAGCAAACATATGCAAACAATGCAAATATAACAACAATCTCTCTAAACAGAGCAATCTATGAAGGATGAAGAAGAATCCATACTTTTTTAAATCAATTTTTTCTGAAAATTTTCCACAATGTATAAAATTTATCATAGCTTATCGTGTCAGAATTTCAAGCTATTATCACATTCTGACTTTTCTACAGAATTCAACAATAATGGAAAACTTTCTTTTTCAAAAACAACAGATGAACGTCCAAAATAAGCATGGTAAAGGCTATACTTGACACTTTTATTGAAATAAAAGATACAAAACATTATTATAAATAATAGCAAGAAAATACAAAAAAATGAAAGCTATGCTCCAAGCAAAACACATATCATGTGATGAATAAAAATATAGTTCCGAGTGAGGTTGTCGATAATGTTAAAGATGAAAGAGGAGATGCCTTCCGGAGCATCCCCAATCTTAGAAGCTTGATTATTCCTTGAATATTACCTTGGGGTGCCTTGGGAAACCCAAGCTTAGAGTCTTTCCACTCATCATTCTTCTCATATCGATATCTCACCCGAAACTTGAAAACTTCAATCACACAAAACTTAACGGAACTTCGTGAGATGAGTTAGTATGATAAAACAAATCATTCACTTGGATACTGTCAAGACAAGATTCATAATTTTTATCACATAATATAATCTAACATTTCCACAATTTATATTAACCAATATAGACAATAGAAACTATAAAACAAGCAAATATGCATTAAAAACTGATTCTGTCAAAAACAAAATAGTCTATAATGATCTGAATAAGAACCATTGATACATCTCCATCGCATCGATAATTTTTTATTGTTCCATGCAAATATTATACAACTTTCACATACTTTTGGCAACGATTTATATGATTTATTGGACTAACATATTGATCTAGTGCCCAGTGCCAGTTCCTGTTTGTTTCATGTTTTTTGCTTCGCAGAATATCCATATCAAACGAAGTCCAAACGCGATAAAAATTTACGGAGAATTATTTTGGAATATATGTGATTTTTGGGAGGTTGAATCAATGCAAACATATGCACACTGCCTCCACTACCCACCAGGGCACGGCCTAACCCCTGCCACGCGGTGGTGCTTAGTGGGCACCTGTAAGATGGTGGGGCTCTTCTTCTGCTGCAAGGAAGCTTATATCCGGAAAAAAAATCATGTTAAAATTTCAGCGCAATCGGAGTTACGGATCTCCGGGAATATAGGAAACGGTTTTCAGCCAGAAAACAGGAACGCGAACAGAAGAGAACAGAGACGGAGATCCAATCTAGGAGGTGCTGCTGCCCCTCCGCCGCCATGGAGGCCATGTACCAGAGGGTGAAATCACCTCCCATCTAGGGGGAGGCCAAGGAATAAGAATAGGAAGGAAGGGGGCTCTCTCCCCTTCTCTCACAGTGGCGTCGAAACACCGGTGGGGCGAGGATCATAACGACGATCTACATCAACAATCTTGCTACTGCCAACACCAACTTTCTCCCCCTCTATGCAACGGTGTAACATCTCTTCTCCCCGCTGTAACCTCTACTAAAACATGGTGCTCAACACTATATATTATTACCCAATGATATATGGCTATACTATGATGTTTGAGTACGTAGATCCGTTTTGTCCTACGAGTTAATTGATGATCATGATTGGTTTGCGTTGTATATTTTATTTTGGTGCTGTCCTATGGTGCCCTCCGTGTCGCGCAAACGTGAAGGATCCCTACTATAAGGTGTTGTAATATGTTCTTGATTCTCTAATAGTGGGTAGCAAGAGTGACAGAAACTTATACCCGAGTAACGGGGTTGTTGTGTATGGAAGTAAAAGAGGACTTAATGCTATGGTTGGGTTTTGCCTTAATGATCTTTGGTACTGGTGGAAGCTTTCTAGCATTCCAATCATAAGTGGATATGATCGAATTATGGAAAGTATGTTATCTCATGCCTCCCCCTCATATAAAATTGCAATAATGATTACCAGTCTAGTTATCGATTGCGTGGAGACAAATAACTTTCTTGTGTGACAAAAAGCTTTCTACTAAACAACTAAGTTTATTATCTTGCAATTTATTCGTAGTTTTATTCTCGCAACTTACTTCTAGTTTTATCCTTGTTCTAGGTAAATCAAACGATAAGTGTGTGTAGAGTTGTATCCATGGTCGATAGAACTTGAGAGAATATAAATTTTACCTTTAGCCTCTTGTTGGGTTCGACACTCTTATTTATCGAAAAAACTACAATTGATCCCCTATACTTGTGAGTTATCAACCATATTTGTTCAACTAAAAAATTTCTGAAAAATTAGGACAACATAGGTAATTTTATATAAATATTGTGTAAAACATTCAAATAAAAATCACATTCCAGTGAATTATAGAAATTCCTGGACTGAGCGCGCAAGTTTCTGTTTTTGCATAGAATCAAGTCAACTATCATCCACACTATCCAAAAGGATTTACTTGGCACTTTATTAAAACAAAAGCTAATAAACATGATTACTACAGTAGCTTAATTGTGTGAAGACACAAAAATACTAGGTATAAGAATTGGGTTGTCTCCCAACAAGTGCTTTTCTTTAATGCCTTTTTAGCTAGGCATGATGATTCTAGTGATGCTCACAGAAAAGTGATGAATTGAAACATGACGGGAGCATCATGAAGCATATGACTAGCGCATTTAAGCCTAAAACACTATAGCATCGGAAGGCAACTAGCAACGGAAGGCAAAACAAACATGACTCCAAAATTTTCATCATGAAGAGAGGAAACTTGATGTTATTGACATATGTAAAAGCACATGTTCCTCTCTCACAATAATTTTCAGTACCATCATGAAAAAATTCAACAATATAACTATCACATAAAGCATTATTTTCATGATCCACATGCATAAATTTTTTATCACTCTCCACATAAGCAAATTATTCTCACACATAATAGTGGGAGCAAACTCAAAAAAATAACTATCACGTGATACTTGATTGGCATAATCCAATTGAAAATTAAAATCATGATGACAAGTTTCACGGTTATCATTATTCTTTGTAGCATACATGTCATCACAATAATCATCCTAGATAGCAACTTTATTGTCATAATCAATTGAGACCTCTTCCAAAATAGTGGATTCATCACTTAATAAAGTCATGAACTCTCTAAATCCACTTTCATAATTATTACAATAAGATTTAACACACTCTAAAATAGTGGGATCATTATTACCTAGAGTTGACCCTCTTCCAAACCCACTTTCATCAATATAATCATCATAAATAGGAGGCATGCAATCATCATAATAAATTTTCTCATAAAAACTTGGGGCACTAAAAATATCATCTTCATAAAATATAGAATCCTCAAGATTATGGCTTTTCATATCATTAGCATCATGGATATTCATAGAAAGCATACTAACAACATTGCAATCATGCTTATCATTCAAAATTTTATGCCAAACATTTTATATTAGAGAGGGGCAATTAAATTGTAGTGGACCTGTTTGGAGTGTGATATAATGTCCCCTTTATTTTGTTCTACTAGCATGAATGCCCGTGCGTTCAAACGAGAGACATTGTTACCTGTCTTATGCACATATAACCGCCTCTCGCAAGCCTGTGCTCGATTGGCGATCTTAGGTTCCCAACCCAAGTAAATATCATGTCTCTGTTGTCTTGTAGTATGTAATTGGACATCATTTGGATCAAAGTGCACACAGCATCATATCTTCCATCCAAGGCTCTAAGAATCTTTTTGATGATGAATTTGTCGGTCATCTATTCACTTCCTATGCCAACAATCTTATTTGTGATGAGAGCAAGCCTCATTTCGGCGACTACTTCACCATCCTTCATCTTGAACTTGTCAAGTTGACTTTGAAGCACATCGAACTTGGATTCCTTGATAGACTCAGTACCTTCATGCATATCAACCAAAGTATCCCAAATTTCCTTTGCATTCTCGAGACAGTAATATTGTTGAACTCCTCGGGGTACAACCCGTTGAAGAGAATGTTACATGCTTGAGCGTTGTATTGCAACATCTTCAATTCTTCCACGGTTGCTTCATGATCCGGTTCTTTACAATTCTCAAAGAATTTACCTTGCAAGCTAACATGAAAAACATCACAAACGGCTGGGTCATGAGCAAGAATATGCATTTTCATCTTATGCTTCAACTACCAAAGTTTGTACCATCAAAATATGGACCTCTACGGTGGTAGTTTCCCTCACTAGACGTCATACTCTCCTAGGTTGTGAAACCAATGCAATGGATACCAACGCTCTGATACCACTTGTAGGATCGAAAGTATGTCTAGAGGCAGTGATTAGACTACTTGACAAAATAAAAACTTATCCTTTTCTAAATTTATGTTGTGGACAAGTTTTTGAAATTCTACCAAGTAAAATACACCTTACACATTCAAGTGTTAGTGTTGTGCAGTGGAAAGTAAAGACTTTGCATATCTATGTAAAGGGGGAATTTGAGACTTCAAACACAATGAAGACACGATGATTTTTGGCGTGCCTCCGATAGTTGGTGCTATCGTACGTCCATGTTGGAGACTTCAACCCACGGAGGGTAATGGTTGTGCGAGTCCACGGAGGGCTCTACCCACGAAGGGTCCATGAAGAAGCAACCTTGTCTATTCTTTCATGACTTACGTCCACGAAGGACTAGCCTCACTTGGGTAGATCTTCACGAAGTAAGCAATCTCCTTGCCCTTACAAATTCCTTGGTTCAACTCCAGATGATCTTGGTGCCTCCCAAGTGACACCTAACCAATCTATGAGACACCACTCTCCAAAAGGTAATAAATGTTGTGTTGTTGATGAACTTCTTTCTGTTGTGTTTCAAATGATAGTCTCCTCAACACTCAATCTCTCTCTCATAGATCTGGCTTGGGTCGAAGAAAGATTGGAGTTGAAACCAACTTGAATTGGCTAGAAATCAAGATTCAATTGGTAGGATTGGAATCTCTTGATGTCAACACATGAGTAGGTGGTTCTCTCAGAAAACGAATGGTCGAAGTTGTGCTTCATTCTAATGGCTCGCTTAGAGAGTAACTGGGGGTGGAGGGCTATAAAAGCCTTCACCCAAATGCAATGATTACACACTTTTAACCCAAGTCGGTGAGACCGAACATAAACTCGGTGAGACCGATCTATGTAAAAAAATATGAACGTTGGGATTTTCGGTTGGACCCAAGTGGAACAACTCGGTGGGACCGAAGTGCAATGGCTAGGGAAAAACTTTGTTTCGGAATTTCCGATTGTTTCAACTCGGTGATTCCAAAGTGAAACAATGTCATTAGAGAAACTTGGCAAGGCCATCTCCATTGCGGGAAACATCTAATTTGCGGTCAGGCGGTATCTTTGCCATCAACTTTTCGTTGGGCAAAGAAATCGTTTGCCATCATCAGCAGACGGCAATGAAATGGTTTGCCATTACCAGCAGAGGGCAAAGAATGACTGATGGCAAAGACGGATTTGCCATCTTCAGTTTTTATTACATACGGCAAAGACTTACTTTGCCATCTGCGGTTTTTATTACAAACGGCAAAGACTTACTTTGCCGTCTGTCAAAAAATACAGACGGCAAAGTTCTTCGCCGTCTGTAGTAAAAGCAGCAGACGACAAAGACATACCTTGCCGTCTATATTAAAAATTGCAGACGGCAAAGGAGAAACGCAACTCGCGGATCGAGCTCCTGCATCAATGAGGTGGCACTATCGGCACCCCACGCTCACTCTCCCCGATCTCTCTCTCCCACGCTTGCCCCCACCATGTTCTCTCCCCCACCCGACCCCAGTTCTCTCTCCCTTATCCCCGCACGACTCTCTCTCATACGCATCTCTCTCTTTGTCTCGTGACTCCCGAGCCGCCCCGCCCCGGTCGCCGTAGGCCACCCTGCCACACTCGCCTCCGCCGACCTTTCATCTCTCCTTCTCCCTCCATCCGGCCCCGTCCCCCATCGATCCGACCGTGTTCCCGTCGCCATGGAAGCCGCCGCTGGCTTCCTGCCTCGTGCCGCCATCACTCCACAGCACTCCACGCCGAACGCGCAGGTCTCGGAGGTCCAGCGGTCGCCCCCACGGTCTGCTACCCCTCGCTCACCACCCGCTCCCTAGCACTCCAAGCCAGACGCGCAGGTAACGGAGGGCCAGCGCTCGCCCCCACGGGTCGCTTCCACTCGCTAGCCGCTGGACGTGCAGGTCCGGGATCGCCGGGCGCCTAGGAGCACAGCCGGACGTGCGGGGCCACCACTGGACACGCTCGCCGCTATGGATGCACTCGAGGCCAGAATGACCCCGGGCTGTCGGTCGTGTTCACCAGCGGACGGCCGGACATGCTCACCACAGGACCATCGGCCGCCATTTTTCTACTCTGCTGCTGGACGCGCTCACCGCCGGAGCGCCGGCGGCCATGTCTCGCCTATGCCGCCAGAACGCGACCGAGGAAGCCGCCACCATTTTTTTAATTAACTATATAATCTTTGCCGTCTGTTGAACATGTGGCTGACGGCAAAGCAATGTCGGCCCACCTACTAATAGAAAATCCTAAACCTCACTTTGTTGTCTGCCGTAGAGAAAAACCTGATGGCAAAGTCTTTGTTGTCATCCCGACGAAAAGATGATGGCAAGGTACTGCTTTGCAGCTACGGCGTTGCCATCTGACTTTGCCGTCAACCAGCTGACCGGCAAAGTCTTTTCCGTCAATTATTCGTCCTTTTCCATCTGTACTTCCCTGACGGTAAATTAGTTGTTTCGCTTAGTGCTCGGTGGGACCGAGATCCATTTTGATCAAACCGAATTGCTAGGTTTTTGGCTGCCGCAATGGGAATGATCATCTCGGTGGGTCCGGGGTAGCTGATATCGGTGGGACCGAGCTAAAGAATTAGGGTTTGGACATATGTGTTTGAGAAAATGACTGAGGGGTTTTGGAGCAATATCACTAAGCACTTGAGCAACAACCTCATCGTCAATATCTCATCCCTGTTTAACAGTATTGGCTTTCCTAAGGGACTCAATGTGATCTTGGATCACTAAACTATAAATGTAAAGTCTTGGAGTTGCCAATTCTTGTCCTTAGCATTTTGAGGGGTCCACATCCATTCGTCCTTGCCATGCCAATCATTGATCATTTCTGAAATCTATTTGCAGTGAACATCAGATCAATGATATATATGTTGTTATTAATTACCAAAACTATCTGAGGGATTAGTTGCACTTTCAATAGGGCCATCAGAGAATGAGCTCCCGAAGAAACCAAGGTCGGGGCCCTTGTTCCAACCAGCCAAACACATGAAGAAATTCTAAGTAGTTCAACTTGAGGACCCCAGCAAAATAGTAGCAATCGGGAGAGACCTCAGAGAGAGCAAACTAGAATATATTTGCCTGGAGGCCCCTCGACATGTCGGGTGTACCAGCCGACAAGGCCGAACTCAGCCTAAACATCCGCTAGGATGCGAGGCCGGTGAAAAAAGACCCTGTTTCATTTCGCTACAGAAAAGTGGATGGCAATAAGGGAAGACATAGCACAGCTACACGCGGCCAAATTCGTAAGGGAAGTCGCGCACCCAGAATGGCTCGCAAACCCAGTAATGGTGCAGAAAAAGAGCCAGACATGGTGCGTGTGCGTGGACTGCAACTACCTCAACAAAGCATGCCCCAAAAACCTGTTCCCACTACCCCGGATAGATTATATCATGAACGCCATGGCAGGATGTGAGCGCCTACGCTTTCTGCTTTCTGGACGCATACTTTGGATATCACTAGATACGTATGAAGGAATGTGATAAGGAGACGACCTCCTTCATCACACCATACAAACCATTCTGTTACATCCCAATGCTTTTCGGCCTCAATAACCTGGGAGCAACATACCAATGAACAATGCAGAAGTATTTCAGCAAACAGATCGAAGTCAATGCAGAGGTCTACATCGACGACATTGTGCTCAAATCCAAACAGGGCTCCAGCCTCCTTAGCGACCTTCAGTAGACCTTCTACAACCTCCGCAATTTTAGGATGAAGTTGAACCACAAAAAGTGTGTTTTGAGGGTCCTCGCATGACAGCTGTTGGGATTCATCGCATCATAGCAGGGAATTGAGGTGAACCTATAAACAATTCAAGCAATAGTAAACCTCCAGCCTCCGGATATAGTGCGCGAGGTACAGAAGCTCGCAGGATGTGTGGCAGCCCTTAGCCGATTCATGTCCCCACTAGGAGAGAAAGCTCTACCCTTATACCGCCTCCTTAAAAAGGGCGACAAGTGCTATTGGAGAGAGGAGGCCGAACAAGCATTCACAGACCTCAAGAACCTCCTATATAGTTGAACCCACTCCTCGTGTCACCAACCCAGTTGGAACCTATGCTTCTATACATATTGGCGACCACTCAGGTGGTCAGCGTGGTCATTGCTGTGGAACGGGAGGAGGCCGGAAAGGTGCAACGACGGGTACAACACCGGGTGTACCATGCCAGTGAGGTACTCACACCCTGCAAGACAACGTATCCACACTACCAAAAGATCACATATGGGGTGTTCATGGCCGCAAGGAAGCTACGGCATTATTTTCTTAGGTAATTTACTTAGAAAATTTTGCTTAGGTAATCTGCTATTCAATATGTATGCATGATGTCATATATGCGTGGGTAATTTGCTTAGACAATATGTATGTGATATGTTCTTGTGTGAACATTTTGCTAGTACTATGAAATGAATTGTGGGAGCGGAAAAAATAGGTTGTCATGGTAGCTACACATAGCTGCCACAGTGGTCTTTAACGTAAATGTATTTCAGGAACTTCTCCTACGCATAAGCCCATAATTTATTGCTTTCAAAACAGCCATCCTACATACCTATGACGACAGTTCTATGGTGTTGGGAGATATGTTGTCACGCAATATTTTTCATCATTACATGACTAGAGATGTTATTCCGTTTCATTTTTTCACATCTTCTATGTTAGATCATTGCACATCTTGGTACACTGCCACAGGAATTCGTTAGAGTTTCGACATCATGTTTATCATTTGTTCAGCTGAGTTGTAAGTAAATTTAAAGTATTTATCATTATAGAGTATTGCTCATACTTTTAGACATCATAGGAAGGATGCACCATGGAGGTATCATAGAGAAAAAAAAGAGTTGTGAGAGAATAAAAAGAAAGAGAGGGAGCAATAGTATTCTTTTTATTTTACACTTGTGCTTCAAAGTAGCACCTGGTTTTATAGCCGAAAAAATAGTTCCATCTACAAAAAAATTGGAAATTATTTGTACAAGAGGACTTAATGGCCCAAATAAATCTCATGAACTCCAAATAATATTCTAGTCATTATCAACTATATATAATTGGGGACAAGTCTTATTATCTCCTCTCCGACAATTGCCTTGCGTTGTATAATGATTAGAATATATAAAAGGTCCAATTTAAAAATCCAACTAGATATTTGGGAATGACCTCTTATTCCCTATCATTTGAATATTCAATAAACTCCAAAAGTTTCAAATCCTTGTCAAAATGAAAATAAAAGTAACCAACACAAGAAAGTTATAATTAATCCTATTTGAATAATTGACCTTACAAAATTTAGAATTTTGGGATGTTAGAGGCTTCGGCTTCACTAACAATAGATGTTGCGGTAGAAACTTGGACATCTTGCATTTTAACAAATTCACCGACACCGTCCATTGCAGCATGGATTTGCACTTGATCTGCAGCAGCTTCTGGAACTAGGGGTGCGGTAATAACTCCGAAAGCTTCAGCTTCAGCGAAAGCGGCCACATCAACAAGGTCTTCTATAACAGTAGCAATGTTCGTCCTTGCAGCGAGCTGATCTACAGCTTCACCATATATAACAGGTGAGGTGACCGCAAGCACATCCGCTGCGCCTTCATATGTTGTTGCAGCTTCAGCGCAAGCTGGGGAGCCTGTTACACCAGCTTGTGTGACCGCATTTGGAGAAGTCTCCATGAGTGGTTCTTCAATATCAACCACTGCTTGTTGCGGCGTCTGTGATGATGTGGCTCTGAACCGAGTAGCAGTCCTAGTCTTGGTAAGAGAGACCTTCCTCACAGCCTTCCTTACCTTTTTATGGCTGAAAATAGAAAGGAAAAAAGGGAGAAGGAAAGAAGTTATCAGATATTAGTACTGTATAAATTGTCATCCTATTTGAATTAAGTTATCTATGTTATAGAAAGAAATGGTAATAAAAAGAGAGATGACAATACGAGACTCGCCTTGATGTCATATCACATGTGTCATCGTCCTTCGGGGTACTTACATGAGACCTGTTACAAAAAAGAAAGATAAAAAGGTGATAATCAAATTGGTGTGTCTTTTATGAAACACAAAAGAAAATGAAAATCTATGAATTGGAAGTACCTTGTTCCTGAGACACTGGATGACGCCTTAGCCATATCAATCTGCTTGGCAGATCCCCTGCAGAAAAATGACAAAGTGGTTGGAGCAAAAGTAAACAATGTATAAAAATGAGAAGTATAAGTTATCAGTGTTAAATACCGAAGTTACTACAGAATCACACCTAAAATTACTGTACAATGACTCCTATAATTACCATACAGTGACGATGAAACTGAAAAGAAGAAGGAAAGGCAATGGTAGCTCACCTGCACGAATCTTGCTTCTTCTGACTGGGGTGTGTAATGGTCTCATCGGTGCCCTTATTGGGCAACCGAATACCAAGCTCTTGGATGACAATTCTCTTGATATGGTAATGAGTTTCAGCTTCCGACAGCATGGTAGGGTGAACTGGTGCAATTTGTGGTGGCGGCGAAGGTAGCCTCAATTTATTGCGCCTCGTGTAAGTCCTATCAAAAAGCCTTCACAAGAAAATCACTGGATCTCTTCAAGGAAGATTTTGTGGCCACCTCAACCTGCATGTCTATCATATCTGGCTGGCTAGGCATTCCTTCCCCTCCATCAACTTATGTCGTGGGGGACTTCAACTTCGTCAAAGAAGCCACCTCCTGAATCGCGGCCTCTCCTATGTGTTTCCTTATCATTGTGCCCTGTCGCATATAAGAGGACGAAACAAGTTAAAGATGTCCCACAAAATAATCTAAAAATATATTGAAGTACCAGAGGGGAGAGTTTACTTCATAATCAAAGAATAAAAACACGTCATGAAGAACCGTACCACCCCTTTCAAACGTATATGATGAAAAATACCCCGAAACAACCTGGTGAAATCTACTACTACAAGCATGGTAATTTGAATACAGTGCACATGGTAGATTGTACACAATAGTCCTGGAAACTACAACTTTAAAGTCATAGAAATGGACAAAATTTACTTACGGAATATCAATGAAAATGTGCTAAATTATCAACGAGAAAAAAAGGAAGGGTAAATAACAGTAAAACAAACACACATCAGTTGGTAAGCTTGCTTATAATTGACTATTACTCCATCCGTTCCTAAATACTATAAGCTTATTTAGATATTCCAATGCGGAATACATATGAAGCAGAATGAGTGAATCCACACTCTAAAATATTCCAATGCAGAATAGATTTGTATGCAGTCCATATTCAAATCTCTAAAAAGGCTTATATTTAGAAAAGGAAAATTCTTCATAATAGTGATGGTAATTATGAGAAGTACAGACCATAGCCTACCCCAACTTGTTTGCGACTAAAGGCTTTGTTGTTGTTGTTGTTGTTTGTACAGACCATAGCCATGAAGCAAAAGTGCAGAAACGCATGTTGAACACATAGCAACAAAAGAACTGCGGTGATGCGCGCTGACAAACAAGAATCAAATCAATTTTGCACATGAACAGAAATTAATAGACTAGTAATTCTGCTACAGCAGACATGCAGATTTGTGTATATAACCGACGAGCTGAAGAAACAAATGCTAGAGCTTACAGACCTTGGTGCATTAGAACAGCAATCACGGTAAAATAAAACAAAACTAGCATGGTAAAATATTAGGACATTGAGCACTATTAGATTTAATGGGAAAACTGAAATGACAAAATGATCTACAGTTGTCAGGCTACAAATCTGATTACTAAGATGCAATAGGACTGATAACTATAGAACATCCACTATGGGGATAACTGGCGGTGGATAAATACTGCACATAATGTCAGCAAAATATGTCTCCGAATTAAGCTGAGCCAGAGTAACATCTCAAGGGCATGCCTGATAACTTATTTGAAAAAAGTCTGATAACTACAAAGTGCATCCATCAGCCAATTTCAATCCAGCACCATAATTTTTTGTGCTGATGGCAAAGCAAATTTCAATTCCATATTGTAACACAGGAGCAAATATCATGGTGATGAAATCAAATCAAGCAGCAAATATAGCAAATAAAAACACCCAAGACACTCAATAGACTTTAATCCCCTATAAACCATCAACAGTACAGCGTCCAATTCAGATACAGCAAGTACAGCCTAAGTAGGCTAAAAAAATAAGTGCAGCCTAGACCTGACACCTAGCCGACCTTGCGACCTCAGTCAACGACAGCAGCGTAATCAGCGGCAGGACGAGCGACCTCATACAGACAAGAGACAGCAATAAATCTCAGCCAATGACCTCAGACAAACAACGGAAACTTACACATAAAATTTTGTGCTGATAGCGAAACAAATTTCAATTCCAACATGGCACAGGGGCAAAAATCATGGTGATGAAATCTAATCAAGCAGCAAACCTAGCAAATAAAAACACCCAAAATACTGAGTAAACCTCAATCCCGAATAAACTATCAACAAACCAACTACGAATCTCTGTATCCACCGATTTCAAAACCATCCCAAAATTTCCACGTCGTTTGTTGATTTCGGCGAGTACTGGAATAAAATTACCGCTGTTGGGAAGAAAAACAGAGAGCAGGTGGAGGAAGGACTGCAGGCTCACCGACCAGTCGCTGCCGTCCGCCGATTCAAAACCTTCGCCTGTTTCCTACACAAAAATAACCACACATTTAATTCTGTGGCTCGCCAGATACAAATCTCAATATATAATATAAGCAAAAAGGGTGAAAATGGCCACTTTAGATTCGGCACTGGAAGAAAATATAAGAGCGTCTAGATCATCACTTTATTGATCTAAACACTCTTATGTTTATTTATGGAGGGAGTACTGCCTATATAGGCTCAAAAGAAAGAAATACTGCCTAAGCTTGACACCCGGCCGACCTTGCAACCTCAGTCAACGACAACGTTGCAATTAGGAACGGGCTGAGCGACCTCAGACGGATAAACGACAACAATCAATCTCAGACGGCGACCTCAAAAAGACACACGGAAGAGCATAAAATAACAACGGGATCTTACACATATTACAAGACCTGGAGTGGACACGGTTCTCTCTGGAAACGCCACCTCCGCTTCACAGATCACCGCAGGAAGAGAACTGAAGCGGAATCCAAAATCCATCCGCCACAGGATGACACTAATAACCGGATAATCTTTACCTAATATAATAAAGCAAATTGGGTTTCTGGTCGTCCGTCATGGCATTTTTCAGAAAAGTCCCTCTATATCAGAGAATTCAACCCGCAGTCCCGATTTAAGTTAAAACGAATTGTTTTTCGTATTTTACACAAAAATCCCTGTGTTTTCTTGAAATCAACCCGCCGTCCGGATTTAAGTCACACCCGAACCGTTATTTTATAATTTTCGAAAACCGACCCTGATGTTTTAGGTAATTCATCCGCGGATCATATTTAAGTAAAACAAATGCTTTTTTAAATCATCCATATCTTTTAAACCGTAACTTCGATTTGAACATGTTATATATGAAATTTGATTAGAAAAATATGTAGAATATGAATATGAGATTATTTTTACCTGTTAAGTATTTTTAAATATTATTTTGGAATATATTTAAATCAAACAAATGATTTTTTAAACCATAACTTTGATTTTAACATATTATATATGAAATTTTATTAGAAAAATGTGTGGAATCTAAATATGATGTTAATTTTACCTGTTAAATATTTTAAAAATATTGCTTTGGCAAAAAACTTATAATTTATAGCGCACGGCGATCCGGATTGCAAATAAACACCCCCACTATAACCATATAGGGAAAAGAAAACATTGATAACTACACATGCATACCTCTGAAAAATGTCGCAGGGAAAAATAACAGATTTCTCATCGAGAGAGAGAGAGAGAGATGAGAGGAGAGGAGAGGAGAGAGGGAGAGAGAGACGCCTTAGAATTAACCATATTCAAACACGTTTTTTGTTGTTTGTGTGAACACCAAGGCCATCGCCGGCGAGGGTGAGAAGGAGGATAAGCAGCAACACAAATATGATGCCTTGCAAAAATAAAGGAGATGGACCTATTGTGGTCTTGAGTGATGGTTGTCGGGTTAAGAGTCTCTTCCGTTGCAACGCACGGGCTCTTTTGCTAGTACAACCAAAATCCTAATAAAACTTTAACAGACGACAAATAGCCAAAGCGGCCGGTCGTTCCTCACTAATTTCTGTTAATTCCGGCGCCCCAGATCTGATCCCCGGCAACGCACGTCAGCCCCGAACCTTCATCAACTCGCGGATCGGCCATCGAGCAGAGCACAGCGGACTAACTTTTAACAACCAGTGGGCCGCCTCTAAACAAACGAGGATTATCGAGGAGAGCGGGAGGAGGATTTACCCTAGCAAACCTTGGGGTCAGGGTCGAATCGTGGGGAGGAGAGGACCACCCGATTGCCGTCGCCGTCTGCCGCTTGCGAGCTCACGCACCGGGGATAAGCGACCTGGGTTTGCCTTGCTAATCCGCCCGTACCAAGCGTCCGCTGCACGGGTAGACGGGGAGGCGAGCCGACAGCCGACTGCGCAGGAGGGATGGGGAGCGGAGGAGAACGACGACGAGATGAGACGGGACGAGAGGCCGGTGTGGGTGGCGGCTGGCTGTGGGTGTCAGAATACTTCGGGGTGTCGGCGCTACATATATACCTCCGGGAGAAAAGGGTTGGTAGGAGAGATGTCTAGGGTTGAAAAGGCCAAAGATAGGCAGGTGGTTGAAACTTCAAAACGGGACGCGCGGGGCCGGTGAATTTGGCCCAAAAGTTATTTATTTTTGACCACTACTACGAATCAACCAGCATAACAAACAAATCTAAACATCATCGCCAGCCATCAGATTGCCCGATGCGTAGCCCTTAGATCAGGTCAATACAGAAAATCACACACAGCAGCTCATCGTCAATCCCACTGTGCCTCCTCTGCAGTGAACACAAACAATGGTGCTCGCCATCAATCCCACCTCACCGTGGCGCCTACGTCAGCGACCTCACAGCACCGTAGCCACCGGCAGAGCTCCAACGCAGCCACACCGGAGACGATGGAAAACAAGTTCCAACGCAACACCGGCGACCCTCGGGGAAGCTCCACTGCAGCTCCATGGCAGCACCGCGGCGCGAAAGAACAGCTCTGACACAGCACCATCAGTGTCCCGGCGATGTTCCATTGCTGCCCCGACCGTGCTCCATTGCAGCCATCGGCGCGTAGCGTTCTGACGAAGCTCCATTGCAGCCACCAGCACGCGGTGTTCAGACAAAGCTCCATTGCATCGCCCGCCTCGCTCCACTGTAGCCGCAACGGAGCTCCATTGCAGCCGGGCACGCTCCGTAGCAATGCGGCCGGCGGCGGCGGGAGGCGTGATGTGTTGGCCGGAATAAGCCGCGGCGACGAGTCGGGCGCGGCCAGCGCGTGTATGGGCGCGAGTTGGACGTGTCGGGCGCGTCGGGACAGCGGCGTAGGCGTACGTGTGTGCGTGCGTGTGTAGTGCTAGGGTGCGGGCGGTGTGTGTGCACGTCGCACCGTAGGACCAGGAGGCCGTTGGCGAGCTGGACCGGGTGACTGAGCTGTTCTGTTGAGGGCTCGCCGCGAGCTGGGCGCGTGCATGCGCGAGGTGGCCGCGGCCGGAGCGGGCCAGAATGTGGTCTCGGGAGGCGTGGAGGCGTGCGGGTCGTGCCCAGCGCTGTCCAGGATATAAAACCCGTGTGGTGTTTGTTGTAATGGCGGTGGGTGTCGAGTTCGTGCTCGAGGAGAAGCTATTCGTGCAGCGGGTGTTCGTGCGCCGGAAAAACCCACCGTGTCCACTATGTGCTCCTCTTCTTTCCTCCTTCTTCTTCCTCGGGTTGTGGCAGTGAGAGAGACTAGCGAGGGCGAGCTAGGGTTTAGGGTTTGCGACAACATTTGGCATCAGAGCCACATTGCTGGTGGAGGGCGTAGGCGATGTCGATCGTGCCCTACGCCGGCGGATTGGGGAGCTCGCTGCCGCCGCCCGTTCCGGTGCTCACTGGTGAGAATTACCCCGCGTGGGCCGATCAAGGTGCAAGCAAACTTGGACGCGGTAGGGCAATGGGTGGCCGTGGTGCCGGCGGAGGACGCGGCGGCGACCGTGATCGCCAAGAAGGACAAGCCACTCGGGCGTACTTGATTTGCGTGCTCGCCGAGGACCTTCTGCTGCAGGTGGCGTCCAAGAAGACGGCGGCAGAAATCTGGGCCTGCTTGAAGATGAGGTTCGCCGGAGCTGATCGCGTCAGGGCGGCGCGGCTAGCCTCGCTCCGGAGCGACTTCGAGCTGTTGCGCATGGACGGCGGGGAGACGCTGGACGGGTTCGCCGGGAAGCTCAGCAGCATGGCAGCTCGCTACGCCGGGCTGGGGTCGACACTGGAGGACCCGGCGATGGTGAAGAAGCTCCTGGACTCAGTCCCGGATCGCCTATACGCCGCCTTCGCCGGAATGGAGCAGTTCTGCGACGTGTCGACAATGCCGTTCGAGGAAGCTCTCAGGCGGCTGAAGGCGTTCGAGGAGCGGCTGCGACGGCGCGGGCAAGGTGGCGGCGAGCGGGCGGACGGACAACTCATGTTCACGGCGGCGCAGTGGCGAGCGCGCGAGCGGCAGCACTGCGGGGCTCGGGACGACGACGATGGCAGGAGCGTGGCGTCGGGCAACGGCGGCAACCGACGCGGGCGCTGCTACAAGTGCGGCGAGCGCGGCCACTTCAAGAGGGAGTGCCCATTGCTGTGTGAGGAGCCGGCGGCGGAGTGTGCGCCACTGGCGGACGCCAGCGTCGAGGACGACGGCCTGCTTTCAGCCATGGCTTAGGGGGTGAGTGTTGGCCAGAACAAGCCGCGGCGACGAGCTGGGCGCGACCAGCGCGTGTATGGGCGCAAGCTGGACGTGTCGGACGCGTCAGGACCATGGCGTAGGTGTACGTGTGTAGGGCTAGGGTGCGGGCGGTGTGTCTGCACGTCGCACCGTAGGACCAGGAGGCCGTTGGCGAGCTGGACCGGGTGACCGAGCTGTTCTGTTGAGGGCTCGCCGCTAGCTGGGCGCGTGCGTGCGCGAGGTAGCCGCGGCCAGTGCGGGCCAGAACATGGGCTCGGGGGCGTGGCAGCGTGCGGGTCGTGCCCAGCGCTGTCGAGGGTATAAAACCCGTGTGGTGTTCGTTGTAATGGCGGTGGGTGTCGAGTTCGTGCTCGAGAAGAAGTTGTTCATGCAGCGGGCGTTCATGCGCTATGAAAACCCACCGTGTCCACTGTGTGCTCCTCTTCTTTCCTCCTTCTTCTTCCTCGGGTTGTGGCAGTGAGAGAGAGGAGCTAGGGTTTAGGGTTTGCAACAACTTGATGCAGCTCCGGTGGCGCTTCAATGCAACCACGACGGAGCTTCAACAACCTCGCTCCATTGCGGCGGCCATGGCGGCTCTACGAAGCAACGCGCGGCAATGATGGCGGAAGCCGCGATGCAGCTTCGGTGGCGCTTCAACACAGCCACGACAGAGCTTCGACAACCTCGCTCGCGCTCTACTGCAGCCCCGGTGGCGTGAGGATGAATCAGGCTACTCCCCTGCGGTGGTGCCTCACCTCTGCTGTTGAACGAGAAAAGGGGGGAAAAGGAGGAAGCGATGCGCGGAGAAGATAAGGCTGGAGGGAAAAGATAAGGTGGGAGTGGTGGGCGAGATACGTGGTGAGCGGAGAGAGAGGTTTACAAGAGAGAATTTTCATCCGGTTGAAATTCAACAATTTCCTTTATTTTTCCTTTTTTGGAATATGTTTTGTCCAATTGTTTTTTTCTTCATTTCTTTGAGTTGTATTTGGTCTAGAAGTTTAAGGTTTCAATCAACTGAAAAATCGAAATAGCTATTATATTTAGCTTAGTTCCAGCTGCATGTTGCCAAGAAATGAGGCCGCCCTTTGTTGAAATAGCGATTCAGAAACACACATTTGTTCGTCACGTTTTACTGTTGAGGGGGTCTGATGCTTTTGCATGCCATCCATGTCAGGATTAGTATTGGCGTGAAATTGTAACGATCGTTATTTTAGGGTAGTGCTCAGGTTTACATGCGACTGGTTAGTTTTGGCGCGAGAAGCAAATAATGCTTTTATGAGTGTTGACATTCAACTAATGGAAATATTACTGATACAGGAAGAACCCTTGGCCTCGCCGCGCCAAAATGGTTAAATATTAAGCCGTCTAGTAGCACAACATCATTGTATCAGTTAGTTACTACACTATGCTACTTACATTTAACAAAATGGCGTGAAAAGCTATCCAGTTTACTTCAATGGCAGTTCAAGTATTGCATCACTAGGGCCATGTCATGATTCAGCATATGAACGCGTCGCCTTAGAATGGAGTATCCATTGCGGCTAGGTATAAATAGGGCGCGAAAAGTTGTAGCCCATATGGCACAGTGTTAGGTGGTCCCATCGTCGATTAAATACTGATTTTTTTTGCATCCTAGAATTACTATAACCTTAATTGGAGATATTCACCGCAAGCGTTTTACGAGTTACCAAAGATGTATCGTGTACATGGACCATGTGTAATATAACCCCAATTAAGCCGCGGAGGTTAGCGATCCGATGTGTGTCAGTGTTAAAAACTGGTGGATCTCGGGTAGGGGTCTCGAACTATGGACCTTGGATCTATGGAGAATAGTGGATGTAGGACACTATGTTTATCCATGTTTGGGCCCTCTTTAAGAGGTAAAACCCTACGTCCGGCTTGATTATATTGCTTGTGTATGAGGGGGTTACAGAGTAGATCTACCACAAGATCAGACGAACTAAATCCTAACTAGTAGGATGGTGATTGTTCCTCCAGGCTCTACGGACTAAGCCCCCTGGTTTATATAGACACCAGGGCTGCTAGGGTTTATAGGTAGTCGGTTACATCAAGGAAACTTCGGGTCTTCTATCTTAACTTGGGGTGCACACCAAGGCACAAAAGGTCTCCGGTCCGGATATGGTACGGCCCAACAGCCCGGCCCATGTGAGATGAGGCGGCACCCCGAGGACCCCCTAATCCAGGACTCCCTCAGTAGCCCCCGAACTAGCCTTCAATGCTGGCTTCTCATGAATCCCAAGACTGCGGGCTCCGGCTTGCAAGCGAGTTCCTTTTTCTTCGAATGGTACTTGATTAAGTCCGGCCATACACCAAGCCGTATCCGGACTCCAGACACTTAGCCTTTAACGCCAATCATCCGAATGCAAAACAGTATCTTTGACTGACAACTTTAGGCGAAGGGCCGCGTCCAGTCATAAACATGAAGACTCGATAAGCGACTTGAGGGCGCCTTTTTGATGGCATGTCCCTTCAAGGCAGAGATCACTGAAGGAAAATATGCCCTAGAGGCAATAATGAAGTTGTTATTTTATATTTCCTTATATCATGATAAATTTTTATTATTTATGCTAGATTTGTATTAACCGGAAACTTGATACATGTGTGGATACATAGACAAAACATCGTGTCCCTAGTAAGCCTCTACCGGACTAGCTCGTTAATCGTAGATGGTTAAGTTTCCTAACCATAGACATGTGTTGTCATTTGATGAACGGGATCACATCATTAGGAGAATGATGTGATGGACAAGACCCATTACCTTAGCTTAGCATATTTATCGTTCAGTTTTATTGTTACTGCTTTCTTCATGTCAAATACATATTCCTTTGACTATGAGATTATGCATCTCCCGGATACCGGAGGAATACCTTGTGTGTGATCAAACGTCACAACGTAACTGGGTGATTATAAAGATGCTCTACAGGTATCTCCGAAGGTGTTTGTTGGGTTGGCATAGATCAAGATTAGGATTTGTCACTCCGAGTATTGGAGAGGTATCTCTGGGCCCTCTCGGTAATGCACATCATAAGAAGCCTTGCAAGCAATGTGACTAATGAGTTAGTTGCGGGATGATGCATTACGGAACAAGTAAATAGACTTTCCGATAACGAGAGTAAACTAGGTATGAAGATACCGACGATCAAACCTTGGGCAAGTAACATACCGATGACAAAGGGAATAACGTATGTTGTCATTTCGGTACGACCGATAAAGATCTACATAGAATTTGTGGGAACCAATAAGAGCATCCAGGTTCCGCTGTTGGTTATTGACCGAAGAGGTGTCTCGGTCATGTCTACATAGTTCTCAAACCCGCAGTGTCCGCACGCTTAACGTTCGATGACGATTTTGTATAATATGAGTTATGTGATTCGGTGACCGAATGTTGTTCGGGGTCCCGGATGAGATCACGGACATGACGACGAGTCTTAAAATGGTCGAGAGGTAAAGATTCATATATAGGACGATGATACTCGGACACCGGAAGTGTTCTGGGGGTACCGGGAACATATCAGGTCACCGGAAGGGGTTCTGGGCGCACCCCCCCCCCCCCCCCCCGCGGCAACTATATGGGCCTAATGGGTCGGGAGGGGAAACGCAGCAGCCAGCATGGGCTGCTGCACCCCCCATATAGCCCGCACCTTAGGAGGAAGGAAAGGAGGAAGAGAGAAGGAAGGGGAGGGATTCGGCCTCCCCCTTCCTTCCCTCCTCCCTCCTCTTTCCTTCCCCCTCCGGTGGATATGGTAAAGGGGGAGGCCGAATTGGGAGGCGCCCAAGTAGGATTCCTCCTACTTGGGGCACCCCCTTGGCTGCCTCTCCTCCCCTCCAACCTATATATATGTGGGGGGGCACTGCTAGATGACACATAATAGTTGTTAGCCGTGTGCGGCGCCCCCTCCACAGTTTACGCTCCGGTCATATTCACGTAGTGCTTAGGCGAAGCCCTGCGCGGATCACTTCACCATCACCTTCACCATGCCATCGTGCTGACGTAACTCTCCCTCGACACTTTTCTGGATCAAGAGTTCGAGGGACGTCATCGAGCAGAACGTGTGTAGGACTCGGAGGTGTCGTACATTCAGTGCTTGATCGGTCGGAACGAGAAGAAGTTCGACTAGATCAACCGTGTTGTCAAACGCTTCCGCTTTCGGTCTACGAGGGTACGTGCACACACTCTCCCCCTCTTGTTGCTATGCATCTCCTAGATAGATCTTGCGTGAGCGTAGGAATTTTTTTGAAATTGCATGCTACGTTTCCCAATAGTGGCATCCGAGCCAGGTCTATGCGTAGATGACATGCACGAGTAGAACACAATGAGTTGTGGGCGGTGATCGTCATACTGCTTACCACCAATGTCTTATTTTGATTCGGCGGTATTGTTGGATGAAGTGGCGCGGACCAACCTTACATGACCACGTTCATGAGACCGGTTCCACCGACAGACATGCAACTAGTTTTGCATAAAGGTGGCTGGCGGATGTCTGTTTCTCCAACTTTAGTTGAATCGAATTTGACTGCGGCCGGTCCTTGTTGAAGGTTAAAACAGCAAACTTGATAAATCACCGTTGTGGTTTTGATGTGTAGGTAAGAACGGTTCTTGCTAGAAGCCCGTAGCAGCCACGTAAAACATGCAACAATAAAGTAGAGGATGTCTAACTTGTTTTTGCAGGGCATTTTGTGATGTGATATGGTCAAGACATGATGTCATATACATTATTGTATGAGATGATCATGTTTCGTAAATGTTCACTAGTAGAAAAAGGGCCTTTAGTCCCGGTTCATAAGGGCCTTTAGTCCCGGTTCTGGAACCGGGACTAAAGGGTCGTTACTAAAGCCTCCCCCTTTAGTCCCGGTTCTTACACGAACCAGGACTAAAGGCCCTCCACGTGGCCGCTGCCTGGAGGTCCACCTTTAGTCCCGGTTGGTAACACCAACCGGTACTAAAGGGAATTTTATGATTTTTTTTGAAATTTTTTTTGATTTTTTTTGTTTTTAAATTTCTGAATTATTTTAACCTCTAATCTCTAATCACCCCTCATCACTGCTCAATTTAACCTCTAATCTCTAATCACCCCTCATCATTCCAAATCATCTAACTTCCCGGACGGTCACCCATCCTCTCACTACTCCAGCCTGAGCACGCTTAACTTCCGGGTTCTATTCTCCCTCGTTTCCAAGTCTGCACTTGTTGTTTTCCTGACAATAGTAAGATGTCAATCCTATTAACCCTCAGGAATTTAGCTTGAGCATGAAGTCACACATTTCACTGTTTGAGTTTGAAACTATTGTTCTAAAAAACACTAATTATTTAGTAACAATAATATTTCTTGAATAAGTAGTTTGACCATAATTTATCCACAGTTTGACCAGATTTGACCAAAATTCAAAAAAACTAAAATAATTATTTAGTAACACTAATATTTCTTGAATAATTAGTTTGACCATTATTTGACCACAGTTTGACCATGGTTTGACCAGATTTGACCAAAATTCAAAAAAACTGAAATAATTATTTAGTAACACTAATATTCTTGAATAATTATTTAGTAACACTAATACTTCTTGAATAAGTAGTTTGACCAAATTTAACAAAAATTCAAAAAAAAACAGAAATTTGAGCATAACTTTTTTTCCTTAAGATTTTGAGGATTCTAAAAATTTGCAAATAGGCTGTAGGCCGTCAAAGTTGGATGCGGATTTTCGTGCTGAACATTTTGATATATTATACGTTTTTTCTGACATCGTATGCAAAAGTTATAGCCGTTTTACATTTTCCCTACACTTTTTGCAAAACATGTCCAAATTTAAGTTTTTTAATTTTCCTAACTAGTACATGTAGTAACATAACTACATCTTGAAGGATTCTAATTTTTGAAGTTTTTATCATTTTCTTTTGCTTTTTACAAAACTGAAAAGGCGATCCACAGGGGGGGTAGAGTTTGAAAATGGGACCTTTACTACCGGTTCGTGCCATGAACTGGTACTAATGCCTCAAACCCCATTAGTACCGGTTGGTGGCTCAAACCGGGACTAAAGGTCTAACCTTTAGTACCAGTTGGTGCCACGAACCTGTACTGATGGGCATCGCACCCTTTAGTCCCGGTTCGTGGCACCAACCGGGACTAATGCCTGTACGGTGCCCTAGCCGCTCGAACCGGGACCAATGCTCACATTAGTCCCGGTTCGTAATGCAACCGGGATTAATGCTCTTTTCTGGCCGAACCAAAGCCGTGTTTTCTACTAGTGGTTATCATCAACTGGCAGGAGCCTTATGGTTGTCGCTTTATTGTATGAAATGCAAACGCCATGTAATTGCTTTACTTTATCACTATGCGTTAGCGATAGTTGTAGAAGCAATAGTTGGCGAGACGACCACGAAGCTACAATGCAGATGCAGGTGTCAAGCCAGTGATGATGGAGATCACGACGGTGCTTTGGAGATGGAGATCAAAGGCACAAGTTCGCCGTCCTGAGACACCACGTGATGATCGGGTGTGATCGGGAGATGGAGATGGAGATCAAAGGCACAAGTTCAAGGTATAAGTGTTCTCCCGGGACAGTCCGCCGTGCTGAGTCACCACGTGATGATCGGGTGTAATAAGGTCTACGTTCACATACAACGGGTGCAAGACAGTTTTGCACATGCGGAATACTCGGGTTAAACTTGACGAGCCTAGCATGTACACACATGGCCTCGGAACTCTGGAGACCGAAAGGTCGAACGTGAATCATATAGTAGATTTGATCAACATAGAGATGTTCACCATTGAAGACTACTCCATCTCACGTGATGATCGGACATGGTTTAGTTTATTTGTATCACGTAATCATTTTGATGACTCGAGGGATGTCTATCTAAGTGGGAGTTCTTAAGTAATTTGATTAATTGAACTTAACTTATCATGAACTTACTCCTGATAGTTTTTGCATATCTATGTTGTAGATCAATAGCTCGCGTATAGCTCCCCTGTTTTATTTTGATATGTTCTTAGAGAAAACTAAGTTGAAAGATGATAGTAGCTATGATGCGGATTGGATCCGTGATCTGAGGATTATCCTCATTGCTGCACAGAAGAATTATCTCCTTGATGTACCGCTAGGTGACAGACCTATTGCAGGAGCAGATGCAGATGTTAAGAACGTTTGACAAACTCGGTATGATGACTACTTGATAGTTTAGGCCACCATGCTTTACGGCTTAGAACCGGGACTTCAAAATTGTTTTGAACACCATGGAGCATATGAGATATTCCAAGATCTGAAAATGATATTTCAGACTCATGCCTGTGTTAAGAGGTATGAGACATCTAACAAGTACTTTGCCTACAAGATGGAGGAGAATAGCTCAGCTAGTGAGCATGTGCTCAGAATGTCTGGGTACTACAATCGCTTGAATCAAGTGGGAGTTAATCTTCCATATAAGATAGTGATTGACAGAGTTCTCTAGTCACTATCACCAAGTTACTGGAACTTCGTGATGAACTATTATATGCAAGGGATGACGAAAACGATTCCCAAGCTCTTCGCGATGCTGAAATTGGCGAAGGTAGAAATCAAGAAAAATCATCAAGTGTTGATGGTTGAAAAGACCACTAGCTTCAAGTAAAAGGGCAAGGGAAAGAAAGGGAACTTCAAGAAGAATGGCAAGCAAGTTGCCACTCCCATGAAGAAGCCCAAAGCTAGGCCCAAGCGTGAAACTGAGTGCTTCTACTGCAAAGCAAATGGTCACTGGAAGTGGAACTACCCCAAATACTTGCCGGATAAGAATGATGGCAAAGTGAACAAAGGTATATATGATATACATGTTAGTGATGTGTAATTTACTAGTGTTCATAGCAACCCCTGGGTATTTGATACCGGTTCAGTTGCTGAGATTTGTAACTCGAAATAGGAGTTGCAGAATGAACAAAGACTAGTTAAGTGTGAGTTGACGATGTGTGTTGGAAGTGATTCCAAGGTTGATACGATCACCATCGCACACTCCCTCTACCTTCGGGATTAGTGTTGAACCTAAATAAATTTTATTTGGTGTTTGCTTTGAGTATGAATATGATTAGATCATGTTTATTACAACGGTTATTTATTTAAGTCAGAGAATAATTGTTGTTCTACTTATATGAATAAAACCTTCTATGGTCATACACCGAATGTGAATGGTTTATTGAATCTTGATCGTAGTGATACACATATTCATAATATTGATGCCAAAAGATGCAAAGTTGATAATGATAGTGCAACTTATTTGTGGCACTGCCGTTTAGGTCATATTGGTATAAAGCGCATGAAGAAACTCCATGCAGATGGGCTTTTGGAATCACTTGATTATGAATTATTTGATACTTGCGAACCATGCCTCATGGGCAAGATGACTAAAACTCCGTTCTCCGGAACAATGGAGCTAGTGAGCCACTGCCTTATTGGAAATAATACATACCGATGTATGCGGTCCGATGAGTGTTGAGGCTCGTGGCGGGTATCGTTATTTTCTGACCTTCACAGATGATTTGAGCAGATATGGTTATATCTACATAAAGAAACACAAGTCTGAAACATTTGAAAAGTTCTAAGAATTTTAGAGTGAAGTGGAGAATCATCGTAACAAGAAAATAAAGTTTTACGATCTAATCACGGAGGCGAATATTTGAGTTACGAGTTTGGCCTTCATTTAAAACAATGTGGAATAGTTTCACAACTCACGCCACCTGAAACACCACAGCGTAATGGTGTGTCCGAACGTCGTAACCGTACTTTATTAGATACAGTGTGATATATGATGTCTCTTACCGATTTACCACTATTGTTTTGGGGTAATGCATTAGAGACAGCTGCATTCACGTTAAATAGGGCACCGTCTAAATCCGTTGAGACGACACCATATGAACTGTGGTTTGCCAAGAAACGTAAGCTGTCGTTTCTTAAAGTTTGGGGTAGTGATGCTTATGTGAAAAAGCTTCAGCCTGATAAACTCGAACCCAAATAGAAGAAGTGCGTCTTTATAGGATACCCAAAAGAAATTGTTTGGTATACCTTCTACCACAGATCCGAAGGAAAGAGCTTTGTTGCTAAGAATGGATCCTTTCTAGAGATGGAGTTCCTCTCAAAAGAAGTGAGTGGGAGGAAAGTAGAACTTGATGATGTAATTGTACCTTCTCTCGAATTGCAAAGTAGCTCATCAGATAAATTTGTTCCCGTGATGCCTACACCAACTAGAGAGGAAGCTAATGATAATGATCATGAAACTTCAGATCAAGTTACTACTGAACCTCGTAGGTCAACTAGAGCACGATCCGCACCAGAGTGGTATGATAATCCTATTCTGGAAGTCATGTTACTGGACCATGACAAACCTACGAACTATGAAGAAGCTATGATGAGCCAGATTCTGATAAATGGCTTGAGGCCATGAAATCTGAGATATGATCCATGTATGAGAACAAAGTGTGGACTTTGGTGGACCTGCCCAATCATCGGCAAGCCATTGAGAATAAATGGATCTTCAAGAGGAAGACGGACAATGATGGTAGTGTCACTATCTACAAAGCTCGACTTGTCGCAAAAGGTTTTTGACAAGTTCAAGGTGTTGACTATGATGAGATTTTCTCACTCATAGCGATGCTTAAGTCTGTCCGAATCATGTTAGAAATTGCCGCATTTTATGAAATCTCGCAAATGGACGTCAAAACTGCATTCCTTAATGATTTTTTTAAAGAAGAGTTGTATATGATGCAACCAGAAGGTTTTGTCGATCCTAAAGGTGCTAACAAAGTGTGCAAACTCCATCGATCCATCTATGGACTGGTCCAAGCATCTCGGAGTTGGAATATACGCTTTGATGAGGTGATCAAAGCATATGGTTTTATATAGACTTTCGTAGAAGCCTGTATTTTAAGAAAGTGAGTGGGAGCTCTGTAGCACTTATAATATTATATGTGGATGACATATTGTTGACTGGAAATGATATAGAATTTCAGGATAGCATAAAAGGATACTTGCATAAAAGTTTTTCAATGAAAGACCTCGATGAAGCTGCTTATATATTAGGCATCAAGATCTATAGAGATAGATCAAGACGCTTAATAGGACTTTCACAAAGCACACACCTTGATAAAGTTTTGAAGAAGTTCAAAGTGGATCAGTCAAATAAGAAGTTGTTGCCTATATTGTAAGGTGTGAAGTTGAGTAAGACTCAAAGCCTGACCACGGCATAAGATTGAGAGAGAATGAAAGTCATTCCCTATGCCTCAGCCATAGGTTCTATAAAGTATGCCATGCTATGTACTAGACCTATTGTGTACCTTGCCATGAGTTTGGCAAGGGGATACAATAGTCATCTAGGAGTAGATCACTGGACAGCGGTCAAAATTATCCTTAGAGGACTAAGGAAATATTTCTCGGTTATGGAGGTGATAAAGAGTTCATCGTAAAGAGTTACATCGATGCAAGCTTTGACACCGATCTGGATGACTCTAAGTCTTGATCTAGATACATATTGAAAGTGGGAGCAATAAGGTAGAATAGCTCCATGCAGAGCATTGTAAACATAGAAATTTGCAAAATACATACGGATCTAAATGTGGCAGACCCGTTGACTAAAACTTCTCCCACAAGCAAAACATGATCACACTTTAGTACTCTTTGGGTGTTAATCACATAGCGATATGAACTAGATTATTGACTCTAGTAAATCCTTTGAGTGTTGGTCAGATGGCGATCTATCTCTATAGATCTTGATGCTCAATATGTAAGCAGCTTCACTTAGGTCTTCTTTGAAAAACTCCTTTCAAACATTCCTTTATCCTTTCCAGAAATTTCTACATCATTTCAGATCAATCAATATGTCATTCACATATACTTATCAGAAAAGCTGTAGTGCTCCCACTCACTTTCTTGCAAATACAGGCTTCATCGTAAGTCTGTATAAAACTATATGCTTTGACCAACTCATCAAAGCGTATATTCCAACTCAGAGATGCTTGCACCAGTCCAAAGATGGATCGCTGGAGCTTTGCACACTTTGTTAGTACCTTTAGGATCGACAAAACCTTCTGGTTGCATCATATGCAACTCGTCTTTAAAAAAATCATTAAGGAATGCAGTTTTGACATCCATTTGCGAGATTTCATAAAATGCGGCAATTTCTAACATGATTCGGACAGACTTAAGCATCGCTATGAGTGAGAAAATCTCATCGTAGTCAACACCTTGAACTTGTCGAAAACATTTTTGCAACAATTCGAGCTTTGTAGATAGTAACACTACTATCAGTGTCCGTCTTCCTTTTGAAGATCCATTTTATTCTCTATGGCTTTCCGATCATCGGGCAAGTCAACCAAAGTCCATACTTTGTTCTCATACATGGATCCCATCTCAGATTTCATGGCCTCAAGCCATTTTCCGGAATCTAGGCTCACCATCGCTTCCTCATAGTTCGTAGGTTTGTCATGGTCAAGTAACATGACCTCCAGAACAGGATTACCGTACCACTCTGGTGCGGACCTTACTCTGGCTGACCTACGAGGTTCGGTAGTAACTTGATCTGAAGTTTCATGATCATCATCATTAACTTCCTCACTAATTGGTGTAGGCATCACTAGAACTGATTTCTGTGATGAACTTCTTTTCAATTCGGGAGAAGGTACAATTACCTCATCAAGTTCTACTTTGCTCCCACTCACTTCTTTCGAGAGAAACTGCTTCTTCAGAAAGGATCCATTCTTAGCAACAAAGGTCTTGCCTTTGGATCTGTGATAGAAGGTGTACCCAACAGTCTCTTTTGGGTACCTATGAAGACACATTTCTTGGGTTCGACCTTATCAGGTTGAAACTTTTTCACATAAGCATCGCAGCCTCAAACTTTTAAGAAACAACAACTTGGGTTTCTTGCCAAACCATAGTTCATAAGGTGTCGTCTCAACGGATTTAGATGGTGCCCTATTTAACGTGAATGCAGCTGTCTCTAATGCATAACCCCAAAACGATAGTGGTAAATCGGTAAGAGACATCATAGATTGCACTATATCCAATAAAGTACGGTTATGACGTTCGGACACACCACTATGTTGTAGTGTTCCAGGTGGCATGAGTTTGTGAAACTATTCCACATTATTTTAATTGAAGGTCAAACTCGTAACTCAAATATTCGTCTCCGCGATCAGATCGTAGAAACTTTATTTTCTTGTTATGATGATTTTCCACTTCACTCTGAAATTCTTTGAACTTCTCAAATGTTTCAGCCTTATGTTTCATCAAGTAGATATACCCATATCTACTCAAATCATCTGTGAAGGTCAGAAAATAACGATACATGCTGCGAGCCTCAACACTCATCGGACTGCATACATCAGTATGTATTATTTCCAATAAGTCAGTTGCTCGCTCCATTGTTCTGGAGAACAGAGTCTTTAGTCATCTTGCCCATGAGGCATGCTTCGCAAGCATCAAGTGATTTATAATCAAGTGATTCCAAAAACCCATCGGCATGGAGTTTCTTCATGCGCTTTACACCAATATGACCTAAACGGCAGTGCCACAATTAAGTTGCATTATCATTATTAACTTTGCATCTTTTGGCTTCAATATTATGAATATGTGTATTACTACGATCGAGATTCAATAAACCATTTATATTGAGTGTATGACCATAGAAGGTTTTATTCATGTAAATAGAACAACAATTATTCTTTGACTTAAATGAATAACCGTATTCGCAATAAACATGATCCTATCATATTTATGCTCTACGCTAACACCAAATAACATTTATTTTAGGTTCAACACTAATCTCGAAGGTAAAGGGTGTGTGCGATGGTGATCTTATCGACCTATGAATTACTTCCAACACACATCGTCACCTCGCCCTTAACTAGTCTCTGTTCATTTTGCAACTCCTGTTTCAAGTTACTACTCTGAGCAACAAAACCAGTATTAAATACTGAGGGGTTGCCATAAATAGTAGTAAACTACACATCAATAATATGTACATCAAATATACTTTTGTTCACTTTGCCATCCTTCTTATCCGCCAATTATTTGGGGTAGTTCCGCTTCCAGTGATTAATCTGCCAATTATTTGGGGTAGTTCCGCTTGCACGTGAGATGGAGTAGTTTTCTATGGTGAACATCACTATGTTGATCATATCTTCTATATGATTCACGCTCGACCTTTCGGTCTCCAGTGTTCCGAGGCCATATCTGCATATGCTAGGCTCGTCAAGTTTAACTCGAGTATTCTGCGTGTGCAAAACTGGCTTGCACCCATTGTATGTGAACGTAGAGCTTATCACACCCGATCATCGTGTGGTGTCTCGGCATGACGAACTTTTGCAACGGTGCATACTCAGGGAGAACTCTTGTACCTTGAAATTTAGTGAGAGATCATCTTATAATGCTACTGCCGAACTAAGCAAAATAAGATGCATAAAGGATAAACATCACATGCAATCAATATAAGTGATATGATATGGCCATAATAAGATGCATAAAGGATAAACATCACATGCAATCAATATAAGTGATATGATATGGCCATCATCATCTTGTGCCTTTGATATCCATCTCCAAAGCACCGTCATGATCACCATCGTCACCGGCGCGACACCTTGATCTCCATCGTAGCATCGTTGCCGTCTCGCCAACTATTGCTTCTACGACTACCGCTACCGCTTAGTGATAAAGTAAAGCAATTACATGGCGATTGCATTTCATACAATAAAGAGACAACCATATGGCTCCTGCCAGTTGTCGATAACTCTGTTACAAAACATGATCATCTCATACAATAAAATTTAGCATCATGTCTTGACCATATCACATCACAACATGCCCTGCAAAAACAAGTTAGACGTCCTCTACTTTGTTGTTGCAAGTTTTACGTGGCTGCAACGGGCTGAGCAAGAATTGTTCTTACCTATGCATCAAACCACAACGATTTTTCGTCAAGTATGTGCTGTTTTAACCTTTACAAGGACCGGGCGTAGCCACACTCAATTCAACTAAAGTTGGAGAAACTGACACCCGCCAGCCACCTTTGTGCGAAGTTCGTCGGTAGAACCAGTCTCGCGTAAGCGTACGCGTAATGTCGGTCCGGGCCGCTTCATCCAACAATACCGCCTGAATCAAAGTATGACATGCTGGTAAGCAGTATGACTATTATCGCCAACAACTCACTTGTGTGCTACTCGTGCATATAACATCTACGCATAAATCTGGCTTGGATGCCACTGTTGAGGAACGTAGTAATTTCAAAAAAAATCCTACGCACACGCAACATCATGGTGATGCATAGCAACGAGAGGGGAGAGTGTTGTCTACGTACCCTCGTAGACCATAAGCGGAAGCATTATGACAACGCGGTTGATGTAGTTGTACGTCTTCACGATGGACCGATCCTAGCACCGAAGGTACGGCACCTCCGCGATCTGCACACGTTCCGCTCGGTGACGTCCCACGAACTCACGATCCAGCAGAGTGTCGAGGGAGAGTTTTGTCAGCACGACGGCGTGATGACGGTGATGATGAAGCTACCGGCGTAGGGCTTCGCCTAAGCACTACGACGATAAGACCGAAGTGGATTATGGTGGAGGGGGTCACCGCACATGCCTAAGAGATCAATGATAAACTTGTGTCTCTATGGGGTGCCCCCTGGCCACGTATATAAAGGATGGAGGGACGAGGAGGCCGGCCCTCATAGGGCGCGCCCAAAGTGTGGAGTCCTACTAGGACTCCCTAGTCCTAGTAGGATTCCACCTCCCACATGGAATAGGAAAAAGGGGAAGGGAGAAGGAAGGAAGGGGGAGCCCCCTTTCCCTAGTCCAATTCAGACCAGTCCAAGGGGAAGGGGCGCGGCCACCCTTGAGGCATGTTTCTCCTTTCCTGTATGGCCCATTAAGGCCCAATACGAATTCCCGTAACTCTCCGGTACTCTGAAAAATAGTCGAATCACTCGGAACCTTTCCGATGTCCGAATATAGTCCTCCAATATATCGATCTTTACGTCTCGACCATTTCGAGACTCCTCGTCATGTCCCCGATCTCATCCGGGACTCCAAACTACCTTCGGTGCATCAAAACACATAAAATCATAATACCGATCATCACGGAACTTTAAGCGTGCGGGCCCTACGGGTTCGAGAACTATGTAGACATGACCGAGACACGTTTCCGGTCAATAACCAATAGCAGAACCTGGATGTTCATATTGGCTCCCACATATTCTACGAAGATCTTTATCGGTCAAACTGCATAACAACATACGTTGTTCCCTTTGTCATCGGTATGTTACTTGCCCGAGATTCGATCGTCGGTATCTCAATACCAAGTTCAATCTCGTTACCGGCAAGTCTCTTTACTCGTTCCGTAATGTATCATCCTGCAACTAACTCATTAATTACATTGCTTGCAAGGCTTATAGATGTGCATTACCGAGAGGGCCCAGAGATACCTCTCCGACAATCGGAGTGACAAATCCTAATCTCGATCTATGCCAACTCAACAAACACCATCGGAGACACCTGTAGAGCACCTTTATAATCACCCAGTTACGTTGTGACGTTTGATTGCACACAAAGTGTTCCTCCGGTATTTGGGAGTTGCATAATCTCATAGTCATAGGAACATGTATAAGTCATGAAGAAAGCAATAGCAACATACTAAACGATCAAGTGCTAAGCTAACGGAATGGGTCAAGTCAATCACATCATTCTCTAATGATGTGATCCGGTTAATCAAATGACAACTCATGTCTATGGCTAGAAAACTTAACCATCTTTGATTCAACGAGCTAGTCAAGTAGAGGCATACTAGTGACAATCTGTTTGTCTATGTATTCACACATTTACTAAGTTTCCGGTTAATACAATTCTAGCATGAATAATAAACATTTATCATGATATAAGGAAATATAAATAACAAGTTTATTATTGCCTCTAGGGCATATTTCCTTCAGACTACTCCCGCTCCAAGAAGAGGGCGGCACCGGCCGAAACCGAGGGGGAACACCCTTCCCCAGCTCTGAAGAGGAGGGGAGGGGAAAGCTCGTCATAGTTGATGACAGCTCGGACTCCGATAAGGAGTCTGCAACTTCGGAGAAGATCACGGAGCGGGTTTCCAGAATCAAGCGCCGCGCCGAAAGTTAAGAGTCCAAAGACTTTCCGGGAATCAATTTTATTAACCCAATACATAAAAGTATATGTTCTTTTGCACCGCATCCCGCCCCGCAACCTCCCCACTGGCCAGGTGTCAAAGGGCACTTCTCCGCGGGCCGACCTGGGGGAGAGTGGAGGCGCGTCGCATTCTGCGCCTCCCCCATTCATCGGAGATACCGGGGAGGTGTTGTCCCAGAGGACCCCACCCGTGTCGAACATGGGGGTGATGAGGATATTTTCATGGCCAAAGCTAAAGCTTCGGCCAACGACAATAAGGAGAAGGAGCTTGGGCAAGCCAAGCCTTCCCAGACGGCGGTTCCGGAGCCTGAGCAGCCCTTCGGAACAATGCAACCGCCTTCCACCGAAGGAGGAGCAGGGGCCCCACCGCCTGTGCCAAACACTGGAGGTCGAGGTGTGGCTGAATGGCCGGACATGATGGAGGAGGCTATGAAAAGCTCCTCCATAGTCGCCCAACACCGCATCCTAATGGGTGCGGTTTTGCAAAGCATCCGGTCTAGACGAAAAACGGTGGGGGAAGCAATGTACGTGAGAGGGGAGGTCAAACGAAATGAATGACAACAGATTCTCCTCTAATATTATCAACCAGATTCGAATTGTGACGGAATCGGTGTAAAATCTGTTGGTAGCCGGCTTGGTCACACAACAGCAAACTGATCTCGAGGCGAGATGAAACGGACATCAAGAGCTCCCGTTTTTACATTGCAGTGGTCAGTTATTTTTTCTTCAGATAGTGTAGTGATCAGATTTTCTTTTTTGTGGGGAGGGAAGTGCAATGGTCAGCGGGAAGCACAACTCCCCGAAAGAGAAAACCGTTTGTAGGACGGAAGCCCAAGTCAGCCCATCTTATCGTATTTTCTGCAGCTCGACCCGTCTTATGATTGATGGTTCCGCCTTCCACCCGGCCCATGTTCCTTCCGAGCCGTGTACCTCTGGTTGCTCGATCTGACCGGAGCAACTGACGCGCGCGCTCCCCGCCACGCCAGTCGCCCGAAGGATCCACCGCCCGCCACCTTCGACGGCTCGCCGGAACCCGGAGGCCTCGCATCACGCCTTCGCAGTCACTGAAGTCCGGTGATCTGGCTCCACCAGCCAGCAGATGCCGCCCGCGCCGCCGCTCCCGTGCCGCCTCGTGCTCCCGCTCGCCGCCTTCGTCTCCGTTCCGTTCCTCCTCCCGCTCACACTCCCCCTCCTCCTCCTGCTGCGCCCCTCTGCCACCTCCCCGCACGCTCTGTCCTCCCATCGCCTCTCCTGGCTCCCGTCGATTCGCGTCTCGCATCGGTCACCACCGCCACGGACGGCACGAACGTCAGCCCCGCCGGCACAAGCGACGTCGTCACCTTCTCTACCGCCGCCGCGGCCGCTGACACAGACGGCGTCACCTCTCCCACGTCCCACGCCGCCGCCCAAGGCAGCCGGCCGCGAGAAATCCGAACGCTGCGACATCTACGACGGGACGTGGGTCCCGGACGACAACGAGAAGCCGACGCGGCCGCTGTACGCGCCGGGCACGTGCCCGTACGTGGACGAGGCGTACGCGTGCGCGTCCAACGGGCGGGCGGACGCCGGGTACACGCGGTGGCGCTGGGCGCCGCGCCGGTGCCGGCTCCCCACGTTCAACGCGACGGACCTCCTGTCGAGGCTGCGCGGGCGGCGGCTGATGCTGGTGGGCGACTCCATGAACCGGAACCAGTTCGAGTCCATGCTCTGCATCCTCCGCGCCGCGCTCCCCGACAGGTCCAGGATGTTCGAGACCCACGGGTACCGGATCTCCAAGGGCCGCGGCTACTTCGTCTTCAGGTTCCCGGTAAACTCCATGACGCAGTCAATGAATCAAGCTCCATTGGTCGAAGGTTGAAGGATGGGATTATTGTAGGATTTTGACTGCACGGTGGAGTTCGTGCGCTCGCATTTCCTGGTCCGGGAAGGGGTGCGGCTGAACCGGCTGGGGAACTCCAACCCGACCCTCCAGATCGACCGCATCGACAAGACGGCCGGCCGGTGGAAGAAGGCCGACGTCCTCGTCTTCAACACCGGACACTGGTGGACGCACGGCAAGACCGCCAGGGGGTACGTTATGCACCGCCGGAGATGACACCACTCCGTCCATTGATTTGCAGGTTCAAATCATCCATCGATAAAACCGATGAACAATGTGTGTGTGGCTCCACACTGCAGCACCAACTACTACATGGAAGGCGACACGCTGTACCCCCAGTTCAACTCGACCGAAGCCTACCGGAGAGCCCTCCAGACATGGGCGCGGTGGGTCGACAAGAACATGGACCCCGACAAGAGCGTCGTCTTCTACCGGGGATACTCCACGGCGCATTTCAGGGGAGGGGAGTGGGACTCGGGCGGCTCCTGCAGCGGCGAGACGGAGCCGGCGTTCAGGGGGGCGGTGGTGGACAGCTACCCGGAGAAGATGCGGATCGTGGACGAGGTGGTGGCGCGGATGCGGTTCCCGGTGCGGCTGCTCAACGTCACGAGGCTGACCAGCTTCCGCAAGGACGGCCACCCGTCGCTCTACGGCATGGCGCCAGAGAAGAGGGGGAAGAGGAAGCAGGACTGCAGCCACTGGTGCCTCCCCGGCGTGCCGGACGTGTGGAACGAGCTCATCTACGCGTCGCTCGTCTTGGAGCCCAACCCCAGGTCATGGGACAAATCATAGGCAGCTAGTAGATGAGATCATGAGAATGAGATACACATGACCTTGTAAATTGTCCACAAAAAGTTATTTCAGTCCGCATTATAAATAGAAACAACAAATCAGCTCAAACTACTGTAGTACAAGCAAACCCAAAAAATCAAAAAGAATTTGAAAAGAAAAATACCACCAAGTGACAACAATATCATGGGGTCGTCGGCCGGAGGCATCGCCCGCCGTGTCATGTAGCGCAATCAACATCTGCCCAAGCCTGTCGTGATCCCGCTGTTTAACCAGCGGGTGCGAGCGCTGAGAAAACACGAGAAATTTGAAGGAAGAGTCAGATGCCCGTCGAAGGAAGATCCGCTCGATCACCATCTTATTACGCGTCGTCCAAAATGTCCAAGTTAGAGCCGCAAAAACTAGCCAGAAGAGTCGCATGTTCCTCCCTATCTGCGTAGCTCTGGTCTGGAGGAAGCCGGCTAGGTCGTGAGCTTCCCAATCCGGGCCTAGTGCCTCACGCACAAAGCTCGAACGCACGTGAGACGCCATGTAAGAGAAAAGGATGTGGTTTCCCCGTTTCCGCAACCCCACAAAGGGGAAATAACCCATTACCCGGGCCGTGCCTCTTGAGCACCTCCATTCCTGATGGGAAGCGATCCCTCAACAATTGCCACACAAATTTTGGACCCCGATAACAACTGAACAATCTATCTAGGAGCTCCCCGGAGCGAACTATTTGGGAAGGACCATCGATCGGAACAAACGATCTTGTTCGATCTCGGAAGGAGACCACACCGGCTGATACTTCTTCTGGCCTATTTCTACTGGCCCAACAGGCACGAATCCAGCCGGCCCAAAAAAAGAAAAAGGCCACAATGCAACAGGCACGAGTTGAGTCTGGCTTCATGATTAATGGAAAAAACTGGGGGGAAATGGCCATGTTAAATCAGGGAAACTACTAGAAATTTCAACAAATTGCGATGTTCTATACTCAATTTCCCCTTCATTGTACGGCATGGCGCCGGACAAGAGGAGGAACGTGTCCAAGAGGAAGCAGGACTGCAGCCATTGGTGCCTCCCCGGCGTGCCCGACGCGTGGAACGAGCTCATCTACGCGTCGCTCGTCTTGGAGCCCAATCCCAGCTCATGGGACTAATCATAGGTAGGTAGCTAGTAGATGAGATCATGCATGAGAATGAGATACACATCACATGAGCTCGTAAATTGTCCACAAAAACTTATTTCGCTCCGCTTTATATAAATATAAAAGCAACCAATCATTCAAACAACGAGTATGAAAGTACCGAAATATATAGAAGGTCTGCTGGGCTAGAACACAAGCAAGCCCAAAAAATCAAAAAGAACTTGAAAAAAGAAATACCACCGAGTGACCACAACATCATGGGGTAGTCGGCGGGGTGATTGTAACATCCCAAAATTCTAAATTTCGGAATGTTATATTAAATAGATAGTTTTGATTGATTATATGATTGCTTGTGTGAAACCGAGTGAAATTTGAAACTTTTTGAAAGTTAAATGAGAGGGAATAAAATGACTTTCCCAAACTTTCATTTTGCATTTATGATCTCCATGAATTCAAATTCTTTTCATCACAAAACCCTGGAGAGAAGATGACATGACTTCTTCCATTTAAATAAATGGAAAGGGGTTTTCAAAAGATTTGAATTTTATTTGGAAATATTTTTTCAAATTCAGAAACTTTATGCAACTCAATGATTTTCATGACAGAAGATAAAATGACTTCTTCGAATTATATGAAATATGAGTTGGGAGTTTAAAAGAATCAAATTTAAAGTCCCTTGAAAATTATTTGCAATTTGGAGTTCTTTGGATTTTATTCAAATTATTTTTTCTCCAAAAATAAAATAGATGCAAATTAGTGTAAAATGATTCCCTACATTAGAAAATTGGAGAGAAATAAATTTGAATTTATATTGGTATTTCTAAAATGATTTTTATAAGGTTTTATTGCAGCAGTGGCACTGTTTGATTTATTTGAATTTTTGTAGATTTTATTTGACGCCAGAAAATTTTTCAAGTTACAGAAAATCTTTTTCTGAAAATTTTGATATATTATATGCCTTTAAAATGTTTTTTATTTCATTTGTTTTTATTATTTTTCTTTGTCTGTGTTTAAAAAAAAGATCCGCGTGCCGACTGGGCCGGCCCAGCTCCGCCGCCGCCTTCCCCCCGCGCGCCGCCTTGTCCTCGCCGGACTCCGGCTAGGAGTCCGGGTCGGAGCCGCCTCCTGCCGTCGCCCCTTGCCCAAACCGCCCCTCTGGCCTATATAAGCCGCGCCCGGACCACCCCTCTCTCTCCTCCTCCTCACATCGCGCCACCGCTGCCGCATCTCGCCGTCGCCGCCGCACCCCGCACTCACCGCTTTGCGCCGCCGCCGCTGCCTGTGAGCGCCGCCTCGCGCCGCATCGCCTGCACGCCGCCCCGCTTCACCACCGCTCCGCCTCCCGCGCCGCGTAGCCCCCGCCGGCGCCTCGCCGCTGCAAACCTCGCCGCCGTGGTCGAAGTCCGACACCGCCGTCGGACGCGCTAACCGTCGTCGCTGGTTTTCGACGGAAAAACCGTCCCGAACCGGTAAATGAACCGATTAGATTCATCGTTTTTTCTTTATGTTTTTCTGAAAACCCTAGATCTGGTTTTTTGGGTTTTATTATACAGCGAACGTCCGCTGTTTAGATCAGGAAAACGAACGTTCGCGTTTTAGTCTTTCTTTTTCGTGTTATTTTTTTTCAGGGACCTATCTGCGATTAAAGTTTTTACAGATTAGTCCCTAATGTTAAAACGATCCCTAATTTTTGCTCCTTAGTCGGAATTAGATGAAACCAACGCCCACTTTTTCGTTATGATCCCCTCTATCCAGTAATCCAACTCAAACCTGTTTTTGAAAGTTTTAAAAGTTGAATTCAAACAGATTTGTATTTAAACTTCGTTTGATCGTAACTCAAGTTTTATAACTCCGTTTGAGTTGATTCTTTTTGCAAATCGAAGCTCTTTACCTAAACTTTCTGATAAGGCCAAATTCACTTAATTTTGGTACTATTAGAAATTGTTTTTGGTTGCAAGAGTTATTTTCTAGGTTTCGAAGCGTTCCGAATTGTTTTTTCATTCTTTCTGATCTTTTGAGTGAGTGCTTATGTATGCAATTGCTTGCTCACGATAGATTGACCGGAGTGTGACGAGTAGAACTATCAGGAGCTATGAGTGCGAATCATCTTCATCAACGGTACGAGGGAAGTACACACTTTGACCATATCCCTTTATTACCCAGTTTTTATGCATTAGCTCAACCCTCAAACATTGCATGGTTTGGAATTGATAACATGTGGGTATTGGGAAGTAGTTGATGAGGTAGGAACCTATTGTCCTGCATTCAAACCTTGGGAGTTACTTCTACGTTATGCTTATACTGCTCTGCTATGCTCGTAGACGTGGATTGGTTGAGTGTATTCATGACAGATTTGAGAGTTATCATTAATAGTTAACTTAAGGTGGCTACTTTAATACACATCTGGGTGGATTGGTTGGGGCACCCTGGGGATATACCAGTGGCTTGCCCGGACACCTGGGGATATACCAGTGTTGTGCTAGGAGATCCCGGGGTACCCGTGTGATCATCCTATGCTTTGCCACCCAGGCTCAAAGGGATCATAAGATTATTCATGCTAGAAACTTCCGTGTGCAGCCACAAGCCATTGTGGGCTCTGGCATAGTTGAGTAAGTTGTGGGGAACCTTTCCATGATGGGCTCGCAGATGTAGGGGATTGTAGGTGTACCGGCCTATCTATCGGTTAAGGGGGCCTCTTCGGAAAGACTGTGTCTCAATCATCCGTTTCTCAAACAACATGCAGTGCGAGAAATTCAACGGAGGAGATCGAGTCTTGTGGGGAAAAGTGCGCAAACCTCTGCAGAGTGTACAAACTAATCATGATTAGCCGTGTCCCCGGTTATGGACATCTTGAGTATCTGGTATTTGAATTATTGCTTGATCTCATCACTCTATTTAATGAAATTGTTGGGTTACTAATGATTTGGTAATATTTTGGGATTGAGTTGGGGATATACCTTCTCAATATGGGTAATTCAATTTGGTAGAAAAATAAAATTTATTCCTTTGAGGTAGGAAAAAATTGCCTTTATGCAAAAAATTAAACATAGAGCTTTCCACCAGCCAAATATGCATGTAGTGATAGCCATTACTCAGCATTGCTCTATAGTGTGAAATTGCCAGTACATTCAATGTACTGACCCTTTGTGGCTGCAACGTCTCATGTTGCAGGATTCTTACGACGAGTAAGTGATACGTTAAGGTTACGGTTTCTACACTCAACTTTGCCGTTGGTCTTGATGGGAACCCACAACCTTGTTGTTACTTCCGCTATTTGGATTGAGGTAATAGTATTTACGTTACTTTATACCTGTGGTGTAGTTCTGTTATAAATCCTCGAGTACTGTGTGTGTCAGCATACCGATCCAGGGATGACACTTAAGCACAGAGACTTGACCGTCCGAGGTCGGGTCGCTACAAGATGGTATGAGAGCACATGTTGACTGTAGGATGTGACCCCTAGAAACTGGCAAGCCCATAGCAAAGATTTTCTCTATAACTTTTTTTTTCAAAAGATCTTTTACCTCTCTTCTTTTCTGAGCTTTATCAAATATTCCCTTTTAGTTAGACTATACCCTTTCCCCTTTTGACCACACGAAGATTCGACTGATGAGACCACTCCAAGAAGTACAAGATGTCAGACAACTAAGACCAGTTCGGAATGAAGTGGATTTTACCGTGCATTATAATAATGGAAACTACAACGGTTGAAGACCCCGAAGACTAGGAGAATTTGAAGGCTCTGAAGAATTTCCAGATTGGTATGACCTAGGAAGGCTACCCTTACAGAACTCGTCAGACTATTGAAGCTGTCAATACCCGAGATCAAGGTGTGTCAGAGAAAGACCGGAACATGGAGCGTTAAAACTCAATGTTTTTGTCAAGAAAACCCTAAGGCAGGAGATATCAACTATGGAATGATAGCTCATGGCAATGACATGTGCATAAACTCGACTATCCATGATGTTATCGCCCGCTTATGCAATTGTCACCGTGCTGAGTTAAGCATGCATTTCTTCGGAAGGATTGGATGGTAGAAGGCTGATGGAGCACCTATCAGCAAAAGATGAAGTTTTAATCTTAGCTGGTGAATCGCCAGGATCTGGAGTATTACATCAAGAATTTTAAGATGGACCTGCAGGAAGCCGTATTTGATGAGAAAGCATTTTGTTAAGAACTCAGGACCCAGAAGCTGAAAGAGCCAAGCTGGAGGAGCGAAACCTCGAGATACCGGAGATTCGATAGGAACTGAAGGACAATAGGACCATGGTTCATGCCAAGGATGTTGAAACCTAGAAGTTTGGAACGCAACTCCAGAATATTAAAGGACGTCACGAGAGACTTCGCGTCAACAAAGATGATCTGGCAAAAGAACTTGAGAAGGACAAGCGATCGGAAGTAGCCATCGGAGACATGAACAAGACTTGAAGAGTTTGGCGACTTTGAAGATTTATTGACCTTTAGAAGACCAAATCCCTGTTATATACCTACGTTAGGTGTGACGATTGAGAGCTGTCATTTGTTTGATATTTTTCCGACAGCCACAAATAAAATCTGTCTTTTCAAAACTATTGTTTGTATTGTGTGTATCCCTCTCTATCCCTCTCGTCTCACCCCAAAACCCATGGACCCAATAGAGGATGAATGGAGATGAGCTTATATTTTCTGGACCGATGAGTCAATTGGAGACGGACCGATGGATTCAGAACATGGAGGATCACATGAAGAATAACACTATAGCCGGAAAGGATATGACCCAGCATGCTCTTTGGTGCTTTGAAAGAGGTGCTGCTGCTTGGTGGAGGATGTACCAAACCATCAATGGATGGCAAGAAGTAACCACTTGGGAATAATTTAAGTTGGCTCTGCTAAAGTCTCGGCTTGTGTCCTAGAAGTTGAAGCCTCATGGAAATGATATGAAGGGACCTTGTGCATACAAGGTCTGTGGAGAAATAGGACACAACCATAAGGAACACAAGGATGAATGCCCAAATTGTGAAGAAAGTCACCCAACTGAAGAATGCCCAACTAGGAAGATTACTTGTTTCTTGTGTGAAGGGACTACCCACTACCCTGTCCAGTGTCACATTTACCCCATGGTACAAAGAACCATCCAGTAGAAGAAAGAAGTAATGAAAGGAGCCCTCATGGAAATTTTAGATGAACCTGTGATGAGGGAAGAGGTGGAGGACACACCAAAAGAAGACCCAATTAAACCCTGCACTAAGTCTTGCTATTCATGTGGAGAAGGAGGACACGTCTCCTAGAATTGTATGAATGGGGATCTAGTACAATTCCCGACAGAGGAAGTAGAGTATGACCCACAGGAAATAGAAGCCCTAATCGGAATGGAAAAGTCCAGGAAGAGAAGTAGAATGGATACCAGGAAGGACCTGAGTCATATCACCTGTTTCAGTTGCAAGGAGTCAGGGCACTACTTTAGCGGTTTCCCAAAAAGGAAACTTCGAGACTTGTCAGAAGTAATATGTTTCCGTTGTAATGAAGCCGGACACTTTGCCAGAGATTGTCCCAAAGAGAAGGAGGCTTGTGCTAAATAGTTGAGTTGCAACAAAATAAATGTAGTAGTAGTAGAGGGAACATTTATTTTATATTGAGGTGTTGAGTTGAGGCATGCAATGGAAATGCAGGAGATTGTAAGAATTGGAGAATCAATAAAGTTAGCATCGTTGGTACTGATTGGATTTAATGAGTTGTTACTCTATGAAGAAAGATTTTGACCATTTTCGAGGATATGAGAAATATGGTCTATGGATGAATTTGTGCATTTCAAGGGTGGCAGTACCCTGTGAGGACACTTGACCCTTGGAAAAGATAATGATATTCCACGAAGTGGACTTCGGACAAAATAAGTACGAGTTTTATCTCGATAGGTGGGATACCCCAAGAATATGAAGGGATGAAGTACTATTGGATATAAAGGAGTTATAATGTTGGTAACATGGAGCAAATGTAACTCCATGATGAGTTGGAGTAATCACGTCTTAGGTTGGTACAAATAGAAGGAAGGTAGACAGTACAATTGGATGAATTTAAGAATGCTAGGAAGCTGGATGTGGGAATAATGATCAGTTGCTGTCGTGGTGAGCGCACGGCAGATGCCATGGGATGGCTAAAGATAGGAGGAGGCTCAAGGGCACTGGTGGGCTCCAGAGGCGAGGTCGGCATGAGCGAGCGCGGGACGCAAGACATACCCAGGTTCGGGGCTCTCCGGAGAGATAACACCCCTAGTCCTGCCGAGTGTGGTTTATACGTAACAGTACAGTGTTGCTCCTAGAGCTGTATGGAGGAAAAATGAGGTCGGGCCAAGGCTTAGGCTGCTCCATCTCCTCGGGTGTTGCTTGCTGGGTGTGTGGTGTTGCTTGTGTGAATGAGTTGAGTCGCTCGTATGCATGAGGGCTCCTGGGGGGTTTTGTAGGTCAACCCCCCAGCGGTACAATGGTAATGTTACAAGGCCGTAGGGCCGGGTCGTCAGTGTCCAGGGAACCCGGTGCTGGGACCCGCCGGGTACCAGGCCTCGCCGTGTTCTCCGGGCATGGGCCCCATGCGCCTAGGGGGCACTGTGTGAAGTCTTGTCGATCGTCAGGACGAGGCCGAGTCGAGTCGGCTACAGTGGCGTTCCATGAGGTCGCCGCTTACTAGCGTCATGGGTGACGTCGGCCGCACTGTTCACTACTAGGAAAAGGGCTGCTAGTGGCACACCTGTTTTGCCTACTGATGGCGCACTACAGGTGCGCCACTAGCACCACACCATTAGATTTTATTACTAATGGCGCACCATGTAGTGCGCCATTAGTACACCCTATGGTGCGCCATTAGAATGCCTCCTAGGGGGCCATATTTAACCATGTCTCTGGCTTACTAATGGCGCACTGCTTGCTGATGCGCCACTAGTATGCATTTTGCAGTGCGCCACTAAAGTTCTGGGTGGTGCGCCACTAGTATGAATATTAGGGAATTTTTTTTTTCTTTTCTGATATTTGCACAGGTTACAAAACATATTACTGCACAGAATATAGACAGCACAACATATAAACAGCAGAGTTATCGAATACAATAGAAGATTAGTCTCCGAATACAATTCATCATATTAGTCTCCGAATTCAAAAGACCGAACAAAGTTAGAACATTACAAGTCTCGAAACCGCGAGTAGCGAGTTTGTCTTCACATTACAAGTAGATATCGAGCATCTAAACTACCATCACATAGAAGAGAGCTGCGGTCATCACGATTAGCATCATCACGATGAAACTGGTCTTCATCCGGTTCCTCCTCCGCTCCCTCCTCTCTCCCGCTAGATAGCGCGCGCATCTAACTTCCGCCTCCACCCTAGTGGTGTACCCTTTGTAACTGTTACCACTGAAACGGTGAACCTGTCTCCGACACTCCTCTCAGTCGTCGTAGACTCCGGGAACCTTACCCTTGTACACGACATACGATGGCATCTCTATGCACTATCCAAACAAAACGTTACTAGCAATTCACAGACAATACATAAGCAATATATGAGTATGCAACAAAAGGATCGGAAGAGAAAAGCAACACATTAATAGCACGATTCATGGTCCTACTAATAAATGTTGGGGATCGTTGAAGAAATAAAAAAAATTCTACGCATCACCAAGAACAATCTATGGAGTCTTCTAGCAACGAGAGGGAAAAGAGTGCATCTACATACCCTTGTAGATCGCGAGCGGAAGCGTTCAAGTGAACGGGGTTGATGGAGTCGTACTCGTCGTGATCCAAATCACCGATGACCGAGCGCTGAACGGACGGCACCTCCGCGTTCAACACACGTACGGTTGGGAAGACGTCTCCTCCTTCTTGATCCAGCAAGGGGGAGGGAGAGGTTGATGGAGATCCAGCAGCACGACGGCGTGGTGGTGGAAGTAGCGGGGATCTCGGCAGGGTTTCGCCAAGCTCAGCGAGAGGGAGAGGTGTCACGGGAGGGAGAGGGAGGCGCCAGGGGCTTGGGTGCGGCTGCCCTCCCTCCCCCCTTTATGTAGGGGTCCAGGGGGGGCGCCGGCCCCCAGAGATCCCATCTCAAGGGGGGGCGGCGGCCAAGGGGGGGGGGACTTGCTCCCCAAGTCAAGTGGGGCGCCCCCCACCCCTAGGGTTTCCAACCCTAGGCGCAGGGGAGGCCCAAGGGGGGCGCACCAGCCCACCAGGGGCTGGTTCCCTTCCCCACTTCAGCCCATGGGGCCCTTCGGGATGGGTGGCCCCACCTGATGGACCCCCGGGACCCTTCCGGTGGTCCCGGTACAATACCGGTGACCCCCGAAACTTTCCCGGTGGCTGAAACTGGACTTCCTATATATAATTCTTCACCTCCGGACCATTCCGGAACTCCTCGTGACGTCCGGGATCTCATCCGGGACTCCGAACAACTTTCGGGTTACCGCATACTAGTATCTCTACAACCCTAGCGTCACCGAACCTTAAGTGTGTAGACCCTACGGGTTCGGGAGACATGCAGACATGACCGAGACGACTCTCCGGTCAATAACCAACAGCGGGATCTGGATACCCATGTTGGCTCCCACATGTTCCACGATGATCTCATCGGATGAACCATGATGTCGAGGATTCAATCAATCCCGTATGCAATTCCCTTTGTCGATCGGTACGTTACTTGCCCGAGATTCGATCGTCGGTATCCCAATAGCTTGTTCAATCTCGTTACCGGCAAGTCACTTTACTCGTACCGTAATGCATGATCCCGTGAACAAACACTTGGTCACATTGAGCTCATTATGATGATGCATTACCGAGTGGGCCCAGAGATACCTCTCCGTCATACGGAGTGACAAATCCCAGTCTCGATTCGTGCCAACCCAACAGACACTTTCGGAGATACCCATAGTGCACCATTATAGCCACCCAGTTACATTGTGACGTTTGGCACACCCAAAGCACTCCTATGGTACCCGGGAGTTGCACAATCTCATGGTCTAAGGAAATGATACTTGACAATTGGAAAAGCTCTAGCAAACGAACTACACGATCTTTGTGCTATGCTTAGGATTGGGTCTTGTCCATCACATCATTCTCCTAATGATGTGATCCCGTTATCAATGACATCCAATGTCCATAGTCAGGAAACCATGACTATCTGTTGATCAACGAGCTAGTCAACTAGAGGCTCACTAGGGAACTGTTGTGGTCTATGTATTCACACATGTATTACGATTTCCGGATAACACAATTATAGCATGAACAATAGACAATTATCATGAACAAGGAAATATAATAATAACCATTTTATTATTGCCTCTAGGGCATATTTCCAACAGTCTCCCACTTGCACTAGAGTCAATAATCTAGTTACATTGTGATGAATCGAACACCCATAGAGTTCTGGTGTTGATCATGTTTTGCTCTAGGGAGAGGTTTAGTCAACGGATCTGCTACATTCAGGTCCGTATGTACTTTACAAATATCTATGTCTCCATTTTGAACACTTTCACGAATGGAGTTGAAGCGACGCTTGATATGCCTGGTCTTCCTGTGAAACCTGGGCTCCTTCGCAAGGGCAATAGCTCAAGTGTTGTCACAGAAGAGAGTCATCGGGCCCGACACATTGGGAATAACTCCTAGGTCGGTAATGAACTCCTTCACCCAGATTGCTTCTTGTGCTGCCTCTGAGACCGCCATGTATTCCGCTTCACATGTAGATCCCGCCACAACGCTTTGCTTGCAACTGCACCAGCTTACTGCCCCACCATTCAAAATATACACGTATCCGGTTTGTGACTTAGAGTCATCCAGATCTGTGTCGAAGCTAGCATCGACGTAACCCTTTACGATGAGCTCTTCGTCACCTCCATAAACGAGAAACATATCCTTAGTCCTCTTCAGGTACTTCAGGATATTCTTGACCGCTGTCCAGTGTTCCATGCCGGGATTACTTTGGTACCTTCCTACCAAACTTACGGCAAGGTTTACATCAGGTCTGGTACACAGCATGGCATACATAATAGACCCTATGGCCGAGGCATAGGGGACGACACTCATCTTTTCTCTATCTTCTGCCGTGGTCGGGCATTGAGCCGTGCTCAATTGCACACCTTGCAATACAGGCAAGAACCCCTTCTTGGACTGATCCATATTGAACTTCTTCAATATCTTGTCAAGGTACGTACTTTGTGAAAGACCAATGAGGCGTCTTGATCTATCTCTATAGATCTTGATGCCTAATATATAAGCAGCTTCTCCAAGGTCCTTCATTGAAAAACACTTGTTCAATTAGGCCCTTATGCTTCCCAAGAATTCTATATCATTTCCCATCAACACTATGTCATCCACATATAATATGAGAAATGCTACAGAGCTCCCACTCACTTTCTTGTAAACACAGGCTTCTCCATAAGTCTGTGTAAACCCAAACGCTTTGATCATGTCATCAAATCGAATGTTCCAACTCCGAGATGCTTGCACCAGCCCATAGATGGAGCGCTGGAGCTTGCATACCTTGTTAGCATTCTTAGGATCGACAAAACCTTCCGGCTGCATCATATACAATTCTTCCTTAAGAAAGCCGTTAAGGAATGCCGTTTTTACGTCCATTTTCCATATCTCATAATCATAGAATGCGGCAATTGCTAACATGATTTGGACGGACTTCAGCTTCGCTACGGGTGAGAAAGTCTCATCGTAGTCAACCCCTTGAACTTGTCGATAACCCTTAGCGACAAGTCGAGCCTTATAGATGGTCACATTACCATCCGCGTCTGTCTTCTTCTTAAAGATCCATTTATTTTCTATGGCTCGCCGATCATCGGGCAAGTCAGTCAAAGTCCATACTTTGTTTTCATACATGGATCCTATCTCGGATTGCATGGCTTCAAGCCATTTGTTGGAATCTGGGCCCGCCATTGCTTCTTCATAGTTCGAAGGTTCTCCGCTGTCTAACAACATGATTTCCAGGACAGGGTTGCCATACCACTCTGGTGTGGAACGTGTCCTCGTGGACCTACGAAGTTCAGTAGTAACTTGATCCGAAGTACCTTGATCATCATCATTAGCTTCCTCTCTAGTCAGTGCAGGCACCACAGGAACATCTTCCTGAGCTGCGCTACTTTCCGGTTCAAGAGGTAGTACTTCATCAAGTTCCACTTTCCTCCCACTTACTTCTTTCGAGAGAAACTCTTTCTCCAGAAAGGACCCGTTCTTGGCAACAAAGATCTTGCCTTCGGATCTGAGGTAGAAGGTATACCCAATGGTTTCCTTAGGGTATCCTATGAAGACGCATTTTTCCGACTTGGGTTCGAGCTTTTCAGGTTGAAGTTTCTTGACATAAGCATCGCATCCCCAAACTTTTAGAAACGACAGCTTAGGTTTCTTCCCAAACCATAATTCATACGGTGTCGTCTCAACGGATTTTGACGGAGCCCTATTTAAAGTGAATGCGGCAGTCTCTAAAGCATAGCCCCAAAATGAGAGCGGTAGATCAGTAAGAGACATCATAGATCGCACCATATCCAATAGAGTGCGATTACGACGTTCGGACACACCATTTCGCTGAGGTGTTCCAGGCGGCGTGAGTTGTGAAACTATTCCACATTTCCTTAAGTGTGTGCCAAATTCGTGACTCAAATATTCCCCTCCACGATCTGATCGTAAGAACTTTATTTTCCTGTCACGTTGATTCTCAACCTCACTCTGAAATTCCTTGAACTTTTCAAAGGTCTCAGACTTGTGTTTCATTAGGTAGACATACCCATATCCACTCAAGTCATCAGTGAGAGTGAGAACATAACGATAGCCACCGCGAGCCTCAACACTCATTGGACCACACACATCAGTATGTATGATTTCCAATAAGTTGGTTGCTCGCTCCATTGTTCTGGAGAACGGAGTCTTGGTCATCTTACCCATGAGGCATGGTTCGCACGTGTCAAATGATTCGTAATCAAGAGACTCTAAAAGTCCATCAGCATGGAGCTTCTTCATGCGCTTGACACCAATGTGACCAAGACGGCAGTGCCACAAGTATGTGGGACTATCATTATCAACCTTACATCTTTTGGTACTCACACTATGAATATGTGTAACACTACGTTCGAGATTCATTAAGAATAATCCATTAACCAGTGGGGCATGACCATAAAACATATCTCTCATATAAATAGAACAACCATTATTCTCGGATTTAAATGAGTAGCCATCTCGAATTAAACGAGATCCTGATACAATGTTCATGCTCAAAGCTGGCACTAAATAACAATTATTGAGGTTTAAAACTAATCCCGTTGGTAAATGTAGAGGTAGCGTGCCGACGGCGGTCACATCGACCTTGGAACCATTCCCGACGCGCATCGTCACCTCGTCCTTTGCCAGTCTCCATTTATTCCGCAGCTCCTGCTTTGAGTTAAAAATATGAGCAACCGCACCGGTATCAAATACCCAGGAGCTACTACGAGTGCTGGTAAGGTACACATCAATAACATGTATATCACATATACCTTTGGTGTTGCCGGCCTTCTTGTCCGCTAAGTACTTGGGATAGTTCCGCTTCCAGTGACCACTTCCCTTGCAATAAAAGCACTCAGTCTCAGGCTTGGGTCCATTCTTTGGCTTCTTCCCGGCAACTGGCTTACCGGGCGCGGCAACTCCCTTGCCGTCCTTCTTGAAGTTCTTCTTACCCTTGCCTTTCTTAAACATAGTGGTTTTATTCACCATCAACACTTGATGTTCCTTTTTGATCTCCACCTCCGCTGATTTCAGCATTGAATATACCTCAGGAATGGTCTTTTCCATCCCCTGCATATTGAAGTTCATCACAAAGCTCTTGTAGCTCGGTGGAAGCGACTGAAGGATTCTGTCAATGACCGCGTCATCCGGGAGATTAACTCCCAGCTGAGTCAAGCGGTTGTGTAACCCAGACATTTTGAGTATGTGCTCACTGACAGAACTATTTTCCTCCATCTTACAACTGAAGAACTTGTCGGAGACTTCATATCTCTCGACCCGGGCATGACCTTGGAAAACCATTTTCAGCTCTTCGAACATCTCATATGCTCCGTGTTGCTCAAAACGCTTTTGGAGCCCCGGTTCTAAGCTGTAAAGCATGCCGCACTGAACGAGGGAGTAATCATCAGCACGCTGCTGCCAAGCGTTCATAACGTCTTGGTTCTCTGGGATGGGTGCGTCACCTAGCGGTGCTTCTAGGACATAATATTTCTTGGCAGCTATGAGGATGATCCTTAGGTTCCGGATCCAGTCCGTATAGTTGCTGCCATCATCTTTCAGCTTGGTTTTCTCTAGGAACGCGTTGAAGTTGAGGGCAACATTAGCATGGGCCATTTGATCTACAAGACATATTGTAAAGATTTTAGACTAAGTTCATGATAATTAAGTTCATCTAATCGAATTATTCAATGAACTCCCACTCAGATAGACATCCCTCTAGTCATCTAAGTGAAACATGATCCGAGTCAACTAGGTCGTGTCCGATCATCACGTGAGACGGACTAGTCAACATTGGTGAACATCTTCATGTTGATCGTATCTTCTATACGACTCATGCTCGACCTTTCGGTCTTCCATGTTCCGAGGCCATGTCTGTACATGCTAGGCTCGTCAAGTCAACCTAAGTGTATTGCGTGTGTAAATCTGGCTTACACCCGTTGTATTCGAACGTTAGAATCTATCACACCCGATCATCACGTGGTGCTTAGAAACAACGAACCTTCGCAACGGTGCACAGTTAGGGGGAACACTTTCTTGAAATTATTGCGAGGGATCATCTTATTTAATCTACCGTCGTTCTAAGCAAATAAGATGTAAAACATGATAAACATCACATGCAATCAAATAGTGACATGATATGGCCAGTATCATATTGCTCCTTTGATCTCCATCTTCGGGGCGCCATGATCATCTTCGTCACCGGATGACACCATGATCTCCATCATCGTGTCTTCATGAAGTTGTCACGCCAACGATTACTTCTACTTCTATGGCTAACGTGTTTAGCAATAAAGTAAAGTAATTTACATGGTGTTATTCAATGACACGCAGGTCATACAAAAAATAAAGACAACTCCTATGGCTCCTGCTGGTTGTCATACTCATCGACATGCAAGTCGTGATTCCTATTACAAGAACATGATCAATCTCATACATCACATATATTTCATTCATCACATCCTTTTGGCCATATCACATCACAAGGCATATGCTGCAAAAACAAGTTAGACGTCCTCTAATTGTTGTTGCATGTTTTTTACGTGGCTGCTATAGGTTTCTAGCAAGAACGTAAAACCACAACGTGATATGCCAACTTCTATTTACCCTTCATAAGGACCCTTTTCATCGAATCCAATTCGACTAAAGTGGGAGAGACAGACACCCGCTAGCCACCTTATGCAACTAGTGCATGTCAGTCGGTGGAACCTGTCTCATGTAAGCGTACGTGTAAGGTCGGTCCGGGCCGCTTCATCCCACAATGCCGCCGAAACAAGATAATACTAGTAGTGGCAAGAAAGTTGACAACATCTACGCCCACAACAAGTTTGTGTTCTACTCGTGCATAGAAACTACGCATAAACCTGGCTCATGATGCCACTGTTGGGGATTGTTGCAGAAATTAAAATTTTTTTACGCATCACCAAGAACAATCTATGGAGTCTTCTAGCAACGAGAGGGAAAAGAGTGCATCTACATACCCTTGTAGATCGCGAGCGGAAGCGTTCAAGTGAACGGGGTTGATGGAGTCGTACTCGTCGTGATCCAAATCACCGATGACCGAGCGCCGAACGGACGGCACCTCCGCGTTCAACACACGTACGGTTGGGAAGACGTCTCCTCCTTCTTGATCCAGCAAGGGGGAGGGAGAGGTTGATGGAGATCCAGCAGCACGACGGCGCGGTGGTGGAAGTAGCGGGGATCTCGGCAGGGCTTCGCCAAGCTCAGCGAGAGGGAGAGGTGTCACGGGAGGGAGAGGGAGGCGCCAGGGGCTTGGGTGCAGCTGCCCTCCCTCCCCCCTTTATATAGGGGTCCAGGTGTTGGAAATATGCCCTAGAGGCAATAATAAATGGTTATTATTATATTTCTTTGTTCATGGTAATTGTCTATTGTTCATGCTATAACTGTATTATCCGGAAATCGTAATACATGTGTGAATGCATAGACCGCAACTTGTCCCTAGTAAGCCTCTAGTTGACTAGCTCGTTGATCAACAGATAGTCATGGTTTCCTGACTATGGACATTGGATGTCGTTGATAACGGGATCACATCATTAGGAGAATGATGTGATGGACAAGACCCAATCCTAAGCATAGCATAAAAGATCGTGTAGTTTCGTTTGCTAGAGCTTTTCCAATGTCAAGTATCTTTTCCTTAGACCATGAGATCATGCAACTCCCGGATACCGTAGGAGTGCTTTGGGTGTGCCAAACGTCACAACGTAACTGGGTGACTATAAAGGTGCACTACGGGTATCTCCGAAAGTGTTTGTTGGGTTGGCACGGATCGAGACTGGGATTTGTCAATCCGTGTGACGGAGAGGTATCTCTGGGCCCACTCGGTAATGCATCATCATATTGAGCTCAATGTGACTAAGGCGTTAGTCATGGGATCATGCATTGCGGTACGAGTAAAGAGACTTGCCGGTAACGAGATTGAACAAGGTATTGGGATACCGACGATCGAATCTCGGGCAAGTAACATACCGATTGACAAAGGGAATTGCATCCAGGATTGATTGAATCCTCGACACCGTGGTTCATCCGATGAGATCATCGTGGAACATGTGGGAGCCAACATGGGTATCCAGATCCCGCTGTTGGTTATTAACCGAAGAGGCGTCTCGGTCATGTCTGCATGTCTCCTGAACCCGTAGGGTCTACACACTTAAGGTTCGGTGACGCTAGGGTTGTAGAGATATGTGTATGCGGAAACCTGAAAGTTGTTCGGAGTCCCGGATGAGATCCTGGATGTCACGAGAGGTTCCGGAATGGTCCGGAGGTGAAGAATTATATATAGGAAGTCAAGTTTCGGCCACCGGGAAAGTTTCGGGGGTTACCGGTATTGTACCGGGACCACCGGAAGGGTCCCGGGGGTCCACCGGGTGGGGCCACCTATCCCGGAGGGCCCTGTGGGCTGAAAGTGGAAGGGAACCAGCCCTTAGTGGCTGGGGCGCCCCCCTTGGGCCTCCCCCCATGCGCCTAGGGTTGGGAACCCTAGGGGGGGGGGAGCTTCCCCCATGCCTTGGGGGGCAAGGCAACCCCTTCCCCCCCTTTGGCCGCCGCCCCCCCTTGAGATCCCATCTCCCTGGGCCGGCGCCCCCCCAGGGGGCCTATATAAAGGGGGGGGGGGAGGGAGGGCAGCAACCTACAGCCTTGGGCGCCTCCCTCCTCCCCTGCAACACCTCTCTCTCTCTCTCGCAGAAGCTCGACGAAGCCCTGCCGGAGACCCGCTACATCCACCACCACGCCGTCGTGCTGCTGGATCTCCATCAACCTCTCCTTCGCCCTTGCTGGATCAAGGAGGAGACGTCGCTGCACCGTACGTGTGTTGAACACGGAGGTGCCGTCCGTTCGGCACTCGGTCATCGGTGATTTGGATCACGGCGAGTACGACTCCGTCATCCACGTTCATTGGAACGCTTCCGCTCGCGATCTACAAGGGTATGTAGATGCACTCCTTTCCCCTCGTTGCTAGTATACTCCATAGATCCATCTTGGTGAGCGTAGGAAAATTTTAAAATTATGCTATGATTCCCAACAGTGGCATCATGAGCCAGGCCTATGCGTAGTTACTATGCACGAGTAGAACACAAAGCAGTTGTGGGCGTTGAGTTTGCCAATTCTTCTTGCCGCTACTAGTCTTTTCTTGTTTCGGCGGCATTGTAGGATGAAGCGGCCCGGACCGACCTTACACGTACGCTTACGTGAGACAGGTTCCACCGACTGACATGCACTAGATGCATAAGGTGGCTAGCGGGTGTCTGTCTCTCCTACTTTAGTCGGAACGGATTCGATGAAAAGGGTCCTTATGAAGGGTAAATAGAAATTGGCAAATCACGTTGTGGTCATACGTAGGTAAGAAAACGTTCTTGCTAGATACCTACAAACCACGTAAAAAAACTTGCAACAACAATTAGAGGACGTCTAACTTGTTTTTGCAGCAAGTGCTATGTGATGTGATATGGCCAGAAGATGTGATGAATGATATATGAGATTGATCATATTCTTGTAATAGGAATCACGACTTGCATGTCGATGAGTATGACAACCGGCAGGAGCCATAGGAGTTGTCTTTATTATTTTGCATGACCTGCGTGTCATTGAATAACGCCATGTAAATTACTTTACTTTGTTGCTAAACGCGTTAGCCATAGAAGTAGAAGTAATCGTTGGCGTGACGACTTCATGAAGACACAATGATGGAGATCATGATGATGGAGATCATGGTGTCATGCCGGTGACGAAGATGATCATGGTGCCCCGAAGATGGAGATCAAAGGAGCATAATGATTGCATGTGATGTTTATCATGTTTTTGCATCTTATTTGCTTAGAACGACGGTAGTAAGTAAGATGATCCCTTATAATAATTTCAAGAAAGTGTTCACCCTAACTGTGCACCGTTGCGAAGGTTCGTTGTTTTGAAGCACCACGTGATGATCGGGTGTGATAGATTCTAACGTTCGAATACAACGGGTGTTGACGAGCCTAGCATGTACAGACATGGCCTCGGAACACACGCAGTACACTTAGGTTGACTTGACGAGCCTAGCATGTACAGACATGGCCTCGGAACACGGAGGACCGAAAGGTCGAGCATGAGTCGTATAGAAGATACGATCAACATGGAGATGTTCACCGATCTTGACTAGTCCGTCTCACGTGATGATCGGACACGGCCTAGTTAAACTCGGATCATGTTTCACTTAGAAGACTAGAGGGATGTCTATCTGAGTGGGAGTTCATTAAATAATTTGATTAGATGAAATCAATTATCATGAACTTAGTCTAAAAATTTTACACTATGTATTGTAGATCAAATGGCCAACATTGTCCTCAATTTCAACGCGTTCCTAGAGAAAACCAAGCTGAAAGATGATGGAAGCAACTATACGGACTGGGTCCGGAACCTGAGGCTCATCCTCATAGTAGCCAAGAAAGATTATGTCTTAGAAGCACCGCTAGGTGATGCACCAATCCCACAGAACCAAGACGTTATGAACGCTTGGCAATCACGTGCTGATGATTACTCCCTCGTTCAGTGCGGCATGCTTTACAGCTTAGAACCGGGTCTCCAAAAGCGTTTTGAGAAACATGGAGCATATGAGATGTTCGAGGAGCTGAAACTTGTTTTTCAAGCTCATGCCCGGGTCGAGAGATATGATGTCTCCGACAAGTTCTTCAGCTGTAAAATGGAGGAGAACAGTTCTGTTAGTGAGCACATACTCAGAATGTCTGGGTTGCACAACCGCTTGTCTCAGCTGGGAGTTAATCTCCCGGATGACGCGGTCATTGACAGAATCCTCCAGTCGCTTCCACCAAGCTACAAGAGCTTTGTGATGAACTACAATATGCAGGGGATGGAAAAGACCATTCCCGAGGTATGTTCAATGCTGAAATCAGCGGAAGGGGAGATCAGAAAAGAACATCAAGTGTTGATGGTGAATAAAACCACTAAGTTCAAGAAGGGCAAGGGTAAGAAGAACTTCAAGAAGGACGGCAAGGGAGTTGCCGCGCCCGGTAAACTAGTTACTGGGAAGAAGTCAAAGAATGGACCCAAGCCCGAGACTGAGTGCTTTTATTGCAAGGGAGGTGGTCACTTGAAGCGGAACTGCCCCAAATACTTAGCGGACAAGAAGAAGGCCGGCAACACCAAAGGTATATGTGATATACATGTAATTGATGTGTACCTTACCTGTACTTGTAGTAGCTCCTGGGTATTTGATACCGGTGCAGTTGCTCATATTGGTAACTCAAAACAGGAACTACGGAATAAACGGAGACTGGCGAAGGACGAGGTGACGATGCGCGTCGGGAATGGTTCCAAGGTCGATGTGATCGCCGTCGGCACGCTACCTCTGCATCTACCCACGGGATTAGTTTTAAACCTCAATAATTGTTATTTAGTGCCAGCTTTGAGCATGAACATTGTATCTGGATCTCGTTTAATTCGAGATGGCTACTCATTTAAATCCGAGAATAATGGTTGTTCTATTTATTTGAGAGATATGTTTTATGGTCATGCCCCGCTGGTCAATGGTTTATTTTTGATGAATCTCGAACGTGATGTTACACATGTTCATAGTGTGAATACCAAAAGATGTAAAGTTGATAACGATAGTCCCACATTCTTGTGGCACTGCCGCCTTGGTCACATTGGTGTCAAGCGCATGAAGAAGCTCCATGCAGATGGACTTTTGGAGTCTCTTGATTACGAATCATTTGACACGTGCGAACCATGCCTCATGGGTAAGATGACCAAGACTCCGTTCTCCGGAACAATGGAGCGAGCAACCAACTTATTGGAAATCATACATACCGATTTGTGTGGTCCAATGAGTGTTGAGGCTCGCGGAGGATATCGTTATGTTCTCACTCTCACTGATGATTTAAGTAGATATGGGTATGTCTACCTAATGAAACACAAGTCTGAAACCTTTGAAAAGTTCAAGGAACTTCAGAGTGAAGTTGAGAATCAACGTGACAGGAAAATAAAATTCTTACGATCAGATCGTGGTGGAGAATATTTAAGTCACGAATTTGGTACACACTTAAGGAAATGTGGAATAGTTTCACAACTCACGCCGCCTGGAACACCTCAGAGAAATGGTGTGTCCGAACGTTGTAATCGCACTCTATTGGATATGGTGCGATCTATGATGTCTCTTACCGATTTGCCGCTCTCATTTTGGGGTTATGCTTTAGAGACTGCCGCATTCACTTTAAATTGGGCTCCATCTAAATCCGTTGAGACGACACCGTATGAATTATGGTTTGGGAAGAAACCTAAGCTGTCGTTTCTAAAAGTTTGGGGATGCGATGCTTATGTCAAGAAACTTCAACCTGAAAAGCTCGAACCCAAATCGGAAAAATGCGTCTTCATAGGATACCCTAAGGAAACTATTGGGTATACCTTCTACCTCAGATCCGAAGGCAAGATCTTCGTTGCCAAGAACGGGTCCTTTCTGGAGAAGGAGTTTCTCTCGAAAGAATTGAGTGGGAGGAAAGTGGAACTTGATGAGGTGATAGTCACCCCTTCCGAACCGGAAAGTAGCGCAGCGTGGGAAAATGTTCCTGTGGTGCCTACACCGACTGGGGAGGAAGTTAATGATGATGATCATGAAGCTTCGGATCAAGTTACTGAACTTCGTAGGTCCACAAGGACACGTTCCGCACCAGAGTGGTATGGCAACCCTGTCCTGGAAATCATGTTGTTAGACAACGGTGAACCTTCGAACTATGAAGAAGCGATGGCGGGCCCGGATTCAGACAAATGGCTAGAAGCCATGAAATCCGAGATAGAATCCATGTATGAAAACAAAGTATGGACTTTGACTGACTTTCCCGATGAGCGGCGAGCCATAGAAAACAAATGGATCTTTAAGAAGAAGACGGACGCGGATGGTAATGTGACCATCTACAAAGCTCGACTCGTCGCTAAGGGTTATCGACAAGTTCAAGGGGTTGACTACGATGAGAGCTTCTCACCCGTAGCGAAGCTGAAGTCCATCCGAATCATGTTAGCAATTGCCGCATACTATGATTATGAGATATGGCAGATGGACGTCAAAACGGCATTCCTTAATGGCTTCCTTAAGGAAGAGTTGTATATGATGCAGCCGGAAGGTTTTGTCGATCCTAAGAATGCTAACAAAGTATGCAAGCTCGAGCGCTCAATCTATGGGCTGGTGCAAGCATCTCGGAGTTGGAACATTCGCTTTGATGAGATGATCAAAGCGTTTGGGTTTACACAGACTTATGGAGAAGCCTGTGTTTACAAGAAAGTGAGTGGGAGATCTGTAGCATTTCTCATATTATATGTGGATGACATACTATTGATGGGAAATGATATAGAATTCTTGGAAAGTATAAAGGCCTATTTGAATAAGTGTTTTTCAATGAAGGACCTTGGAGAAGCTGCTTATATATTAGGCATCAAGATCTATAGAGATAGATCAAGACGCCTCATTGGCCTTTCACAGAGTACATACATTGACAATATATTGAAGAAGTTCAGTATGGATCAGTCCAAGAAGGGGTTCTTCCCTATATTGCAAGGTGTGTAATTGAGCACGGCTCAATGCCCGACCACGGCAGAAGATATAGAAAAGATGAGTGTCATCCCCTATGCCTCGGCCATAGGGTCTATTATGTATGCCATGCTGTGTACCAGACCTGATGTAAACCTTGCCGTAAGTTTGGTAGGAAGGTACCAAAGTAATCCTGGCATGGAACACTGGACAGTGGTCAAGAATATCCTGAAGTACCTGAAGAGGACTAAGGATATGTTTCTCGTTTATGGAGGTGACGAAGAGCTCATCGTAAAGGGTTACGTCGACGCTAGCTTCGACGCAGATCTGGATGACTCGAAGTCACATACCGGATACGTGTATATTTTGAACGGAGGAGCAGTAAGCTGGTGCAGTTGCAAGCAAAGCGTCGTGGCGGGATCTACATGTGAAGCGGAGTACATGGCAGCCTCGGAGGCAGCACAGGAAGCAGTCTGGATGAAGGATTTCATTACCGACCTAGGGGTGATTCCCAATGCGTCGGGCCCGATGACTCTCTTCTGTGACAACACTGGAGCTATTGCCCTTGCGAAGGAGCCCAGGTTTCACAGGAAGACCAGGCATATCAAGCGTCGCTTCAACTCCATTCGTGAAAGTGTTCAAAATGGAGACATAGATATTTGTGAAGTACATACGGACCTGAATGTAGCAGATCCGTTGACTAAACCTCTCCCTAGGGCAAAACATGATCAACACCAGGACGCAATGGGTGTTCGATTCATCACAATGTAACTGGATTATTGACTCTAGTGCAAGTGGGAGACTGTTGGAAATATGCCCTAGAGGCAATAATAAATGGTTATTATTATATTTCTTTGTTCATGGTAATTGTCTATTGTTCATGCTATAATTGTATTATCCGGAAATCGTAATACATGTGTGAATGCATAGACCGCCACTTGTCCCTAGTAAGCCTCTAGTTGACTAGCTCGTTGATCAACAGATAGTCATGGTTTCCTGACTATGGACATTGGATGTCGTTGATAACGGGATCACATCATTAGGAGAATGATGTGATGGACAAGACCCAATCCTAAGCATAGCATAAAAGATCGTGTAGTTTCGTTTGCTAGAGCTTTTCCAATGTCAAGTATCTTTTCCTTAGACCATGAGATCGTGCAACTCCCGGATACCGTAGGAGTGCTTTGGGTGTGCCAAACGTCACAACGTAACTGGGTGACTATAAAGGTGCACTACGGGTATCTCCGAAAGTGTTTGTTGGGTTGGCACGGATCGAGACTGGGATTTGTCAATCCGTGTGACGGAGAGGTATCTCTGGGCCCACTCGGTAATGCATCATCATAATGAGCTCAATGTGACTAAGGCGTTAGTCACGGGATCATGCATTGCGGTATGAGTAAAGAGACTTGCCGGTAACGAGATTGAACAAGGTATTGGGATACCGACGATCGAATCTCGGGCAAGTAACATACCGATTGACAAAGGGAATTGCATACGGGATTGATTGAATCCTCGACACCGTGGTTCATCCGATGAGATCATCGTGGAACATGTGGGAGCCAACATGGGTATCCAGATCCCGCTGTTGGTTATTGACCGAAGAGGCGTCTCGGTCATGTCTGCATGTCTCCCGAACCCGTAGGGTCTACACACTTAAGGTTCGGTGACGCTAGGGTTGTAGAGATATGTGTATGCGGAAACCCGAAAGTTGTTCGGAGTCCCAGATGAGATCCCGGACGTCACGAGAGGTTCCGGAATGGTCCGGAGGTGAAGAATTATATATAGGAAGTCAAGTTTCGGCCACCGGGAAAGTTTCGGGGGTTACCGGTATTGTACCGGGACCACAGGAAGGGTCCCGGGGGTCCACCGGGTGGGGCCACCTATCCCGGAGGGCCCCGTGGGCTGAAAGTGGAAGGGAACCAGCCCTTAGTGGGCTGGGGCGCCCCCCTTGGGCCTCCCCCCATGCGCCTAGGGTTGGGAACCCTAGGGGGGGAGCTTCCCCCTTGCCTTGGGGGGCAAGGCAACCCCTTCCCCTCCTTTGGCCGCCGCCCCCCCCTTGAGATCCCATCTCCCTGGGCCGGTGCCCCCCCCAGGGGGCCTATATAAAGGGGGGGGGGAGGGAGGGCAGCAACCTACAGCCTTGGGCGCCTCCCTCCTCCCCTGCAACACCTCTCTCTCTCTCGCAGAAGCTCGGCGAAGCCCTGCTGGAGACCCGCTACATCCACCACCACGCCGTCGTGCTGCTGGATCTCCATCAACCTCTCCTTCCCCCTTGCTGGATCAAGAAGGAGGAGACGTCGCTGCACCGTACGTGTGTTGAACGCGGAGATGCCGTCCGTTCGGCACTCGGTCATCGGTGATTTGGATCACGACGAGTACGACTCCGTCATCCACGTTCATTGGAACGCTTCCGCTCGCGATCTACAAGGGTATGTAGATGCACTCCTTTCCCCTCGTTGCTAGTATACTCCATAGATGCATCTTGGTGAGCGTAGCAAAATTTTAAAATTATGCTACGATTCCCAACACCAGGGGGGGCGCCGGCCCCCAGAGATCCCATCTCAAGGGGGGGGGCAAGGGGGGGGGACTTGCCCCCCAAGTCGAGTGGGGCGCCCCCCCCCACCCCTAGGGTTTCCAACCCTAGGCGCAGGGGAAGCCCAAGGGGGGCGCACCAGCCCACCAGGGGCTGGTTCCCTTCCCCACTTCAGCCCATGGGCCCTCTGAGATAGGTGGCCCCACCCGATGGACCCCCGGGACCCTTCCGGTGGTCCCGGTACAATACCGGTGACCCCCGAAACTTTCCCGATGGCCGAAACTGGACTTCCTATATATAATTCTTCACCTCCGGACCATTCCGGAACTCCTCGTGATGTCCGGGATCTCATCCGGGACTCCGAACAACTTTCGGGTTACCGCATACTAGTATCTCTACAACCCTAGCGTCACCGAACCTTAAGTGTGTAGACCCTACGGGTTCGGGAGACATGCAGACATGACCGAGACGACTCTCCGGTCAATAACCAACAGCGGGATCTGGATACCCATGTTGGCTCCCACATGTTCCACGATGATCTCATCGGATGAACCACGATGTCGAGGGTTCAATCAATCCCGTATACAGATCCCTTTTTCGATCGGTACGTTACTTGCCCGAGATTCGATCGTCGGTATCCCAATAGCTTGTTCAATCTCGTTACCGGCAAGTCACTTTACTCGTACCGTAATGGATGATCCCGTGACCAAACACTTGGTCACATTGAGCTCATTATGATGATGCATTACCGAGTGGGCCCAGAGATACCTCTCCGTCATACGGAGTGACAAATCCCAGTCTCGATTCGTGCCAACCCAACAGACACTTTTGGAGATACCCGTAGTGCACCTTTATAGCCACCCAGTTACGTTGTGACGTTTGGCACACCCAAAGCACTCCTATGGTATCCGGGAGTTGCAGAATCTCATGGTCTAAGGAAATGATACTTGACAATTGGAAAAGCTCTAGCAAACGAACTACACAATCTTTGTGCTATGCTTAGGATTGGGTCTTGTCCATCACATCATTCTCCTAATGATGTGATCCCGTTATCAATGACATCCAATGTCCATAGTCAGGAAACCGTCACTATCTGTTGATCAACGAGCTAGTTAACTAGAGGCTCACTAGGGACAGGTTGTGGTCTATGTATTCACACATGTATTACGATTTCCGGATAACACAATTATAGCATGAACAATAGACAATTATCATGAACAAGGAAATATAATAATAACCATTTTATTATTGCCTCTAGGGCATATTTCCAACAATAAATAGCATCAATTACATATAAGTTGAACGACTGTCCAAACCAAAGAGACATACAAGTTCATTAAAGTTTAATATTACAACATGAGCCAATCGACATTTCAGAACTACATAGCATCACTACTTTCGACTCGACTCAGAGACCGGAGCGTGGATGAAGCCACCGTCTTTCGTGATGGTCATGAAATCGCGGGCGCTGTCAGCCTGCATTTGTAGCGTTGTTTCTATCTCACTGTTGGACGGTTGATGTCTGAGATAGAACTGCCCGAGGTACGAAGGACATCTTGATGGATGATTTCCGGAAACTCCGATTGGATGCAAAAGAATTCTTGTCTGATGTTCGCGTCCTGGATTGCCGACAAGCGTGCGGCCCAATCTTTGAGATTATTTGGTAGCAGAAGGTGACTATGGTCCCGTACGATTGCTCGCATGTGATGGAGGGCATAGTAGGCATCGTTCTGACCGCCAGGCGGCTGCTTGACACAGGAGAATGTCGTATTGTGGCTGAAGATGTGCTTGTCGTACTTACAAACTGGCCTGCTGAAGGTGCCTCCAGATCTGGCGTAGCCGGGGAGAACATCATCAAGAACTTTCTTGATATTTGTGTAGTCTATCTTCGACTGACGGTCCGGGTCGAAATACGTGGCCATGGAATATTTCGGGCTTAAGAGGATGAGTGTGCAATGTGTGTCACTGCACAAAACACGGAATGTTAGAAAAAAAAGAACGATCGAAATCTAAGAAATCATATGTTACGGGGCGGTGAGGGGATGACTTACTCCGGAAAGTAAGGCACGAGGAAGTTATCCTTATCTGGGTTTGCCAGAATGACGCCTTCGAGGTATGAACTCGCGACTTGCCGGTCCCCAGCGCTGCCCAAGATCTTGGCACGCATGTAGAAGGGGTCGACTATCACGATGTCCGGGGTCTTGTCTCTAATGATCCGCATCTCCATACTCAGCGAAAATAGCTGAACGAAGGTGTAGTGCAGCGGATGAAGGTTAAACATAGCGAAGATGTCATCAAACTGCAGGACGATCGTACCCCCGATGGCGCTATCCACAAAGCCCTTGCCCTCTAGCACCTTGGCCATGAAAACCGGGTATGCCACATAATTCTCGGAGAGACGCCGCTTCTCCAAAGAAAGAACACTGTCATGCAGACTCCGCATAGCACCGGTTGCAGCATTGAGCAGATTAGTCGGTAGCATCGGCCTACCCGCCACATGCACCCTCCTCGAGATATCCTTAGGTGAAGGTGGCCCGTCCTGAGCACGGATCGTACTCGGTGCCGGCTGGCTCGCACCGCCCTTGTTATTCTTTCGTTTCCGTCCCTTCTTCCTCATCTCCTGTAATGGGATCGAGTTCTGCTCAGAGACTGCCTTCTTGAGTGTGTTGGGGATGATAATATTCCGCACCTCGGCTATCTGAGGCTCGGTGAAGGCAGCAGCTGGAGGCGTCTCCTGAGAACTGAACGCCAGACAACGCCTGTTGCAATTGGGTTTCTCCGTGGTACCAGCTAGATCGCGGTCGTCTTTTTCAGGGTTGGGTTCTTGAGAAGGAGGCCCGAAGAATTCGTCACCGTACCCATGTTCGGCAAAGTACTTATCGACGTTGGCAAATGTACCGTCGTCGTTGTCGTCGTCGTCCGCATCCTATGCCATATGCATGTCCGGATCCTGTGCCATAGGGATGTCCGGCATGTCCGGTAGCGTTGCAGCGGTCTTGCCATGGCTTGGCGCCGGCATGACTGGCGGTGTTGTCTGTGGGGTGGTGTCCCCCACCCCCAAACGAATCTAGCTCTTCGGCCAAAGCAGGGGCCAGCTTACGCAGGCGCTGAGGGTCATCACATCATCTTCGTCGGCCCCAGCTGGTCGAATCGGAGGTAACAACTCGTCGCAGCCTGGCAGCACCCGAACCAGTTCAACCCTATACACGGTTGGTGGCATCGGATTACCGTGGAACACGGGGTTCCTGGTTGAACGATTCTGCCCTTGGCGACATCGATAAACTCGCCGCCCACGAAGTGCAGGAGAGTGCATGGAATGTCGGCGGCGCCCTGCGAAAACATGTAGGGCGTCAGGGATGCCCAGTCAAAGGCAAGGAGATGAAGTCATCGGCCGAGAGGCTTAGTTACCGTGATGGCGTCGAGCTCGGCTAATGTTAAGGCACCGCCAACGGCGGGCGTGCAACTGACAGAGGGGCCGCTTGCTGCGGAGGTGCCGGCCGGCGTACACCCGGGTGCATTAAGCTCCAAAGCCCGTGCCGGCGCCGGAGACACCAATACCGCCTCCGCCGGAGACACCAATGGCGTCGCCTGCGCGTTGTGCGAGTTGCTGGCCGTGAAGCTGGGAACCGGGGGTGGCCCCTGTTGGCCACCCGCAATCCACGCCTGCAGCCCCTCAATCAAGCTAGGCACAATGGCGGTGAGCGTCATTCCCAGTTATTGTTCCACTTGCTCTTGGACAATCTCCGAAATCCACGCCACTTGTGCCTTGAGTTCTTGAACCTCGCGCGACTGGCTTTCCGAGCTGGTCTTTTTCTCCTTTCGCCCACGAGCGTTATAGTATGACGACCATTTTGTGGACAAGCCTTTGCCGGCCACACGACCAGCTGACGACGGCTTACTGAGCTTATCCTTGTTTTTCATTATGTTCAACGCCCTATTTAGAGTGTTGTCCCAAGCTGGGGAGCTCTGAGACGACCCCGCGCTACTGCTTTCAGTCTCCCGCGGAAGGAATGTGAACCATTTAGAAATTTGGCTTCATTAATTAGAATGCAACCATATGGAGCTAATTACGCGGGGGTGTATTCCTTACCAGAACACGCTCAAGCGCCTTGGTCTTCGGATCCGTGGTAAGCTCCTTTGTTACCGGGTCCTCCTTGTACCGGGCCCTGACATAGTTCCTGGTCTGCTTCTCACGGCATTTCTCGAAGCGGGGCGGTAGGCCTTGCTCGGCACACTCCGCGTCCTCCTTGTCCCATATAGGTTCCGCCACTCTGTAACCGCCGGGTCCGAGTTTGTGGACCCCTAAGTTCAAGTCCCGCATCTCTTTCCCCCACTGACTTGATTCCTCGGATGCGCCGCTCTCGCACTTGATCTTGAACTCCTTGTAGTCATCTTCACTGATCGAAGGATTTTTCGCCTTGATCTTCTCATAACTATCACCTTTGTTAATCATTCTCTTCACCGTGCTTCTCCAAGTAGACAGGGTCATGCTCATCTTCGTGTGGGCGACACTGTTCACTTTATTCCCTGAGAGGCGTGTGTTTGCAAACTCAGTGGGGAACTTGTATCGTTCGTGCAGCTTCATGAAGAGGAGATTGCGCAAATTCCCTCGGTCCTTATGCCTTAGGTTCTTGGTGTTGATCGAGACGGTGCTCCGGAGAATGCACCCGAGCTGAACCGAATAACCCTTGACTAATTCTTTGGGCGCCGTTGGATCCCCATTGCAGTTCACTTCAGTAAATTCCTCCTTGACGGTGTCGAGCACGTCCGGGCGCCGGTCCTTCCGTTTCCTCTTCGGTTGGCTGCCATCTGTGCGTGCGCTGCCATCATCAGTGGTGGCATCCTCGGCGGTACCATCAGTGGTTTCATCCCCGACGTCACTAGGGGTTGTGTAGTCAGGATCGGTGTCTTCCGCGGCGTCCTCATAGCGGTGAGGTTCTTCCTCCATCTCCTGGGACAGCTCCCAGAATGCCTTGCCGCCCGAACCGCCGGCCTCAACGTTGTGGGCCATGTTTCGCTCTAAATAGGAAAAAAGTTTGGTCAAAAAGTTGGTTATTGTCAAGGAACAAGATCATGGTCTCATCATTTAGGGTTTGTTGACACCGAGGCATCCTAAAAGCTAAGCTTTTATCATTTAGGGTTTGTCGATGCCGAGGCACCCTAAAAGCCTAAGCTTTCATCATTTAGGTTTTTATCGACACCGAGGCACCCTAAAAGCCAAGGTTTTATAATTTAGGGTTTGTTGACGCTGAGGCACCCTAAATGCTAAGGCAAGTTTTCATCATTTAGGGTTTATCGATGCGGAGGCACCCTAGGTTGACTGATATATATGGGTATCTTCTAATAATATACCCTATCAAGAAAAGGGAAGGAGAATTCTATGTTGGGCCTAATCACTTGGCTTTATTGCCACCTATGGTTTAATGCAGTAAGAATAAAGGGGCAGTTGATCCTACTTAATTAAGTACTAAGATACCCCGGCCCATGCATTAGTCGCAAGTACCCCATATGTCCTATTTTTAGCAAAGTCATGCTAAAATTCACGGAAAAATTCAGCATGACCTTTGCTGAAAATAGGACATATGGAGTACCCGAATTTGCCGGAACGGAAATTAATCGACATTCCGGCAAACTCAAGGGCCTCTCGGGGTACCTGCAAAATCATCACGACATGATGGTCGGAGACAAAACCCAGCAAACTAGCACCACAATGTGCCTCTACTTTCATATGGATGAAAAGGCCACAGACCATATGGTCCTCTGCTTTCATATAGCAGCTCAACATACAGTTCAAGTGTAGAGGCACTACATAGTTCAACACATGACTCATACTAAAATCCATACTGCAACACCTGAAAAGAATTCTGCACACTCTAGATACATAAATCTCCAAATTAAGGGCACTTCAGTCCTATCTTTTCCGTTGTTGATAAACGGAAGAAAGCATAATATAAGGAGAACCTTTTTCCAGTGTATCTTTCTTAGCAGTGAAAAATGAAAGAAGAAGTTTTCTTTTTTGCAGTGAGCCATTGACAAAGACAAGATCATTTGCTGAATTGACTTAGTATGCTGGCTTTGGCATAGCAGAAAGCAAACTGAATAAAAATGACTTAGTATGCTAGCTTTGGCATAGCAGAAAGCAAACCGAATAAAAATGACTTAGTATGCTGGCTTTGGAAATAGTAGAAAGCAAACTGAATAAAAATGGTAGTTACTGTGCATATTCACACTAAACCACTAGCAGCCCTGAATCGCCAATCCGAGAAGTCCTGCTGCACTATCATTTGAACCTAATTAGGTTCAAAACTCACTAAGCTTGTGGGTACAGTAAGTTAGTGTTCTAAGTATGCACTGAATAGTCCTGCTGCACTAGTGGTTAACTGAAATGCAATAGTTCAGCAAAATGACTACTCTTTTCTGTCTTTGTGAATGAATTTGCTTTCCTGATCTGTTGGGTATAAAATAATTCCTATCGAGAATCACAATATTATACCAGCTGTTAAGACCATATGGATAAGAAAGATTTTACATTCAAATTTCTAAACGATGGCATAACAGTGTAAAGCATTCGACTTCAACCATTTGTATTGCTCAGAAATGTAGTGGAGTGTTACTTATGCCTAGCAATCAAGCAGACACTCATATTAAAATGAAATTGAGTTAGGAACCACTTTCAATACTAGTTTCTGAAACTGGAAATAATATTATTTGACCAATTGAAATAAGTCATATGGAAAATTTTCTACAAGAAATCATGTACTCCAGTCGGGCTTGGGCTGAGCACTACTAGGAAAAGGGCTATAGATGGAATGGCCACTAATGGCGCACCAGACATGTGGTGCGCCATTGCTATATAGCAATGGCGCACCATGTGCTGGTGCGCCATTAGTGTGAAAGACACTAATGGCGCACCAGACAAACGGTGCGCCATTAGTAACAATTTTTTTTATTTTGCCAGACATACTAATGACGCACCAGGACATAGTGCGCCATTACTAGTTGTAACTAGTAATGGCGCACCAGCAACATAGTGCGCCACTAAAATATTTATTTATTTTTTACTTTTTTGCAAAACTACTAATGGCGCACCTGGGGCAGTGCGCCATTACTAGTTTAAGCTAGTAATGGCGCACTGCTCCCCCGTGCGCCATTAGTGTTTTTTTGCAAAACTACTAATGGCGCACCACCAGCAGGTGCGCCATTAGTAACGAGGGTTACTAATGGCGCATTATGTGGTGGTGCGCCATTAGTAACCTGGGACGAGCTAGATATTTTGGACAGCCAGACCTACCCACTCACTTTCCCCACTTCATTCTCTCCTCCCTCCTCCAAGCTTGTCTCGGCTGCCTCCTCCTCCTCACCTCATTTGCACCATAAATTCATCCAAATTACGTGGTTAAAGCCCCTTTTTTGATAGGTAAGTAAGGGGAAGCTATCTTTATGTTGTTCTCCCTCCAACAACGTGCACATGCACTTTTTATGTCCTAGCTAGATCTATGTATGTTTGTGGTGTTGCATATGTTTGTGGTGTTGCATATATGTTTGTGTTTGCAGGTACCGGTATTTGAAATGCGATAGTTGCCAATATTTTGCCGGAATGTTGATTCATTTCCGTTTCGGCGAGAATTTTGGCACTATGCATTCTTTTTGGTCCTATTTTTAGGGAAAGTCATGCCAAATTTTTTCTTGGTTCTAAAATATCGTTCTGCTCTACCCTGCAGGTGACCATGGTCCGCACGATGACCGAAGGCATCGTGAATAGGTTTTTGAGCTCCGCGAAGGCCGAGATGCTTGAAAAGAATGAGACGGAGATAAGATGTCCGTGTCGAAGATGCAAGCTGAAGAGCCTTATTGCGGACCCGGATTCCGGGCAGGTGCGGGACCACCTACTCTTGCGTGGTTTCATGGATGGCTATCGGTGGCAAGGTGATGAAGATGACTATGAAGTCGTCCATGGGGGTCGGGCAAGACATGAGGATGGGCAGCAAGACAACCACCGCGGCTCGGGCGGGCGAGAAGACGAAGAATCTCCAGGACATGATCACGACGGTGATGCTGTACACAGTCATCATGTAGAAGATGCCGGACATGATGATGAGGAAGATGCGGGAGCAGACGAAGGGCATGATCATGAAGATGAAGATGCCGGCGGAGCAGACGACGATGGACCATCGATGGGCTGGGTGCAGGACCCTCATATTCAAGAGCTGCTTCTCAAGCAGACGGATAACGCAAGAGCTGCCGCCTGAGAGAAAGCCAAGCTGGATCAACTGGAGATAGACACGGTTACTCCTTTGTATGAAGGATGCAGGCCCGAGGATACCCGCCTGAAAGTAACGCTCATGGCTCTGGAGATGAAGGTAAAGCACAAAATGACCGACGCATGCTTCGACGAGAACATGTCATTTTGGCACGAATGTCTTCCCAAGGGGAACAAGTGCCCGACCAGTTTCGAGGAGGCGAAGAAAATCGTGTGTCCTCTGGATTTACCGCACGTGAAATACCATGTGTGCATGAACAATTGCATCATTTATCGGGATGAGCACACGGAGTCTACCATATGTCCGGTGTGCGGCGTCACTCGATACAAGAAGAGGAAGAAAGCTCCTCGAAAAGTGGTGTGGTACTTTCCGATCACTCCTCGTCCGCAGCGGTATTTTGCGGACCCTAAGGTAGCAAATCTCCTGCGTTGGCACGCGGATAGGGAGGAGAAGAAGCGAGAAGATGAAGCAAATGATCCGGAGATAAATAAAAAAGACAAGATGCTTAGTCACCCTAAGGATGGGAGCCAGTGGCAAGCGTTGAACTTCGAACACCCAGAATTTGGGAACGATCCAAAGAACATCGTGCTGGGCGCGAGCACCGATGGAGTCAATCCGTTTGGCAGCCAGAGAAGCACACATAGCACCTGGCCTGTGTTTGTGTGGATGTACAACCTTCCCCCCTGGTTGTGCATGAAGAGGAAGTACATTCACATGAGTATGGTAATTGAAGGGCCGAAACAACCAGGGAACAACATCAATCTGTATCTGGGGCTGCTGGAAGAGGAGCTAGACACGCTGTGGAAAACGCCAGCCAATACGTGGGACGCCGCAGAGAAAGAATATTTCCCTATGAGAGCCGCACTGCTCACGACGGTGCACGACTATCTCGGTTTCGGATATCTCGCGGGGCAGGTGGTCCACGGATTTTCTGGATGTGTCAGGTGCATGGATGACACAACGTATCGCCAGCTAGATAGAGATCCCGGGTCTTCGAAAACCGTGTTCATGGGACATCGAAGGTGGCTTCGCGACGATGACCCGTGGAGGAAACGCAAGGATCTGTTCGATGGTGAAACCGAACCCCGAAGACGCCCGCGTACGAGGAGCGGCGAGGAAATAGACGAGCTGTTGAAAAATTGGAAAGATTGCCCACTGCCGGGAAAGAAGCAAAAGGCGCCAGAGCCGGGAAAGAAGCGAAAGGCGCCAGAGCCACTGCTGAAGGTATGGAAAACGAGGTCTGTTTTCTGGGACTTGCCGTACTGGAAGATCCACCGTGTGCCTCACAGCCTTGATGTCATGCATATCACAAAGAACGTGTGCGAGAGTCTGCTTGGTACCCTGCTCAACATGCCAGAGAGGACCAAAGATGGGCCGAAAGCAAGGGCAGACTTGAAATCAATGGGCATCAGGGAGGAGCTTCACGCTAATGATGATGATGATGATGATGAGGCGAAGCAGGACACGGAAAGTCGTCGCAAAGGCAAAAAGGCCAAGAAGACCGGAAATGACTTCCCTCCCGCGTGCTTCACTCTAAGTCAGGAGGAGATCGATCAGTTTTTCACCTGCCTCGTAGGAGTAAAACTTCCTTACGGTTACGCGGGGAAGATAAGCAGATACCTAGACTCAGTGAAGCAGAAGTTCAGCGGGATGAAGTCTCACGACTGTCACATGCTGGTGACGCAGATACTTCCAGTTGCAATACGTGGGATCATGGACGCGCACGTCCGTGAAACGCTATTTGGCCTATGCAACTTTTTTGACGTCATCTCTCGGAAGTCGGTTGGCGTGAGGCAACTCAGAAGGCTACAGGAAGAGATCGTGGTGATACTATGCGAGCTTGAGATGTACTTCCCTCCCGCATTCTTCGACGTTATGGTGCATCTGCTGGTCCATATCGTGGAGGATATCATCCAACTCGGGCCGACGTTCCTGCACAGCATGATGCCGTTCGAAAGGATGAATGGTGTCATCAAAGGATACGTTCGCAACATGTCACGTCCAGAGGGAAGCATAGCCAGGGGCTTTCTGACCGAAGAGTGCATCTCCTACTGCACGAATTATCTAGGCATCGAGAACCCCGTTGGTCTGCCCGTCAACAGGCACCTCGGCAGGCTCGCTGGATGGGGTCACTGTGAGGGTCGCCGCGAAATGCATGTCGACTTCGATGGTCGACTCGCCGACTTTGAAAGAGCAAACCTAGTCGCGCTACAACACATAGACGTGGTCGATCCTTGGTTGGTAGAGCACAAAACGTTTATTGAGAAGACGTACAATGACCAAGGCCAACAGAGGACAGACGGAGATATAATCAAAGAGCACAACTCATGTTTCACGCGTTGGTTCAAGCAGAAGCTTCTTTCGTACCCTTTACATGAGGATTCATCCGCGGAAGAACAACTCATATTCGCCTTGTCACAGGGCGCCGAGCACAACCTGATGACGTATGAGGCGTACGATATCAACGGCTACACATTCTACACCGAGGACAAGGACATGAAGAGCGATGGTTATCAGAACTCCGGGGTAACGATGGAATCCTACACCGGTAACGACAAGGATAGATACTACGGAAGGATCGAGGAGATCTGGGAGCTGAGCTACGCTGGAGAGAAGGTCCCGATGTTCCGTGTCAGATGGGCCAAGAGCGTCATAAAAGAAGACCGGTATTTCACCACCATGGTTATACCCGAAGCCAAATCCAAGACCGCAGGCGCGAACGTCACCGCGAAAAATGAGCCATGGGTACTGGCTTCCCAAGTGGACCAATGCTTCTTCATTACCGACCCATCAAAGCCCAGTCGTGTTGTCGTGAGGAGAGGCAAAAGGAAGATCATCGGAATGGATGGAGTCGCCAATGAGCAAGACTTCGACAAGTACGGCGACCCGAAGATGGAACATGACGACGACGATGAAGTATTAGCATACACCACAAGAAGAAGCAGAACCACCCTACCTAAAGGACGTCCGTTCAAGAGAAGAACTCCATTTACAAAAATAAGGGCAAGAAGATTGTGAACAGATAGCTAGCTAAGATCGATTGTATTTAAATTGTAGCCTTCATTTCTCGATTGTATTTCATGGGCACCATCTCCCCCGCTCCACCGGCCGCCGCCGCCGACCACCCGCACCCTCCCCCACTCCACCGCCGCCGACGACCCACCGCACCCTCCCCCGCTCCACCGGCCGTCGCCGACGACCCCCCGCACCCTCTCCCCCGCACCCTCCCCGGCCCGCTCCACCGTCACAAATGAATGCAACTAAATTTGCAAAAAAAGCAAATTTGATTATATTTTCAAATAACAAATTTGATGATATTTTTTAAAAAATCATTACTGTTTTTATATAAATTTTTTTACTGTCATGATTTAAACAAGTTTGAACATATTTAAACACAAATAAATATCAAACAGCATTTTAAATGCATAAAAACAAAAATTGGGGAGCCTGGGAATTGAACCCAGGACCTCCTAGTGTGTGTGCTGCGTGCTGACCAGTCGGGCTAGTGGGCGTGTTCTGATGGAGATAGGGTTAGGTGGAATATAACCTGACCAGTCGGGCTAGTAAGTAAAACAAAATTCTAATGGCGCACCAGGGGGAGGTGCGCCATTAGAATCGACGTACTTATGGCGCACCAGGGGGAGGTGCGCCATTAGAATCGACGTACTTGTTCCCCTCGCACTGTCGCCTCCCTCCCTCCCTGGCTCGCCAGATCCCCCACTCCTCGACCCCAACCGTACGCCGCCGCCCCCTTGCTCCGCCCCCTCCGTCCGCCGCGCCTGCACGTCGTCCGCCGCAGTTAGACGACTAGAAGGAGGTTCGCTTTTGTTTCCCCAATTCCTCTCTAGCCATTTCTTCCCTGCCCACGCTGGGGATTAGGGTTTGATGCTTTGGTGCCTTCCCCGAGGAGCAGCAGTGCGTCCACCTGCGCCGCCCCGACCCACTGCGCAGCGCGTCCACCTGCGCCGCCCCGACCCACTGCGCAGCGCGTCCACCTCGCCGAGGAGCAGCAACGCGTCCACCTGGGCCAAGGTGCGGCTCCCCACTTGGGCCATCGAGGTCAGGTACGCCGCCGAGTCCGGGAAGCGCCGCCAACTCCCAGACTGGTCCAAGGCACCCGCCCCCGCCTCCGTCTGCCCATAGCCCAACACAGTCCCCTCGCCCCCTCCTGCCAAGGTGCGGCTCCCCCCTCTTCTTGCCTCCCGCTTTCCCCTTCTTGTACTCCAAAATGCTTCTTTGGAGTATATTAGATGTCAAATTTAGTCTATCTTGAAGCTTGGGAGCTTCTTTAGCAAGTTCACTGTAAAATTGAGTACAAGATCACTGAAAATTTTCTGGAGTGTATGTTCTGCAGTCACTGAATTTTCTCGAGTGCATGTTTACTGAATTTTCTGAAGTGTATGTTCACTGAAAATGTGTTAGGATTTCATGGCCATCCTAGCTAGCTGCTAGGAGGAGAACGTGTTAGGTTCTTGCTGTCCGTGGCAAAAGCTGGGGCGATCGAGTAGGAGTAGCTAGCAGTATTGATGGTGTGTGGTGTAGAGAACCATGCAGATGTCATGGGCAGGCACTCATAGTCTAAATTTCATTGATGTCAAATTTTATTTATGTGTTAAGTTTGAAATCAACTTGACTGAACATCAACTTGTTCTGGTTTAGTGTAGAATCACTTAAGTAGATGGAGTAGTTATTTTTTATACTCTCACGGAAGACTGTGTTGCTAAATCGACATCAAGTATAGGAACAAGTGTGTTCCTAAATAATCTTCAGTTTCCACTATATTTACTGTCAAGTCTAAAATTTTGATCTTTACTGTCATGTCTGATTTGCCTCTGAACATTGGTTACAGTAAATTAGTGGTTAACTAGACATAAGTATTAGATCTTAGCTAGTGCTCTTTTCAGACGGCTTGTTCTCAAAATTTGGTACTCCATTTGAGTAACTTAATTCTCAATATTAACCGTTTCAGTTTCTAACAAGTTTCTTCCATGTGTTCTGAATTAAGTACATTCAATGATCAAGTGATCTCTTCTCCAAGTTACCTGAAATTGAATCAGTCATTTAGTTAACTTGGATTTTTTTCTAAAATCTGTACATTTAGTCAAGTTTCTTCCATGTCTTCTGAATTAAGTACACTATGGGATCATTTTATTTTACTGTACATTTGCTTGCAACTGGTTTTAGAAGTATTGCTTGTTTTCCAATTTATGCTGGTTTTTGATATTTTATGCCAATTAAGTGTATTACTTGTGATGATGCTGCTGCTGTTGTACTACTTGTGATGATGCTGCTGCTGTACTACTTGTGATGCTGCTGCTACTTGTGATATTGTTAAGTGATGCTGCTGCTACTTGTGATCTTCTGAAATGACCCCTTTCTCCTGAAATGTTGATTAATTTCCGTTTCGGTTGAGAATGGGGCACTCCTAGGTCAAGAAAATTAGCAAAGGTCATGCCCAATTTTCTTGACCTAGAAGGTGCCCGATTCTCAACCGAAACAAAAATTAATCAGCATGTATCTTGACATCAACCAATAGTAGTGATCTAGTGCTTTAGTGGTTGGATTAGTTTAGTATTTTTTCACACACTCAGACACCCTTGCTTGCCATGTGTGTGAGAGAGATAGTGAGAGGAGACAAGAAGAAGGGGGTTAGGAAGATGTTGCCTGCTCATCAAAGCTAACCATCTCCCCCTTTTCACCCCTTTTCCTTTCTCTTTTGTGGGTTGCAAGGAAGCTACTGGTTCCATCCCACAACACCTAGCAACAACACACTAACAGGTTCCATCCCAAAACACCTAGGCAATATCACAAACATCTCTCAATTGTTCCTTGACACTAACCATCTTTTTGGCGACATTCCTCGAGAATTAGGTTATTTGGTCAACTTAGAGATCTTGTTCCTTGACAATAACCAAATTTTTGACCAATTTTTTTTCCTATTTAGAGCGAAACATGGCCCACAACGATGAGGCTGGCGGTTCGGGCGGCAAGCGATTCTGGGAGCTGTCCCAGGAGATGGAGGAAGAACCTCACCGCTATGAGGACGCCGCGGAAGACACCGATCCTGACTACACAACCCCTAGTGGCGTCGGGGATGACACCACTGATGGTGCCGCCGAGGATGCCACCACTGATGATGGCGGCGGGCGCACAGATGGCAGCCAACCGAAGAGGCAACGGAAGGACCGGCGCCCGAACGTGCTCGGCACCGTCAAGGAGGAATTTACTGAAGTGAACTCCGATGGGCATCCAACGGCGCCCAAACATGTAGTCAAGGGGTACTCGGTTCAGCTCGGGTGCATTCTCCGGAGCACCGTCTCGATCAACACCGAGAACCTAAGGCATAAGGACCGAGGGAATTTGCGCTGCCTCCTCTTCACGAAGCTGCACGAACGATACAAGTTCCCCAATGAGTTTGCAAACACACGCCTCTCAGGGAATAAAGTGAACAGTGCCGCCCTCACGAGGATGAGCACGGCCCTGTCTACATGGAGAAGCACGATGAAGGCAACGATTGAAAAAGGTGATAGTTATGAGAAGATCAAGGCGAAATATCCTTTGATGAGCGAAGATGACTACAAGGAGTTCAAGATCAAGTGCGAGAGCAGCGCAACCTCCGAATCAAGTCAGTGGGGGAAAGAAATGCGGCAGTTGAACTTAGGGGTCCACCAACTCGGTCCCGGCGGTTATAGAGTGGTGGAGCCTATATGGGACAAGGAGGACGCGGAGCGTGCCGAGCAAGGCCTACCGCCCCGCTTCGAGAAATTCCCTGACAAGCAGACCAGGAACTTTGTCAGGGCCCGGTACAAGGAGGACCCGGTAACAAAGGAGCTTACCATGGATCCGAAGACCAAGGCGCTTGAGAAAGTTCTGGTAAGGAATACACCCTCGCGTAATTAGCTACATATATGGTTGCATTCTAGTTAATGAAGCCAAATTTCTAAATGGTTCACATTCCTTCCGCAGGAGGCTGAAAGCAGTAGCGCGGGGTCATCTCAGAGCTCCCCTTTTGACACCCCTTTAAATAGGGCGTTGAACGTAATGAAAAACAAGGATAAGCTCAGTAAGCCGTCGTCAGCTGGTCATGTGGCCCGCAAAGGCTTGTCCAGAAAATGGTCGTCATACTATACCGCTGGTGGGCGAAAGGAGAAAAAGACCAGCTCGGAAAGCCAGTCGCGCGAGGTTCAAGAACTCAAGGCACAAGTGGCGCGGATTCCGGAGATTGTCCAAGAGCAAGTGCAACAACAACTGGGAACGACGCTCACCGCCATTGTGCCTACCTTGATTCAGGGGCTGACGAAGTGGATTGCGGGCGGCCAACAGGGGCCTCCCCCGGTTCCCAGCTTCACGGCCAGCAACTCGCACAACGCGCAGGCGGCGCCATTGGTGTCTCCGGCGGAGGCGGTATTCGTGTCTCCGGCGCTGGCACGGGCATTGGAGCTTAATGCACCTGGGTGTACGCCGGCCGGCACCTCGCCAGCAAGCGGCCCCTCCATCAGTTGCACGCGCACGCCCGCCGTTGGCGGTGCCTCGACATTAGCCGAGCTCGACGGCATCACGGTAACTAAGTCTCTCGGCCGATGACTTCATCTCCTTGCCTTTGACTGGGCATCCCTGACGCCCTACATGTTTTGGCAGGGCGCCACCGATGTTCCTTGCACTCTCCTGCACTTCGTGGGCGGCGAGTTGGTCGATGTCGCCAAGGGCAGAATCGTTCAACCGGGCAACCGCGTGTTCCACGGTAATCCGATGCCACCCACCTTCTATAGGGTTGAACTGGTTTGGGTACTGCCAGGCTGCGACGAGTTGTTACCTCCGATTCGACCCGCTGGGGCCGACGAAGATGATGTGATGACCCTCAGCGCCTGTGTAAGCTGGCCCCTGCTTTGGCCGAAGAGCCAGATTCGTTTGGGGGCGGGGGACACCACCCCACAGACAAGACCGCCAGTCGTGCCAGCGCCAAGCCATGGCAAGAACGCCGCAACGCTACCAGACCTGCCGGACATCCCTATGGCACAGGATCCGAACATGCATATGGCACAGGATCCGGACGACGACGACAACGACGACGGTACATTTACCAACGTCGATAAGTACTTTGCCGAACATGGGTACGGTGACGAGTTCTGCGGGCCTCCTTCTCAAGAACCCAACCCTCAAAAAGACGACCGCGATCTAGCTGGTACGGCGGAGAAAACCAATTGCAACAGGCGTCGTCTGGCGTTCAGTTCTCAGGAGATGCCTCCAGCTGCCGCCTTCACCGAGCCTCAGATAGCTGAGGTCCCAAATATTATCAGCCCCAACACGCTCAAGAAGGCGGTCTGTGAGCAGAACTCGATCCCATTACAGCAGATCAAGAAGAAGGGACGGAAACGAAAGACTAACAAGGGCGCCAGTGCGAGCCAACCGGCACCGAGTACGATCCGTGCTCAGGACGGACCACCTTCACCTAAGGATATCTCGAGGAGGGTGCATGTGGCGGGTAGGCCGATGCTACCGACAAATATGCTCAATGTTGCAACCGGTGCTATGCGGAGTCTGCATGACAGTGTTCTTTCTTTGGAGAAGCGGCGTCTCAGAGAGGATGATGTGGCATACCCGGTTTTCGTGGCCAAGGTGCCAGAGGTCAAGGGCTTTGTGGATAACGCCGTCGGGGGTACGATCGTCCTGCGATTTGATGACATCTTTGCTATGCTTAACCTTCATCCACTGCACTACACCTTCGTTCGGCTGTTTTCGCTGAGTATGGAGATGCGGATCATTAGAGACAAGACCCCGGACATTGTGATAGTCGACCCCTTCTACATGCGTGCCAAGATCTTGGGCAGCGCTGGGGACCGGCAAGTCGCGAGTTCACACCTCGAAGGCGTCATTCTGGCAAACCCAGATAAGGATAACTTCCTCGTGCCTTACTTTCCCGAGTAAGTCATCTCCTAACCGCCTCGTAACATATGATTTCTTAGATTTCGATCGTTCTTTTTTTCTAACATTCCGTGTTCTGTGCAGTGACACACATTGCACACTCATCCTCTTAAGCCCGAAATATTCCATGGCCACGTATCTCGACCCGGACCGTGACTCCAAGATAGACTACACAAATATCAAGAAAGTTCTTGATGATGCTCTCCCCGGCTACGCCGCATCTGGAGGCACCTTTAAGAGGCAAGTTCGTACACTACTAGAAAAAGGCTTACTAGTGGCGCACCAGTTTTGCCTACTAATGGCGCACTACTGGTGCGCCACTAGCACCACGCCACTAGAATATTTTAGTAATGGCGCACCACAGGTGCGCCATTAGTATCTGGTATACTAATGGTGCACCACGGGTGCGCCATTAGTATCCCAAAGGTGCGCCATTAGTAACTGGTATACTAATGGCGCACCAGATGGAAGTGCGCCATTAGTAACATTAAAAAAAACATTTTTTCTTAATCTCAGGTCACTATTTCACATATGAGATATCCAACACATATATACACAACAAGCATCCATATAACCATCATATCCAACACACAAGTTTCATCATATATACATACATAGCCAACACATAGTTCCATCGTTACATATTACAAAAGTTTCACATTGTTCATCCAACACCGTTATCCATCCAACACCATATTACAAAAGTTTCACATAGTTCAGTTCTCATTGTTCTTCTCCTTCTCCTTCCTCAGCCTGATGCGCCAAGAGCGGCGAGGCGGTGGAGCAGCTGTGGGATGTAGTCTTCTACCACAATTGGCGTGGTCATGTCGCCCAGCTGTGGGATCGCCGGCGCCACCACCGGTGCGTGGTTATTGTCAGGCACCACTACCATCGCGAGGCCACCTTCAGGCAGGACGGGCACGACCATCGCTAGGTCATCCTCAGCCACCACCATCTCTTGCCCATGGTCAGCCACCACCATCTCTTGCCCATGGTCAGCCACCACCATCTCTTGCCCTTGGTCAGCCACCACCAGCGCTAGGTCATCCTCAGCCTGATGCCCATCGTCATCCTGCAGCTCCTCATGCCCACTCTGCTCCTCTTCTCCCCCACTCCAGTCCGGATCATCCTTCTTGCTGTCTTTGCTGCTGCCAGAATCGCTCCTGCTTTCGCTAAAGCCAGAATCGCTGCTGCTTTGGCTGTAGCCAGTGTCGCTGCTGCTGCTCCCATTGCCTATCCAAATGCAACAATGGCCGTTAACAATCGATGTGAGACAAAGCGAAATGTAGAGGAATAAGAAGAGGCAGAACGCACTGGCATGTTCGTCGTCAGCGTAGGGCATGCGACACATAGTCGTGTTGAAAACCTTCACGATGAGCATTGTGGCGTCATCGTCGTACCTGAAGAGAAGAAAGTACCCGGTCCGCGGGTCGTAGGCACTGTAGAACTTGTCCCAGCCACGGCACAGGTACATGTGGCCCTCCTCGATCACCAACTCCACGTCCCACAGCCTGCGAACCCCGCCGCCGGCCTGTCGGAGCTTCACATTATGTGGCGGATCTTCACCCAGCATGTTCATAAAAGTGTCAGGCAGCCTCTGCAATTTGGGACAAGGAGTGATGTAGCAAACAACAGAGTTATCATAATGAGATGGGTGAAGGGGAGATCTCTCGTTTTATATACCTGCCTCGTGGCTGATACTGAAGTCCCAAGTATGACACTGAAGAACTCGAAAGCATCCAACTCGTACTCCGGTGAGGCAGAGCGGCGGTGGCTGCTTCCCCCCATCTCTGATAAGCAGCAGAAGAGACAAATTCAAGTTAGCAATAGATTCAAGTGAATGTATCTTTTAGTGCAAAGCCACAACTTAGCAATAGATTCAAAGTTAACGATTGGCACCTAGAAAAGCATTTCAACATCTTCACAGATTTTACTAGCTACAATACATTCAAAAAATAAATGATATACAGTTTGTATCTCTTTGCAATGAACACACTCTAGGGGTTTTGCCATCCCCCTTTTCCTTAGATTGTCACAAGTCATGATTTTGTTCTGGGAGAACATCCAAATGAAACCTTATACCCTAGGGGGCAATTTAATACTCCATACTACAGGAAGATACAAAGGTTGCATCCATTGAGCTCCAGCTGCAGCTGCAGCTGAGGTATCCATGAGCCATCATGCCAGCTAGCCAGGAAATAAACTTTACTTTCCAAAGGAAAAAAAATACAATGCATATATAGATAGATGAGCATGTTCAGTTTACAAGAATGAATATAAACAAGCAAAGAATGCATGCATGCATATCAAGAGTTGGCATCTACAGGTTCTCCAAAATGAGTAGAAAGGGAGCATGCTGACATCTATACAAGCCAATAATGATTTACTACTCAATGGAACAGGGTAAGATAAACACCAGTCAATAAATTTACTACATCAAAAGGAGTAAAACTCAACAATGCAGCACTATCTCTGAACCTAACCTTTGTTTAGTATGGGTATGACAAATCAATGAGTTGGTCATCACAATGTTTGTACTGCTGTAAATTCAGAGATAGTCCACAGGTTTTCATTCTTCTTCTTCTTACTGTCAAAATTTTCATTCTTCTTCTTACTGTCAAAATTCAGAGTAAATTCTAGCCTTATTTGTACTGCTTGTGCTTGTAGTAGTAAGATTCAGGAGTAGGAGATCACAAAAGTATAGTCCACAGGTAACTCCAAGTTTCTGAATTTTCAGTAAATTTTCTGTAAGAAAAGAACTAAAAGAAAAGAAATCCTAGGGTTAAAAAATCTGGAGCAAGTCCTAGCAGAACCACAAAATGTTCATCTACTCCTAGGATGTCATGTTCATAATTCTAGTTCATGTCCTAGGATGTGCTATTCATAATTGTTAATCCAAACAGCAGATACACAAGCACTGGATTTTACAAATGTCCAAACAGTGTCATATCTGAAATGTATGATTTTCAGTAGCAGAGATTCAGAGTCATTAGTTTTGAGTGTACATCGTGAAAAACCTAGAGGACGCCGGCGGGGAGAGAAACCTAGGGGGAAGGAGGGGAGGAGAGAGGAGGAATCACCTAGAGGACGCCGGCGTCGAGGAGGCTGCGGGCGGCGATCCGGAGGAAGGGGCCCGTGATGTCGTCGGCGTCCTTGGCCGCCTTCTTGACCTTCCGAGCAGAAGAAGGCACGGGTGGTGAGAGGAGGAGGAGGAGGAGAAGCTAGGGGGATGGGGGAAGGGAGGGAGGGGACGTACGTGCTGGGGCGGGGCGGCGAAGGAGCGGCGGGCGCGGGGGCAGCGGCGCGAGGGAGCTACAGTGGTGGGGGGCGGCGGGGGTGGAGTCCGGTGGCGGTCGGGGCGGCGGCGTCGAGGCAGCGCAAGACCACAGCGGCGGACGACGTGCAGGCGCGGCGGACGGAGGGGGCGGAGCAAGGGGGCGGCAGCGTACGGTTGGGGTCGAGGAGTGGGGGATCTGGCGAGCGAGGGAGGGAGGGAGGCGACAGTGCAAGGGGAACAAGCGATTCTAATGGCGCACCTCCCTTGGTGCGCCATAAGTACGTCGATTCTAATGGCGCACCTCCCCCTGGTGCGCCATTAGAATTTTGTTTTACTTACTAGCCCGACTGGTCAGGTTATATTCCACCTAACCCTATCTCCATCAGAACACGCCCATTAGCCCGACTGGTCAGCACGCAGCACACACACTAGGAGGTCCTGGGTTCGATTCCCAGGCTCCCCAATTTTTGTTTTTATGCATTTAAAATGCTGTTTGATATTTATTTGTGTTTAAATATGTTCAAACTTGTTTAAATCATAACAGTAATATATTTTTATAAAAACAGTAATGATTTTTTAAAAAATATCATCAAATTTGTTATTTGAAAATATAATCAAATTTGTTTTTTTTGCAATTTAGTTGCATTCATTTGTGACGGTGGAGCGGGCCGGGGAGGGTGCGGGGGGTCGTCGGCGGCGGTGGAGCGGGCCGGGAGGGTGCGGTGGGTCGTCGGCGGCGGTGGAGCAGGGGAGCTAGGGTGCGGTGGGTCGTCGGCGGCGGTGGAGCGGGGGAGGGTGCGGTGGGTCGTCGGCGCCGGTGGAGCAGGGGAAGGGTGCGGTGGGTCGTCGGCGGCGGTTGGAGCGGGGGAGGGTGCGGGGGGTCGGCGGCGGCGGCCGGTGGAGCGGGGGGTGCTTGGCGGCGAGGGGACCAGATCTGGCGAGGTGGGATAGCGATCGAGATGGAGGGGGATCGAGATAAAAGTGTCCATGAAATATACACTAATGGCGCACGGGGGAGCAGTGCGCCATTACTAGACTAGTAATGGCGCACTGCCCTAGGTGCGCCATTAGTAGTTTTGCAAAAAAGTAAAAATAAAAAATATATTTTAGTGGCGCACTATGTTGCTGGTGCGCCATTACTAGTTACAACTAGTAATGGCGCACTATGTCCTGGTGCGCCATTAGTATGTCTGGCAAAATAAAATAAAATAAAATTTGTTACTAATGGCGCACCGCATGTCTGGTGCGCCATTAGTGTTTTTCACACTAATGGCGCACCACATGTCTGGTGCGCTATTAGTGGCCATTCCATCTATAGCCCTTTTCCTAGTAGTGGTAGGTACGGCAGGCACGTGTTCACCCACAATACGACGTTCCCCTGCGTCAAGCAGCCGCCTGGCGGTCAGAAGGATGCCTACTACGCCCTCCATCACATGCGGGCGATCGTGCGGGACCATAATCACCTTCTGCTACCAAATAATCTCAAAGATTGGGCCGCAAGCTTGTGGGCAATCCAGGACGCGGACATCCGACAAGAATTCTTTCGCATCCAGTCGTAGTTTGCAGAAATCATCCATCAAGATGTCCTTCGTACCTCGGGGCAGTTCTACCTCAAATTTCAACCGTCCAACAGCGAGATAGACACAACGCTACAAATGCAGGCTGACAACGCCCGCGACTTCATGACCATCACGACAGACGGCGGCTTCATCCACGCTCCGGTCCCATGAGTCGAGTCGAAAGTTGTGATGCTATGTGTAGTTCTGAAACATTCATTAGCTCATGTTGTAATTAAACTGTAGTGAACTTGTATGTCTCTTTGGTTTGGACAGTCGTTCAACTTAGATGTAATCGATGCTATTTGTTAGTAGGACCATGAATCGTGCTATGGATGTCTTGCTTTTCTCTTCCGATCCTTTTTTTGCATACTTATATATTGCTTATGTATTGTCTGTTGTTTGGCTAGTGCATAGAGATGCCGTCGTATGTCGTGTACAAGGGTAAGGTTCCCGGATTCTACGACGACTGGGAGGAGTGTAGGAGACAGGTTCACCATTTCAGCGGTAACAGTTACAAAGGGTACACCACTAGGGCGGAGGCGGAATCTAGATACGCGCGCTATCTAGCGGGAGAGAGGAGGGAGCGTTGGAGGAACCAGATGAAGACCAGTTTCATCGCGATGATGCTCATCGTGATGACCGCATCTCTCTTCTATGTGATGGTAGTTTAGATGATCGATATCGACTTGTAATGTGAAGACAAACTCGCTACTCGCGGTCTCGAGACTTGTAATGTTCTATCTTCGTTCGGTCTTTTGAATTCGGAGACTAATATGATGAATTGTATTCGGAGACTAATCTTCTATTGTATTCGATGAATCTGCTGTTGCTGTGTCCTGCTGCTTATTTTCTGTCCAATAATATATTTTGTAATCTGTGCAAAAATCAGAGAAGAAAAATAATAATAATCCCTAATATACATACTAATGGCGCATCACGCCAACGTGCGCCATTAGTATGCCAAAGGATACTAATGGCGCATCCCAGAGCAGTGCGCCATTAGTATGCCAGAGGGTACTAATGGCGCATCACCCAGCAGTGCGCCATTAGTATGCCGAAGGATACCAATGGCGCATCACACTGCAGTGCACCATTAGTATGGCAAAGCACATGGGTATATATGGCCCCCTGGGAGGCATACTAATGGCGCACCGTGGCCTATACTAATGGCGCACTGCCCGGTGCGCCATTAGAGTACCAGATACTAATGGCGCACCAGCGGTGCGCCATTAGTAAAAATTACTAGTGGCGTGATGCTAGTGGCGCACCAGTAGTGCGCCATTAGTAGGCAAAATCGGTGCGCCACTAGTAAGCCTTTTTCTAGTAGTGGAGCATTTGATTATGGTTAATAGTTTACTGCTAAATAAATCAATAAACTTAGACATCCGTGTTAAACACCAAAGTGAGTGCAATGACAGCCAAGAAAAACCTGGTATGAGAGTAGATGGTTACAAGAGCACTAGAAATAACAGAATTTCATGATGTGGCTCTAGTGAAAACTGGCAGCTCACTTTTGTTATATGCTATAAACAATCATGCTATTAGGATTTGGTAATCTAAGGGCGCACACCAGCAAGAGCAGAGAAGTAGCATATCACTGGTGTAATGGAAGTTTGTGGCCTAATGCCTTGCAACCAGACACATTTCCATAACTAGCAGCCCCAGCATATCACTGGTGTAATGTTTTCCTTGTGCAGCAACGAAGGAAGCTAGAGCAGAGCAGAGAAGACCTTGGTTGTGCGGCAGCGTCAAGGTGACTTCCTCGTCCAGCACGTCGTGGCCTTCCCTCGAGATAGGCCTGCGCGTAGGCCTGCGGAGGCGCCGTTGCGGCGGGGGTCTGGGTCGGAGGGGACGCGGTGGTGGGCGGCGGGTCCTGCAGCGGAGCAGAGCAGAGCAGAGCAGACTAGCTGCTGGAGCAAGCAGGTTAGCTGCTGGAGCAAGCAGGAGGAGTAGATGCGGGGAATTGGAAGAGCGGGTGGAGGTGCATAAGGGGACTCGGCGGAAGGCCTCGTCGATCTCGTCGGCGGTGAGGCCCTTGTTCTGGAGGAAGGAGCGGTAGGTAGACGACGGCGGAGCCCCTGACCTTGGGGTGGGAGAGGAACTTGATGGCGGAGCCCCTGACCTTGCGGTGGGGAGGACCGGGCGGCCGGGCGGGGCGGCCGGGCGAGGGCCTCACCTCAAACGGGACGGAGATGGTGGGGGCAGAAGGGCTCGTCGCCGCCGGGGGGAGGGTCGGAGCGGGGGAGGCGGCGGGGGCGCGGGGGCGGCGGCGGCGCAGTACGGGTCGGGGCAGTGGGTGGGTCGGGGCAGCTGTGGGCGGGTGAGAGAGATGGGAAAGATATAAATTTTTTTAGTGGGGGAAAGGTTTAGCAATGGCGCACCCCCGAGCGGTGCGCCATTAGAATTTTTTTTTATTGCAATGGCGCACCCCGAGCGGTGCGCCATTAGGAATCTTTTTTTTGTATAGCAATGGCGCATCGCAGAGAGGTGCGCCATTGGTAATCTTTTTTTTGAATAGCAATGGCGCATCCCAGAGAGGTGCGCCATTAGTAATCTTTTTTTTTGTATAGCAATGGCGCTCGGGGATGGGGGGATGGAGGGGGAACCGAGCGAGGAGACAGGGGAGGATGCGGGGGGTCACCGGCGGCGGTCGAGCGGGGAGGGTGCAGGGGGTCGGCGGCGGCGGTGGAGCGGGGGAGGGTGCGGTGGGTGCTCGGCGGCGGTGGAGTGGGGAAGGGTATGCGGGGGGTCGGCGGCGGTGGTGGAGCGGGGGAGGGTGCGGTGGGTGCTCGGCGGCGGTGGAGCGGGGAAGGGTGCGGGGGGTCGGCGGCGGCGGTGGAGCGGGGGAGGGTGGGGGTGCTCGGCGGCGAGGGGGATCTGGCGAGGGGGGATAGCGATCGAGATGGAGGGGATCAAGATCGAGTGTCCTCATGAATATTCAATATTTTTTCATATAGAACATGAAAAAATATCATCAAATTTGAAAAAATATTCATGAATTCGAAAAGTGCCGATGAAATTTAAAAATATTCATGAGTTCAAAAAATATTAACAAATTCAATAATTTTTGTGAGTTAGAAATTCAATACCATAATAAACATAAATAAATATTCATGAGGACACCAGAACAGAAGAAATATCATTTCAATATGTCGAAATACAATCGAGAAATAAAGGCTACAATTTAAATACAATCGATCTTAGCTAGCTATCTGTTCACAATCTTCTTGCCCTTATTTTTCGTAGATGGAGTTCTTCTCTTGAACGGATGTCCTTTAGGTAGGGTGGTCCTGCTTCTTCTTGTGGTGTATGCCGGTACTTCATCGTCATCGTCATGTTCCATCTTCGGGTCGCCGTACTTGTCGAAGTCTTGCTCATTGGCGACTCCATCCATTCCGATGATCTTCCTTTTGCCTCTCCTCACGAAAACACGACTGGGCTTTGACGGGTCGGTAATGAAGAAGCATTGGTCCACTTGGGAAGCCAGTACCCATGGCTCATTTTTCGCGGTGACGTTTCCGCCCGCAGTATTGGATTTGGCTTCGGGTATAACCATGGTGGTGAAATACCGGTCTTCTTTTAGGACACTCTTGGCCCATCTGACACGGAACACCGGGACCTTCTCTCCAGCGTAGCTCAGCTCCCAGATCTCCTCGATCTTTCCGTAGTATCTGTCCTTGTCGTTACCGGTGTAGGATTCCATCGTTACCCCGGAGTTCTGATAACCATCGCTCTTCATGTCCTTTCCCTCGGTGTAGAATGTGTAGCCGTTGATATCATACGCCTCATACATCATCTGGTTGTGCTCGGCGCCCTGTGACAAGGCGAATATGAGTTGTTCTTCCATGGAAGAATCCGCATGTAAAGGGTACGACAAAAGCTTCTGCTTGAACCAACGCGTGAAACATGAGTTGTGCTCTTTGATTATATCTCCGTCCGTCCTCTGTTGGCCTCGGTCATTGTACGTCTTCTCAATAAAGGTTTTGTGCTCTACCACCCAAGGATCGACCTCATCTATGTGTTGTAGCGCGACTAGGTTTGCTCTTTCAAATTCGGCGAGTCGACCCTCGAAGTCGACATGCATTTAGCGGCGACCCTCACGGTGACCCCATCCAGCGAGCCTGCCGAGGTGCCTATTGACGGGCAGACCAACGGGGTTCTCGATGCCTAGATAATTCGTGCAGTAGGAGATGCACTCTTCGGTCAGAAAGCCCCTGGCTATGCTTCCCTCTGGACGTGACATGTTGCGAACGTATCCTTTGATGACACCATTCATCCTTTCGAACGGCATCATGCCGTGCAGGAACGTCGGCCCGAGTTGGATGATATCCTCCACGATATGGACCAGCAAATGCACCATAACGTCGAAGAATGCGGGCGCGAAGTACATCTCAAGCTCGCATAGTATCACCACGATCTCTTCCTATAGCCTTTTGAGTTGCCTCACGCCAACCGACTTCCGAGAGATGACGTCGAAAAAGTTGCATAGGCCAAATAGTGTTTCACGGACGTGCGCGTCCATGATCCCACGGATTGCAACTGGAAGTATCTGCGTCATTAGCACGTGACAGTCGTGAGACTTCATCCCGCTGAACTTCTGCTTCGCTGAGTCTAGGTATCTGCTTATCTTCCCCGCGTAACCGTAAGGAAGTTTTACTCCTACGAGGCAGGTGAAAAACTGATTGATCTCCTCCTAACTTAGAGTGAAGCACGCGGGAGGGAAGTCATTTCCAGTCTTCTTGGCCTTTTTGCCTTTGCGACGACTTTCCGTGTCCTGCTTCGCCTCATCATCATCATCATTAGCGTGAAGCTCCTCCCTGATGCCCATTGATTTCAAGTCTACCCTTGCTTTCGGCCCATCTTTGGTCCTCTCTGGCATGTTGAGCAGGGTACCAAGCAGACTCTCGCACACGTTCTTCGTGATATGCATGACATCAAGGCTGTGAGGCACACGGTGGATCTTCCAGTACGACAAGTCCCAGAAAACAGACCTCGTTTTCCATACCTTCAGCAGCGGCTCTTGCGCCTTTCGCTTCTTTCCCGGCTCTGGCGCCTTTTGCTTCTTTCCCGGCAGTGGGCAATCTTTCCAATTTTTCAACAGCTCGTCTATTTCCTCGCCGCTCCTCGTACGCGGGCGTCTTCGGGTTTCGGTTTCACCATCGAACAGATCCTTGCGTTTCCTCCATGAGTCATCGTCGCGAAGCCACCTTCGATGTCCCATGAACATGGTTTTCGAAGACCCTGGATCTCTATCTAGCTGGCGATACGTTGTGTCATCCATGCACCTGACGCATCCAGAAAATCCGTGCACCACCTGCCCCGCAACATATCCGTAACCGAGATAGTCGTGCACCGTCGTGAGCAGTGTGGCTCTCATAGGGAAATATTCTTTCTCTGCGGCGTCCCACGTATTGGCTGGCGTTTTCCACAGCGTGTCTAGCTCCTCTTTCAGCAGCCCCAGATACAGATTGATGTCGTTCCCTGGTTGTTTCGGCCCTTCAATTAGCATACTCATGTGAATGTACTTCCTCTTCATGCACAACCAGGGGGGAAGGTTGTACATCCACACAAACACAGGCCAGGTGCTATGTGTGCTTCTCTGGCTGCCAAAAGGATTGACTCCATTGGTGCTCGCGCCCAGCACGATGTTCCTTCGATCGTTCCCAAATTCTGGGTGTTCGATGTTCAACGCATGCCACTGGCTACCATCCTTAGCGTGACTCAGCATCTTGTCTTTTTTATTTATCTCCGGATCATTTGCGTCATCTTCTCGCTTCTTCTCCTCCCTATCCGCGTGCCAACGCAAGAGCTTTGCTACCTTAGGGTCCGCGAAATACCGCTACAGACCAGGAGTGATCGGAAAGTACCACACCACTTTTCGAGGAGCTTTCTTCCTCTTCTTGTATCGAGTGACGCCACACACCGGACATATGGTAGACTCCGCGTGCTCGTCCCGATAAATGATGCAATTGTTCATGCACACATGGTATTTCACGTGCGATAAATCCAGAGGACACACGATTTTCTTCGCCTCCTCGAAACTGGTCGGGCACTTGTTCCCCATTGGAAGACGTTCGTGCCAGAATGACATGTTCTCGTCGAACCATGCGTCGGTCATTTTGTGCTTTACCTTCATCTCCAGAGCCATGAGCGTTACTTTCAGGCGGGTATCCTCGGGCCTGCATCCTTCATACAATGGAGTAACCGCGTCTATCTCAAGTTGATCAAGCTTGGCTTTCTCTCGGGCGACAGCTCTTGCGTTATCTGTCTGCTTGAGAAGCAGCTCTTGAATATGAGGGTCCTGCACCCAGCCCATCGATGGTCCATCGTCGTCTGCTCCGCCATATTCATCTTCATGATCATGCCCTTCGTCCGCTCCGACATCTTCCTCATCATATGTCCGGCATCTTCTACATGATGAATGTGTACTGCATCTACTTCGTGATCATGTCCTGGAGATTCTTCGTCTTCTCGCCCGCCCTCGCCGCGGTTGTCTTGCTGCCCTTCCTCATTTCTTGCCGGCCGGCCCCCATGGACGACTTCATAATCATCTTCATCACCTTGGCACCCATGGCCATCCATGAAACCACGCAAGAGCAGGTGGTCCCGCACCTGTACGGAATCCGGGTCCATAAGGCTCCTCAGCTTGCATCTTCGACACGGACATCTTGTCTCCGTCTCGTTCTTTTGAAGCATCTCGGCCTTCGCGGAGCTCAAACACCTATTCACGATGCCTTCGGTCATCGTGTGGACCATGGTCACCTGCGGGGTAGAGCAAAACGATATTTTAGAATCAAGAAAAAATTTGGCATGACTTTGCCTAAAAATAGGACCAAAAAGAATGGATAGTGCCAAAATTCTCGCCGAAACGGAAATGAATCAACATTCCGGCAAAATATTGGCAACTATCGCATTTCAAATACCGGTACCTGCAAACACAAACACATATGCAACACCACAAACATACATAGATCTAGCTAGGCCATAAAAAGTGCATGTGCACGTTGTTGCAGGGAGAAAAAAGTAGATCTACAACATAAAGAAAGCTTTCCCCTTGCTTACCTATCAAAAAAGGTAATTTAACCACTTAATTTGGATGAATCTATGGTGCAAATGAGGTGAGGAGGAGGAAGCAGCCGAGACAAGCTTGGAGGAGGAGGTGGAGAGAATGAAGTGGGGAAAGTGAGTGTGTAGGTGGCTGTCCAAAGTATCTAGCTGGTCCCAGGTTACTAATGGCGCACCACCAACAAATGCGCCATTAGTAACCCTGGTTACTAATGGCGCACCAGCTGGCGGTGCGCCATTAGTAGTTTTGCAAAAAAAATGACAGTAGTGGCGCACGGGGTGACTGGTGCGCCATTACTAGTTAAAACTAGTAATGGCGCACTGTGCCAAGGTGCGCCGTTAGTATTTTTGGAAAAAGGAAAAAAAAATTAGTAGTGGCGCACCATGGTTGCGGTGCGCCATTAGTGTGATAGACACTAATGGCACACCAGCACACGGTGCGCCATTAGTATTTTTGAAAAAAAGAAAAAAAATGTTAGTAGTGGTGCACGATTATTGTGGTGCGCCATTAGTGTCTATCACACTAATGGCGCACCAGCACACGGTGCGCCACTCCTATATAGTAGTGGCGCACCGCATGTCTGGTGCGCCATTAGTGTGCATATTGTCTATAGCCCTTTTCCTAGTAGTGGTTGCCACGCCAGCCCTGGTTAGCAGGTAGGTGGGGGGCACTGTTGCCTCGTCCGGCTAACCAAAGGCATGGGCGGGGCATTGTGGCTTCGGTCATCAGTTGGTGGAGACCCGTCCCATCGTACGGCCGGGATGGGACGGGCGCTGACCCTTGGCCGGGTTTGGAGAGCACGCTAAGGGCGGTGCTGGCTTGTTAGAGAAGTCTTGAGCTTGGTTGTTAGGGCCGAGTCGAGGAGTCCGGCCGGGTTGCAGATCCTGCTGGGTCGCGGGACCTGGCCAGGTCGAGCGACCTGGCTAAGGGCGAGCCGGATCGAGGGGCGATGCTGGCCCCGTTATTTTTAAAAGGATCCAGGTTCCGTTGCCTGCCTGGGGTTCATCCCCCTGACAGTAGTCCCCGAAGCTGTGAAGGTCCGTCGTCTTCAGATGGGAGGGCCTCCGTAGTTCCCCCCCCCTTGCAGAGGCGGATTTTGGTGAGCGCCGGCTTCCGGAAGCCGGATCATGGCATCCTGCCCGCGGCGGGAACCGAGGAGTTCGACGAATCTAGGGCAATCTTTCGTGCTTCGCGCTGTCGCCACGTGGCGCCTGGGAGCCGGAGGGGCCTGACAGGCCACGCGCGTGACGGCACTGGGCGACGGCCCGGGCGGGGGCTGCCCCTGCGCGCCCTTGGCCCATGCGCGCGGATTTATTGCGGCGTCCAAGGGTCGGTTGCTATTCCCCAAGCAGTTACTGCGCGCGTACGTGCGCACTTATTGCGGGGAAGTGGGAGGGGCGAGCGCAAATGATCCCACTTCCCCACGTTTCAAACCGTAGCTTATAAATTGGGGGTGAAAGGGGCGGCGGAGATCATTCACGCTCGCGCCCCCTGCCTCTTCATCCTCTCTCTGCTTCCGACGACCGCCGCTAGTCGCGACGCCCGCTGTCTTGAGAAGAGCTTTCTCGCCATCTTCTTCCTTTGCTCCTCCCTCTTCCCCCGTGCTCGGGTCGATGGCGCTGCCGTCAGGATCGTGGATGGGTTCCACCGTCACCCTCGACGACATCGCCTACCTCTGCGACACCAGGTGCTTGCCGAGGGCGGAGGAGGTCGAGGTGCGCCTCCCGCAGGGCGAGCGGGAGCCGCGGCCCGAGGTCTCGGAGCGGGTGGTCTTCCTGCTGCACTTCAAGCGCGGGTTTGGGCTTCCCGCGAGCGGCTTCTTCCGCGACTTTCTGGAGTTATTTGGGCTCCAGCCCCACCATCTTGGCGCCGGCGCCATCGTGCAGCTGTCTGGCTTCGTCACTCTCTGCGAGGGGTACCTGGGGGCCGAACGTTCGATCGACCTCTGGGTACACTTCTCCTCCTTGAAGCAGCAGCGGCCGAATCCCGGGGAGATGTCCGAGTGCGGGGCGGCCGTCATCTCCAAGCGGTCGGGCGACGACTGCCCGAAGGTGCCGCTGGAGGATTCTGCCAAGAAATGGCAGAATTCTTTCTTCTACGTCCGCAACATCGGCGAGAACTGCATCAACCTCCCGCCGTTCATCAACTCGCCGCCGTGGGGGAAGCAGAACTGGGGGTATTACCCCAAGCGCCTGTCGCAGGAGGTGCTCAACCTGTGCGAGCGGGTGTCGGTGATGAAGGAGCAGGAGAGGCTCATCGGCACCGACCTCATCGTCGCCTTTATCTCCTGGGGGGCGCTGCTGCTGCAGCAACGCAGTCATCTCATCGGTCAGATGACCGGCCTCCAAGATCCCAACCGCATGGCGAACACGCGGTTGGCGGCGGACCAAGTTGCGCACCGGGTTAATGACATCTCCAAGGCCAACTTGGGGGTGAACTGGGAGTTCGGGAAGGCCCCGTACAGCCGTTCGGACCCGGCACCGCTGGTGAGTCCCTAGTCCTCGTACTTCGCTGTTGCTTATCATCTCGTTCGTCCCGACGCGACGCGCAAGGTGCTTCTGAATGCCATCCAGCATCCTTACGACCGGGCGCGGTCGCAGGTGGTGCGGGTCGCGTCGGAGGAGCCCGAGGCCCATGGCGGAGGGTAGGCGGCGGCGGCCGATATGGGCGCAGGGCGATGAGTAGGTGAGTCTTGTTTGTGTTGCTTGAGTCGCCGGTTATGGGACGACTTTGGGGATGCTGACCCGAGTCGTTGATGCAGCGGCGCCGGGTGGAGGAGGCGGCGGCGCGGCCGGAGCCGGGTCATCTCGGGGGGTGGCGACAGCACGGTGCCCGCGCGGGAAGGACAGCGTCCCCCCACGGGCCCCAACCGCGAAGCGCGCGGTGGACCCGGCTGGGGGTGCCAAAACGCCCGCCAAGAGGAGGCGCGGCGCTGCACAGGACAGGGCGGAAAGGCCCGCCGTCCCGGTGGTACCATGGTAAGTAACTCTTTTTGCTCGAGCCGAGTTGCTGAGTGGCTCCGCTCGACTCGGCGTGATTGTTTCTTGTCTTGTGCATCAGGTCACCGATCTCGCTGGCGCTGGCGGCGGCGGATGCCGCGTCCGCCGAGGGCGCCGTGTTCCGGAGGAGCCGATCCGGCACCGTTGACCGGGACGACGAGGAGGCGCCGGTGGACCCGGACCTTGGTCGGGACCCGGCCAACGCCGAGGGCCTGGCCTGGCGGGACCGGAACGGGGCCCAGGCGGAGCTGGAGGCGGCGTCGACCCAGGCTTGGGTCAGCGCAGCGACGGCGTGGGCGCAAGCCGGCGAGGGGCCGGCATGGCCGGAGATGCCGGTGGGGACGGTGGTGGCGACGACGGTCTTCGTGCCGGCGTCGGACAGGGAGCACGGCCAAGGCGGCCGTGTGGATGTGATGGACCTCGACCGGGAGGTCGTGGTTGTCGGGGATGACACCCCACCGCGGACCGACGTGGTCGAGCGGGAGGGGGCCGATGGGGGCGGCGGCGACGCCGTCTTGGAGGACGCGGCGCGGGCGGCGCCGGAGGAGGCGGCTCGGGCGCCGGCGAGCGAGGCGCCGCCGGTGGTGGAGGCTCAAGGCGCTCTGCCCACTGAGCCGGCGTTGGCGCCGGAGAGGGCGCCGGCTTCGCGGGAGGCGGCCGGCGGAGAGCACGCCCTAGTGCTCAGGTCCGGAGGGCGCCGGGTCACCGAGCCACGACCTTCGCGGAGCTCGACCGGCGAGGTCTTCTTCGGTCCTCCGACCCAGGAGGAGGCGGCGATGGCCGCCGTGACCCGCCGCCTGCGGGGGCGGATGGACCGGATCCAGGCCTTCGCCCAGGCTGAGGTTGAGGCGACGCAGGAGCTGGAGCGCGTCGTGTTCGTAAGTCTTCGTTTGCGCTCTGCTTTTATTTTCATTGCTTTTTCCATTGTGGGGGCGCGCCAGCGCACCCACTGGATGTAGCCCCCGAGATTCGGGCCAACTACGCAGCAGTTGGGTCGAATCTTATCTTGCTGTCAAGGAGGTGGAGCAACTGGACTCCTACCGAGTCAATGTCTTCAACCGGCTCCTCGAGATGTATCGGCGTCTCAAGGAGAGGCTCGCCGCCAAGGAGGTGGAGCTCCGCGTCACGGCAGGTACTTTTTCTTCATGCTCTTTTCTAGTGGGGGCGCGCTAGCGCACCCACTGGGTGTAGCCCCTGAGATTCAGGCCAACTGCGTAGCAGTTGGGTCGAATCAAAAAATAGTACTTTATTGCTGAGTTTTTCTTCTGCAGCCGAGGTGCTGTCTTGGAGGACCCGGCTGATCCGGGCCAGTTTTCATTATGACCGGCTAGTCGCAGACGTCGGCCGGCTCAGGGCCGAGGTGGAGAAAGAGAAGGCGGAGGCGAAGGGAGCCCGACAGGCGCTCGACGAAGCCAGCCGGCTGCAGGAGCAGCTGGCGGGCAACAAGAGCCGCCTCGAGGCCAAGGTCTTGGAGGCGCAGCAGGCCCTTGCTGAGGCGGACCAGCAATGCCGCAAGCTGGCCAACGACAAGGGGTAGCTCCAGGCCGAGGTGGAGCGCCTGAAGGCGCTGGTGGCTACGGCAGAGGAGTCCCGGCAGGGGGAGATCCGGCTCCGCGAGGAGGCCGTGAAGGCGGCCGAGGACAAGGACGTCGAGCTAAAGGCAGCCCTTGCCAAGGTTGCCGGGAGAAGGTGCTGGAGGAGCGTGACCGCACTATTGCCCGGGAGCGGTTGGGTACGTTGCTCGAAGCGCAGCACCTGGAAGAGTCCTTCTCCAGTAAGTGCTTTTCTTGAATTTTTTCATTGCTGGGTTGGGACTCCAGCTCTTCTTCCTTCATAACTTTCTTCTGACTTGCTTTTCTTCTTGGCAGGGGCCTTCCCGGAGAAGCGCCAGCTGGCGGAGGAGGCGGTCCGCTTTCAGCGCGTACCGCAAGGGATCGTCAGCTCTGGGTTGGACCCGCGGGTGGCCTGGACCTTCCTGGAGATCGTCGCAACTGCCGAGGCCCGTTTGCAAGTACTGAGCGAACGGATGGGGCGGCTTTCTGAGGCCGGCGCGGCGATGACGGCGGCCCATTGGCCGGGTTCCGTTGCGCCGAGTAGCTTCAAGCGGCTGGCGCGCTGGTTGGAGGCGGGTCCGGAGCGGCTCCATGACGGGCGAGTCTCCGCCGCCCGTGCTGGCGCCGAGATGGCGCTCCGGTTCGTGATGTCTTGGCATTCAGACTTGTCGCTGGACGCGCTGATGGGCCAGCGAGCCGGCTCGGAGAGCCAGCTGTAGGCGGAAGCTGGCCGGATCGCTGCTCGGGCCAGCTATATCACCGGGTTCGCCTTCCACGACGAGTTCGGCCGGAGCGAGCGGAAGACAGCGGAGTCGTGCCTGCTAACGACTACGGCCTGCTTCTGGATGACCCGGAGGGCAGTTCTTAGGAGACGGGCTTCTACCGCGACGCGGACGCCGGGGAGGAAGATATCGGCACCTCAGCGGACCCGGGAGCTGCGCGATCCGGCGATGGGGACGCCTGAATTTTTAACTTATCACAGATTTCTATTAGGTAGCAGGTCCACCCACCCACTGGGGGTTGACTGGGTGTAATGAACTCTGGCCCTGGGCCTGTTTTAAATTTATGATGCATGAGCTGCGTGAATGTCTTCGCCTTTGCTTTTCATTTTTGGATCCGTTTTCCTGCAACCTTCCCCCCTTCGGGTTCCCCCCCCCCCCCCCGGAGTCAGACGGCCAGGGCTCTGGTCCGTGAAAAGGGGTTCGACCTTTGAGAGGAGCGTTCAGTACTTAGGCTTTCGAAACGTTGAGCGTGAGCGAAAAACCCACTGGTCTGGCTGGCGACAATCCGGCAGGGCCGGGTTGGCGAGCAGCCGGTCGTGCGATAACTTGAAACGGTGAGACCGGGTCGAGCGATCCGGCGGTATGTAGAAACTTCATGGGTGCCGACGCCTTTGCTTTTCGTTTTTAGAGCCGTTTTTTGTAACTCTCCCCCTTTGGGATCCCCCCCCCCGCGAGTATGACGGCCAGGGCTTTGGTCCGTGACAAGGGGCTCGGCCTTTGAGAGGAGCGTTCAATACTTAGTCTTTCAAAACGTTGAGCGCGAGCGAAACACCCACTGGGCCGGCTGGCGGCAATCCGGCAGGGCCGGGTTGGCGAGCAGCTAGTCGTGCAGCAATTTATAGTGGCGGGGCCGGGTTGGGCGACCCGGTGGTTTTTTACTTAGCGCTCGTGGCGCGCTAGTGCGTTGGACTCATGTGCTTGCTAGCCGACAGCCGGAGCCGGATCTGCGGCTTAGGGCGAAGCCAGAGGTTTACGGCGATCCAACGCGTTTGAGAACCGCTAAGGAAAAACGACGGGTGGCCAAGCCGGCCAGCCCCCGAGCCCCCGGGTTGAGCGAGTCGACCCGATGGCCGGGTTTGGCCTAATATTAAAGCGCTGCACAAATGTAGGAGACACAATAGCTTGGTCGCAGAAAGGGCAGCCCCCGAGCGTCGTTCGGGGACCCCATAGTTTCAGATAGTTACAAAAGGCAGCGATACATACGTGCAGTCGGCTAGCAGTAAAACGGACGGAGGAGCTCCACGTTCCATGGCCGGGTTGTTTCTTCGCCAACGGTATCCCTCTTGCGCTTGTTTGTCTTGCGGGCGTTGATGAGGTAGTACGCGTTGCGGCCGCATAAGGCCTTGCTGACGATGAAGGGGCCCTCCCATGGGGAGGACAGCTTGTGTTGGCCAGTCTGCTCTTGGACGAGTCGGAGGACGAGGTGTCCCTCTCGGAAAGCGAGGGGCTTGATCTTCTTGCTGTGGTAATGCCTCAGGCCTTGCTAGTAGATGGCTGAGCGACTGAGCGCTAGGAGACGTGCTTCTTCGAGCAGGTCGACGCCGTCTTCGCGGGCTTCTTTTGCTTCGGCTTCTATGTACATGGTGACACGCGGCGAGTCGAACTCGACGTCGGTTGGGATGACGGCTTCTGCTCCGTAGACGAGGAAGAATGGGGTGAACCCGGTCGACCTGCTTGGCATGGTGCGGAGACTCCAGAGGACGGCCGGCAACTCGTCAAGCCAGCTGCCGGGTGACCGGACAATTGGCTCGACGAGTCGCGGCATGATGCCGGATAGGATGAGACCGTTGGCTCGCTCGACCTGGCCGTTGGACTGCGGGTGTGCAACGGAAGCCAGGTCGAGGCGGATGCCGGAGACGGAGCAGTACTGCGCGAGCGCGACCTTGGCGAAGTTGGTGCCATTGTCTGTGATGATGCTGTTTGGCATGCCGTAGCGCACCGCGATGTCCGTGATAAATCGGACGGCCGTCGGGCCTTCCAGCTTCTTGATTGGCCTTGCCTCGATCCACTTGGTGAACTTGTCCACTGCCACCAGAAGATGCGTCATGCCGCCTCGAGCGGTCTTGAAAGGCCCTACAATGTCGAGTCCCCAGACCGCGAAGGGCCAGACGATCGGGATGGTCCGGAGTGCCGACGCCGGTTGGTGATTGCGCTTGCTGAAGCATTGGCATCCTTCACACTTAAGGACAAGCGACTCTGCGTCTTCGAGGGCTGTGGGCCAGTAGAACCCATGGCGGAAAGCCTTGGCCACCAGGGACCGCGAGGCGGCGTGGTGCCCACACTCGCCCTGGTGTTGCTCGACGCAGCGTTGTAATACGCCGGTGGAGCTGCATTTGACGAGCTCGTTGTTGATGATGCTGTAGACGGACGCCCGGTGCTGCACTTGTCGGGCTTCGGTCTCGTCCATGGGAAGGACCCCGTTTTCCAGGAACTCTGAGATGGGCAGGGCCCAGGATGGTGCCGCGACCCCGGCGAGGACGGCCATCACGACGGGTTCCGGGGTGGCAGCCCTGGAGCCAGGTTCAGCGGCCCCAGGGCCGGGTTGAGGTGTGGCTGGGTTGGTTGGAGCAGTCCCCGGGCAGGGTTGAGGCGCGGCTGGGTCGGTTGGAGCAGTCCCCGGGCCGGGTTCAGGCGCGTCCGGGTCGGTCGGAGCAGTCCCCGGGCCGGGTCGAGGCGCGGCCGGGTCGTGCGGGACATGGATGGACTCGGAGTCCGGAGATGGCTTGATGGACGGTTTATGCAGATGCTCGAGGGAGACGCCGGATGAAATGGACTGCCGGGATGAGGCGATCTTGGCGAGCCTGCCGGCCGCTTCGTTTTCTGCGCGCGGGACATGGAGGAACTCGCAGCCCGCGAAGAATCCGGACAGCTTCTGGACAAGGAAGCGGTAGCTCGCCATGTTGGAGTCGTGAGCGTCCCACTCGCCGAAGCTCTGCTGCACCACTAGGTCCGAGTCGCCGTAGCACAGGATATGCCGGATGCCGAGTTCCTTGTCAAGCCGGAGGCCATGCACAAGGGCTTCATATTCGGCGACGTTGTTGGAGGCGGCGAAGTGAATCTGCTGCGCGTATCTGAGCCGTTTGCCCATGGGGGAGGACAGTACGATGTCGGCCCCCAGGCCGAGTCGCATCTTCGAGCCGTCGGAGTGCATGCGCCAGTGCGTCGAGTCCGGCGGCGGCGACAGGTACTGGGTCTCGGTCCAGTCGACGAGGAAGTCGGCCAGGGCCTGAGACTTAATCGTGGTGCGGGGCTCGTAGAGGATGGTGTGGCCGGCTAGCTCGAGTGCCCACTTGGCGACCCGGCCGGAGGCATCCCGGCACCCGATGATCTCGCCGAGATGGGTGACATGCTCTTGGAAGTACTGCTTGAGTTTCTTGGCGGTGAAGTACACGCCATAACACATTTTCTGGTAGTGCGGGTAGTTCTGCTTCGAGGCGGAGAGCACCTCGCTCAGGTAGTAGACGGGACGCTGGACGGGTAGGACCTTGTCCTTCTCTAGTCGCTCGACCACCATCACCGTGCTGACCGTACGCGAGGTCGCGGCGATATAGAGCAACAGCGGCTCCTTCTCGGCCGGTGTGGCCAGGACTGGTGCGGTGGAGAGCATGCGCTTGAGATCCCGGAAAGCTTCGTCCGCCTAGTCGTTCCACTCGAACGGCGTCGTCTTCTTCATTAGCTGATACAGGGGCAAGGCCCTCTCACCCAGCCGGCTAAGAAACCGGCTGACCGAGGCCAAGCAGCCGGTGAACTTCTGGACATCGCGCAGCCGAGCCGGCTTGCGCATGCGCTCGATGGCCTTGATCTTCTCCGGGTTTGCCTCGATGCCGCGCTCCGAGACGAGGAAGCCGAGTAGCATTCCTGCCGAGACGCCGAAAACGCATTTCTCCGGGTTGAGCTTGACCTTGTACTCACGCAGGTTGGCAAAGGTTTCCTTTAGATCATAAAGGAGCATGAGGTGCTGCTTGGTCTTCACCACGATGTCGTCCAAGTAGACGTGGATGTTGCGGCCGAGTTGCGATAGCAAGCATTTTTGCATGCAGCGCTGGAAAGTGGCGCTGGCGTTCTTCAAGCAGAACGACATGGTGATGTAGCAATATGCCCCGAAGGGCGTGATGAAGGACGTGTAAGTGCATCTAGTGCCCCTTAGTGATTTTGGTGTATTGAAGACTTATAGGTTAACGGACTAATATGTTTATGAGTGTACACAGGTCTATAAGTCTATGAGGAGTTTGATATTTACAGAGAAAGTCGACCCCTAAAAATGAAGTTCTTCGACTGAAGACTTTGGATTTCTGAAGACTTTTTGAAGAATTTGAATGTGAAGAAATTGGTGTGACCTTGAAGACTTGGTATTCATTTGAGGAACATGAAGCGTGAAGACTTTTGTTTTTGTAGTTTCATTTGCTCTTTCTTGAGTCATAGTAAACACTGTACTGTTAAAGGGGGTCGAGGAAATACTAAGGAAAAATTTCCATGTGATGCTCAAGTCAAAATCCTACACCTACCAATCCCTTCGAGTGAAGCCATTGGAAATCTCATATAGTTCAGTCGTATTCTTCAGTGACAGAGACGAAGTTCTTCTGGTCTCTGAGGTATTTGTTCTGACTGAGAAGTTAGGAATTCGCGAGTGCAGATTGCCTACACAGTGAGGAACATGATAGCCCTGAGGAATTCGATACTCAAATTTCCGACCGTTGCTGTGCAATGCGCTAGCTGTCCCAAAATATCTACCCACCTAACGGTCATATCATTTTAGAGCATCCCATCCTCCGAGGACTTTGAGCGAAAATCATCAAGTGAGGAAAAACCCAAACTCAAACACCTACAAACCCAAAGTGATTGAGCATCACTGAAGAGATTGATCCTGCGTGGATCCGATGCTTGTTACCTTTGAAGACTGTGCTTCTTCCAGACGGTTAGGCGTCATGGTCTAGAGCATCCAAGAGGAATTATGGATCGCCGAGTGACCGAGTTTGTGAAGGTTCAGAAGTCACCTGAAGACTTACCACGAGTGATTGGACGAGGTCTGTGTAACCTTAGTTCAAGGAGAATATGGTGAGGACTGTGTGTCCGGGACTGTGCGTCCTCAGGTTTAAATACCTAGCCGCTCCAACCAGATGTACAACTAAGACAGCAGTTGGAACTGGTCTACCAAGTCATTGTCTTCACCAAGCTTACTGGTTCTATTTCCTCAACTCTTTCATTTCCTCATTACTGTGTTGTGTGCTTGTCATATCTGTGTTTGAAGACTTTGACTGAAGACTTTCTCAATTTCATATGTTCAATTTCTTCAGTCTGTTTGTCTTCATCCTGTGTTTATGCTTTCTGTACTCTGTGCCTGTCTCCATTTCATCATGATGACCATGCTTGTATTCTGTTATGCTTACTTTTGAGTACTTATTTCGCTGCAAGTAGTTCTTCGCTAAGGAATTTCCTCACCGGCAAATTGCTCAATGAAGAATTCATAAAAATCGCCTATTCACCCCCCTCTAGTCGATATAACGCACTTTCAATTGGTATCAGAGCAAGGTACTCCCTTGTTATGTGTGATTTAGGTTTAACCGCCTGGAGTTTTAGTTATGTCGATCGCAGGTATGATCAAGGTCTCTGTTGGGTGTCCTACCTTCAATGGGAGGGACTACCCCTATTGGAAGAATAAGATGCGAATGCATCCTGAGACAATTGATAACGATCTTTAGTATGTTGTGGAAAATGGTGTTCCCTCTGTCTCACCCTCACTGAACACTACCGATGTGAAGAGATTCAAGCAACTCGATTCTCAAGCGAAGAATATCATATGTGGCCATCTAAGCAATGGACAGTATGGAAGAGTGAGTGCTTTGGAAACTGCTAAGCTTATCTGGGATAGGTTGTCCAAAGTGAATGAAGGAGTCTCAACTCAGCGTGACTCTCGAGTTGATGTTCTTCGCAATCTCTTCAACCGCTTCAAAAGACTCGACAATGAAAATGTTCAACAAACCTTCGATCGCCTCACTGACATATCAAATGAGCTTCAAGCGCTTGGTGCCACTGACATCACGGACCATGAGGTGGTGAAGAAATTGTTGAGATCGCTTGATTCCTCATTTGATACTCTGGCATTGATGATACAAGAACGTGCTGATTACAAGTCACTTGATCCCGCTGATTTCCTCGAAAGGCTAAAGACTCATGAGTTCCAGCTTGCTGAAAAGATAGACCTATATGGTTCGAGCAATGGCAGATCACGTGCACGGAAGGCCAAGGCAGTTTCTGAGTCTGAAGATGAAGACTCTGGCAGCAACCTTGGTGATCCTGAAGAACTGAGCGAGGAACTAGCACTGCTCGTGAAGAAATTTCATAAGTTCTCAAGACGTGGTCGCTTTGGAAGATCCTCAAGGAGCAATGATTCCTCATCCAGTGACTACAAGAAGAGGCTTTGTCACAAATGCAAGAAACCTGGACACTACATTCAAGATTGTCCTCAGTGGGAAAAGGAATCAAAGAAGAAGAAATACAAGGATTACGGTTCTGATGATGGGAAGAAAAAGAAGAAATCCTCAAAATCTTCATCATCAAAATCCTCAAAGTCATCATCTCACAAGAAGAGTAGCTCCAAGAAGGCTCGGGCACTCATTGGCAAGGAAATGGACTCTGAAGCTGAATCTGAGGAACATGAGGAAGAGGAGGCATCGGAGGAGTCCGAGTCTGGAGTAGCGAGTCTAGCTCTCGCTACTGCATTCGTCAGCAAGTCTATCTCCAACTCTGAAGAAAATGGCTTCACCAACAAGGCTGATGAAGACAATGATGACTACGCTCCCACCTATTGCTTCATGGCAAAGGGTTCCAAGGTTGATCAACCCAAAGCCACTGAGTGGGTCCTCGATAGTGGATGTACAAATCACATGACTGGTGACAAGAATTTATTGATGTATGCTCCCTTATCACCATCGCATCTGAAGCATATCATCTTCGCTGACAAAGGCAAAAGTCAGGTATTGGGTCTAGGTAAGGTTGCGATCACAAAGGATCGACACATGGACAAAGTCATGCTTGTCGAGTCCTTAGGATACAACCTTATGTCTGTCTCAATGCTTTGTGATCTTGATATGGTTGTTGTCTTTGGCAAGTATCATTGTGTTTTGGTTATGGAAGCTGACAATTCCAAAGTCTTCGAAGGCTTTAGGAGAGGAGACTTGTATATTATTGATTTTCTACAGGACCGCAACCAGCCGTGTGCCTAGTTGCAAAAGCTTTAGAAGGCTGGCTATGGCATCGACGACTTGGTCATGCAGGCATGAGGAATTTGCACACACTTGCGAAGGAGAAGCATGTCATTGGCATTGAAAATGTCAAATTCCTCAAGGATCACTTATGCGGAGCTTGTGAAGCTGGAAAGATGACCAAGGCTAAGCATCCAGCGAAGATTATCATGACCACTACTCGACCATTTGAATTGCTTCATATGGATCTCTTTGGTCCTAACCATTACTCAACAATCACAAATGATGCATCTCTCTATGGATTTGTTATTGTTGATGATTACTCCCGTTACACTTGGGTACATATTGTCACTTACAAACATGAAGTGCAGGAAGTCTTCAAACGATTTTCCTCGAGGGCTTCAACCAACTTTGTTGTGAAGATCAAGCACATCAGAAGTGACAATGGAACTGAGTTCAAGAATTCTGGTCTTGATGACTATCTTGATGAACTTGGTATTACTCATGAGTTATCTGCTCCTTACACTCCTCAGCAGAATGGCGTCGTGGAGCGCAAGAACAGAACTCTTGTTGAGATGGCTCGCACTATGTTTGATGAGTACAAGACGCCTCGTCACTTCTGGATTGAGGCAATTTATACTGCGTGCCACATCATCAACAGGGTATATCTTCACAAATTCCTCAAGAAGACTGCCTATGAACTCCTCACTGACAAGAAACCCTATGTGAGTTATTTCAAAGTCTAAATTTGCACCAAAAGCACATGAAGGTTTTATGCCTGGTTACGGAAAGGACTCGCACACCTACAGAGTCTTCAACAACGTTCTTCACAAGGTTGTTGAAATTGTAGATGTGCAAAGAGAGAACCTACCCTCTGCGATAGATGAACCAGCACCTGAGGAAACTATCAAGTTCAAGGCTACTAAGGATGTCATTCCTACCGAAGAAACTGCTGAAGAATTCATTCCAGAACATGAAGAACGTCGAGCTAATGCACCTGAAGAAAATGCTGAAGAAAATGGTGCTGAAGAAAATGCTGATCAAATCCCTCGACGACAACCAGCTCATCCTCGTGTTGCAAAAGAAGTGCAAGTTGAAAAGATCATCGATGACATTGAAGCACCAGGTCCTCTCACACGCTCAAAAGCTTCACATTTATCTAACTTTTGTGGGCACTTTGCTTTTGTCTCTATCACAGAGCCCACTACGGTAGATGAAGCATTTCTGGAGCCTGAGTGGATTCAGGCCATGCAAGAAGAATTACATAAATTCGAGCTCAACAACGTCTGGGAACTGGTCAAACATCTAGATCCTCGCAAGCACAATATCATTGGCACAAAGTGGATCTACCGCAACAAGCAAGATGAAAATGGCCTTGTGGTGAGGAATAAGGCACGGCTTGTAGCTCAAGGCTACACACAGGTTGAAGGAATTGATTTCGATGAAACTTTTGCACCTGTTGCTAGACTTGAGGCTATTCGCATATTACTTGCTTATGCTAACCATCATGATATCACTTTATATCAAATGGATGTGAAAAGTGCATTCCTCAATGGTAAGCTTGAGGAAGAAGTATATGTTGCTCAACCCCCAGGTTTTGAAGATCCTAAGCATCCTGACAAAGTCTTCAGACTAAACAAGGCCCTCTATGGCCTCAAGCAGGCCCCACGAGCGTGGTATGATACTTTGAAGGAATTCCTCATGAAGAAAGGCTTCAAACCGGGTTGACTCGACCCTACTCTTTTCACTAAATCTTATGATGGTGAATTGTTTGTGTGCCAAATATATGTTGATGATATTATCTTTGGCTGTACTGACCAACGTTATAGTGATGAATTTGCCTATATGATGAGTGAAGAATATCAAATGTCTATGATGGGAGAATTGAAATTCTTCTTAGGTCTTCAAATTTTTAACAGCGCAATTGCATATTCATATCTCAGGAGAAATACCTCAAGGATGTACTGAGGAAATTCGGCATGCAAGATTGCAAAGGCGTCAAAATTCTGATGCCCACAAATGGCCATCTGTGCACTGATGAAAATGGTATTGACTTTGATCAAAAGGTATACCGCTCCATGATTGGTTCTTTATTGTATTTATGTGCATCTAGGCCAGATATAATGCTTAGTGTCTGCATGTGTGCCCGATTTCAAGCTACACCGGAGGAATCACACCATAAGGCTGTGAAGAATATTCTTCGATATCTAGCTCACACACCAATACTTGGATTATGGTACCCCAAGGGCTCGGCTTTTGATCTCATTGGATATTCTGACTCTGACTATGCTCGTGATCGTGTGGACCGCAAGTCAACATCTAGTACATGTCATTTCCTCGGACGATCTTTGGTCTGTTGGTCCTCGAAGAAACAGAACTGCGTATCACTGTCTACTGCTGAAGCTGAGTACATTGCTGCTGGTTCCTGCTATGCTCAATTGCTGTGGATGAAGCAAACTCTCAAGGACTACGGCGTCATCGTGAAGAATGTGCCTCTCTTCTGTGACAATGAGAGTGCCATCAAGATTGCTCACAACCCAGTTCAGCACTCGAAGACAAAGCACATTAAGATTCATCATCATTTTCTTCGCGATCATGTGTTGAAGGGCGACATTTCTATTGCGCATGTGAAGACTGAAGAACAGCTAGCCGATATCTTCACAAAGCCCTTGGATGAGAAGCGATTTAGCAAGTTGCGGTGTGAGCTAAATATCTTAGAATCTTCGAATGTTCTTTGAAAAGGACACTCATCCTAACACTTATGCAAAATTGATGACTTAGATGTGCAACACAAGAAGAAACGTTTTTCTTCAATCAATGAAGAATAACACTCTACGTGTGAAGAAATTAACGAAGAATTTAATTCTCAGAACCCTACGACAATTGTACGCGGTGTCTGAAATCGTCATTCTTATACGGTGGGTCACGCCACCACCAAAAGTTGAAAATCTTCAATTTGAGCTTTTTTCAGTTTTGAAATTCCTCAGTTGTTCATTGTCTTCACTGTTTCCGTCGTTTTTCTTCATTGGCTATATATATATATATATATATATATATATGCGTTCTCTACAGCATTCACTTATGGCTAATTCTTCAAGTTGGTTTTTCTGCTAAGTGAATGTGATCGGACCCTACCCCCTCTATGCTAAACTCAACCCAATCTATTCAAAAATTCTTCATGTGCGTTCTATTTGAAACTCGTTCAAAATCTTCACTGTGTCCTTGTCAGCTGAAAATTTGCGAATGGAACGTTAAAACTTACCTTATCCAAATTTTCTGTTTTGCCGCTCAAACCGTTCCGCATCCCACGAAATACTTATCTATTCACCCATGGTCTAACACGATCTCCACTTCTCAGTACGTGGGTGACACATGTCAAGCGAATGAGAAGGGTCAGGGGCACGTTCGTCCAAAATCTTCGGGCGAACAGTTTTTCACCGTGGCTATAAATACCCCATCTCCCCTTCCTCACTTCCTTTACTCCGCTCGAACTCTCTCCAGCTCGAGCTTCTCAAACCCTAGCGCCGCCGCTACCTCATCGTCGCCGGTGAGGAAGAGCTTCACTGCCTCGACCTCGTCGCATCCATACTCACGCCGGCCGCGGAAATCTTCACTCCGCCGCCGCCGTAGCCGTCTTCCTCCGCCGAGTTAGGGCGTGGAAGATCTGCACAGACGAACTTCTCATCTCTACCTCACAGTTCGTCATGTTCTTCGTCCAGGGTAATTAAAAGTTACTTTTAGTGCCCTCTTTGATTCAAATGATTTCTACAAAATCTTCAAAGGTGTTTATTCTTCAAATTCTTCACACACTAAACACCTCACATGTCATCTGTTCCTGATTCGTTTCTCTAAGCATCATTTTTCTTCAAGATTCCTCAATTGTGTGGATCTTCGATTTATACAACTCTGGAACCTAAGACAAAGAACGCTTAGTGAAATTCTTCAAGACTCATCTGGTCAAATTCCTCAAACTTGTTCTTTTTGAAAAACCTTCTGGGAACGCATATGGCCTCTCCAAATTCCTCGCAACTATACTCTGTTCACAGGTACTCATGTCCGCTGCTAAATCTCTAGGTTCTCATCAACTTAACTCATTAGCAGTGTTCCTTGAAGAAAAGTTGCATACTTCTTCAAAGAATTCAATTGTTCAAATTCCTCATCTGAAGAAAATGGCTGATGGAAAGAAGCCACAGGAAGGAGGAAAGAGGCCTAAGGTCAACACTGCATTTGAAATCCCTGAGGACATCTATGCTGGGTACTGCACACCCCCTGAGGAAGATAAAAATCAGCGCAAGGTGCGCATTCAGAAGATAGAGAGGAGATGGGCAAGAGAGTGGAGGGAGTACAGGTATGTGACTCCCAAGTACATGAAGAAATTCGCACTCAATCCTCCATGCTCAAGACCTCCGTTGGCCCCTGGCCAAGAAGCTGATCTCACCAGCCTCAAGCATGGTGAGGATTATCCTGATGAATGGGCCAAGCGCCAGGCCAAGCTGTCTAGACAAGCCAGAGAAGCAGTGAGGAAATTCAATGAAGATTCTGCTGCTGCTGCCGCTGAGGCCTCTGTCAAGCCGAAGAAATCCATGGCAAAGAAGCCTGCGCGTAAGCCAAGTGCTTCACCTGCAATGCCCTCGCGGCCAGAATCCTCAAAGCCCTCACGGCCAATTCCTCACGCTGCTCCTGCTCCTCCAAAACCCTCAGCACCTCCACATAAGTCCTCAGCTGCTCCGACCAAATCCGCAGCACCTGTGCATCTTGCCACGTGCCAAAAGACTACAGGCATCTCTATTGCCTCAGGAGCTTCAGCTAGTTCCTCAGCTGCTCCAAATTCTTCAACAAGACCCTCTCTGCTGAAGACAAAGACCACTGCTGGACGAGGTTCTCGCCCAAGTCCTCACAAGAAGCAGGTCACCTTCCAAGTGCCGTCTAAAGAAGACGAAGCTGATGATGAAGAACTTGCTGAAATCATCAGAGATAGGCAAGCCAGGGCCGCTAGAGCCAAGGGCACAAATGTGCCTCTGCTTTTGGATCCAAATTTGATCCTCGATTACATTGATCTCTGGCACAAGGACCCAAACACTCCTATGCCTGACTTCAAGCTGACTCCTGGCTAAAGTCATATGCTGACTGCCTTCATCCAAGAAGAGAAATGGAAATTTGAGAAGGCCAGGCAGATCAAGAAAGCGCAGTAGAGGAAGGAGAAATTCCTGAAGAACAATGTTGTCTCTATGACAACTGATGAACTTGTGAAGATCTAGTCTGAAATCGAAGTCCTCAGCGATGATTTCAATACTTACTATGCTGATTGGAAAGGAGCCAAGGTCAGGTTTGTTAAACTGACTGAGAAGTTCACCTCAAATGTTGCAGCCCCATCGCAACAAGAAATTCCTCAGGCTGAAGCATCTGCTCAGCCAACTAAAGAACATGCCAGCACCGCGGATGATTTTCAGGCTGCTGAAGAAAATGTGAGTTCCAGGGGTGATGACTGCATTCCAGCCGCTGATGAAATAGCCAGGGCATCCACTAGTGGTGCGCCTGAAGAAAATGAAGAAGTCAGGGCAACTGCATCAGTTGTGCCTGAAGAAAATCAACCACATTCCTCTGCACCTCCTGCGCCTACCCCAACTCCAATTCTTCCATCTGCATCAGATGTGAAGAAGACCATGGCTGCAGAGCGTGCAGCAGTGAAGAAAAGGAAAGCATCAGCTTCATCAGATTCTTCAGCTCCGAAGAAGATGAAGAAATTGACCAGCTCAGTTGCAAACCCCATTGATGCTATTCCGATCTCAACCATGCCATCAAAGGACCTTGTTCCTTTTGATGAAGAATATGTGATCCCTAGTGGATCTGATGAAGAAAATCCTTTTGCTGCTTCGTCAGAGTAGATGGATGAAGAAATTGAAGTGGATGAAATCCCTTCAACTCCAGCTGTTTCCTCGCCTATGCCTCAGTTTACTGCTGAAGAGGCCGGCATTGAATAAATAGAAGATGAAGACGTGGACATTGGCTGTACCACACCAGTGATGAATGATGACTTTTCGGAAAGTCAGCACCCCAACTCTCCACTCTTCACACCTTTACAGCAAATTCCTCAGTCCCCTGTTGCTACTGACGTACAAATGGTATCTGAAGAACCTCGTGCAACCCCATCTGTTCATGAAGAAATTCCAGCCACTAGTGCTGAAGAAACTGAAAATGAAGAATTGAAGACCCAAGCTGCCACTAAAGAAGAACCAGAAATTCCTCACCCTGAAGAACCTGAGATTGCGATTCCTGAGGTTGTAATGCAACTGACTGACACGCCTCTGCCCAAGCCAAAGGATCCATTCTCAAGGAAGCAAAAATTCAAGGCTAATGATTTCTTCGGCGAGCACGTATTGTTCACTAATTACAACCCCTATGACTCTGCTCGCATTAGGAAGAGGCGTTTCTGGACTGCCAGCCAGGCAAATTTTTATTCCTCAGTGCTATTCAACAAAGACAAAGTCTTCAATCATGAGCACATTCATCACGTGGATATGGAATCTCTACCATGCTTCGTGCCAGTCCTTAGTGTTCTTCATGATGCTGGGCTATTAAATTTCTGCACTGATATATGTGATTGGAATGAAAAGCTCATTCTTCAATTTTATGCAACTCTGCACATCACCGGAGACTCTGAAGATGTGAATTCATGGGTGCTAGACTGGATGTCTGAAAATACTCACTACAAGGCACCAGCTACTGAATTGCTTCGTGCTTTGCCTCTCAGTCCCCCCTTGAAGCTGCTCGTTGCGTCTACTGTGAACCTGAGCTTACAGATCACTATATGCAAGTGCTGATGAAGCCATTGAAGCCAGGTCAGGCCCCAAGAACTAAATTCCTTGTGAAGGAATTGTTATATGTGCCTCGGATTGTCTATCGCATTCTGACGAAGACATTGAGTTCTATCAAGGGCCACGACTCGAATGAAGAAGAAGTCGTTGGCATCATGAAGAATCTGCTTCTCAATATCATTCATGGCGTTCCCGTCAACTTCCATGATTTCTTCGTGAGGACTCTGGCCAATGTCGCAATGTCACCTTTTGAGTTGAAGCTTTATGCTCCGTGGATTATGAGATTCATCAGAACAAGGTATTCACTCAACTACAAAGCTGATACACTGAACCATTGCAGCTACTTGCCCCTGATTGAAGTCCTCAAACGGACATTTTCCTCAGCTCATGAAAAGGGCAAGGCTACTGCTGTTATTGATGAAGGCATTCATCCATTGGATGGTCAATTTCGCAAGGCTGCATCCTACTCCACCAATGATGACTCTGCCACCCATGACTTTGCCGCCAACGCAACCAAGCCAAATCTTCAAGGCACAGCTCCCAGGGTGATGACTGACCGTGAGCTTCTCCTCAGTCTTCACCAGAAGGTTGATCGCAATCAGAAATGGGTCAAGCGTCAGTTTGGTTCAATTCTTCACAACATGACTGCTACCCACAATGTAGTGAAGAAAAACCATTACTACCTCCATGAAACCTTCAACCGTACCTGGGTTGTTCTGTCTCACATTTATAGCGCAGAAGATCTGAAGAAAATGGGTCTCAAGGAGGGTTTTGACTGGTCTGCTCCTCCACCGAAGAAATACAAGAAGGTCAAGGTTCCGTCCTTGGTGGCCAGCTCCTATTCTTCATCGTGGGAAACTGATGAGCATGAAGACTTGGACGACACTGCGGCAGGCCCTACATCAACAAACGACCCCAACAACGCTGGCGCTCCTTCATCACCTTGATATTCTTCAGGGGCGTTAGTCCTCATTTTCGAACCTTTTGGTCATTCGATGACAAAGGGGGAGAAATTTGAGTTAGTCTTCAAGCGGGTCTATCTTTTACGGTCGTTTTTTTTTTCTAAGTTACAACTCTCGTTCTTCTGATGACTTTGTTGGATCGAGTTGTAAACTTAAAACTCTATGGTGGCCTGATACTTTTGCTGTTTCTTCTGCATGCTTATTCCTCGTTAATGTTATGGCATGCATGCTGAATTACATCAGTCACCATATTTCATCATGCATTTCAAATTCTTCATTTATTATGTCAAATGCGTGTATGAATTACAAGATATAGGGGGAGATCTCCATCATTCAACTCTTCAAGTGTGCATTGCTTCAAAAGCAAATTCCTCACTATGCACATCTTCAGGGGGAGTTCTTCTATATCGTGCAATCAAATTCCTCAATATCAGTATTTACACTTCATATGTTTATCCCCGTTGAAAACTTAACCTATATTGTCATCAATCACCAAAAAGGGGGAGATTGTAAGTGCATCTAGTGCCCCTTAGTGATTTTGGTGTATTGAAGACTTATAGGTTAATGGACTAATATGTTTATGAGTGTACACAGGTCTATAAGTCTATGAGGAGTTTGATATTTACAGAGAAAGTCGACCCCTAAAAATGAAGTTCTTCGACTGAAGACTTTGGATTTCTGAAGACTTTCTGAAGACTTTGAAAGTGAAGAAATTGGTGTGACCTTGAAGACTTGGTATTCATTTGAGGAACATGAAGCGTGAAGACTTTTGTTTTCGTAGTTTCATTTTCTCTATCTTGAGCTATAGGAAACACCGTACTGTTAAAGGGGGTCGAGGAAATACTAAGGAAAAATTTCCATGTGATGCTCAACTCAAAATCCTACACCTACCAATCCCTTCGAGTGAAGCCATTGGAAATCTCATACAGTTCAGTCATATTCTTCAGTGACAGAGACGAAGTTCTTATGGTCTCTGAGGAATTTGTTCTGACTGAGGAGTTAGGAATTCGCCAGTGCGGATTGCCTACACTGTGAGGAACATGATAGCCCTGAGGAATTTGATACTCAAATTTCCGACCGTTGCTGTGCTATGCGCCAGCTATCCCAAAATATCTACCCACCTAACGGTCATATCATTGAAGGGCATTTATGTCTTATCATGTCGGGCTGCTCCCTAGGCTATAAATAGCCGCCCCCTACAACCACTAGCTGGTTGGCTGCTCCGAGAGAAACGGACACTTGTCATTTGAGAGCATCCCATCCTCCGAGGACTTTGAGCGAAAATCATCAAGTGAGGAAAAACCCAAACCCAAACACCTACAAACCCAAAGTGATTGAGCATCACTGAAGAGATTGATCCTGCGTGGATCCGACGCTTGTTACCTTTGAAGACTGTGCTTCTTCCAGACGGTTAGGCGTCATGGTCTAGAGCATCCAAGAGGAATTGTGGATCGCCGAGTGACCGAGTTTGTGAAGGTTCGGAAGTCACCTGAAGACTTACCACGAGTTATTGGACGAGGTCTGTGTGACCTTAGTTCAAGGAGAATATGGTGAGGACTATGTGTCCGGGACTGTGTGTCCTCAGGTTTAAATACCTAGCTGCTCCAACCAGGTGTACAACTGAGACAGCAGTTGGAACTCGTCTACCAAATCATTGTCTTCACCAAGCCTACTGGTTCTATTTCCTCAACTCTTTCATTTCCTCATTACTATGTTGTGTGCTTGTCATATCTGTGTTTGAAGACTTCGACTGAAGACTTTCTCAATTTCCTCAGTTCAATTTCTTCAGTCTATTTGTCTTCATCCTGTGTTATCCCGTGTTTACGCTTTCTGTACTCTGTGCCTGTCTTCATTTCATCATGATGACCATGCTTGTATTCTGTTATGCTTACTTTTGAGTACTTATTCCGCTGCAAGTAGTTCTTCGCTAAGGAATTTCCTCACCGCCAAATTCCTCAACGAAGAATTCATAAAAATCGCCTACTCACCCCCCCTCTAGTCGATTTAACGCATTTTCAGGATGTCTTCAGGGCGTCGGCCGGTTCCAGCTTGATCTGATGATAGCCGGAGTAAGCATTCAAGAAGGATAGGAGCTCGCACTCGGTGGTGGAGTCGATAACTTGGTCGATCCGCGGGAGGGCGAACGGGTCTTTGGGGCAGGCCTTGTTCAGGCTGGTGTAGTCGATGCACATGTGTCAGGTCTTGTTCTTCTTCAGGACGAGGATTGGGTTGGCCAGCCACTCGGGGTGGAACACTTCCATGATGAAGCCGGCCGCCGAGAGCTTGGCGACCTCTTCACTGATGGTCCTTCTCTTCTCTTTGGAGAAACGTCGGAGGGTTTGACGGACAGGCTTGGCGTCCTTGTGAACGTGGAGTTTGTGCTCGGCGTACTTCCTCGGGATACCCGGCATGTCCTTGGGGGTCCATGCAAAGATATCCCGATTCTCACGGAGGAAGTCGACGAGCTCGCCTTCCTATTTGTTGTTGAGGCGGGTGCCTACGACAACGTACTTGCTGCAGCCAGGGTCTTCCGGGTTCAGCTTGACCTTCTTGGTCTCCTTGGAGGGCTTGAACGCGGCCTCGTCGGCTGGCTCCTCGTGCAGGATCTTGGCGGCCGATGCTTCTTGGGCCAGGGCGACGATCCGGTCGAGCTGGCGCTGCTCCTCGGCTACGACCAGCGACTCGGCCAGCTTGGCGCCATCTCGGGCGCAGTCCAGGGACTTGCGGTAGTCGCCAGTGACGGTGATGAGGCCCTTCGGACCCAGCAGCTTCATCTCCAGGTAGGCGTAGTGGCGGACTGCCATGAACATGGCGAGCGCGGGCCAGCCCAGCAGTGCGTGGTACGCGCTGGACAAGTCCACCACCTCGAACCAGATCAACTCGCGTCGGAAGTGGTTACTGTCGCCGAACATGACGTCGAGGCAGATCCGGCCGATCGGAGAGCAGGAGAGGCCGGGAACGATGCCGTGGAAGATCGTCCGGGTCGGCTCCAGGTCCTTGGCCTCGAGGCCGAGCTTGGTCATGGTGTTACGGTAGAGCATGTTGATGCTGCTGCCGCCATCAACGAGAACCCGGGAGAATTTGCACGTGCGCCGGGGTGCGATGATGGTGGGATCGAGGAGGAGGGTGTAACCACCCGGGTTCGGCATGACGGCCGGGTGGTCCTCCCGTGTCCAGGTGATCGGGCGCTCTGACCAATGCATGTACTTCGTCTTGGCCGGGATGACGGTGTTCACCTCCTGCCGGAGGAGGCGCTCGCTGCGCTTGTCGTCGCCGAGGCTGGTGAAGACGACGTAGGTCGCGTTCCGGGTCGGGTAGGGGTCGTCGCGCATCGCTCTGCCGGCTGGAGGCGGAGGCGGAGGCGGCTGCCCGCTCCCGGAGCCGGAGTCAGAGGCGGTGGGATGTCGCCCCTGGCGATGCGCTTGGTGATGGCACACTGTCGGAGCGTGTGCATGGACGGCCTTGCGCCGCTGTGGTGCTTGCAGGGAGCGTCGAGCATCTCCTCGAAGCTCATGGCAGGCTGCCATGCCATTTTGCCGGTGTACCGGCGCTTGGCGGCCGGTTCGGCGGCGGGTGCCTGCTCGGCGGCCGCGACGAGCCGGTTGTCATAGCCCTGAGCCAGTTGATCGGCCTTGCACTTGTTGTTCTGCTGGTTGTTCTGCTGCCGTCTTCCCTCGCCAGCCGGATTCGGAGGCGGCACCGGCTTGGCCTTGCCGGCCTCGTCCAGTGCCACCTGGATCTTCATGGCGGGGTCGGCGTTGGCGTACTTGTCCGCCGTCACCATGAGCGCAAGAGCTTGTGCTTGAGGAGGGTGCTGTCTCGGCACCCGTTGACGAAGTACTGGATTGCCTGGACTTCGTGGACGCCCTCGCAGCTGTTCCGGAGCTCGGTCTGGCGTGCGAGGTACTCGCGGCCGGTTTTGGCCGGCCCCTGCACGCACATGGCGAGCTGACTGGGGCGGCCGGGTCGCTTGTAGGTGCCGGTGAAGTTGCGCACGAAGGCCTGCTCGAAGTCGACCCACGTGTTGATGCTGCTGGCCGGCAGCTGTTCAACAAGTTGCAAGCCGACCCCTGGAGCATGAGAGGCGCGTAACGTACGGTGAGGCGGTGGTTGCCACCGGCGATGCCGATGGCGGTGGTGTAGTCGGTGAGCCATTCCTCCGGCTTCACGGTTCCGTTGTACTTGGGGGTGTCACGGGGGAGCGTGAACCCTTTGGTGAAGGGCTCACCCCGGATGCGTGGCCCGAAGCACGCCGGTCCGACGGGGCCGGTCTCCTCCAGCTCCTGGGAGAGGGTGAGTCGGTCGAGGCAGTGGCGAGCGTCAGTGTCATCGATGGCGCGCGGGCCCAGTCGGTCCATGACTACACCGCGGGGGGCCGCGTTGCCCGTAGCCGGATGTCGGCTAGGTTGGAGTAGGGGATCGAGGTGGCGCCGGGCCTCCGAGGCCGGCTCGTCCGCCAAGCCGCCAGCAGTCGTCGGGGCAATGTTGCGCCGGGTCTGAGTGCGGCCGGAGTGCGCCTTGCCGGGTGGAGAAGACGCCGTATGCTGGTTGTCGCTGGGTCCGGCGACCCGGATGGAGCCAGATCCGGCCGGCCTGGCGAGCTGGCTGAGGCGGTCCTGCTGTGCGTTGGCCGCGACGAGGAGGTCGTTCACCCTCTTGAGGCGATCCTGCAGCTCCTCACCCGCGTGCTGATCCAGGACGATCGCGGCCGCCTGGGCAGCATGCATGTTCTTCACGGGATTCTCGTAGACGGGAGGGAGGACGCCGAAAGCGCGCCCGATCGCGCCGCCCCGGGCTCGCACGTCGGCGACCCGGCTGGGCTCGGGAGCGGCAGGCATGAAGCCGTAGGCGGCGTCGCGCTCCAGCTGGGCGGAGTCGAGGCGGCGCTGCGTGGCGGCGATCGTCTCTGTGAGGTCCAGCATGCGCTGGCGATCCTTGTTGAGGCGGGTCCGGGCCTCGGCGATGTTGGAGGCGTCGACGTCGGTGCCGACGGGAACACGGAGGCTCTGCATCATGGCGCGCAGCGGGTTGGGCGAGTCGGCCCTAACCGCCACGGTCTTGGCTTCGGCGGCCTTCCTAGCCGCTCTCGACGAAGAGGAGGCGTCGATGTCGGTGACGAATACCTCGATGCAGAGGTCCATCGCTCCGGCGGGAGCGCCGTCGTTGATGGAGAGCGGGGAGTCGAAAAAGCTAAGTACCTCGCGGGGGTACTCGTCGTCCATAGGCGCGTCGGAGATGCGCAGTGTGGCGAAGGAGGCGGCGAGCGCGTCGATGACGTCGTCCGCCAGCGTGATCGGCTCGTCGGAGTCAGAGAAGATCCCCGTCTGACGCATGCTCCCGGCCAGGACCTCGAGCTGCCCCACGGTGGGCGCCAACTGTCGTGGTGGGCGCACGGCAGATGCCATGGGATGGCTAAAGATAGGTGATGGCTCGAGGGCACTGGTGGGCTCCAGAGGCGAGGTTGGCATGAGCGAGCGCGGGACGCAAGACATACCCAGGTTCGGGGCTCACCGGAGAGATAACACCCCTAGTCCTGCCAAGTGTGGTTTATACGTAACAGTACAGAGTTGCTCCTAGAGCTGTATGGAGGAAGAAGGAGGTCGGGCCAAGGCTTAGGCTGCTCCCTATCCTCGGGTGTTGCTTGCTGGGTGGGTGGTGTTGCTTGTGTGAATGAGTGAGTCGCCCGTATGCATGAGGGCTCCTGGGGGGTTTTATAGGTCAACCCCCCAAGGGTACAATGGTAATGTTACAAGGCCGTAGGGCCGGGTCATCAGTGTCCAGGGAACCCGACGCTGGGACCCGCCGGGTACCAGGCCTCGCCGGGTTCTCCGGGAGCGGGCCCCATGCGCCTAGGGGGCATTGTGTGTCGTCTTGTTGATCGTCAGGGCGAGGCCGAGTCGAGTCGGCTACAGTGGCATTCCGTCAGGTCGCCGCTTACTGGCATCATGGGTGACGTCAGGCGCAATGTTTCCACGCCAGCCCTGGTCGGCAGGTAGGTGGGGGGCACTGTTGCCTCATCCGGCCGACCAAAGGCATGGGCGGTGCACTGTGGCTTCGGTCATCAATTGGTGGAGACTCGTCCCATCGTATGGCCGGGATGGGATGGGCGCTGACCCTTGGCCGGGTTTGGAGAGCACGCTAATGGCGGTGCTGGCTTGTTGGAGAAGTCTGGAGCTTGGTTGTTGGGACCGAGTCGAGGAGTCCGGCCGGGTTGCAGATCCGGCCGGGTCGTGGGGCCTGGCCAGGTCGAGCGGCCCGGCCGAGGGCGAGCCAGTTCGAGGGGCGATGCTGGCCCCTTTATTTTTAAAAGGATCCGGGTTCCATTGCCTGCATGGGGTTCATCGCCCCGACAGTTGCCCCGATGATGATTTCAAGGTTTGCAAGTGATGAGATGGGCCATAACCCACAGCCCCAGGACCTGCGAAGAAGCAAGCACACTCTTGCTGAAGGAAAAACCCTGGAAGAGGATATGCTTTTATCAACATACGATCTTATAGGGGTTTACGCAAAACCTGAGAGTTGTGAAGAAATGATAGATGTTTGTTTGGCTTGCAGAATCAATGGGTTTATCCGAACTTAGTTCGTCGAACAGAGAAATTTTGCAATGCTTGTGAGGATGACCGACTGTTAGAATGCAAGATTCGTTAAACCATATACAAGTTAATGATTTGGGTGCGGGATGGATTGATCACCATACCGACTTACTCTTATTATTCGCCTTGCTATATGGGATGGTAAATCTGAGTGACTTACCTATAGTAGAGAGATGACGATCAAAACCTTGTTTAAACCTTAGAATGGTATGACAATTTTCCCTTGTACAAGGCAGCTGTTGCCAATCGTAGGATATATGGTCAGGTTCAGCCCAGACCCATTTCCTGTAGGAGAAACCATAAATTGATGACCACCATGAGATATCGATAGTTGTTTAGTATTGGCGCCAGATCCGTCAGCTAAGAAGACCCAGTCACAGAAGAACCTTATCAAGATGAAAGGACAGAAGAATTGCAGTAAAGGTTATGCCACTACCGGAAGAGCCCAGAGAAGGAATTTCCCCGAGAATCTGCGAAGACCGTCCCTGTCAACCAAAAGGATGGAGTATATAAATTTTTATGGAACCGTAACCATGTTTCTAAGGGTGGTAGCACCCCAGACCCCCAGAGATGATGGATGGATTTTGAGAAGACCCCCAAACCTAACCTATTTCTTTCTAGCCTCTCTGAATCTCGAGGACGAGATTCATTTTAAGGGTGGTAGGTTTGTAACATCCCAAAATTCTAAATTTTGGAATGTTATATTAAATAGATAGTTTTGATTGATTATATGATTGCTTGTGTGAAACTGAGTGAAATTTGAAATTTTTGAAAGTTAAATGAGAGGGAATAAAATGACTTTTCCAAACTTTCATTTTGCATTTATGATCTCCATGAATTCAAATTACTTTCATCACAAAACCCTGGAGAGAAGATGACATGACTTCTTCCATTTAAATAAATGAAAAGGGGTTTTGAAAAGATTTAAATTTTATTTGGAAATATTTTTTCAAATTTAGAAACTTTATGCAACTCAATGATTTTCATGAGAGAAGATAAAATGACTTCTTCAAATTATATGAAATATGAGTTGGGAGTTTAAGAGAATCAAATTTAAAGTCCCTTTGAAAATTATTTGCAATTTGGAGTTATTTGGATTTTATTCAAATTATTTTTTCTCCAAAAATAAAATATATGGAAATTAGGGTAGAATGATTCGCTGCATTAGAAAATTGGAGAGAAATAAATTTGAATTTATTTTGGTATTTTTAAAATGATTTTTATAAGGTTTTATTGCAGCAGTAGCACTGTTTGATTTATTTGAATTTTTATAGATTTTATTTCACGCCAGAAAAATGTTCAAGTTATAGAAAATCATTTTCTGAAAAATTTGATATATTATATGCATATATAATATTTTTTTATTTCATTTGTTTTTATTATTTTTCTTTCTCTGTGGTTTTTTTAAAATCCGCGTGCCAACCGGGCCGGCCCAGCCGAAGCCAGGCCAAGGCCGAGCTCCGCCGCCAGCCTTCCCCACGCGCGCCGCCATGTCCTCGCCGGACTCCGGCTAGAAGTCCGGGTCGGAGCCGCCTCCCGCCGTCGCCCCTTGCCCAAGCCGCCCCTCTGGCCTATATAAGCCACGCCCGGACCCCCCCCCTCTCTCTCTCCTCCTCACATCGCGGCGCCGCCGCCGCATCTCGCCGTCGCCGCCGCTGCCCGTGAGCGCCGCCCCGCTCCACCACCGCACCGCCTTCCCGCGCTGTGTAGCCGCCGCCCGCGGCTCGCCGCTGCAAACCTCGCCGCCGTCGTCAAAGTCCGACACCGCCGCCGGACGCGCTAACCGTCGCCGCTGGTTTTCGACGGAAAAACCGTCCCGAACCGGTAAATGAACCGTTTAGATTCATCGGTTTTTCTTTACGTTTTTCTGAAAACCCTAGATATGGTTTTTTGGTTTTATTATACAGCGAACGTGCGTTGTTTAGATCAGGAAAATGAACGTTCATGTTTTAGTCTTTTCTTTTTCCTATTATTTTTGTCAGGGACCTATCTACGATTAAAGTTTTTACAGATTAGTCCCTAATCTTAAAACGATCACTACTTTTTGCTCCTTAGTCGGAATTAGATGAAACCAATGCCCACTTTTTCGTTATGATCCCCTCTATCCTGTAATCTAATTTAAACCTGTTTTTGAAAGTTTTAAATTTTGAATTCAACCAGATTTGTATTTAAACTTCGTTTGATCGTAACTCAAGTTTTATAACTCCGTTTGAGTTGATTCTTTTTGCAAATCGAAGCTCTTGACCTAAACTTTCTGATAAGGCCAAATTCACTTAATTTTTGTACTGTTAGAATTTTTTTCAGTTGCAAGAGTTATTTGCTTGGTTTTGAAGCGTTCCGAATTGTTTTCTTCGGTCTTTCCGATCTTTTGAGTGAGTGCTTATGTATGCAATTGCTTGCTCACGATAGATTGAGAAGAGTGTGACGAGTATAACTATCAGGAGTTATGAGTATTGGGAAGCAAGTTCACACTTCGATCATATCCCTTTATTACCCAATTTTTATGCATTAGCTCAACCCTCAAACATTGCATGGTTAGGAATTGATAACATGTGGGTATTGGGAAGTAGTTGATGAGGTAGGAACCTATTGTCCTGCATTAAAACCTTGGGAGTTACTTCTACGTTATGCTTATACTGCTCTGCTATGCTCGTAGAGATGGATTGGTTGAGTGTATTCATGACAGATGTTCGAGTTATCATTAATGGTTAAATTAAGGTGGCTATTTTAATACACGTCTGGGTGGATTGGTTGGGGCACCCTGGGGATATACCAGTGGCTTGCCCGGACACCTGGGGATATACCAGTGTTGTCCTAGGAGATCCCGGGGTACCCGTGTGATCATACTATGGTTTGCCACCCAGGCTCAAAGGGATCATAAGATTATTCATGCTAGAAACTTCTGTGTGCAGCCACAAACCATTATGGGCTCTGGCATAATTGAGTAAGTTGTGGGGAACCTTTCCATGATGGGCTAGTAGATGTAGGGGATTGTAGGTGTACCGGCCTACCTATCTGTTAAGGGGACCTCTTCAGAAAGACTGTGTCTCGATCATCCGTTTCTCAAACATCATGCAGTGCGAGAAATTCAACGGAGGAGATCGAGTCTTGTGGGGAAAAGTGTGCAAACCTCTGCAGAGTGTACAAACTAATCATGATTAGCCGTGTCCCCGGTTATGGACATCTTGATTATCTGGTATTTGAATTATTGGTTGATCTCATCACTCTATTTAATGAAATTCTTGGGTTACTAATGATTTGGTAATGTTTTAGGATTGAGTTGGGGATATACCTTCTCAATATGGGTAATTCAATTTGGTAGAAAAATAAAATTTATTCCTTTGAGGTAGGGAAAAATTGGCTTTATGCAAAAAATTAAACTTAGAGCTTTCCACCAGCCAAATATGCATGTAGTGATAGCCATTATTCAGCATTGCTCAATAGTGTGAAATTGCCAGTACATTCAATGTACTGACCCTTTGTGGCTGCAACGTCTCATGTTGCAGGATTCTTACGACGAGTAAGTGATACGTTAGGGTTACGATTTCTACACTCAACTTTGCCGTTGGTGTTGATGGGAATCCACAACCTTGTTGTTACTTCAGCTATTTGGATTGAGGTAATAGTATTTATGTTACTTTATACATGTGGTTTACCTCTGTTATAAATCCTCGAGTACTGTGTGTGTCACCATACCGATCCAGTGATAACACTTAAGCACAGAGACTTGACCGTCTGAGGTCGGGTCGCTATAGTGATGCCGCCCGCTGTGTCATGTCGCGCATCCAATACTTGCCCAAGCCTGTCGCTATCCCGATGTTTAACCAGCGGGTGCCAGCACTGCAAGAACGCGAGAAACTTGAAGAAAGAGTCAGATGCCCGTCGAAGGAAGATCCGGTCGATCACCATCATATTACGCGTCGTCCAAAGTGTCCAAGTTAGAGCCGCAAAAACTAGCCAGAAGAGTCGCGTGATCCTCCCTATCTGCATAGCTCTGGTCTGGAGGAAGCCGACTAGGTCGTGTTCTTCCCAATCCAGGCCTAGTGCCTCCCGCACAAAGTTCCAAAAGCACGTGAGACGCCATGTAAGAGAAGAGGATGTGGGTTCCCCGTTTCCGCAACCCCAAAAAGGGGAAATAATCCATTACCCAGGTTGTGCCTCTTGAGCACCTCCATTCCTGATGGGAAGCGATTCGTCAGCAATTGTCACACAAATTTTGGACCCCGATAACAACCAAACGGTCTGTCTAGGAGCTCCCCGGAGCGAACTATTCGGGAAGGACCATCCATCGGAACAAACGATCTTGTTCGATCCCGGAAGGAGACCACACCGAATGATTACTTCTACTGGCCTATTTCTACTAGCCCAACAGGCACGAATCCAGCCGGCCCAAAAAAACGAAAAAGGCCACAATGCAACAGGCACGAGTTGAGTCTGGCTTCATGATTAATGGAAAAAACTAGGGGGAAATGGCCATGTTAAATCAGGGAAACTACTAGAAATTTCAACAAATTGCGATGTTCTATACTCAATTTCCCGTCTCTCGACATTTTGAACAAACTTGCCAGGTTCTACTCGTGAGTTCAACATGAAAGTACACTAAATACTACGGAAAAATCTACTAAAAGTTGTCCAACAATTTGCCATGTTTTGCACAAAAAAATGTCATGTTCTACTTAAATTTGCAATCTCCAAAACATTTTGTACAAAAAAATGCCATGTCCTGTGGCAGCTAGTAGAAGTGCATCTAGAGGTTTGTCTCATGGATCAGCCTATATTAAAAGGTAATTTTTGCCATGTCATTAAAAGTAAAATTGCACTGCCAGAAAAATAGTAAAATTTGCCATGGCAAAAAAAGAGTAAAATTCTGCCATGGCAAAATAAAGTATAATTTATCATGTTGTTAAAAGTAAAAATTGTCATGGAAAAAAAGGAGAAATTTTTTGCCAAGGCAAAATAAAATATAATTTTCCATGTCATTAAATGTAAAATTGCCTTGGCAAAAAAAGAGTAAAATTTTGCCGTGGCAAAATAAAGTTCAATTTGCCATGTCATTAGAAGTAAAAGGGCTGCAAAAATAGAACAAAATCTGCCATCGCAAAAACATAATGAAAATTTTCCATGCAAAAATGAAGTAAATTTGGCATGGAAAATGAAGTAAAATTTCATATGATACTAGAAAAAAAGTATCAACTAAATTCCCTTGGTCTAAATATACAGATTGCCATAGACCAAAAACTAAATTAGTCATGGACCACGGACTAAATTTGCCATCGACCATAAGGTAAATTTGCCATGTTCCATAAACTAAATTTGTCATGGCAAAAAAAGTATAGTTTCCCATGTCATTAAAAGCAAAATTGCCATGGAAAAAATAGAGTAAAAATTGCCATGGCAAAAATAGAATAAAAATTGCCATGCAAAAATGAAGTAAATTTGCCATAGAAAATGGAGTAAAATTTATATATAATACTAAAAAAAGAGTATCAACTAAATTGCCATGTTCTAAATATAGAAATTGCCATGGACCATAAACTAAATTTGGTCGTGGACCATAAACTAAATTTGCCATGGACCATAAGCTAAATTGCCATGGTCCATAAACTAAAATTGTAAAAAACAATAAATACCATGGCAAAGTAGCTCTAAAGTTGGCCATAACATGTGAATTGCATTTGCCATGGTTAATTAACTTATATTGCAATGGCCCATAAGAAGAAAAAAAATAGTTTTTCATTGTTAGAAAAGGAAAAAAATGCCATTATCCATAAACTACAATTTCCATGCTTCCCGAACTTAAATTACCACCATACATAAACAAGAAAAAAGGAAATTGACATGTTACAAGAAGAAAAGGAAAACTTCAATTGTCCATCGAATTGAAGTTGCCGTTATTCCATGAATGTGAATTTGTGATGGTCTATGAAGTGATATTTGCCATGCTCCATGTAAGTGAATTTGCCATGGTCTAGCATTTACATGATGCAACAAAGCTACGAATGATACTATTTGCCAACCCAAATTCATTCGTTTGGTGAGCTACTTTCATACACACACATGTGTACACAAAACTGAACATGCAGAAAAACATGGCCAAAATGCTGTAAAAATATTGTTAAATTCCAAATCAGCAAATAAAGCAGACCCCGAATTGAGAGAAAACCGTGTTATAAGAGAGGGGACGGCCTCTAGGTGAGAATTACCTGGAGCCGTGCCTGCCGATGTCGCTGGCGAACCACCACTGTCGTTATTGCCGATGATGAACCCTCGGAGGTGATGCCCCGGGTCGGGCCTCCGAATCCCGTGGGAAAATTTGTTGGGGCCACTGAAGAAGATCCGGGACCGGCATCTCCACAGCAGAGCTAGCGGCGGCCGACCGGACCTGTGTCCGCCGGAGCAAAGGTACCTGTGGCCCACCCATTCGACGCGGCAGGGGTGGGATCCACCATCGGGTCCCTGTGCACCATCTCGATGGATGGGTTGTCCGGGTGGGGAAGGCGGTGGGAGTCGCCGGAGCCGCCGCTTTGAGAAAGAGAAAAATGGGGATCGGGAGGAAACACGGGGGAGAAGAAATAGCGAGTGTGGGAGTGAAAATGGTTTATTAAATCTCGATCGTAGTGATATACATATTCATAATATTGAAGCCAAAAGATGCAAAGTTAACAATGATAGTGCAACTTATTTGTGGCACTATCGTTTAGGTCATATTGGTGTAAAGCGCATGAAGAAACTCCATGCTGATGGGCTTTTGGAATCACTTGATTATGAATCACTTGAAGCTTGTGAACCATACCTCATGGGCAAGATGACTAAGACTCTTTTTCCGAAACAATGGAGCGAGCCACTAACTTATTGGAAATAATACATACTGATGTATGCGGTCCGATGAGTGTTGAGGCTCGCGGCGGGTATTGTTATTTTCTGACCTTCACAGATGATTTGAGCAGATATGGGCATATCTACTTAATGAAACATAAGTCTGAAACATTTGAAAAGTTCCAAGAATTTCAGAGTGAAGTGGAAAATCATCCTAACAAGAAAATAAAGTTTCTATGATTTGATCGCAGAGGCGAATATTTGAGTTGCGAGTTTGGTCTTCATGTGAAACAATGTGGAATAGTTTCGCAACTCGCGCCACCTGGAACACCACAGCGTAATGGTGTGTCCAAACGTCGTAACCGTACTTTATTAGACATGGTGCGATCTATGATGTCTCTTACCGATTTACCACTATCGTTTTGGGGTTATGCTTTAGAGACAGCTGCATTCATGTTAAATAGGGCACCATCTATGTCTGTTGAGACGACACCATATGAACTGTGGTTTAGCAAGAAACCTCAGCTGTCGTTTCTTAAAGTTTGGGGTTGTGATGCTTATGTGAAAAAGCTTCAGCCTGATAAGCTCGAACCCAAATCGGAAAAGTGCATCTTCATAGGATACCCAAAGGAAACTGTTGGGTACACCTTCTATCACATATCCGAATGCAAGATATTCGTTGCTAAGAATGGATCCTTTCTAGAGAAGGAGTTTCTCTCAAAAGAAGTGAGTGGGAGGAAAGTAGAACTTGATGAGGTAGTTGTACCTTCTCTCGAAGTGGAAAGTAGTTCATCACAGAAATCTGTTCCAGTGATGCCTACACCAATTGGTGAGGAAGTTAATGATGATGATCATGAAACTTCAAATCAAGTTACTACCGAACCTCGTAGGTCAACCAGAGTACGTTCCGCACCAGAGTGGTACGGTAATCCTCTTCTGGAAGTCAGTTTACTAGACCATTAAGAACCTACGAACTATGAGGAAGCGATGATGAGCCCAGATTCCTCGAAATGGCTTGAGGCCATGAAATCTGAGATGGGATCCATGTATGAGAACAAAGTGTGGACTTTGGTGGACTTGCCCGATGATCGACAAGCCATAGAAAATAAATAGATCTTTAAGAAGAAGACTGACGGTGATGGTAATGTTACTGTCTACAAAGCTCGGCTTGTTGCAAAAGGTTTTCGACAAGTTCAAGGAGTTGACTACGATGAGACTTTTTCACCCGTAGGGATGCTTAAGTATGTCCGAATCATGTTAGCAATTGCCGCATTTTAAAGAAGAGTTGTATATGATGTCAAAACTGCATTCCTTAATGGATTTCTTAAAGAAGAGTTGTATATGATGCAACCGGAAGGTTTTGTCGATCCTAAAGGTGCTAACAAATTGTGCAAGCTCCAGCCATCCATTTATGGACTGGTGCAAGCCTCTCGGAGTTGTAATATACGCTTTGATAGTGTGATCAAAGCATATGGGTTTTTACAGACTTTCGGAGAAGCTTGTATTTACAAGAAAGTGAGTGGGAGCTCTGTAGCATTTCTAATATTATATGTGGATGACATATTGTTGATTGGAAATGTTATAGAATTTCTGGATAGCATAAAAGGATACTTGAATAAGAATTTTTCAATGAAAGACCTCGGTGAAGCTGCTTATATATTGGGCATCAAGATCTATAGAGATAGATCAAGACGCTTAATTGGACTTTCACAAAGCACATACCTTGATAAAGTTTTGAAGAAGTTCAAAATGGACCAGTCAAAGAAAGGGTTCTTACCTGTGTTACAAGGTGTGAAGTTGAGTCAGACTCAATGCCTGACCACTGCACAAGATAGAGAGAAAAATGGAAGTCATTCCCAATGCCTCGGCCATAGGTTCTATCATGTATGCAATGCTGTGTACCAGACCTGATGTGTGCCTTGCTATAAGTTTAGCAGGGAGGTACCAAAGTAATCCAGGAGTGGATCACTGGATAGTGGTCAAGAACATCCTGAAATACCTGAAAAGAACTAAGGATATGTTTCTCGTTTATGGAGGTGACAAAGAGCTTGTCGTAAATGGTTACGTATTTATATTGAATGGTGGAGATGTCAGTTGGTGCAGTTCCAAGCAGAGCGTCGTGGCGGGATCTACGTGTGAAGCGGAGTACATAGCTGCTTCGGAAGCAGTAAATGAAGGAGTCTGGATGATGGAGTTCATATCCGATCTAGGTGTAATACCTAGTGCATCGGGTCCAATGAAAATCTTTTGTGACAATACTGGGGCAATTGCCTTAGTGATCGAATCCAGATTTCACAAGAGAACCAAACACATCAGGAGACGCTTCAACTCCATCCGCGATCAAGTCAAGGAGGGAGACATAGAGATTTGCAAAATAGATATGGATCTGAATGTTGCAGACCCGTTGACTAAGCCTCTTCCACGAGCAAAACATGATCAGCACCTAAACTCCATGGGTGTTAGAATCATTACAATGTAATCTAGATTATTGACTCTAGTGCAAGTGGGAGACTGAAGGACATATGCCCTAGTGGCACTAATAAAGTTGTTATTTATATTTCCTTATATCATGATAAATGTTTATTATTCATGCTAGAATTGTATTAACCAGAAAATTGATACATGTGTGAATACATAGACAAAACAAAGTGTCCCTAGTATGCCTCTACTTGACTAGCTCGTTAATCAAAGATGGTTAAGTTTCCTGACCATAGACATGTGTTGTCATTTGATGAATGAGATCACATCATTAGGAGAATGATGTGATGGACAAGACCCATCCGTTAGCTTAGCATAATGATCGTTAAGTTTTATTGCTATTGCTTTCTTCATGACTTATACATATTCCTTTGACTATGAGATTATGCAACTCCCGAATACCGGAGGAACACCTTCTGTGCTATCAAACATCACAACATAACTGGGTGATTATAAAGATGCTCTACATGTGTTTCCGAAGGTGTTTTTTTGGTTGGCATAGATCGAGATTAGGGTTTGTCACTCCGAGTATCGGAGAGGTATCTCTGGGCCCTCTTGGTAATGCACATCACTATAAGCCGTGCAAGCAATGTGACTAATGAGTTAGTTGCAGGATGATGCATTACAAAACGAGTAAAGTGGCTTGCCGGTAACGAGATTGAACTAGGTATGAGGATACCGATGATTGAATCTCGGGCAAGTAACATACCAATGACAAAGGGAATGACGTATGTTGTCATTGCGGTTTGACCGATAAAGATCTTCGTAGAATATGTAGGAACCAATATGAGTATCCAGGTTCCACTATTGGTTATTGATCGGAGATGTGTCTCGGTCATGTCTACATAGTTCTCGAACCCGTAGGGTCCGCACGCTTAACGTTCGATGACGATTTGTATTATGAGTTATGTGTTTTGGTTACCGAAGATTGTTCGGAGTTCCAGATCACGTACATGATGAGGAGTCTCGAAATGGTCAAGAGGTAAAGATTGATATATTGGAAGATGGCATTCGGACACCGGAATGGTTTCGTAGAGGTTCGGGTATTTGTCGGAGTACCGAGGGGTTACCGGAACCCCCCGGGAAATAATGGGCCTTCATGGGCCATAGGGGAGAGGGGAGGCAGCCCACAAGGGGTGGCCGCGCCCCCCTCCCATGGGGAGTCCGAATTGGACTAGGGGAGGGGGCACGCCCCCTTTCCTTCTCCTCTTCCCTCTCCTTCCCCCTTTTCCCCCTTCATGAGAAGGAATAAGAGGGGGGGCGAATCCTACTAGGACTGGGAGTCCTAGTAGGACTCCCCCCCTTGGCACACCCCCTATGGCCGGCCTCCTCCCTCTCCCTCATTTATTTACATGGGCACTGCACCCCTTGGAGACACACCAATTGTTCCAAGCCGTGTGCGGCGTCTCCCTCCACGGTTTACTCCTCCGGTCATATTCACGTAGTGCTTAGGTGAAGCACTGCGCGGATCACATCACCATCACTGTCACCACGCTGTCGTGATGACGAAACTCTCCCTCGAGCCTCTGTTGGATCAAGAGTTCGAGGGACGTCATCGAGCTGAACATGTGCAGAACTCGGAGGTGGCGTACGTTCGGTACTTGATCGGTTGGATCACGAAGATGTTCGACTACATCAACTGCGTTAGCCTAGCGCTTCCGCTTTCGGTCTACGAAGGTACATGGACACACTCTCGCCCTCTCGTTGCTATGCATCACCTAGATAGATCTTGCGTGATCGTAGGAAATTTTTTGAAATTGCATGCTATGTTCCCCAACACAAACATGGTGAGTTATTTGTGTCTTGAATCTTTTGAGGTATTTCTACTGCATGATTAAATTAAAGAGCTTTGCATGCTCTTCGATTGTGTATTCTTTGGCCAAGTTCAATGGGTTTTTCGTGAGAGAACTAGAGCTTTGTAGTGGGTTCAATCCTACGGTGATCTAATCTATTGACAAAAAGGGCTAAGGCACATATTGTATTGTTGCCAAAGGATAAAACGACCGGGTTTGGTCATATTTTACTTCTTCTTGTCTGCATTATGCCATGTTGCTTATTGCGATGCTCTTGAAAACTTAATACCTTGAGACGCATGCTGGATAGCGGTTTTGGGGTGGAGTATTAGTAGTAGATGCAGCTGGATTAACACCCTATTTTTCATGGACGTAATGCCTACATAAGTGTTGGGGAACGTAGTGTTTCAACAAAATTCCTACGATCACGCAAGATCTATCTAGGAGAAGCATAGCAACGAGCGGCGAGAGTGTGTCCACGTACCCTCGTAGACCGAAAGCGGAAGCGTTAAGTAACGCGGTTGATGTAGTCGAACGTCTTCATGATCCAACCGATCAAGTACCGAACGCACGGCACCTCCGCGATCTGCACACGTTCAGCTCGGTGACATCCCTCGAACTCTAGATCCAACTGAGGCCGAGGGAGAGTTCCGTTAGCACGATGGCATGGTGACGGTGATGATGATGTTACCAGCGCAGGGCTTCGCCTAAGCACTACGACGATATGACCGAGGTGTAAAACTGTGGAGGGGGGCACCGCACACGGCTAAAGATCAACTTATCTGTCTATGGGGTGCCCCCCTCCCCCGTATATAAAGGAGGGGAGGAGGAGGCCAGTCAGCCGGCCACAAGGGGCGCGCGCAAAGGGGGGAATCCAACTCCATGTAGGAATAGGTTCCCCCTTTCCTAGTCCAACTAGGAGAAGAAGGAAGGAGAGGGAGAGGGAGAGGGAAAGAGGGGCCGCACCCCCCTCCCCTAGTCCTATTCGGACTCCCCTTGGGGGGCGCGCCACCTCTTGGCTGTGGCCCTCTCTCTCCCCTGAGGCCCACTAAGGCCCATAACTTCCCGGGGGGGTTCCGGTAACCCCCCGGCACTTCGGTTTTATCCGGAACACTTCCGGTGTCCGAACAACATGGTCCAATATATCAATCTTTATGTGTCGACCATTTTGAGACTCCTCGTCATGTCCGTGATCACATCCGGGACTCCGAACAACCTTCGGTACATCAAATCCCATAAACTCATAATACCAATCGTCATCGAACGTTAAGCGTGCGGACCCTACGGGTTCGAGAACTATGCAGACATGATCGAGACATGTCTCCGGTCAATAAACAATAGCGGAACCTGGATGCTCATATTGGTTCCTACATATTCTACGAACTTCTTTATCGGTCAAACCGCATAACAACATATGTTGTTCCCTTTGTCGTCGGTATGTTACTTGCCCGAGATTCAATCATTAGTATCACCATACCTAGTTCAATCTTGTTACCGGCAAGTCTCTTTACTCGTTCCGTAATGCATCATCCCGCAACTAACTCATTAGTCACATTGCTTGCAAGGCTTATTGTGATGTGCATTACCGAGAGGGCCCAGAGATACCTCTCCGACAATCGGAGTGACAAATCCTAATCTCGATCTATGCCAACACAACAAACACCATCGGAGACACCTGTAGAGCATCTTTATAATCACCCAGTTACGTGGTGACGTTTGATAGCACACTAACTGTTCCTCCGGTATTCGGGAGTTGCATAATCTCATAGTTAGAGGAACATGTATAAGTCATGATGAAAGCAATAGCAATGAACTAAATGATCATAGTGCTAAGCTAACGGATCGGTCTTGTCCATCACATCATTCTCTAATGATGTGATCCTGTTCATCAAGTGACAACACATGTCTCTGGCTAGGAAACATAACCATCTTTGATAAACAAGCTAGTCAAGAAGAGGCATACTAGGGACACTCTGTTTGTCTATGTATTCACACATGTACTAAGTTTCCGGTTAATACAATTCCAGCATGAATAATAAACATTTATCATGATATAAGGAAATGTAAATAACAACTTTATTATTGCCTCTAGGGCATATTTCCTTCAGTCTCCAACTTGCACTAGAGTCAACAATATAGATTACACAGTAATGATTCTAACACCCATGGAGTCTTGGTAATGATCATGTTTTGCTCATGAGAGAGGCTTAGTCAACGGGTCTGCAATATTCAGATCCGCATGTATCTTGCAATTCTCTATGTCCCCTTCCGACACTTGATGACGGATGGAATTGAATCGTCTCTTGATGCGCTTGGTATTCTTGTGAAATCTGGATTCCTTTGCCAAGGCAATTGCACCAGTATTGTCACAAAAGATTTTCATTGGCCCCGATGCACTAGGTATGACACCTAGATCGGATATGAACTCTTTGATCCAGACTCCTTCATTTGCTGCTTCCCAAGCTGCTATGTACTCCGCTTCACACGTAGATCCCGCCACGGCGCTCTGCTTGGAACTGCACCAACTGACAGCTCCACCATTCAATATAAATACGTATCTGGTTTGAGACTTAGAGTCATCCGAATCAGTGTCAAAGCTTGCATCGATGTAACCATTTACAACGAGCTCTTTGTCACCTCCATAATTGAGAAATATATCCCGAGTCCTTTTCGGGTATTTCATGATGTTCTTGACCGCTGTCCGGTGATCCACTCCTGGATTACTTTGGTACCTCCCTACTATACTTATAGCAAGGCACACATCAGGTCCGGTACACAGCATTGCATACATGATAGAACCTATGCCTGAGGCATAGGGAATGACTTTCATTTTCTCTCTATCTTCTACGGTGGTCGGGCATTGAGTTTAAGGAATGTAGTTTTGACATCCATTTGCCAAATTTCATAATCATAAAATGCGACAATTGCTAACATGATTCGGACAGACTTAAGCATCGCTACGGGTGAGAAAGTCTCATCGTAGTGAACTCCTTGAACTTGTCGAAAACCTTTCGCAACAAGTCGAGCTTTGTAGACAGTAACATTACCTTTAGCGACAGTCTTCTTTTTGAATATCCATTTATTCTCTATGGCTTGCCGATCATCGGGCAAGTCAACCAAAGTCCGCACTTTGTTCTCATACAAGGATCCCATCTCAGATTTCATGGCCTCAAGCCATTTCGCGGAATCTGGGCTCATCATCGCTTCCTCATAGTTCGTAGGTTCGTCATGGTCAAGTAACATGATGTCCAGAACCGGATTGTTGTACCACTCTGGTGCGGATCTTACTCTGGTTGACCTACGAGGTTCGGTAGTAACTTGATCAGAAGCTTCATGATCATCATCATTAGCTTCCTCACTAATTGGTGTAGGACTCACTGGAACTGATTTCTGTGATGAACTACTTCCCAATGAGGGAGCAGGTTCAATTACCTCATCAAGTTCTACTTTCCTCCCACTCACTTCTTTCGAGAGAAACTCCTTCTCTAGAAAGGATCCATTCATAGCAACGAAAATCTTGCCTTCGGATATGTGATAGAAGGTGTACCCAATAGTTTCCTTTGGGTATCCTATGAAGACACATTTCTCCGATTTGGGTTCGAGCTTATCAGGTTGAAGCTTTTTCACATAAGCATCGCAGCCCAAACTTTAAGAAACGACAACTTGGGTTTCTTGCCTAACCACAGTTCATTTGGTGTCGTCTCAGCGGATTTAGATGGTGCCCTATTTAACGTGATTGCAGCCGTCTCTAAAGCATAACTCCAAAATGAAATCAGTAAGAGACATCATAGATCTCACCATATCTAATAAAGTGCGATTACGATGTTCGGACACACCATTACGCTGTGGTGTTCCGGGTGGCGTGAGTTGCGAAACTATTCCACATTGTTTCAAATGAAGACCAAACTCGTAACTCAAATATTCACCTCCATGATCAGATCATAGAAACTTTATTTTCTTGTTACGAGTATTTTCCACTTCACTCTGAAATTATTTGAATTTTTCAAATGTTTCAGACTTATGTTTCATCAAGTAGATATACCCATATCTGCTCAAATCATCTGTGAAGGTCAGAAAATAACGATACCCGCCGCGAGCATCAACACTCATTGGACCGCATACATCAGTATGTATTATTTCCAACAAGTCTGTAGCTTGCTCCATTGTTCCGAAGAACGGAGTCTTAGTCATCTTGCCCATGAGGCATGGTTCGCAAGCATCAAGTGATTCATAATCAAGTGATTACAAAAGCCCATCAGCATGGAGTTTCTTCATGCGCTTTACACTAATATGACCTAAACGGCAGTGCCACAAACAAGTTGCACTATCATTATTAAACTTATATCTTTTGGCTTCAACACTATGAATATGTGTATCACTACTATCGAGATTCAATAAAAATAGACCACTCATCAAGGGTGCATGACCATAAAAGATATTACTCATATAAATAGAACAACCATTATTCTCTGATTTAAATGAATAACCGTCTCGCATCAAATAAGATCCAGATATAATGTTCATGCTTAACACTGGCACCAAATAACAATTATTCAGGTCTAAAACTAATCCCGAAGGTAGATGTAGAGGTTGCGTGCCGAGGGCGATCGCATCGACTTTGGAACCATTTCCCACGCGCATCGTCACCTCGTCCTTAGCCAATCTTCGCTTAATCCGTAGCCCCTGTTTCGATTTGCAAATATGAGCACCATAACCAGTATCAAATACTCAGGCACTACTGCGAGCATTAGTAAGGTACACATCAATAACACATCTATCAAATATACCTTTCACTTTACTATCCTTCTTATCCGCCAAATACTTGGGGCAGTTCTGCTTCCAGTGACCAGTCCCTTTGCAGTAGAAGCACTCAGTCTCAGGCTTAGGTCCAGACTTGGGTTACTTCACTTGAGCAGCAACTTGCTTGTCGTTCTTATTGAAGTTCCTCTTCTTCCCTTTACCCTTTTTCTTGAAACTAGTGGTCTTGCTGACCATCAACACTTGATGCTCCTTCTTGATTTCTACCTCCGCAGCCTTTAGCATTGTGAAGAGCTCGGGAATTTTCTTATCCATCCCTTGCATATTATAGTTCATCATGAAGATTTTGTAGCTTGGTGGCAGTCATTGAAGAACTCTGTCAATGACACTATCAACCGGAAGATTAACTCCCAGTTGAGTCAAGTGATTATGATACCCAGACATTTTGGGTATATGTTCACTGATAGAACTATTCTCCTCCATTTTGCTGCTGTAGAACTTATTGGAGACTTCATATCTCTCAATCCGGGCATTTGCTTGAAATATTAACTTCAACTCCTGGAACATCTCATATGCTCCATGACGTTCAAAACATCTTTGAAGTCCCGGTTCTAAGCCGTAAAGCATGGCACAATGAACTATCAAATATTCATCAGCTTTGCTCTGTCAGGCGTTCACAACGTCCGGTGTTGCTCCTGCAGCGGGTCTTGCACCTAGCAATGCTTCCAGGACGTAATTCTTCTGTGCAGCAATGAGGATAATCCTCAAGTTACGGACCCAGTCCGTGTAATTGCTACAATCATCTTTCAACTTAGCTTTCTCTAGGAACGCATTAAAATTCAACGGAATAGTAGCATGGGTCATTTATCAATAACAACATAGACATGCAAAATACTATCAGGTACTAAGTTCATGGTAAATTAAAGTTCAATTAATCATATTACTTAAGAACTCTGCTGCCTCTTGAGCACTGCGTTGGTTTTCCCTTGAAGAGGAAAGGGTGATGCAGCAAAGCAGCGTAAGTATTTCCCTCAGCTTTTGAGAACCAAGGTATCAATCCAGTAGGAGGCTACGCGCGAGTCCCTCGTACCTACACAAAACAAATAAATCCTCGCAACCAACGCGATAAGGGGTTGTCAATCCCTTCACGGCCACTTGCGAGAGTGAGTCTGATAGATATGATAGGATAATATTTTTGGTATTTTTATGACAAGATGCAAAGTAAAATAAAAGCAAAGTAAAAAAGCAAAGGAAATAAATAAGTGTTGGAAGATTAATACGATGAAGATAGACCCGGGGGCCATAGGTTTCACTAGTGGCTTCTCGCAAGAGCATAAGTATTTTACGGTGCGTGAACGAATTACTGTTGAGCAATTGACAGAATTGAGCATAGTTATGAGAATATCTAGGTATGATCATGTATATAGGCATCACGTCCGGACAAGTAGACTGACTCCTGCCTGCATCTACTACTATTACTCCACTCATCGACCGCTATCCAGCATGCATCTAGAGTATTAAGTTCATGAAAACAGAGTAACGCCTTAAGCAAGATGACATGATGTAGAGGGATAAATTCATGCAATATGATAAAAAAACCATCTTGTTATCCTTGATGGCAACAATACAATACGTGCCTTGCTGCTCCTACTGTCACTGGGAAAGGACACCACAAGATTGAACCCAAAGCTAAGAACTTCTCCCATTGCAAGAAAGATCAATCTAGTAGGCCAAACCAAACTGATAATTCGAAGAGACTTGCAAAGATAACCAATCATACATAAAAGAATTCAGAGAAGATTCAAATATTGTTCCTAGATAATCTTGATCATAAACCCACAATTTATCGGTCTCAACAAACACACCGCAAAAAGAAGATTACATCGAATAGATCTCCACGAGAGAGGGGGAGAACATTGTATTGAGATCCAAAAACAGAGAAGAAGCCATCTAGCTACTAACTATGGCCCCGAAGGTCTGAGGTAAACTACTCACACTTCATCGGAGAGGCTATGGTGTTGATGTAGAAGCCCTCCGTGATGGATGCCCCCTCCGGCGGAGCTCCGAAACAGGCCCCAAGATGGGATATCGTGGGTACAGATGGTTGCGGCGGTGGAATTAGGTCTTTCTCTCCTGTTCTGATCGTTTGGGGGTACATAGGTATATATAGGAGGAAGGAGTACGTCGGTGGAGCAACAGGGGGGCCACGAGGGTGGAGGGCGCGCCCTGGGGGGGTAGGCTCGCCCCCTACCTCGTGGCCTCCTGGAAGCTTCTCTTACATAGGGTCCAAGTCTCCTGGATCTTGTTCGTTCCGAAAATCACGTTCCCGAAAGTTTCATTCCGTTTGGACTCAGTTTGATATTCTTTTTCTGCGAAACTCTGAAATAGGCAAAAAAACAACAATTCTGGGCTGGGCCTCCGGTTAATAGGTTAGTCCCAAAAATAATATAAAAGTGAATAATAAATCCCAATAATGTCCAAAACAGAAGATAATATAGCATGGATCAATCAAAAATTATAGATACGTTGGAGACGTATCAAGCATCCCCAAGCTTAATTCCTGCTCGTCCTCGAGTAGGTAAATGATAAAAACAGAATTTTTGATGCGGAGTGCTACTAGGCATAATTTCAATGTAATTCTTCTTAATTGTGGTATGAATATTTAGATCTGAAAGATTCAAGATAAAAGTTCATATTGACATAAAAATAATAATACTTCAAGCATACTAACTAAGCAATTATGTCTTCTCAAAATAACATGGCCAAAGAAAGTTCATCCCTACAAAATCATATAGTTTAGTCATGCTCCATTTTTGTCATACAAGAATGCTCTCATCATGCACAACCCCGATGACAAGCCAAGCAATTGTTTCATACATTAGTAATCTCAAACTTATAAACCTTCACGCAATATATGAGCGCGAGCCATGGACATAGCACTATGGGTGGAATAGAATATGATGATGGGGGTTATGTGGAGAAGACAAAAAAGGATAAAGTCTCACATCAACGAGGCTAATTAATGAGCTATGGAGATGCCCATCGATTGATGTTAATGCAAGGAGAAGGGATTGCCATGCAACGGATGCACTAGAGCTATAAATGTATGAAAGCTCAACACAAGAAACTAAGTGGGTGTGCATCCAACTTGCTTGCTCATGAAGACCTAGGGCACTTGAGGAGGCCCATTGTTGGAATATACAAGCCAAGTTCTATAATGAAAAATTCCCACTAGTATATGAAAATGACAAAACAAGAGACTCTCTATCATGAAGATTATGGTGCTACTTTGAAGCACAAGTGTGGCAAAGGATAGTAACATTGTCCCTTCTCTCTTTTTCTCTCATTTTTTTGGGCCTTCTATTTTTTTATGGCCTTTCTCTCTTTTTTTTATTCCTCACTTGGGACAATGCTCTAGAAAATGATGATCATCACACTTCTATTTATTTACAACTCAATGATTACAACTCGATACTAGAACAAAGTATGACTCTATATGAATGCCTCTGGCGGTGTACCGGGATATGCAATGAACCAAGAGTGACATGTATGAAAGAATTATGAACGGTGGCTTTGCCACAAATACTATGTCAACTACATGATCATGCTAAGCAATATGACGATGATGAATGTGTCATGATAAACTGGATGGTGGAAAGTTGCATGGCAATATATCTCGGAATGGCTATGGAAATGCCATAATAGGTAGGTATGGTGGCTGTTTTGAGGAAGATATAAGGAGGTTTATGTGTGAAAGAGCGTATCATATCATGGGGTTTGGATGCACCGGCGAAGTTTGCACCAACTCTCAATGTGAGAAAGGGCAATGCACAGTACCGAAGTGGCTAGCAATGATGGAAGGGTGAGAGTGCGTATAATCCATGGACTCAACATTAGTCATAAAGAACTCACATACTTATTGCAAAAATCTACAAGTCGTCAAAAACCAAGCACTACGCGCATCCTCCTAGGGGGATAGATTGGTAGGAAAATACCATCGCTCGTCCCCGACCGCCACTCATAAGGAAGACAATCAAAGAACACCTCATGTTTCAAATTTGTTACATAACGTTTACCATACGTGCATGCTACGGGACTTGCAAACTTCAACACAAGTATTTCTCAAATTCACAACTACGCAACTAGCACGACTTTGATATTATTACCTCCATATCTCAAAACAATCATCAAGCATCAAACTTCTCTTAGTATTCAACACACTCATAAAAAAGTTTTTACTATCTTGAATACCTAGCATATTTGGATTATTTAAGCAAATTACCATGCTATTTAAGACTCTCAAAATAATCTAAGTGAATCATGAGAGATCAATAGTTTCTATAAAACGAATCCACCACTGTGCTCTAAAAGATATAAGTGAAGTACTAGAGCAAAACTATATAACTCAAAAGATATAAGTGAAGCACATAGAGTATTCTAATAAATTCCAAATAATGTATGGCTCTCTCAAAAGGTGTGTACAGCAAGGATGATTGTGGCAAACTAACAAGCAAAGACTCAAGTCATACAAGATGCTCCAAGCAAAACACATATCATGTGGTGAATAAAAATATAGCTCCAAGTAAAGTTACTGATGGAAGTAGACGAAAGAGGGGATGCCTTCCAGGGCATCCCCAAGCTTTGGCTTTATGGTGTCCTTAGATTATCTTGGGGGTGCCATGGGCATCCCCAAGCTTAGGCTCTTCCCACTTAGATAGACATCCCTCTAATCATCTAAGTGATCACGTGATCCATATCAACTAAACCATGTCCGATCATCACGTGAGATGGAGTAGTTTTCAATGGTGAACATCACTATGTTCATCATATCTACTATATGATTCACGCTCGACCTTTCGGTCTCAGTATTCCGAGGCCATATCTGCATATGCTAGGCTCGTCAAGTTTAACCCAAGTATTCTGCGTGTGCAAAACTGGCTTGCACCCATTGTATGTGAACGTAGAGCTTATCACACACGATCATCACGTGGTGTCTCGGCACGACGAACTGTCGCAACGGTGCATACTCAGGGAGAACACTTGTACCTTAAAATTTAGTGAGAGATCATCTTATAATGCTACCGCCGTACTAAGCAAAATAAGATGCATAAAGGATAAACATCACATGCAATCAATATAAGTGATATGATATGGCCATCAGCATCTTGTGCCTTTGATCTCCATCTGCAAAGCACCGTCATGATCACCATCGTCACCGGCTTGACACCTTGGTCTCCATCGAAGCATCGTTGTTGTCTCGCCAACTGTTGCTTCTACGACTATCGCTACCGCTTAGTGATAAAGTAAAGCAATTACATGGCGATTGCATTTCATACAATAAAGTGACAACCATATGGCTCCTGCTAGTTGTCGATAACTGTTAGAAAACATGATCATCTCATACAACAATTTATATATCATCACGTCTTGACCATAAAAAATCACAGCAAGCCCTAGAAAAACAAGTTAGACTTCCTCTACTTTGTTGTTGCAAGTTTTACGTGGCTGCTACGGGCTTAGCAAGAACCGTTCTTACCTACGCATCAAAACCACAACGATTGTTCGTCAAGTGTGTTGTTTTAACCTTCAACAAGGACCGGGCGTAGTCACACTCGATTCAACTAAAGTTGGAGAAACAGACACCCACTAGCCACATGTGTGCAAAGCACGGTGGTAGAACCAGTCTCATGAACGCGGTCATGTAATGTCGGTCTGGGCCGCTTCATCCAACAATACCGCCGAATCAAAGTATGACATGCTGGTAAGCAATATGACTATTATCGCCCACAACTCGTGTCCTACTCGTGCATATAACATCTACGCATAAACCTGGCTTAGATACCACTGTTGGGGAACGTAGTATTTCAAAAAAAAATCCTACGATCACGCAAAATCTATCTAGGAGAAGCATTGCAACGAGCAAGTAGAGTGTGTCCACGTACCCTCGTAGACCGAAAGCGGAAGCGTTAAGTAACGCGGTTGATGTAGTCGAACGTCTTCATGATCCAACCGATCAAGTACCGAACGCACGGCACCTCCGCGATCTGCACACGTTCAGCTCGGTGACATCCCTCGAACTCTAGATCCAACTGAGGCCGAGGGAGAGTTCCGTTAGCACGATGGCATGGTGACGGTGATGATGATGTTACCAGCGCAGGGCTTCGCCTAAGCACTACGACGATATGACCGAGGTGTAAAACTGTGGAGGGGGGCACTGCACACGGCTAAAGATCAACTTATCTGTCTTTGGGGTGCCCCCTCCCCCGTATATAAAGGAGGGGAGGAGGAGGCCGGCCGGCCACAAGGGGCGTGCCCAAGGAGGGGAATCCTACTCCAAGTAGGAATAGCTTCCCCCCTTTCCTAGTCCAACTAGGAGAAGAAGGAAGGAGAGGGAGTGGGAGAGGGAAAGAGGGGCCGCGCCCCCTCCCCTAGTCCTATTCGGACTCCCCTTGGGGGGGGCGCCACCTCTTGGCTGTGGCCATCTCTGTCCCCTAAGGCCCATAACTTCCCGGGGGGTTCCGGTAACCCTCCGGCACTCCGGTTTTATCCGAATCTCTCCGGAACACTTTCGGTATCCGAACAACATGGTCCAATATATCAATCTTTATGTCTGGAACATTTCGAGACTCCTCATCATGTCCGCGATCACATCCGGGACTTTGAACAACCTTCGGTACATCAAATCACATAAACTCATAATACCAATCGTCATCGAACGTTAAGCGTGTGGAACCTCCGACAATCGGAGTGACAAATCCTAATCTCGATCTATGCCAACTCAACAAACACCATCGGAGACACCTGTAGAGCATCTTTATAATCACCCAGTTACGTTGTGATGTTTGATAGAACACTAAGTGTTCCTCCGGTATTCGGGAGTTGCATAATCTCATAGTCAGAGGAACATGTATAAGTCATGATAAAAGCAATAGCAACAAACTAAACGATCATAGTGCTAAGCTAACGGATGGGTCTTGTCCATCACATCATTCTCCAATGATGTGATCCCGTTCATCAAGTGACAACACATGTCTATGGCTAGGAAACATAACCATCTTTGATAAACAAGCTAGTCAAGTAGAGGCATACTAGGGACACTCTGTTTGTCTATGTATTCACAGATGTACTAAGTTTTCGGTTAATACAATTCTAGCATGAATAATAAACATTTATCATGATATAAGGAAATGTAAATAACAACTTTATTATTGCCTCTAGGGCACATTTCCTTCAATAAGATTATGACATAATGATCATAGTCATAAATGTTGCAATTTGGTCAATTGCCCCACTGTAATTTATTTGCCATGCCATTTGTTATTTTCGAGAGAGATGCCTCTAGTGAACCGGTGGCCCCTTAGGTCTGTTCTCCATTACTGAATTCTTCTACTCAGTTTCTCCTTTTATTTGCCGTACTACTTGTTACTATCTAACTCTATCATTTGTGTCTAATCTTGTAACTGGCAAGACATGGGGGATTGCCAGCCCTCTTGGAGTGTTGGGTACAAGTTTGTGTGTGTTTTGTGACAGATGTTGCTCACGGTTTTAGCCTAGGAGATTCCTATTGTATTGATAATATTGCTTCTCTAAGCGAGGGAAAGACTATGTTCTTGTTCTCCTTCACCCTTCCTCTTTGGGGAATCCCAGCAACTCCTACGTGAGTAAGCACTGCCTGCAAAAGAAGAAAAATACCCTCTCCCCCGGGTCGATGGCATGTACCAACACCCATACCATGCACAACATAGGCTCGATGGCCAGTATCAGCAAAAGACGACAAAACTTGAAGCAATTAAGGCTGATCCAAAAGCTAAACCGTACCAACTCGTGAAAATGAATGAGCTTCATGAGAGAGCTAACAAGTTTCATGAGCAGTTTATTAAGATCATTAATACAACATAACACATATTTTATGTTAGGTGGCAACATTTCTTGGCACCGGTGGTAGTATGCAATCTCAACAACCCTGTGTGTCATTTGCACATGTACACATTTTCTCTGTATTTGAGTATTACTCCAATGGAGAGAGCACTAAAAATAGGTCATGTCGGCTTGTATGGAAGTTGTCTGGATGAAATAAAGGATATTCTTGCCAATAATGATGATGATTTGATCTTTGGATTGGCCTTTCACAACCTTAGATTGTATTTTTCTTTTGATTGGGTCTTCTATCACCAACCATTACACTTTGGCTTTATCTTTCATGGTTGTGTGCAGATTATTACATAGAGTTCAATTGTGGACTCTATTCATTTGTATTTAATTCCATGATGTGATGCTTGGAGTAAATAAATAAAAACTATCATGTTGTAGGAAAAATATTAGCACAAACAATTTGGATAACTTTCTGAAGTATTCGACCATCATTCGAACCAATTAAGTCTAGGGGATCGTATCACCCTTTTAATCTAAAACCCGACTAAATTTTGTACTAAAACATCAAACAATACAAAATTATGGCCAAATATTAATTGTAACTTCCATTGGTGCTTTCCATAGTCCAGATCCTGGTTCAATGTGCCAACCATTTCTTCACTGCCTAGTCCCATATTTGTTTTCCAGTTTAGACCTGGCCATTTTTTGTTTTCATCATCTATTCTTTTTCCGCAGATATGTCTCCATCAGTTTCCTTCGCTACTTTGGATGGCCTCCCTCTTGGACGCCTTATAGTTTTGGAGGAGTATGCTTCTTTCCCTTTAGCCTTCAAGCTTCTCTTCCTGATTTCTTGGTTCTCATCTGGTGAATCTAAGTCCGTAGAGGTGTTGCTGTCCTCGTCTATAAAAAATAAAATAGAAGTCATTACAAAGGAAATGTCAATACAATCTTTAGACTAGCTCCAGTTATTATAGCCTTGTGCGGTCTGTGATTTTTCAAAGGAATTCTAAGGATTTTTATTAGTTTTTACGCTTTTTGGCAAAAAGTACAAGCAATGTGCATCAGGGGCGGAAGGGCAATATTACATACTCCCTCCATTTTTAAATATATGTCTTTTTAGAGATTTCAATAGGGATTGCATACAGATGTATATAGACATATTTTAGGGTGTATATTCACTCATTTTGCTTCGTATATACTTCACATTGGAATCTCTAAAGGGACTTATATTTAGGAACAGAGGGAGTATATCTTAATATGTCCATTTAAGTTTGAAATATGCATCCAATATGGTTTTCAAGAAAAACTACAAAATTTTGTACTACTAAAAACTAATTACACAATTGCTTGCAAGTCTACTTGAACATTCATGTTTAAAAGTGTCAAATCGACTGAAAGATCCATGTTTGATTCAGTTGTTAGTGTTCAATTTGTAAACCTCACATGCAGATAACCTATGTATATCATACATATATTTAGTTATATAAATCAAGGTATATTCGACGCTTTCCAAAGCTTGGGAAAATTGTGTATAAAGACATTAAGCAACTTGAAAAAGCTTCCCAAGACAGCACAAGAGAAAACAAATGTAAACACTCTTGGGTAACTAAAGCAATCTCACACACAACAGAGGAATGCATATAAGTATACAACCAAAATTAAGTTTCCACAAGTCTATGTTGTAGTATGCATGAGTATTTGTTTTCCTCATTTATCTCTTTCTAACGTATTTTATGCTAGCAACTGCTATTTCTATTTCTCCTCAGTAACATGTGTAAATTATTTATGGTAACTTGACTAGATTGGATGGTAGAACCTAAAGGGAGAAAATCGCTACACATGCATGTATATATAACTATCAGAGCAATGATGGCTGGAGGAACTTACAAAGCCATAATTTTTTCTCATTGAGATTTATCTTTTCCACACTTTTTGATCTTCTAGGTCTCGACGGAGTTGCATGTGTTGTATCAGTCATCACATTTTTTGTCAACCTTTTGCGCAAACACTCATGCTGCAAAAAGAAAAAATTAAATAAAAATGCCAATATCCATAAACATAATTAATCTATTAGAATTTTTAATGTTTAGTACTGTTAATGCAATCCATTTCTTGACAAAGCCAACAGTTCAAATAGTTGGACACGTTTTTTAACTATAGTGAGGCCCAAGCATGGAAGAAATAGTGAGGCCCAAGCATGGAATCCACGAGAATTAAATAGCACTATCACTATGACACTACTTCAATAATAGAAATCATATAATAAATTAATTAGTATCAATCCTGTAAAGAACCTACAAATACATGTTTTTCTATGACAAGTGGAGATCCTACAATCCTATTTAAGCTGGTCAAAATGGTCTAATTTGTAGAATAACACAAAAAAATTATATTGAAACTATGTCGAAATCCTATTTAAGTTGTTCTTACTGATCTAATTATTCATGACTAACTGGTCTAATTATTTCAAGAACAATTTGAATGGTAGTTTGTTGTAACATTACGCATGCCCAAAATATATTTAATTTGTATAATTTTTAATAGTTAACAAATGCATTTTGTACTAAGACAAGTGAAGTTCTCAAAATGAAAGATAACTTTGAGAAGAAGCAATGATGTACAACAATTAGTGATAATACAAAATGTTGAAATGCTCAGTTACCAGATCCGCAGACTTCTCAAAATTGTACAGTTCGTGGACACTTGTCCTTGCAAAAAATGCACGTTTTGTAACTTTTCCCGTCTCAAGGTAGCGAACTGCAGATGTTAATGTCCTGAATACATATTGATTAACAGGGTCCGTGTAGTACTGCATAATTAATAATGATTAGGACTATGAAAAGATTTAATCAAATAACGTTAGAGTGATTTTGGTTTTATTTTTATGTACCGGGTCTTTCCTGATTCCTTCCGATGTTTTTCTGTATACAATTTCTTTCACCCAACCATGTGGCAACCCAAATGGGTTGAACTCCACTTCTGCAAGGATCTATAAATAAGGAAACATATTAGCTTTGGAAAGTCAAACCATTGTAAATATAAATTACTATTTATTTAGTGATAGCAAGAAATACACATTATCTCGAGAGTTAGTGTCGCATTGTCCATTTGTATCACAATTGGCGATCTTCATTTCCTTAACATATAGTAGTACATCTTCTTTACAAAATACTCGTACTCCAAGTGCCGAGTAAACATAAAACTGCAAAATAAAATTGACAATCAAATTAAAGTTATTGCTTGACATGAGTAAATTATTTGCTTGACATTTTAATAATTCTTTTTCTGAGCCTAATGAAGGTAGCTAACTCTAATTGTTGGTTGTTTGTTTTTTGTATAGCTTGATAGGCTTGCCGCTTGGTAGTAGCAATCCTAATAGTGATAAATAAAAGTTGTACACATGTGTGTGAAGTTACCTTACACAGACATACACAGGGAGAGGGGGAGAGAAGAGACCAAAAATATATCACAAAACTAGTTCTCACAGCAAATCAACTAAACCTGGGGACGTATCTGGCAAGCATGTTCATATATAATCCTTGACCATACTAAGAATATTTGGTTGTGAGCATATAAGAATATTTGGAATTCCTAAAATTTTAATAAATAACATAAGTTATTATATATCCACCTTTGGTGACAAATTTCAAATTATATAAATATAAATGAAGCTTTTTGGGGGGCCATTCGACACTACCGTCTTTGCACACTACCATGTCATCATATTTTGCATATGACTTTTAATTGCCAATGAATTAGCGACTTTGAACAACAAATGATTTCTTCCTAATGTTATTATCGTCATCTATTCGTTATACTAGACAGATAATAATTTTTTTATGGAAGAAAATGTCTGGTAAACTTAATACAAGTAAAAAGATGGACACATAATTTATTATTCTCATGTGATTAAGAAATGTCGCATGAGGAAAGCTATGTGAACCTTTGGCGACCCTTCTTCATCAATTCGCTGATACACAATTGATTAAGGATAAGAATTGTTTAATCTAGGAAACTACCAAAGCGACATCGACAGACTTTGGTTGCACTTTGTATTCCAGTTAAATAATCACACCTATACCATGGAAGATAGATATAATAATAAACTTCGCATATGACATGATATAATATCCACTTAAAGGCTTGGATACTCATACGGACAAATTAGTAATTATGAAAAATATGTTCATGAAATAAAACTTAGATTAGATTGACATGTTCCAGGAAGTCATTCATTATGAATAGAGTGAGTACTTGGAAGGAAAAGGCAAAAAGGCTACCTTGTACATCTTGTCCATGTTTTGTCCGCCCGCTCTGATCTCAATCAACCACCCCTTTGGAAGCCATTCATGTGACCTCTGCATATCATGATATAACAACACATGGATCATGGACATGGAATGTTATATGTATACACATATATATCTAATAACTTCATTGTATTAACAAAGACATACAACAAGCATGCTACGAGCAACAGACTCCTTGGCTTCTATGAAGTGCTCATCAATCTCAGAGAAAAGGTAGTTCAAGACTTCAGACTTCATCCTGAATTTGGCCCCTGACACTGGAGATATGTAATACTGGAAATAAACAAAAGCAATGAGAAAACTTAGATATCTCCCATAAACAAAACAACAAAACTGAAACTAAAAACATTGTTTAGAGAATGAATACGTGTTAAATATATATAATATCATTTATCTCCGCATTTATTTGGCTGTATATAACATACCCGATAGAGGGCACCATCGTCACCACGTCTGACCTCCATGATCCAACCATCTGGTAACCAATCTGGTGGCTCCACCACTCCATCTTCCATCTTGTCCTTGACATCCTCCAGTAGTTTCACTTCCTCGACATCCGAGATCCGATCTTCCATTCCTAGGACTGCAAAAATTAATCTCGCCCTTTTCTTTCAACTCCTCAGAGACAGAACACTATGACTGTGTTCCTCGGTGAATTCCCCTCAGTAGGATTCACCCACCCATTCCTATGAAAACGATATGCAAACACAAACTCCTAGACTCTGTATATGTACTTTCCAAAAACTAACTCACTGTCAAGACTTTAAGCTTCCAAAAAAGTTGATGTGCTAGATTCTGGACATGATTATGATGAAGCATGAAGGTATATCCCACCTAGAAAGCCACATGAGAGGCTGAATTTGATCAACCAAATACGAAGTCGAGACAAACCCCCAAGACATGTGTAGTTTTTTGTTGGGCAACTCGGTGGAAAAATCCAAATCTCACTAATGAGTACAAATTTAGATACCACACAACTCTTCCCTCAGTGGGCTGTATCAAATATACATCAGCTGGTTAATTAATGCAGTAGTGTATGCCCGTTTGAATATATTAATCCAAGAGTTGGTTTCCCTGCGAAAGTAGCATCACTCGTCCATTGCTATTGTACTAGCAGCGAGAGTCACAGCGGTGTTCCTCAGTTCTCAACTTGTCTACAATGTCAAAAGTCAACCTGTGCAACATCTGAGCATGGCAACGGAGGAGACCAAGGCTGAGCAGTGGCGTGGAGTGCGCGGGGCGGTTGATGACGAGACGTTCGGCTTCGTATCCATACAGGTGTTGTACTGATGTCCCTAATGGCAGTGGGGGCGACAACAGCAGCGGCGCAATGTGCAACGATGAGATGGTGGCGAAAGCATGTACACCGGCGGAGACTTGGGGGGGGGGGGGGGGGGGGGGGGGGGGTCATGGTGCGTGCAGTGAGAGGCGATTTTGTTTTTTCCTCGGTCCGCCACAACATCAGAGTCGTAGACTCGTAGTATCCCAGATACAACACAGTCATCTCTTTCTTCATAATTATTTTGAGAGAAAGAAAAATATTAGACAAGCGAGGAACAGAACCTCTGAGAAGATACAGTACGTGGCTAACTTAAATATAGTAAGTACAGTCTAAGCCGTGGCAATCAATACAAAACCAAAAGCCATGGAGAAAATACAAATCTGTAAATCATGACCTCCAAAACAACCCTGAATTTTATGTATCTTGCGACATCAGTCAAGCAGGGATGACGGGAATCGGCACCGGCGCCATCAGTTGGCGCCATCATCACTTTGCGACCTCAGACAAGAACGAATCGAGTTCTGGCTACACTGATCCGATGCAACTAACGGGAAAAAGACGGAAAACTCTAGTCTTGGAACAATTTCTTCCTAAAAACGCCACCTTTTTTTCTGCGGGGGAAAAACGCTACCTCTGCTACCGCTACATAGATCGGATCACCATGGCAACCAAAGTCAGGAGAAAAATCCATCGTCCACAGGATTAGAGCAGTACGTGCACTCTACGAACCCATCTGTCTGCCACCACCCCAATCTGTACCACCAAAAAAATCCCAAGACTTCAACAGACGGACCAAAGCACCGTTCTCAGCAAATTCGAGCGCCCCAGATCCCCAGCAACGTTATCCCTAAACTTCCCATCATACCTTCGTCCACTCCCAGACCCAGGAGCGCCATGGCTCAGATCAAACCCGGAGCAGAGTGAACCCATCTTTTCACGACCTCTCCACCCGCGGGCCGCTGCCAAGCGAACAAATCTCGATCTCCCACCCCATTTCCATCAAAATAAAAAGAGATTAGCGAGGAGATGGGAGGATCTTTTTGGCAAACCTTCGGTCAGGGTTGAGGGCGCCATTGAATCGTGATGTGGAGAGACCAGGGACGACCACGACGCGACGAGACAAGACGCGAGGTGGCTGGAGGCTGGCTGTGGGTGGTGGAATTGTTTGGGGCACCCGGTCGGCGCTATATATACCTCTCGGAGGAAAAGGTAATTCGCTTCTGCCGTTATCTTGTCCTGGCCCTAGATGATCCATCGGACAGTAGAGATTTAGGGTTGAAAAGGCCAAAACTAGGTAGGTGGTTGAAATTAGACGGGGTTGGTGAATTTGGTCCAAAGTTTACTTTTTCTTTTTTTAGTGCTATTTAATTTGGTTAGGTGGTCCCACCGTTCATTAAATATTGATTTGTTTTGCATACTGGAATTAGTATAGCCTTAATTGAAGATACTCCAAAAATATATATAAGGATACGTACGTACAGGATACGCATGGTTACACTACTGGCCTTCTTGCAACTAAGGAAACAATTTATGAGAGGATGCGTACTGGCCAGCCAGCCGAGACAACGCAAACGTTCTACCCAAAGTTACCAAAAACATGTCGTGTACATAGACCATGTGTAGTCAATATAATCACAATTAAGCCTCTAGGATAAGTCCTCGGTTGTGCACATGCTGCCTTTTCTGAGATGTTCATTGATCAATATGATGCTTAGTTTCCAAAAAAGATCTGACTTTCGCAATTAGCAGGATAGCCTAGCCATGTGCTCCATTCATAGAGGTCGGTCACCGCCACAGGCAGGCCACACCGTGCGGTGCAAAGGGAGAGCAGAGTGATAGGGCGCCGCGATCTATCTAATGATGTGTAAGATCCTGACTTAATATGAAAGATGGACCACTCATATCAATAATGAATTACTTCTTTTCCGGTAGCCCAACCAAAAGGAACCTGAATTTTAAGCGTGTTTGGCTTCGAGCGATTTAAGGATATATAGGTGACTGAGTAGGAAGTTGATCCCGGATGCACACAAGTGAGCACAAAGTGCACAGAAGAGACTACTATTGGTCTGTGGGCCCGGTATAGATCCTACCACTGGGAACAGGTGGCCATGGCCGGGGCATTACAATTGGTATCAGAGTCAACCCTCGGGGAGTCAAGGGTTAGAGGGGCATGTGCTGGACAGGTGTGTGGGCATGTGGCACTTGTGCGCATGGCCCGTCGTGGCACACGACATGGCACATGTACCGAATTTTACTCATTACTGTTTGCCAAGAGGGAACGTTCCTATGGGCCGATGAGGACGTAGGTTCCTTCGAGTGGGGGTGTATGTGAGATCCTATTCCTTATAATAGAAATGATAGACTACTCATATCAATAAAGAATTCCTTTTTTTCTGGGAGCCCAACCGAAAGGAACCTCAAAATTAAGCGTGCTTGGCTTGGAGCGATTTAAGGATGGGTCACCGACCAAAAGTTGATCACGGGTGCACACGAGTGAAAACAAAGTGCGCATGAAAGATTAGTGTTAGTCTATGGGGTCAATCTAGATCCCGCCAAGCGTAATGGCCGAGAACCGGTGGCTATGGCCGGGACGTTACATGAAGTTGAGAGGGACGTGTCATGTTGTATTCTTGGAGTTCTAAACTTCCTTTTTAGTGATGCTTATGGAAAACACTAACGAAGCATAAAGTCCTGAAAAAACTGCATAAGAGATCTTAGAAAACATATCGCTAAAAACAAGACCTGAAAACTCCCTGCACGACACACCTTCGTCGCACTTCATCACCAGTCGCCGCAGTCGAAGTAACATCGGAGATAAAGAAGGCCAACGCCCATCATGCCAAGATTCGTCACTGTGGCGTATGTAGAATTTTCTTTATGAGCCAAATAATAAGCCAGCACCGAGGCCAGAACTGTTGTGGCTCATCTATCGGAGACATTCGGAATGCTCGTCGGGATACTTCTGCTTTGCCTCTGTTTGATGAAATCGAAGGAGACACCTGATTCTGCCTACCTCTAACTGCATCTTGTGCTCTGAAGCACCTTTCTTCCGGTGTGTGTCATCGTTGTCGCATTCGAGGAGGACGAAAAGCACCAACGGCCAAACTCATGTATACGTTCGTCCCAAACCTCCTAATGGCATACGATCAAATACCTCGGTAATGGAGATGAGATTGGAGAACAAAGACAAAAGGGATATCATCACCGCTTTGTCGACATCACCCACCGGCACTAAGTCCTCAACATTTCCATGAGCACCAATAGGATGGGACGGGAGACCGAGAAGATTTATTGAATATGCCACTACCATTACCTTCTGAGGTAGCGCTGCCACACATGCGAATTAAAGCCAGCTAGAGATCGGACTCAAGGGGGCATATACCCTCCCCTCGCCAAAGCAGACGAATAGTAGAGAGGAGCCCATAATATCGATGGTGGCATACGATGGAGAAAATAGGATCACCTCATTGTGGTTAGCGAAGGAAGAGAGTGAAAACTTGGGAGTGTGGAGATGATCGACTCAAGAACAAGACATGGAACAATGCATCGGCTCTCAAATTTTCAATCTAATTTTGATCGGTAACTGGACTAACAAAGTACTAGCCATGTCACGTCTGGCACATGTGGACCCTTATTGAGGCATTATGCTGAAGTTTCTTATGTGGTAAGAAGAAGATCGATGTGTTAATTATTTCCTTGTTGATTGGTTGCTAGACATGTTGCCAGCTTCTTGGTCATGCATTCAAGAACAATTGCCATGTATCTTAAAATGGTTTGATTTCTCAAGTGTAATTCAAGTATGCATCATTAATTCAGCTTGTATACTTGCACGACTCATGTGATTCTTGATTGCAACAGAAGCTCGTGTAGAACGCGAACTTATTATGCATTCTGCGGGTTCCTTCGTGATTATACTTGTGCAAAGCATTATCCAGAATGGTCTTCAGTGTAGTCCAGTCCTTGTTAGGGTGTCTCTTTGAATCAAATATAAAGGCCCTGGCATGCCCTAGTAATAGTAAGACTAAGAACTAGTGTCCGTCGCTGCACAAAGAGGGGTACAAGTTAATATGCATGAGATCAACCCCCGAAGTCCATTATATATGTGCAAGCATAAATGATTGAAAGACTTACATGTCAAGGTAAGGCACGAGTATGTTGTCCTTGTTCGCATTCACAAGCATGCCTTGCCAGACATAGTTCACCATGATGTCCTAGCCTTGTTTTGGATCTCACGTTGTACACATGCATGTGATAAGGTTAGACTTCTCGAGTTTGGCCTCTATGGCTTGATAAATCACCCATAGCCTTATGAAGGATGGTTAGAGTAGCATCCTCAGATGAGGAATTTGTGATAGTAGAGACAGTTGAAGAATTTGCAGCAATAGAAGCATTTGAACTTTCAGGTGAAGAATTAGCAGATTCGCGTTCAATGCATTTCAAACATGGTGGAATGAATTCTTCCTGAGCGGCACTAATCTGTTGAGAAAGCACTGAATCACACTCCTTCTGAAGATCTTCATAACTCACCCTTAGCTTCTCAAGATCTTGCTTTCTTTGAATAAATTCATAAGAAAGCTTCTCATGATCAGATAAGAGAGTGTTATGATGACTCTTAAGGTTATCAAACTTGGACTGAAGTCTCTGAAGATTATCAGTCAAGGTTTGAGTGCGATCCATTTCTTCACCCAACATATCATCGCTTTCATCAAGCATATTTTGAACTTTTTCCAAAGCTCTTTGTTGTTTAGTGGCAAGGGAAGCAAGTTTGGTATAGCTGGGTCCAAATTCATCATCACTGGACTCAGATAGGTAGCATTCAGTTACCTTGGTACCGTTTGCCAAAAGGCATGGTGCAGAGGATGACGATTCTGGATCAAAAGTCATCGCCTAGAGCGATTCCTTGAAATACTCAAACCAAGGATCATGACGAGTTCGATGACCTTCATAGACCTCAGAGAGTCGGTCCGAGATAAGCTTCGCATGGCTGAGACACATAATGTTCCTGAACTGATTTTGGGAGAAACAGGAGCAAATGATGTCCTTCGCCGTGAGGTTAAGTAGAGTGTACTTGCGAATATCATCAGCCTCCACCATCTTGCATAGATCGGTAAGCCCAATCTCTGTGACGGTCCATAGTTCGCTGTTCATCGCCATGAGGCGCTTCTTCACCATGGCCTTCCACTTGGGATAATCATGACCGTCAAAGATGGGGCATGACACAGTCTTCATTCCAGCAGTCGACATAACTAAAACTCCAGGCGGTTTAAACCAAAATCACACAGAACAAGGGAGTACCTTGCTCTGGTACCAATTGAAAGTGCGTTATATCGACTAGAGGAGGGTGAATAGGCGATTTTTACAAATTTGTTGCTGAGGAAATTCCTAAGTCATGAACAACTAGCAGCCGAATAAGTACTTAGATGTAAGCATAACAGAGCAGTAGCACAGTCATCATGATGAAATGAAAACAAGCACTGAGTACAGGAAGCGTAAACACAGGATAAGCAGGCTGAAGACAAACTGACTCAAGAAATAGGATTGGGGAAATTGAAAAAGTCTTCAGTCAAAGTCTTCAAACAGTAACGATCAAGTACAACAACACAGTAATGAGGAAATGAAAGGGTTGAGGAAATAGAACTAGTTAGCTCCATGAAGACAGTGATTTGGTAGACCAGTTCCAACTGCTGTGATAGTCGTACGTCTGGTTGGAGCGGCTAGGTATTTAAACCTGAGGACACACAGTCCTCACCGTATTCTCCTTGAGCTAAGGTCACACAGACCTCGCCCAATCACTTGTGGTAAGTCTTCACGTGACTTCCAAACCTTCACAGACTCGATCACTCGGCGATCCACAATTTCCTCTTGGATTCACTAGACCATGACGCCTAACCGTCTGGAGGATGCACAATCCTCAAAGGTAACAAGCAACGGTTCCACACAGGAACAATCTCTTCAGTGATGTGTAAGTGCATCTAGAGCCCCTTAGTGATTTTGGTGCATTGAAGACTTATATGTTAAGGGACTAATGCGTTTGTGAGTGTACACAGATCTATAAGTCTATGAGGAGTTTGATAATTATAGAGAAAGTTGACCCCTAAAAATGAAGTTCTTCGACTGAAGACTTTGGATTTCTGAAGACTTTCTGAAGACTTTGAAAGTGAAGAAATTGGTGTGACCTTGAAGACTTGGTATTCATTTGAGGAATATGAAGCGTGAAGACTTTTGTTTTCATAGTTTCATTTTCTCTTTCTTGAGTCATAGGAAACACCGTACTATTAAAGGGGGTCGAGGAAATACTAAGGAAAAATTTCCATGTGATGCTCAACTCAAAATCCTACACCTACCAACCCCTTCGAGTGAAGCCATTCGAAATCTCATACAGTTCAGTCATATTCTTCAGTGACAGAGACGAAGTTCTTCTGGTCTCTGAGGAATTTGTTCTAACTGAGGAGTTAGGAATTCGGCAGTGCGGATTGCCTACACAGTGAGGAACATGATAGCCCTGAGGAATTTGATACTCAAATTTCCGACCGTTGCTGTGCTATGCGCCAGCTATCCCAAAATATCTACCCACCTAACGGTCATATCATTGAAGGTCATTTATGTCTTATCATGACGGGCTGCTCCCTAGGCTATAAATAGCCGCCCCCTACAACCACTAGCTGGTTGGCTGCTCCGAGAGAAACTGACACTTGTCATTTGAGAGCATTCCATCCTCCGAGGACTTTGAGCGAAAATCATCAAGTGAGGAAAAAACCCAAACCCAAACACCTTCAAACCCAAAGTGATTGAGCATCACTGAAGAGATTGATCCTGCGTGATTCCGTCGTCTGTTACCTTTGAAGACTGTGCTTCTTCCAGACGATTAGGTGTCATCGTCTAGAGCATCCAAGAGGAAATTGTGGATCGCCGAGTGACCGAGTTTGTGAAGGTTCGGAAGTCACCTGAAGACTTACCACGAGTGATTGGGCGAGGTCTGTGTGACCTTAGCTCAAGGAGAATACGCTGAGGACTAAGTGTCCTGGACTGTGTGTTCAGGACCGGGTGTCCGGGACTGTGTGTCCTCAGGTCTAAATACCTAGCCGCTCCAACCAGACATACAACTGAGACAGCAGTTGGAACTGGTCTACCAAATCATTTTCTTCACCGAGCTTACTGGTTCTATTTCCTCAACTCTTTCATTTCCTCATTCCTGTGTTGTGCAATTGCTCATATCTGTGTTTGAAGACTTTGACTGAAGACTTTCTCAATTTCCTCAGTTCAATTTCCTCAGTCTGTTTGTCTTCATCCTGTGTTATCCTGTGTTTACGCTTTCTGTACTCTGTGCTTGTTTTCATTTCATCATGATGACCATGCTTGTGTTCTGCTATGCATACTTTTGAGTGCTTATTCCGCTGCAAGTAGTTCTTCTCTAAGGAATTTCCTCACCGCTAAATTCCTCAGTGAAGAATTCATAAAAATCGCCTATTCACCCCCCTCTAGCAAATATAACGCACTTTCAATTGGTATCAGAGCAAGGTACTCCCTTGTTCTGTGTGATTTTGGTTTAACCACCTGGAGTTTTAGTTATGTCGACCGCAGGTATGATCAAGGTCTCTGCCGGGTGTCCTACCTTCGATGGGATGGACTACCCCTACTGGAAGAATAAGATGCGAATGCATCTTGAGGCAATTGATAACGATCTCTGGTATGTTGTGGAAAAAGGTGTTCCCTCTGTCTCACCCTTGCTGAACGCTACTGATGTGAAGAGATTCAAGCAACTCGATTCTCAAGCGAAGAATATCATATGTGGCCATCTGAGCAAAGGACAGTATGGAAGAGTGAGTGCTTTGGAAACTGCTAAGCTTATCTGGGATAGGCTGTCCAAAGTAAATGAAGGAGTCTCAACATAGCGTGACTCTTGAGTTGATGTTCTTTGCAATCCCTTTAACCGCTTCAAAAGACTTGACAATGAGAATGTTCAACAAACCTTTGATCGCCTCACTGACATCTCAAATGAGCTTCAAGCACTTGGTGCCACTGACATCACCGACCACGAGGTGGTGAAGAAACTGCTGAGATCGCTTGATTCCTCATTTGATACTCTGGCCTTGATGATACAAGAGCGTGCTAATTACAAGTCACTTGATCCCGCTGATATCCTCGAAAGGCTAAACACTCATGAGTTCCAGCTTGCTGAAAAGAGAGATCTCTATGGTTTGAGCTATGGCAGATCACGTGCACTAAAGGCCAAGGCAGTTTCTGAGTCTGAAGATGAAGACTCTGAAAGCAGTCTTGGTGATCCTGAAGAACTGAGCCATGATCTAGCACTGCTTGTGAAGAAATTCCAGAAGCTCTCAAGACGTGGTCGCTTTGGAAGACCCTCAAGGAGCAATGATTCCTCATCTAGTGACTACAAGAAGAGGCTTTGTCACAAATGCAAGAAACCAGGACACTACATTCAAGATTGTCCTCAGTGGGAAAAGGAATCAAAGAAGAAGAAATACAAGGATTACAGTTCTGATGATACGAAGAAAAAGAAGAAATCCTCAGAATCTTCATCATCAAAATCCTCAAAGTCTTCATCTCACAAGAAGAGTAGCTCCAAGAAGGCTCGGGCATTCATTGGCAAGGAAATGGACTCTGAGGCTGAATCTGAAGAAAATGAGGAAGAGGAGGCATCTGAGGATTCCAAATCCGGTGTGGCGAGCCTAGCCCTCGCTACTGCGTTTGTCAGCAAGTCTATCTTCAACTCTGAAGAAAATGACCTCACCAACAAGACTGATGAAGGCAATGATGACTACGCTCCCACCTATTGCTTCATGGCAAAGGGTGCCAAGGTACTCAAATATGCCTCATCTGAATCAAGTGAAAATGAATCTGATGAAAACCTTAAGCCTAGCTATTCTAAACTTGCTAAGATTGCTGTGAAACAACAAAGGGCCCTTGAAAAGGTTCAAAACATGCTAGACAAAAGTGATGATATGTTGGGAGAAGAAATGGATCGCACTAAAACCTTGACTGAAAATCTTCAGAGACTCCAGACTAGGTTTGACAACCTTCAAGGTCATCATAACACTCTCTTGTTTGATCATGAGAAGCTTTCTTATGAATTTCTTCAAAGGAAGCAAGATCTTGAAAAGCTAAGAGTGAGTTATCAAGATCTTCAGAAGGAGCACGATTCATTACTTGCTCAACAAATCAGCGCTGCTCAGGAAGAATTTGTTCCTCCATGTTTGAAATGCATTGAACGTGAATCTGCTAATTGTTCACCTGAATGTTCAAATGCTTCTAATGCTACAAATTCCTCAACTGTCTCTGCTATCACTAATTCCTCAGCTGAGGACATTGCTAGTATCACTAACGATGCAGGGCTGAAGGAATTGTACATGACAGGCATGTACAAAAGCCTCAAAGGGCATCAGACTCTTTGTGATGTGCTTAAAAAGCAGATCCTCAACAGGAACCCTAGGAAAGAGGGTATTGCCTTTGAGAGGAAACTCAATGCTGATGGTACATATTGGAAGCCTGAGCAGTACCCCAAAACCTCATGGGTTGCAGCAAAGGGACCTCCAGTTGATCCATCTAACTTATCTGGCTTTACATGTGAATCTCCTCATTCTTCTGATGAGTCATTTGACTCCAACTATAAACTGTTCAAAAATCAGAATGGTGAAGTATTTGCTAGATATGTTGGCACTAACAGCAGGAACGGTTCTCCTATGAAGAAAATCTAGGTTCCCAAAAGATGCCTTGAAAGTCTTCAGGTGAATGTTCTCATGACACCACCTGTGAGGAATAGGAACCCCAGATCAAATTCTTCATATGGACCAAATTCTTTATATGGATCCAAGTCCTCATACGGACCAAATTCCTCACATGGATCAAATTCCTCAAGAGGATCAAAGTCCTCATATGAACATCATCGTGCTAACAACTCTGTTTCGCAGGGAAGAGCCAAGGGCTATGAATATGAGCATTATTCTTCTAATCATTATGTTCATAAGTCCTCGAAGAATTTCTCTGCTTATTCATATGCTTACCCTAACTTCTCTTATGTGAAACGAAACGGATTGGCTTCTATGCCACCTTTCTCATATGGAGCTCGCAGAGTGATGAACTCTTTGCCACCCCTTCAGATGTGGGTGGTGAAGAAAAAGAACTAATCTCTTCTGCAGGGTCAGGTCTCCAGACGTACTTGACCGTTTGAAGAATCTGCTGGAGACCTGAAGTATGCCTGAAAGGACGCAGGCTAATCATGAAGAAATGAACTTTCATTTCTCACGTCCTCATACTGCTTTATCTGTTCTATTGCTTGATAAAATTGATCTGATGAATTGTGATGTCATATTCTTCATTGATGAAGTACATGAAGTTCATAAGCTGCACTAATTCATCTGCAGGATGATCAACCCAAAGCCACTGAGTGGGTCCTCGATAGTGGATGTACCCTTATCACCAACACAAATCACATGACTGGTGACAAGAATCTATTGATGGATGCTCCCTTATCACCATCGCATCTGAAGCATATCATCTTTGCTGACAAAGGCAAAAGTCAGGTATTGGGTCTAGGTAAGGTTGCGATCACAAAGGATCGACACATGGACAAAGTCATGCTTGTCGAGTCCTTAGGATACAACCTCATGTCTGTCTCAATGCTTTGTGATCTTGATATGGTAGTTGTCTTCGGCAAGTATCGTTGTGTTGTGGTTATGGAATCTGACAATTCCAAAGTCTTCGAAGGCTTTAGGAGAGGAGACTTGTATATTGTTGATTTCTCTACAGGACCGCGACTAGCCGTGTGCCTACTTGCAAAAGCTTCAGAATGATGGCTATGGCATCGACGACTTGGTCATGCAGGCATGAGGAATTTGCACATGCTTGCAAAGAAGAAGCATGTCATTGGCATTGAGAATGTCAAATTCCTCAAGGATCACCTATGTGGAGCTTGTGAAGCTGGAAAGATGACCAAGGCTAAGCATCCAGCGAAGACTATCATGACCACTACTCGACCATTCGAACTGCTTCACATGGACCTCTTTGGTCCTAATGGACCTCTTTGGTCCTAATGGACCTCTTTGGTCCTAACCATTACTCAGCTGTCACAAATGACGCATCTCTCTATGGGCTTGTTATTGTTGATGATTACTCTCGTTACACATGGGTACACATTGTTACTTACAAACATGAAGTGCAGGAAGTCTTCAAACGATTTTCCTCGAGGGCTTCAACCAATTTTGGTGTGAAGATCAAGCACATCAGAAGTGACAATGGAACTGAGTTCAAGAATTCTGGTCTTGATGACTATCTTGATGAACTTGGTATTACTCATGAGTTATCTGCTCCTTACACTCCTCAGCAAAATGGCGTCGTGGAGCGCAAGAATAGAACTCTTGTTGAGATGGCTCGCACTATGCTTGATGAGTACAAGACGCCTCGTCACTTCTGGATTGAGGCAATTTATACTGCGTGACACATCATCAACATGGTATATCTTCACAAATTCTTCAAGAAGACTGCCTATGAACTCCTCACTGACAAGAAACCCAATGTGAGTTATTTCAAAGTCTTCGGTGCTAAATGTTGGATTAGAGATCCCCATCACAATGCTAAATTTGCACCGAAAGCACATGAAAGGTTTTATGCTTGGTTACAGAAAGGACTCGCACACCTACAGAGTCTTCAACACCGTTCTTCACAAGGTTGTTGAAACTGTAGATGTGCGGTTTGATGAAACTAATGGCTCGCAAAGAGAGCACCTACCCTCTGTGATAGATGAACCAGCACCTGAGGAAACTATCAAGTTCAAGGCTACTGAGGATGTCATTCCTACCGAATAATCTGCTGAAGGATTCATTCCAGAACGTGAAGAACGTCGAGCTAATGAACCTGAAGAAATTGCTGAAGAAATTGCTGAAGAAAATGCTGATCAAATTCCTCGACGACAACCAACTCATCCTCGCGTTGCAAAAGAAGTGCAAGTTGAGAAGATCATCGATGACATTGAAGCACCAGGTCCTCTCACACGCTCAAAAGCTTCACATTTATCTAACTTTTGTGGGCACTATGCTTTTGTCTCTATCTCAGAGCCCACTAAGGTAGATGAAGCATTTCTGGAGCCTGAGTGGATTCAGGCCATGCAAGAAGAATTACATCAGTTCGAGCTCAACAACGTCTGGGAACTAGTCAATCGTCCAGATCCTCGCAAACACAATATCATTGGCACAAAGTGGATCTACCGCAACAAGCAAGATGAAAATGGCCTTGTGGTGAGGAATAAGGCACGGCTTGTACACTACAGGAATCAGCTATTTTGCCGTCTGCCATGGCGGACGGCAAAGGCATGAACGGCGGACGGCAAAAGGCTCCGGCAAAGTAGGCTACGGTAAAGAGCTACTTTGCCGTCTGCTTCCTGGCGGCTGACGGCAAAGGCCCTTTGCCGTCTGCCGCAGACGGCAAAGAGAGCGGACGGCAATAATCGCGCTGTCAGTCCGTTAAGTGTCTAACGGCAGGCCTTTGCCGTCCGCGGCAGATGGCAAACTTTCTAGTGTCTTTGCCGTCCGCCGTATGATGTCATCTACACGTCACTACATGGCAGGTCTTTGCCGTCCGCCGCTGACGGAAAAATCGTTTACTCTTTGCCGTCTGCCACTGTAGGCAAACTGACCAAATGGGTCAGCTCCCAGGAAGCACAGCCGGATGCCATGTGTCTTCTTTGCCGTCCGCGGCGGACGGCAAAGAGCCCATTGCCGTTGGTGGCAGACGGCAAAGAGCCTGCATATTGGCTCTTTTTTCTGTTTTTTATTAAATCCAACAATTTTCACAGCAAATATATATGACATATATAGATATATTTCACAAGGCAATTACAGAGCAAACATATAAGATATCCAACACATAACTTCATCATACATGCATAGTTCCATCCAACCATACCAAGTTCCATGCATAGTTCCATCATACATAGCAAGTTCAACATAGAGGCATCCAACCATATATATTACAATAGTTTCATGCAACAATACATGCATAGTTCAACGATACAAAAGAAACAGAGAAAGGGATAAGGAGCACTCCATCTATGCAAGCTTTCGTCAAGTGAATGAAATCTGCAAAATGAAAAATAAGAAAGTTAGAAATAGGTGACTAGAATAAGAAGACTAAAACAAGAAGAGTAGAACAAGAAGAAGACTAGAACAAGAAGAGTAGAACAAGAAGAAGACTAGAACAAGAAGAGTATGTCATTTATGAGCTAACTTACGTGAAATGGATCATATATGAGCTAACTAAGTTGAAATGGGTCGTTTATGAGCTAGCTAAGGTGAAATGGATCATTTATGAGCTAACTTAGTTGAAATTGGGTCGTTTATGAGCTAACTAAGGTCAAATGGATCGTTTTTGAGGTAACTAAGGTGAAATGGATCGTTTTTTAGCTAACTTAGGTGAAATGGATCATTTATGAGCTAACTTAGTTGAAATGGATCGTTTTTGAGCTAACTTAGGTGAAATGGATCATTTATGAGCTAATTTAGTTGAAATGGATCTTTTTGAGCTAACTTAGGTGAAATGGATCATTTAAGAGCTAATTTAGGTGAAATGGATCATTTTTTAGCTAACTTGGTGAAATGGATCGTTTATGAGCTAAATTAGTTGAAATGGATCGTTTATGAGATAACCTAGGTAAGATGGGTCATTTTGGAGTTAACCTAGGTGAAATGGGTCATTTTAAAGCTAACGTAGGTAAAATGGATCATTTCGGAGCTAATCTAGGTAAAATGGGTCATTTTTGAGCTAACTTGGATGAACTGGATCATTTATAAGCTAACCTAGGTAAAAATGGGTCATTTTAGAGCTAACTTAGGTAAAATGGATCGTTTATGAGCTAACTAAGCTAATTATGCAATTTTTTACATAAGTAAGCTAAGTACAGATCGTTTTAGAGCTAACTTAGGTAAAATGGATGGTTTTGGAGGTCAGTAAGCTTATTAAGTCATTTTGGAGGAGAAGAAGCTAAGTCTAGGTCATTATGGTAAGCATTGGAGGAAATAAAGCTAAGTCTAGATCTTTATGCATGTGTTAAGCAAAACACTAGATAAACTTACCAAGATCCAGGAGGTGTAGGAGCGGGCTGGCTCGTGTCGGTAGCTGGAGAAGGATCGTGCGATGCTTGTCTGGAGTTACGCTGCACCAAAGATCATTTCCAATGTGTTGTTAGCATGATGACACTCAAATGTTAAGACTAGCAAGTAATGTCCATTCAAATTAAACTCACCGTGGTCCCAGGAGCAATCACTGGCATCGACGGAGCGGTCTGACCGGTCTTCTCGCACACAGACTGCACATTTGGTTTTGACGACTCAGTCATACTAGTTAGTAATGAGACAAACACTACATGAATGTTTTGGCTAATCTGCAGAAGAAACTTACCACAAGGAGCTCGTACATGGCCCTTGCCTGCATGTCATTCCGTGCCCTCTCCTCCTCCATCATCTTTGTCGTCCTCTCCTCCAACTCCCGCTGCCTCTCCGCCGCCTCCGCCAGAAGTTTCTCCGTTCTATCTCTCTCACTCTGTATAGCAGCCTGCAACACCACTCACATGACCATTTGTAATCATTGATGGAAGCGCACACAATGTAATGGAGAAAGATAACTGAGTACGTATCACTAACCTTGATGGCGAGTTGCACTGGCCGTTCACGAGGCCTTATCTCAGGAGCGGAGCTCGACTGGCGCGCCTTGATCTCCGGGAGAGTTCTAGGACAACGGATAAGTCCATCTCCAATGGATATGGAGCCATGGGACCTCCCGCCACCAGATATCATCACCAGCTCTGGATCAATGGGACCCTGGCTCGGGTTAAAGTCCTCCCCTTCCCTCGCCTTCCCCTCATCTCTATATCTCACGAGCTTGTTGTGGGAGGAGATGTTGGTGAAGTTGTTTGCATCATCGAGGTCAGACTGAGAGAAAGCCTTGACTTTCTTGAAAGAGGCAGTGTGGGCCATGGCATACAGGTCGTACACCTCTGGCACCTTATCCACCTTATTGTGGCATGCCTGAAAGAGAGAAACAATGTAAATTAGTAATTAAAGGGCTCAAGCTAGCATGATGAATGAATTGCATGAATCATGAAGCAAACCACATACCCAGTTGCGCCCGAACTAATATAAGTTGGAGCTGCCTTGATGGTGTGGCACACCTTCCATTTGGGCACGTTTGTCCTTGGCCTCGTTGTGGAGGGCTAGCCATTCTTTTGAGCACCACTCATCGACCAACACCTCCCAACAATCCATCCGATCCGCACACCATCTCGGAGGCGCCTAAGTAGCAAATAGAAACTTGAGCGCTACGGCTAAGAATTACTAAAGGAAGGAACTTAAGTAGAAGGCCTTAAGAATTACCTTCATGTACTGCTCCTTACTTAGGAACTTATCGCGGCACGCCGGCTTGGTCTTCTTGATACCACGCAAGGCGTAGTAGTCTCGAACAGCCTGCACCCGAGCCTCGTGCCGTAAGTTCTGGAGTAGGCGCTTGCAGACGTTCTCGATAACATGTGCCGCGTCCTCCTCGTATCCCTCCTCACACCTGTAGAATGTCTGCAATCAAATGAGACAATATTGATTAGTACAATTAATAACTAGCTAGTTGAAGATTTTTAAATGTGTAAAGGAGAAATTACCCAGAACTTTCTGATCACCATGTCTGCCCTCGTGTCGCACACGACACCGTTGATAATCTCATCCGGCGGGGCCGGGGCAGCCACGTAGTGCTCCCAGCTCAATCCAAGCTCTGGAAGCCGACCCTCACCAGGCAACGTGACAAACCCCGGGAAGTTTTGCCGGCAAAGAACTCCAAGGACGGAGTTGGGCCGGCGGACACTATGATGGTGGTCCCAACCCCTGCAGCATGACAAGGCCAACGCATTAGTTATTTGAAGAAACGTGAATGCAGAAGGTACAAAAATATTAAATGCACTTACGTACCTCTCCCCATCAGGGAAAGTCAACCACCTCTGCTCGCGGGTCGCCGGCACGGACGGGAGCCGTGTAGCACCACGCTGGTAGACGGTGCCCCCCTCCTCCTCAAGATCAGTCGGCTCCCCGCCATCATCAGCATGGCCACTCGGCTCCTCGGGCTGATCCGGCCAGGTACCCCATCCGAACGTGTGCTCCTCCGGGGTGTCGTGGGCCGAAGGCCAGTCGACCCGAGGCTCGTGGGCCCAAGACCCGTGGACCGGAGGCTCGTGGACCGGAGTCCGTGTAGCCTCCTCCTCGGACGAGTCCACCCTAGCAGTCACGTGCTTGGGTGAAACAGCTGGGGGTGGCGGCGAGGAAGGCGCCGTAGCAGTCACCCTACCTTCTCTCCTGCGACCACGTGCCCCACCTCCTCTCTTCCTACCTCGTCCCCTGCTGGGCACCGCGGTCGACGAAGAAGGGCCCAGCAGTGTGGCCATACTGTCCAGCAACGCTCGGCGGAGAGGTGCGTCTGGAATGGAAGACCTCAGACCACGCGCCGACGAAGAAGGGGCCTTGGCGCGCTCCCGACCAGTGCCCACCATCTTTCAACACCTGCCATGACAAATAGTAAACGAAATTAGTACAACATAAAAAAAGACCGACATGAATAATAATATGTGTATCACTTAAGTGTATCATCATCAAGTACAACATAAAAAAATTTAATACCTGACACTACTAATAATCTCGATCAGTATCATCAATAAATGCATAATCATCATCATCACTATAATCAATGATGGGCTCATAGGGTTCAGTGGCATCAACATGTGGAAGGCCACCTTGACGTAATCGGTCAAGCAATGACAGGTCATCCGCAGCAGTAACCTCTTCTTGTTCCGGCTCTTCTTGTTCCTCCTCTGGGGTGATGTCGGATTCACTGTCGCTGTCTACTTCAATGTTTTGGGGTGAAGTATAGCGGTTCTTGAAACGCTTTTTGGAAAGACGTGTCTCTTGGAAGAATTCTCCTTCATATGTGTCTGGGTTAATGTGAGGTTCATAATCCTCTTCCTTTGGGGGAGATAGTCTAGCACGTGGCGGCACTTCATAAACGACATCCCAACCTTTCAGATTTGGATTAGTTTGGCAGGCCCACGGTAGATAGAATACTTGGGTCGCCTGTTGAGCCGTAATATAGACATCAGGAACATCTAAATGGGTGCTTTGGTTGATTTCAACTAGCCCTATATGTTCATGAGTCCTTCTAGTCTCCTTCGGCTGAAACCAATAACATTTGAAGACTACGACATTCGGTGGGTTTTCACCATAGAATAGAAGTTCATAAATTGCTTCAACTCTCCCATAATACTCGGTGCCTCCTTCGCCGATAGCAGATACACAACAATTTGTAGACTTTCGGTCGGCCATAGATAGCTCTTTGCCATAGGTATGAAAGCGATACCCGTTGATGTCGTATTTGTCAAATGAACGGACCTTATAGTCAAAACCATTAGCTACTTGTCTCAATTCGGCGTCCATAGACTTGGAATTAGCCTACAAGTTTAATATGAAAGGATTGTTGCATTACACACAAATTAGCGAATGAAATGAAATTGTCTAATAGAAATTACCGTTTGTTTGAACCAAGAGATGAAACCGGGATAGCCGCCTCCTTGCTTTGCGAGAAGCTCATACTCTTCGACAGAATCCTTTTGGATCACCGCTCCATACGAGAATAAGGCGACGTATCGACTGTATGAAATATCCAGGAATAAGAGCAGTTCAAAGGAAATAGAAGTTGCGAAACTATGTACCGAGAACTTACTCGATGTACGGCCGCACTTCTATCAGGTTGTTGAAGATATACAACGAAATGGTCCACCATTGTTCGTTATCCAAAGATACTGGATTTGAAATACTGGCTGGTGCGAGATTCCCTTTGAATAGGCTGAGGTTGGATCCACCCTTTTTAGGGTCGTCAGCATTGTACCGAGGTCGAAGGAATTGATTTCGATGAAACTTTTGCACCTGTTGCTAGACTTGAAGCTATTCGCATATTACTTGCTTATGCTAACCATCATGATATCACTTTATATCAAATGGATGTGAAAAGTGCATTCCTCAATGGTAAGCTTGAGGAAGAAGTATATGTTGCTCAACCCCCAGGTTTTGAAGATCCTAAGCATCCTGACAAAGTCTTCAGACTAAATAAGGCCCTCTATGGCCTCAAGCAGGCCCCTCGGGCGTGGTATGATACTTTGAAGGAATTCCTCATGAAGAAAGGCTTCAAACCCGGTGCACTCGACCCTAGTCTTTTCACTAAATCATATGATGATGAATTGTTTGTATGCCAAATATATGTTGATGATATCATCTTTGGTTGTACTGACCAACGTTATAGTGATGAATTTGCCTATATGATGAGTGAAGAATATCAAATGTCTATGATGGGAGATTTGAAATTCTTCTTAGGTCTTCAAATTCGTCAACAGCGCAATGGCATATTCATATCTCAGGAGAAATAACTCAAGGATGTACTGAGGAAATTCAGCGTGCAAGATTGCAAAGGCGTCAAAATTCCTATGCCCACAAATGGCCATCTGTGCACTGATGAAAATGGTATTGACTTCGATCAAAAGGTATACCTCTCCATGATTGGTTCTTTATTGTACTTATGTGCATCTAGGCCAGATATTATGCTTAGTGTTTGCATGTGTGCCCGATTTCAAGCTACACCGAAGGAATCACACCATAAGGCTGTGAAGCATATTCTTCGATATCTAGCTCACACACCAACACTAGGATTATGGTACCCCAAGGGCTCGGCTTTTGATCTCGTTGGATATTCTGACTCTGGCTATGCTGGTGATCGTGTGGATCGCAAGTCAACATCTGGTACATGTCAATTCCTCGGACGATCTTTGGTCTATTGGTCCTCGAAGAAACAGAACTGTGTATCACTGTCTACTGCTGAAGCTGAGTACATTGCTACTGGTTCTTGCTGTGCTCAATTGCTGTGGATGAAGCAAACTCTCAAGGACTACGGCGTCAACGTGAAGAATGTGCCTCTCTTCTGTGACAATGAGAGTGCCATCAAGATTGCTCACAACCCAGTTCAGCACTCGAAGACAAAGCACATTCAGATTCGTCATCATTTTCTTCGCGATCATGTGTTGAAGGGCGACATTTCTATTGAGCATGTGAAGATTGAAGAACAGCTAGCCGATATCTTCACAAAGCCCTTGGATGAGAAGAGATTTAGCAAATTGCGGTGTGAGCTAAATATCTTAGAGTCTTCGAATGTTCTTTGAAAAGGACACTCATCCTAACACTTATGCAAAATTGATGACATAGATGTGCAACACATGAAGAAACTTTTTCTTCAATCAATGAAGAATAACACTCTAAGTGTGAAGAAATTAATGAAGAATTTGATTCTCAGAACCCTACGACAATTGTACGCGGTGTCTGAAATCATCATTCTTATACGGTGGGTCACGCCACCACAAAAGTTGAAAATCTTCAATTTGAGTTTTTCCTCAGTTTTGAAATTCCTCAGTTGTTCATATTCTTCAACTTTGCAAAATCTTCACTGTTTCCGTCGTTTCTCTTTATTGGCTATATATATATATATATATATATATATATATATATATATATATATATATATATGAGTTTATGTCCTCTACAGCATTCACTTATGGCTAATTCTTCAAGTTGGTTTTTCTGCTAAGTGAATGTGATCGGACCCTTCCCCCTCTATGCTATACTCAACCCAATCTATTCACAAATTCTTCATGTGCGTTCTATTTGAAACGTGTTCAAAATCTTCACTGTGTCCTTGTCAGCTGAAGAATTTGCGAACGGAACTTTTAACTTATCTTATCCAAATTTTCGGCTTTGCCGCTCAAACCGTTCCGCTTCCCACGATATACTTATCTATTCACCCACCATCTAACACGATCTCCACTTCTCAGTACGTGGGTGACACATGTCATGCGAATGAGAAGGGTCAGGGGCACGTTCATCCAATTTCCTCGGGCGAACCGTTTTTCACCGTGGCTATAAATACCCCCTCTCCCCTTCCTCACTTCTTTTACTCCGCTCGACCTCTCTCCAAGCTCGAGCTTCTCAAACCCTAGCGCCGCCGCCACATCATCGTCGCCGGTGGGGAAGAGCTTCACTGCCTCGACCTCGTCGCCGTCGTACTCACGCCGGTCGCGGAAATCTTCACTCCGCCGCCGCCATAGCCATCTTCCTCCGCCAAGTTAGGGCGTGGAAGATCTGCACAGATGAGCTTCACTTCTCCACATCCCAGTTCGTCGTGTTCTTTGTTCAGGGTAATTAAAAGTTACTTTTACTGCCCACTTTGATTCAAATGTTTACTACAAAATCTTCAAAGGTGTTTTTCTTCAAATCCTCACACACTAAACACCTCACATGTCATATGTTCTTGATTCGTTTCTCTAAGCATCATTTTTCTTCAAGATTCCTCAATTGTGTGGATCTTCGATCTATACAACTCTGGAACCTAAGACAAAGAACGCTTAGTGAAATTCTTCAAGACTCATCTGGTCAAATTCCTCAAACTTGTTCTTATTGAAAAACCTTCTGAGAACGCATATGACCTCTCCAAATTCCTCGCAACTATACTCTGTTCACAGGTACTCATGTCCGCTGCTGAATCACTAGGTTCTCATCAACTTAACTCATTTGCAGCGTTCCTTGAAGAAAAGTTGCATACTTCTTCAGAGAGTTCATTTGTTCAAATTCCTCAACTGAAGAAAATGGCTAATGAAAAGAGGCCACAGAAAGGAGGAAAGAGGCCTGAGGTCAATACTGCCTTTGAAATCCCTGAGGACATTTATGTTGGGTACTGCACACCCCTTGAGGAAGATAAAAATCAGCGCAAGGTGCGCATTCAGAGGATAGGAAGGAGATGGGCAAAAGAGTGGAGGGAGTACAGGTATGTGACTCCAAAATACATGAAGAAATTCGCTGTTACTCCTCCATGCTCAAGACCTCCATTGGCACCTGGCCAAGAGGCAGATCCCTCTAGCATCAAGCGCGGTGAGGAATTTCCTAAAGAATGGGCCAAGTGCCAGGCCAAGATGGCCAAATAGGCAAAAGATGCAGTGAGGAAATTCAATGAAGATTCCACTTCTGCTGCTGCTGAGGCCTCTGTAAGGCCGAAGAAATCCATGGCAAAGAAGTCTGCGCACAAGCCAAGTGCCTCTTCTTCAATGCCCTCATAGCCAATTTCCTCAGCTAAGCCCTCACGGCCAATTCCTCAAGCCACTCCTGCTCCTCCAAAGTCCTCAGCTGCTCCGACAAAATCCTCAGCACCTGTGCATCTTGCCACGTGCCAAAGGACTACAGGCATCTCCATTGCCTTAGGAGCTTCAGCTAGTTCCTCAGCTGCACCATATTCTTCAACAGGACCCTCTCTGCTGAAGACTAAGACCACTGCAGGACGAGGCTCTCACCCAAGTCCTCAGAAGAAGCAGGTCGCCTTCCAAGTACCGTTTGAAGATGACGAAGCTGATGATGAAGAACTTGCTAAGATCATCAGAGACAGGCAAGTCAGGGCCGCTAGAGCCAAGGGCACATAAGTGCCACTGCTTTTGGATCCAAAGATGATCCTCGACTATATTGATCTCTGGCACAACGACCCAAACACTCCTATGCCTGATTTCAAGTTGACACCTGGCCAAAGTCACATGCTGACCCATTTCATCAGTGAAGAAAAATGGAAATATGAGAAGGCCAGGCAACTCAAGAAAGCACAGTACAGGAAGGAGAAGTTTCTGAAGAACAACATTGTCTCTATGACAACTGATGAACTCGTAAAACTCCAGTCTGAAATCAAAATCCTCAGCGATGATTTCAACGCTTACTATGCTGATTGGAAAGGAGCCAAGGTCAGGTTCGTCAATCTGACGAAGACACTCACTTCAAGTGCCGCTGCCCCTGTGCATATTGAAGACACTCCGGCTGAAGCATCTGCTCAGCAAACTGAAGAACATGCCAGCACCGCTGATGACAATCAGGCTGCTGAAGATAATGTGAGTTCTAGGGCTGATGACTGCATTCCAGCCGCTGATGAAATTCCCAGGGCACCCACTTGTGGTGCGTCTGAAGAAAATGAAGAGGTCAGGGCAACTGCATCAGTTGTGCCTGAAGAAACTGCACCAAATTCCTCTGCTCCACCTGCGCCTACTCCAACTCCAATCCTTCCATCTGCATCAGATGTGAAGAAGACCAAGGTTGCAGAGCGTGCAACAACGAAGAAAAGGAAAGCATCAGCTTCTTCAGATTCTTCTGCTCCAAAGAAAATGAAGCCAATGACCAGCTCTTTTGCAAACCCGATTGATGCTGTTCCAATCTCAACCATGCCATCAAAGGACCTTGTTCCTTTTGATGAAGAATATGTGATCCCTAGCGGATCTGATGAAGAAACTCCTTCTGCTGCTACGTCAGAGCAGATGGATGAAGAAATTGAAGTGGATGAAATCCCTTCAACCCCAGTTGCTTCCTCGCCTGTGCCTCAGTTTACTGCTGAAGAGGCCGGCGTTGAAGAAATTGAAGATGAAGATGTGGACATTGGTTGTACCACACCTGTGATGAATGATGACTTTTGGGAAAGTCAGCACCCCAATTCTCCACTCTTCACTCCACTGCAGCAAATTCCTCAGTCCCCAGTCACTACAGTTCAAATGGGATCTGATGAAGCTCATGAAGACATTCCAGCTGCTAGTGCTGAAGAAACTAAAAAAGAAGAATTCAAGAACCAGGCTGCCACTGTAGAGGAACCAGAAATTCCTCAGCCTAAAGAACCTGAGATTGCGATTCCTGAGGTTGTGATGCAACTCACTGACACTCCTCTGCCCAAACCAAAGGATCCATTCTCCAGGAAGCAAAAATTCAAGACTGATGCCTTCTTTGGCGAGCATGTATTCTTCATTGATTACAACCCTTATGACTCTGCTCGCATAAGGAAGAGGCATTTTTGGACTGCCAGCCAGGCAAATTTCTATTCCTCAGTGTTCTTAGACAAAGACAAAGTCTTCGATCATGAGCACATTCCTCACGTGGACATGGAATCTCTGCCGTGCTTCGAGCCAGTCCTCAGTGTTCTTCATGATGCTGGACTGTTAAATTTCTACACTGACATCTGTGATTGGAATGAAGAACTTATTCTTCAATTCTATGCAACGCTGCACATCACCGGAAATTCTGAAGATGTGAATTCATGGGTGCTGGACTGGATGTCTGAAAACACTCACTACAAGGCACCAGCTACTGAATTGCTTCGTGCCTTACCTCTCAGTCCGCCCCTTGAAGGTGCTTGTTGCGTCTACAATGAACCTGAGCTAACCGATCACTACATGCAACTGCTGATGAAGCCTTTGAAGCAAGGTCAGACCTCAAGAACAAAATTCCTTGTGAAGGAATTGATGTATGTTCCTCGGACTGTCTATCGCATTCTGACGAAGACATTGATTCCAATCAAGGGCCACGACTCAAATGAAGAAGAAGTCATTGGCATCATGAAGAATCTGCTTTTCAATATCATTCATGGCATTCCCATCAACTTCCATGATTTCTTCATGAGGACTCTGGCCAATGTCGCCATGTCACCATTTGAGTTGAAGCCTTATGCACCTTGGATTATGAGATTTATCAGGTCAAGGTCTTCACTCAACTATAAAGCTGATACACTAAACCATTGCAGCTAGTTGCCCCCAATTGAAGTCCTCAAACGGACATTTTCCTCAGCTGATGAAAAAGGCAAGGCTACTACTGTAATTGATGAAGGCATTCGTCCCTTGGATGGAAAATTTCGCAAGGCTGCATCCTACTCCACCAATGATGACTCTGCCACCCATGACTCTACTGCCAACGCACCCAAGAAAAATCCTCAAGGCACAGCACCCAGGGTGATGACTGACCGTGAGCTTCTCCTCAGTCTTCACCAGAAGGTTGATCGCAATCATAAATGGGTCAAGCGTCAGTTTGGTTCAATTCTTCACAACATGACTGCTACCCACAATACAGTGAAGAAAAACCACTACTACCTTCATGAAATCCTACTCCGCACCTGGGTTGTTCTGTCTCAAGTCTATAGTGAAGAAGATCTGAAGACAATGGGTCTCAAGGACGATCTTGACTGGGCTGCACCTCCTCCGAAGAAGTACAAGAAGGTCAAGGTTCCTTCCTTGGTGGCCAGCTCCTATTGTTCATCACGTGACACTGATGAACATGAAGATTTGGACGACACTGCGGCAGGCCCTACTCCAACAACCGACCCCAACAACGCTGACGCTCCTTCATCACCTTGATATTCTTCAGGGGCGTTAGTCCTCATTTTCGACCCTTTTGGTCCTTTGATGACAAAGGGGGAGAAATTTGAGTTAGTCTTCAAGCGGGTCTATTATATGGGCGTTTTTTTAAGTTGCAACTCTCGTTCTTTTGAAGACTTTGCTGGCTCGAGTTGTAAACTTAAACTCTATGGTGACCTGATACTTTTGTTGTTTCTTCTGCATTCCTCGTTAATGTTATTGCACGCATGCTGAATTACATCAGTCACCATATTTCATCATGCATTTCAAATTCTTCATATATTATGTCAAATGCGTGTATGAATTACAAGATATAGGGGGAGATCTCCATGATTCAACTCTTGAAGTGTGCATTGCTTCAAAAGCAAATTCCTCACTATGCACATCTTCGGGTGGAGTTCTTCTATATCTTGCAATCAAATTCCTCAATATCAGTATTTACACTTCATATGTTTATACCCGTTGAAAACTTAACCTATATTGTCATCAATCACCAAAAAGGGGGAGATTGTAAGTGCATCTAGTGCCCCTTAGTGATTTTGGTGCATTGAAGACTTATAGATTAAGGGAGTAATGCGTTTGTGAGTGTACACAGATCTATAAGTCTATGAGGAGTTTCATCATTACAGAGAAAGTCGACCCCTAAAAATGAAGTTCTTCGACTGAAGACTTTGGATTTCTGAAGACTTTCTGAAGCCTTTGAAAGTGAAGAAATTGGTGTGACCTTGAAGACTTGGTATTCATTTGAGGAATATGAAGCGTGAAGACTTTTTTTTCGTAGTTTCATTTTCTCTTTCTTGAGTCATAGGAAACACCGTACTGTTAAAGGAGGTCGAGGAAATACTAAGGAAAAATTTCCATGTGATGCTCAACTCAAAATCCTACACCTACCAATCCCTTCGAGTGAAGCCATTGGAAATCTCATACAGTTCAGTCATATTCTTCAGTGACAGAGACGAAGTTCTTCTGGTCTGTGAGGAATTTTTTCTGACTAAGGAGTTAGGAATTCTCCAGTGCGGATTGCCTACACAGTGAGGAACATGATAGCCCTGAGGATATTTATACTCAAATTTCCGACCATTGTTGTGCTATGCGCCAGCTGTCCCAAAATATCTACCCACCAAACGGTCATATCATTGAAGGGCATTTATGTCTTATCATGACGGGCTGCTCCCTAGGCTATAAATAGCCGCCCCCTACAACCACTAGCTGGTTGGCTGCTCTGAGAGAAACTGACACTTGTCATTTGAGAGCATTCCATCCGCCGAGGACTTTGAGCGAAATCATCAAGTGAGGAAAAACCCCAAACCCAAACACCTTCAAACCCAAAGTGATTGAGCATCACTGAAGAGATTGATCCTGCGTGGATCTGACGCCTGTTACCTTTGAAGACTGTGCTTCTTCCAGACAGTTAGGCGTCATGGTCTAGGGCATCCAAGAGGAAATTGTGGATCGCCGAGTGACCGAGTTTGTGAAGGTTCGGAAGTCACCTGAAGACTTACCACGAGTGATTGGGCGAGGTCTGTGTGACCTTAGCTCAAGGAGAATACGGTGAGGACTAAGTGTCCTGGACTGTGTGTTCAGGACTGGGTGTCCGGGACTGTGTGTCCTCAGGTTTAAATACCTAGCCGCTCCAACCAGACGTACAACTGAGACAGCAGTTGGAACTGGTCTACCAAATCATTGTCTTCACCGAGCTTACTGGTTCTATTTCCTCAACTCTTTCATTTCCTCATTCCTGTGTTGTGCAATTGTTCATATCTGTGTTTGAAGACTTTGACTGAAGACTTTCTCAATTTCCTCAGTTCAATTTCCTCAGTCTGTTTGTCTTCATCCTGTGTTATCATGTGTTTACGCTTTCTGTACTCTGTGCTTGTTTTCATTTCATCATGATGACCATGCTTGTGTTCTGCTATGCATACTTTTGAGTACTTATTCCGCTGCAAGTAGTTCTTCTCTAAGGAATTTCCTCACCGGCAAATTCCTCAGTGAAGAATTCATAAAAATCGCCTATTCATCCCCCCCTCTAGTCGATATAACGCACTTTCATGATGCTCTATCACTTTGTGTTTGTAGGTGTTTGGGTTTGGGTTTTCCTCACTTGATGATTTTCGCTCAAAGTCCTCGGAGGATGGGATGCTCTCAATGACAAGTGTCAGTTTCTCTCGGAGCAGCCAACCAGCTAGTGGTTGTAGGGGCGGCTATTTATAGCCTAGGGAGCAGCCCGACATGATAAGACATAAATGCCCTTCAATGATATGACCGTTAGGTGGGTAGATATTTTGGGACAGCTGGCGCGTAGCACAGCAACGGTCGGAAATTTGGCTATCAAATTCCTCAGGGCTATCGTGTTCCTTACTTGTAGGCAATCCGCACTAGCGAATTCCTAACTCCTCAGTCAGAACAAATTCCTCAGAGACCAGAAGATCTTCGTATCTGTCACTAAAGAAATTGACTGAACTTTATGAGATTTCAATTGGTTTCACTTGAAGGGATTGGTAGGTGTAGGATTTTGAGATGATCACACTAGTAGAAAACAGGGCTTTGGTCACAGGGCAGTATTCACATTAGTCCCGGTTCAGTCACGAACCGGGACTAATGTGAGCATTCGTCCCGGTTCGTGCGGCTAAGGCATTAGTCCCGGTTCACCTGGGCCCTTTAGTCCCGGTTGGTGCCACGAACCGGGACTAAAGGGTGCGATGCCCATTAGACCCGGTTGGTGGCACCAACCGGGACTAAAGGTTAGACCTTTAGTCCCGGTTGGTGCCACCAACCGGTACTAATGGGCTTTGAGGCATTAGTACCGGTTCAAACTCTACCCCCCTGGACCGCCTTTTCAGTTTTAGAAAAAACAAAGGAAAATGATGGAAATGTCAAAAAAGTTAAAATAAAATAAGTTTCCCATGTGATATGTGGTCTAGTTGTTGGGAAAATTAACAAATATGAATTTCGACTTTATTTGCCAAATCTCTCTGGAATTTGTAAAATGGGCATAACTTTTGCATATGAACTCGGATGAAACAGTTTTTTATATGAAAAATCATCTACTCGGAAAGTTACATCCGAATTTAACCGGGGGAACCCCATTAAACATTTTCAAAATCCTCAAAAACCTAACAGAAAAAGTTACGGGGCTTTTAAGATCTAGAGTGGAAAAAATCGAAAAAACTCCATAACTGTGGTCAAACTGTGGTCAAACAATGGTCAAACTAATTATTCTAGAATATTAGTGTTACTAAATAATTATTTCAGTTGTTTTGCATTTTGGTCAAATCTGGTCAAACTGTGGTCAAACAATGGTCAAACAATGGTCAAACTAATTATTCTAGAATATTAGTGTTACTAAATAATTATTTCAGTTATTTTGAATTTTGGTCAAATCTGGTCAAACTGTGGTCAAACTGTGGTCAAACTAATTATTCTAGAATATTAGTGTTACTAAATAATTATTTTAGTTATTTTGAATTTTGGTCAAATCTGGTCAAACTGTGGTCAAACTGTGTTCAAACAATGGTCAAACAATGGTCAAACTAATTATTCTAGAATATTAGTGTTACTAAATAATTATTTCAGTTATTTTGAATTTTGGTCAAATCTGGTCAAACTGTGGTCAAACTAATTATTCTAGAATATTAGTGTTACTAAATAATTATTTCAGTTATTTTGAATTTTTGTCAAATCTGGTCAAACTGTGGTCAAACTAATTATTCTAGAATATTAGTGTTACTAAATAATTATTTCAGTTATTTTGAATTTTGGTCAAATCTGGTCAAACTGTGGTCAAACAATGGTCAAACTAATTATTCTAGAATATTAATGTTACTAAATAATTATTGTTTTTTAAAACAATAGTTTCAAACTCAAACAGTGAAATGTGTCACTTCATGCTCAAGCAAAATTCCTGAGGGTTAATAGGATTGACATCTTACTATTGTCAGGAAAACAACAAGTGCAGACTTGGAAACGAGGGAGAATAGAACCCGGAAGTTAAGCGTGCTCAGGCTGGGGGACTGGGAGGATGGGTGACCGTTCGGGAAGTTAGATGATTTGGTATGATGAGGGGTGATTAGAGATTAGAGGATAAATTGAGCAGTGATGAGGGGTGATGATTAGAGATTAGAGGTTAAAATAATTCAGAAATTTGAAAATAAAAAAAAATTCCAAAAAGAATTCCAAAAAAAATTTCAGAAAAAAAATCATAAAATTTCCTTTAGTCCCGGTTGGTGTTACCAACCGGGACTAAAGGTGGAGCTCCACGTGGCCGCGGCCTTTAGTCCCGGTTCGTGTAAGATCCGGGACTAAAGGGGAGAGGCATTAGTAACGACCCTTTAGTCCTGGTTCAAAAACCGGGACTAAAGGGCCTTACCAACCGGGACAAAAGCCCCTTTTTCTACTAGTGGCATCACTTGGAACATTTCCTTAGTTTTACCTCGACCCCCTTTAACAGTACGGTGTTTCCTATGACTCAAGAAAGAGAGAACGAAACTACGAAAACAAAAGTCTTCACACTTCATGTTCCTCGCATGAATATCAAGTCTTCACGGTCACACCAATTTCTTCACTTCCAAAGTCTTCAGAAAGCAAAAGTCTTTAGTTGACGACATTCATTTTTAGGGGTCGACTTTCTCTGTAAATATCAAACTCCTCATAGACTTATAGACCTGTGTACACTCACAAACGCATTAGTCCTTTAATCTATAAGTCTTCAATACACTAAAATCACTAAGGGGCACTAGATGCACTTATAGGCACAACCCACCAGGGCGCGCCTGGGCCTCCTAGCGCGCGCTGGTGGGTTGTGCTCTCCTCGAAGCACCCCCCAGGCGCAGCTAGGGCCCATTATGTTCCTTTTGGTCCCAAAAAATATCCGTAAAGTTTCGTTGCGTTTGGACTCCATCTGATATTGATTTCCTGCGATGTAAAAAACATGCAGAAAACAGCAACTGGCACTTGGCACTATGTCAATAGGTTAGTATCCAAAAAATGATATAAAATGATTATAAAACATACAAGATTGATAATATAACAGCATGGAACAAGCAAAAATTATAGATACGTTGGAGATGTATCACTAACCAGCCGCCGCATCTTTGTGCACACCTCCATTCCTTGCTGGTGGTGTATTGGTGGGGTGACCCTCGTCCGGGGACATTTGGGCCAACTTCTTATCCATTTGGGCTAACTTCTTATGCATTCCGCAGTTTGTTAAGCTGGTTAATACAACACAACACAAATTTTATGTTAAGTGGCAACATTTCTTGGCACCTTAATGAGAAGAGTCCAAAGTATTATCTTATTAAGATAAACAAGCTTAACAAATTGATGCTTAATGAGCACAAGCTTAGCGAGCCAAGACTTTACTAGAACTAGCCAGACGACTAACCTATCACTAGAACTAACTACACCTAGCACCGGTAATTACTCCTATAAAGGATGGTGGAGTACCCACTTCCATGGGTGCCTCGTGGCCGAATTGTGCCTCTGAGCCATCCGTTGCTTGGTGGCGTGCCACGAGGGCCACTCGAGAGCGCTCAGGTCCGACTGATCTGCCCGGACGACTTGGACCCAGGCAACCCGGCTGTCGGGTCCATGACGGTGGACCGACGGCTGGCGATTGCTACAGTCGGCGTCCGTCCATGAAGGGTGGACAGAGGCCACGTGACCGCTACAATCAGGCGAAGAAAGCCTCCCAACCCGGCTCAAGGGTCAATGACAAGTGGACCGATGGCGCGCACGGGGCCAACGCCATTGCGTGGCCTTGGTAGCCCCACACCTGGGCTCAGCAGAGCGCCGCCGCCCCCCATCACCATGGCCCCTGAGCTCCACGAATGTCACCGTCGTTTACCATCACTCGCCTGGACCCAGCAAGAATCGAGCCGCCATCCACTTCCACACAGTGGATTCGTGGTCCTCCACTCCAATTCGAGCCTGGACGGGCGGCAGCCCCTGCCACGACCTCCGCGCCCACTCCTTGTCATCTACAACCTCCGGCAGGGCAGTCATCCTAGAGCGCACTCACGGCGTCCTCGGCGCGTGGTGGAAGGCCGCCCCTCACTAAGCCCATCTCCCGCGAGGGCCGGGAGCGCCCAAACCGCAGGGAGAAGGAGCAGGAGCGCGTCGCCGCATTCTGCGCCAAGAGCCTCCCTCCCATTCTTGTCACGCGCTGCGCGCCTCGAGCGCCTCCTGCCCCAGCCTCCTCACCTCTCTCAGTCGCCCCATGCATCAGTCGCGTGCAGCACCGCCGCCTCGGGGTTGAGGACCGGCAGAAGGTGCGGCTACCAACGCAAGATGAGGCGCACGGCTGTGGAGTCCCCTGCTTCCGTGGCAAGGCAGAGCAGGTAGGGCCCTCCGAAGAACACGCGGAGGCGGATGGCGCCGGCGGCGGCGCAGCCGGGAGCGGAGACCGCGCAGTCCAAGTGCGCGGCGGCGAGGGAGGAGAGGACGAGGAAGGGTCCGCGCGGGAGCATGGGAAGGATGGCGGCACGTGCGACTGTGGGGACTTTGCCTCGGTCGGCAGCGGGACGGGCGACGGCGGGGTGGTGGACTTGATTTGGTGCGGTACATTGGAGTGGAGGATGACAAACCAGTTTTTTTCCTTTCAATGACAGGTGGACCCCACAGGGTCACACATGATGATAACGTTACCAATTATCGCGATTATATGTGAGATGTTAAGTGGTGCCATGTCAACCTGACTGGCGGCCCCCATCTGTCATAAACGTGCTCAGCTGAGGCAAATTCGTCGATTAGTGTTATTTGTAAAAATATTACGGTAGACACGGTGCTTTCTGCAACAAAAATGTAACGTAGTGTTTTCTGCAAACCTAGCCTTTTAAGTGATGGTTTTATGTAATTTACTCCTGTGTTTTATCATGGGGTTGCATCTCCCAAACCCGATGTCTCCATATGTTTGTTGCCGCACCAAGCTTATCCACGAACCCTCCATCTAGATGTGGAGTTGTAGGTGGTTATGGGGTGGTGAGGCGGTGGATAGATTCTAGTGAGGCGCGGGTAGGAGATGATGGTCGGATGTTTGAGTTTGAAACACTGATTTGCCGTGATATGCTTGTGTGCCTTCTCCTTCCATTTACAGTGTTGGTTGGTGCAACAATCAATCAAAGATTACAATGGATCACACGGTATCAAATTTACAGATTGAGATAGATACGTATCATATCAAATCGTGTCACAAAGATATAGCAAGAATCACTAAATTGATTCTTTACACGCCCCCTCAATCTGAACCATTATCATCAACTAGTTAATTGCCCCGCGTTGCAACAGGGCATACATATTCTATTGGCCCAGTATTAAGAGTGTGGCTATATGTAAGTCGATTGGAATTTATTTTCAGGGGAAAAGGAGTTTATTCCATTGTTAAAGGATTACCAGTCAAGAGGCAATAATTCCTTGATACATGGGGGACCACGGTTAAGCCTCACGGCAGTGGCCTGTTCCTGTACGACTGTACGTATAGAGCCAGTCAATCTGCTGCCCTATTCTGTTCACGTCTAATCTGTTGTGGAATAAACTCCCGGTTCTGCATTAGAGCCTTGATCTTAGCCACTAAGGGCCTGTTCTGATCTCCTCCCAACTCCACGAACTCCACGACTCCAGCTTCCCATCCCTGCTTCTCACTCCACGCAGCGAGACAGTTTCGTTCGGCAGCGATCGCTGGCTTCTCCCATCGCCACTATGGGCTGGCAGCATGGGTGGCCTGCCTTAGCACCATAATGGGCCGGTTGGAGGCAGCCCAGCTTGGCTTTTCAGCGAGAGAAGGAGCGCAGGGTACCGATTCCATCGAGCGATATGTTTCAGCCAGCGTACCGGTTCGATCTGCCCTCACTTGGCGGTGGCAGTTGTATGTAATTTGGGCGAACTTCTCCTTTTCCAATCGGTGGAGCTGGGCTTTTGGTGCTTCACGTTTTTACACTGGCGGCTGGCTGAGCTTCTCGCTTCTAGCTTCTTGGCCCAAACTCGTTCGGCTCAGCTCTCCTCCAGAAATTTGTGAAGCGTGGAGCTGGAGAGCCTCCGAACACGCCCTAAGTGTCCATATGCCGATCTACATAACCGATCATCGACGAGACTTGATAAAGCTTCAGAGGAATCGGATTGCATTGTAATCGTACCCTCTGCATATTGACAGGCGAGGGCCATTCCTTGCATGAGAGCATGAAGTTCTGCCTCCAATGCGTCATCGTAATTAAAAATAAATATGTATGCTGCAAATATCACGCTCCCATCCTACCTTCGCAAGTGCCATACCAGCCGACATGCCATTTACTTCTGAATGAGACCCATCTACCGACAATGCCACCTGACCCACCAACGGTGCTGGCCAAGGAACAGCATGGCGCATCAGCGTTGGAAAATAAGTTCCGGGATCAATCAACGGCATCTTCCCTTTGATCATCTCTTCTACTGTATATCGTTTTGATAGTCTGAGTGAGCTCATGTAACTCTCGAGGAATGCAGCAGAAATCTCCAACGGTGGAATGTCCTTGCCATGCGTCATATCCGACCGCAACTGCCAAATCCTCCAAGTAGGCATCAGTACAATGTTCCGCTCCTCATCCGAGCAACAAGAAAGAACATACAGGAGCCAATCTCCGCGCGTATTGATCAATACGTTCCTGGCCGGTAGCCTCCAGCATGCATACATCCTCTCCCACAACGCTGTTGCATGACCAAATGTGATAAGAGTGTGGAATGTATCTTCAACATGTAGACCGCATAGTGGGTCTACATATTTTCTCTGAAAAGAATAGAACTAATGCCGAGGATATCCTCAGGATGAAACAAATTAGGGATGAGCTTCATGAGATTTTGAAAAAAAAAGAAGAAACTGCCATGTGGCAGAGATCTAGGGACAGGAAAATCAAAGAGGGGGGTAGGAATACTGCATATTTCCATGTTGTTGCTAACCAGCGTAGAAGGAAAAACCAGCTACCTATCTTGGAAGGCCCAGACGGACCTGTTTACTCCACTAAAGACATGTTGGAGGTTGCAACTAAATTTTACAAAAACCTCTTTGGGTTTGAACCTAAACCTAACATCCATCTGGATGACCATTTTTGGTCTAAAGATGAACTTGTGACAGAAGCTGAAAATACCATGCTAGAAAGGCCATTTTCGGATGAGGAAATTAAAGAAGCTATTATGGGCTCTTATGCTAATGGAGCCCCTGGACCTGATGGTCTCTCCTTTTTGTTTTACCAACACTTTAGGGAGATTATCAAGAAAGATTTTATGGCTCCTGTGAGGGACTTTGAGAATGGGTCTTTGGATATTCAGAGATTAAACTATTCTATAGTCACTCTTATCCCTAAGGAGCTGGATGCCAAGAATATGAAAAAATTAGGCCCATTTGTCTGAGCAATTGCTCTGTAAAAAAATTTAGTAAGGCTATGACAAATAGGGTTTCCCCTGTGGGTCATAGATTATTGTCTCCCTGTCAGTCCGCTTTTGTGAGAGGCAGATTTATTCTAGAAAGTGTGGTTACTGCCCACGAGGTTATCCATGAAGTGCACAAATCTGGAGAGCCGGGGATTGTTCTCAAATTAGATTATGAGAAAGTCTACGATCGTGTGAACTGGGATTTCCTAGTGGAGATGTTAACATCTAGGGGTTTTGGGGCTAAGTGGATTAGTTGGAACCTGTCCATTCTGCAACAAAGCTCCTTCTGTGTTAAGATCAATGATGTTTTAGGTCCTTACTTTGTGGGGGGGGGGGGGGGGGGGAGGGTTGAAACAAGGAGACCCTAGCTCCCCCATGCTTTTTAACCTTGTGCCAGATGTGTTTTCGCATATGATAGTGAAGGCTATCAACAACAACATGATTTCTGGGATTGTTCCCCATATCATCCCACATGGGCTTATCTGTTTACTATACGCTAATGACACAATACTATTCCTAGATCCTAAGCCTGAATATGTAAAAAATCTAAAATGGTTACTTGCATTTTTGAAAACCTTTCTGGTTTGAAGATCAACTATGACAAGTGCGAGGTGGTACAAGTAAATATGAATGAAGATGATGCTAAGTTATTATCTCAAATATTTTGCTGCAAATTGGGGGTTTTCCCTCTTAAATATCTGGGTTGCCACTCCATTATCTCAAGCTGAGGAGAGAAGATATCCAATACATCATAGACAAAATCATTAAGAGAATTTGTGATTGGAAAGGGAGGTTACTGAGCTATGAGGCAAAGTTAGTTTTGCTCAAAGCTTGCATTACTAGTATTCCTATGTACTTGATGTCTGTGATTAAATTTCCTAAGTGGGCCATTAAAGCCATTACCTCTCAGATGGCACATTTCTTCTGGGGGGGGGGGCTCGGGGGACGAGCATAAATATCATCTTGCGAACTGGGGGCTGATCTCTCGAAAAAAAAAGAATTTAGTGGCTTGGTGGTACCCAACTTAAGATAGTTTAACATGGCTCTGTTAGCTTCTTGGGCTAAGAGATATCTCATGAATAATGATAAAGACTGGGTGAGATTGATAGATGATAAATATAGAACTAGTAAACCTAATTTTTATGGTCCAAACAGGGTGTGGGGTGCCCTTTTTGGAAAGGGGTTACCTGGGCTTTTGAAGGCATAAGGCCTTTTTTAGATGGATTTTGGGTAATGGTGATAAAATCAGTTTCTGGAATGACACTTGGGTGGGGGATTCTTCCCTAAAAACTCAATTTTGGGAGGTGTATGATATTTGTCAGCAACAACAATGTGTAGTGTCGGAGGTGTGGGATGGTACCAATCTGAAGTTCACTTTTAGTAGGTGTGTGGATGCTGGTTTTATGAAAAATGGCATGACCGGACCCAGATCATCTCTACCAAAATCCTGACCGATGAGGAGGATCACCCTGTTTGGCTAATGGAGCCATGAGGGATTTACTCAGTCAAATCCTTTTACAACATGATTAACTGTGGTGGGGTCTCTACCCCGCTCTGGAAAAATTTCTGGAAAATTGTTGTTCCTAACAGATACTTAGTCTTTGTTTGGCTGGCTTTTAATAATAAGATTCTTACTAGAGACAACCTGAACAAAAGGAGGGTGGTAGAGAACTTATCCTGCATATACTGTAATGAAGAGGAATCAGTTCACCACCTGTTCTTTGAGTGTGTGGTAGCTAAGCAAATTTGGAGTGATGTTGCTGAAGCTTTTGGGTTTAATGTGCCTAATAATATGGCCGAGTTATCTTCCTTTTGGAATATGAACAACAAGAAAAATGTTATTAACATTGCTTGTGTTGCTGCCATTTGGGGCATTTGGACTATGCGTAATGTTGAATCGGGAGAATACCTGTGCGTATGTGTGAGTGGCGGCTGAGGCTTCTCTCATGTATGACTCACGCACCTCTCCAGACACGTGTCGGGTGCTCTCATCTAGGTCAGATACACATGGGCATGGGCCCTATGCCAACAGTGGGATGGGCCAAGCCCCCATACCGGTCAACACTCCCCCTCAATATGGGTGGTAGATATCAATCATTCCCATCTTGTCACACGCTGAACTACATTCTATAGTTCTAGTCCTTTAGTCAAGCAATCTGCAATTTGTTGTCCTGAACTCACATACTCTATGTTGATAATCCCAGCATCCAGTTTTTCTTTGATAAAGAATCGATCAATCTCCACATGTTTGGCTCTATCATGTTGAACTGGGTTGTTTGCTATGTTAATTGCCGACTTGTTGTCACACCATACATTCATACAACTGGTCTTCAATATCTTCAGCTCTTCTAATAGATTTCTTGTCCATAACAACTCACTCAATCCCTGAAGATCTGTATTCAGCCTCTACGATTGATTTGGAAACAACGGATTGTTTCTTGCTTCTCCAAGACACTAAATTTCCTCCTACGAAGACACAATGGCCTGAAGTTGATATCCTATCATCTAGGCAGCTAGCCCAATCAGCATCACAATAACCATCCACAACAAGATGCCCATAACTTTTATATATCAATCCCTTCCCAGGAGAACCCTTCAAGTATCTCAGGATTCTATATACTGCCTCTAGATGTTCACTTCTAGGCTCATGCATATATCTACTCACAACACTTACTGCAAATGCAATGTCTGGTCGTGTATGATACAAGTACAACAATCTTCCCACCAATCGCTGATATTTTTCTTTATCCACCAGATCACCTGATTGGGCAGTCACTTTATGATTTTGATCAATTGGGGTTGAAGCAGCTCGACAACCCAACAAGCCAACATCACAGAGGAGATCCAGGGTATACTTTCTTTGAGAAAGAGCTATTCCTTTTCCAGACCTTGCCACTTCTATACCAAGGAAGTACTTGAGTCGACCAAGATCTTTAACTTCGAATGCCTTACTCAGACACCCCTTTAACCTTGCTATCTCTACGTCATCATCGCCGGTGATAATGATATCATCAAGATAAACTGCAAGGATGGTCATTTTTCCTTTAGAGTGTCTATAAAACAATGTATGGTCACCATTGCATTGTCCATACCCCATGTCACACACAGCCCGTCTAAACTTGTCAAACCAAGCTCTTGGAGACTGTTTCAGTCCATAAAGAGCTTTCTTTAGCCAGCATACCTTGCCAGTAGTCTCCGAAGTCGAGAACCCAGGTGGAATATCCATGTATACCTCCTCCCTCAAGTCCCCATGCAAGAAGGCATTCTTCACATCAAGTTGGTGTAAAGGCCACCCAAAGTTTAATGCACAGGAGATCAGAATCCTCACGGCGTTCATCTTTGCTACTGGAGCAAAGGTCTCATCGTAGTCAATGCCATATGTCTAACTGTACCCCCTCGCCACAAGCCTTGCTTTGTACCTTTCTACCTTTCCTTCTGCATTCTGCTTCACAGTGTATACCCATTTGCAGCTAACTGCCTTCTTTCCTTTTGGAAGGGGTGTTAGTACCCATGTCTTGTTCTTACATAGAGCCTCCAACTCTTCCACCGTGGCCACTCGCCACTTTGAATCCTCCTTTGCCTTCTTCCAAGTAGTCGGAACTGACACATACTGAAGAGAAGCAACAAATGCTTTGTGGGTTGGAGATAATGCTTCATAAGATACATAATTTCCAATATCATTGTCATCGAATCCATACCATTTCTCCGGTATCCCTGCTGTTGCTCGAGTAGTTCTCCTTAAGGCCACTGGCCCTTCATCTTTATTCTCGTCAGAAGAGATGGATATAACATCATTACTACCTTGTTGTTCCGTCAGTGGCAGATCTTGTTGCTCCCCCTGATGTGCAACACCCTCACCTCGCTTCCGTGAATACACCTTTAGATGCTCCTCTTGCTCTGTTATCCACCTCGGGACAATACCAATCTGAGACAGTGAACACTTCCGCGATTACCCCTTTAGCTGCTCCTCCTGCTCTGATGTCCACCTCGACACACTACCAACCTGAGCCGGTGCGCCAACCTGTAAATCACCAATGGAAGTCGATGCTTCTATCACAGGAGCCACATGAGTTACTGTGGAGTCGTCTGTTACTTGAGGTGACTGATGCATCGTCCGCATTTGTGTGCTACTACTCTCCCCCACTTGACCAATTTCCGGTTGGAGACATTGGTCAAGGTCTTCAAACAAGACACTTAGATCAGTTTTCTCACCATAGAAAGGTTCCGATTCACGAAACGTAACATCCATGCTCACAAATGTCCGCCTCTCAGACGGACTCCAGCATTTGTACCCTCTTTGTCCTGAAGAATACCCAACAAAGATGCACTTCACGGCCCGAGGATCCAATTTGTTGACTGATGGCCTATGATCGTGAACAAAACAAGTGGAACCGAACACCTTGGGAGGAACGGGAAATTTCTTTTCTGCGAAAACCAACTCACACGGTGATTTCATACCTGTCACTCGGGATGGCGTGCGGTTGATCAAGAAGGTGGCCATCATAACAGCTTCACTCCACAGGAACTTGGGCACATTCATGGTGAACATCAGTGCCCGTGCCACCTCTAGCAGGTGGCGATTTTTCCTCTTTGCCACCCCATTCCGAGGAGGTGTGTCCGGGCAAGATGTTTGATGCAGGATGCCCTTGTCTGACATGAAGGTACCAATGGCCTTGTTAACATACTCAGTGCCATTGTCAGATCTGAGTGCTTGAATTTTCACATTAAATTGAGTCTGAACAAGTGCATAAAAGACTTTGAAACACTGAAACGCTTCATCTTTATGTTTCAGAAGATAGACCCAAGTCATCCGAGAATGACAATCAATGAACGTAATGAAGTACTTCATACCACTAACAGATAACACTGGACAGGTCCATACATCAGAGTGGATCAACACAAAAGGAGATATGCTCCTGATCCCCTTACTCACATATGAGTTTCTGGTATGTTTATCAAACTCACACGCATCACATTTCAGCTTGCCCTTGTCCACACCACTCATTACATCAGGAAATACTTGATACATTTTGTCAAAAGACACATGTCCCATCCTACAGTGATGGATCAATGCTCTAGTCTCCTTGTCCTCAGCAACTGTAGCTAGCATGTCCCATCCTTCCTAGTCTGGCATGCAACGGTCCATGTACCACAGCCCCTACGCCTTGTTCCAGTCCCAAGACTCCTGCCCGTCAATCTCTCCTGGATCAAGAACACAACTTTGTCAAGAATTATTCGACAATCTATTTGGTCAACCAAAGCACTCAAGGACACTAAGTTCACATGAAAAGCTGGCACATGCAACACTGAGGATAATTCAATACTCGGTGTGCAGCTAACTGTCCCAACACCTGTGATGGGTTGGGCTGTGCCATCTGCTGTGTGAATGTCTTGTTGAAGTGCAAGAGAGTGTGGAACATAAGATTTAAACTCATTAAAATCTCCAGCAACATGTTGTGATGCTCCCGAGTCAAGCACCCATTCTGATTTTATTTTATGGGTTGCGATTGATGCATGTTCAACGTTACCTTCATTTGTATCACCAAAGTTGGCATAGCTGATAGCAGTCTCTTGTCCTCCTACAGGCTACTTCCCTTCAGCTGAAGCAGCTACATTTGCCTTGGGAGCGTTCCAATGAGGAGCATTCCAAGAACAGCCACTCCCATTCTGACCACGACTCCAATTCCAACCACCTCGGCTGCTATTGCCACCACTATACCCTCGACCTCTGACTCTCCTAGGTCCAGTGCAGAATCGACTGATATGCCCTGGTAGACCACAATTGTGACACACCCCAGGACCTCGCTGGTCAGTCACTCTATAAGCAGATTCATTTCCAAATCCTTTTCTCGACTGTAGGCGTACCTCTTCTTGGGACATCGCAGCAATGGCCTCATCAAGGGGTGCAAGTGTCGGCTGATGTAGCATCGTAGCATGCCTACTTTCAAAAGTTGGATCTAGGCCCTTTAGAAACTGCACCACACGCCTGCGCTCAACCCACTTCCTGGCAATTTCCATGGACTCTGCATGTGGAATCTCAAGGGGATCACACTGATCCAGATCTGCCCAAAGGTGTTGTAGCTCATTCACATACACCAGCACGCTTCTGTCACCTTGATGAACAACATGAATATTGTCTTCAATTTGAGACATGAGTATCAGGTTTCCCTTACCAGAATACCTCGTGGACAGCATGCTCCACACGGCAGAAGCAGTTGGCAATGCCTCAACAGACATTGCAATGGCTGGAATCAAGGAGTTCAACATCCATGCCAAAATCAGTGGGTCGGTAACACTCCACTTCTTCCATTCTGGGCTCGCCTTGTCAGCCGGTTCTTTAACCATTCCAAGAACATACTCTGTCAGGCCCTTTATCTTCAAGATCAACAAGGCCCGCCCCGACCAGCTCAAGTAGCTGCTCACGCCATTTAGCTTGACATCATTTGGCATGAGCTCAAGCTTGAACACCTGATCCGCATGGGGCACAACGATGGTGCCACTTGCAGGAGGTAAACCCTCGGCAGCTTTCGCACTCATGAGCTGCGCAAGTTTCTCTACGGCCGCAGTGAGTTCAGCCCCCATGATGGCCTCCCCTCTTCTTCTTCAACCAGCAGCAGAGAAAAAAATCAACCACAGCAGTGGAAGCACCTGCAGTTCAGCAGCTGCAGACGAGCAGAGGACCTTGACCTCCAACAGTACCAGTCCCAGCAGCAGCCCTCGACAGAAGCGCAACCAACCGCAAGCAGCAGCAAGCACCAGTACAACACTCCTCTTCTCTTCAACCAGCGGAAACAGCAGTTCAGCAGCTTCGGCAGCAAATTCAGCAGTAGCAGCACGGAAGAAGAGTAGAGGATCTCGTCTTGCCCGCAGCAGGGGAACTTCACCTGCCCGCAGCTTCTTCTCAGGCTCCGCCGCGCGAGTCCCCCGTGCATCCGCCTCTCCTCTCCAGCTTTACTAGCTCCAGCGCCCCTCCATGCACTCCACACAGCCCCGCCCCGTTCGCACATCCCCTGCGCAGCCGCGCGAGCAACTACCCTGCTACAGCAGCGCGAGCAGGCTCCTCCCGCCTGACCCCGCCAGGCCCCACCGCCTCGCCGGTGAGGGACTACACCGGTGCCGCCGCAACCTGGCTCGATACCATGTTGAATCGGGAGAATACATGTGCGTATGTGTGAGTGGCGGCTGAGGCTTCTCTCATGTATGACTCAGGCACCTCTCCAGACAGGTGTCTGGTGCTCTCATCTAGGTCAGATACACATGGGCTTGGGCCCTATGCCAACAGTGGGATGGGCCAGGCCCCCATACTGGTTAACACGTAACGATATCTGTTTTCAGGGCGTACCATGGACAAGCACTCGTGTGATCTTGGCGAGGATCAGCTCTTCTCTGCACCAATGGAAAATTCTATACGGAGGTGATCTATGACGCTGCCTTCAGCTCCTGGACCGTCAAAGAGGCGAGCTGCTCAGGATCGCCTAGGTTGGGAACTGAGAGCATGCGCAAAGAGGACCCGGGGTGGGAGCGTGCTGAAGGCTCACTCGAGATGATTCTCGAGATAGGAGTTGGTGGTCGTCCTATTCTCTGAGTAACAATACTGTATATGTTTGGATAGTGGTTGGGCCGTTTGCCTACGTGGCACTAGACTCTTCTTGAGTAGTTTCTTGATACGGTTTCGAGTTTGCGCTCTAGGCTGCAGCTTTTGCGTTAAATTTCTCTGATCTGCCAATTCTGGTAGACCCGGTTGCTTGTAACAGTCTCTGAGACTTGCTTTGCCTCGTTTTCTAATAAAATGAGGTGGGGGGAAACCCCTTTTGATCAAAAAAAAGTGGGCAAGTTTCTGTTATAGATCTATGTCTTTAGGACTGTAAATGCATCTAGTGCCCTTTACTGATTTTGGTGTATTGAAGACTTATAAGTTAAGGGACTAATGTGTATGTGAGTGTACACAGGGTCTATAAGTCTATGAGGAGTTTGATATTTACGAAGAAAGTCGACCCCTAAAAATGCATGTCTTCAGTTGAAGACTTTGGTTTTCTTGAAGACTTTGAAAATGAGGAAATTGGTGTGACCTTAAAGACTTTGATATTGATGCGAGGATTATGAAGCATGAAGACTTTTGTTTTCGTAGTTTCATTTTCTCTTTCTTGAGTCGTAGGAAACACCGTACTGTTAAAGGGGGTCGAGGTATAACTAACTAAAAGTTTCCAAGTGATGCTCATCTCAAAGCCTACACATACCCAATCCTTTCTAGTGAAGCCATTGGAAATCTCATACAGTTCAGTCAATTTCTTCAATGACAGAGACGAAGATTTTCTGTTCTCTGAGGAATTTGTTCTGACTGAGGAGTTAGGAATTCGCCAGTGTGGATTGCTTACAAGTGAGGAACATGATAGCCCTGAGTAATTTGAGAGCTCAAATTTCCGACCGTTGTTGTGCTATGCACCAGCTGTCCCAAATATCTTATCCACCTAACGGTCATATCATTGAAGGGCATTTACGTCTTATCATGTCAGGCTGCTCCCCGGCTATAAATAGCCGCCCCCTACAACCACTAGTTGGTTGGCTGCTCCGAGAGAAACTGACACTTGTCATTGAGAGCATCCCATCCTCCGAGGACTTTGAGCGAAAATCATCAAGTGAGGAAAAACCCAAACCCAAATACCTAAAACCCAAAGTGATTGAGCATCACTGAAGAGATTGTTCCTGTGTGGAACCGACACTTGTTACCTTTGAAAACTATGCATCTTCCAGATGGTTAGGCGTAATGGTCTAGAGCATCCAAGAGGAATTGTAGATCGCCGAGTGACCAAGTCTGTGAAGGTTTGGAAGTCACCTGTGAAGACTTACCACGAGTGATTGGGTGAGAAATGTGTGACTTTAGCTCAAGGAGAATACGGTGAGGACTGTGTGTCTGGGACTGTGTGTCCACGGGTTTAAATACCTAGCCGCTCCAAGCAGACGTACAACTGTCACAGCAGTTGGAACTGGTCTACCAAATCGTTGTCTTCGCTGAGCTACTGGTTCTATTTCCTCAACCCTTCCATTTCCTCATTCATGTGTTGATGAACTTGATCGTTACTGTTTGAATAATTTGACTAAAGACTTCCTTAATTTCTTCAATCCTATTTCTTCAGTCATCTTATCTTCTGCCTGCTTATCCTGTTTACACGCTACCTGTGCTATGTGCTTGTTTCATATCATCATGATGATTGTGTTACTACCATGTTATGCTTGAACCTGTGTACTTATTCCGCTGCTAGTTGTTCGTCACTTAGCAAATTCCTCATGTTGTATTTCCTCAGTGACGAATTTGTAAAAATCGCCTATTCACCACCCCTCTAGTCGATATAACGCACTTTCAAGGACTTGCATTTGTTCGTCGCCAGGGATCCCGAGATAACTTTCCAACCAAATGATAACCCACAAGTATAGGGGATCGCAAAAGTTTTCGAGGGTAGATTATTCAACCCAAATTTATTGATTCGACACAAGGGGAGCCAAAGAATATTCTCAAGTTTTAGCAGTTGAGTTGTCAATTCAACCACACCTGGATAACTTAGTATCTGCAGCAAAGTATTTAGTAGCAAAGTAGTATGGAAGTAATGGTAACGGTAGCAAAAGTAATATTTTTGGGTTTTGTAATGATTGTAACAATAGCAACGGAAAACTAAATAAGCGAAGAACAATATACGAAAAGCTCGTAGGCATTGGTTCGGTGATAGAGAACTATGCCGGATGCGGTTCATCATGTAACAGTCATAACATAGGGTGACACAGAACTAGCTCCAATTCATCAATGTAATGTAGGCATGTATTCCGAATATAGTCATACGTGCTTATGGAAAAGAACTTCCATGACATCTTTTGTCCTACCCTCCCGTGGCAGCGGGGTCCTAATGGAAACTAAGGGATATTAAGGCCTCCTTTTAATAGAGTACCGGACCAAAGCATTAACACATAGTGAATACATGAACTCCTCAAACTATGGTCATCACCGGGAGTGGTCCCGATTATTGTAACTTCGGGGTTGCCGGATCATAACACATAGTAGGTGACTATAGACTTGCAAGATAGGATCAAGAAGTCACATATATTCATGAAAAGATAATAGGTTCAGATCTGAAATCATGGCACTCGGGCCCTAGTGACAAGCATTAAGCATAGCAAAGTCATAGCAACATCAATCTCAGAACATAGTGGATACTAGGGATCAAACCCTAACAAAACTAACTCGATTACATGATAAATCTCATCCAGCCCATCACCGTCCAGCAAGCCTATGATGGAATTACTCACGGCGGTGAGCATCATGAAATTGGTGATGGAGGATGGTTGATGATGACGATGGCGACGGATTCCCCTCTCCGGAGCCCCGAACGGACTCTAGATCAGCCCTCCCAAGAGAGTTTAGGGCTTGGCGGTGGCTCCATATCGTAAAACACGATGAATCTTTTTCTCTCTGATTTTTTTCTCCCCGAACACGAATATATGGAGTTGGAGTTGAGGTCGGTGGAGCAACAGGGGGCCCACGAGGCAGGGGGGCGCGCCCCCCACCCTCGTGGCAAGGGTGTGGGCCCCCTGGCCTTGATTCTTTTGCCAGTATTTTTAATATTTTCCAAAAATACGTTCCGTGGAGTTTCAGGTCATTCCGAGAACTTTTGTTTCTGCACATAAATAACACCATGGCAATTCTGCTGAAAACAGCGTCAGTCTGGGTTAGTTCCATTCAAATCATGCAAGTTAGAGTCCAAAACAAGGGCAAAAGTGTTTGGAAAAGTAGATACGACGGAGACGTATCAACTCCCCCAAGCTTAAACCTTTGCTTGTCCTCAAGCAATCCAGTTGATAAACTGAAAGTGATAAAGAAAAACTTTTACAAACTCGGTTTGCTCTTGTTGTTGTAAATATGTAAAGCCAGCATTCAAGTTTTCAGCAAAGATTATTACTAACCACATTCACAATAACACTTAGGTCTCATGTTTACTCATATCAATGGCATAATCAACTAGCGAGCAATAATAATAAATCTCGGATGACAACACTTTCTCAAAACAATCATAATATGATATAACAAGATGGTATCTCGCTAGCCCTTTCTGAGACCGCAAAACATAAATTCAGAGCACCTTTAAAGATCAAGGACTGACTAGACATTGTAATTCATTGTAAAAGAGATCCAGTCATAGTCATACCCAATATAAATTAATAGTAATGGATGCAAATGACAGCGGTGCTCTCCAGCTGGTGCTTTTAATAAGAGGGTGATGACTCAACATAAAAGTAAATAGATAGGCCCTTTGCAGAGGGAAGCAGGGATTTGTAGAGGTGCCAGAGCTCGATTTTAAAGCAGAGATAAATAATATTTTGAGCGGCATACTTTCATTGTCAACATAACAACCAAGAGATGGCGATATCTTCCATGCTACACACATTATTGGCGGTTCCCAAATAGAATGGTAAAGTTTATACTCCCCCTCCACCAACAAGCATCAATCCATGGCTTGCTCGAAACAACGAGTGCCTCCAACTAACAACAGTCCTAGGGGAGTTTTGTTTGCAATTATTTTGATTTGATTTGCATAAAGCATGGGACTGGGCATCCCGGTGACCAGCCATTTTCTCGTGAGTGAGGAGCGGAGTCCACTCCTCTTGAGAATAACCCGCCTAACATGGAAGATACGGACAGCCCTAGTTGATACATGAGCTATTCGAGCATACAAAACAGAATTTCATTTGAAGGTTTGGCACATACAAATTTACTTGGAATGGTAGGTAGATACCGCATATAGGAAGGTATGGTGGACTCATATGGCATAACTTTGGGGTTTAAGGAATTGGATGCACAAGCAGTATTCCCGCTTAGTACAAGGGAAGGCTAGCAAGAGACTGGGAAGCGACCAACTAGAGAGCGACAACAGTCATGAACATGCATTAAAATTAATAAACATTGAGTACAAGCACGAGTAGGATATAATCCACCATGAACATAAATATCGTGAAGGCTATGTTGATTTGTTTCAAGTACATGTGTGAACATGTGCCAAGTCAAGTCACTTGAATCATTCAAAGGAGGATACCATCCTATCATACCACATCACAACCATTTTAATAGCATGTTGGCACGCAAGGTAAACCATTATAAACTCCTAGCTAATTAAGCATGGCATAAGTAACTATAATCTCTAATTGCCATTGCAAACATGTTTATTCATAATAGGCTGAATCAGGAACAATGAACTAATCATATTTACAAAAACAAGAGAGGTCGAGTTCATACCAGCTTCTCCCATCTCAATCAGTCCATCATATATCGTCATAATTGCCTTTCACTTGCACGACCGAACGATGTGAATAATAATAATAGTGCACGTGCATTCGAATAAGCTAGAATCTGCGAGTATTCAATAAACAGGAGAAGACAAGGCAATATGGGCTCTTGGTTAAATCAACAATAATGCATATAAGAGCCACTTCAACAATTTAATCATGGTCTTCTCCTATCGATCCCCAAAGAAAGAAAAGAAATAAAACTATTTACACGGGAAAGCTCCCAACAAGCAAAAGAAGAACAGGAAATATTTTTGAGTTTTCTTTTTAATTATTACTACTACAGCAAGAAAGTAAACTAGTTTAAAGCTACAACTAATTTTTTTTGGTTTTTCTTAAGGTTTTTCAAACACACAAGAAGAAAGCATAAAAAAGAAAATAAACTAGCATGGATAATACAATGAAAGAGTATGAGCACCGACATCTAGCAATGAGTGTGTAAACATAAATGTAATGTCGGTGAGAAATACGTACTCCCCCAAGCTTAGGCTTTTGGCCTAAGTTGGTTTATTGCCACGGATGGCCTGGCGGATATCCAAAGTTGTAGTTGGGGTCGTACTGAGATGCAGCGGCTATTGCATCATGGGCTGCAGCTTGGAGGCGAGCTGCCCTCGTCCTCCTTTCGTACTCATTTGCCTCCTCCCTGGTTATAAAATGTCTCCCCTTTGCCTGAAAGTCAAAGATAGTAGGGGCAGGGAGAGCAATATTGATGGCGTGACGCCTGTCAAAGATTAGTCGGTACTGGAGAGGTGGTTCATTCCTCTCGACAACCTGATGGTGAACCATAGCATTAAAGTCTAGATAAGTAGGAGGCAATTCAAAATCATCATCGCGTATGGTTACACCAAGAAAATTAGCTATGCGGGTTGCATAAATTCCACCAAAGAAATCTCCATTAAATCTATTATGATGCAACCTACGTGCAACAATGGCTCCGAATTATAAGATTTATCTCCTAACACAGCACTCCTGAGAACACTGGGATCAGGGACACACATGTGACATGCTTCATCCTTACCATTTATGCACCTACCTATGAAGAGAGCAAAATAATGTATAGCAGGAAAATGAATGCTCCCTATGGTAGCTTGTGCTATGTCTCTAGATTCCCCCACAGTTATACTAGCAAGAAAATCTCTAAATTCAGATTTGCGAGGTTCACTAGTACTACCCCATTGTGGAAGTTTGCAAGCAGTGGTAAAATCCTCTAAGTCCATAGTATAAGAATTTTCATAAAGATCAAACAGGACAGTTTGAGAATTGCGTGAAGATGAAAATTCAAACCTCCTCACAATGGAACTAGTGAGATAGTGGTACTGACGGCACTTTTCTGCCTCGAAGCTCACAAGATCAGCGTTACGCAAATATGCGTTAAATTCTTCCTTGATTCCTGCTTGATCCATGAAGTCCTCTGAAGGCCATTCGCAAGGACGCACTGGAGCGTTCCTTGGTGGCTCATCATCGGCATCGCGCATTGCGAGCCTGGGTCCTTGCTTCCTTGAAGGGCCACCTTGGTACATTTTCCTAAACATATTTCTTCCTCTTAAAAATTTCTGAAATTTTTAGTAACTTCAAATAAAAGTGAACCAAACTCAACAAAATTGATAGCAACTACTCCTACAAGTGCCTAGAGCCTATATCATGCATTAGAACTACTTGGAACCATATAAATTTGACATGCAAGCTCAAGAACATGGTCACCTAGGCAGCAGAAATTTGCAATGAATAAAGCAATAGAACAAAAACTAATTGGACCAATGGAGGAGTCACATACCAAAGAACAATCCCCCCAAGCAGTTTTGTGAGAGGTGCTTTGAGGAAGGAGATCGAAAATCGCAGCAAAATGAGCTAGAACTCGTGCTTGAGCTGGATGGTAATTTTTTTGGGAGGAAGAAGGAGTGTGTGGGTGCAGGAATAAGTGGAGGGGAGCCACCGTGGGCCCACGAGGCAGGGGGCGCGCCCTGTAGGGGTGGGCGCGCCCTGGACCCTCGTGGCCAGGTGCTTGCTCCCCCTGCTGTGTTCTCAGTGCCAGATATTCTCAAATATTCCAGAAAAAATCATATTAAATTGGCAGGGCATTTGGAGAACTTTTATTTTTGGGGTATTTTTATATTGCACTGATAATTCAGAAAACAGACAGAAAATACTATTTTTACTTTATTTATTATAAACAACAGAAAGTAAAAGGAGGGTACAGAAGGTTGTGCCTTCTAACTTCATCCATCTCATGCTCATCAAAAGGAATCCACTAACAAGGTTGATCAAGTCTTGTTAACAAACTCAGTCCGACTAACATGGAACCGGAGAAATTTTGAATAACACTACGTTACCTCAACGGGGATATGCACATCCCTAATAATAAGAATATCATATTTCTTCTTGACAGTAGGAAGAGGAAATTCAAAACCTCCAAACATAATCGATGGAATTTTTCCAATAGAATTGATACTGTGGACTTGAGGTTGTTTCCTTGGAAAGTGTACCGTATGCTCATTACCATTAACATGAAAAGTGGCATTGCCTTTGTTGCAATCAATAACAGCCCATGTGTCGGGTTATCAAGACCATGTGTTTCTTCAATAGGTGATGGATTAAGACCATATATTTCTTCAACAGGCGGCAAATTAAGACCATGTATCTCTTCAATAGGAGGTAAATTCTTAACATCTTCAGCTTTAATACCTTTTTCTTTCATAGATTTCTTTGCCTCTTGCATATCTTCAGGACTGAGAAATAGAACACCTCTTTTCTTCGGAGTTGGTTTAGGAATAGGCTCAGGAGCTAGCTCAGGAAGTGTCCAATTATTTTCAGTTGTCAACATATTATTCAATAGAATTTCAGCTTCATCCGGTGTTCTTTCCCTGAAAACAGAACCAGCACAACTATCCAGGTAAGCTCTGGAAGCATCGGTTAGTCCATTATAAAAGATATCATGTATTTCATTTTTCTTAAGAGGATGATCAGGCGAAGCATTAAGTAATTGGAGAAGCCTCCCCAATGCCTGTGGGAGACTCTCTTCTTCAGTTTGCAAAAAATTATATATATATATATATATATCCCGTAAGGCAACTTGTTTCTTATGAGCAGGGAAATATTTAGCAGAGAAGTAATAAATCATATCCTGGGGACTACGCACACAACCAGTGTTGGGGAACGTAGTAATTTCAAAAAAAAGAATCCTACGCACACGCAAGATCATGGTGATGCATAGCAACGAGAGGGGAGAGTGTTGTCCACGTACCCTCGTAGACCGAAAGCGGAAGCGTTAGCACAATGCGGTTGATGTAGTCGTACGTCTTCACGATCCGACCAATCAAGCACTGAACGCACGGCACCTCCGAGTTCAGCACACATTCAGCTCGATGACGTCCCTCGAACTCCGATCCAGCCGAGTGTTGAGGGAGAGTTTTGCCAGCACGAAGGCGTGGTGGCGATGATGATGTTCTACCGACGCAGGGCTTCACCTAAGCACCGCTACGATATTATCGAGGTGGACTATGGTGGAGAGGGGCACCGCACACGGCTAAAATATCAATGATCAATTGTTGTGTCTATTGGGGTGCCCCCCTGCCCCCGTATCTAAAGGAGCAAGGGGGGAGAGGCAGCCGGCCAGGAGGGGGCGCGCCAGGAGGAGTCCTACTCCCACCGGGAGTAGGACTCCCTCCCTTCCTTGTTGGATTAGGAGAAGGGGAAGGAGGAGAGAGAGAGAGAGGAAGGAAAGGGGGGGCGCCGCCCCCCTTCCTTGTCCAATTCGGACTAGAGGGCGAGGGGGCGCGCGGCCTGCCCTGGCCGCCTCTCCTCTTCTCCACTAAGGCCCATGTAGGCCCATTAAACCCCCGAGGGGTTCCGGTAACCTCCCGGTACTCCGGTATATATCCGATAACCCCCGGAACCATTCTGGTGTCCGAATATTGTCGTCCAATGTATCAATCTTCATGTCTCGACCATTTCGAGCATCCTCGTCATGTCCGTGATCACATCCGGGACTCCAAACAATCTTCGGTACATCAAAACTTATAAACTCATAATATAACCATCATCGAAACTTTAAGCGTGCGGACTGTACGGGTTCGAGAACTATGTAGACATGACCGAGACATGTCTCCGGTCAATAACCAATAGCGGAACCTGGATGCTCATATTGGCTCCCACATATTCTACGAAGATATTTATCGGTCAAACCGCATAACAACATACCTTGTTCCCTTTGTCATCGGTATGTTACTTGCCTGAGATTCCATCGTCGGTATCTCAATACCTAGTTCAATCTCGTTACCGGCAAGTCTCTTTACTCGTTCTATAATACATCATCTCGCAACTAACTCATTACTTGCAATGCTTGCAAGGCTTATGTGATGTGCATTACAGAGTGGGCCCAGAGATACCTCTCCGACAATCGGACTGACAAATCCTAATCTCGAAATACGCCAACCCAACAAGTACCTTTGGAGACACCTGTAGAGCACCTTTATAATCACCCAGTTACGTTGTGACGTTTGGTAGCACACAAAGTGTTCCTCCGGTAAACGGGAGTTGCATAATCTCATAGTCATAGGAACATGTATAAGTCATGAAGAAAGCAATAGCAGAATACTAAATGATCGTGTGCTAAGCTAATGGAATGGGTCAAGTCAATCACATCATTCTCCTAATGATGTGATCCCATTAATCAAATGACAACTCATGTCTATGGCTAGGAAACATAACCATCTTTGATCAACGAGCTAGTCAAGTAGAGGCATACTAGTGACACTCTGTTTGTCTATGTATTCACACAAGTATTATGTTTCCGGTTAATACAATTCTACCATGAATAATAAACATTTATCATGATATAAGGAAATAAATAATAACTTTATTATTGCCTCTAGGGCATATTTCCTTCAGTCTCCCACTTGCACTAGAGTCAATAATGTAGATTACATAGTAATGATTCTAACACCCATGGAGCCTTGGTGCTGATCATGTTTTGTTCGTGGAAGAGGCTTAGTCAACGGGTCTGCAACATTCAGATCTGTATGTATCTTGCAAATTTCTATGTCTCCCACCTGGACCAGATCCCGGATGGAATTGAAGCGTCTCTTGATGTGCTTGGTTCTCTTGTGAAATCTGGATTCCTTCGCCAAGGCAATAGCACCAGTATTGTCACAAAAGATTTTCATTAGACCCGATGCACTAGGTATGACACCTAGATCCGATATGAACTCCTTCATCCAGACTCCTTCATTTGCTGCTTCCGAAGCAGCTATGTACTCTGCTTCACACGTAGATCCCGCCACAACGCTTTGTTTAGAACTGCACCAACTGACAGCTCCACCGTTCAATGTAAACACGTATCCGGTTTGCGATTTAGAATCGTCCGGATCAGTGTCAAAGCTTGCATCGACGTAACCATTTACGACTAGCTCTTTGTCACCTCCATATACGAGAAACGTATCCTTAGTCCTTTTCAGGTATTTCAGGATGTTCTTGACCGCTGTCAAGTGATCTACTCCTGGATTACTTTGGTACCTCCCTGCTAAACTTATAGCAAGGCACACATCAAGTCTGGTACACAGCATTGCATACATGATAGAGCCTATGGCTGAAGCATAGGGAACATCTTTCATCTTCTCTCTATCTTCTGCAGTGGTCGGGCATTGAGTCTTACTCAACTTCACACCTTGTAACACTGGAAAGAACCCTTTCTTTGCTTGATCCATTTTGAACTTCTTCAAAACTTTGTCAAGGTATGTGCTTTGTGAAAGTCCAATTAAGTGTCTTGATCTATCTCTATAGATCTTGATGCCCAATATATAAGCAGCTTCACCGAGGTCCTTCATTGAAAAACTCTTATTCAAGTATCCCTTTATGCTATCCAAAAGTTCTATATCATTTCCAATCAGTAATATGTCATCCACATATAATATTAGAAATGCTACAGAGCTCCCACTCACTTTCTTGTAAATACAGGCTTCTTCAAAAGTCCGTATAAAACCAAATGCTTTGATCACACTATAAAATCCTTTATTCCAACTCCGAGAGGCTTGCACCAGTCCATAAATGGATCGCTGGAGCTTGCACACTTTGTTTGCTCCTTTTGGATCGACAAAACCTTCCGGTTGCATCATATACATCTCTTTTTCCAGAAATTCATTCAGGAATGCAGTTTTGACATCCATTTGCCAAATTTCATAATCATAAAATGCGGCAATTGCTAACATGATTCGGACAGACTTAAGTCTCGTCGTAGTCAATCCCTTGAACTTACCGAAAATCTTTCGCAACAAGTCGAGCTTTATAGACAGTAACATTACAGTCAGCGTTATTCTTCTTCTTGAAGATCCATTTATTCTCAATGGCTTGCCGATCATTGGGCAAGTCAACCAAAGTCCACACTTTGTTGTCATACATGGATCCCATCTCAGATTTCATGGCCTCAAGCCATTTTGCGGAATCTGGGCTCATCATCGCTTCTTCATAGTTCGTAGATTCATCATGGTCTAGTAACATGACTTCCAGAACAGGATTACCATACCACTCTGGTGCGGATCTTACTCTGGTTGATCTACGAGGTTCAGTAACAACTTGATCTGAAGTTTCATGATCATCATCATTAATTTCCTCACTAATTGGTGTAGGTGTCACAGAAACCGGTTTCTGTGATGAACTACTTTCCAATAAGGGAGCAGGTACAGTTACCTCATCAAGTTCTACTTTCCTCCCACTCACTTCTTTCGAGAGAAACTCCTTCTCTAGAAAGATTCCAAATTTAGCAACAAAAGTCTTGCCTTCGGATCTGTGATAGAAGGTGTACCCAACAGTCTCTTTTGGGTATCCTATGAAGACACATTTTTCCGATTTGGGTTCGAGCTTATCAGGTTGAAGCTTTTTCACATAAGCATCGCAGCCCCAAACTTTAAGAAACGACAACTTTGGTTTCTTGCCAAACCACAGTTCATAAGGCGTCGTCTCAATGGATTTCGATGGTGTCCTATTTAACGTGAATGCAGCCGTCTCTAAAGCATAACCCCAAAACGATAGCGGTAAATCAATAAGAGACATCATAGATCGCACCATATCTAGTAAAGTACGATTACGACGTTCGGACACGCCATTTCGCTGTGGTGTTCCAGGTGGCGTGAGTTGCGAAACTATTCCGCATTGTTTCAAATGAAGACCAAACTCGTAACTCAAATATTCTCCTCCATGATCAGATCGTAGAAACTTTATTTTCTTGTTACGAAGATTTTCAACTTCACTCTGAAATTCTTTGAACTTTTCAAATGTTTCAGACTTATGTTTCATTAAGTAGATATACCCATATCTGCTTAAATCATCTGTGAAGGTGAGAAAATAATGATACCCGCCGCGAGCCTCAACATTCATCGGACCACATACATCTGTATGTATGATTTCCAACAAATCTATTGCTCGCTCCATAGTTCCGGAAAACGGCGTTTTAGTCATCTTGACCATGAGGCACGGTTCGCAAGTACCAAGTGATTCATAATCAAGTGGTTCCAAAAGTCCATCAGTATGGAGTTTCTTCATGCGCTTTACACCGATATGACCTAAACGGCAGTGCCACAAATAAGTTGCACTATCATTATCAACTCTGCATCTTTTGGCTTCAATATTATGAATATGTGTATCACTATTATCGAGGTTCAACAAAAATAGACCACTCTTCAAGGGTGCATGACCATAAAAGATATTACTCATATAAATAGAACAACCATTATTCTCTGATTTAAATGAATAACCGTCTCGCATCAAACAAGATCCAGATATAATGTTCATGCTCAACGCTGGCACCAAATAACAATTATTTAGGTCTAAAACTAATCCCGAAGGTAGATGTAGAGGTAGCATGCCAACCGCGGTCACGTCGACTTTGGAACCATTTCCCACGCGCACCGTCACCTCGTCCTTAGCCAATCTTCGCTTAATCCGTAGTCCCTGTTTCGAGTTGCAAATATTAGCAACAGAAACAGTATCAAATACCCAGGTGCTACTACGAGCATTAGTAAGGTACACATCAATAACATGTATATCACATATACCTTTGTTCACCTTGCCATCCTTCTTATCCGCCAAATACTTGGGGCAGTTCCGCTTCCAGTGACCAGTCTGTTTGTAGTAGAAGCACTCAGTCTCAGGCTTAGGTCCAGACTTGGGTTTCTTCTCCTGAGCAGCAACTTGTTTGCTGTTCTTCTTCAATTTCCCCTTCTTCTTCCCTTTGCCCTTTTTCTTGAAACTGGTGGTCTTGTTGACCATCAACACTTGATGCTCCTTCTTGATTTCTACCTTCGCAGCCTTTAGCATTGTGAAGAGCTCGGGAATTGTCTTATCCATCCCTTGCATGTTATAGTTCATCACGAAGCTCTTGTAGCTTGGTGGCCGTGATTGAAGAATTCTGTCAATGACGCTATCATCCGGAAGATTAACTCCCAGTTGAATCAAGTGATTGTTATACCCAGACATTTTGAGTATATGCTCACTGACAGAACTATTCTCCTCCATCTTACAGCTGTAGAACTTATTGGAGACTTCATATCTCTCAATCTGGGCATTTGCTTGAAATATTAACTTCAACTCCTGGAACATCTCATATGCTCCATGACGTTCAAAACGTCGTTGAAGTCCCGGTTCTAGGCCACAAAGCATGGCAGACTGAACTATCGAGTAGTCACCAGCTTTGCTTTGCCAGACGTTCATAACATCTAGTGTTGCTCCTGCAGCAGGTTTGGCACCTAGCGGTGCTTCCAGGACATAATTCTTCTGTTTAGCAATGAGGATAATCCTCAAGTTACGGACCCAGTCCGTGTAATTGCTACCATCATCTTTCAACTTTGCTTTCTCAAGGAACGCATTAAAATTCAACGGAACAACAGCACGGGCCATCTATCTACAACAACATAGACAAGCAAGATACTATCAGGTACTAAGTTCATGATAAACTTAAGTTCAATTAATCATATTACTTAAGAACTCCCACTTACATAGACATCCCTCGAATCCTCTAAGTGATCACGTGATCCATATCAACTAAACCATGTCCGATCATCACGTCAGATGGAGTAGTTTCAATGGTGAACATCACTATGTTGATCATATCTACTATATGATTCACGCTCAACCTTTCAGTCTCCGTGTTCTGAGGCCATATCTGTTATATGCTAGGATCGTCAAGTTTAACCTGAGTATTCCGCGTGTGCAACTGTTTTGCACCCGTTGTATTTGAACGTAGAGCCTATCACACCTGATCATCACGTGGTGTCTCAGTACGAAGAACTTTCGCAACGGTACATACTCAGGGAGAACACTTATACCTTGATAATTTAGTGAGAGATCATCTTATAATGCTACCGTCAATCAAAGCAAGATAAGATGCATAAAAGATAAACATCACATGCAATCAATATAAGTGATATGATATGGCCATCATCATCTTGTGCTTGTGATCTCCATCTCTGAAGCACCGTCATGATCACCATCATCACTGGCGCGACACCTTGATCTTCATCGTAGCATCGTTGTCGTCTCGCCAATCTTATGCTTCTACGACTATCGCTACCGCTTAGTGATAAAGTAAAGCATTACAGGGCGATTGCATTGCATACAATAAAGCGACAACCATGTGGCTCCTGCCAGTTGCCGATAACTCGGTTACAAAACATGATCATCTCATACAATAAAATTTAGCATCATGCCTTGACCATATCACATCACAACATGCCCTGCAAAAACAAGTTAGACGTCCTCTACTTTGTTGTTGCAAGTTTTACGTGGCTGCTATGGGCTGAGCAAGAACCATTCTTACCTACGCATCAAAACCACAACGATAGTTTGTCAAGTTGGTCCTGTTTTAACCTTCACAAGGACCGGGCGTAGCCACACTCGGTTCAACTAAAGTTGGAGAAACTGACACCCGCCAGCCACCTGTGTGCAAAGCACGTCGGTAGAACCAGTCTCGCGTAAGCGTACGCGTAATGTCGGTCCGGGCCGCTTCATCCAACAATACCGCCGAACCAAAGTGTAACATGCTGGTAATCAGTATGACTTATATCACCCACAACTCACTTGTGTTCTACTCGTGCATATGACATCTACGCATAAAACCAGGCTCGGATGCCACTGTTGGGGAACGTAGTAATTTCAAAAAAAATTCCTATGCACACGCAAGATCATGGTGATGCATAGCAACGAGAGGGGAGAGTGTTGTCCACGTACCCTCGTAGACGGAAAGCGGAAGCGTTAGCACAACGCGGTTGATGTAGTCGTACGTCTTGACGATCCGACCGGTCAAGTACCGAACGCACGGCACCTCCGAGTTCAGCACACGTTCAGCTCGATGACGTCCCTTGAACTCCGATCCAGCCGAGTGTTGAGGGAGAGTTTCGTCAGCACGACGGCGTGGTGATGATGATGATGTTCTACCGACGCAGGGCTTCGCCTAAGCACCCCTACGATATTATCGAGGTGGACTATGGTGGAGGGGGGCACCGCACACGGCTAAAAGATCAATGATCAATTGTTGTGTCTATTGGGGTGCCCCCTGCCCCCGTATATAAAGGAGCAAGGGGGGAGAGGCGGTCGGCCAGGAGGGGGCGCGCCAAGAGGAGTCCTACTCCCACCGGGAGTAGGACTCCCTCCCTTCCTTGTTGGATTACGAGAAGGGGGAAGGAGGAGAGAGAGAGGAAGGAAAGGGGGGGCGCCGCCCCCCCCCCTTCCTTGTCCAATTCGGACTAGAGGGGGAGGGGGCGCGCGTCCTGCCCTGGCGGCTCTCCTCTTCTCCACTAAGGCCCATGTAGGCCCATTAAACCCTCGGGGGGTTCCGGTAACCTCCCGGTACTCCGGTATATATCCGATAACCCCCGGAACCATTCCGGTGTCCGAATATAGTCGTCCAATATATCAATCTTCATGTCTCGACCATTTCGAGACTCCTCGTCATGTCCGTGATCACATCCTGGACTCCGAACAATCTTCGGTACATCAAAACTTATAAACTCATAATATAACCGTCATCGAAACTTTAAGCGTGCGGACCCTACGGGTTCGAGAACTATGTAGACATGACCGAGACATGTCTCCGGTCAATAACCAATAGCGGAACCTGGATGCTCATATTGGCTCCCACATATTCTACGAAGATCTTTATCGGCCAAACCGCATAACAACATACGTTGTTCCCTTTGTCATCGGTATGTTACTTGCCCGAGATTCGATCGTCGGTATCTCAATACCTAGTTCAATCTCGTTACCGGCAAGTCTCTTTACTCGTTCTGTAATACATCATCCCGCAACTAACTCATTAGTTGCAATGCTTGCAAGGCTTATGTGATGTGCATTACCGAGTGGGCCCAGAGATACCTCTCCGACAATCGGAGTGACAAATCCTAATCTCGAAATACGCCAACCCAACAAGTACCTTTGGAGACACCTGTAGAGCACCTTTATAATCACCCAGTTACGTTGTGACGTTTGGTAGCACACAAAGTGTTCCTCCGGTAAATGGGAGTTGCATAATCTCATAGTCATAGGAACATGTATAAGTCATGAAGAAAGCAATAGCAGAATACTAAACGATCGTGTGCTAAGCTAACAGAATGGGTCAAGTCAATAACATCATTCTCCTAATGATGTGATCTCGTTAATCAAATGACAACTCATGTCAAATGACAACTCATGTGAAGTAGAGGCATACTAGTGACACTCTGTTTGTCTATGTATTCACACAATTATTATGTTTCCGGTTAATACAATTCTAGCATGAATAATAAACATTTATCATGATATAAGGAAATAAATAAGAACTTTATTATTGCCTCTAGGGCATATTTCCTTCAACCAGGATCAAGAGAATTAAACCATATCTTAGTATCACCCTTTAATGAGAACGGAAATATTTTAAGGATATAAAAGTAGCGAGTTCTCTCATCATTAGTGAACAGGGTGGCTATATCATTTAATTTAGTAAGATGTGCCACTACAGTTTCAGATTCATAGCCATAAAAAGGATCAGATTCAACCAAAGTAATTATATCAGGATCAATAGAGAATTCATAATCCTTATCAGTAACAAAGATACGTGAAGTAGCATAAGCAGGATAATATTTCATTCTAGCATTCAGAGTTTTTTTGTTTAAGCTTAGCTAATAATTTCTTAAGATCACTTCTATCATTGCAAGCAAGAAAGTCTCTTTTAGTTTCTTCATCCATAACATAGCCCTCAGGCACAACAGGCAATTCATATTTATTGGGAGAGCCTTCATCCTCACTCTCATCAATATTATCAGTTTCAATAATTTCATTCTCTCTAGCCCTAGCAAGTTGTTCATCAAGAAATTCACCAAGTGGCACAGTAGTATCAAGCATAGAAGTAGTTTCATCATAAGTATCATGCATAGCAGAAGTGGCATCATCAACAACATGCGACATATTAGAATGAATAGCAGAAGCAGGTTTAGGTGTCGTGAGCTTACTCAAAACAGAAGGTGAATCAAGTGCAGACCTAGATGGCAGTTCCTTACCTCCCCTCGTAGTTGAGGGACAAATTTTTGTTTTCTCATCTTTCAAGTTCCTCATAGTGACCAGCAGATATAAATCCCAAGTGACTCAAAGAATAGAGCTATGCTCCCCGGCAACGGCGCCAGAAAATAGTCTTGATAACCCACAAGTATAGGAGATCGCAACAGTTTTCAAGGGTAGAGTATTCAACCCAAATTTATTGATTCGACACAAGGGGAGCCAAAGAATATTCTCAAGTATTAGCAGTTGAGTTGTCAATTCAACCACACCTGGATAACTTAGTATCTGCAGCAAAGTATTTAGTAGCAAAGTAGTATGGAAGTAATGGTAACGGTAGCAAAAGTAATGTTTTTGGGTTTTGTAATGATTGTAACAATAGCAACGGAAAAGTAAATAAGCGAAGAACAATATATGAAAAGCTTGTAGGCATTGGATCGGTGATAGAGAATTATGCCGGATGCGGTTCGTCATGTAACAGTCATAACATAGGGTGACACAGAACTAGCTCCAATTCATCAATGTAACGTAGGCATGTATTCCGAATATAGTCATACGTGCTTATGGAAAAGAACTTGCATGACATCTTTTGTCCTACCCTCCCGTGGCAGCGGGGTCCTAATGGAAACTAAGGGATATTAAGGCCTCCTTTTAATAGAGTACCGGACCAAAGCATTAACACATAGTGAATACATGAACTCCTCAAACTATGGTCATCACCGGGTGGTCCCGATTATTGTCACTTCGGGGTTGCCGGATGATAACACATAGTAGGTGACTATAGACTTGCAAGATAGGATCAAGAACTCACATATATTCATGAAAAGATAATAGGTTCAGATCTGAAATCATGGCACTCGGGCCCTAGTGACAAGCATTAAGCATACCAAAGTCATAGCAACATCAATCTTAGAACATAGTGGATACTAGGGATCAAACCCTAACAAAACTAACTCGATTACATGATAAATCTCATCCAACCCATCACCGTCCAGCAAGCCTATGATGGGATTACTCACGCACGGCGGTGAGCATCATGAAATTGGTGTTGGAGGATGGTTGATGATGACGATGGCGACGGATTCCCCTCTCCGGAGCCCCGAATGGACTCCAGATCAGCCCTCCCGAGAGAGTTTAGTGCTTGGCGGTGGCTCCGTATCGTAAAACGTGATGAATCTTTTTCTCTCTAATTTTTTTCTCCCCGAACACGAATATATGGAGTTGGAGTTGAGGTTGGTGGAGCAACAGGGGGCCCACGAGGCAGGGGGCGCGCCCAGGGGGGCAGGCGCACCCCCACCCTCATGGCAAGGGTGTGGGCCCCCTGGCCTTGATTATTTCGCCAGTATTTTTAATATTTTCCAAGAATAAGTTCCGTGGAGTTTCAGGTCATTCCGAGAACTTCTGTTTCTGCACATAAATAACACTATGGCAATTCTGCTGAAAACAGCGTTAGTCCGAGAACTTCTGTTTTCTTCGTTCAGTGAAGCCCCACCCCCCCCCCCCCCCCACAACCACTGTCCCCACCCGAGCCCCTTCGTTCGCACCGGCGAACTCCAGCGAGGTCTGAAAAATTGACTGACCCAATTTTGAAATTTAGTCTACTGTGATTTAACTAGTGTGGAATATAAAAGGGGAAAACGATAAGCATTGGGAGTATAGTGTTGAGCGTGCCATGGCGGATCTGAAGGTGCAAACCGGACAAAGGCAACTTCGCAACCAATGTTTGCTTTCAACTAGCAAGTAAGTGATGGACAAGAAATCAGAGTAAAGCAGTGGCAATCTATTTTCTTGCTGCGATAAATAAGTTGAGCAGATACGAAGGAGTACCGCCTCTGGTGCGGCGATGTGTATGCATCTGCAGAGAATTTGACGGTGCTGTGATAGCGATGGCTGTGGGTGGCGTGGAAGCAGATCTAGGAGGGTAGACGGTGGCGGCGGGGCGCGGTGGACGAGATGGTCATAGGAGCGGCGCCGGCAAGGTGGACGATGGCGGGGATGAAGCGAGAGGACGGGATGCAAGGATCCCGGTCCGAAGCCGTGGATGAGAGAGGTCGATCTCTTGTAATGGACGGTGGCGTCGGGGTATGAGCTCCGGCATGGTGGAGGAGGACGGCGGTGTATGGGGTGGCGAACAGACGAGGCTGGGGTGGAGAGGGTGTTTTGGCGCCCACGGAGTACGAATTGGGAAATGGAGGTAGAGAGGAAGGGGGAACCATGTCTTCAGGGCGCGCTTGTCTCAAATGCGAGGAAATTTACAAACTTAGCGCCCGTTTCAAATTTCCTACATCACAGCAATATTATTCGGTTGGGGATAGGACGGTAATCTCGCATAGACCGAATATTTGCCGACGAGAGTTTGTTTTTGGCGCCCACCGTGTATGAATCGGGGAGGGAGTCGATCTCGCAAAATTATCTAGCTCAAAAGATATAAGTGAAGCACATAGAGTATTCCAATAAATTCTGATTCATGCGTGTCTCTCCCAAAAGGTGTGTACATAGAGGATGATTGTGGTAAACTAAAAAGCAAAGACTCAAATAATACAAGACGCTCCAAGCAGAACACATATCGTGTGGTGAATAAAAATATAGCATCAAGTAAAGTTACCGATAGACGAAGACGAAAGAGGGGATGCCTTCCGGGGCATCCCCAAGCTTAGGCTTTTTGTTGTCCTTGAATTATACCTTGGGGTGCCTTGGGCATCCCCAATCTTAGGCTCTTGCCGCTCCTTATTCCAAAATCCATCAAATCTTTACCCAAAAACTTGAAAACTTCACAACACAAAACTCAACAGAAAATCTCATGAGCTCCGTTAGTATAAGAAATAAACCACCACTTTAATGTACTGTAATGAACTCATTCTTTATTTATATTGGTGTTAAACCTACTGTATTCCAACTTCTCTATGGTTCATACCCCCCGATACTACTCATAGATTCATCAAAATAAGGAAACAACACACGAAAAACAGAATCTGTCAAAACAAAACAGTCTGTAGCAATCTGATTTGTTCGAATACTTCTGGAACTCCAAAATTTCTAAAAAAAACTAGGACAACCTGTATAATTTGTATATTAATCTTCTGCAAAAAGAATTAGCATTTTATCGTGTTCTGGTGAATTTGAACAATTAGTTTCATGAGCACAAAGTTTATGTCTTTTTCAGCAAGATCAAACAACTATCACCCAAGAAGATCCTATTGGTTCTACTTGGCACAAACAATAATTAAAACATAAAACCACATCTAGATAGAGGCTAGATGAATTATTTATTACTAAACAGGAACAAAAAGCAAATAACAAAAATTAAATTGGGTTGCCTCCCAACAAGCGCTATCGTTTAACGCCCCTAGCTAGGCATAAAAGCAAGAATAGATCTAGGTATTGCCATAATAATGATAAGGAAAATCGCAAAAACGCATCTCATACTCCCTACGTTCGGCAGCAAGTTTCCTTTGTTGCAAGCAAAAGTAATCAAAAGGGCTAAATTTAATGGGACAAAAGTCCCCAAGATCAAGCTCGGGAGGTATTGGTTCATCCTTTGGCCCCTCATATTGCACAACCAATTCATCATTATAAGAATTCTTTTGGCAGAAAGTCATGTGCCTTTGTTCAAGAGAAAAACCTAACCCATTGTTCTGAATAGACAAATTATCATTGAGTTCAAAAATCCTATCAACTAGAACATCGGTAGGAACCTTTTTTCTAAGGTTTTCCTTATAAGCAACATGATCTAAAGATCGTAAACGCATTATGTCTTCTTGATTAAAAAGGATTGCTTCTATGGGAGGACGGCCAGCATCAACCCTATAATGCGCAAAAATTTCATTGGCCTCTTTTATTATGAATCTGAACTCATGTGCTAAAAAGATGGTAGCCGCTCGCTTAATAGAAGAATGCTCAATGTTGTAAAATTCTAGAAAAATCCTTTGTATGCAAGGATGCATATGGATAAATTGTCTTTCAAGTTCAACCACGAGCAAAGATATAGCATCAGCAAGACTACTAGTTCTATGAAGAATAGACCCACCCATAGTGGGCAAAGTACCAGCACAAGTAAAGAAATCTTGAATAACTCCTTTTCCAATAATATTACCACTACCAATCCGAAACTTTTTAGTGTGTAAAATAGTAGGTTTTTCATGAGGATTATCTGAAGCATCAAAGTTTCCCCCATTGTTACTACTATCTTTTTCAACGATAACCTCCCCAGTTTCAGACATGATGGCAACAAACCGCACTAAGGATGAACACACAAGAGGCAAGCGGAAAGAGATGAATGGAGAAGGGCGAAGAAAAGGCAAAGGTTTTCGAAAATCGTTTTAGAAGTGGGGGAGAAGAAAACGAGAGGCGAATGGCAAATAATTTAATGCGAGGGAGAAGACTTTATGATGGGTACTTGGTATGTCTTGACTTGGCGTAGATCTCCCCGGCAACGGCGCCAGAAAGCCTTCTTGCTACCTCTTGAGCATGCGTTGGTTTTCCCTTGAAGAGGAAAGGGTGATGCAGCAAAGTAGCGTAAGTATTTCCCTCAGGTTTTGAGAACCAAGGTATCAATCCAGTAGGAGACAACGCACAAGTCACCTAGTACCTGCACAAACAATCAAGAATCTTGCAACCAACGCGATAAAGGGGTTGTCAATCCCTTCACGGCCACTCGCAAAAGTGAGATCTAATAAAGATAGTAAAGTAAATATTTTTGGTATTTTTGGTGTATAGATTGGAAAGTAAAGGTTGCAAAATAGTAAACGAGGTGCAATATAAATAAAAGAGATGCAATATAATAAGAAAGAGACCCGGGGGCCATAGGTTTCACTAGTGGCTTCTCTCAGGATAGCATGTATTATGGTGGGTGAACAAATTACTGCCGAGCAATTGATAGAGAAGCGCATAATTATGAAGATATCTAAGGCAATTATCATGAATATAGGCATCATGTCCGTGTCAAGTAGACCAAAACGATTCTGCATCTACTACTATTACTCCACACATCGCCCGCTATCCAGCATGCATCTAGAGTATTAAGTTCATAAGAATAGAGTAACGCATTAGGCAAGATGACATGATGTAGAGGGATAAACTAAACCAATATGAAATAAACCCCATCTTTCTATCCTTGATGGCAACAATACAATACGTGCCTTGCTGCCCCTACTGTCACTGGGAAAGCACACCGGAAGATTGAACCCAAAGCTAAGCACTTCTCCCATTGCAAGAAAGATCAATCTAGTAGGCCAAACTAAACCGATAATTCAAAGAGACTTGCAAAGATATCAAATCATGCATATAAGAATTTAGAGAAGAACCAAATAATATTCATAGATAATCAAGTTCATAAATCCACAATTTATCGGATTTGGCAAGCACACCGTAAAAGAGTATTACATCGAATAGATCTCCAAGAACATCGAGGAGAACTTCGTATTGAGAATCAAAGAGAGAGAAGAAGCCACCTAGCTGATAACTATGGACCCGAAGTTCTGTGGTAAACTACTCACGCTTCATCGGAGAGGCTATGGTGTTCATGTAGAAGCCCTCTGTGATTGATTCCCCCTCCTGCAGATCGCCGGAAAAGGCCCGAATATGGGATCTCACGGGTACAGAAGGTTGCGGCAGTGGAAAAGTGGTTTCGTGGCTCCCCTGATGTTTTTAGGGTATAAGAGTATATATAGGCGAAAGATGTACGTCGGTGGAGCTACGAGGGGCCCACGAGGGTGGGGGGCGCGCTCTCCTACCTCGTGGCCGCCTCGTGGCGTTCCAGACTTCAACTCCAAATCTTCTGGATTGCTTTTGGTCCAAGAAAGATCATCGCGATGGTTTCATTCCATTTGGATTCCGTTTGATATTCCTTTTCTGCGAAACACTAAAATAGGCAAAAAAACAAAAACTGGCACTGGGCCTCCGGTTAATACGTTAGTCCCAAAAAATAATACTCCCTCCATTCCATAATATAGAGCATATAGATTTTTTACAAAGTAAAACTTTATAAACTTTGACCAAATTTATAGAGAAAACTACTTATATCTACAATACCAAATGTATATAATATGAAAGTATGTCTTGTGATGTATGTAAGCACATGTTGTATTCTATGATGCATATGATTTTCTCTACAAACTTGGTCAAAGTTTATAAAGTTTGACTTTTAGAAAAATGTATATGCGCTACATTGTGCAACGGAGGGAGTATAAAAGAGCATATTAAAGCCCATTAAACATCCAAAACAGATAATATAATAGCATGGACAAGTCAAAAATTATAGATACGTTGGAGACATATCACTCCTCCTAAACCGCCAACTGCCACTGCCACCCGCAACAGCCCCCCCCCCCCCCCCCCCGCACATGCCAACCCTCTTCCCGTCTTTGACTGCAATGACACAGCTCGAGCTACATTGGATCTTCGTCGGATGGTTGTTGTTTGTCTTCAACCTCTAGCTACTTCCTCCTCGTGAACCGCCAACCAGCACTGGCCAATTTATTTGCCACGGATGCCTCGTCGCCACACCCGACCATCCTCTAAGTCGGCACAGCAATCAGATTTTTCTGGAGAACCACCGCACCAGTCAACCCTCTTCCTCACCTCCGACCGCGACGCTGCAACTTGTAACCGTGAGCAATGTCATCCCTGTCTCCAACGAGGTCCTGGCTCGGCCACGCCATTGCAGCTCGTAGCCACTTTTCGTGCCATCGACGGCTTTTGCCTCGGGTTGCACTTGCGTTCTCCCAAAAATCGACTGACGTAAATTTAGAATGTAGTCGAGTTACGAGTATCTCATGCGCAATATTTATCATGTGTAACTTGTTACCTTTAGATACTCGCATGGACATCATGCGTTGTGTCGATTTCTTTAACATAAAATCATACTTCTCCCATTCTCCCTCTCCCCCCTCGCGTCCTTCATGTCACCATGTTGATACTCTAGGACTTCTCCCCCTCTCCCTCTCCCCCCTTGAGTCCTCCATTTCATCATGTCTAGGACGTGTAGCTAAGCTTTATGTGGAATACATCGATAGTATTACAAAGAAAACACCAATGCAGTGGAAGGATGGACCACTTCTCCAAACACCAAATGTAAACCAGACAAATAGAGCATACATAGCAGCAGTATACTCACGTGCACTATTAGTCAATCAGTGGGGTTCGGTTTCTCTCATAAATAAATCATAGGAAATAGAACTCCGGGTTCCAAAAAATCTCTTCATTTCAAACAATAAACTCATAATCTGACAAAGCCTGTCATCTTTTTCTATATTGGACATTTCCCCTTTTTCTAATGATCATTCTTAGTTTCTCACGGCAAATCAATAAACTGATTCTCTGTTCAATAATCTTGAGAGTCATTATTACACAAGATGACAGGAGGTAAAACATATCCGCTGAAACCAACATGCTACGAGAAATTAAAAGAAACTATGAGAACTACGCACAGGATCTATCTAGAATGACACAAGGGTTTAAACAACTCGTGCAATATCATATATCAATGCACTGATTTTTTTTTCATAGATTAATTATCATAGACCGCTGCATACTTTGATATATTTTTTATCTGCACTAAGCATTAGAGATTACAGTGATACAAGCTTTTAAACAACACGTGCAAACTTATATAACAATGGACAAGCATTTAACTTCCTTAACAACCCTGAGTATTAACCAACAAAGTATTTAGCTACTAACATACACTACAAAAAAAGTATACTTCCGTGATGATACGTGTTTGTCACAGTAGGTCACGTTTTCTGTCATGCATGTACATCCATGACAAATTTATGACAGAATCAAGATAGTCATACCTGTGCTGTCGTAGAAGTGTTCCATGACATTAGCAAAATTATCATCACGGAAGTGTCCACTTCCATGACGAAAAATCGCGCGTCACAGAAGTGCTTTCGTCAAGGGTGACTGACACGTGGCATCCACCGTAACGGAATGCCGTTAAGCTATCGGGTCGGGTTTTGGATCCGATAACACGTTAACAGCCCGGACCAATGGCGATTTTCCACGTGTAAAATCATCATTGGCTGGAGGAAACACGTGTCAGCTCCCCGTTGGCACAAGTGTCACTCATCCAATGGGCGAGATGCGCTTATGAAATGTTGACACATGGACCGGCTCATAAAGTTTAAATGGGCCGGCCCAACTGAAGGCTCACAAGATTTTGCGGTCCATAATGGGCCAGCCCGGCAAAAGGCCCATGAGATTTTGCGAACCATAATGGGCCGGCCCAGCTAAAGGCCCACAAGATTTTGCGGGCCATAATGGGCCGGCCCAGCTAAAGTCCCGCGAGATTTTGCGGACCATAATGGGCCGGCCCAGCTAAAGGCCCACAAGATTTTGCCGACCATAATGGGTCGGCCCTGCTAAAGGCCCACGAGATTTCGCCGACCATAATTGGTCGGCCCAGCTGAAGGCCCAAAAGATTTTGATGACACTAGTAGGCCGGCCCATTAACAGGCTGCCATGTTTTGGGCCAAATGCCGGCCCATATTTGATCCGGTCCATTAACAGTCTGCCACGTTCCGGGCCTAATAAAGGCTCATATGAGATCCGGCCCGTTAAAAGCCTACCACGTTCTGGGCCAAATTACGGCCAAGATCACGTCCGGCCCTTTGAGAGGCTTTGGGCTAAATTATGGCCCATATCAGATTCGGCCCGTCAACTAGACGATATGCTTTTGGGCCCACTTGATAAAGGCCCATTTAGTAATTTGGCCTGATATTAGTTTCGGCCTGTTAAAGGCCCGTTTAACATTTCGGCCCTATATATATTTCGGCCTGTTAAAAGCCCGTCATATAGTTGGGCCTAACTGCGGCCCCGTTTGCATCCGGCCTGCTCACAGACGATAATCTGACTGGGCCAAACAAGGACCGAGACAATTTTGGCCTGTTATAAGCCCATGATTTGATTGGCATAATCATGGGCCGGGGTCTATTTCGGCCTGCTGTTGGCCCGTGAGCTGTTCGGCACTTTCCAGGCCCAACCTGCTTTTCAGCCTCCTAAAAGCCTAGTGAGTTCTCTTGGGAAAATAGGGCCGGCGGTTTACTCGGCCTATTAAAGGCCCGAATCTACTAGTGGGCCAGTTTACATTTAGGCCTGTTAACGGACCAAGATGACGGGGCCCATGATGCGGATCATACATAGTGATTTGCATGATGGCCCGATTATGTACCGTAATTTTACGGTTTGGCCGGTTTACTGCGAAGACAGGATATATATACAGTAAAATAACTGCAGCATCGTGAATAAGAAAAAAACCTAGACTATACAATAAAGAAATTACGACACATTACATCCGCTGGGCATCAAAGTTCGCCACTATGATAATAAAGCACAAGCAGACAGCAATTACATACACTGGGCATCAAAGATCGCCACCAGTGCAATTAAACACGCCGACAAAATAATATACAAAACCGACAGCACTTCAATAGAGTTCAAGAAAGGTTAGCCCTGTTCGGGAGCTGCAGCGCAAGCAACTGAGCAAGCTGATGAGACCGCACTTGTTTGACACTTATATCATCCTCACTCTGAAAGATAAACAAGCAGACAGATGACAGGTTTTGCACATATAAGTATCAGTGCTGACAATTCATCACATTTCTTACTGGCGAATAAAGTGACATAGTTTAAAATAGCATTAACACAATATGGTATTGTTCAGGTCAAGACATGGTAGGAAATGACATTGTGAAGGAGTTGGCAGCTTCATGGCACCCCTGGATTACATATCAAGAACTCATAAGTATCAATGGTTAGTGTGCTGTCAATTTATCCCATTTCAGATTGGCAAAATAAGATCACTTGCTCTGTATAGTTTAATTTACATGGTATGAAGAAGGAACTTGGTTGTACAACTAAAAACTTAAATTGAGATGGACAAACTTTTGTTTATGAAGTACATAATAAACTTTAAACATGCAATTTGATGCAAACACCAAAAATAAACAGTTGTTGCAGTCATGCCTAACCAAATATACACAACAAAGTTTGAAGGCTTGAGAAGGACAAACTTACATTATTGGTGAAGGCAGGCTCTATAAAGCCCTTGTCCATGCTGATGGGGGGGCAATTCAAGAAGTTTACCAGAGAATCTTCTTCATAAGCATTGCCTTTATTCTACATTTTGTTAAGAGTAAATATAGATGTGACAATATAAGAAAAAATGGAGAATATTTAAGATAAGATGAAGAGTGATGCTACATAACCAAGTAGCTATAAATGTAAGTACAGCGATACAGGCAAAAGGTACAGCCAAGAGCAATGCAGAGCTGAACTTCTTCAGTACCATCGGTGTTATCCAACCTTATGGTAAGAGTAAATATAGATCTTATGTGTAGAAAATGGAGGGCAAAGGAAAATAAGCTGCAGAGTGATGGTACATGAACAACTACCTGCCAATATAAATACACTGATAAAGGACAGCAGGTACTTACAAGAAATATGCAGAGCTAAAAAAATTCATTGGCATTGGATATATTATACACTAATGTAACCATTCATACAAATCAGATAATTTGGAGCGAACAATTGATAAGCAAGCTATCATGCATACTGCTGTCACATAATGAACCAGGTATGTATGCAAGTACACTGATACAGGACAACAGGTACTAACAAGAGCAAAGCAGCGGGCAGCATATTTGCGATATCCTGTCGTTCTTTTCAAACCGGAATTCCTTTTCGAGCAGATTTTCTACAAAAAAAGATCCGTAAGGCACATGCGGAAAAGTAGAAGTTCAAATCATCATGCGATATCATAGACAGTACCTCATCCTCGGAACGAGACCAGTGCATAACAAGGTTTTTCCATTCAATGTCTTTTAAATTTAGCACAGGAGACTTCACCAGAAATTCGTTTATAGACTTTCCATCAAAGTGTGATTTCCTCAGGTAACACCGATACTGCTGCAATGCTTCCTTGAAAAGCGCAAGCAAGCTTTGCTCGTCATGACTATCCAGATTGACCCTCGCCTACTTACAACAATGTAATGTAAATCATTGATGTGTTCAATCAGCAGAAAATAGGAAAATAATCACCATGAATAATAGCACTTACACGTAAGTGGGACAGGAAGATGTGAAAATGGTGTTTGTCTTCACTATAATCTTCCCATGATGGGAATATATGCACGTAGTCCCTAACAACATTGAAAGCATTGTCTTTTAAACTGGGAATAACTGGAATGGGGTTCCAATCTGCAGGATTTGGTCGTCTCTGCAGTTGGGATAGGTCTTCGGCCGGTGGACTTGCTGTACTTTTTGCTGGAGTGGGATTTTTCTATGGTACGGCTGGTGCTATGGCAACTGAAATCGGCATACCTTTTGCTGGAGTGCAGGTCCTGTGTGGTGGGGCTAGTGGTGCGGCCAGTGAAGTATGGGTACAATCTGCTGGAGTCGGTCCTACATTTTGTGTCACTGGTTGTACAGCCAATATAAGTGGGGTACTGTCTGATTTCTCCGGCACAACCACGTTTTTCAAGGACTTTGCTACTGCTCCTTCAGGTTCGGCAATCACCCTCTTCCTTTTTGATGTCTGATGCACAAGAACAGCATTTGAGTGAAAAAACATGGTATGATGACAGATGGAATATGTATTGATAATGGATGGGCATGGCATCTCAACATATATGGTGAGTAAACTAAGCAGATGGCGGTGCAACAAAGTAGAAGAAATGTAAGACAACATATGCAAGATACGCACAATCAATAAAACCTTGCCAAATTAGAACAGGCACCTTGATGGGTGAACAGTACAGGCCATCTGCCTTTGACTCCTCGAGGTTAGAATAGTCATTAGGATCATATTCTGAACAAGAATCAACAGGTGGGGAGTGTATGAGTTTCATTGCATCCAGAATGGCACTCAATGACTTGGTGCCAATTTTGTAAGTCATTGCGGTGTTTAGCTTCAAGAGTGGACTGCTGCTAGTGCGACACAAAGCAGCTACACAGATCATAGTGTAGATATAACGGGAAAACCGTAAGCATCAGAGTAAAATCACCAAAGTGGAACGTGCTGGAATATATGTGCTAGTATTGCCGGTACGGCTAGAAAGGCTTCGGATACCAGCTCTCTTCAACTGAAGGTGCGGTACTATTAATATGAGTGTAACTCTCAAAGGCGACACAGCTCCCCGCATTTCCTTGCTATTCTTATAGGATTCAAGTGGGCAGGCCACTACAAATCCTATTCCCATGTTTACAAAATCCTACGAATCAAAGAGGCCCAAAGAGTTCAAAGTGTCCATCACAACCGACCGTATAGACCTCTACACTGCAAATATCCCTGCTCATCTTCACTACAAGGAACATACTGTACTACTATCATACTCCCTCCGTTCCAAAATATAAGTCTTGGTAGAGATTTCCACTATGGATCACATACAGATGTATCCAGATACATTTCAGAGTGTAGATTCACTCATTTTGCTCCATATGTAGTCCATGGTGGAATCTATACAAAGACTTGTATTTAGGAACGGAGAGAGTACTTATTAAAGAAGAACGGAAGAGGAACATGCTAAAGAAGAGCAAGCAGATTTTGGATAATAAAATGTTCGTTGCGCAGTGCCCACACATGATGAACCAGCGCACATTAAGAAAGCAACTCCCTGCTGTCTCTCTATATGTGGTGCACGTGCTTTTCGAAAGTAAAGTAGGAACATTAGCTGACCAATTAAATGTTATCTATTTTAGTAATATCAGCATCATATCAGATTCGTACTTGAGGAACAAGTTTGGAATTATGAGTGGCACATTGTTTAGCTTGATGGATTCAGGAGCAGTGCTAAGCAGGTACGATGATGGTACTGAATATAAAGGCATGTCTGCATGCAAGTCGCGTGAATTTTGTCATTTGGGTCAGTCGACCATTTCAGGCTGTTGGATGAAGATCCTACGTCTCCTAACCCTTCTTCTTCCTTGTCTCTAATTCTTCCCATACAGAACACCGCACGGGCCACCGGCCGGACCACTAGCCCCCACCGCCTGTGTTCCTTCGCCACCCCCACCCCCCACCCCCGCCCCCACCCGCGTCGAGTTTTCTTCGTTCAGTGAAGCCCCACCACCCCCCCCCCCCACAACCACCGTCCCCACCCGAGCCCCTTCGTTCGCACCGGCGAACTCCAGCGAGGTCTGAAAAATCGACTGACCCAATTTTGAAATTTAGTCTACTGTGATTTAACTAGTGTGGAATATAAAAGGGGAAAACCATAAGCATTGGGAGTATAGTGTTGAGCGTGCCATGGCGGATCTGAAGGCGCAAACCGGACAAAGGCAACTTCGCAACAAATGTTTACTTTCAACTAGCAAGTAAGTGATGGACAAGAAATCAGAGTAAAGCAGTGGCGATCTATTTTCTTGCTGTGATAAATAAGTTGAGCAGATACGAAGGAGTACCGCCTCTGGTGCGGAGATGTGTATGCATCTGCTGAGAATTTGACGGTCCTGTGGTAGCGATGGCTGTGGGTGGCGTGGATGCAGACCTAGGAGGGTAGACGGTGGCGGCGGGGCGCGGTGGACGAGATGGTCATAGGAGCGGCGCCGGCAAGGTGGACGATGGCGGGGATGAAGCGAGAGGACGGGATGCAAGGATCCCGGTCCGAAGCCGTGGATGAGAGAGGTCGATCTCTTGTAATGGACGGTGGCGTCGGGGTATGAGCTCCGGCATGGTGGAGGAGGACGGCGGTGTATGGGGTGGCGAACAGACGAGGCTGGGGTGGAGAGGGTGTTTTGGCGCCCACGGAGTACGAATTGGGAAATGGAGGTAGAGAGGAAGGGGGAACCATGTCTTCAGGGCGCGCTTGTCTCAAATGCGAGGAAATTTACAAACTTAGCCCCCGTTTCAAATTTCCTACATCACAGCAATATTAGTCGGTTGGGGATAGGACGGTAATCTCGCATAGACCGAATATTTGCCGACGAGAGTTTGTTTTTGGTGCCCACCGTGTATGAATCGGGGAGCGAGTCGATCTCGCAAAATTATCTAGCTCAAAAGATATAAGTGAAGCACATAGAGTATTCCAATAAATTCCGATTCATGCGTGTCTCTCCCAAAAGGTGTGTACATAGAGGATGATTGTGGTAAACTAAAAAGCAAAGACTCAAATCATACAAGACGCTCCAAGCAGAACACATAACGTGTGGTGAATAAAAATATAGCATCAAGTAAAGTTACCGATAGACGAAGACGAAAGAGGGGATGCCTTCCGGGGCATCCCCAAGCTTAGGCTTTTGGTTGTCCCTGAATTATACCTTGGGGTGCCTTGGGCATCCCCAATCTTAGGCTCTTGCCGCTCCTTATTCCAAAATCCATCAAATCTTTACCCAAAAACTTGAAAACTTCACAACACAAAACTCAACAGAAAATCTCATGAGCTCCGTTAGTATAAGAAATAAACCACCACTTTAATGTACTGTAATGAACTCATTCTTTATTTATATTGGTGTTAAACCTACTGTATTCCAACTTCTCTATGGTTCATACCCCCCGATACTACTCATAGATTCATCAAAATAAGCAAACAACACACGAAAAGCAGAATCTGTCAAAACAAAACAGTCTGTAGCAATCTGATTTGTTCGAATACTTCTGGAACTCCAAAATTTCCAAAAAAATAGGACAACCTGTATAATTTGTATATTAATCTTCTGCAAAAAGAATTAGCATTTTATCGTGTTCTGGTGAATTTGAACAATTAGTTTCATGAGCACAAAGTTTATGTCTTTTTCAGCAAGATCAAACAACTATCACCCAAGAAGATCCTATTGGTTCTACTTGGCACAAACAATAATTAAAACATAAAACCACATCTAGATAGAGGCTAGATGAATTATTTATTACTAAACAGGAACAAAAAGCAAATAACAAAAATTAAATTGGGTTGCCTCCCAACAAGCGCTATCGTTTAACGCCCCTAGCTAGGCATAAAAGCAAGAATAGATCTAGGTATTGCCATAATAATGATAAGGCAAATCGCAAAAACGCATCTCATACTCCCTACGTTCGGCAGCAAGTTTCCTTTGTTGCAAGCAAAAGTAATCAAAAGGGCTAAATTTAATGGGACAAAAGTCCCCAAGATCAAGCTCGGGAGGTATTGGTTCATCCTTTGGCCCCTCATATTGCACAACCAATTCATCATTATAAGCATTCTTTTGGCAGAAAGTCATGAGCCTTTGTTCAAGAGAAAAACCTAACCCATTGTTCTGAATAGACAAATTATCATTGAGTTCAAAAATCCTATCAACTAGAACATCGGTAGGAACCTTTTTTCTAAGGTTTTCCTTATAAGCAACATGATCTAAAGATCGTAAACGCATTATGTCTTCTTGATTAAAAAGGATTGCTTCTATGGGAGGACGGCCAGCATCAACCCTATAATGCGCAAAAATTTCATTGGCCTCTTCTATTATAAATCTGAACTCATGTGCTAAAAAGATGGTAGCCGCTCGCTTAATAGAAGAATGCTCAACGTTGTAAAACTCTAGAAAAATCCTTTGTATGCAAGGATGCATATGGATAAATTGTCTTTCAAGTTCAACCACGAGCAAAGATATAGCATCAGCAAGACTACTAGTTCTATGAAGAATAGACCCACCCATAGTGGGCAAAGTACCAGCACAAGTAAAGAAATATTGAATAAATCCTTTTCCAATAATATTACCACTACCAATCCGAAACTTTTTAGTGTGTAAAATAGTAGGTTTTTCATGAGGATTATCTGAAGCATCAAAGTTTCCCCCATTGTTACTACTATCTTTTTCAACGATAACCTCCCCAGTTTCAGACATGATGGCAACAAACCGCACTAAGGATGAACACACAAGAGGCAAGCGGAAAGAGATGAATGGAGAAGGGCGAAGAAAAGGCAAAGGTTTTCGAAAATCGTTTTAGAAGTAGGGGAGAAGAAAACGAGAGGCGAATGGCAAATAATGTAATGCGAGGGAGAAGAGTTTATGATGGGTACTTGGTATGTCTTGACTTGGCGTAGATCTCCCCGGCAACGGCGCCAGAAATCCTTCTTGCTACCTCTTGAGCATGCGTTGGTTTTCCCTTGAAGAGGAAAGGGTGATGCAGCAAAGTAGCGTAAGTATTTCCCTCAGTTTTTGAGAACCAAGGTATCAATCCAGTAGGAGACAACGCACAAGTCACCTAGTACCTGCACAAACAATCAAGAACCTTGCAACCAACGCAATAAAGGGGTTGTCAATCCCTTCACGGCCACTCACAAAAGTGAGATCTAATAAAGATAGTAAAGTAAATATTTTTGGTATTTTTGTTGTATAGATTGGAAAGTAAAGATTGCAAAATAGTAAACGAGATGCAATGTAAATAAAAGAGATGCAATATAATAAGAAAGAGACCCGGGGGCCATAGGTTTCAGTAGTGGCTTCTCTCAGGATAGCATGTATTATGGTGGGTGAACAAATTACTGCCGAGCAATTGATAGAAAAGCGCATAATTATGAAGATATCTAAGGCAATTATCATGAATATAGGCATCATGTCCGTGTCAAGTAGACCAAAACAATTCTGCATCTACTACTATTACTCCACACATCGACCGCTATCCAGCATGCATCTAGAGTATTAAGTTCATAAGAATAGAGTAACGCATTAGGCAAGATGACATGATGTAGAGGGATAAACTAAAGCAATATGATATAAACCCCATCTTTCTATCCTTGATGGCAACAATACAATACGTGCCTTGCTGCCCCTACTGTCACTGGGAAAGCACACCGCAAGATTGAACCCAAAGCTAAGCACTTCTCCCATTGCAAGAAAGATCAATCTAGTAGGCCAAACTAAACCGATAATTCGAAGAGACTTGCAAAGATATCAAATCATAAATATAAGAATTCAGAGAAGAACCAAATAATATTCATAGATAATCAAGTTCATAAATCCACAATTTATCGGATCTGGCAAGCACACCGTAAAAGAGTATTACATCGAATAGATCTCCAAGAACATCGAGGAGAACTTTGTATTGAGAATCAAAGAGAGAGAAGAAGCCACCTAGCTGATAACTATGGACCCGAAGTTCTGTGGTAAACTACTCACGCTTCATCGGAGAGGCTATGGTGTTGATGTAGAAGCCCTCTGTGATTGATTCCCCCTCCTGCAGATCGCCGGAAAAGGCCCGAAGATGGGATCTCACGGGTATAGAAGGTTGCGGCGGTGGAAAAGTGGTTTCGTGGCTCCCCCTGATGTTTTTAGGGTATAAGAGTATATATAAGCGAAAGATGTACGTCGGTGGAGCTACGAGGGGCCCACGAGGGTGGGGGCGCGCTCTCCTACCTCGTGGCCGCCTCGTGGCGTTCCAGACTTCAACTCCAAATCTTCTGGATTGCTTTTGGTCCAAGAAAGATCATCGCGATGGTTTCATTCCATTTGGATTCCATTTGATATTCCTTTTCTGCGAAACACTAAAATAGGCAAAAAAACAAAAACTGGCACTGGGCCTCCGGTTAATACGTTAGTCCCAAAAATAATACTCCCTCCGTTCCATAATATAGAGCATATAGATTTTTTACAAAGTAAAACTTTATAAACTTTGACCAAGTTTATAGAGAAAACTACTTATATCTACAATACCAAATGTATATAATATGAAAGTATGTCTTGTGATGTATCTAAGCACATGTATTTTGTATTCTATGATGTATATGATTTTCTCTACAAACTTGGTCAAAGTTTATAAAGTTTGACTTTTAGAAAAATGTATATGCGCTACATTGTGGAACGGAGGGAGTATAAAAGAGCATATTAAAGCCCATTAAACATCCAAAACAGATAATATAATAGCATGGAAAAATCAAAAATTATAGATACGTTGGAGACATATCACTCCTCCTAAACCGCCAACTGCCACTGCCACCCGCAACAGCCCCCCCCCCCCCCCCCCCGCACTTGTCAACCCTCTTCCCGTCTTTGAATGCAATGACACAGCTCGAGCTACATTGGATCTTCATCGGATGGTTGTTGTTTGTCTTCAACCTCTAGCTACTTCCTCCTCGTGAACCGCCAACCAGCACTGGCCAATTTATTTGCCACGGATGCCTCGTCGCCACACCCGACCATCCTCTAAGTCGGCACAGCAATCAGATTTTTCCGGAGAACCACCGCACCTGTCAACCCTCTTCCTCACCTCCGACCGCGACGCTGCAACTTGTAACCGTGAGCAATGTCATCCCTGTCTCCAACGAGGTCCTGGCTCGGCCACGCCATTGCAGCTCGTAGCCACTTTTCGTGCCATCGACGGCTTTTGCCTCGGGTTGCACTTGCGTTCTCCCAAAAATCGACTGACGTAAATTTAGAATGTAGTCGAGTTACGAGTATCTCATGCGCAATATTTATCATGTGTAACTTGTTACCTTTAGATACTCGCATGGACATCATGCGTTGTGTCGATTTCTTTACCATAAAATCATACTTCTCCCATTCTCCCTCTACCCCCTCGCGTCCTTCATGTCACCATGTTGATACTCTAGGACTTCTCCCCCTCTCCCTCTCCCCCCTTGAGTCCTCCATTTCATCATGTCTAGGACGTGTAGCTAAGCTTTATGTGGAATACATCGATAGTATTACAAAGAAAACACCAATGCAGTGGAAGGATGGACCACTTCTCCAAACACCAAATGTAAACCAGACAAATAGAGCATACATAGCAGCAGTATACTCACGTGCATTATTAGTCAATCAGTGGGGTTCGGTTTCTCTCATAAATAAATCATAGGCCATAGAACTCCGGGTTCCCAAAAATCTCTTCATTTCAAACAATAAACTCATAATCTGACAAAGCCTGTCATCTTTTTCTATATTGGACATTTCCCCTTTTTCTAATGATCATTCTTAGTTTCTCACGGCAAATCAATAAACTGATTCTCTGTTCAATAATCTTGAGAGTCATTATTACACAAGATGACAGGAGGTAAAACATATCCGCTGAAACCAACATGCTACGAGAAATTAAAAGAAACTATGAGAACTACGCACAGGATCTATCTAGAATGACACAAGGGTTTAAACAACTCGTGCAATATCATATATCAATGCACTGATTTTTTTCATAGATTAATTATCATAGACCGCTGCATACTTTGATATATTTTTTATCTGCACTAAGCATTAGAGATTACAGTGATACAAGCTTTTAAACAACACGTGCAAACTTATATAACAATGGACAAGCATTTAACTTCCTTAACAACCCTGAGTATTAACCAACAAAGTATTTAGCTACTAACATACACTACAAAAAAAGTACACTTCCGTGATGATACGTGTTTGTCACAGTAGGTCACGTTTTCTGTCATGCATGTACATCCATGACAAATTTATGACAGAATCAAGATAGTCATACCTGTGCTATCATAGAAGTGTTCCATGACATTACCAAAATTATCATCACGGAAGTGTCCACTTCCATGACGAAAAATCGCGCGTCACAGAAGTGCTTTCGTCAAGGGTGACTGACACGTGGCATCCACCGTAACGGAACGCCGTTAAGCTATCGGGTCGGGTTTTGGATCCGATAACACGTTAACAGCCCGGACCAATGGCGACTTTCCACGTGTAAAATCATCATTGGCTGGAGGAAACACGTGTCAGCTCCCCGTTGGCACAAGTGTCACTCATCCAATGGGCGAGATGCGCTTATGAAATGTTGACACATGGACCGGCCCATAAAGTTTAAATGGGCCGGCCCAACTAAAGGCTCACAAGATTTTGCGGTCCATAATGGGCCGGCCCGGCAAAAGGCCCATGAGATTTTGCGGACCATAATGGGCCGGCCCAGCTAAAGGCCCACAAGATTTTGCGGGCCATAATGGGCCGGCCCAGCTAAAGTCCCGCGAGATTTTGCGGACCATAATGGGCCGGCCCAGCTAAAGGCCCACAAGATTTTGCCGACCATAATGGGTCGGCCCAGCTAAAGGCCCACGAGATTTCGCCGACCATAATTGGTCGCCCAGCTGAAGGCCCAAAAGATTTTGATGACACTAGTAGGCCGGCCCATTAACAGGCTGCCATGTTTTGGGCCAAATGCCAGCCCATATTTGATCCGGTCCATTAACAGTCTGCCACGTTCCGGGCATAGTAAAGGCTCATATGAGATCCGGCCCGTTAAAAGCCTACCACGTTCTGGGCCAAATTACGGCCAAGATCACGTCCGGCCCTTTGAGAGGCTTTGGGCTAAATTATGGCCCATATCAGATTCGGCCCGTCAACTAGACGATATGCTTTTGGGCCCACTTGATAAAGGCCCATTTAGTAATTTGGCCTGATATTAGTTTCGGCCTGTTAAAGGCCCGTTTAACATTTCGGCCCTATATATATTTTGGCCTGTTAAAAGCCCGTCATATAGTTGGGCCTAACTGCGGCCCCGTTTGCATCCGGCCTGCTCACAGACGATAATCTGATTGGGCCAAACAAGGACCGAGACAATTTTGGCCTGTTATAAGCCCATGATTTGATTGGCATAATCATGGGCCGGGGTCTATTTCGGCCTGCTGTCGGCCCGTGAGCTGTTCGGCACTTTCCAGGCCCAACCTGCTTTTCAGCCTCCTAAAAGCCCAGTGAGTTCTCTTGGGAAAATAGGGCCGGCGGTTTACTCGGCCTATTAAAGGCCCGAATCTACTAGTGGGCCAGTTTACATTTAGGCCTGTTAACGGACCAAGATGACGGGGCCCATGATGCGGATCATACATAGTGATTTGCATGATGGCCCGATTATGTACCGTAATTTTATAGTTTGGCCGGTTTACTGCGAAGACAGGATATATATACAGTAAAATAACTGCAGCATCGTGAATAAGAAAAAAACCTAGACTATACAATAAAGAAATTACGACATATTACTTCCGCTGGGCATCAAAGTTCGCCACTATGATAATAAAGCACAAGCAGACAGCAGTTACATACATTGGGCATCAAAGATCGCCACCAGTGCAATTAAACACGCCGACAAAATAATATACAAAACTGACAGCACTTCAATAGAGTTCAAGAAAGGTTAGCCCTGTTCGGGAGCTGCAGCGCAAGCAACTGAGCAAGCTGATGAGACTGCACTTGTTTGACACTTATATCATCCTCACTCTGAAAGAGAAACAAGCAGACAGATGACAGGTTTTGCACATATAAGTATCAGTGCTGACAATTCATCACATTTCTTACTGGCGAATAAAGTGACATAGTTTAAAATAGCATTAACACAATGTGGTATTGTTCAGGTCAAGACATGGCAGGAAATGACATTGTGAAGGAGTTGGCAGCTTCACGGCACCACTGGATTACAGATCAAGAACTCATAAGTATCAATGGTTAGTGTGCTGTCAATTTATCCCATTTCAGATTGGCAAAATAAGATCACTTGCTCTGTATAGTTAATTTACATGGTATGAAGAAGGAACTTGGTTGTACAACTAAAAACTTAAATTGAGAAGGACAAACTTTTGTTTATGAAGTACATAATAAACTTTAAACATGCAATTTGATGCAAACACCAAAAATAAACAGTTGTTGCAGTCATGCCTAACCAAATATACACAACAAAGTTTGAAGGCTTGAGAAGGACAAACTTACATTATTGGTGAAGGCAGGCTCTATAAAGCCCTTGTCCATGCTGATGGGGGGGCAATTCAAGAAGTTTACCAGAGAATCTTCTTCATAAGCATTGCCTTTATTCTACATTTTGTTAAGAGTAAATATAGATGTGACAATATAAGAAAAAATGGAGAATATTTAAGATAATATGAAGAGTGATGCTACATAACCAAGTAGCTATAAATGTAAGTACAGCGATACAGGCAAAAGGTACAGCCAAGAGCAATGCAGAGCTAAACTTCTTCAGTACCATCGGTGTTATCCAACCTTATGGTAAGAGTAAATATAGATCTTATGTGTAGAAAATGGAGGGCAAAGGAAAATAAGCTGCAAAGTGATGGTACATGAACAACTACCTGCCAATATAAGTACACTGATAAAGGATCTTACAAGAAATATGCAGAGCTAAAAAAATTCATTGGCATTGGATATATTATACACTAATGTAACCATTCATACAGATCAGATAATTTAGAGCGAACAATTGATAAGCAAGCTATCATGCATACTGCTGTCACATAATGAACCAGGTATGTATGCAAGTACACTGATACAGGACAACAGGTACTAACAAGAGCAAAGCAGCGGGCAGCATATTTGCGATATCCTGTCGTTCTTTTCAAACCGAAATTCCTTTTCGAGCAGATTTCCTGCAAAAAAAGATCCGTAAGGCACATGCGGAAAAGTAGAAGTTCAAATCATCATGCGATATCATAGACAGTACCTCATCCTCGGAACGAGACCAGTGCATAACAAGGTTTTTCCATTCAATGTCTTTTAAATTTAGCATAGGAGACTTCACCAGAAATTCGTTTATAGACTTTCCATCAAAGTGTGATTTCCTCAGGTAACACCGATACTGCTGCAATGCTTCCTTGAAAAGCGCAAGCAAGCTTTGCTCGTCATGACTATCCAGATTGACCCTCGCCTACTTACAACAATGTAATGTAAATCATTGATGTGTTCAATCAGCAGAAAATAGGAAAATAATCACCATGAATAATAGCACTTACACGTAAGTAGGACAGGAAGATGTGAAAATGGTGTTTGTCTTCACTATAATCTTCCCATGATGGGAATATATGCACGTAGTCCCTAACAACATTGAAAGCGTTGTCTTTTAAACTGGGAATAACTGGAATGGGGTTCCAATCTGCAGGATTTGGTCGTCTCTGCAGTTGGGATAGGTCTTCGGCCGGTGGACTTGCTGTACTTTTTGCTGGAGTGGGATTTTTCTGTGGTACGGCTGGTGCTATGGCAACTGAAATCGGCATACCTTTTGCTGGAGTGCAGGTCCTGTGTGGTGGGGCTAGTGGTGCGGCCAGTGAAGTATGGGTACAATCTGCTGGAGTCGGTCCTACATTTTGTGTCACTGGTTGTACAGCCAATATAAGTGGGGTACTGTCTGATTTCTCCGGCACAACCACGTTTTTCAAGGACTTTGCTACTGCTCCTTCAGGTTCGGCAATCACCCTCTTCCTTTTTGATGTCTGATGCACAAGAACAGCATTTGAGTGAAAAAACATGGTATGATGACAGATGGAATATGTATTGATAATGGATGGGCATGGCATCTCGACATATATGGTGAGTAAACTAAGCAGATGGCGGTGCAACAAAGTAGAAGAAATGTAAGACAACATATGCAAGATACGCACAATCAATAAAACCTTGCCAAATTAGAACAGGCACCTTGATGGGTGAATAAGACAGGCCATCTACCTTTGACTCCTCGAGGTTAGAATAGTCATTAGGATCATATTCTGAACAAGAATCAACAGGTGGGGAGCGTATGAGTTTCATTGCATCCAGAATGGCACTCAATGACTTGGTGCCAATTTTGTAAGTCATTGCGGTGTTTAGCTTCAAGAGTGGACTGCTGCTAGTGCGACACAAAGCAGCTACACAGATCATAGTGTAGATATAACGGGAAAACCGTAAGCATCAGAGTAAAATCACCAAAGTGGAACTTGCTGGAATATATGTGCTAGTATTGCCGGTACGGCTAGAAAGGCTTCGGATACCAGCTCTCTTCAACTGAAGGTGCGGTACTATTAATATGAGTGTAACTCTCAAAGGCGACACAGCTCCCCGCATTTCCTTGCTATTCTTATAGGATTCAAGTGGGCAGGCCACTACAAATTCTATTCCCATGTTTACAAAATCCTACGAATCAAAGAGGCCCAAAGAGTTCAAAGTGTCCATCACAACCGACCGTATAGACCTCTACACTGCAAATATCCCTACTCATCTTCACTACAAGGAACATATTGTACTACTATCATACTCCCTCCATTCCAAAATATAAGTCTTGGTAGAGATTTCCACTATGGATCACATACAGATGTATCCAGATACATTTCAGAGTGTAGATTCACTCATTTTGCTCCATATGTAGTCCATGGTGGAATCTATACAAAGACTTGTATTTAGGAACGGAGAGAGTACTTATTAAAGAAGAACGGAAGAGGAACATGCTAAAGAAGAGCAAGCAGATTTTGGATAATAAAATGTTCGTTGCGCAGTGCCCACACATGATGAACCAGAGCACATTAAGAAAGCAACTCCCTGCTGTCTCTCTATATGTGGTGCACGTGCTTTTCGAAAGTAAAGTAGGAACATTAGCTGACCAATTAAATGTTATCTATTTTAGTAATATCAGCATCATCTCAGATTCGTACTTGAGGAACAAGTTTGGAATTATGAGTGGCACATTGTTTAGCTTGATGGATTCAGGAGCAGTGCTAAGCAGGTACGATGATGGTACTTAATATAAAGGCATGTCTGCATGCAAGTCGTGTGAATTTTGTCATTTGGGTCAGTCGACCATTTCAGGCTGTTGGATGAAGATCCTACGTCTCCTAACCCTTCTTCTTCCTCGTCTCTGATTCTTCCCTTACAGAACACCGCACGGGCCACCGGCCGGACCACTGGCCCCCACCGCCTGTGTTCCTCCGCCACCCCCACCCCCCACCCCCGCCCCCACCCGCGTTGAGTTTTCTTCGTTCAGTGAAGCCCCACCACCCCCCCCCCACAACCACCGTCCCCACCCGAGCCCCTTCGTTCGCACCGGCGAACTCCAGCGAGGTCTGAAAAATCGACTGACCCAATTTTGAAATTTAGTCTACTGTGATTTAACTAGTGTGGAATATAAAAGGGGAAAACCATAAGCATTGGGAGTATAGTGTTGAGCGTGCCATGGCGGATCTGAAGGTGCAAACCGGACAAAGGCAACTTCGCAACCAATGTTTGCTTTCAACTAGCAAGTAAGTGATGGACAAGAAATCAGAGTAAAGCAGTGGCGATCTATTTTCTTGTTGCGATAAATAAGTTGAGCAGATACGAAGGAGTACCGCCTCTGGTGCGGCGATGTGTATGCATCTGCTGAGAATTTTACGATGCTGTGGTAGCGATGGCTGTGGGTGGCGTGGAAGCAGATCTAGGAGGGTAGACGGTGGCGGCGGGGCGCGGTGGACGAGATGGTCATAGGAGCGGCGCCGGCAAGGTGGACGATGGCGGGGATGAAGCGAGAGGACGGGATGCAAGGATCCCGGTCCGAAGCCGTGGATGAGAGAGGTCGATCTCTTGTAATAGACGGTGGCGTCGGGGTATGAGCTCCGGCATGGTGGAGGAGGACGGCGGTGTATGGGGTGGCGAACAGACGAGGCTGGGGTGGAGAGGGTGTTTTGGCGCCCACGGAGTACGAATTGGGAAATGGAGGTAGAGAGGAAGGGGGAACCATGTCTTCAGGGCGCGCTTGTCTCAAATGCGAGGAAATTTACAAACTTAGCCCCTGTTTCAAATTTCCTACATCACAGCAATATTAGTCGGTTGGGGATAGGACGGTAATCTCGCATAGACCGAATATTTGCCGACGAGAGTTTGTTTTTGGCGCCCACCGTGTATGAATCGGGGAGGGAGTCGATTTCGGCCAAGGACACATTGTGTTTTGGCGCCCACCGTGTATGAATCCGGGTGAGAGGCGGTTATGTCACGTTTGAGTGAAATTACAAACCTACCCCTATCGAAACCTATAGAAATCGAGCAGATAGGCTTTGTGTGGCAGGGATAGGCATTAGTAATTTCCATCTCGCAGATTTTGGTTTCGGGCGGTTACTGCGACTTTCCCCGCTTCGTTTAAATTTTGCAGAGTGCACGTTTCCCGTGCCAACTCAATTCGAATCCCGTTTGTATTCTATTTTTTCGGGCGGGATCCATTTTCGATTGGAATAAAATTCTATATACATCATTTTTTATATATAGTTTCAGAAGCACAACACCCTTTATACATAAATATGGTTTACAAATGGCATGATCTCAGATTCATAAGGTTGTATCCATCAATTTGGATTTCCAAATATTTGAAACCACTTTATGTTGAAATCCAATGTATGCATTCCTCGCTAACTGTCTCCAATTAATGTGTGTTTCATGCGGGGTTTTTTTACTTCTTAAACATGTATAATGCGTTTCACACACGCAACATATAGTGTAACCCCGTTTAGACATTAATTGCATATAAACCATGCATTGTTTCTAAATAAAGAATCTATGGATCACCAATATTGATAAACTATATAACATTACACGTGTCCCCAAATTCAATGAATATGCATGTTTGATACACCAATTTGCGTTATGATATTATCGATGTCGTGATCTCGAGTTTAAATATTTGAATCCCATTTAATCCAGATATTCGTCTCATATAACTATCACTCATGCTTATATAGGACTATCTCTCTAGACCTATACGCATTCATCGTCTCTCGGGTATCTCTCGTGCTACCTGTATGTCGGCAATGATCTTTTTTCTTCGTAACACACTGACGGTACTCTCTCCCTCGACCTTCATCACTCTATCTCTCTCTAAGTATATCTCGCTCCCTGCTATGTGTATCTAACTATGATTCTCCATGTGGAATCTCTTTCTCTCACACAAACACAAAACTTTGTCTCCCGGGGTCTCATTTCTCTCTACTATTCCCCTGTGTGCCACTCGCACACCCCTCATACAGAGATGTCTTTCGCTCCTTAGGTATGAGAACCTACGACTCTTCCTCTTAAATATCTCTTTCTCACACACAAACACAAACTCTGTCTCCTAGGGTCTCATATTTCTCCACTGTTCTCTTGTATGTCGCTCACACACACTCTCTCTCCCTAGAGATATCTTGCGTTCCCTCATATGTCTCTCTAGCTATCACTCTCGTTGTGAAATATCTTTCTCTCTCGCAGACACAAAACTCCGTCTCTCGGGATCTCATTTCTCTCCGATATTTGCCTGTATGTGAGTCACATGCACCCTGTCTTCATCTCTCTCACACCCACACAAATAACTCAGCCTTCTGATCCACTCGACTCCTATCTCTAACGCACACTAGCTAGAATCTTTATCTTTCTATTTATCTGTTTCTCCATCAACCTTCTTTCATTTATAGGTTGATCTCTTTTGCACAATCGTTGTGCCTCACTCCCTCTGCTCGCCATAGATGCATGCTCCAGCCCACGCCACTATCTCTTAAAGACAAAAACACATGCTCAATTGTCGGGCCTTCTTCCCTGCATTCTCACATGCATGCATATTGTCATACCGATCCGTCTCTCCCATGTCGTTGATCTTATGACTTATGTCTTCTTTCTTTTATCTCGATCATGCGCGCGCACACACACACACATCTCACGTATACATGTATACCTCTCACACATGCACGTTCAAGGTCTTTATGTCTCCATACGTAGTTAATTACCCTCAACCCTAACGCCACATCGAATCGTTCTCTTTTTGTGTGCACATAACTTCCACCTGGATGGGTAAAACACACACTCACACTTAACAATCTCCTTCTAGCTACCCCCCCTCCCCCCTCTCACTCTTCCCCTATATCCCTGAAACCAATAAGACCATCCCTTCGTTTAATTCCCGCCTACATGCACCATCGATATATAGTAGTCTTCCTCGGTGTCTCTCGAACAAACATGTTCTCTCGATGTCGACTCCTCTCACGCGCACACACCTTCTCTTCCCTCTCTACGGGCATTTTCTCTCTCGCACCCCATCGTTGGTGGCCTCTGCCATACACATCACCTCTCTATGATGAAGCCATGCACACTTAAATTACATCCGCCACCGAGGACCCCGCGACACACACACACACACAGCCACACACACCCACACACACACACAAACACACACACACACGCACCCACCCACCCACACACACACACACACTAAGACTCCATCACACACACACACACACTAAGACTCCATCTCTCTCTCACACACACACACACCCACACACACACACACACAAACACACACACACACTAAGACTCCATCTCACACACACATGCTCAAGGCGGAGCATTTGTTCCTACCACCCTTCATCCAACCTTACCAGTATGACAAACAATCACCTTAATTTACTTGTATAACATGGACAAATTCCACTTTACTTTAGTAGTTAGCAAACTTATCATCTGTACCCTTATAAAAAACCGAGTTGGCGATGATGGTGTGCCTGCCATCTTGTAATATAGACCGTCTGATCTATATCTGACGGATAGAAAGCAAACTATGATAATTTTACAAAAGATACCCGCACCTCTCTCCACATCCTTATCTCCCACAACCTCATTGCTGAGCAATTAAAAAAGGAAGTCTCTGGAACAATCTAGCATGGTGGCCGCTGCCGCCTGCCGGCGCCGTCCATCCCCATGCCTCCGCCCATTCCGACCACCAGTCACCACCACGCTCCACTCCTCCTCACCTTATCTCTCATCTTTCATTTTTTCGATGACATACACATGGGATTACTCCTGCATGGGTAAATCACAACAGGTGTTTTGTAAAACAAATGCATATTGATGTTCCGTGCAATGCACGAGCATCTTGCTTGTAATTATATAACGCAAATCACGAGCAGGAAGTGACATTTTTTTACACAACCATGTTAACATGGCCACATAAATCACTAGCTAAAGTAAATACCATTATACTTATATCCCGATGCAAAAGGTTGAGTACATGTCCGAAGAGTAGAGTTGCACACACGCACTCTGTCTCTCAGAATCTCACACACACACACCAGTTATATGACGCCCACGTAAGCAGACACGTATGTTACAATTTGTGCACCCGCGGGTACACGTGATGCTGCGCATTTATTTAAGCCGGACGGCGTACCCAAACAGTAGCTGCATTCATTCCCCTCCCGCCTCCTCTTCTCTGGTCGCCGTTGCCTAGTAGCCATGGCCCGGCCGAAGGTAACAACATACGCCATACACCCGCCGGAGCGGCGCTTTACTCTGGAAATTTTAGTGGTCATGCATGCATCTTTTTTGTGCTAGAACTCCTATATAAGGGTTGACCGGTCGCTTCCCACGGACGTGCGCGGGCGGTGGAAGAGGAAGGAGAAGGGAAGCGGGCTGTGGAGTAACGTTTTTTACCACAATTTCTTAGGAAACTGAGTGCAATAATTGAGTAGTTTTGCAAACTACCAGTACTACACCTGAAACGGTTCAAAACCTATACTCCCTTGCCAGCGCACGCTTCCCACGTGAAACGATCAGCGTCGCCCTGGAGCGTCAGTGCCGCATTAATGCCCGGCCAGAGCGGAGGCAACCTCTCACTGGCGCCAGCTTTGAAGCGGCGCGACGGCCGAGAGAGAGCCGCTTCCCGGTGCACGCGACTGCTCTGCGTCGAGGCTGGCCATAGGCCCTGTTTGGATCCATGGGTTAGAGTTAGTTTGAGCTAGTTGGGGCTCAAATAGCCCTAAAGTATCCAAGCATGAGGGTTTAAATTGGAGTAAGTTGCACCGAACCAACCAAAAAAAAACTATCCCACCCAAGAGGTGCTAACTGGAGATAGTTCTCATTCGGACCACTGAAAAATCACTTTTCTCTCTCCATCAAGTGCATTTTTTGTCAATCTAACCCTGTCACCCAAACACCTCTTTGGCTACAGTTAGTTCAGGGTTAGTCATGAGTTAGTCTAACCTCTAGCTAAGTTAGAGTATCCAAACAGGAGCAGTATAGGACATGCAAGTTGCTCAAAGCATACAGTCAAATTCGTATGTGAAAGGATTTTTTTTCTTTTTGAAAACGGAATGTGAAAGGAATTTCTTTTAGAATGCTCTTGGCATGTCGCTAACATGTGATGAGTTAACCGACCTCAATAGACGGCAAAAACGCCAGCCCGCCACACTTTGAAAGAGACGAGGAGGGAGAAGCGATACGGGCTGCTGGATTACTAGAGATAGGTGTCTCACGAAAGCCAAGAAATATGGTGATAGCGTGGGTCAGCCATGTACTACCTCCGTCCGGGATTATAGGTCCGGCCGACCGAATCCACAGGACCAAGGCAGAGCGAAGATGCACGCAAATTCGTTGATTCCCGATGGTATTAACTGCCGCATGCACTGTTGCCTTTTGAGATGATCGCTTGCATTGGCTGGATTTTGCACATGCAAAGGAGGGAGCACTACTCCCGGAACAAATGTTGGCCATGCAGTGACTCCTTCGCATGCAGCGGCTGCAAATTAATCTCTGGGACAACAATCGAGGGGGAGCGGCCTAGTAAAAGCGTACGCGGCTGTGTTCCTAAACGGTCCTGTATACCCGGACGGAGGTAGTACTAGTATGATGTAACTACACTGGGCTGCCGTGTTTCGTACTCTTGCAGTCCACTGTGGAGATGATTGGTTGATTTTATATCGCTGAATAATATAAAATATTATGAGTGCAGATGCTCCACCACGAGGTTCCTTGCTCCTTCTCGGTCGTCGGGAATCTATATTCTTCCACTCTATTTTTTTATGTGAGCTTTGTTCACCCTTTTCCCAACACACGAGACATCTAGCATCAAGGTGCACGTGTCATGCAAGGATCGTTCCATCCACATGAAGAACACGTGGGACTGGAACTACGAGACGGACATGTACCCAGGAGTGGACATGCGAACCTGTGTAATGTAGCGCAGTAAGTGAAGTAGAAAGGCACAAATAGTATGAACATGCGGAGCATATAGGCATTTGTCTCTTACTACCACTAAATGTTGTACGTGCAATGCTCGGTGATGTTATGGAGTACGTGACTAAGTACTCTACTACTACTATATTAATTGAAGGCACATATTAGGTTTTATATTTGTTTACGTGTATGTCCCGAGACCTTCCAACTAGACGTGTCTTTCTCTCCGGGTCGCACTTTGTATCATTCATACCACTAGTACAGTAGTACTACTACGTGTGGTCTCCGACCCAGAAGTGGAGACACTCTACCACGCTGTTCATGTCCCACTTCTTTCGCTGACGTGTGGGACATCCAGCACGTGCCGTGTGTTTGGCACTCCTTCGTCGTAAGAGTTGAAACGCTAGCATTCATCAGAAATAAAAAATAAATATAAATCACCAGTGATACTATACCACGCGGTTTCCTTGCTCCTCCATATCGGAAAGAATACTTCCGCTCGCCGACATGTGGGACGTCGACCATCCTGGTCCACTTGCCATGCCCGCAGAACTCCAAGGGAGAGTCACCCCGTTCGTCGCGTCGTAGTAATTACTAATGAGCCATCAAATCACAGGCCCAACCTTACCCACTGTGAAGTTGCTCGGACGAAGGAACCATCATGACTTCGTTGAATTCCGCTTCTTGAAGAAAACTACTGTACCAGCAGTACTGCTAGCTACAGTAGTTACTCCAGCAAAGGCCTCCTTTGGTTCATAGGATAGAAATTTTATAGGAATAGGAAAATCATAGGAAGTGAGATGACATGCATCTCAATTCCTATAGAGAAAGAGATGCCATTTGATGCATAGGATAGGAATTTTTCCATTGAGTCTAGGCTAATGTACTGGTAATTTTCTCTAAAAACTATAGTAGTAACTAGTAGTACTGGTACATGCTCGTAACTAATTAAACAAACGTACGGGTGACACAGACACACACACTAACTACTAGTACTACTACTTCTCACATGCTGGCCAGACGCCGTCGTTCTCCTTCCTGGCTTTGTCGGCGACACCCCGCCGTGCTTGGATCTCTGCCGACCTCTCCACAGTAGCGCGTGCGTCCTCTTCTTTCTTTCGGCGGCGGGCCTCTCTTTTCTTGAGTGCTTTCTAACTTTTCCGCTCCCTCTGTGCGGCTTTGGCCGCCTCTTGCTCTACCGCCCATTCGGCCTTGGCGGCTTCAAATTCCGCCCACATAGGTGTGAGGTCGCGAGCGGCGATGAACTCAGCACGGCGGGATGCCACCGCTTCCCTACCATTCTGTGTGTGGTCGTGGGCGGCGAGGAACTCAGCGCGGTGGGATGCCATCGCTTCCTTACCGGTTAGTGTGCGGCGCGGTGGCATGAACGACGCTTGGTGACAGCTCTGGTGGTCGTCGAAGGCTAGCTGGCGACAAGAGCGGTTGCATGGACGCCTGGTTGTCAATACGTGCCGCATACGCTTCAAAGGCTCGTCATCCATGAGTTCACATTTTACCACCACGCCAGCGTCTGACCGCCCTGGCCTATCGAAACCCCTTCCATCGCTAGCGCGCGCTTCTCGCCTGAAACGATCACCGTCTCTCCAGAACGTCAATGCCGCATTCACCGGCCTTAACTGCAGGTGCAGTTGGTGTGTCACTGACATGCGGGCCAGATGCCCGTTGGGCCCACATGTCAGTGATACAATGCACCTGCGGTTAAGTCACTGAAGCAGCGTCCGCATTCACGCCCGACGTGACCTCTCACTGGTGCCGGCATTGCAGCAGCGCGACGGCCGAGAGAGCGCCACCCGCGCGGCATCCCGGTGCAAGCGACTGTTCCGCGTTAACGACACCACGGCTATCCTTCCGTCCGCCGCCCACATTAATGACACACGGCTACCGACGAACCTACTCCGGCGCCAGCCGTCCATCCGTCTGCCGTGGCTCATTGCCATTCGCACGCTATATTAACTTGAGCCCCAGCTCCCAGCCATAGCCAAAGAGCCACACTCATTCTCCTCCAGTCCCTTCCTTCTGTCGGCACCACTCCAACCATGGCCTCCTCACGCTCCAAAGCTCTCTTGGACGTACTGTCCCAGGAGCAGACGAAGGACATCGGCGGCACCGCTCCGGGCGCGCTACAAAGCTCTATTGGACATACTGTCGCAGGAGCAGACGAAGGAGATCGCCGGCCCCCCTCCCCCCCCAGGCCGCCCTCCGCCGCCATGACCATGAAGCCGGCGCGCATGCGCGGGCGCAGCCGGCAGCGAGGAAGAGTAGTACACGGTAGGTCACCGCCGCTCTGTTCCCAGGAAGGCCACCGCTCCTCCACTCAGTCGACGCCAAGCTTGGTAGGATAAAAATCGGCGGCCGATTAGCCGCTTGACGGCGACGTGGAGGCAGAAATCTTCACAACCTTGTGCTCCGGAGGAGGAGGTTGATACGTCTCCAACGTATCTATAATTTTTTATTGCTCCAAGCTATATTATCTTCTGTTTTGGACATTATTGGGCTTTATTATTCACTTTTATATTATTTTTGGGACTAACCTATTAACCGGAGGCCCAGCCCAGAATTGTTGTTTTTTGCCTATTTCAGAGTTTCGCAAAAAAGGAATATCAAACGGAGTCCAAACGGAATGAAACCTTCGGGAACGTGATTTTTACAACAAACATGATCCATGAGACTTGGACCCTACGTCAAGGAAGCTTCCAGGAGGCCACGAGGTAGGGGGGCGCGCCAACCCCCCAGGGCGCGCCCTCCACCCTCGTGGGCCCCCTGTTGCTCCACCAACGTACTTCTTCCTCCTATATATACCTACGTACCCCCAAACGATCAGATACGGAGCCAAAAACCTAATTCCACCGCCGCAACCTTCTGTACCCACGAGATCCCATCTTGGGGCCTATTCCGGAGCTCCGCCGGAGGGGGTATCCATCACGGAGGGCTTCTACATCAACACCATAGCCTCTCCGATGAAGTGTGAGTAGTTTACCTCAGACCTTCGGGTCCATAGTTATTAGCTAGATGGCTTCTTTTCTCTTTTTGGATCTCAATACAATGTTCTCCCCCTCTCTCGAGGAGATCTATTCGATGCAATCTTCTTTTACGGTGTGTTTGTTGAGACCGATGAATTGTGTGTTTATGATCAAGTTTATCTATAAACAATATTTGAATCTTCTTTGAATTCTTTTATGTATGATTGGTTATCTTTGCAAGTCTCTTCGAATTATCAGTTTGGTTTGGCCTACTAGATTGATATTTCTTGCAATGGGAGAAGTGCTTAGCTTTGGGTTCAATCTTGCGGTGTCCTTTCCCAGTGACAGTAGGGGCAGCAAGGCATGTATTGTATTGTTGCCATCGAGGATAACAAGATGGGGTTTTTATCATATTGCATGAATTTATCCCTCTACATCATGTCATCTTGCTTAAGGCGTTACTCTGTTCTTATGAACTTAATACTCTAGATGCATGCTGCATAGCGGTCGATGTGTGGAGTAATAGTAGTAGATGCAGGCAGGAGTCGGTCTACTTGTCTCGGACGTGATGCCTATATACATGATCATACCTAGATATTCTCATAACTATGCTTAATTCTGTCAATTTCTCAACATGTTCACCCACCGTAAAATACTTATGCTCATGAGAGAAGCCACTAGTGAAACCTATGGCCCCTGGGTCTATCTTCATCATATTAATCTTCCGACACTTAGTTATTTCCTTTGCTTTTATTTTACTTTGCATCTTTATCACAAAAATACCAAAATATTATCCTATCATATCTATCAGATCTCACTCTCGTAAGTGACCGTGTAGGGATTGACAACCCCTTATCGCGTTGGTTGCGAGATTTATTTGTTTTGTGTAGGTGCGAGGGACTCGCGCGTAGCCTCCTACTGGATTGATACCTTGGTTCTCAAAAACTGAGGGAAATACTTACGCTACTTTGCTGCATCACCCTTTCCTCTTCAAGGGAAAACCAACGTAGTGCTCAAGAGGTAGCAAGAAGGATTTCTGGCGCCGTTGTCGGGGAGTCTACGCAAAAGTCAACATACCAAGTACCCATCACAAACCCTTATCTCCCGCATTACATTATTTGCCATTTGCCTCTCGTTTTCCTCTCCTCCACTTCACCCTTGCCGTTTTATTCGCCCTCTCTTTTCCATCCTCCTCTTTTCCGGTTGCCTCTTTTCGTTCTCTTTTCCCTTGCCATGTCGGAACCAAAAAGAGTTGGGGTTCCTCTCCCAAGTTTTAGCACTTTAGACAATCTTGCTATCTTATCTAAACTCATAAATAAAAATACTATGGAAAAACCTGCCAGGGTTATTAATGAAAACCTTAGCAATTTTGATGAAGAAGATTCTGGAATATTTCATTATTTACTCGATGAATCTTTGAAAGATGCTTGGGATAGGCTATTAAAGATCCGGGCTAGCTATGTACCTCAATACCAAATTCAGGTTTACTTAAAGAGCTTTTATGTTGGGTTGCCCGCTTCGTTCAAACAAGTTTTAGGTTCTATTTTTGATGAGGGTTTTCTCGAAGGGGACCCCATAGATACCTATGAAAAGATGAAAACTATATTTGGGCACCCCATTAACGAGAAAGTTGAAATTACCTCTCTTTTGCTTTCTTACCAAAACGAATCTATCAAAGAGATAAAAGCTAGCCTAGATGCCAATTTCCGCAACATACTTATTCTACCATTAATGCCCATGTACTTTGTCAAAATAGAAAGATTAATTCCATAGACAACAAGTTTGCTCTCTTTTTCCCTAAAACCAAAGATGGCAATACCTAGATCTATCCTTGCTATTATGCCTAGCTAGGGGCGTTAAACGATAGGGCTTGTTGGGAGGCAACCCAATTTTATTTTTAGTTTTTTGCTTTTTGCTTCTGTTTAGGAATAAATATTTTTCTAGCCTCTGGCTAGATGTTTTTTTATGTTTTAATTAGTGTTTGTGCCAAGTTAAACCTATAGGATCTTCTTGGATAATAGTTATTTGATCTTGCTGTAATTTCCAGAAACTTTCTGTTCACGAAAACAATTGTTACAAATCACCAGAACGTGATAAAATACTGATTCCAATTGCTGCTGATCAATAAATAAATTTTCTAGGTCGTCCTATTTTGGCTGATTTTTTGGAGTTCCAGAAGTTTGCATTAGTTACAGATTACTACAGACTGTTCTGTTTTTGACAGATTCTGTTTTTCGTGTGTTGTTTGCTTATTTTGATGAATCTATGGCTAGTAAAATAGTTTATAAACCATAGAGAAGTTGGAATACAGTAGGTTTAACACCAATATAAATAAATAATGCGTTCATTACAGTACCTTGAAGTGGTGTTTTGTTTTCTTTCGCTAACGGAGCTCACGAGATTTTCTGTTAAGTTTTGTGTTGTGAAGTTTTCAAGTTTTGGGTGAAAGATTTGATGGATTATGGAACAAGGAGTGGCAAGAGCCTAGGCTTGGGGATGCCCATGGCACCCCCAATATAATCTAAGGACACCTAAAAGCCACAGCTTGGGGATGCCCCGGAAGGCATCCCCTCTTTCGTCTACTTCCATCGGTAACTTTACTTGGAGCTATATTTTTATTCACCGCATGATATGTGTTTTGCTTGGAGCGTCTTGTATGATTTGAGTCTTTGTTTGTTAGTTTACCACAATCATCCTCGCTGTACACACCTTTTGAGAGAGTCGCACATGATTCGGAAATTATTAGAATACTCTATGTGCTTCACTTATATCTTTTGAGTTATATAGTTTTGCTCTAGTGCTTCACTTATATCTTTTAGAGCACGGTGGTGGTTTTGTTTTATAGAAACTATTGATCTCTCATGCTTCACTTAGATTATTTTGAGAGTCTTAAATAGCATGGTAATTTGCTTAAAATCCTAATATGCTAGGTATTCAAGAATAGTAAAAAAATCTTATGAGTGTGTTGAGTACTATGAGAAGTTTGATGCTTGATAATTGTTTTGAGATATGGAGGTAGTGATATTAGAGTCATGCTAGTTGGGTAGTTGTGAATTTGAGAAATACTTGTGTTAAAGTTTGTGATTCCCGTAGCATGCACGTATGGTGAACCGTTATGTGATGAAGTCGGAGCATAATTTATTTATTTATTGTCTTCCTTATGAGTGGCGGTCGGGGACGAGCGATGGTCTTTTCCTACCAATCTATCCCCCTAGGAGCATGCGCGTAATACTTTGCTTTGATAACTTGTAGATTTTTGCAATAAGTATATGAGTTCTTTATGACTAATGTTGAGTCCATGGATTATACGCACTTTTCTTCCTTCCACCATTGCTAGCCTCTCTAATACCGCGCACTTTTCTCCGGTATCATACACCCACCATATACCTTCCTCAAAACAGCCACCATACCTACCTATCATGGCATTTCCATAGCCACTCCGAGATATATTGCCATGCAACTTACCACCGTTCCGTTTATTATGACACACTCCATCATTGTCATATTGCTTTGCATGATCATGTAGTTGACATTGTATTTGTGGCAAAGCCACCGTTCATAATTCTTTCATACATGTCACTCTTGATTCATTGCATATCCCGGTACACCGCCGGAGGCATACAAATAGAGTCATATTTTGTTCTAAGTATTGAGTTGTAAGAAAATAAAAGTGTGATGATCATCATTTTTAGAGCATTGTCCCAAGTGAGGAAAGGATGATGGAGACTATGATTCCCCCACAAGTCGGGATGAGACTCCGGACTAAATAAAAAAAAGAGGCCATAAAAAAAAGAGAAAAGGCCCAAATAAAAAAATGAGAGAAAAAGAGAGAAGGGACAATGTTACTATCCTTTTACCACACTTGTGCTTCAAAGTAGCACCATGATCTTCATGATAGAGAGTCTCCTATGATATCACTTTCATATACTAGTGGTAAATTTACATTAAAGAACTTGGCTTGTATATTCCAATGATGGGCTTCCTCAAAATGCCCTAGGTCTTCGTGAGCAAGCGAGTTGGATGCACACCCACTTAGTTTCTTTTGTTGAGCTTTCATATACTTATAGCTCTAGTGCATCCGTTGCATGGCAATCCCTACTCACTCACATTGATATCTATTAATGGGCATCTCCATAGCCCGTTGATACGCCTAGTTGATGTGAGACTATCTTCTCCTTTTTTTGTCTTCTCCACAACCACCATTCTATTCCACATATAGTGCTATGTCCATGGCTCACGCTCATGTATTGCGTGAAGATTGAAAAAGTTTGAGAATGTCAGAAGTATGAAACAATTGCTTGGCTTGTCATCGGGGTTGTGCATGATTTAAATATTTTGTGTGGTGAAGATAGAGCATAGCCAGACTATATGATTTTCTAGGGATAACTTTCTTTGGCCATGTTATTTTGAGAAGACATAATTTCTTAGTTAGTATGCTTGAAGTATTATTGTTTTCATTTCAATATTAAACTTTTATCTTGAATCTTTCGGATCTGAATATTCATACCACAATTAAGAAGAATTACATTGAAATAATGCCAAGTAGCACTCCGCATCAAAAATTCTGTTCTTATCATTTACCTACTCGAAGACGAGCAGGAATTAAGCATGGGGATGCTTGATGCATCTCCAACGTATCTATAATTTTTGATTGCTCCATGCTATATTATCTTCTGTTTTAGACATTATTGGGCTTTATTATTAAATTTTATATTATTTTTGGGACTAACCTATTAACTGGAGGCCCGGCCCAGAATTGCTGTTTTTTGCCTATTTCAGAGTTTCGCAAAAAAGGAATACCAAACGGAGTCCAAACGGAATGAAACCTTTGGGAACGTGATTTTTACAACAAACATGATCCAGGAGACTTGGACCCTACGTCAAGGAAGCTTCCAGGAGGCCACGAGGTAGGGGGCGCGCCTACCCCCCAGGGTGCGCCCTCCACCCTCGTGGGCCCCCTGTTGCTCCACCGACGTACTTCTTCCTCCTATATATACCTACGTACCCCCAAACGATCAGATACGGATCCAAAAACCTAATTCCACCGCCGCAACCTTCTGTACCCACGAGATCCCATCTTGGGGCCTGTTCCGGAGCTCCGCCGGACGGGGCATCCATCACGGAGGGCTTCTACATCAACACCATAGCCTCTCTGATGAAGTGTGAGTAGTTTACCTCAGACCTTTGGGTCCATAGTTATTAGCTAGATGGCTTCTTTTCTCTTTTTGGATCTCAATACAATGTTCTCCCCCTCTCTCGTGGAGATCTATTCGATGTAATCTTCTTTTGCGGTGTGTTTGTTGAGACCGATGAATTGTGGGTTTATGATCAAGTTTATCTATGAAAAATATTTGAATCTTCCCTGAATTATTTTATGTATGATTGGTTATCTTTGCAAGTCTCTTCGAATTATCAGTTTGGTTTGGCCTACTAGATTGATCTTTCTTGCAATGGGAGAAGTGCTTAGCTTTGGGTTCAATCTTGCGGTGTCCTTTCCCAGTAAAAGTAGGGGCAGTAAGGCACGTATTGTATTGTTGCCCCGAGACCTTCCAACTAGACGTGTCTTTCTCTCCAGGTCGCACTTTGTATCGTTCATACCACTAGTACTACTACGTGTGGTCTCCGACCCAGAAGTGGAAGAAGTGGAGACGCTCTACCACGCTAATTTTTTTTGCGCTGGGCTCTACCACGCTGTTCATGTCCCACTCCTTTCGCTGACGTGTGGGACATCCAGCACGTGCCGTGTTTGGCACTCTTCGTCGTAAGAGTTGAAACGCTAGCATTCATCAAAAATAAAATAAAAATATAAATCAGCAGTGATACTTTTTTTGAAAAAATTATCCTGGTCTACGCCGGTCGTATCGCAGGCCCAACCTTTCCCACTATAAGTTGGTCGGACGATGGAACCATCATGACTTCGTTGCATTCCGCTTCTTCAAGAAAACTTACTGTACCCGCAATACTGCTACCACACGCGAAGACTGGACGGCACTGTACCACGTCATATCACTGAAACCCACTAGGCCATCCTAAAAAAACCACTAGGCCAAACTAGCCCGCCTATAGGTCATCTATTTTGGAACGGAGGGAGTACGTCTCTTACTGCTATGATTTTCTGTTGTACGTCTCTGTACTTTTGCTATGATTTTCCTACCCTGTGAACCAAATGAGGCTTGAATGTATCCATGTCGACTAAGCCTACAATTTTAGGAGCTTGGGCTATTGGCCGATCAACGACGGATAAGTATAAGCGTACCACCAGCTCATCATCCCCAACGTTTCTCTTCGGTGAGTGTTTTGCAAGTACTATAGCTCGCACAGTAGCTAGCCTACTAACACCAAGAATCATCAAACAAGCCCTACTGATATGATAAACAGTTCAAACTTACATCTAAGCATGCCATATATTACATCAAAAGCTGGTGAGGATACATCTGTTTCCATAACTCGGAGAGGGTTCGCATGATTCACTATCAAACAGAAGTAGCAAGTACCGCCCACACAAGACAGTGCACTAGCCCTAAGATGGTTTGATAACATGCATCGTTCTGGTAATTAAACACAGTACAATGCAAACTACCCTGAAGGATTAGCGCGACCAACTATTTCTTGTCATCGATCTCTCGGGCAATGACCACAGCACGGACAGCGGCATGGGAATCGATCTCTGGGGCGATGTCCACAGGACTAACCGCGACATCGGAATCGATCTCTAGGGCGATGTCCACAGGATGGACAGCGGCATCGGAATCGATCTCCGGGGCGATGCCAACAGGACGGATCGCGATATCGAAAACGATCTCTGGGGCGTTGTCCACAGGAAGGGCCGCGACATCGGAATCATCAAGGACGACCACCGGCACCTGCACAACCCTAACATATTAGCAAGCACATTGCAAAAAATCAAAAACGACAACTATGGTAATAAGCCATTTTTTTACCTTGTGCAGCTCACCGGGGGATCCCATCCCTCCGGGGGCCATCTCCTCGTCCTCGATGGGGGCCATCACCTTGCCAGGGGAATACTGCTTCTCAATGGCGACTATCTCCTCAAACTCGGCCTTGAGCCTCGCATAGGTGGCCATCAGAGTTTCCGGGGTAGGCACGGTGGGGCCCTTGCTGTTCTTCCAACTTTCTTTGAGGAGTTCGTCCGCCAACGTCGTCAACTCTTTGGCCAGTGCTTGTTTCTTGGAGTTCTTCGTCTCCATGGGTTGGCCCGCCAACATGGTCAACTCGTTGGTCGGTGCTCGCTTCCTAGAGATCGTTGTCTCCAGTGGGTTGTCCCCCGGCAACTCTTTGCCTAGTGCTCTAGGATCCATCAATGAACTGACAAACAAAAAGCAATCGAAAGGAAACCACATTCGCAATGAAAACGGGAAAAGAATAGGCTGTGAGAATCGGTCGGTGCTTCGCAACAAGAAGATTCTTGGAATGAAAATATAGAAGCATCACTGATTCGCCCACCTTTCCTACGTCGGTACAGAAGAAAAATGGCAGAAGTGAGTAGCCTGGAGTGAGGTTTTCTTCAAGAAAGGGGAGAAAGGGCTTCAACGAGCATTCCAGTGAAATGATGGTTGCTTCGTCCAGTCCAACTTTGAGGCCACTTTACTACTGCTTGTAAAGGTGTGGGTTTTGTGATATGACGGGTCATGACGGCCACACCGGGGTGACCCGTGAGTTTCGACTGTAGCACCTCGCTGTGATTTGGTGGATGGCACGCGGGCCCGGATGCTTTGATGTCCCGCATGTAGATAGAGCGGCTAGTCATATAGGAGTGCTCAATATTGTGCACCGCGACCAAGGCAGAGAGGAAAACGAGATAACTACATAATTAATTCATGAGTTTAATTAGGGTTGTTTTGTAAAGTACGAGATACATTCCTCCAATCGCAAAATGCCTTGGTTGATGAGATTTGAGATTTGAGCCCTATAAACCGTAAGGGAGGGAGTACTGCACGCGGCGTAGTCTAGTCACTCGTTGAAATCTCTAGAAAGGCAAATACTCCTTTCCGGTTTACAGGGCTATACTAGCAAGTACTAGTACTACAATAGTGGGCTCAAATAGCAATTTTGTCTCATGCAAGAGCCTGGCTATATGCGTGCTCCAAGGCACCGCACCACGGGAGCGTTAGCAACTGCCACGTTCGGGTTGCGCTTGGCTCTTCGCCTCTTCGAGAAGACGAACAATGATGTTACTCCTACTTCTACAGTATCGAATCCACTGCTGCATGTCCGTCCACCTCGTGCAGGAGGGATAGCGTGTAGCGAAAGCTCCTACTAGTCCTGCCAGCCACCACGCTCATGCGCGAGGGAGGGACGCAGCTTCATTGAGTTACTGCTCCTGCCTTTGCGTCTATGATAGGTGGGCCCAATAGGTGGTTGGCCCACCTGTCATGCAGCCAAAGGCAGGTGCAGTTAAGGCACCAGAGCTCAGTCCGGGAGGGAGAGGGCGTTGTAGTAATCAAACTTCTCGGTCTTGTATGAGTTGACGCGACACATCAAAGCACTGCACTCGATATAAGTCTTTTTACACATTTCAAATGGACATACGGATGTATGTAGACATATTTTGCTTCGTATGTAGTCACTTGTTGCAATCTCTAAAAAGACTTATATTTGGAAACGGATGGAGTACAACGCATGCATGCATGCCATGACTTCCCTTTTCATACTTGCATGTGTTGATTTGATGCACCTTGCCAAATTTTGACTATAAATTTAACTAACCAAATTTTCATGCATGTCACAAAAAATTACGGGGCTGTTTGGATTGTGACTATGTTTGTCTTATGTTGCCAAATTATTTTTCCCACACTTGCCACACTTTCCTAACTTGAGTTACTCAAATTGTTAGACACACTTTGGCTTGCCTAAGGGAATCTTGCCACACTTTTTGTGTCTATGACATGTGGGGTTCACTGCTAATAAAAAAATTCTTATCTTAGGTGTGGCTAATAAAAAAGACTTATATTTAGGAACGGAGGGAGTAGAAAATATAAATAATAATGCATGTTGGGGCAACCCACATTTCCGATAATTTTAGCCGTGGGCTTGTTCACAATTTTTACGAGGGGGTGGTTGTTCATTTAATGGAGGGACTTGTACCATACTTGAACGATACAATGTGCGACCTGGCACACCGTAACACCACTTGGAACAAGCGGGTAGCTATCTCAAAAAACAATCAACAACTAAAAAATGGGTGACCTGGCACGTAGTACAAAAATTTTAACGATTGTTTTGGTGGAGTGAAAAAGGAAAACTACCCCACTACGTATATATAGGCCGGATCCTCCGCACTTGCTTGCTAGGGTTGCTCTATTCACACTCTCTCATCCTCTCCAGATCTAAACAAGATAGGGGTGGTAACACTATCTTTCTCCCTTCAAAAAACACTGTCTTTCTATCCTCACCGCTGGTTACAGATCCGGACGTGTCCCCCTCCGCCGGTGAAGGGGAGGAGGGGCAGTGTTTAGGCCGTCGTCGACAGCAAGGGAGGAGACCCACTGCCGGCCGCACCGTTATCTCTGGCCGAGCGCCGGCGCGGGAGGTCCTCTGATCCCTTCGTCGTTACCCTAGTGTGGGTGGATCCGGCCTCCCGCCGCCCACCTATCCACATCCCGACGACCTTCAGGTATATCTTCCTTCGAAACCGCCTTAGCTCTACTTCCCCAGCTCGCTACGTCGCTGCATGTGCATCATTTTCTACCTCTCAGCCCCTCTCGATAGGATGGTCCAACGTCACCTATTTTTTTTTCTTCTATTGTTAGAGGTAAAGCTACTTCATGGAGTCGAATCTTGTACTTGGTTCAAACAAGAAATAAAGTGGGGGTGGGGGAATTTAGTATGTACATCGGACTTGGTACAAACAGGAAGGAAAGGGGTGAAAGTAGTACAGACTGGTCATCCAACTGGTCTCTTGGTCGAAAAGGGAAATATCGGGGTAATGTTGTACACAGTGGTATGACCAGGACTAGATTTGCTATCGACACATAGGAGTAGGTGGCTAGAGTGAAAAAAATGGGACCAACCCAGATATGTTTCTTGGATGTTTGTTTCTCAGGGAAACAAACTCTAAATCACCACTTTATGCCCCTGTTTAGGTACATGGTGCTGGACTGCTGGTGCACCCACTGTCCCATGCCCTTATACCAAATATTTAGTTGTTCTTAATCTAATGCCCCTGGTAAAATGAAGCCATGCCACTGTTATAAGCCATGACAAGTTTAGCCAAATGTTTTTGCTTGTAATTGTTTGAGACTTTGACTGTTTCCATTGTAGCTTTTTGTGCAAACAGGGATATCCATTTCACCAGGTTGCTGTTGTGACCTTTTGGTGCACTGCACAAAACACTACTTAAAAGAAGTGACTTTTGTGCTGTTTAACTGGAATGTCAGAATGGAATAGTTGATTCATTTCGGTGGAACTGCACAAAGGGAGATATGTGTTCCAATCCTCATCATCCATATTGGCGCCATAACCTTCCTTTAGGTAAGAATGATATTTAATGCATGTGTTCATCTCTATTTTGCGACTCCCATGAGAAAATAATGCTATTGTTTACTAGTACACTTGTACTCCCTCACTGACAAAACCAATTCAGAAATAGAAGGCCAATCATGTACTTGGTTTCACCAACTGGTGAGGAGAAAGAGAAACAGAGGATGAAGAGGAAGAAGAAGAAGAATAAACAGTGCCAAGGTGATCTTGCTGAAGCCAGAGGCCTCAGTCGAGGCCATTCAAGGGCTCCGGCAACATCTACCTTACATGTAAGACGATCCTCCGGGGAGCCCTTCCACTTCTGTTGTCTCTCCTGCAAGGTCACTTAATTAATTAGGAGTACTTAAGTATCACTAATTTATTGCTGCCTAATTTTCATGTCGGAGTTAAACAAATCTTTAGTAGCACCTTATGCTGAATCATGTACGTGTGTATGTTTGTCTATGGAGGTGAATCATGTGGTGGAGCAGGGAGGGAATATTATTAGTGTCATGACATAATAGTGCTATTGTTTTGCATGTCAATTTATTGCCATTGGTTTAATGAGGCAATGTTTTGCGTATTGTCCATCATGAATTTGATGCTACTGTTAGAGTGATATGCTAATGTCTTTCTATCCTTTCTCACCAAGCTAATGAAGGTTTCACCTGGTACCTACTTGTGCAAACAGGTCATGTTGTGCCAATCATACATTTTAGTGGAACTACACAAGACAATACAATGAACTGTATCTCAGCCAGTGCTTTAACTCTGCTGGAAGTTCTTGGTAATCTTTCGATATAATCTCAGCACTGGTAAACAAGAGTGATTTCAACCATACATTTGAAGTGCACAAAAATATACACTATTGAGTGATTCTAGTGAGTGCTTTATCATCTCTTATGGGACTACATGAATAAGCTTTTTTCCTCAGGTTTGTACCGGCCTAAGGCCTTCATCCATATTTGTTTGCTGTCATCTCTATTTGTATCGTGCTGCTGTCATGAGAAACTCCGTTATCTTTGCACGTTAAAGTTTTGCAACCTATGATACATGGCAATGCTTGGAGTCTTGAGCTAATTGGCACTGATTAAATAAACAAATACCTCTCTTTAAGCAAGACTACTATGTTGCTAACTTTACCCATTAAGATAATGAGGGTGCTTCTATTTGTTAGTGTATGTTTCATCAACTAGTCCCACTATTACAGTAATCTCACTCTCTCAATATATGTGCCAACAGGGATGCTCGATTTTGGTGGAACTGCACAAAAACTTTGGGTGTTTCATTGCCTCGACAGCTTCCTTCCTTTCCTGTCAGTCGCTAATATGGGCTTGCATTCTTCCTTTGCTGTCAGTCGCTTGGCTTATCTCGGCTTCCAGTCAAAGGAAATAGTAATTGATATGCTACCTCACACAGGTTGGTACTGGTCTTTATCCTGATTATTGTGCTTGTCATATGTATTGGTAATTTGGTATTGTGCTACTGTTTGCCGATTTCATAAAGGAGTAACTTGGAGCCTGAACTGGCGGGCAAATCATTAAATTGGGTGATTTCAGTAGAACTGCACAAAAATATCAGATGGACATGTACTTATGCTACTGCTATGTACTCCAAAGTTCACTCAGACAAGCATCGATGTTGACAAGAAGAAGTGCCTCTATTCTTTCGAGTATCAACTGGCGTCAAGCAGTTGTCAAACTCCAAGTATTAGGAGAGTGAATGCCAAAAATATTGCTTGGCGCATAGCCCAGAAAAATGCAGTCCAGTCTTTGGTCCCAACTTGTGCCTTTTGGTTATCGGCAGATATGGTAGCGAACTGTATGGCATGGGGTCTAAAGATTCCAGAATAGTTGGTTGACGCGTATATTCATCTGGCACTTAATCAGTCTGCACGCCAGGGATGCTCCATTTCAGTTGAACTGCACAAACAATTTGGGTGGTTCATTTTCTCAACCGCCTCCTTTCTCGTCTGCAATGTAGAATTTTGGCGAGCTATAGGACCAAGATGAGCCAGTAAACTAGTTGGATGAAAGTAGTGGCCAAGTTGCTCAAACCTCCCTCGGCACGAGGCCACTATTTGAGGATAAACCTACAAGAAAAGTTCAGATTGTCTGTGCTGCCTCTTATGTACTCGAAAGTTTACTCATACAATCATTAATTTTAGCAAGAAGTACCTCCGACTGAACACCATTTACCAGTCTGCAATGAAGAATTTTGGCGAGCTACAGGACCAAGATGAGCCAGTAAACTAGTTGGATGAAAGTAGTGGCCAAGTTGCTCAAACCTCCCTTGACACGAGGCCACTATTTGAGGACAAACCTACAAGCAAAGTTCAGATTGTCTATGCTACCTCTTATGTACTCGAAAGTTTACTCGTACAAGCATTAATTTTAGCAAGAAGTACCTCCGACTGAACACCATTTACCAGTCTGTACCCTAGGTAATTAAAGTTCGTCCATGGATCATATTGGCTGTGATCTCAATCATTTGGATGCATAAACATACTGAACATGTGTATACCTGAATCTTTTTGTGAATTATCTATGAATATTGTTGTGTGATCTATCAATCATTTGGATCCATAGACATGCTGAACTTGTGTATATATGAATCTTTTGAGTTGTTGATAGTGAATGTTGGCTATGAATATGAACGTGTCCTGTGAACCTAAGTTTGATACGAATGTTTACCTTTTCCGTTGTACTTGTGTGTGAACTTGTTAGTATGCCTACTGTGGGTATGTGACGTGTGGGTGTCAACGGCACACCTTCTTCCCGAGAAGAATTGCACCTGCTTTGTTAGGGTGGCAACGGCGCATCAGCTCTTTTTAATCTTTTTGCTCTGTCTGGCCCCCTCCCCCGCTCAACCCCTGCCGTAATGTTTTCGGCCTCAAAACAAACATAGTCTTGCGTTGTTTTTGGGGCTTGATGAAAAATTGAGTGCTGGTTTCTGTAGGTTGGCCCGCCCAGCAAATGGGCTGCTGGTCCACCACGGACTGGGAGGCTAAAAATACAAGTTGTATGGTGCAGAGGCAAGTAAAAAACACCATCGAGATCCATCCACTAAAGAAAAAAATGCTCCTGATGTGCTTCTTCAGTCGTGCCGCCGGCCCCCTCTTTAATCTAGTTCGCTCGGGGATCTGGTATGAACTTTTTTCCAGAGGGCGAACAAGTATCAGCTAGGCCTAGGTTTTATATTTTAACATCCGTAGCCCACGACATACGGTGACAGTGGTTTCAACTTATTTTTTAAGGTCCATACCGGCCTATGGGCTTTTTCTTAAAGATCGGCAGCCCAATGTATTTTTTTAACCACATTATATATATATTTATATTATTACTATTATCGTATATTTTATAGAGACTTATATATACATTATAAAAACATCCCACGTGTTATTAACTTATAAAAGTAAATGTTTAACAGAATTTGGAAAGGAAAATCCTGGTTGTTTTTGACTCACAGGCAAGGAAAATCCTGATGATTGCGTACAAAAGCTTGCGAAGATTTTAAGGACCATTGTAATAATAACGCGCTCATTTTTATTTTGAGAAATAACTCGCTAATTTGTTAATTATGTATATAAAAAATGTGCCTCTCCGGTTTATTTTTTGATATTAATTGCTTCTTCTAACATAACATTATATATATAACGAGCCCAGCTAATTCGTGTATTTGAAGAAAGTGCAAATGGGCTAGGATTCCTTAGAAAATATAAATGGGCCGCACTGACGCGAAATTATTTGTTCACCCAGCCCAGCAAATGGATTGTACATTCTAGAAAACATGGGTTAAATATATGCCGCATTTTTGTAGGCTGACATGTGGGCCAATAGGTCGAAGCCTACGCAGGGCGTTGTCAATTTGGTCAACAAATGATTATGACATCCACAGCCATTGGATTTATATCCAACGGCCGGCATGCACCTTCAATCTCTTGTCTTCTTCCTCCAGCGTCGCCGGGACCGCCTGGTCCGACCTCCGGCGGCTAGCAGCTCTGCTTAGCACACATCGCTGCGAAGCGCTACCCCACCGCCGGCCAGGCTATCCCTCCACCCCTCCACACCTCCTGTTATTCTCCACCGACTGCAGCCCCACGCCGCACCAGAACCAGTTATAACCCTTCTCCTCCTCTCAATCTGCGACTCCACTGCCGCGTCTTCCCATCTCCGAGTCGTTCCCGTCCGGGGCCTCGCCGTCGTCCACCGCCTCGTTGCGCCCGGTGCGGCGTGGTCAACAAACGAGAGTCATCGGAAGAGGACTGTACGTGGAGAGCCTGACGGCTGGGACCCACGAGGTCCATGGTCGCACGCATGGAAAGTTCCTCCTTATTAAGCTGAAAAAAAATGTTTCCTCCACCTGACAGCTGGGACCCACCGGCTGTATCTTCGCACGGAAGGAAGTGCCTCCTTGTTATGCGAAAAAAATTATTCCTCCCGTTGACAGCTGGGACCCGTCAGATTTGGTGGCTGACTTGTGGGCCTACTAAGTGTACATGTACGCAGGGCTTTGTCAACTTAATCAACAAATGATTCTAGCAGCTGGACCGTTGTATGTTAATCCAACAGCCGTGCTCCTTCTTCAACCTCTGTTCTTGCTCCTGTCTCCCGTGGGCGGCACCGCGGCTGTGATGTCGCGCACCTGAACCAGTCAAGTTTCCCACTCCTCTCCATCTGCGACTCCACTGCCCCGTCTTCCCCATCTCCGGGTCGTTCCAGTCTGGGGCCTCCCCGTCGTCCACCGGCCTTGGTGCGCTCGGCACGGTGTGGTCAACGTGGTGAACAACCGAGAGTCATCGGAAGATGACTGTACGTGAGAGGCTGACAGTGGGGACGCAGCACGCCCATGGACGCATGCATGCAACAGAACGCGGCGTGGTCAACGTGGTCAAGAAACGACTTCCATCAGAAGTGTATTGTGCGTGGAGAGGCTGACAGCTGGGTCCACGGCCGCAGTAAGGAAGTGCCTCCTTATTACGCGGAAAATAATGATTCCTCCACCTGACAGCAGGGACCCACCGGACGGGCCACCGTATTTTGCAAAAAAACGTTTCCCCCCTGACTGCTGGGACCCACCGGACGGGCCACCGTATTTCGCGAAAAAAGCGTTCCCCCCGCTGTCAGCTCGGACCCACCGGAAGTGCCTCCTTATTACGCAGAAAAAATGAATACTCCCCTTGCTAGCTGGGACCCACCTTGGTGGGAGGCTGACTTGTGGGCCTACTAAGTTGACGGGGACGGAGAGCTTTGTCAACTTAGTCAATATGAATGATTCTAGCTCCAGTGACCGTACAATGTCCATCCAACGGCCGTAGTGCTTCTTCAACCTCTGGTCTTCTTGCTCCAGCCGACCAAACCAGCGCCGGTCGTGCCGCGTGCTCCTGCCTCCCATGGCCGGCTATGATGCCGCGGAGGCCTCACCGCCCCCTACTACTCCCACCGCTGGCAAGGCCATCCCTCTACTCACACACACCCCCTGTTATTTTACGGCGACGGCAGCCTCGCACCGCAGCCGAACCAGTGAACCCTCATACTCCTCTACGCGTGGGCATCCAATGCCGCGTCTTCCCCGGCTCCGCGTCGTCCCCTTCCTAGGCCTTGCCGTCGTCCACCGCCCTGGTGCTCTCGGCGCGGCGTGGTAAACGTGGTCAAGGAACGGCTTCCATCGGACATGGACTGTACGTGGAGAGGCTGACAGCTGCCTCCTTATTACACGGAAAATAATGATTCATCCACCTGACAGCAGGGACCCATCGGACGGGCAACCGTATTTCGTGAAAAAAATGTTTCCTCCCTGACTGCTGGGACCTACCAGCTACATCTTCGCACGCAAGGAAGTGCGTCCGGGCAAAAAAACGATTCACCCCCCTGACTGCTGGGACCCACCAGCTACATCTTCGCACGCAAGGAAGTGCCTGACAGTCGGGACCCACCTGGTCGAAGCGTACGTAGCGTTCTCATTCTGGTCGCGAACGTGTACGTACATACTGGTCGATGTAGAGCGCGCACGTGTCGTAGTAGAGGCGTGCACGTAGCATGTACACGTACGTACAGCGGCCAGGGTGCAACAAAGTAAATATGGCCACATACGTACATACGGGCGGGGTCTCGAACACCTACTCGCACGTATGTATGGCCAAGGCTCGTGTACATGGCTGGGTCGGAACGGAGAAACAGCGTCGTCGCCGTGTTCATGGGGAGCCAACCGGCTGGGTTGGAATGGAATGCGTCGTCGTGTTCATCGGGAGGGCTTGGACGGAACAGCCGATGGAAACAAGGCCTGGCGTACCGCAGAACGGAGGAAACGGCCTTGTGTTCGACCGGCCACGGTCGAAACGGGATCCTGTTCATCTGGAGGGGTCTGGCGTACCTCAAAACGGAGGAAACGGACCTCCTACGGTTGAAACGGGGGTCCTGTTCACCGGGAGGGGTGTGGCGTACCGCAAAACGGAGGAAACGGACTTATGTTGGAGCGCTACGGTCAAAACGGGGGTCCTGTTCATCGGGAGGGGTGTGGCGTACCGTAAAACGGGAATCCATGGGATATTGTTCATCTCCACCGTCGACCCCCTCTAGCCTCCATGGGCTACTGTTCATCCACCGTCGACCTCCTCCAGCCTTCACCTGCGACTATTCATCCACGGGCTCCTGTTCATCCAGCCTCCACCGCGCGCTACTCCACCGGCTACTGTTCAACCAGCCCTCTCCACGGGCTCCTGTTGAACCACCCCTCCACGGGCTACTGTTCATCCAGCCCTCCACCATCTACTGTTCATCCAGCCCTCCACGGGGTGGTCCTGTTCATCCAGCCCTCCACGGGGTCCTGTTCATCTAGCCCCAACCGGCTTGATCGATCGGGGTCCTGTTCATCCAGAGACAACACCACGGGGTCCTGTTCATCCACCCCCACCGGGAACTGTTCATCCAACCCCCCCCCCCCGGCAACTCTCACTATTCATCCAGAGGCAGCATCGATCGGCTTCAGTTAGCAGCAGTAGCGAAGGAATCGCTCGATCGGGTTCAGTTAACAGCCATCGATCGATCGCTCGGGTTCAGTAACGCGTAGCATGCAGTGCAATCGCTCGGGTTCAGTTAGAGCCCAATGCCTCGCTCGGGTTCAGTTAGAGCCCAACGCCTCGCACCCACGCGCGTGCGTGTACGAGAGAAACGCGCATCACTTGGCCCCGACCACCCACCGTAACCGGGAACACCCCGATATTTTCCTCGCCCTCGCTTCTACCACGGTTTTTTCCGTCATAGACGGCCCAAAGAATGTCATGCAGTTGCATCTCCGGCCCACCCAGGACGAAAAGCCCATTTTCTGTCATGATTTTTTGTCATAGAAGTAGGAGCCCACCACATCTATGATGATACCGGGTTTTGTCACAATTATCGTCATAGAAGTGTCATAAGTATGACAGAAAAAAATTTCGTTCGGCCCAAAATGTCACGGATGTGTCTTTTTTTGTAGTGATAGAAATGTTTTAGTCTGGGAGACACATATAACAAGTTACAAAAAGTTCAAACCAGTGAATTAACTGCGGCGGGTCTTTGGAGAGACCCCATTTGCTCTGGTAAAGAATTCATCCATTCATTTCAAAAGTTCAGTGAGCATGCACATCAGCTTGAATTAGCATACGGACCACATTCTAGTTGCAAATACTTGTAGCTCTAGACCTCGAACCCGAAGGTACTTAACAAAACATGGGGTAACATATACGGAAGCTCTTTGAAGAACATTGGCAAATTATTCTATATATGTCTTGTGCAAATCCATGGACAAAATGACTATGCAAACTATAGCTACCAAGTTTGGATCGTTTTAGCCTGACCAACTATTTCCCCATCAACTGAGGGTCTCATCGGTGTCTAGACCTTGAGCACAATAATCAGACTGTGGTCGCCGGACGTCACATCCGGGAGATAGTAATCCAGTAACCAACCTGTTAAGTGGACAACAAGTTCAGCTTTAATTATGATATAGAAAATAAAAAGAAGCAATCATTTTTTGCACTTTATTTTTGGAAATAAGAATCAGGGTTCACTTATTTTGACCATATTTTTTCTACATTACATACCTTTTTTCTATTATTTGGGAAAGGTAGATACTGCACAAGCTACATCAGTGGACTATATTGAAATTAAAAGGGAACCGGTGCGTCCATATGAGAATTTTGGAACAACCTAAACTGTTCCATACACATGAGATGTAAATTCAATAAAAACAGCAACTCTAAACATTTGTCACTGATTGTTATCAACAATCTTGGCTATTCAGTATAAGATTTGTGTTTGTTTTGATAAAAGGAATCATATTCGTCAGAATTGGATATTTGTCATACATGTTCAAACAAAGTTATGTTCCATATAATAAAAACAGATTATGCACCAATGTAAGAACATTAAATATTTCATATTGAGAAAATTCTGCAACACGGTAATGCTGGACTGTATATCACAATATGTAGACGTGGTCAAAAGTTATGTTAACTCAAGATAAGAGCTGCAATTAATAATATCACTCATGTGCACTTAGAACAATAGATAATAGAGAAAAGTATGTTTTTGGTCCCTCAAATTCTCCAAAAGTATAGACTTGGTCCCTCAAGATTTTTTGGTTGGCATTTGGTCCTTCAAGTCTCAAACCCGGATAAGTTTCGTCCAAAATCAGATTTAGACAACGTTGACCTAGTTTGACCGATGAACAAATCATAGGCATTTTTCATTGGCAGCAACACAAGAAAAAGGATGGTGTGCAACAAAATAAAATAGATGATGTGGAGCCTCAAGTACAAGTGAACAAGTATGAAAACAAGAAAGGAGAAAAAAAATGGAGGCTCAAGAGAGCAATGGCATCATCAGTTTCATCAACCATCTCTTGACGGTTCCACCTTGTGATGATGATTATCTATTCTAGCATGCTAGTTCATTAGATAGTACTCCCTCCATAAACTAATATAAGAGCGTTTAGAATACTAGAGTAGTGATCTAAATGCTTTTATATTAGTTTACAGATGGAGTATTTTGGATTGCCCCTTTACTACAGGAAAACTGTTGAATGTACTCCTAATTATTAGGCTTGAACTAGTAAGTGTGTATGTGCAACACACGTACTATTATCATGTGAAACAAATTATCATTCGTCTTCAAAAAAATCAATAAAATGAATAAATTTTGAATAATTTACTAACATAAGAGAGTTAACAGAATGTTTGAAAATATTGCAATACAAAAGGTTACTTGTGAAGATATTTGTCATCAATTATGCGTAAACCCATTATGTTCGAGAGATTTTAAAAAAAATCCCGATTCTCTGGGACAAACGTGGTCGACTTGCCGCCGCTATATGAGCTATCACAGCTAATCTCCAGATATCTGTACGCATACGCATGATTCACTACTAAGATTGTATTAGACTTAACTTTATTTGGCTGAGAATGCACATGATTTACTGTTGTTTCAGTATTCAGATTGTGCTTGTTAGCTTGTTTCTTTGATTTTGTTTACGTCTGAACCAGCAGGAACCTTCGAACCAGCAACATGGGCACTCACCGGGCAAATAGGCAGCTCCGTTCAGTGCAATGATGGTCAAAGTATAAGAAGCAATGTGACACCTCCAGTTTGCAAAAGTTTGTAACCTCCCAAGTTAGCAATGTACATCAAGCACAAAGATGAAGAAATTATAAAGGGAAAGAAAGGAGAAATACACCAACCTGGGTCCATGTGACCAGTGTAGCAGTGTCATCATGGATTAGCAAGTCGTCTGAAAACCTCTTTGATTAAGAATATCAGGTGCCACCGTAGCACCTAAGCTCAGGTGCTCCAGTGCAAGGTTAGTCATTGATATGAGATCCAAGGGTCAAAAAACACACAAGTGAATAGTGTCATTTTGGCTTTTGTCTCTTTGTGACACTATTCACGTTGATTTTGTCTTTTTTTTGTTTCTTCTTGTGTGTTTCGAATTTGGATTTGAAATCTAGATACCACTGTTCAAAATATCGGCGATTCACCAATTTATCGCAACTCGGTGGGTCACCGATAAGATTATGCCATATCTCACCATTTATCGTTGGGCCGATTTATTGCTCTGATAAGTGATTTATCAGGAATCTACCGGTAAGTCGGGCATATTTCTAGCACTATGTGTGCAAGAACTATGTTTATTTGTTTTTGTGTACCTTGTTATGTAATATGTGCTGCTGTCCTATATTGTTTATCATTGTACAAAGATTCAAAGGCAAGGAATCATGGTAACACTTCAGTCCCATATTGTTTTTGTGTTGAATATATCATATTTTAGTGCTGCGAACCAGAGATTTGTAAAAATATAGATGATTAATAGTCAATCGATAAAATTGATTAATCATTTGATTTCCTATTAATCTCTAATCTCCAGCCAAACGAGACGCTAACGATAAGTGATATCCTCAACATTGCATGTCTTGTGAACACTCACAATTTTTTTTGGAAATTTTTTTAAACATTTAAATGTGTTTTTTGATGAATGGTAGCATGTAATCTGTGGTAGCACCTGATCTCTAATCTCTTATTAGAGTAGGTGGTTAAGTCCCGGTTTAATGAAATGTCCCCAAAATGGCAAAGCTAGGAGATAGTAAATTTGTAGTGGAAAAATAATTACAGAAACAATAGTTAGATATGCATGCTTCAGTTCATAGTTGTTTGAAGAAACCAAAAAAACTACCACATTAAGAAATACCAACTATAAATTAACCCAAATTATAAGTGCCACAAGTGTGGCACGAAGCACTCCGGCCCTGGCTTTTTTACAACTAAAATTGCCATCCGAAAAGAAAAAACAAACCAAAAAAACTAAAACTTGCCATCTAAAAAGAAAGTTGCCATGCTTGACAACTTAAGTTGTCATCCTCACGTCACTAAACTTGTCATAAAAAACGTTCGGAGTTGCCATGTGTTCGTGTCACACGTGTGACACTTATCAAAGTCCCAAATTAAGTAACTAATTGCAGGTTTCAGAATTCTCAGAAGTTAATCTGATAAAACAAAATTGAGCTCAGATTACTATATTAGAAGTGATATGTGACATGAAAACTACATAGGCTGACCCATGTCTGCATACACCTCTATCACACTTCGTGTGATCCCACATCTCATACCTCAGTGTGTTTTTGGCATTATCTGTTTCAACATATATTGATTTTTCATTTAATCTGTTGTTGGGAGAACCATCTACTTCTGACGTTGCATGTGCATTTAGTCAGTCTAGCTGCAGTTATGATATTCAAACAGTCAGTGGACCCCAAGTAACAAGCCAATGCATGAATCGACTCTGAAATACGAATCCATTTTTGTTATGCTTGCAGGCTACACCTATGAGAGTTTAAGCAAAAAAAAGTTAAAATATTAGTGGTGAATATGAATAGTAAAGACACTTGATGAATTGTCATCTATTTGTGCGTAGACACCAATAAACAAACATGGAGCACCATACTTGCTCAGACTGAATACCAAGAGTCCAGAACATCGATCTGGGACTGCCAAGTGAGTACGACAATTTAGCTGGGGAAGAAGATGCATCCGGAAGTCAGAGATAGTGTAATGAGACAAAAATATTAGCCAAAAGGGGGCTTCGAAGGCATGGAGTTTACCACGGCCGCTAGTATTCACCAATAATACAACAACAAACAACACCTACATTACGATGTCACGGTAGTAAAAATTTGCACTCTTAAGCACAGAACATACAACAACAGAATTAAACCTAAGAAGCATGATGTCTACATAACTTACTCTCACCATGTTCACTAAAACTACCATAATACTACCAATATGCCCATAAAAGACCTGGTTAACTCTTGCCAAGAACACTAAGCAGGACAATATGTACTCAGATTATTTTTATTCATTACTGCACCATATGAATCCTCTGTTCTTGGCATGAAGCAAGCTATTGTCTTAAATGACACTACATTCCGGTGTTGTGCAGTTCAGTCAAGAATGGGAAGTGTTGCATTTCAGCTCTGTATTGCAAACATACTATTCAAGGGCATCCTAGAATATTCATGGGGGGCAAAGGAGGTTGTTGCTGAAGGAAATATGCCCTAGAGGCAATAATAAAGTTATTATTTATTTCCTTATATCATGATAAATGTTTATTATTCATGCTAGAATTGTATTAAAGGGCCTTTTGTCCCGGTTTATAAGGGCCTTTAGTCCCGGTTCTGGAACCGGGACTAAAGGGTCGGAACCGGGACTAAAGGGTCGTTACTAAAGCCTCCCCCTTTAGTCCCGGTTCTTACACGAACCGGGACTAAAGGCCGTCCACGTGGCCGCAGCCTGGAGCTCCACCTTTAGTCCCGGTTGGTGAAATTTTATGATTTTTTTTCAAAAAAAATTTGAAAATTTTTTTTGAAATTTTTTTTTATTTTCAAATTTCTGAATTATTTTAACCTCTAATCTCTAATCACCACCCCTCATCACTGCACAATTTACCCTCTAATCTCTAATCACCCCTCATCATTCCAAATCATCTAACTACTCCAGCCTGAGCACGCTTAACTTCCGGGTTCTATTCTCCCTCGTTTCCAAGTCTGCACTTCTTGTTTTCCTGACAATAGTAAGATGTCAATCCTATTAACCCTCAGGAATTTAGCTTGAGCACGAAGTCATACATTTCACTGTTTGAGTTTGAAACTATTGTTTTAAAAAACAATAATTACTTAGTAACACTAATATTTCTTGAATAAGTAGTTTGACCATAGTCTGACCAGATTTTGACCACAGTTTGACCAGATTTGACCAAAATTCAAAAAAACTGAAATAGTTATTTAGTAACACTAATATTTCTTGAATAAGTAGTTTGACCATAGTTTGACCACAGTTTGACCACAGTTTGAACAGATTTGACCAAAATTCAAAAAAACTGAAATAATTATTTAGTAACACTAATATTCTTGAATAATTAGTTTGACCATTGTTTGACCACAGTTTGACCAGATTTAACCAAAATTCAAAAAAAAACTGAAATAATTATTTAGTAACACTAATATTCTTGAATAATTATTTAGTAACACTAATACTTCTTGAATAAGTAGTTTGACCAGATTTAACAAAAATTCAAAAAAAAAGAAATTTGAGCATAACTTTTTTTCCTTTTAGAATTTGAGGTTTCTACAAATTTGCAAATAGGCCGTAGGCAGTCAAAATCGGATGCGGATTTTCGTGCTGAACATTTTTATATATTATACTTTTTTCTGACATCGTATGCAAAAGTTATAGCCGTTTTACATTTTCCCTACACTTTTTGCAAAACATGTCCAAATTTAAGTTTTTAAATTTTCCTAACTAGTACATGTAGTAACATAACTACATCTGGAAGGATTTTAATTTTTGAAGTTTTTATCATTTTCTTTTGCTTTTTACAAAACCGAAAAGGCGATCCACTGGGGGGGGTAGAGTTTGAAAATGAGCCCTTTAGTCCCGGTTTGAGACACGAACCGGGACTAAAGGGCATCACACCCTTTAGTCCCGGTTCGTGTCTCAAACACACCCTTTAGTCCCGGTTCGTGTCTCAAACCGGGACTAAAGGGCTCAGGTGAACCGGGACTAATGCCTTAGCCGCATGAACCGGGAGCAATGCTCACATTAGTCCCGGTTCGTGACTGAACCGGAACTAATGTTAATATTCCCCTGTGACCAAAGCCCCGTTTTCTACTAGTGACAAACAGATTGTCACTAGTATGCCTCTACTTGACTAGCTCGTTGATCAAAGATGGTTATGTTTCCTAGCCCTAGACATGAGTTGTCATTTGATTAACGGGATCACATCATTAGGAGAATGATGTGATTGACTTGACCCATTCCGTTAGCTTAGCACACGATCGTTTAGTATTCTGCTATTGCTTTCTTCATGACTTATACATGTTCCTATGACTATGAGATTATGCAACTCCCGTTTACCGGAGGAACACTTTGTGTGCTACCAAACGTCACAACGTAACTGGGTGATTATAAAGGTGCTCTACAGGTGTCTCCAAAGGTACTTGTTGGGTTGGCGTATTTTGAGATTAGGATTTGTCACTCCGATTGTCGGAGAGGTATCTCTAGGGCCCACTCGGTAATGCACATCACATAAGCCTTGCAAGCATTGCAACTAATGAGTTAGTTGCGGGATGATGTATTACAGAACGAGTAAAGAGACTTGCCGGTAACGAGATTGAACTAGGTATTGAGATATCGACGATCGAATCTCGGGCAAGTAACATACCGATGACAAAGGGAACAACGTATGTTGTTATGCGGTTTGACCGCTAAAGATCTTCGTAGAATATGTGGGAGCCAATATGAGCATCCAGGTTCCGCTATTGGTTATTGGCCGGAGACATGTCTCGGTCACGTCTACATAGTTCTCGAACCCATAGGGTCCGCACGCTTAAAGTTTCGATGACAGGTATATTATGAGTTTATATGTTTTGATGTACCGAAGGTAGTTCGGAGTCCCGGATGTGATCACGGACATGACGAGGAGTCTCAAAATGGTCGAGACATGAAGATTGATATATTGGACGACTATATTCGGACACCGGAATGGTTCCGGGGGTTATCGGATATATACCGGAGTACCGGGGGTTACCGGAACCCCCCCGGGGGTTTAATGGGCCTACATGGGCCTTAGTGGAGAAGAGGAGGGGCGGCCAGGGCAGGCCGCGCGCCCCCTCCCCCTCTAGTCCGAATTGGAAAAGGAGGGGGGCGGCGCCCCCCTTTCCTTCCTCTCTCCCTCCTCCTTCCCCCCTTCTCCTAATCCAACAAGGAAGGGAGGGAGTCCTACTCCCGGTGGGAGTAGGACTCCTCCTGCTTCGCCCCCTCCTGGCCGGCCGCCTCTCCCCCCCTTCTCCTTTATATACGGGGGCAGCGGGCACCCCATAGACACAACAATTGATCATTGATCTTTTAGCCGTGTGTGGTGCCCCCCTCCACCATAATCCACCTCGATAATATCGTAGCGGTGCTTAGGAGAAGCCAGCGTTGGTAGAACATCATCATCATCACCACGCCGTCGTGCGGACGAAACTCTCCCTCAACAGTCGGCTGGATCGGAGTTCGAGGGACGTCATCGAGCTGAACGTGTGCTAAACTCGGAGGTGCCGTACGTTCGGTACTTGATCGGTCGGATCGTCAAGATGTGTGACTACATCAACCGCATTGTGCTAACGCTTCCGCTTTCGGTCTATGAGGGTACGTCGACAACACTCTCCCCTCTCGTTGCTATGCATCACCATGATCTTGCGTGTGCGTAGGAATTTTTTTGAAATTACTACGTTCCCCAACAGTGGCATCCGAGCCAGGTTTTATGCGTTGATGTAATATGCACGAGTAGAACACAAGTGAGTTGTGGGCGATATAAGTCATACTGCGTACCAGCATGTCACACTTTGGTTTGGCGGTATTGTTGGATGAAGCGGCCCGGACCGACATTACGCGTACGCTTACGCGAGAATAGTTCTACCGACGTGCTTTGCACACAGGTGGCTGGCGGGTGTCAGTTTCTCCAACTTTAGTTGAACCGAGTGTGGCTACGCCCGGTCCTTGTGAAGGTTAAAACAGCACCAACTTGACAAACTATCGTTGTGGTTTTGATGCGTAGGTAAGAACGGTTCTTGCTCAGCCCGTAGCAGCCACGTAAAACTTGCAACAACAAAGTAGAGGACGTCTAACTTGTTTTTGCAGGGCATGTTGTGATGTGATATGGTCAAGGCATGATGCTAAATTTTATTGTATGAGATGATCATGTTATGTTTTGTAACCGAGTTATCGGCAACTGGCAGGAGCCATATGGTTGTCGCTTTATTGTATGCAATGCAATCGCCCTGTAATGCTTTACTTCATCACTAAGCGGTAGTGATAGTCGTAGAAGCATAAGATTGGCGAGACGACAACGATGCTACGATGAAGATCAAGGTGTCACGCCGGTGACGATGGTGATCATGACGGTGCTTCAGAGATGGAGATCACAAGCACAAGATGATGATGGCCATATCATATCACTTATATTGATTGCATGTGATGTTTATCTTTTATGCATCTTATCTTGCTTTGATTGATGGTAGCATTATAAGATGATCTCTCACTAAATTATCAAGGTATAAGTGTTCTCCCTGAGTATGCACCGTTGCGAAAGTTCTTCGTGCTGAGACACCATGTGATGATCGGGTGTGATAGGCTCTACGTTCAAATACAACGGGTGCAAAACAGTTGCACACGTGGAATACTCAGGTTAAACTTGACGAGCCTAGCATATAACAGATATGGCCTCGGAACACGGAGACCGAAAGGTCGAGCGTGAATCATATAGTAGATATGATCAACATAGTGATGTTCACCATTGAAACTACTCCATCTCACGTGATGATCGGACATGGTTTAGTTGAGATGGATCACGTGATCACTTAGAGGATTAGAGGGATGTCTATCTAAGTGGGAGTTCTTAAGTAATATGATTAATTGAACTTAAATTTATCATGAACTTAGTACCTGATAGTATCTTGCTTGTCTATGTTGTTGTAGATAGATGGCCCATGCTGTTGTTCCGTTGAATTTTAATGCGTTCCTTGAGAAAGCAAAGTTCAAAGATGATGGTAGCAATTACACGGACTGGGTCCGTAACTTGAGGATTATCCTCATTGCTGCACAGAAGAATTACGTCCTGGAAGCACCGCTAGGTGCCAAACCTGCTGCAGGAGCAACACCAGATGTTATGAACGTCTGGCAGAGCAAAGCTGATGACTACTCGATAGTTCAGTGTGCCATGCTTTACAGCCTAAAACTGGGACTTCAACGACGTTTTGAACGTCATGGAGCATATGAGATGTTCCAGGAGTTGAAGTTAATATTTCAAGCAAATGCCCGGATTGAGAGATATGAAGTCTCCAATAAGTTCTACAGCTGTAAGATGGAGGAGAATAGTTCTGTCAGTGAGCATATACTCAAAATGTCTGGGTATAACAATCACTTGATTCAACTGGGAGTTAATCTTCCAGATGATAGCGTCATTGACAGAATTCTTCAATCACTGCCACCAAGCTACAAGAGCTTCGTGATGAACTATAACATGCAACGGATGGATAAGACAATTCCCAAGCTCTTCGCAATGCTAAAGGCTGCGGAGGTAGATATCAAGAAGGAGCATCAAGTGTTGATGGTCAACAAGACCACCAGTTTCAAGAAAAAGGGCAAAGGGAAGAAGAAGGGGAACTTCAAGAAGAACAGCAAACAAGTTGCTACTCAGGAGAAGAAACCCAAGTCTGGACCTAAGCCTGAGATTGAGTGCTTCTACTGCAAACAGACTGGTCACTGGAAGCGGAACTGCCCCAAGTATTTGGCGGATAAGAAGGATGGCAAGGTGAACAAAGGTATATGTGATATACATGTTATTGATGTGTACCTTACTAATGCTCGCAATAGCACCTGGGTATTTGATACTGGTTCTGCTAATATTTGCAACTCGAAACAGGGACTACGGATTAAGCGAAGATTGGCTAAGGACGAGGTGACGATGCGCGTGGGAGATGGTTCCAAAGTCGATGTGATCGCGGTCAGCACGCTACCTCTACATCTACCTTCGGGATTAGTTTTAGACCTGAATAATTGTTATTTAAACATTATATCTGGATCTTGTTTGATGCGAGACGGTTATTCATTTAAATCAGAGAATAATGGTTGTTCTATTTATATGAGTAATATCTTTTATGGTCATGCACCCTTGAAGAGTGGTCTATTTTTATTGAATCTCGATAGTAGTGATACACATATTCATAATATTGAATCCAAAAGATGTAGAGTTGATAATTGTTGGGGAACGTAGTAATTTCAAAAAAATTCTACGCACACGCAAGATCATGGTGATGCATAGCAACGAGAGGGGAGAGTGTGTCTACGTACCCTCGTAGAACGAAAGCGGAAGCGTTAGCACAACGCGGTTGATGTAGTCGTATGTCTTCACGATCCGACCGATCAAGTACCGAACGCACGGCACCTCCGAGTTCTGCACACGTTTAACTCGATGACGTCCCTCGAACTCCGATCCAGCCGAGCTTTGAGGGAGAGTTCCGTCAGCACGACGGCGTGGTGACGATGATGATGTTCTACCGACGCAGGGCTTCGCCTAAGCACCGCTACGATATAATCGAGGTGGATTATGGTGGAGGGGGGCACCGCACACGGCTAAGAGATCAAGAGATCAATTGTTGTGTCATGGGGTGCCCCCTGCCCCCGTATATAAAGGAGCAAGGGGGGAGGCGGCCGGCCAAGGAGGAGGGCGCGCCAAGGGGGGGGACTCCTCCTTTCCTTGTTGGAGTAGGAGAAGGGAAGGGAGAAGGAGAAGGAAGGAAGGGGGCGCCCCCCCTCCCTAGTCCAATTCGGACTAGTCCATGGGGAGGGGTGCGGCCACCCTTTGGGGCCTATCTCTCCTTTCCCGTATGGCCCATTAAGGCCCAATACGAATTCCCGTAACTCTCCGGTACTCCGAAAAATACCCGAATCACTCAGAACCTTTCCGATGTCGAAATATAGTCGTCCAATATATCGATCTTTACGTCTCGACCATTTCGAGACTCCTCGTCATGTCCCTAATCTCATCCGGGACTCCGAACTACCATCGGTACATCAAAACACATAAACTCATAATATAACCGTCATCGAACTTTAAGCGTGCGGACCCTACGGGTTCGAGAACTATGTACACATGACCGAGACACGTCTCCGGTCAATAACCAATAGCGGAACCTGGATGCTCATATTGGCTCCCACATATTCTACGAAGATCTTTATCGGTCAGACCGCATAACAACATACGTTGTTCCCTTTGTCATCGGTATGTTACTTGCCTGAGATTTGATCGTCGGTATCTCAATACCTAGTTCAATCTCGTTACCGGCAAGTCTCTTTACTCGTTTTGTAATACATTATCCCGCAACTAACTCATTAGTTACAATGCTTGCAAGGCTTATAGTGATGTGCATTACTGAGTGGGCCCAGAGATACCTCTCCGACAATCGGAGTGACAAATCCTAATCTCGAAATACGCCAACCCAACAAGTACCTTTGGAAGCACCTGTAGAGCACCTTTATAATCACCCAGTTACGTTGTGACGTTTGGTAGCACACAAAGTGTTCCTCCGGTAAACGGGAGTTCCATAATCTCATAGTCATAGGAACATATATAAGTCATGAAGAAAGCAATAGCAGAATACTAAACGATCGTGTGCTAAGCTAACGGAATGGGTCAAGTCAATCACATCATTCTCCTAATGATATGATCCCGTTAATCAAATGACAACTCATGTCTATGGCTAGGAAACATAACCATCTTTGATCAACGAGCTAGTCAAGTAGAGGCATACTAGTGACACTCTGTTTGTCTATGTATTCACACATGTATCATGTTTCCGGTTAATACAATTCTAGCATGAATAATAAACATTTATCATGATATAAGGAAATAAATAATAACTTTATTATTGCCTCTAGGGCATATTTCATTCAGTCTCCCACTTGCACTAGAGTCAATAATCTAGTTCACATCGCCATGTGATTTAACATCAATAGTTCACATCACCATGTGATTAACACCCATAGTTCACATCGTTATGTGACTAACACCCAAAGGGTTTACTAGAGTCAATAATCTAGTTCACATCGCTATGTGATTAACACCGAAAGAGTACTAAGGTGTGATCATGTTTTGCTTGTGAGATAATTTTAGTCAATGGGTCTGTCACATTCAGATCCGTAAGTATTTTGCAAATTTTTATGTCTACAATGCTCTGCACGGAGCTACTCTAGCTAATTGCTCTCACTTTCAATATGTATCTAGACCGAGACCTAGAGTCATCTAGATTAGTGTCAAAACATGCATCGACGTAACCCTTTACGATGAACCTTTTGTCACTTCCATAATCGAGAAACATATTCTTATTCCACTAAGGATAATTTTGACCGCTGTCCAGTGATCTACTCCTAGATCACTATTGTACTCCCTTGCCAAAATCAGTGTAGGGTATACAATAGATATGGTACACAGCATGGCATACTTTATAGAACCTATGGCCGAGGCATAGGGAATGACTTTCATTCTCTTTCTATCTTCTGCCGTGGTCGGGCTTTGAGTCTTACTCAATTTCACACCTTGTAACACAGGCAAGAACTCTTTCTTTGACTGTTCCATTTTGAACCACTTCAAAATCTTGTTAAGGTATGTACTCATTGAAAAAACTTATCAAGCGTCTTGATCTATCTCTATAGATCTTGATGCTCAATATGTAAGCAGCTTCACCGAGGTCTTTCTTTGAAAAACTCCTTTCAAACACTCTTTTATGCTTTGCAGAATAATTCTACATTATTTCCGATCAACAATATGTCATTCACATATACTTATCAGAAATGTTGTAGTGCTCCCACTCACTTTCTTGTAAATACAGGCTTCACCGCAAGTCTGTATAAAACTATATCCTTTGATCAACTTATCAAAGTGTATATTCCAACTCCGAGATGCTTGCACCAGTCCATAGATGGATCGCTGGAGCTTGCATATTTTGTTAGCACCTTTAGGATTGACAAAACCATCTGGTTGCATCATATACAACTCTTTTTTAATTAATCCATTAAGGAATGCAGTTTTGTTTATCCATTTGCCAGATTTCATCAAATGCGGCAATTGCTAACATGATTCGGACAGACTTAAGCATAGATACGAGTGAGAAACTCTCATCGTAGTCAACACCTTAAACTTGTCGAAAACCTTTTGCGACGATTCTAGCTTTGTAGATAGTAACACTACTTTCAGCGTTCGTCTTCCTCTTGAAGATCCATTTAATCTCAATGGCTCGCCGATCATTGGGCAAGTCAATCAAAGTCCATACTTTGTTCTCATACATGGATCTCATCTCATATTTCATGGCCTCAAGCCATTTTGCGGAATCTGGGCTTACCATCGCTTCTTCATAGTTTGTAGGTTCGTCATGGTCTAGTAACATAACCTCCAGAACAGGATTACCGTACCACTCTGGTGCGGATCTTACTATGGTTGACCTACGAGGTTCAGTAATAACTTGATCTGAAGTTCCATGATCATCATCATTAACTTCCTCGCTAATTGGTATAGGCGTCACAGAAACTGGTTTCTGCGATGAACTACTTTCCAATAAGGGAGCATGTACAATTACCTCATCAAGTTCTACTTTCCTCCCACTCACTTCTTTTGAGAGAAACTCCTTCTCTAGAAAGGATCCATTCTGAGCAACGAATGTCTTGCCTTCGGATCTGTGATAGAAGGTGTACTCAACTGTCTCCTTTGGGTATCCTATGAAGACACATTTCTCCGATTTGGGTTTGAGCTTATCAGGATGAAACTTTTTCACATAAGCATCGCAACCCCAAATTTTAAGAAATGACAACTTTGGTTTCTTGCCAAACCACAGTTCATAAGATGTCGTCTCAACGGATTTAGATGGTACCCTATTTAACGTGAATGCAGCTGTCTCTAATGCATAACCCCAAAACGATAGTGGTAGATCGGTAAGAGACATCATATATCGCACCATATCTAATAAAGTACGGTTACGATGTTCGGACACACCATTACACTGTGGTGTTACAGGTGGCGTGAGTAGTGAAACTATTTCACATTGTTTTAACTGAAGGCCAAACTCGTAACTCAAATACTCTTCTCCACGATCAGATCGTAGAAACTTTATTTTCTTGTTACGATGATTTTCCACTTCACTCTGAAATTATATGAAATTTTCAAATGTTTCAGACTTCTGTTTCATTAAGTAGATATACCCATATCTGCTCAAATCATTTGTGAAGGTCAGAAAATAATGATACCTGCTACGAGCCTCAATATTCATCAGACCACATACATTTGAATGTATGATTTCCAACAAATCTGTTGCTCTCTCCATAGTTCCGGAGAATGGCGTTTTAGTCATCTTGCCCATGAGGCACGGTTCGCAAGCATCAAGTGATTCATAATCAAGTGATTCCAAAATCCCATCAGTATGGAGTTTCTTCATGCGCTTTACACCAATATGACCTAAACGGCAGTGCCACAAATAAGTTGCACTATCATTATTAACTTTGCATCTTTTGGCTTCATTATTATGAATATGTGTATCACTACGATCGAGATCCAACAAACCATTTTATTGGGTGTATGACCATAGAAGGTTTTATTCATGTAAACAGAACAACAATTATTCTCTAATTTAAATGAATAACTGTATTGCAACAAACATGATCAAATCATATTCATGCTCAACGCAAACACCAAATAACACTTATTTAGTTTCAACACTAATCCCGAAAGTATAGGGAGTGTGCGATGATGATCATATCAATCTTGGAACTCCTTCCAACACACATCGTCACCTCGCCTTTTACTAGTCTCTGTTTATTCTGCAACTCCCGTTTCGAGTTACTACTCTTAGCAACTGAACCAGTATCAAATGCCGAGGGGTTGCTATAAACACTAGTAAAGTACACATATATAACATGTATATCCAATATACCTTTGTTCACTTTGCCATCCTTCTTATCCACCAAATACTTGGGGTAGTTCCGCTTCCAGTGACCAGTCCCTTTGCAGTAGAAGCACTTAGTCTCAGGCTTAGGACCAGACTTAGGCTTCTTCACTTGAGCAGCAACTTGCTTGCCGTTCTTCTTGAAGTTCCCCTTCTTCCCTTTGCCCTTTTCTTGAAACTAGTGGTCTCGTCAACCATCAACACTTGATGTTTTTCTTGATTTCTACCTTCGTCGATTTCAGCATCACGAAGAGCTCGGGAATAACTTTCGTCATCCCTTGCATACTATAGTTCATCACGAAGTTCTACTAACTTGGTGATGGTGACTAGAGAATTCTGTCAATCACTATTTTATCTGGAAGATTAACTCCCACTTGATTCAAGCGATTGTAGTACCCAGACAATCTGAGCACATGCTCACTGCTTGAGCTATTCTCCTCCTTCTTTTAGCTATAGAACTTGTTGGAGACTTCATTTCTCTCAACTCGGGTATTTGCTTGAAATATTAACTTCAACTCCTGGAACATCTCATATGGTCCATGACATTCAAAACGTCTTTGAAGTCCCGATTCTAAGCCGTTAAGCATGGTGCACTAAACTATCAAGTGGTCATCATATTGAGCTAGCCAAACGTTCATAACGTCTGCATCTGCTCCTGCAATAGGTATGTCACCTAGCGGTGCATCAAGGACATAATTCTTCTGTGCAGCAATGAGGATAATCCTCAGATCACGGATCCAATCCGCATCTTTGCTACTAACATCTTTCAACATAATTTTTCTCTAGGAACATATCAAAAATAAACACAGGGAAGCAACAACGCGAGCTATTGATCTACAACATAATTTGCAAAATACTATCAGGACTAAGTTCATGATAAATTTAAGTTCAATTAATCATATTACTTAAGAACTCCCACTTAGATAGACATCCCTCTAATCCTCTAAGTGATCACGTGATCCATATCAACTAAACCATGTCCGATCATCACGTGAGATGGAGTAGTTTCAATGGTGAACATCACTATGTTGATCATATCTACTATATGATTCACGCTCGACCTTTCGGTCTCCGTGTTCCGAGGCCATATCTGTTATATGCTAGGCTCGTCAAGTTTAACCTGAGTATTCCGCGTGTGCAACTGTTTTGCACCCGTTGTATTTGAACGTAGAGCCTATCACACCCGATCATCACGTGGTGTCTCAGCACGAAGAACTTTTGCAATGGTGCATACTCAGGGAGAACACTTATACTTTGATAGATTAGTGAGGGATCACCTTATAATGCTACCGTCAATCAAAGCAAGATAAGATGCATAAAAGATAAACATCACATGCAATCAATATAAGTGATATGATATGGCCATCATCATCTTGTGCTTGTGATCTCCATCTCCGAAGCACCGTCATGATCACCATCGTCACCGGCGCGACACCTTGATCTCCATCGTAGCATCGTTGTCGTCTCGCCAATCTTATGCTTCTATGACTATCGCTACCGCTTAGTGATAAAGTAAAGCATTATAGGGCGATTGCATTGCATACAATGAAGCGACAACCATATGGCTCCTGCCAGTTGCCGATAACTCGGTTACAAAACATGATCATCTCATACAATAAATTTAGCATCATGCTTTGACCATATCACATCACAACATGCCCTGCAAAAACAAGTTAGACGTCCTCTACTTTGTTGTTGCAAGTTTTACGTGGCTACTACGGGCTTAGCAAGAACCGTTCTTACCTACGCATCAAAACCACAACGATAGTTTGTCAAGTTGGTGTTGTTTTAACCTTCGCAAGGACCGGGCGTAGCCACACTCGGTTCAACTAAAGTTGGAGAAACTGACACCCGCCAGCCACCTCTGTGCAAAGCACGTCGGAGGAACCAGTCTCGCGTAAGCGTACGCGTAATGTCGGTCCGGGCCGCTTCATCCAACAATACCGCCGAACCAAAGTATGACATGCTGGTAAGCAGTATGACTTATATCGCCCACAACTCACTTGTGTTCTACTCGTGCATATGACATCTACGCATAAAACCTGGCTCGGATGCCACTGTTGGGGAACGTAGTAATTTCAAAAAAATTCTACGCACACGCAAGATCATGGTGATGCATCGCAACGAGAGGGGAGAGTGTGTCTACGTACCCTCATAGACCGAAAGCGGAAGCGTTAGCACAACGCGGTTGATGTAGTCGTACGTCTTCACGATCCGACCGATCAATTACCGAACGCACGGCACCTCCGAGTTCTGCACACGTTCAACTCGATGACGTCCCTCGAACTCCGATCCAGACGAGCTTTGAGGGAGAGTTCCATCAGCACGACGGCGTGGTGACGATGATGATGTTCTACCAACGCAGGGCTTCGCCTGAGCACCGCTACGATATAATCGAGGTGGAAGGGGGCACCGCACACGGCTAAGAGATCAATTGTTGTGTCTATGGGGTGCCCCCCTGCCCCCGTATATAAAGGAGCAAGGGGGGAGGCGGCCAGCCAAGGAAGAGGGCGCGCCAAGGGGGAGTCCTACTCCCACCGGGAGTAGGACTCCTCCTTTCCTTGTTGGAGTAGGAGAAGGGAAGGGAGAAGGAGAAGGAAGGAAGGGGGCGCCCCCCCTCCCTAGTCCAATTCGGACTAGTCCATGGGGAGGGGTGCGGCCATCCTTTGGGGCCTTTCTCTCCTTTCCCGTATGGCCCATTAAGGCCCAATACGTATTCCCGTAACTCTCCGGTACTCCAAAAAATACCCGAATCACTCGGAACCTTTCCGATGTACAAATATAGTCGTCCAATATATCGATCTTTACGTCTCGACCATTTCGAGACTCCTCGTCATGTCCCTAATCTCATCCGGGACTCTGAACTACCGTCGGTACATCAAAACACATAAACTCATATTATAACCGTCATCAAACTTTAAGCGTGCGGACCCTACGGGTTCGAGAACTATGTACACATGACCGAGACACGTCTCCGGTCAATAACCAATAGCGGAACCTGGATGCTCATATTGGCTCCTACATATTCTACGAAGATCTTTATCGGTCAGACCGCATAACAACATACGTTGTTCCCTTTGTCATCGGTATGTTACTTGCCCGAGATTCGATCGTCGGTATCTCAATACCTAGTTCAATCTCGTTACCGGCAAGTCTCTTTACTCGTTCTGTAATACATCATCCCGCAACTAACTCATTAGTTACAATGCTTGCAAGGCTTATAGTGATGTGCATTACTGAGTGGGCCCAGAGATACCTCTCCGACAATCGGAGTGACAAATCCTAATCTCGAAATACGCCAACCCAACAAGTACCTTTGGAAGCACCTGTAGAGCACTTTTATAATCACCCAGTTACGTTGTGACGTTTGGTAGCACACAAAGTGTTCCTCCGGTAAACGGGAGTTCCATAATCTCATAGTCATAGGAACATGTATAAGTCATGAAGAAAGCAATAGCAGAATACTAAACGATCGTGTGCTAAGCTAACGGAATGGGTCAAGTCAATCACATCATTCTCCTAATGATATGATCCCGTCAATCAAATGACAACTCATGTCTATGGCTAGGAAACATAACCATCTTTGATCAACGAGCTAGTCAAGTAGAGGCATACTAGTGACACTCTGTTTGTCTATGTATTCACACATGTATCATGTTTCCGATTAATACAATTCTAGCATGAATAATAAACATTTATCATGATATAAGGAAATAAATAATAACTTTATTATTGCCTCTAGGGCATATTTCCTTCAATAATGATAGTGCAACTTATTTGTGGCACTGCCGTTTAGGTCATATCGGTGTAAAGCGCATGAAGAAACTCCATACTGATGGACTTTTGGAATCACTTGATTATGAATCACTTGGTACTTGCTAACCGTGCCTCATGGGCAAGATGACTGAAACGTTGTTCTCCGGAACTATGGAGTGAGCAATAGATTTGTTAGAAATCATACATACAGATGTATGTGGTCCGATGAATGTTGAGGCTCGCGGCGGATATCGTTATTTTCTCACCTTCACAGATGATTTGAGCAGATATGGGTATATCTAATTAATGAAACATAAGTCTGAAACATTTGAAAAGTTCAAAGAATTTCAGAGTGAAGTTGAAAATCATCGTAACAAGAAAATAAAGTTTCTACGATTGGGTCGTGGAGGAGAATATTTGAGTTACGAGTTTGGTCTTCATTTGAAAGAATGCGGAATAGTTTCGCAACTCACGCCACCCGGAACACCACAGCGTAATGGTGTGTCCGAACGTCGTAATCGTAATCGTACTTTACTAGATATGGTGCGATCTATGATGTCTCTTACTGATTTACCGCTATCGTTTTGGGGTTATGCTTTAGAGATGGCTGCATTCACGTTAAATAGGACACCATCGAAATCCATTGAGACGATGCCTTATGAACTGTGGTTTGGCAAGAAACCAAAGTTGTCGTTTCTTAAAGTTTGGGGCTGCATGCTTATGTGAAAAAGCTTCAACCTGATAAGCTCGAACCCAAATCGGAAAAATGTGTCTTCATAGGATACCCAAAAAAGACTGTTGGGTACACCTTCTATCACAGATCCGAAGGCAAGACTTTTGTTGCTAAATTTGGAATCTTTCTGGAGAAGGAGTTTCTCTCGAAAGAAGTGAGTGGGAGGAAAGTAGAACTTGATGAGGTAACACCTGCTCCCTTATTGGAAAGCAGTTCATCACATAAACCGGTTTCTATGACACGTACACCAATTAGTGAGGAAGTTAATGATGATGATCATGAAACTTCAGATCAAGTTGTTACTGAACCTCGTAGATCAACCAGAGTAAGATCCGCGCCAGAGTGTTACGGTAATCCTGTTCTGGAAGTCATGTTACTAGACCATGATGAACCTACGAACTATGAAGAAGCGATGGTGAGCCCAGATTCCGCAAAATGGCTTGAGGCCATGAAATCTGAGATGGGATCCATGTATGAGAACAAAGTGTGGACGTTGGTTGACTTGCCCGATGATCGGCAAGCCATTGAGAATAAATGGATCTTCAAGAAGAAGACTGACGCTGACGGTAATGTTACTGTCTATAAAGCTCGACCTGTTGCGAAAGGTTTTCGACAAGTTCAAGGGATTGACTACGATGAGACTTTCTCACCCGTAGCGATGCTTAAGTCTGTCCGAATCATGTTAGCAATTGCCGCATTTTATGATTATGAAATTTGGCAAATGGATGTCAAAATTGCAATCCTGAATGGATTTCTGGAAGAAGAGTTGTATATGATGCAACCGGAAGGTTTTGTTGATCCAAAAGGAGCTAACAAAGTGTGCAAGCTCCAGCGATCCATTTATGGACTGGTGCAAGCCTCTCGGAGTTGGAATAAACGCTTTGATAGTGTGATCAAAGCATTTGGTTTTATACAGACTTTTGGAGAAGCCTGTATTTACAAGAAAGTGAGTGGGAGCTCTGTAGCATTTCTGATATTATATCTAGATGACATATTACTGATTGGAAATGATATAGAATTTCTGGATAGCATAAAGGGGTACTTGAATAAGAGTTTTTCACTGAAGGACCTCGGTGAAGCTGCTTATATATTGGGCATCAAGATCTATAGAGATAGATCAAGACGCTTAATTGGACTTTCACAAAGCACATACCTTGACAAAGTTTTGAAGAAGTTCAAAATGGATCAAGCAAAGAAAGGGTTCTTGCCTATGTTACAAGGTGTGAAGTTGAGTAAGACTGAAGATAGAGAGAAGATGAAAGATGTTCCCTATGCTTTAGCCATAGGCTCTATCATGTATGCAATGCTGTGTACCAGACCTGATGTGTGCCTTGCTATAAGTTTAGCAAGGAGGTACCAAAGTAATCCAGGAGTGGATCACTGGACAGCGGTCAAGAACATCCTGAAATACCTGAAAAGGACTAAGGAATGTTTCTCGTATATGGAGGTGACAAAGAGCTAGTCGTAAATGGTTACGTCGATGCATGCTTTGAAACTGATCCGGACGATTCTAAATCGCAAACCGGATACGTGTTTACATTGAACGGTGGAGCTGTCAGTTGGTGCAGTTCTAAACAAAGCGTTGTGGCGGGATCTACGTGTGAAGCGGAGTACATAGCTGCTTCGGAAGCAGCAAATGAAGGAGTCTGGATGAAGGAGTTCATATCCGATCTAGGTGTCATACCTAGTGCATCGGGTCCAATGAAAATCTTTTGTGACAATACTGGTGCTATTGCCTTGGCGAAGGAATCCAGATTTCACAAGAGAACCAAGCACATCAAGAGACGCTTCAATTCCATCCGGGATCTAGTCCAGGTGGGAGACATAGAAATTTGCAAGATACATACGGATCTGAATGTTGCAGACCCATTGACTAAGCCTCTTCCACGAGCAAAACATGATCAGCACCAAGGCTCCATGGGTGTTAGAATCATTACTATGTAATCTAGATTATTGACTCTAGTGTAAGTGGGAGACTGAAGGAAATATACCCTAGAGGCAATAATAAAGTTATTATTTATTTCCTTATATCATGATAAATGTTTATTATTCATGCTAGAATTGTATTAACCGGAAACATAATACTTGTGTGAATACATAGACATACATAGTGTCTCTAGTATGCCTCTACTTGACTAGCTCGTTGATCGTTATGTTTCCTAGCCATAGACATGAGTTGTCATTTGATTAACGGGATCACATCATTACGAGAATGATGTGATTGACTTGACCCATTCCGTTAGCTTAGCACACGATCGTTTAGTATTCTGCTATTGCTTTCTTCATGACTTATACATGTTCCTATGACTATGAGATTATGCAACTCCCGTTTATCGGAGGAACACTTTGTGTGCTACCAAACGTCACAACATAACTGGGTGATTATAAAGGTGCTCTACAGGTGTCTCCAAAGGTACTTGTTGGGTTGGCGTATTTCGAGATTAGGATTTGTCACTCCGATTGTCGGAGAGGTATCTCTAGGGCCCACTCGGTAATGCACATCACATAAGCCTTGCAAGCATTGCAACTAACGAGTTAGTTGCGGGATGATGTATTACAGAACGAGTAAAGAGACTTGCAGGTAATGAGATTGAACTAGGTATTGAGATACCGACGATCGAATCTCGGGCAAGTAACATACCGATGACAAAGGGAACAACGTATGTTGTTATGCGGTTTGACCGATAAAGATCTTCGTAGAATATGTGGAGCCAATATGAGCATCCAGGTTCCGCTATTGGTTATTGGCCGGAGACGTGTCTCGGTCATGTCTACATAGTTCTCGAACCCGTAGGGTCCGCACGCTTAAAGTTTCGATGACAGTTATATTATGAGTTTATATGTTTCGATGTACCGAAGGTAGTTCGGAGTCCCGGATGTGATCACGGACATGACGAGGAGTCTCGAAATGGTCGAGACATGAAGATTGATATATTGGACGACTATATTCGGACACCGGAATGGTTCCGGAGGTTATCGGATATATACCGGAGTACCGGGGGTTACCGGAACCCCCCTGCGGGGGTTTAATGGGCCTACATGGGCCTTAGTGGAGAAGAGGAGGGGCGGCCAGGGCAGGCCGCGCGCCCCCTCCCCCTCTAGTCCGAATTGGACAAGGAGGGGTGCGGCGCCCCCCTTTCCTTCCTCTCTCCCTCCTCCTTCCCCCCTTCTCCTAATCCAACAAGTAAGGGAGGGAGTCCTACTCCCGGTGGGAGTAGGACTCCTCCTGGCGCGCCCCTCCTGGCCGGCCGCCTCTCCCCGCCCCCCTTGCTCCTTTATATACGGGGGCAGGGGGGCACCCCATAGACACAACAATTGATCATTGATCTTTTAGCCGTGTGCGGTGCCCCCTCCACCATAATCCACCTCGATAATATCGTAGCGGTGCTTAGGCGAAGCCCTGCGTCAGTAGGACATCATCATCGTCACCACGCCGTCGTGCTGACGAAACTCTCCCTCAACACTCGGCTGGATCGGAGTTCGAGGGACGTCATCAAGCTGAACATGTGCTAAACTCGGAGGTGCCGTACATTCGGTACTTGATCGGTCGGATCGTGAAGACGTACGACTACATCAACCGCGTTGTGCTAACGCTTCCGCTTTCGGTCTACGAGGGTACGTGGACAACACTCTCCCCTCTCGTTGCTATGCATCACCATGATCTTGCGTGTGCGTAGGAGTTTTTTTTGAAATTACTACGTTCCCCAACAGTTGCCCCCCCCCCCCCCCCCCCACGCACACACTCACGGAAAACTCTTGCGTGTACCTCTAATGATTAGGCTTGAGTATTTGTGACCTAATTGTACAAGGGAAATGGCCAAATTTCTTCACTTGAATCATTGTTTCAGTAATAGCACTTTGTTCTGAAATTGTACAAGAGCTTTTGAATTTCAATGATAAGTGGCTCGTGTCTCTTAAGAAATCTGAAGAAAAGTGTTTTACACAAGAGTTGCTTCTCTGCAATTTTTCGATTCGCTATTTTTCTAAATTGTACTAGCTTATTTCTGCTCATGTTTATGCAATGGAAGTATACATGAAAGATCTTGCTGAAGAACTACTAATGTTCGCTAACTGACAGAAAAACTACTGCTTATCTCAGTACTAAAACTGTTGTTGTTCGTCTGTAAAACTGCTGCTTATCACAGTAGTAAAACTGATTGAAAAACTGCTGTGTATCTCAGTAGTAAAATTGCTATTGTTTGTTAACAGACTGAAAAACTGATGCTGTTCGAACCTACTGGGTAGCTTATACTCCCTCCGTTTTTAAATATAAGTCTTTTTAAAAAATTTAATATGAACTACATACAGAGCAAAATGAGTGAATCTACATTCTAAAGTATATCTATATACATTTGTATGTAGTCTATATTAAAATATCTAAAAAGACTTATATTTAGGAACGGAGGGAGTGTATCTTAGCAATAAAAGAGCTTCCACACTATTGTCTGTTAACCAGAAAACTGTTTGTTAACTAACTGAAAAATATTAATCATTTGCATTATACAATGCTGCAATTTGTAAAAAAAAATTGTTGTTTGTATTGGTAACTGACTGGAAAAATGTTACTCCGTGCGATCCATATTATTGTCGCAGTTTTTTTTTTTTTTAGATAAAGCAAAGCTTTATTGAACCTTAACGGTGCTCAGGCAAATCGCCTTGAGCACAAACAATCACAAGGGCTGGTACATCGGACTCCCACTCTATGTAGTGGTTTGGTTCATACATGCGCCCAATGGCTGCTAGTTCATGAGCTACATAGTTTGCACTACGCCGACATGCAGAGATTACATGTTTGGAGAACCATAGCTTCAGCTGGAGTTTCGAATCCTCAATAATTGCAGTATAAGGTGATGAGTCGACCTTCTGCAAATCCAGGGCATCGGCCAGAAGCTGGGAATCGGTCTCAAAGATCACCCGTGGCATGCCTAGATCAGCAGCAAGGGCTATAGCTTGTGCCATCGCATGTGCTCCGGCCCCGAAAGCATCACACACGTTGTCCTGGCGACCGGCCCGGGCTGCGATGATGTTTCCTTCTGCATCTCTGGCAATGACCCCCCATCCAGCATGAGATTCTCCCGCTTGAAACGCTCCATCCGAGTTTATCTTGATCGTAGTATCAGGCGGAGGCTGCCAACGTTGCAAGAGTTTATCCTTGGACACTGTCGCAGCTTTAGTACATCTTAAAACGGATCAGAGGGGAGGATTTGTATTTTTTAGTGACTGAAAACAGGCTGAAAAACTGAACTTTGTTTCGGTTGTACTGGGCTGGATGCCTCGTTCGTCAAGTGTGGGAGGCTTTTGCTTGGGATGGATGACGTCCGTTGGATGGCGCGTTTGAATGGCTGATGATCTCTGCCCTTAAGCGAGCCTCCCTCCCCCAAGAGTCCTTCCCTAGCGCGACAGGTATAGGGTTCCTACCCGCCGCCGCCGCCACCACTGCCGGCACGCCGTGCCGCTGCCGGCCGAAGCCTCCGCTGCCCCGCCGCCGGTACAGGATCCCAGCAGCGCCTCCCTCCCTGGAGCAGCCGCTCTACCAGTCCATAGGCAGCAGGTAGCAGGTAGCCACCACTCCTTCGTCCTTCGTCCTCCCTCCTTCCTCCCTCACCCCTCCTCTCTCCTTTCCCCCTCTTCAATGTTTTTCCCTTCCTGATTTTTGTATTGGGTGGGTACTTGCTGTAGATCTGATATTGTGAGGATATATATAACGATGATTATTTCCTGATGAGTACTTGCTGCATGATTTTTCGAGTTTACATGTGAGAGCATTTTGCTTCATAGGCGTTTGTGATATGCTTGTAGGGCCAAATGTTTACAACTTGTAGCTTGATTTTTTTAGATGAGCAAATATTTTGGTTTAAACATGTTAGCAGTGAAACATGCAATGATTGACGATATATGAAAAGGAAAAAGATTAAGTTGTTTTATCTGCACCTGAAATCAAAGCTTAGCAGTAACATGCAATTTGAGAGAGCACAAGCTTTGTCTTGGTTATACTGGCCGAAATTGGTGCGCACATTAGTACTAGTGGTATTGTTGGCATGATAGACATCCCAAATCTTGTTTATGATTGGGAATATAGTGCTACCGTTATGCTGTGTTGTTGATTTTAACAGTCAGACCTAAAATATTGCCGTTTAAAGAGATTGTTTCTCCTTTTGCATGTTAGCTGACTGATTTTCAGGTTCCACCTTTCGTGTTATGCCATGATAGATGTACAACTAACTAGTGATTTGATTTGATGCTCCATATTCATTTTACACTTACTGAAAGTCGAATTCTACCACTTTGGAACTTGGAGTTGGAACAGGGCATCAACATTGTCAGTTGGAGGGGCTTGGAGCTGCTTCGGCATCCACAGTAGAGCAAACAAGAAGGTAATCAGCTGTTCTGATCCTAGCTTCTATACTTTTTTTGTGAATCAAAAAATATTAAAATGAATCCCCGTATTGGCGCTTTTCAAAAATTCTGAATTTACATATCCGTCTCGGCCTGATACTGATACACGTATCCATATCGGTGCATTTTAGAGAACCAGTGAGCGCGAGGTACAGGCTCGCCGAGGGAGAGGCAAAGAGGAGTTGCGGGGAAGATGCCGCTGTACGACTGCATGCTGATGGTGAAACCGATGGTGACCAAGGAGGCCATAGCGGAGCTTGTGGCGCGGGTGGCGGGGCGCGCCTACCAGCGCAACGGCGTTGTCACCGAGCTCAAATCCTTTGGCAAAGTACACCTCGGCTACGGCATCAGGAAGCTTGACGGCCGTCACTTCCAGGTCTGCCCCGGTTTGCCACTCGTTATTTGTACTCCTCGATCAAAGCCTCGTATTCCCCGTGTGATGTGCCTCGTGACAGCGCGGAGCGTGCCGATCTGATTCGTTCGGCTAGATTGGTGCGTATATGAAGAAATGTTTAAGTTGGTATGAGTGTTTAGGCCTTTAGCGTTTTGGGTCTTGGTGATGGGTGGTGCCTTTGACATGCTCGATGAAATGTCCAAGTAGGTTTGGCCGTTGGTTTTTAGAATGCTCGTGGGTATTGACCTCGGTGTCATCGATAGAGTGCCTTAGTAGATAATTTGTTTAGGTTCAGATCATTCTATTGATTCCAGTTAGTGTTTTAAATCAGAACTCAGGATTGCACTGGTCGAGTGGCTCGCACTGTGATCTGTTTGCTTTGAATACTGAATAGAAGGGTATGGTGCTTGGATCTTTGATTTTCTGGGGTTTAAAAGTATTCTTGGTATAGCATTGCCCTTCTGCTCACCCCTTTTTACGATCCTTTTGGCTGCCACACTTTGGCCACCAACCACAGTTCCGGCAAGCTCACCAATCGGGCTTGCTTACATATCACTGCCGCCATAGCTCCAGCTTAGCTGACACCTCTGCTTCTCCCACCTCCAGTGCCGCACATGGTTCTTTGTCCCAAGCAGTGGTGTTAATTTCTTTGGCGGTTCAAATGGCCAACACGCAGGAACGTCACTGACCCCAAGGAGTCGAATCACTGGAAGTATGAGCCTGTCCATGACCACATTCTTTGTACTCAAGACGGTTTCAGCACCTTTTTTTACTCCATATCCTTGGAGATCCTTGATATTATCGTGCAGCTGAATGACACTGCTTGCTTCTTCTGGAAGCACTCAAGGGCTTTATTTGGTGACAAGAAACAGGTCTTTTCTAATCACGGAACACGAGATAGCATGCACAGGAGAAGAATTTAGGGAAAGATAGTACTTTTGCTATCTATATCGAGAACAAGTTTCACTCTTCCCATTGCTTGAACACACCTGCCATTATGACAACCTTTGCAGCATGGTCAGCCTGTCTGAGACAGGATGTTCAGTTGGAACACGTCGCGAGGCCTCAGCCCCTGAAATTCTTGACCTCGATAAAGGCTGCTTTGTCAATTTTCAGGTTGAGACCCTGTAACACTTTTAGCACAAGCATCTTAGTGGAGAAGGGCTGATCACTGTCACAAAGACTATTGGGGAGTGTAGAAAAACAATATATTGTTAATGTTCTTGAACAGAACTTTGGAGGCATTATGCCTTCTCAGGTTCCTTACTCTACAGGCTTCTGAGTGATCATTATTGAGGTTATATTTTTTTTCCTTTGATGTGCAGGCTATCCTTTCTCACTTATATACCATGTTTTTTTGTTACTGTATCTTTTCATGCAATCTCACTTTTTGTATGTGAATCTGACTTGAGTCATTACCTTCTCATGCGAGATTAGTTTGTGAGTTACTGAATAATTAACAGTGGTTGGCCGATTGGAATGCGCTTTAACTTTGACAAATTGTGAACACACCATTTCCAGTATATCTTGTATTATCGCATCCTCGTCTTTTGAAGTTTGTAGTTCAGCCTTTGTTTTGAAATAACTCGTCAACTTCCATACAGTGAGTGCTATGTCAGTCTGACTAAGGATTGCAGTGATGCATCAGTTAACTGGTTGTAACTTTCCACCTGTACCAAATTGTGATGGACCCAGTAGCAGTCTGGGTGTAAACATTTTTTTTCCTGCAACTCTTCAATAAAACCTTCAACCAAACAGTTTGAAAATGAAATGCAGCGCCGTGAGAATGTCCGTATAAATCCACCCCCCCCCCCCCCCCCCCCCCCCCCCCCCCCCCCCAAAACTCTCTGATAAACCTTGGACCAAATAGTGAGAAAAGTAAATTACAGCACCCATAGAAAAATGGCCAAAGCATCTGGGAGGCACACGGAATGCATCTCAGTGCATTTGAGAATTGTTCTGATACACACCTGGTTAAGTAGTGTTAAATTCCAATCGTTGTTCATTGTCATCTTTCCTTTCGTCTAGCATTGCAGCATAAAGTGTAAACTGATGAATTGCATTGTGTGTGGTCTCCTGGTTTGCTTATGTGCCGTTGTGCTTTCAGGGTCAACTTGTGCAAATGACCATGATGGTGCCACCTTCCTTTACTAAAGAACTGCACTATCTAAACAAGGAGGACCGGCTGCTTCGCTGGTTGGTAGTGAAGCACAGGGATGCGGTGTATGGTCTGGAGTTCATCAACGAGGATGACGGGAGGTACGAGATGGACAGCTTCCGCCGTAAAGCTGCTAGTACTCAAGATGATGATGATGTTGATGAATACGATGACGACGACGACGATGACGACGAGTACGAGGCCGAGGAAGAGTAGATTGGTGGGTGTCTCAAGATATCTGCACTTCCAGATGTGCTCCCTTGAAAGCAGTATCTGTTGTCTTCCCAATATTGTTGACTAGAAAGTAAGTAGGGCAAGAAGTAGAAGAATTGAACTTGGCTGTGTTTTCAAAAGAAGCTGGCGCACCTGAAAGCTGATTTTGCATGTTTTTCCCCATGCATGTATGTAAGCTTCCAATAAGGAACCAACCCATGATCTTATTGGTGATAGCATTATCATCACTAGGTAAGGTTTATGATGTGGTGCTTATTTGCTTTGTCAGAATGAATCCATTGTGAAAGAGATTTGCAAAACATGGGAAACGATGCATACTCCTTGGTACAACAGCATTGGATTGGTTGCAATTTATTCATCAATATAGTAGTATTGGTTGCAATTTATTCATCAATATAGTAGTCTGTACAGAGGGACGCTGATTTTTGGGTAGGAGCATATGCTCCCTAATCATAAATAAATTTTAAAATTATGATTTTTTTTTGTGGATGTTCATATTAGTGTAGCAAGTGTGCCTGGCAATTTTCATGTCATATGGGACAACAGTGCTTCGTCGGTGAAAAAAATTTAACATTTGGAATTCAACTCGCTTTTTATTCATAGGTCAAAATGCTTAAGTTTTTCCCCTGAAAATTTGCATGTGTCATTTGGGTGTGACAATGAAAATGTTTTTTCATTCTTTTTTATATTTATAAAATCCATTTTTGGCACGCAGGAGCATGTGCTCCCTAAGAGCCAAAATGGATTTTCGTCCATACAGAGTGTTAAACTCCCAAAAGCACGCACAGGTACGGAACTAGTAGTAGTACTCCCTCCGTTTTGATTTACACCCCGTATTAGCTCCTAAGTGAAACATTATATAGTTTGACCAAGTTTATCAAAACAATCTAAATTTTCACAATAAAAAATATATGCAGTATGAGAATTTATTGGATAATGATTCTAATGGATTGACATGTGGATGTTATATTTTTTGGTATAAACTTTCAAAGTTTAGAAAGTTTGACCTGAAACAAAGCAAATATGCGAAATAAAAAAAAATGAAGGGAGTAATATCACAGCACAATGGGCGGCCAAGATCAATCGATCAGAAGCCACCTGCCAACCTCAGAACCACGCCAGGATCCCGTCCTCACTGTCCTCTCAATCGCCATCGTCGGTGTCCGAGAAATCTATTCTCTCTGTAAAGAAAATAGAAGACGCTTACAAGAGGAAGTTGCGGTGACAAATGCAATTTTTTTGGTACCACTGACCCATCATCTTTGGTCGGTCGTCACTGATTACCGATAGGCGATAGCTATACATGTCGGACGAAAAAAAAAAGGAGAAGAAACCATTGAAGTCGTATTTGGCCGGCTTTACACAATCCAAGCAAGAAGGCGTACTCCCCTGATTCCGTAACCGCGAGCTGAACACCGGCGTACAGCCTATAGCAAAGGCGTCCACACACCGGAGGGAAGACTCGTCAGACCCCAAACGAACCCCGCCGTCTACTCACCGCGCCTCGACCTCGACCTCGCCGGCGGCGGAGCCAGATGGCGTCGACGACGTTCCGGCGCTTCGGCGTGGCGGCGGCGGCCGCCGCGTTCATCGCGCTCGCGGCCTTCGGATCCGCCTCGGCGTCCAAGACGGCCTTCGTGAAGTCCACCGTCAAGGCCCACGACGTCGTCATCTTCTCCAAGTCCTACTGCCCGTAAGTCCCCTCTCCCTTCCCTCCCCACCCCTCGATCTGCGTCGATCCGCTGCCTGCCTGCCTGCGCCGATGAACTGCGACCTTGGATTTGGATGTGGTTGCTGCGTGTTCTGGTCTCGCTGATCTGACGGTGGCGATGTAGGACATCTAGATTCTAGGGCCTTGCTTAGTGAATTCAGCCCCATGGCCTGGTCAGAAATTTATTTTGGTCAAGGAACAGAGATATTAGTTTCTCCTTTGCAGAATTTCTGTAGTATGGTGATTTATTGCTTCGTTTGAATCGTCCGTACCGTCGAGCGCAGATCCAAACCTTTATCTACTTTGAAACTTACTAGAGCACGGAAAACTGAAATTTGAAGTTCTGAACTTGGTCAAAATTGTTTGGACGAGGAACCAGAGAATAGTCTCTCCTTTCCAGGATCCTACTGTAGTATGGTGATTTCTTGCTTTCTTTTGTACTAAAACCAGAGCCGAAATCGTTTGGACTGTAGACATTCTTGCTCCACTACACCATTACATCACACAAAACCAGAAACAGTTGTGGCAAACATTGGTCTCCTCCAAACTCACAGCAAACCCAGATCATAAGCGCCTCCTAGCTTCACAGTGGAGATGTTGACGAACGCCACCTTCATCCTCTTCATAGGCGATTGTGATGGCGAATTCACTATCTCCAGCGGTGTACTTGGGCTGAGAGTGGGCAACTTTGGTTCCCAGGGTAGCTTGGAGTGAGGCGGAGAGGTGGTGTCAGTGCCAGGATGGTACAGAGCATGCCAAAGACTGTTGGAGGATGACAGGTTGCTCATCTCACCTCCAGCTATCAGATCACATCCTGTCACCCCACCGACAGCAGGTGCGGTCGATTCACATGATTGGAGATCATCTGTGAGAGTGCATTCGCTCTCTTTAGGTGATCCTCTTTGAGCATAATTTGTCACTCTTTTAGAGTAATCGTTATCAGCCACCAAACCTGTTTAATATCAGACCATAATGCATTGTTCAAATCAAAATGTGAGGATTTTTAGTTTTCCAAATGCACCACAGAGCACAAGCACAGGCAGAATCAAGTACAGTATGGTTCTTATTGGCAGGCCAATATCTGGCAATTGACAAGTAATCAGCACCTGGAGGTTTCCCAAAGAAAGATGGGAGTAATTCCCAAACTCTTTGGCCACCACACAATCAAAAAAAAGAGGTGAAAGCTAGTCTCTTGTTCAGAACAGAAAACACAATCTAAAGGCTTGTTTATTTTCCCCTTTTTCAAGATTGTGCCTAGTCATTAATTTACTATGTGAGAGGAGAGGAGCCAGAGAAAGAACTGCACCCGAGGTGGCACTACAATGGAGCAAACAGAGGGAATAAGGACGGGCTGAACACCTCTATTAATGATGCCCCCCCCCCCCCCCCCCCCCCCCCCCCCCCCCGGCAGAATCATACTGCCGAACAAGAGAATTTACGTTGTCATTGAGTGACAAGCCCATGAAACTTTGATCTAAATCATACCATGGCTCTATCTGCTTCAAAATTCTCGAACACGGTAAACCGGATTTTGTATTGTATGAAGATTTAGGCAACAGCTATTTGTTGTTGCCTTGTTGGTACTGAACTGAACAGGAAGATATTATCTGGCCTTACCTGGTGTTAGTGTTCTAAGTTTCTATTTTCTTAAAATTCTTGATACACTACATGATGAGAGAAAGTAGCAGTACTTTTCTACACTGCTTGTTTTATCTGAAACAAGAAAAAGTTCTCTTTGTTCTGGTTTAGTCATTTTAGCGAGCCTCTGGTTTCATGCCATAGATAATGTAGGAGAATCTGGATCTCTACTTTCCTTTTAGAATGCTTTATTAGGTTAGCATTTTGAGTTTGTCCGGTACAAGCTCGAGTCTGATTAGCTCACCAGAACTCTTGCAAGTATAATGAAATAAGCTAAACTTAAATGGTTGTGTGAAGTTCAATACTTGAACGCGAACACTTGTGAAGAGTGCATGGCTATGCGGGGTGGCACTGATATGGTCAGATAATATGAAACTGAAAGGCACTGAGGCAGTCAGATCATGTGCATAATGAATTATGATGATGATGCCCACAGTCGGGGGCGGAGCTGCGGCTGGTTCTACCCGGGCTGTAGCACCGGTCCAGCCCATGGCGTAAATGAGTACGTATTACCGTATTAGGTGTAAGTGCAGAACCAGCTGCGCCATGGCACCACCACCTGGCTGACTGGAGCGACGATATAGTGATCTGTACATCTCTATGACTCCACGCATCCCTTGTGCTAGCACCAGAGATTTATGACTCATGCTTCTTGTCTTTCCCCTCTCAAAATTTCTAATCTCCATAAACCCAGGCATCAGGCGGCAGGCCAGCAGTGATTACCGCTGGCGCTCCAGCGGTACTGATGATACTACGATCAACTCCCCAACCAGCTGTTCTCCAATTTAGCCATTCAGCAAAGGCCAACCCTAGGTTGGTGTGTAAATTTATCCTTGTTTATTCCATCTCGTGAAACCCCAAATATATTGTAACTAGAAAACTAGTCTATCTTTGGATGGATGCATGCTTAATTCTAATTAGACTGTGTTTTATCTTTTGTAATTTCATAATTTGCTAGGAATATGGTGGATAGATAATACCCAAAAGATGCCAGGCACTAGCAAAAGTTTGTAACACAAAGCAGAACACATATTGTGCTGTTAAAGAGAAGAGCAGAGTGAATATGGATGAAATTATTGCCGATCTCTGGCTTCGAAAACCAATTGGTGGGTTTGATCTGGAGATTAGAGATTTATGTTAGTGTGAGTGGTAATATGCTCCTACTATGGTGTGTGTTGTTTGATATTTGGTGAAAAATTTCGCCTATCATAATTTAGCCCCACACCTACTCTGTTCCTGGCTCCGCCGCTGCCCATAGTTGCAGAACCCAACTACTGTCAACTTACCATATTTCAGTGTTTTCGTACTGTCTGAAGGAACAGTATGTTTAAGTACTCAATTTTTGCAGGTACTGTAAAAGGGCAAAGGCTGTGTTTAAGGAACTTGAACTGAAGAAGGACCCATATGTCGTCGAGCTTGATCAGCGAGGTACATCCATTCTCACTAGTTATCTGTATGCGATCATGCTCTTTGTTTATCTATCTGTAAAAGATTTTGCCTTCAATATTATGCTGTTATGTCCCCTATATTCCACAAGTTGGCTCTTAGACCGGAAACACCAACATCCTGAAAATGTCGTAAATCGCTTACAATTCACGGAATTTTTTCAATGAAAAGATTTATTCTGGTTGTGATGCAGAGGATGGTGGGGAAATCCAGGACGCCTTATCCGACATGGTTGGCAGGCGTACTGTTCCTCAGGTTTTTATCCGAGGAAAGCACTTGGGAGGCTCTGATGGTACGTAGTGTTCTGGTACATAGATCAGTTACAACAAGGATTTCTATGAATTCTTGTTCCATCCTGACTCCTACTTTCTATTTTCATGGGGAAAATGCAGATACCGTTGATGCATATGAAAGTGGCGAGCTGGCTAAACTTCTGAATATTAGTGTCAAGGACGATCTTTGAATATCATTTTAGCACAAATATCGTCCTTCTTGTTTCGAGGTTACAAAGGCCTTGCAATGCAACTATGGATTATCATTTTCGCAGAACCCATCACCGGTATTCGTGTTAAAGTATAAACTGTTTTAACCATACTCCGTGGCAATCCCTCGGTTGTTATCTCACAATGTGATTGTTTGGCCCTTGCATACTGATTGATTGCATCTCGAGCACAAACCCCAGATCGTTTCTGCATATCATCATATGCAGCGAATACAGATATGCTTCAATTGTACACAGTTTTTGAAGTACGCAGCCTCTCAATTTTCATTGAATAAAGAATCAACGCTCAGCATCGTGACTTGGGAGGTAAGAATATCTAAGGCCCCGTTTGGATTATCGTTTAGCTCCTAAATACCCCTGTAAGACGGCGAAAGTTACGCTACGGCCGGTAATATACACTGTAAATGAAATCCGGACGTATCAACTTACAGCGATTCCAAGCGGGGCCTAAGTTAGTTTACAAATACACGTCGTCTTTAGTCCAGTCCTATCAGGTTTAAACCCACTAATTCACCACTTTTGGTATTTGTATATTGCCTGAGAAAAGTTTTTAGCTTCAGTCAAATTTTTCCTTCCTCTAACCTGTTGCTCTCTGCCCCATACTTTGGGCCTTGAACAGCCCACGTTCAAAGGCGATAATCGATCCAATTAACAAACACGGTGGGTTTGCCTCAAAAAAAAAAAAAAAAACAGGGGGATCAAATAGGCAGAGGCACATAACATGCGTTCGTTAGCCTAAAAAAAATGTAACATACGTTCGTGCGTGCCTATGTGTGTTTCCATGTGTGATGTGTGTGCTCGCTCGCCCGAGCATGTGTGCTTGCTTACGCGTGTCCGTGTGTCTGTTAACTCGCGTGTGTCCGTTTGCACATGCGCATGTGTGTGATCGAGAGAGATGTGGAAGACCACACTATCAATATTAGTCACAATTCATTTTTATCTAGAGATCACCATTTTAGTTTTCATATTTTTAGTTTTTGAAGAAAAAATAGTCAATTTTTGTTTTTGCTCTGTCTTTTTTCCCCTCTTTTGCGTGTGTTTCTCAAGTTTTTCCTTTGTGTATGTGTCGCTTTCACATTGTTATATTTTTGGGAAACGTTTACTGCCGGCGGACCAGCAAAGTCTTCGGCCGGTCGCGCGTGAGACGTTGGATCGAGGGCAATCAAACGTTCCTGGCTCGCCCACTACCTGTGTGAAACGGTTTCGCGCGTGACGTGTTAGGCTGGTGGGTCCCAGCCACCGATTTCCTCTCTCCTTTTCCTTCTCAACCGGTGCACCCCGCTGCTTCAACCGCCTAGCCTTATCCTTTCATCCTCTTCCTTTTCTTTCTCGTCCGCCATGGATGGCATCTTAGCTCGCACCTTCCCCTCCTTGCGCAGTTTTTCAACCACGAATGCTGTGGGCTGGAACGAGCGGTGCGCGAGCTGGAAAGCAACCGCTGGATGTTGCAGAGGTGGCCGTGGTTTTTGCTGGACCGCGCTGGGTGAGCTGCCATGGTCACCGCATCGATGACCTTTTTGCTGCAACCGGGCATCCACGAGCTGGAACCGGTGCACCCTGCTGCTTCAACCGGCAAAAGGTCTTTGCGCCGTGGGAGATGGATGGCGGGCTGCGGGCTTTTTTTTTTTGCTGCAACCGGCCATCAATTTGCTGGAATAGGCATGAGCTTTTGCTGCCATCGGCCAGCGATTTGCTGGAACCAGACGCGCCCTCACCACCGATGCGCGAAATTTGCTGGAACTAGCTTTTCTTCAAGTCTCCCTGCTGAGTTAGTTTGCTGGAATCAGCGTTTTTTCTGTTGGAACTAGCAATTATTTTTGCTACAATCAACCACTGAAGTTCTCCCTGTTGAGGTTAATTTTGCTGGAACTAATGATTTTTTTTGCTGGAACCTTATAATGATTTTGCTTCAACCGACCACCAATGATTTTATTATTTTTTAGATCTTTTTTTGCTGGGCACGATGGTCCAAGCCGACGATCACGGCGAGCCGGAGGCGAGGCTACGCTGGGGATGCTGCAATCATGGCACCCGCGAGTTGGATCTGGCTGTTTTTAGAGCTTCATCCTTGATGAATCGCGCCTGGAATCAATGGGGCCGTTATGCAATCCCGGCAGCCATGGAGCGGGACCTCGCCGGAGCTCGTCGGGCACGGCTACAACGGCGACGAGGAGGGGTGGTGGTGGTGTGCCCGTGGATCCCCTTGTTTTTCTCTCAAGGAGTGGAAGGAAGAAGAGGACGCAGAGGGGCCAAATCCAACAGTTACGGATGAATTGATCGGGTGGCTGTGCATTGACCGGCCCAAACTTGGGCCGGTCGACCGGCTCCCATCACTGCCCTAAATTTTTTGTTTGAACATCGAGTATTAAACATAAACGTGTACATGCAAGTTCTATGCAATATTTGTGTAAATCGTGTTGTTGTTTGAAAGTTACACAACTATATGGTTCTTGCATATTGTGGAACATTGCAGGTTTTATGCAATCTGTGTGCAAATTTTTGTCATTATTTGTTCTCAGTTTCCATTTTTCATTTCATTTCTTCTTTTAAGCTAATTTTGCCTTTGTTTATATTTTTAATTTTTTGGTGTATTTATTTATTGATGTTTTTCGTTCATTGGATTTTCTCCTATGTTTTGCATGTGAGGACGATTTAATACATTAATCATGTGACACTACTTCACTTTGTGTTAGAAGCTTTAAATAAATTTATTTTCATTATATTTAAAAGTTTAGTGACAATGCTCTTCGTGCAGGGCTAGCGTGAGGTGACGACAACTCATGTACGTCAGCTGCTGGACTCGAGCTTATCTTGGCCGAGTGAATTACCATGAGATTATAATTTTTTATATCATCAAAACACAGCATAAATCCTGCATACATGTGTGGACTGTAATATCAGTAATTTAACTCAAATATGGTGACCAGTACGTATATTTAGAGCAAGCACGCACCGGCAAATGCCTGCTCACTAGACTACATACAAGACACAATAAGAGTGATTACATTTTTGATTCATTCCCTCAGCTTAAAGAAACTGACTGAAATACCAATTTCAGGCAACTTATGTATAGTTTCTCCCCTAATTCACTTCTCTTTAGGGCTGAGCATATGCTGGGATCGTGATAACTCTTGGTTAGGACAAGAAGCTTTTTCAGGATAAAGGAGCATGAACCATGGATGTCGGATGGTGCTCTGCCACATCGACTCTTCGACTCTTCGCTACTTATAATTCGAAAGAACCAAATAAACCATTAATGGTGTGAGCCGTGCTCAAAGAAGACATGAATTGACCATGATATTTGGAAAAGCTCTTGCAGCACAAATAGGTATGAACATAGTGAACCGATTGCTGACACCATCAAAGCTAAACAACTAGTAATAACTTACCCATAAAACAGAGATCGCTTTGAAATTACTCGTATATATTTTTGAGTTCTCAAGCAGACACCATTATTCATTTATGAATTGGATTTATGATCATATAATTGCATGCTTTGTTCTAACAAAACGCCGAACATTAAGAAGATTCAGCAAGACAGCCCACATAATGTAGCTAGGATCCAAAGTTTGAAGTGCAAAGGCCAATTTTGCCGACGAGGTTGGTCGGTGTCTTCACGTCTGTGCATCTCCCCAAAAGAGGATCATATACTTGTAGATGTGGCCGTGAAGTGTTTCGAAAAGGGAGGTCATCCCGGCCTCTGCATCAAAATGATGCATACGGTCAACAAATTCATGTATGAATTGGGATTTATAATCAAACAATTGTCTGCTTTGTTCTAACAAAACACCGAACATTAAGAAGATTCAGCAAGACTGCCCATAATATAGCTAGGATTCAAGTTCGGACTGCATAGGCCGATTTTGCCGACGATATTGGTCGGTGTCGCCACATCTGTGCACCTCCCCGAAACAGGATCATATACTTGCAGATTTGGCTTTGAACTGTTACCATGGTAGTAGAAGAGCAGCCCGCCGAGATGTAGCTCTCTCAAAGGCACCACATAATTGACGACTTTCCAATCTGTTGGCATCGTGTATGTTTTGACCCAAATGTTCTTGTTGGAGTCAGTCAAGAGCCATACATTGATTATAACAGGCGACAATATTTGAGCCATGCACAAGGTGGCGTTGAGCTCGGCTATATATGCTTCTGGTGTTCTGGTCCCTGATGGCTCCTTGTGGTCCATGGATCACTTTCCATTCCTCGCTCTCGAGGTCAAAGTGGAGCACATAGTTTTCATCCTGGGACAAGAAGTGTGAGGCGCCATTAACCGTGACGCCCACTGGTAGAAAATGGGCCTTTAGTCCCGGTTCGCAAAGGCCTTTAGTCCCGGCTGTGCAACCGGGACTAAATATGCGCGACTAAAGACCCCCCCCTCTTAGTCGCGCCTCTTACGAACTGCGACTAAAGGCTTTAGTCCCGGTTCTCGTGGCTAACCGGGACTGAAGGCCCGTCCACGTGGGCGCCAGGGGTCCGTCGGGGCGGAGGACCTTTAGTCCCGGTTCTCGTGGCTAACCGGGACTAAAGGCCTCCTCCGCAGGTTTAGGGTTTTAGCCCCCCTAAACCTGGTTTCTTTTTAATTTGTAGTGTTTTATTTCTTTTATATTTTATTTTGTGTTTGTTTTAATTTTGATGAAGTTTCAGTACACATATTCTACGCTACTATATACATGCATATGAAATTTCAAACAAGAAGAATTCAAGAGGAATATATAATATATATTCAATCTCGGGTGACCATATACAACTTCGAACAAGTTTCCATACACAATTAGGATGGAGGACCATATACAACTTCGAACAAGTTTCAATCTCGGGTATGCATATAAATGTCTTCGTCCTCGGTATAGTGTTCTCCTTTAGGATTGATGACTTCCCTCAAGAAAAATCCTGCTAATTCATCTTGAATTGGTCGGAAGCGAGCTTTTGGACTAAGCCTCCTCCGCAAGTTATCCGTCGCCTTCCGCACGCTATCCGATGCCTTCCGCTCAGAGGTTTGTCTCCGGATGTTCTCACAAACATAGTATCCACATAGATTGGTCCCCGGTGGCTGCTTATCCACATTAACTAACCTTCTAAAATCTAGCTCATGTTTGAATTCACCGACAATTTCTTCTGAGAACCGTCTCCAAACCCTACAGGGCAAAGAAAATTAAATGAACAAGGGAGTTATTAGTTACTTGATATTAGGAAATGAACGAAAGAGATCGATCGATATAGAGCTCAAATGATTGAAAATAATTACTTTTGCAACATTTTTCTCATGTCGGCCCAATGCTTTGGATCCGAATCCATAGAGTCCATGATTAGAACTCTGGAGGTGTGAAGTTCAATATTTAGCAGAATCCAGTGGAACCTGCGGACACGTTACATGCACAGTCATGCATAACTCATCGATTAGACATACCATGCATGGAGTAAACAAAAGAGAATGGGCACAAGAGAGAAACACTCACCCAAAATGGTAAGGAAATAGAATATGACTTTTGAGTTGATGCTTTCTAAGAAACTTGTACAAGTCTTTCTCCACGTCTTCGGGGTGATATTGTAACACATGTCCATTAACGATATGTGGGTCAATGAACCCAACATCATGGATGTTTCTTATTTTGCATTCCCAAATCTTCAATCTGCATAATAGCGTACGCAACAATATAGTTAGGACAATATATATATATATATATATATATATATATATATATATATATATATATATATATATATATATATATATATATATATATAGTGCAGGCAATGAAGAACGAGATGAGGTAGAAATAAATCACTTACAGAACGTAGCAACTCAGCATAGCTTTGTCGAGGTCGCGCAGATTGAACAGCTGGAACAATTCACTTATATGAACTTGTACAGAGTACCGTTTGGTGTGATGCTCCTCTGTAACATCCGCATAAATATATTCTTTGTCGGCCCATGTTATGAATTGCTTGTACCAACGTAGCAGATTTCGCATTTGTGGTGGTAGACTCTTTTCCCGCGCAGGCTCGACGAGAGGCCCATTCCGCACATATTGTAATGCTATCTCACATACTGGCGCATCCTCAAGGCCTAAGAAGGCACGAAGAGTCAAACCCATCTCGGACGCTTGTTTCATGGCACTCGCTACAGTCAATCCAAGTGCTGCCGCAGCTGCTATGATCTCGGGGTCCTCTTCCGGACCGGCTTTCACTATGAGCGGGGGGATCGATTGTTTATTCTGCATCCCGAGCTGGTCAACTTGTTTCCCGCTTTTTTTACTTTCTTCTTTCTCCTCCTTCAATATTTTTGCTTGCCTACGAAGTTCATGTCCATAGTCGTCAGGCATATTCAGCTCGGCTTGGGACGGTGTCGTTAAAAAATCCTTAGCCCACTTCTTTTGCTTCTCAGTGAATACTTGCTTGGGCTCAGGCTCTTTTATCGCCTTCATATCCGCCTTCCATTTCTCATAATGAGCAGACGCGGCCAATTTGGTTTCAGCTTCACTAAGTTCCCAAGGCCTTGGGAGGAGAGGCTTCAGTGATGGCTCCGGTACCCTTGTGGTCTTAGGTACATAAGGGTCCGGGTTAATAGTCCAGGAGCGGGTTTCCTTGCTGTCCGTCTGCTTCTGCTTCTTCGCCGGAGGTGGATTGGGGGGCGTCGTACCCGCCGGAGGAGGATTGGGGGGTGTCGTACCCGCCGGAGGTTGTGGATCGGGGGACGGCGTCGAATGGCGTGAAGGAGGTGTAGGTGAACCACCACGACCACCACCACCGCCACCACCACCACCATCGGAGGGGGGTGGACTTGTTAGCCTTGGCGCCTCGCCTGGAAACACTATGTACTTCTTTTTCCATAGAATGATCTGGCGCTTGACATCTCCAAGTCTTGTCTCCCCTTCGGGTGTAGCTTTGTCAATCTCCAGGTCCTCAAACCCTTGGACTATGTCTTCCACCGTGACACGAGCATAGCCATATGCAATGGGGTTGTTGTGGTGGAGTGCTCCAGGTGTACAGGGTAAAGCACTGCCGCTAGCTACCTTCGTGGAAACGTTCCCCACGGGATAATGCAGATCACATTCTTTCATCTCCTTTACATCATCCACGGGGTAGTGAGGCTCCGGTGCACGAATCTCGATCATCGGCGCACTAGCACCAGGCGGGGCATCCGTGGAAGCCACGCTGCTTCTCCGCTGCTGGCTTCCGCGATCCGCTTCATGATCTTCATGCGGCCCTGCAGCCGATTTTCCTTTTACTAGTTCATGCACGGTCTGCTTCAACTCATGGAGTTCCGATGCAAACTTCGCCATAAGATCTGCATCCCGGTCCGTCTTTCTCTTACGGCTTCTGTAACAGTACGGGTCATTGTCCTGGGAAAACCCTACTTTCCACGGAACTTTGCCTTTGCCTCGTACACGTCCTCCGTGTTCATTATTCCCGAGGGCTGTTGTCAGTGCGTCTTTCTCTCTGTTGAACTTGATCAAGCCCTCTTGAGCTTGGGTCATTTCGTCAATAAGGGCTTGGGTGGGAGCAAACTTTTTCTTCCAGTGAACACACACCCCTGTCTCCGGGTCTAGCGATCCCCCATGCCCGTACCACCAGCTTTTGGCCCTTGGGTCCCATCCCTCTGTACCTAGAGGGATTCCTCGCACCCTTAGGTCCTCCTCCATCTTCTGCCACCTAGGCTCCGAAAGGCGGTATCCTCCTGGCCCCATAATATGATGGAACTTTTTCTTACTCGCATTATCCTTATTTTTTTCGATATTTCCTTGAAATGCTCCGATTGCTTTTGCCTCACAAATTCTGGCCAATCATCTTTCAGTTTCTCATGTTGTCCATTGAAATCCGGAGTCTTGCCCTTGTTGACATAGTCACGGGTTAAATTTTTCTTGAAGTTCCGGAATGCTTCGCCCATCTTCTGAAGAGCGAACTCTTTAACTAGCCTCCTCCTCTCACGTCCACCCAGAACCTCGTTACCGAATTCATCGACTTTGTTGTATTCCGGAGGTAGAATGAAATGTTCCATAAGCTTTCTCCAGCAATCCTTTTTCGTTCTCTTGTCGACAAAACTGAAACCAAGACGTGCCTTCTTTGGCTCCTTCCATTCCTGGACGGTGATCGGGACGTTGTCTCTAACAACGACTCCGCATTGGTTGATAAACTTTGAGGTGTGCTGTAGGGGCTTGCCGGTTTCACTGACAAACTCAATGGCATATGTTTCTCCTGTTTTCATCGCCTTGGATTTGCCACGCTTTGTCGTACTCGATCCGGCCGAGGGCTAAAAAAAGAAAGAGAGTCGCGCGCGTTAATACATATGTATTCACATTTCAGTAAGTTTGTATCACGAGAGGCTCAATGTATATATATACCTCGCCGGAGGTGGTTGCTACTTGCATTTCGAGATCGTCGTTTGTTGACGGTTGACCTCCGTCGACAATGTCCGTTCCTTCACCTTCTTGATCATCGACAATGTCTATTCCACCGTCAAGGTTCAGAAAAGAAGAGACTACATCCTCTTCTTGCTCATATTCTGAGCCCGGCACATAAGGAATCTCGTTGTTGATGATGCCCATTAAATAACGTCCAGCCTCCGGATCCCTAAGCGGCTCGGTTCTATCGTCCGCCATATGTCACTCCTGCATGTAGTAAAAATTCTTTAAGTATAAAGGAATTAAAAAATAAGATTAAGGGGACATAGAGGAGGAGGAATTAAAAAAATAAGATTATTGAGCACTGCCAAGTATTTTGTTTTTCCTTTTCTTCTTCCTTTTCTTCTTCCTTTTCTTTTTCCTTTTCTTCTTCCTTTTCTTCTTCCTTTTCTTTTTCCTTTTCTTATTTTGTTTTTCCTTTTCTTCTTCCTTTTCTTCTTCCCTTTCTTTTTCCTTTTCTTATTTTGTTTTTCCTTTTCTTCTTCCTTTTCTTTTTCCTTTTCTTCTTCCTTTTCTTCTTCCTTTTCTTCTACCTTTTCTTCTTCCTTTTCTTCTCGATTTTCTTGATTTCATTCCTTTAGCATTGGTTTCTTTTGTTTTGTTTTCTTTGTTTTTCTGTTTGGTTTTCATTTGGTTTCTTTCTTCTTCCTTTTTTTGAAACACATTTAACATTTTCATTTGGTTTCTTTCTTCTTCTTCCTTTTTCTTTCTTCTTCTTCCTTTTTCTTTTTGGTTTCTTTCTTCTTCTTCCTTTTTCTTTTTGGTTTTCATTTGGTTTCTTTCTTCTTCCATTCCTGGACGGCAGGCGGCGGCGGGAGGCGGAGGACGGCAGGCAGGGGCAGCGGGCGGCGGGCGGCGGGCAGGGGCAGGGCCAGGGGCGGCGGGCAGGGGCAGGGCCAGGGGCGGCGGGCGGCGGGCAGGGGCAGGGCCAGGGGCGGCGGGCAGGGGCAGGGCCAGGGGCGGCGGGCAGGGGCAGGGCAGGGCAGGGGCGGCGGCGCGCTAGGGCAGGGCAGGGGCGGCGGCGGCGCTCACTGGGGGCGGGGGCGGCGGCGCGCAGGGCAGGGGAAGTGGTGGGCGGCGGAGCTCACTGGGGCAGGGCATCGGCGTCGGGGCAGGGCGTCGGCGTCGATCGGCGTCGGGCAGCAGCCTGGCGGCGTCGGCGTCGATCGGCGTCGGGGCAGGGCTTCGGCGTCGAGAGGAGAATGGGAGGTGGCGGAAAATGCTAAGTGCTGTATATATAGACAGAGCTTTAGTCCCGGTTGGGGAGGCGGACCGCGACTAAAGGTACCCTTTAGTCGCGGTTGGTGTCCCCAACCGCGACTAAAGGGTACCTTTAGTCGCGGTCCGCCTCCCCAACCGGGACTAAAGGTTTTTCGCGCCGCTTTCGTTCCCGCGCAGAAAGAGCCTTTAGTCGCGGTTCGTGTCACGAACCGCGACTAAAGGTCCTTTTTCATATAAAATAAAACTAATTCATTTTAAAATCTTAAAAATACAATTATATATCAAAAAAATCAGAAAAATAAAACTAATTCATTTTAAAATCTTAAAAATACAATTATATATAAAAAAATCAGAAAAATAAAACTAATTCATTTTAAAATCTTAAAAATACAAATAATATATCAAAAAATCAGAAAAATAAAACTAATTCATTTTAAAATCTTAAAAATACAAATAATATATCAAAAAAATCAGAAAAATAAAACTAATTCATTTTAAAATCTTAAAAAAAACAAATAATATATCAAAAAAAATCAGAAAAATAAAACTAATTCATTTTAAAATCTTAAGAATACAATTATATATCAAAAAAATCAGAAAAATAAAACTAATTCATTTTAAAATCTTAAAAATACAATTATATATCAAAAAAATCAGAAAAATAAAACTAATTCATTTTAAAATCTTAAAAATACAAATAATATATCAAAAAATCACAAAAATAAAACTAATTCATTTTAAAATCTTAAAAATACAAATAATATATCAAAAATTCAGTTCATCGATCCCTTGAAGGTACAATAAATTATTACACATCAATTCTTCCCTTGTGTCCCTGCTTGCTTACGATTGTGCCGTATCCATGGAGCATCCTCATCATTTAACTTAATGCTTGGGTCAGTGTTCACTTTGAAGGGCGGAATTTCACCAAACATATTATAATCTTCTGACATGTCTGTCTTGTCCTCCACTCCCACGATGTTTCTTTTCCCTGAAAGAACAATGTGGCGCTTTGGATCATCGCATGATGTACTGATCGTTTTCTTATCTTTCTGTTTCCTCGGTTTGCTACTCATGTCCTTCAAATAAAAAACCTGAGCGACATCTTTGGCAAGGACGAATGGTTCGTCAAGGTAACCAAGATTGTTGAAATCCACCATTGTCATTCCGTATTGCTCGTCCACCTTTACCCCACCTCCTGTTAGCTTGAACCATTTGCACCGGAACAAAGGGACCCTAAAGGAGGGTCCATAGTCAAGTTCCCATATCTCCTCTATGTAACCATAATATGTGACCTTTTGCCCATTCTCGGTTGCTGCATCAAAGCGGACACCACTGTTTTGGTTGGTGCTCTTTTTATCTTGGGCGATGGTGTAAAATGTATTCCCATGTATCTCGTACCCTTGGAAAATCGTTATAGTCGAAGATGGTTTCTTGGCCAACATGTACAGCTGATCTCCAACATCATTGTCATTCATTAAATGTTTTCGCAACCAACTGCCGAAAGTCTCCATGTGGGCCTTTCTAATCCAGGATTCAGGCTTCCCGGGTTGTCCGAGCGTAAAATATTCTTGTGTTGCTCGAAGAACGGAGCCACCAAGCTGGAATTTTGCAGAACTGTGTGGTGTGCTTCAGTCATAGAATGACCGTCCATACATATCGTTGATTTCCTTCCGATCGTGCCTTTTCCACTTAGTCTCCCCTCGTGCCGCGATTGATGAATACCAATCGGCTTAAGGTCAGGAACATAGTCAATACATAACTCAATTACCTCCTCATTTCCATAGCCCTTGATGATGCTTCCTTCTGGCCTAGCACGGTTACGAACATATTTCTTTAATACTCCCATGAACCTCTCAAAGAGGAACATATTGTGTAGAAATACAGGACCGAGAATGGAAATCTCTTCGACTAGGTGGAGCAGGAGGTGCGTCATAATATCGAAGAAGGATGGTGGGAACACCAACTCGAAACTGACAAGGCATTGGACCACATCGTTCTGTAACCGTGGTAGATCTTCTGGATTGATTACCTTCTGAGAGATTGCATTGAGGAATGCACATAGCTTCACAATGGCTACTCGAACATTTTCCGGTAGGAGCCCCCTCAAAGCAATCGGAAGCAATTGCGTCATAATCACGTGGCAGTCGTGAGACTTCAGGTTTTGGAACTTTTTCTCCGCCATGTTTATTATTCCCTTTATATTCGACGAGAAGCCAGACGGGACCTTCATACTGCTCAGGCACTCAAAAAAAATGACCTTCTCTTCTTTGGTAAGAGCGTAGCTGGCACGACCTTGAAACCATTCCGGATGCCGGTCATCTGGGTCTTTCAAAAGTTGCTAGTCCTGTCGTGCTTCCTTTGTATCATTTGTCTTCCCATACACGCCCAAGAAGCTTAGCAGGTTCACGCAAATATTCTTCGTAACATGCATCACGTCGATTGCAGAGCGGACATCTAGGACTTTCCAATATTCTAGCTCCCAAAATATAGATTTCTTCTTCCACATGGGTGCGTGCCCGTCAACTCCCCGCGGAACTGATTGTCCGCCAGGACCCTTTCCAAAGATGACTTTCAAATCCTTGACCATATCAAATATCTCAGCACCAGTACGTTCCGCAGGCTTCGGCCGGTGATCTGTCTTGCCGTTGAAATGCTTGCCTTTCTTTCTTACATTATGATTTCGGGGAAGAAATCGACGATGACCCAGGTACACGTTCTTCTTACAATTAACCAAACGTACACTTTCAGTCTCATGTAAGCAGTGCGCGCATGCATTGTATCCCTTATTTGTCTGCCCCGAAAGGTTACTGAGAGCAGGCCAATCGTTGATGGTTACAAAAAGCAACGCTCGTAGGTCAAATTCCTCTCCTTTGTGCTCATCCCAGACACGTACACCAGGTCTGGCCCCCAACTGTAAAAGTTCATCAACTAATGGCCTTAGGTACACATCGATGTCGTTCCCGGGTTGCTTTGGACCTTCGATGAGCACTGGCATCATAATGAATTTCCGCTTCATGCACAACCAAGGAGGAAGGTTGTAGATGCATAGAGTCACGGGTCAGGTGCTATGGCTGGAGCTCTGCTCGCCAAAAGGATTCATGACATCAGTACTTAGACCAAATCTTATGTTCCTTGCGTCAGCTGCAAAATCTTTGAACACTCTGTCGATCTTTCTCCATTGCGTTCCATCAGCGGTGTGGCTCAACTCCCCGTCGGACTTACGGTCCTCTTTGTGCCATCGCAACGACTTGGCATGCTTTTTGTTCCTGAGCAGACGTTTCAACCGTGGTATTATAGGAGCATACCACATCATCTTGGCGGGAACCCTCTTCCTGGGTTTCTCGCCCTCAACATCGTCACCAGGGTCATCGCCTCTGATCTTATAACGCAATGCAGTGCATACAGGGCATTCATTCAAATTCTCGTATTCACCGCGGTAGAGGATGCAGTCGTTAATGCATGCATGTATCTTCAGAACCTCTAAACCTAGAGGGCAGACAACCTTCTTTGCTTCGTACGTACTGGCGGGCAACTCGTTATTCTTCGGAAACATATTATTCAACATTTTCAGCAAATTTTCAAATGATGAGTCACCTTCACCTTCCGCGACTAAAGCAATCAGCAATGGAAACATATTATACAACGACTTTTTGTGATCCTCTAACATGCGATCCAAATTCTCCCTATCCTTGTCAGTTTCGCAGCGTCTCCGTGCATCAGCAATGGTCCGACCAAGATCATCAGCGGGCTCATCATGTGCCTCTTCTTCACCTTCACCTAACCCTTCCCCACCTTCAGCATCATCCTCCATGAAAGTATCACCGAAATGATCATGATAGTTGTCATCGATATCATCCCCTTCTTCATCTTCTTCCATTCTAACCCCTCTTTCTCCATGCTTGGTCCAACAATTATAGCTTCGCATGAAACCGTGTCGAAGCAGATGCATGTGAACGTCTCTTGAGGAGGAGTAACCCTTCTGATTCTTACAGACAACACATGGACAGATAATAAAACCTTGCTGCTTGTTCGCATTTGCCACTACGAGGAAATCTTTCAAACCCGTAGTGAACTCGCCGGAGAGTCGGGGACCGTACATCCATTGCCGATTCATCTGCATTATTATTATATAAAGTATATAATTAACCATCATGCATTTGTTAAACTAACTAGCTAGAAATAATACAAATTAAACAATGAACTACACACATGCATATTTTATCAATGACACATGAAAGGTTCAAGTTGCTAACCGCGATCGCGGAGGAAAAATAAATGAGAAAGCTCAAGTGTGGCTCGGACACTTCATATCATGTTTGTTTCAGTCTCTCGGGCATTTCATCGAACACCTTGTATGCATAGGAGGAACCAAAAGCAAACCCACCACCCCCTTCTGAATATTGTGAAGTGAGCTGAGTGAAGTGAAGTGAGCTAAGTCCTATATATAGGGATGGGCCTTTAGTCCCGGTTGGCCTGGCCAACCGCGACTAAAGCCCCTCCCGTCCGCCAGCTGGATGGGCCTTTAGTCCCGGTTGGCCTGGCCAACCGCGACTAAAGGCCTTCGGGGACCTTTAGTCCCGGTTGGCCAGGCCAACCGGGACTAAAGCCCCTCCCGTCCGCCAGCTGTCGACCGAGCGCGCTGGGCCCAGATAGTTGGTCGCGGGTCTCCTCCCGAACCGCGACTAAAGACCCTTTTGTCGTGGTTCGATTATTTTGGGGACTAATGGGGCGTATGGAAGCCGCTTTTTCTACTAGTGGCCGGAACTGGAATAATGGCGACGACGGACCATCATTGGGCACCGTTGCGTCCGCCTCCATTGGGCGCCATCTCCTACAGTGAGGACCTCGCAAGTTCGGTAGTAGGCATAGAGGTGGAGGACCTTGTACACACAGGACTGGGCGGTGCGTCCGAAGCCGAAGCATGTGCTCCATGTGTAGGAAGTTTCCACAGCCGGTTTCGTCGGTAAATCCTTGAGCGTCATGCCAGCGGCTAGGTCCACGATCTGGATGCGGGAGTTGTTGTAGCCCAAGGTGACGCAGGCAAGGCCGTCCAGGCTCGCGCGGAACGTCCAGTGCTCTTGCCCAGCTAAGCTCACCGCCCTCACGACGGTGCCCTCCGTGTCCATCAGCTGCAGGCAAGTAGCATGGGAGTCGCCGGTCAAGGCGACGAGAAGCGGTTCCGGTTCCGCGCGGGACCTATGCGCGGTGACGAAGGCCGGGTCGGAGATGAGGTCGCGCCACTTCTTGGACACGCACCGGCATCGGCGCAGGGGATTGGCCGGCAGCCAGCTGAGGATCTCGAAGATGACGTCCGTTGGCAGCCTGACAAAGGCGGCAGTCGTGGTCGTCGCAGTCTCAGCGGCGGAGCCGAGATCAAGGCTGTGCTGTTTAGGCGCTGGTGGTAGCGTCGCCGACGCCATGGCAGCGCGCTGACAGACTCGACCAGGAGTCAATCCGGCCGCCTAGCTAGAGACCTTCTCGGTTTGCCGCTTTCGATCGATCTGGGATTTGGTGAAGGCTGAAGGATCTTCTATGTACTATACATATCATGGAGGTATCTTACACGGATTCGGGTTGCACTTTGCTGTCGTATTGCATTAGAACTTCTTTTTTCTTTGACAATGTATTGCTTTGGAACTCTGCAATTAAAGTCTCCGTAAAATCTGTCGCTGAGATTTCTGTTACAGTCGGGACTAATTTTAACTCTGCAGTTGCATCTCTACTCTGTAGCAATGAAAAAAATAGCGTGCTACAACAAAATAGCGGCGACCTCAAAATATGCTATTAGCGTGCTATATCGCGCTATAGCGTGCTATTAGCGAGACATTGTACACCGATATATTTAACGAGGCAATTCTCAATACACTATAGCGTGCTATTAGCGACGCTATAGTGCGCTATTTTTTTCAGTGCTCTGTAGTGAGTATAGAACGCAAGAAGCTTGCTCTAAGAGAACACCATAATTAATTATTATCCATTATGTCCATTAAAAGTTATTTCAAAAGAATAAGAGAGAGGGTTTGCAATGGCCGATTGTACCGACGAGGTAAAGGCAGAGTGTTCATCACGTCCGTGCATTTCCCCATGGCAAGGACCGCGATAATACTATACGCACGGAGGGAAACAACGGACTCTTATGGACCCCTCCTACATGCCCTCCACTAATTGCCCCCCCCCCCCCTGATTTTCACTGCTGGGCCCGCCTCATTAAACCAAATCTTAGCAAGCACTGGTAACCACTTCATTAAACCCCTGTAAACAGCCCGTGAGTCTAGCATCTCTCGCAAGGACCGTATCGTATGCACTGGTCACAACAGGAAAAATTATCTTTACCGAGTGCAATTTGTGGGGCAATCGGTGAAAAAGTACTTTGTTGAGTGCCACGAGAAAAACACTCACAAAACAGAATAACTCGGCAAAGCAGGTGCTTTGCAGACTTCCATGAAAAGAAAACACTCGGCAAAATAACAAAGGAAATCGATTAAAACCAGTTGGCTGATTACTCCGTGGCGTAAACCTCCTCTGGTGCACGACATGTGTCTTGGTGGGGCCTGCACACCGCTTATCCACGCCCTATCCTTACTCTCACGCGAGACGCCCCAGCCACACAAAGCAGAAACTGGGTCGTTGACCCCAGCTCTCCCTTACCTCTGCGATCTACTCCCTCCGTCCCAAAATAAATGTCTCAATTTTGTACTAACCTTAGTGTAAAGTTGTACTAAGCTTGAGACACTTATTTTGAGATGGAAATAGTAATTTCCTCAGTCGATGTTCTTCCTCTGCCTCCCTGCTGCCCATCTCACCAGTGAAATGGAAGCTTCCTGTGTGCTGCAGTGGCCAGCTAGGGAGAACGACCGCTGCAAGCCGCAGTGGACGCTGGGTGCAGGGGGATCACTGGCGTTGCAATGGAGTCATGCGGTGGTGCTGCAGTGGAGCGCTCGTCGGGTGGCCCGGAGATCCAACGCAGCGCGCGGCGGCTTCAATGAAGCCTCACCGGTGGCTGCAGTGAAGCCCACCGGTGGCTGCATTGGAGGCCCACTGGCGGCTGCAATGAAGCTTCACTGGCGGCCCAGAGCTGCGATGCAGCGGGAAGTGCTGCAATGGAGCCTCAGCGGTGGCTGCAATGAAGCTTAACCAGCGGCCCTGAGCTGCAGTGTAGCGGACGGTGCTACAATGGAGCTTCATCGGCGGCTGCAATGAAGCTTCACCGGCGGCAAGATGCGGCGGGAGGGGGAGGGGGGGTGCAGTGTACCATTGCCGGTGCAAGTCCTGCTGCGAGCATGCGAGACTGCTTTCCCATGGCGACGCCTTACTTCACTGCGGCTGCGATGTGAGAAGGACGTGTCTTCGCATTGACTGGTCCAACGACTCTAAGGGGATGGATCCAACAGCTTGCAACCTGACTGATTCAGTCGGTTGATCCGTACCAGTCGCCAACAACAAAACTCAACGAAACAGGACCTTTGCCTAGTGCCATTGGAAAAAAAACACGGCAACGACCACTAACTCGCAAATGCGGTGCCACAGATGGTGTTGTGGATGACAGAGTAACGGCGCAGCCGCTTTGCTGAGTGCCCGACATCCAGCACTCGGCCATGGTGTTTTTTTAATTTCTTTCTCATATTTCCTGTTTTTCTTTCTTTATTTCTATTCTTTGCTTTCTTCTTCTATTTTCTTTTAGTTGCTTTGATTTCTTTTTTTATTTGCTTTCTTCTTCTATTTTCTTTTAGTTGCTTTGATTTTTCCTTCTTTTTTCTTTTCATGTTGCTTACTTATCTTTTGAACAAGTAAGTAAAGAAGAATCCATCAAAAAAGAAAAGTAATTGAGAAGGGTCCCAAGCAGCATGTTGTTCGAAACTCGGGCATCAACATGAAGCTTAGTGGTTATTTAGTTTTGAAAAATTCAAGCAAAGTGTCAAAAATACAAAATTTGGCATGGTGTCATGATATGACCCCGTTGTGGTAAGAACTAGATTTTGAGACGGGACGGACAAAGTTTGCATGCGAAGTGACCGATGAATTAGCTTTGAAACCTTTTCTACATGCAAAACAAACTACTACATCACACATGTGGCATTTTTCTTATATTGTGGTCAAATTTGAATAATGAATACTTCCTAATAAAAGAAACAAAACATAAAGGATCCAAGAGAATAAAAAAAGAAACCACATAATTGGGAAAGAAAATAAAAATGAAAATGAAACATAGAAAATAAATAAGTAAAAAAATTAATGAAAAAAATAGAACCTTCTGCTGAGTGCTAGCACTCGGCAAATACCGCATCCGTTCACTTCCACCGTGGAACTAAACAAATTAGTGGCATCCCCACCTGGACCCAACCCAAATTGATTTCCAGCGCACACACGTCCCTAGCGTAGGTGTCCCCCCGCCAACACCACTCTGCCCGCCCCAGAGGCGCCTTTGCCCCATATCTGCGGCGAGCCCCTACACCTGACACTGTTGTTGTCTCTTTCCACCCTCCCCCGAGCTCTCTACTCCCCGTCAAAACCTGGATAAGTTGTTGTCGGACTATCTCCATCTACCTCTGCGGGCCCATTGCCACTGTCGTAGCCTTCGTCCATGTCCCGCTCCTAAGAAGCCATGGATGCACGATATTGACCGTTACCGGCACGAACCATGCCCGGAGAGGCTAGATTAACCATGACAAAGATGTCGAGTCACAAGCAAGTTTGAGCACAATGATCTGATTTCTTACACTAGTAATCCAAATCAATAGTAATACAGTATGACTCATAAAACGGATCATGGTGTAGTTCATTTGTATACATTATTTAGGTCTTAAGGAGACACCATTGTCCATTTATGATTAGTGATATAAACTCATATGATTGTTTACTTCATTCTGACAAAATGCCAAACATTAAGGCTCACTGACTTCAGCCATCTTGGAACCTGAGCCGCCACAAAATCAATCACATCTCCCTTCCACTCCCGACCATCACTCTAGGGTCGTGAGGGGAAGGAGAGAAGGTCCTTGACTCTCGTTCTTTGTGTACTAGGTTTCATGTCATGGTGACACCCCTTTGATGGTGTCATCTGAATAGAAGTCCTTCAACTCCAATCATGTATTGGTGGCGCTTGGTGGATGAGAAGCCCTCGAGCTTTTTTCCATGTTTTTCATGGATAACTGGTTGATTATTTGTGTTTGCTATCAGCATGGCTCCATGCGCTTCGGTGGTGGCAACATTGTCTTCTTCGACAACCTCTTCCTTCAAGCCTTTGTAAGCAAGATCGTTAATTAGCTTGGTCTAGTAATACTAGTGCAGCCGTCTAACGAGATTGGGGTGAACCCCCAACCAATATGCTTGACACAGTAGCCAATCTTGGTCGTACGTGGCGGTCTAGTGGGACCCATGAGTGGGGCACACTTTGTATTGGGAGGGGGGCGGGGCGTTTTGGAACATGTGTGGTGGTCGGTGAACAAAATTGAGTCGTCTAAAAGCCTTAATTCAACACCAAATTTGCCTTTTCTTTCAAACAACCCCATATATTTGTTGTTCACGAAAATTTGCAAACATCTAGAACACACAGACACATTATTTGTAAAAAAGGTTTTTATTTTATTTTTGTTAGTATTTTTACTTACTGGTCACTCAAGAGCATATAATTGGGCCCGTACTCACATTTGAATATCCGCACTTTTTAGTTATTCTCATATATTGGGATGAGTGTATGTGCGGGTTTATGACAGCTGTGATTGTACTATGTTCAAAAATTGACATTTAAAATCATACATTTTCTGCTTCTTTCTCATAAATCTTTATTATTCGTTTGGTCTGTCAGAGGGATGCTACAAAAAAAACTTGAACATGATCAACTACAAGGGTTACCAAAAGATTTGGGACCCTAGTTCAAGCTGCAAATGCCGATTTTGCCGATGAGGTTGGTTGGCGTCTTCACGTCTTTGCATCTCCCAGAACGAGGAATTGTCCTTCCAAATCATCTAACTTCCCGGACGGTCACCCATCCTTTCACTACTCCAGCCTGAGCACGCTTAACTTTCGGGTTCTATTCTCCCTTGTTTCGAAGTCTGCACTTGTTGTTTTCCTGACAATAGTAAGATGTCAATTCTATTAACCCTCAGGAATTTAGCTTGAGCATGTCACTGTTTGAGTTTGAAACTATTGTTTTAAAAAACAATAATTATTTAGTAACACTAATATTTCTGGAATAATTAGTTTGACCATTGTTTGACCACAGTTTGACCACAATTTGACCAAAATTTAAAAAAACTGAAATAATTATTTAGTAACACTAATATTCTAGAATAATTAGTTTGACCATTGTTTGACCACAGTTTGACCACAATTTGAAATTTTTTGAATTCTTTTGCCTCTCCAGATCTTAAAAGCCCCGTATCTTTTTTCTGTTAGGTTTTTGAGGATTTTGAAAATGTTTAACGGGGTTCCTCCGATTAAATTCGGATGTAACTTTTCGAGTAGATGATTTTTCATATAAAAAACTTTTTCATCCGAGTTCGTATGCAAAAGTTATGCCCATTTTAAGAAATTCCAGAGAGATTTTGCAAATAAAGTCAAAATTCATATTTGTTAATTTTCCCAACAACTAGACCACATGTCACATGGGAAACTTATTTTATTTTATTTTTTTGACATCTCCATCATTTTTTTTTGCTAAAACTGAAAAGGCAGTCCGGGGGAGGGGGGGGGGGGGGGTTAGAGTTTGATGGGCCCTTTAGTACCGGTTCGTGCCATGAACCGGTACTAATGCCTCAAAGCCCATTACTACCGGTTGGTGCCACCAACCGGTACTAATGGGCATCGCACCCTTTAGTCCCGGTTCGTGGCACCAACCGGGACTAAAGGGCCCAGGTGAACCGGGATTAATGCCTTAGCCGCACGAACCGGGACCAATGCTCACATTAGTCCCGGTTCGTGACTGAACCGGGACTAATGTGAATATTGCCCTGTGACGAAAGCCCTGTTTTGTACTAGTGCGTGTACCCTTTGATCCAAATGTTCTTGTTGGAATCACTCAAGAGCCATACATTGATCACATGAGGCGATATACGGGATATGCACAAGGTGCCATTGAGCTCGGATATGCCTATGATGTCTTGGCCCCTAGGCCTAGCGGCTCCTTGTGGCCCATGGATCACCTTCCACTGCTCGCTCTCGAGGTCGAAGCAGAGCACGTAGTTATCATGAGATAGGAAGTGCAATGCGCCATTGACCGCAACACCAGACATACAATCATAGCGATGAGAGGGTGTCCTTGGTGGCGCACTAGTAGAAAACAGGGCATTGGTTCGGCCCTCGTAATACCATTAATCCCGGTTCGCTCACGAACCGGGACCAAAGGAGGCAACTGTCCCGGTTCGTGAGCCCAGGGGGCCGGCCGGGCCGCGTGGGCCATTGGTCCCGGTTCGTCTGGACCTTTTGGTCCCGGTTCCACGCACGAACCGAGACCAATGCGCCTCGCCCCTGGCCCATGACCATTAGTCCCGGTTTGTGCCACAAACCAGGACTAAAGGGTTGGTCCTCGTTGCGGTCAGAGTTTAGTCCCACCTCGCCAACCGAAGGGCGCTCACACCGGTTTATAAGCCCGTCCCTCTCTGCCTTGTTGAGCTCCTCTCAAAGTGAAAATAGATGCCCTTATACAGGGAATTTGACCTAAATTCAGAGTAAATTTCTTTGAAATTCATAGAAATTTATTATGAATTTAGGTTTAATTCTCTCTATAGGCGCATCTATGCTCATTTTTTTATGTTGGGGTTGGCGATCTTTACAGACTTTTTGTGTGTTGAATATGCACCATTCAAAATCAGTCTCTGCTTTGAATGGTTCATTTTGAACACACAAAAAGTCCGGAGTTCAAATAAGTTCAAGAAAATGAAATCCCTTTGTAACAGATGAGTTTTCGTCCGAAACCCTGATACTTCGAAAGAGATTGTCCATTTTGTTCACGAAGTGCATCCAGCTTTTGCCGTAACCCTCTCAACTTTTTAGCACATGCTATGTGGGTGAAATGATGATAGCATGCCAACTTTCAACCTTTTCAGAGCTCATTTGTAGGGCTTTTCAATTTCAGGGTCATTTAGCTCAAAACAATCCGTCACTGCATGAAAAATAACAAATGAAGTCAGAAAGGGTTGAAAATTGATGATGTGGCTTTGAATGGTGCATTTTGAACACACAAAAAGTCTGGAGATCAAATAAGTTCAAGAAAATGAAATCCCTTTGTAACAGATGAGTTTTCCTCCGGAGCCTTGATACTTCGAAAGAGATTGTCCATTTTGTTCACGAAGTGCATCCAGCTTTTGCCGTAACCCTCTCAACTTTTTAGCACATGCTATGTGGGTGAAATGATGATACCATGCCTACTTTCAACCTTTTCAGAGCTCATTTGTAGGGCTTTTCAATTTCAGGGTCATTTAGCTCAAAACAATCCGTCACTGCATGAAAAATAACAAATGAAGTCAGAAAGGGTTGAAAATTGATGATGTGGCTTTGAATGGTGCATTTTGAACACACAAAAAGTCTGGAGTTCAAATAAGTTCAAGAAAATGAAATCCCTTTGTAACAGATGAGTTTTCCTCCGAAACCCTGATACTTCGAAAGAGAGTGTCCATTTTGTTCACGAAGTGCATCCAGCTTCTGCCGGGACCCTCTCAACTTTTTAGCACATGCTATGTGGGTGAAATGATGATACCATGCCAACTTTCAACCTTTTCAGAGTTCATTTGTAGGGTTTTTCAATTTCAGGTTCATTTGAAATGCTTTTCAATTTTAGGGTCTTATAGCTCAAAATAATTAGTAAATGCATGTAAAATAACAAATGAAGTCAGAAAGGATTGAAAAATGATGATGTGGCTTTGAATGGTGCATTTTGAACACACAGAAAGTCAGGAGTTCAAATAAATTTTAAAAAATGAAATCCCTTTGTAACAGACGAGTTTCCGTATGAAATCCTGATACTTTGAAAGAGATTGTCCATTTTGTACACGAAGTGCATCCAGTTTTTGCCGTAACCCTCTCAACTTTCTTGCACATGCTATGTGGATGACATGATGATACCATGCCAACTTTCAACCTTTTCAGAGTTCATTTGAAATGCTTTTCATTTTTAGGGTCTTATAGCTCAAAATAATCAGTAAATGCATGAAAAATGGTGCATGAAAAATAACAAATAAAATAAATAAGTAATTAGAAACAAAATAATATAATCTTTTGCATACTTCTAAAACTAGTACATCATTGCTAACTATGAAGTTATTACTATGTTTTTCAACAGATAATCCCAGAGGATTGTGTGCCTCATTTGATGTATCAGAATGGTAGCCTTGATGTTTTGAACATACAACCAGGTCATCCTACGAATCTCAACTGTCCATACCGGATTTCTAAAAAAAGTGGAGACATGAAAATCAAAGAATGGAAAAAATGTATGGACAGTCGCAAGGAGGTTCTTGGAATCAAAAGGAAGCGAAGCGCAAAAATTGGAGACGGGATGATCTCCATTCTCCATAATGGAGAGTCGGGGTCTATATTGTTTTATGCTATTTTACCTTAAAGAGGGTATTTAGGTCCTACCTAATACTGATGATCATGTGCTAAGAACAATTAAGTAGGGTTGGTTCGATGACTATGAGGATGATGATCGTATGACTTGTTATTAATAACGAGTAGAAGTTGTATGATGATGATTAGTAGGACTTGTTATTATGATGATGCATGATGCGGTCATGAAGAGTTATTATATATCAGTGGGTGATATGGATTGGAATGAAGTGAAGGCAACAAGCATGTGGTGCATGTCGAAAGTAGTACTAATCCAAACTTGATCAAGTTAGGATTAATAATAATTTCGACATGCACCACATGTTGCCTTCACTTTAATCTAAGCCATGTTTAGGCATAGCAGTAGCGTTGGTAAATCAAGCACGGAAATAAGAGAGGACAGTTCTCTCTGGTAGCTAGCTTACACATCCTAAATTACCCCCTAAACCCTCCCCCCTTAAAAAAACAAAAACCCCAGCCACTGAAATGCTGATGCGTGGATGCCTTTTGGTCCCGGTTGGTGTCACCAACCGGGACCAAAGGCCCTCCTGCCTGGGCTGGCCGCAGCGGCCACGTGGAGGCCCATCTATCCCGGTTCGTGTAAGAACCGGGACTAAAGGGCTAGGGCATTAGTAACGACCCTTTAGTCCCGGTTCAACAACCGGGACAAAAGGCCCTTACCAACCGGGACAGATGACCCTTTTTCTACTAGTGGCGGTGCCAGTGACGTAGTCGAAGCGACGCCAGTGACGTAGAGACTGGAACGAAACTCCTCGAAGGTGGAAGTCGGCAGTCTCGGGAAGGCGGGCGGGAAGGCGGGCGCCGGCGACTGGGTCGGCGTCGGGCGCGGAGGTGGCGGGGCTTGGACCCTGCGGGTGCCGGCGACGAGGACGGTGGGGGTCGCCCGAGCCTGTGCCATCCTCATCCGGCGCTCCTCTAGCTTGAGGTACGCCACCACCTTAGCAAAAGTGGGCTTCAGGATGAGGGTGAGGTTGGAGGCGGCGTTCCCAAAATCCTCGTTGAGACCGGCGGTGAGGGTGCTGATGAGGAGCTCGTTGCCAACCGTCTCCCCGAGATCGCGGAGCTCATCGGCAAGCTTTTTCAGCGCATGCAAAAATCGTCGATGGACGAGTCAAGCTGCTGGCACCCGTAAAACTCGTTGTGGAGAAGGATCTTGCGCTGCAGCTTGTTGTCGGTGAAGAGGCCGTTGAGCTTGGTCCAGACGGCGTAGGCGTCGTCGTCGTCATCGTCATCCACCACGGTGTGGAAAAGGTCGCTGGATATGGTGAGGTAGAACCAGCGAATGATGGTGGCGTCGAGGATCATCCACTCCTCGTCGTGGATCGTGAGGGCCGAGTCCACGGTGCCGTCGACGTGACCATGAAGGAGGTACTCGCGGAACACCAGCAAAACATACCGCTTCCAAGCGGAGTAGGAGGCGGTGGATTGATCAAGCTTCACCGGGACACGCTCGTGGATGTTGAGGTCGCAGATGAGATTGACATCGGGACCGGCGAACGGGTTGGAGACGGTGGAGGAGGAGGAACTCATGGCTAGGGTTAGGGTTTGCGACGCATGGCGTGGAAGCAGCGCGGGTGGCTGCGGCGCGGGAGGGAGGTGGTCGCGGTGCGGGAGAGCGGCACGGGTGGGAGGTGGTGGCGGCGCGGGGAAGGTGCAGCACGGGTGGCGGGAAGGGGCAGAAGCGAGGCAGCGATCGGCGGCGGCGGAGACTTGGAGAGGCCGCGGCGGCGGCGGGAGGCACGGTGGTGCGAGGCGGCGGCGACGGCGACAACCAAGGAGACGGCGGCGGCGACGACTGTGGCGGCGACAGGGAGGCGCGGCGGCGGCGGTGGCGCGTAGAGGCGCAGCGGCGGCTTAGGGTTTAGGACCATGCTGCGATAGATACCATGTAGAAGGACAAGTATGGGTTGTGCAATCGTAATGCATTGATCGGTGCACCAAGCACATATATATGAGTACAGAGAGGGGCCACAACCTCAACTATATAGAGGAAAGATGAGGTGGGCCCTGTTAAACTATCGATTCTATTGTAACTTGTACGCCAAGTAGGTTAGCTAGAGATATATCCTAGCCAGCTGTAGATTGCGTTTAAACCTGTATTTAGTTGTGATCATTTGAGATAGATCTGTACTTGTATTCTCCCTATAAATACATGCCCAGGGCGCCCCAGGTTGGGTGTGCCGAACAACCTAAATCTCTCGTTTTACATGGTATCAGTGCATCCTCTCTCGATCTGAGATGTCGACGACTTCCAGCCAATCCTCCTCCACCACCATAGCCTCCACCAGTTCCGCCCTCACATCTCTCACCGCCGGGGCCCTAGACACCCAGTCCCTTGGCGTCATGGCCTCCACCTCACCATCACCATCGTTCACCGGCCTCGTCACCGTCAAGCTCTCCCATGACACCCATCTTCTCTGGAAGGCCCAGATCCTTCCCGCGTTGCGTGGCGCTCATTGGATGTCCATCGCTGACGGTTCTGAACTGGCCCTGACAAGGTGATTCCCGGTGCTAATGGTGCTCCGCCGGTCCTCAACCCCGAGTATCTCGCTTGGGTCACCCGGGACCAGCACTACCTCAGCTTCCTCCTGTCCACGGTCTCCAACAACACCCTCCTTCAGGTGTTGTTTCTGCCGTCCTCGGCGGCGGTCTGGAGCGCACTGGAATGGACGTACGCGACCCGGTCTAGGGCGCATGTGATGCAGCTTCGTCGTCAACTCGCCACCATCCAGAAGAAGGAGATGTCCATGGTGGATTACTTCACCAAGGTGAAGGGCCTCACCGACGCCCTTGCAGCCGCCGGCAAGCAGCTGGATGAGGAGGATATCATCATCTACCTCCTCACCAGCCTCGACTCTAGCTATGATCCCCTTGTGACCTCTGTCACCACTCGAGCAGAAGCGATCTCTCTCAACGACCTCTCCTCGCACCTGCTGGACTTCGAGATTCGTCATCAACACAACGATTAGATCTTCCAGCTCCTTGGCTCTTGTGGCCCCTCGGTGAACAACATTAGCCGCAACCCTGGCGGCGGGAACGGCAGCGGCGGCTCTGGTGGCAACCGCGGCCGCAACTCTGGCGGAAGCCGCGGTCGCAATGGCGGAGGCGGCGGTGGTCCTAATGGCGGCGGCGGTGGCAACCGCACCTGCAACTCTCCTGGCCACAACCACAACTGTGGCGATCCCAGCCACAACCACGGTCGCGCCTGCAACGCTCCCAGTCCTGGGCGCGCCGGCGGCAAGAGCGAGACGATCTGCCAGCTCTGCAAGCGCGCTGGACACGACGTCTTTGACTGCTATCGCCGCTTCGATCACTCCTTCATCCGCAAGGAGCGCTCCGCTAGCAACGTCTCCACCGGTCAAGGCTTTGATCCAGCGTGGTATCTGGACTCAGGCGCCACCGACCATATAACCGGTGATCTGGACAAGCTCACCATGCATGAGCGCTACACCGGCAAGGATCAAGTCCATGCAGCGAATGGTTCAGGTATGCCGATTTCTCATATTGGTACTTCTCAAATTCGCACCTTACATAGACCTCTGATCCTTAATGACGTTCTTCATGTCCCACAAGCCACACGAAGTTTGCTTTCTACCGATAACCTTGCCAATGATAACAATGTTTGTGTTGAGATTCATCCTACTTTTTTCCTTGTCAAGGATCGGGCTTCGAAGAGGGTTCTTCTTCGAGGGGGCACTGATGGTGGCATCTACCCCATCTCCGGTAGTCATGGCCGGACACATCAAGTTCTCTCCATCGTCAAGCATACCCATGCATGGTGGCATCATCGTCTAGGCCATCCAGCTTCTCCGGTGGTGGACAAAGCACTTCGTCGTCAAAATTTATAGTTTCTTCGCGAGTCCAATAAAAATAAAATCCCTGTTTGTGATGCTTGTCAACAGGGAAAGAGTCATCAACTTGCCTTTTCAAGATCGAATAGGTCATCCTCCAAACCTCTCGAGCTTGTTTTCTCGGATGTATGGGGGCATGCGTGCACTTCTTTTGGTGGTTTCAAGTACTATGTCAACTTTATTGACGATTATAGTAAATTTACTTGGCTTTATTAATTGTCTCAAGTCCCGTGCTGATGTCTATCGCGTGTCCCTTGAATTTCAAGTCCATGTTGAACGATTACTTAATCATAAGATCATTTGCATGCAAACGGATTGGGGTGGCGAGTATGAGAAGTTCAACTCCTTTTTCCGTCAACTTGGGATTGAACACCACGTGTCATGTCCTCACATCCACCAACAAAACGGCTCCGCTGAAAGCAAGCATCATCATGTGATGTTGGTCTCACTCTCCTTGCACATGCCTCCATGCCACTTCGGTTTTGGGATGAAGCGTTTCTTACCGCATGCTTTCTTATTAATCGTCTTCCCACTCGCACAATCAATAACACTACTCCTCTAGAACAATTATTTGGGAAAGCACCCGACTACAGTTTTCTACGCACGTTTGGCTCAGCATGTTGGCCATGTCTTCGGCCCTACAATGAGCGCAAACTTCAGTTTCGTTCCAAGAGATGTGTTTTCCTTGGCTATAGCATGCAAAGGATATAGGTGTCTCCACGTCTCCTCTGGTCGTGTGTATATTTACAGAGATGTCATCTTTGATGAAAATACTTTTCCCTTCTCAAATGACACACCGAAACAAACACCTGACCAACTCCTCGATCAGATCCTTGTGTTCTCTCCTGAGGCTATGGAACGTACAGACTTGGATAACCAACATGCAGAAATCAGCACTACCTCACCTGTACCTGTTTGGACTAATCCTATTTTGCAGCAAAATCTTGCGTCATTGCATGTGCAGGAAGAGTTAGCCACAGAAAATCCGGAGTCTGCTGCCCCCGATCCCGTAGCTGACCCCGCAGGTGTGGATCCCGGCGAGGATTCGCCTGCTGTAGCTGCCAGGCCGACCGGCCCGGATCCCTGCAACGATCCGGTCTTCCCTGACCGGCTGCAGCCTCGGCGCTCCACTAATCATGCGCCACCCGACGGGCCCACATTGGCGGGGTCCTCATTGGAACCCCACGCGGTTTCGTCCGCTCTGGATCCTGGCGGGCCAGCGCCTGCCTCCACTCGTGCTGGGCCACTTGTCCAGCCCGCTCCGGTTGGCGCTCCTCACGCGCCTGCGCCACCTCCAAGGGTGCGCACTCGATCCCAGGCGGGGGTCCACAAGTCGTACGTTCGTACGGATGGCACGGTGCCATACGATATGAAGAAGCGTGGCTTTTCTGCCACATTGTCGCATGCACAGGAGCCCAAAACTGTCTCTGCTGCTCTCGCTGATCCCGCCTGGGCCGCAGTTATGGAGGAAGAATTCCAGGCGCTTCAACGAAATCGCACTTGGCATCTCGTTCCTCCTGCTTCCGGACGAAATCTCATTGACTGCAAATGGGTTTTTCGGGTTGAACAGCGTGCAGACGGTACTGTTGAGCGTCATAAGGTGCGGTTGGTCGCCAAAGGTTTCCAGCAACGCTATGGGGTTGATTATGAGGACAACTTAGTCCGGTTATTAAATCTGCTACCATCTGCTTGGTCTTGTCTCTTGCAGTTTCTCGTGGCTGGATTCTTCGGCAACTTGATGTACAGAATGCGTTCTTGCACGGCGTTCTGAAAGAGGAAGTGTTCATGCATCAACCACCTGGGTATGTTGATTCACGCTTTCCGCATCATGTTTGCAAGCTGGACAAGGCGATATATGGTCTCAAACAGTCACCCCGTGCCTGGTACTCCCGTCTCAGCTCACGTCTCCAGGAATTGGGGTTTGCTCCATCCCGTGCTGACGCATCCCTATTTATATACAACTCTGGTGGTGTTATTATTTTCATGTTGGTTTATGTGGATGACATTATTGTCACCAGCTCATCACCGTCAGCTGTTACTCGACTTATTCAGGATCTTCACACTGAGTTTCCCCTTAAGGATCTTGGCGATCTCCACTTCTTCTTGGGTATTGAAGTGCGTCGATCAGGGGAGGATCTTGTCTTGTCTCAGGAGAAGTACACATCTGATTTGCTCCACAGAGCAGGTATGACACAGTGCAAACCAGCTACATCACCAATGGCTGTCAGTGATAAGCTCTTGCGTGAAGGGGGTACTCCTTTGTCTTCTGACGACGTCACCAAATATCGCAGTATGGTTGGGGCATTGCAGTACCTCACATTAACTCGCTCAGATATCTCCTATGCAGTAAACAAAGTTTGTCAGTTCTTGCATGAGCCTACAGATGATCACTGGACAGCGGTTAAGAGAATTCTTCGTTATGTGCGACATTCTTCTCACACTGGACTACGTATTCGCAAGTCCACCTCGTCCTTAATCAGTGCATTTTCAGATGCTGATTGGGCAGGCTCTGCAGATGACAGGAGATCTACTAGTGGTTTTGCAGTTTTTTATGGAAGCAACCTTGTGTCATGGAGCTCCCGCAAGCAAGCCACGGTGGCACGGTCAAGTACTGAAGCAGAATACAAGGCATTAGCTAATGCTACAGCTGAGATCATCTGGCTACAGTCTTTGCTAGGTGAACTAGGAGCCTATCAAGCACATGCACCTATTCTCTGGTGTGATAATCTTGGCGCCACATACCTCTCTGCTAATCCAGTATTTCATGCACGGACTAAGCACATTGAGGTCGATTTTCATTTTGTACGAGAACGAGTTGCACTCAAGGCTTTTGAGATTCGGTTCATTCCTACACAAGACCAACTGGCTGATGGCTTGACGAAACCTATTGGAGTACAACAACTTCGGCTGTTTAGACACAATCTCAACTTATCCGGTTGTGATTGAGGGTGTGTGTTAAACTACCGATTCTGTTGTAACTTGTACGCCAAGTAGGTTAGCTAGAGATATATCCTAGCCAGCTGTAGATTGCGTTTAAACCTCTATTTAGTTGTGATCCTTTGAGATCGATCTGTACTTGTATTCTCCCTATAAATACATGCCTAGGGCGCCCCAGGTTGGGTGTGCCGAACTGCCTAAATCTCTCGTTTTACAGGCCCTATACACAATATACACGTACATGATATACTCAACAACGGGGTCTGCTAGAGATGCTCTAACACCCAGACAGAATAACCAGCTTCTCATATCCATCCATATATCAATATCGGCAAACCAAACCCTTGACAGGACTATCTGCAACTCTGCGACATAAGGACCTGTGAAGACAAATTATAATCACCTATAGATGCAGATGTCACTGGATGGTATCTGGCTGATTATTTATATCCTCACCTATATAAATATATGCAGTGCAATATTCTTCAGCGGTAGATAGGGTCCCTGCTGTCATGTGCATTCTGTCATGTGCATTCTACTTGACACTGGGTTTTTTTCATATCTGCACGGGCAGACCTAACCCTGTTTCACTGAATGTTGCAAGTAATACAGACCAAAGTTTACAACCAATGGCAGAAGAATGCGTTTTGACACTTGAGAAGGCACATAAATCTTAAACACAAATACATCTCCTGGAGGCATATGTGGCTTGCTTCGGAACAAACAATGTAGGTGCTTCACAGGGTTGGGTCGCTGCAAAAATTACTTAGGTGTGCATGACAGACTTAATATATATCTTAAACCAAAAAAAGGGAAAACTGTTCCAAAGCTAAATGGCGTTGTTGTTCACAAAATGATTCCCAAGATTTCAATTATATTCCTGAAATGCCAGTTCTACATTCAATTTTATTCAAGACAAATCATTCAAATAATGGCATGTAAAGCAGCTATAAGAGAAGGGCCTTCCATAGTCTGATAAAAATACCAAAAGTGCAAGGGCATTATAGTTTGCCTATTTCAAGATGCAACTAACCTAAATGAAAATTGATATTATAGATGTACATTGTGGTAAGGCTAAAATACTGCCATGTGTGTTGTTTTCTACATAAGTATGAAAAAGCACTGAAAAATTCATGAATCCTTCAAGACTAACAGAAGGCATTATAGTTTGCCTATTTGATTTGCTTCTGTACCGTCCCTAAAGCAATGGGACACTTGTTGGAAATATGCCCTAGAGGCAATAATAAATTGGTTATTATTATATTTCCTTGTTCATGATAATCGTTTATTATCCATGCTAGAATTGTATTGATAGGAAACTCAGATACATGTGTGGATACATAGACAACACCATGTCCCTAGTAAGCCTCTAGTTGACTAGCTCGTTGATCAATAGATGGTTACGGTTTCCTGACCATGGACATTGGATGTCGTTGATAACGGGATCACATCATTAGGAGAATGATGTGATGGACAAGACCCAAGCCTAGCACAAGATCGTGTAGTTCGTTTGCTAAGAGCTTTTCTAATGTCAAGTATCATTTCCTTAGACCATGAGATTGTGCAACTCCCGGATACCGTAGGAATGCTTTGGGTGTACCAAACGTCACAACGTAACTGGGTGGCTATAAAGGTGCACTACAGGTATCTCCGAAAGTGTCTGTTGGGTTGGCACGAATCGAGACTGGGATTTTTCACTCCGTGTAAACGGAGAGGTATCTCTGGGCCCACTCGGTAGGACATCATCATAATGTGCACAATGTGACCAAGGAGTTGATCACGGGATGATGTGTTACGGAACGAGTAAAGAGACTTGCCGGTAACGAGATTGAACAAGGTATCGGGATACCGACGATCGAATCTCGGGCAAGTAACATACCGATAGACAAAGGGAATTGAATACGGGATTGATTGAATCCCCGACATCGTGGTTCATCCGATGAGATCATCGTGGAACATGTGGGAGCCAATATGGGTATCCAGATCCCGCTGTTGGTTATTGGCCGGAGAACGTCTCGGTCATGTCTGCATGGTTCCCGAACCCGTAGGGTCTACACACTTAAGGTTCGATGACGCTAGGGTTATAGGGAATAGGTATACGTGGTTACCGAATGTTGTTCGGAGTCCCGGATGAGATCCCGGACATCACGAGGAGTTCTGGAATGGTCCGGAGGTAAAGATTTATATATGGGAAGTCCTGTTTTGGTCACCGGAAAGGTTTCGGGTGCTATCGGTAACGTACCGGGACCACCGGGAGGGTCCCGGGGGTCCACCAAGTGGGGCCACCGGCCCCAGAGGGCTGCATGGGCTAAGTGTGGGAAGGGACCAGCCCCTAGGTGGGCTGGTGCGCCTCCCACAAGGGGCCCAGGGCGCAGGGAAGGGGGAAGGGGGGAAACCCTAGGCTCAGATGGGCCTAAGGCCCACCTAGTGGTGCGCCCCCTCTCTCCCCCCTCTGGCCGCCCCCCTAGATGGATCTAGGGCTGGCCGCACCCCTTGGGGGGGGGAAACCCTAGATGGGGGCGCAGCCCCTCCCCCTCCCCTATATATAGTGGGGGTTTTGGGGCTGCCATAGACATGAGAACATCTCTCTCTTGGCGCAGCCCTACCCCTCTCCCTCCTTGTCTCTCGCAGTGCTTGGCGAAGCCCTGCTGGAGTGCCACGCTCCTCCATCACCACCATGCCGTTGTGCTGCTGCTGGACGGAGTCTTCCCCAACCTCTCCCTCTCTCCTTGCTGGATCAAGGCGTGGGAGACGTCACCGGGCTGCACGTGTGTTGAACGCGGAGGCGCCGTGGTTCGGCGCTTAGATCGGAATCAACCGCGATCTGAATCGCTACGAGTACGACTCCTTCATCCGTGTTCTTGCAACGCTTCCGCATCGCGATCTACAAGGGTATGTAGATGCACTCCCCTTCCCCTCGTTGCTAGATTACTCCATAGATTGATCTTGGTGATGCGTAGAAAATTTTGAATTTCTGCTACGTTCCCCAACAACACTACAGGTCCATAGCTATACGTGTGGTCAGACCAAAATGCTATTTTTGGATTACCTTTTTTCCTAAATAAGAAACTGATTGCAGAATTCCTGAACACCAGTCTATTTCGAACTTGAGTTTGATCTCTTTATCGAAATAAGCAATGAGACACCACGTGAATTATTGAAATCAAAATAAAAGTAAGAATAGAATCATCAATAGAAGAGATGAAGGTGGCAGTTGATAGTATAACCCTGAGACAATACTACTAGAAAAAATCAGCAGTATATTTTATTCAAGGGGTAAAATTGGAAGACTTACAAAATAAATACCAAAACTCTACACGTATACGTATTGTGAAATCCGTGTGTTTTCTTCTCCTGCTCTGACGAGACTGCAGGACCGGTTCGGCGGAATACTTTCTGGCGGACATGAGATGCAACAGAGCGATGATTGTAGATAGTCGATGGATCCTTGCCGGACGGTCTTTTTGACTGAGGAAATTACCATGTACAATACATTGATTGATAATGTCATGATGCACTAGTACGTATGTATCAGCCATTGTTTTCCGGCGATCAAGCTGGCGGCCGCGGCCGCAGCACACAAGTGACGCAGGCACAAGCAGCGGAGGCACCTCGGGTGGAGCTGCAGCAACGACGGAGCTTCTGACCAGGACGCCGTAGCGGCGGTTCCGTAGCCTGCTGATTGATTCGATGCCGATCGCAGACTTCGAGCTCCCACTTGAAGGTCACGGAAGCCAGCTCTGATCGATTGTTGGACATGCGTCCTTGATGACCGGCGATGGCAACTACGAGGCCGCACAAGGACGGTCACCAAGAGCGATTTTTACAAATTAGGGAGCAAAATATTTGACAAAACTACCTCGCTAATTGATGGCTGAGATGATTCAATACTACTTGGTTCCGGTGGTAGGATGATGTACCGTAAAAAATCTCATAACCCTACCATGCAGGAACCACATCGGAGTAACCAACTTTGTTAAGTGCATCATATCAATCTGCTGACTACTCCCAAAATGAGCGATAAAAGAAATTACGTTCCTTAGAAAGAATTTGCAGGGCATGATGGCTGCTGCAGCTTGCTAGCAGGCGCAAAAAAAAAGCTCAATCGCTGATGAGGAGCTACTGGGCAAGTAATGTTTGCGAAACCGACTAAGGTATCTCATACACATGTGTTTGTTAAAAAAATGATACTTGTTCTAAGAAAACCGAGCACTACAGAGGAGCCATCACGACTAGATCAACATCATATAAAGAAAAATATAAAGGAATACCCAATGCACAATTACTTCAATATCCCAGCTTATAGCTTAGAAAAGGCACCACATATGTTGCATGTTTCCCTAGAATCCCATGAAGGCCTTTGCATCTTGAACATCGGGAAACAACAAAAGAACTTTTTTCTCAAATTCTAGTAAACACTGATCAATTTTAAGATAAGAAAGCGATTTGTCAACGGAATTAGTTAAGCCCAGTCTCAATGTTCAGAAAAAATAAAAATGCATGTCATACAGATGCTTGGGCGGTAAAGAAAAATATTGATAAAGTAGCTCTGGCTCTGAAGAGTCTAAACTGAAGCATATAAACAAAATAGTTGAGATTTTGCACCTTCTATCCACTCTCGCCCTAATTCCCAATGAAGTTTTAAAAGCCAAAGCAATGAAAAACAGCAAAACAAAAATCTAGTCTGCGAATTGCAAATTGCAAATTTCAAATATGGTTTGAGTTAAGGTAGATAACTTTAAAGCTATTCTATTGAATCTACAGTTTCTTGATAGTTTTGCTGCCATACATACGATGGAAAAAAAAAACAGGATGAAATGAAAACCACACATGCTAGATAAAATTTGGCATGAAAACAGATCATACGAATCATGCTTTCTTCTCTACCGAATGACGGCATCAACATGCCACGGTCCACAAATCGAACTATCAGTTTCATAGGCATTAACCACGACCAAACCATCATATAACATAGTATAATAGACAGCCACCATTGGCCCAGGCAAAGAATGCCGAATCAGAATTACCAGCTTAATACGCAGAGTGAAATATGTGGTAAGGCAAGCATTTTCAACGTCAATACCACATTCTTGGTTCATGTAAATCTGAATCTAGTGGGCACTTGCCCTCTGCAAGCGTCAGCATAGTCTTGAGAAAGGTACGGCGCAGATTCCTTGTGAGGGCATATGTACTTCTCCACGAATGCCTCCTCTGTCTCCTTGAAAGCTGAATAGTAGTCTGGGTCGCACCTGAGCATACATTTTCGTTGAGAGACCTTATAACGTAGTACCTGGTCCTGAGCCGGCCCTCGAGGCTCTAACTGAGCATTACTGGTCGATGAACAATGTATGCCGGTTCGAAACCCGCCTCAGCGATGAAGAACACACATCTGCACTGCAGCATGTCCTTTGACCTCCTTAGGAGAGAAGGGGCTTTAGAAACAGTAATGGCCACCTCAGCATCTGACCACCTGAAGGTGTTCTTCAAGAACTCCTCTTTGGCGGCGATATTCTCCTCCCTGAGAAATGCAACAGCCTGTAGCGCTTGCCTGAACATCCCAGATCAGCAGGACACACCGAGGCCTTCGGCACAAGCCATCATGGCCTGGAAGCGCTCCGGGTGGGTGTGGAGCATCCTTGGCACTTGGATGCACAGCTTGAAAATGTCGCGATTGTTGAGCCTGCACTCGTGTAGGAGTGCCACGTTGGGTTTGACCATCCTCTCGAGGTTGGCACCGACGAGGTAATGGTCCTTGTTGAGCGCCTGGAAGAGGTTCTCCGAGGAGCCGAAGAGGGACAGGTAGTAATGCAACTTGGGGACGACATACCTACAGCGGAAATGGGCTCCGGCGGCGGTGAGGGGGACGAGGCGGGCAATGTCGGAGCGCAACAACCCGAGGTCGGTGAGCCCAAGGATGTTGGGGGCCAGGGTTCTCTCCACATTGGCGCAGAGCAACTTGGGGTCCTTGGTGACGACGGCGGTGATGTCGGCGCCGGAGAGGCCGAGGCCAGCGAGGAAGGCGAGCACGGCATCGGGCCTGGTGGGGGACTTGAGGAGATGTATCTAAAATCATATGAGTAGGAATAGAAAGGAGATGCCCTTTGATTCACATCATAGGATTTTTTTCCATTGAGTCTAGGCTAATGTTTATTTTCCTATGAAATGTGGAGGATAGGAAGAATTCCTTCATAGGAATAGGATTCCATTGTTACAAACCAAAGGGCTCTAAAGTAAATTTTCCTATAGAAGTCCTATCCTATGAAATTCCTATAAGATTCCTCTAAACCAAAGGAGGCCTAAATCTTGGTGCAAGCGAAACACACCGTTTGTGCATGTAATAATTTATTTTATGGCAGACTCCAGTACAGGCTATCCCGCAGTAACTCGTCGTTTGATTTTTATTTTTGTTTTATGCAATGTCGTGGATGGTCCTATTTTGTATATAAAATCCAATGTTTTAAATAGCGGGTGATGGAAAATAGTGGCGGCCTCCAAATCAGCTATAGTGAAGTTATAGCGGGCTATTTGTGAAGACGACCATTTAGCGGCACCCTGCTGAAACTATTTAAAACTATGATAAAATCATAACGAATTTTGTATGGTTTTTCTCTTTTTGGGAGTGACTTGGCGCTCATTCGATGCAAATTAACTCATCCCTCGGTTGATTATACCAAACTTTGACACGTACCTAAAAAAAATGTTCGCCATGAGTGACAATTAGCAGGCCCATTTATTCTCTTGAAGTTACCTTGTAAAATAGGCTTAAGTAGTTTTCGGATGACTTGGAATTAGCAAATCTGTTTCTTCTTCTGAAGTTTCTTCACGGTGTCCTGTAAATTTTTGTATAAACAAAATCCGTACATTTACAAAAGTGGTAGAAACTTAGCCTTGTAAAAATTTGGTATGTGAGAAAATAGCCATGTAAGTTGAGCGCAAAAAATAACAAATCACACTGACAAAGTTAATATTCATGCCTTCATAGGCACATAACATCAATGTGGTGATATTAATCATCACAATAAGTACTGTATATAGCTACATGCTTTCCATTGAGTTGAGTTTGCCTAGTGAGATCCTCAATTTCCTGCTCAAGGGATTGTATCTTCCTCTGATATTCATATTCACTATTTGATCTTCTAATTCTACAAAGCTCGTTCTCCCGCTCTGCTTCATCTGCATGTGATGCTTCTTAGGCTGATAGATCACTCTCCAATCTCACAAGCTTTGCTTGGATACATCTCCTGCATTGTTTATCTTTTTCACCGATGTCCAAAGTCTCTTGCATATCAGAAACTTTATCTGTTACTGTGGCTTTCTGTGCTTTCAGTCTTTCACATTCCTCGGTCTCAGACTGTAGCAGCCATGGACCCCTCCGGATATTCAGGGAGCACCATCTTACTACACGCCATATAAGGCCAGCATTTGTTGATGCACAGAGCTTCTCAATTCTCATATCATAATGTGAGCCAAAAATTGCTTGGATCTGGTCCGCAGAAAGTCCTTGGATGCCGTCAGCAACATTGGAGCCCTAGAAAAATCAATTCCCACGCCAAAATCCGACCACCTGAACCTGTTCTTCGAGTACTCAGTCTTGATGGAGAGGATATGGCGTAAGTCGACGGAGATTCGAAGCCTATTTCAGCGAGAAAAGCAAGTAACATGTTGTTCGGGCTAGAGCTTAGTGGCCTCAGGGATACGTGAAACTCAACATCAGTCGACAAGGACCGGTGGTTCTCTGCAGTTGGGGTTGAGGTGTGTGGGCTAGCTACCCGCGATACTCGATTGGGACAGCAAGGGCTTGACACGGTGATAGTGACGAGGTGTGCGGTAAGCACGTGACACAACTACAGATCAAGATACTAGTGGTTAGACTTGTGGGCATACTAAGTATAGAGAGGACGCTAAAGCAGTGTTGGCAGGTATCCGATTCGAGTTGGTGACTAGATCTATCGAATTAACACGTCAGATGGATGAGAGTAGACCATGAAGAACCTGGGGAACTGTTGGAAAGTCTGAAAAACGTCAAAAGCTGAGAGAGTAGACGGCCAATTATTCTTTGATGTTGGCAGCCCCCTCCTCCCTCCTCTGGCCAAGCCCTCCGCCGGCAGCCCTCCTCCCACCCCCTCCTCCCTCCCTCCTCCTCCCTCATCCCAACGCCCTCCTCCCCCTCCTCCTCTCTCCTCCCTCCTTCGATCCTCCTCCCTCCCCCCACCCCCTGCTCCCTCCTCCCTCCCTCCGCCCTCCCTCATCTCTCCTCATCTAGAGTAGATTTTTTTTAGTAAATTAGTAAAAATTCAAACTAGCTAGGTTAACTAGTTTAATTAGGTTAATTATCTAGGTTAACTAGGTTAACTAGCTAGGTTAACTAACTATGTTATTTATAGTAAGTGCTTAATAGAACTAGTTTATTTATAGCAAGTGCTTAATAGAACTAGTTTATTTATAGTAAGTGCTTAATAGAATTAGTTTATTTATAGTAAGTTCTTAATAGAATTAGTTTATTTATGGTAAGTGGTTAATATATTTTGTTTATGCAGAAATCAAGTTTGCCCCTGCCTCATCCCCGCAGTCGTCCCCATCGTCGACCCCTTAAGACCTTGATACGTCTCCAACGTATCTATAATTTTTGATTGTTCCCTGCTATATTATATTATGTTTTGGATGATTAACAGGCTTTATTATACACTTTCATATTATTTTTGGGACCTATTAACCGGAGGCCCAGCCCGAATTGCTGTTTTTTTGCCTATTTCAGTGTTTCGCAGAAAAAGAATATCAAACGGAGTCCAAACGGAATGAAACCTTCGGGAACGTGATTTTCGGAACGAACGTGATCCAGAGGACTTGGAGTCTACGTCACGAAATCAACCAGGAGAGCACGAGGCAGGGGGGCGCGCCTACCCCCCTGGGCGCGTCTACCCCCTGGGCGCGCCCTCCACCCTCGTGGGGCCCACGTTGCTCCACCGACGTACTTCTTCCTCCTATATATACCTACGTACCCCCAAACTATCAGACACGGAGACGAAAACCTAATTCCACCGCCGCAACCTTCTGTACCCGTGAGATCCCATCTTGGGGCCTTTTCCGGCATCCTGCTGGAGGGGGCATTGATCATGGAGGGCTTCTACATCAACACCATAGCCTCTCCGATGATGTGTGACTAGTTTACCTCAGACCTTCGGGTCCATAGTTATTAGCTAGATGGCTTCTTCTCTCTCTTTGGATCTCAATACAAAGTTCTCCGTGATTCTCTTGGAGATCTATTTGATGTAATCTTCTTTTGCGGTGTGTTTGTCGAGATCCGATGAATTGTGGGTTTATGATCAAGATTATCTATGAACAATATTTGAATCTTCTCTGAATTCTTTTATGTATGATTGGTTATCTTTGCAAGTCTCTTCGAATTATCAGTTTGGTTTGGCCTACTAGATTTATCTTTCTTGCAATGGGAGAAGTGCTTAGCTTTGGGTTCAATCTTGCGGTGCTCGATCCCAGTGACAGTAGGGGAAACGACACTTATTGTATTGTTGCCATCGAGGATAAAAAGATGGGGGTTTATATCATATTGCATGAGTTTATCCCTCTAGATCATGTCATCTTGCTTAAAGCGTTACTCCGTTCTTATGAACTTAATACTCTAGATGCATGCTGGATAGCGATCGATGTGTGGAGTAATAGTAGTAGATGCAGGCAGGAGTCGGTCTACTTGTCACGGACGTGATGCCTATATACATGATCATACCTAGATATTCTCATAACTATGCTCAATTCTATCAATTGCTTGACAGTAATTTGTTCACCCACCGTAATACTTATGCTATCTTGAGAGAAGCCACTAGTGAAACCTATGGCCCCCGGGTCTATTCTCTATCATATTAATCTACCATTATTTCTATTACCGTTTACTTTTGCTTTCTTTACTTTTAGTCTTTATCATAAAAATACCAAAAATATTATCTTATCATCTCTATCAGATCTCACTTTTGCAAGTGGTCGTGAAGGGATCGACAGCCCCTTTATCGCGTTGGTTGCAAGGTTCTTATTTGTTTGTGTAGGTGCAAGGGACTTGAGTGTGGCCTCCTACTGGATTGATACCTTGGCTCTCAAAAACTGAGGGAAATACTTACGCTACTTTGCTGCATCACTCTTTCCTCTTCAAGGGAAAACCAACCCAGTGCTCAAGAGGTAGCAAGAAGGATTTCTGGCGCCGTTGCCGGGGAGATTCGCGCCAAGTCAAGACATACCAAGTACCCATCACAAACTCTTATCCCTCGCATTACATTATTTGCCATTTGCCTCTCGTTTTCCTCTCACCCACTTCACCCTTGCCGTTTTATTCGCCCTCTCTTTCTCGTTCGCCTCCCTCTTTCTTTTTGCTCCTCGCACTTTCTGCCGTTATGTCTGAAATTGGGGAAATTATTGTCGATATGGACAATAATAATAACATGGAAAATTCTGATGCTCCTGCTGAAGAACCCCCTATCTTACATATAAAAAAAAATTCCAAATTGGTAGTGGTAATATTATTGGAAAAGGAGTTATCCAAGATTTCTTTACTTGTGCCGGTGCTTTGCCTTCTATGGGTAGTTCTATTCTTCATATAACTAGTAGTCTTGCGGACGCTATCGCCATGCTTGTAGTTGAACTTGAAAGGCAATTTATGCACATGCATCCTTGCATACAAAGGATTTTCCTAGAATTTTCTAATATTGAGCATTATTCTGTTAAGCGTGCCGATACAATCTTTTTGGCTCATGAGTTCAGAGTTATAATAAAAGATGCCAAAGAAATCTTTGCGCACTATAGGGTGGACGCTGGCCGTCCTCCCATAGAGGCTATCCTCTTTGATCAAGATGAAATAATGCGTTTTCAATCTTTAGACTATGTTGCTTTTAATGAAAACCTTAGAAAAAGGGTTCCTACCGATGTTCTAGTTGATAGAATTTCTGAACTTAATAATGATTTTGCTATTCGTAATAATGAGCTAGGATATTCTCTCGATTTTAGGCTCACGAAGTTCTGTCAGAAAAATGCTTATAATGATGAATTGGTTGTGCAATACGAAGGGCCGAAGGAGGAACCTATACCTCCCAAAGTTGATCTTGGGGACTTCTGTCCCATTAAATTTAGCCCTTTTGATTAATTTTGCTTGCCTCAAAGAAAACTTGTTGCTGAACGTAGAGAATATGAAATGATTTTTCGTGATCTATCCTATTATTATGGCAATACCTAGATCTATCCTTGCTTTTATGCCTAGCTAGGGGCGTTAAACGATAGCGCTTGTTGGGAGGCAACCCAATTTTATTTTAGTTTTTTTGTTTTTTTGCTTCTGTTTAGGAATAAATATTTGATCTAGCCTCTGGTTAGACTTGTTTTTATGTTTTAATTAGTTTTTGTGCCAAGTTAAACCTATAGGATCTTCTTGGATGATAGTTATTTGATCTTGCTGAAAATTCCAGAAACTTTCTGTTCACGAAAACAATTGTTAAAAATCACCAGAACGTGATAAAATACTGATTCCAATTGCTGCTGATCAATAAACAAATTGTCTAAGCCTTCCTATTTTGGTAGATTTTGTTGAGTTCCAGAAGTTTGCGTTAGTTACAGATTACTACAGACTGTTCTGTTTTTGACAGATTCTGTTTTTCGTGTGTTGTTTGCTTATTTTGATGAATCTATGGCTAGTAAAATAGTTTATAAACCATAGATAAGTTGGAATACAGTAGGTTTAATACCAATATAAATAAAGAATGAGTTCATTACAGTACCTTGAAGTGGTGTTTTGTTTTCTTTCGCTAACGGAGCTCACGAGATTTTCTACTAAGTTTTGTGTTGTGAAGTTTTCAAGTTTTGGGTAAAAGATTTAATGGATTATGTAACAAGGAGTGGCAAGAGCCTAAGCTTGGGGATGCCCATGGCACCCCAAGATAATCTAAGGACACCAAAAAGCCAAAGCTTGGGGATGCCCCAGAAGGCATCCCCTCTTTCGTCTACTTCCATCGGTAACTTTACTTGGAGCTATATTTTTATTCACCACATGATAAGTGTTTTGCTTGGAGCGTCTTGTATGATTTGAGTCTTTGTTTTTAGTTTACCACGATCATCCTTGCTGTACACACCTTTTGAGAGAGACACACATGATTCGAAATTTATTAGAATACTCTATGTGCTTCACTTATACCTTTTGAGCTATATAGTTTTTGCTCTAGTGCTTCACTTATATCTTTTAGAGCATGGTGGTGGATTTGTTTTATAGAAACTATTGTTCTCTCATGCTTCACTTATATTATTTTGAGAGTCCTACAAAACAGCATGGTAATTTTCTTAAATTGAAAAATTAGACCTAAAGTAATAGCCATCCAGGACTAGTAAAAATTTTTCCTTCTAAGTGTGTTGAATACTATGAGAAGTTTGATGCTTGATAATTGTTTTGAGATATGAAGATGGTGATATTAGAGTCATGCTAGTTGAGTAGTTGTGGATTTGAGGAATACTTGTGTTAAAGTTTGTGATTCCCATAGCATGCACGTATGGTGAACCGTTATGTGATGAAGTCGGAGCATGATTTATTTATTTATTGTCTTCCTTATGAGTGGCGGTCGGGGACGAGCGATGGTCTTTTCCTACCAATCTATCCCCCTAGGAGCATGTGTGTAATACTTTGCTTTGATAACTTGTAGATTTTTGCAATAAGTATATGAGTTCTTTATGACTAATGTTGAGTCCATGGATTATACGCACTCTCTTCCTTCCACCATTGCTAGCCTCTCTAATACCGCGCACTTTTCGCCGGTATCATACACCCACCATATACCTTCCTCAAAACAGCCACCATACCTACCTATTATGGCATTTCCATAGCCATTCCGAGATATATTGCCATGCAACTTACCACCGTTCCGTTTACTATGACACGCTTCATCATTGTCATATTGCTTTGCATGATCATGTAGTTGACATCGTATTTGTGGCAAAGCCACCGTTCATAATTATTTCATACATGTCACTCTTGATTCATTGCATATCTCGGTACTCCACCGGAGGCATTCACCTAGAGTCATATTTTTGTTCTAAGTATTGAGTTGTAATTGTTGGGTTGTAAGTAAATAAAAGTATGATGGTCATCATTATTAGAGCATTGTCCCAAGTCAGGAAAGGATGGTGGAGACTATGATTCCCCCACAAGTCGGGATGAGACTCCGGACGAAAAATAAAAAAAAAGAGAAAGAGAAAAAAAAGAGGCCATAAAAAAGGCCCAAATAAAAAAAAGAGAAAAAGAGAGAAGGGACAATGTTACTATCCTTTTACCACACTTGTGCTTCAAAGTAGCACCATGATCTTCATGATAGAGAGTCTCCTATGATATCACTTTCATATACTAGTGGGAATTTTTCATTATATAACTTGGCTTGTATATTTCAATGATGGGCTTCCTCAAAATGCCCTAGGTCTTCGTGAGCAAGCGAGTTGGATGCACACCCACTTAGTTTCTTTTGTTGAGCTTTCATATATTTATAGTTCTAGTGCATCCGTTGCATGGCAATCCCTACTCACTCACACTGATATCTATTGACGGGCATCTCCATAGCCCGTTGATACGCCTAGTTGATGTGAGACTATCTTCTCTTCTTTGTCTTCTCCACAACCACCATTCTATTCCACATATAGTGTTATGTCCATGGCTCACGCTCATGTATTGCGTGAAGATTGAAAAAGTTTGAGAACACCAAAAGTATGAAACAATTGCTTGCCTTGTCATCGGGGTTGTGCATGATTTAAATATTTTGTGTGGTGAAGATAGAGCATAGTCAGACTATATGATTTTGTAGGGATAACTTTCTTTGGCCATGTTATTTTGAGAAGACATAATTGCTTGGTTAGTATGCTTGAAGTATTATAATTTTTATGTCAATATTAAACTTTTATCTTGAATCTTTCGGATCTGAATATTCATACCACAATTAAGAGAATTACATTGAAAATTATGCTAAGTAAGCATTCCACATCAAAAATTCTGTTTTTTATCATTTACCTACTCGAGGACGAGCAGGAATTAAGCTTGGGGATGCTTGATATGTCTCCAACGTATCTATAATTTTTTATTGTTCCATGCTATATTATATTATGTTTTGGATGATTAACGGGCTTTATTATACACTTTCATATTATTTTTGGGACTAACCTATTAACCGGAGGCCCAGCCCGAATTGTTGTTTTTTGCCTATTTCAGTGTTTCACAGAATATCAAACGGAGTCCAAACGGAATGAAACCTTCGGGAACGTGATTTTCGGAACGAACGTGATCCAGAGGACTTGGAGTCTACGTCAAGAAATCAACCAGGAGAGCACGAGGCAGGGGGGCGCGCCCTCCACCCTCCTGGGGCCCATGTTGCTCCACCGACGTACTTCTTCCTCCTATATATACCTACGTACCCCCAAACTATCAGATACGGAGACGAAAACCTAATTCCACCGCTGCAACCTTCTGTACCCGTGAGATCCCATCTTGGGGCCTTTTCCGGCGTCCTGCCGAAAGGGGCATTGATCACGGAGGGCTTCTACATCAACACCATAGCCTCTCCGATGATGTGTGAATAGTTTACCTCAGACCTTCGGGTCCATAGTTATTAGCTAGATGGCTTCTTCTCTCTCTTTGGATCTGAATACAAAGTTCTCCTCGATTCTCTTGGAGATCTATTTGATGTAATCTTCTTTTGCGGTGTGTTTGTCGAGATCCGATGAATTCTGGGTTTATGATCAAGATTATCTATGAACAATATTTGAATCTTCTCTGAATTCTTCTATGTTGGTTATCTTTGCAAGTCTTTTCGAATTATCAGTTTGGTTTGGCCTACTAGATTGATCTTTCTTACAATGGAAGAAGTGCTTAGCTTTGGGTTCAATCTTGCGGTGCTCGATCCCAGTGACAGTAGGGGAAACAACACGTATTGTATTGTTGCCATCGAGGATAAAAAGATGGGGGTTTATATCATATTTCATGAGTTTATCCCTCTAGATCATGTCATCTTGCTTAAAGCGTTACTCCGTTCTTATGAACTTAATACTCTAGATGCATGCTGGATAGCGGTCGATGTGTGGAGTAATAGTAGTAGATGCAGGCAGGAGTCGGTCTACTTGTCACGGACGTGATGCCTATATACATGATCATACCTAGATATTCTCATAACTATGCTCAATTCTATCAATTGCTCGATAGTAATTTGTTCACCCACCGTAATACTTATGCTATCTTGAGAGAAGCCACTAGTGAAACCTATGGCCCCCGGGTCTATTCTCTATCATATTAATCTACCATTATTTCTATTACCGTTTACTTTTGCTTTCTTTACTTTTAGTCTTTATCATAAAAATACCAAAAATATTATCTTATCATCTCTATCAGATCTCACTTTTGCAAGTGGCCGTGAAGGGATCGACAGCCCCTTTATCGCGTTGGTTGCAAGGTTCTTATTTGTTTGTGTAGGTGCAAGGGACTTGAGTGTGGCCTCCTACTGGATTGATACCTTGGCTCTCAAAAACTGAGGGAAATACTTACGCTACTCTGCTGCATCACTCTTTCCTCTTCAAGGGAAAACCAACGCAGTGCTCACAAGGTAGCAGACCTCTAGATGAGAATAGCCAAATGATAATGTGTAGTAAATGTCGATGATGAAAATGCTAGTGCTATATAGTTTCCATGTCATTGATGTCGATGATGATGCATTCTGAATATAGAGGAGGGCTTGGTGTTCTTGTTTGTAATGTGCCTCCGAGTGGCCCATGTTTTGCCAGAATGTTGATTCGTTTCCGTCCCGGCAAATTTCAGGCGCTCGATACGTCCTGTCTTTAGCAAAAGTCATGCCGAAATTTTTCATGAATTTTAGCATGACTTGTGCTACAATGTAGGGCATATCGAGTGCTTGTGATTTGCCAGAATGGGAATTCAATGATATTTCGGCAAAACTTAGTGCATATTTTCTAGTCATTGCTCGATATATTGAACGGGTTGACTTTAGGTCTATTTCGGCTCGTGTGTCTTTCAGTGAGCGAGAGTGTCCACCATATATATATTTGAGAGAGGTAGAATTCCGACTGTTGTCGTGGGGGTCGCTTCTCCTTCTTCTCTTTGTGCTAGACCTTTGTTACGCACTAGGGGAAGTAGGAGTAGCGACCATCATCGACGGTCGAAATGGTGAGGGAGTGTCCACCATATATGAGAGAAGAAGAATGCCGACTGTTGTCATGGGGGTCGCTTCTCTTTCTTTTCCTTGTGCTAGATATTTGTAATGCACTAGGGAGAGAAGGAGTAGCGACCATCACCGACAATCGCAATATCAGAGAGGGAGTGCCCACCATATACGTGAGATGAGAGTTTAGGAAGGAAGACTCGACAGACCTAAATTCAACCCGTTACATATTGAGTAGTAGTGATCTGTGTGTTGAGTATCCTGGTAGTTGCCTTCGATTGATTTTCTTTTAATGTTTCAAATATGAACATAGGAAATGTCTGACGACGAAAAGGAATTCGGTATGTGCTAATACCGCAAAGATGAGCGCGGCCTGTGCGACAGGCCTCACCTAGTTGGTGGTAGGCGCTTCAGCATGAAGCTGGAGGAGACCTTCGAAGTGAAGAAAATATGCCCTAGAGGCAATAAAGTTGTTATTTTATATTTCCTTATATCATGATAAATGTTTATTATTCATGCTAGAATGGTATTAACCGAGAACTTGATACATGTGTGAATAAATAGACTAAACACTGTGTCCCTAGTAAGTCTCTACTAGACTAGCTCGTTTATAAACGATGGTTAAGTTTCCTAACCATAGACATGTGTTGTCATTTGATGAACGGGATCACATCATTAGGAGAATGATGTGATGGACAAGACCCATCCGTTAGCTTAGCATAATGATTGTTAAGTTTTATTGCTATTGCTTTCCTCATGACTTATACATATTCCTTTGACTATGAGATTATGCAACTCCCGAACGCCGGAGGAATACCTTGTGTGCTATCAAATGTCACAACGTAACTAGGTGATTATAAAGATGCTCTACAGGTATCTCTGAAGGTGTTTGTTGGGTTGGCATAAATCGAGATTAGGATTTGTCACTCCGAGTATCGGAGAGGTATCTCTGGGCCCTCTCGGTAATGCACATCATGATAAGCCTTGCAAGCAATGTGACTAATGACTTAGTTACGGGATGATGCATTACGGAACAAGTAAAGAGACTTGTCGGTAACAAGATTTAACTAGGTATGAAGATACCGAAGATCGAATCTGGGGCAAGTAACATACCGATGACAAAGGGAATGACGTATGTTGTCATTACGGTTTGACCGATAAAGATCTTCATAGAATATGTAGGAACCAATATAGGCATCCAGGTTCCGCTGTTGGTTATTGATCGGAGATGTGTCTCGGTCATGTCTACATAGTTCTTGAACCCATAGGGTCTGCACGCTTAACGTTCGATGACGATTTGTATTATGGGTTATGTGTTTTGGTGACCGAAGATTGTTCGGAGTCCCGAATAAGATCACGGACATGACGAGGAGTCTCGAAATGGTCGAGAGGTAAAGATTGATATATTTGATGATAGTATTCAGACACCGGAAGGGTTCCGAGGGGTACCGGGTACATATCGGAGTTCCGGGGGGTTACCGGAACCCCCCGGGGAAAGTTATGGGCCCTATGGGCCATAAGAGAGAGGCGCACCAGCCCACATAGGGGTGGCGCCCCCCTCCATGGAAGGAGGCCGAATTGGAGTAGGGGAGGGTGCGGCGCCCCCTTTCCTTCGCCTCCTCCTACTCCTTCCTCCTTTCCCCCTCCATGAGAAGGAATAGAGGGGGGTCGAATCCTACTAGGACTTTGAGTCCTAGTAGAACTCCCCTCTCCTTGGGGCGCCCCTAGGGCTGCCTTCCTCCCTCTCCATCCTTTATATACGTGGGCAGGGCACCCCTTGGAGACACACCAATTGTTCCAAGCCGTGTGCGGCGTCTCTGTCCACGGTTTACTCCCGCAGTCATATTCGCGTAGTGCTTAGGTGAAGCCCTGCACGGATCACATCACCAACACCGTCACCACGCCATCGTGCTGACGGAACTCTCCCTCGACCCTCTGCTGGATCAAGAGTTCGAGGGACGTCATCGAGCTGAACGTGTGTGAATAGTTTACCTCAACACCATAGCCTCTCCGATGATGTGTGAATAGTTTACCTCAGACCTTCGGGTCCGTAGTTATTAGCTAGATGGCTTCTTCTCTCTCTTTGGATCTGAATACAAAGTTCTCCTCGATTCTCTTGGAGATCTATTTGATGTAATCTTCTTTTGCGGTGTGTTTGTCGAGATCCGATGAATTGTGGGTTTATGATCAAGATTATCTATGAACAATATTTGAATCTTCTCTGAATTCTTTTATGTATGATTGGTTATCTTTGCAAGTCTTTTCGAATTATCAGTTTGGTTTGGCCTACTAGATTGATCTTTCTTGCAATGGGAGAAGTGCTTAGCTTTGGGTTCAATCTTGCAGTGCTTGATCCCAGTGACAGTAGGGGAAACAACACGTATTGTATTGTTGCCATCGAGGATAAAAAGATGGGGGTTTATATCATATTGCATGAGTTTATCCCTCTAGATCATGTCATCTTGCTTAAAGCGTTACTCCGTTCTTATGAACTTAATATTCTAGATGCATGCTGGATAGCGGTCGATGTGTGGAGTAATAGTAGTAGATGCAGGCAGGAGTCGGTCTACTTGTCACGGACGTGATGCCTATATACATGATCATACCTAGATATTCTCATAACTATGCTCAATTCTATCAATTGCTCGACAGTAATTTGTTCACCCACCGTAATACTTATGCTATCTTGAGAGAAGCCACTAGTGAAACCTATGGCCCCCGGGTCTATTCTCTATCATATTAATCTACCGTTATTTCTATTACCGTTTACTTTTGCTTTCTTTACTTTTAGTCTTTATCATAAAAATACCAAAAATATTATCTTATCATCTCTATCAGATCTCACTTTTGCAAGTTGCCGTGAAGGGATTGAGAACCCCTTTATTGCGTTGGTTGCAAGGTTCTTATTTGTTTGTGTAGGTGCAAGGGACTTGAGTGTGGCCTCCTACTGGATTGATACCTTGGTTCTCAAAAACTGAGGGAAATACTTACGCCACTTTGCTACATCACCCTTTCCTCTTCAAGGGAAAACCAACGCAGTGCTCAAGAGGTAGCAGACCTCTAGATGAGAATAGCCAAATGATAATGTGTAGTAAATGTCGATGATGAAAATGCTAGTGCTATATAGTTTCCATGTCATTGATGTCGATGATGATGCATTCTGAATATAGAGGAGGGCTTGGTGTTCTTGTTTGTAATGTGCCTCCGAGTGGCCCATGTTTTGCCAGAATGTTGATTCGTTTCTGTCCCTGCAAATTTCAGGTGCTCGATACGTCCTGTCTTTAGCAAAAGTCATGCCAAAAATTTTCATGAATTTTAGCATGACTTGTGCTACAATGTAGGGCATATCGAGTGCTTGTGATTTGCCAGAACGGGAATTCAATGATATTTCGGCAAAACTTAGTGCATATTTTCTAGTCATTGCTCGATATATTGAACGGGTTGACTTTAGGTCTATTTCAGCTCGTGTGTCTTTCAGTGAGCGAGAGTGTCCACCATATATATATTTGAGAGAGGTAGAATGCCGACTGTTGTCGTGGGGGTCGCTTCTCCTTCTTCTCTTTGTGCTAGACCTTTGTTACGCACTAGGGGAAGTAGGAGTAGCGACCATCATCGACGGTCGAAATGGTGAGGGAGTGTCCACCATATATGAGAGAAGAAGAATACCGACTGTTGTCATGGGGGTCGCTTCTCTTTCTTTTCCTTGTGCTAGATATTTGTAATGCACTAGGGAAAGGAGTAGCGACCATCACCGACGATCGCAATATCAGAGAGGGAGTGCCCACCATATACGTGAGATGAGAGTTTAGGAAGGAAGACTCGACAGACCTAAATTCAACCCGTTACATATTGAGTAGTAGTGATCTGTGTGTTGAGTTTCCTGGTAGTTGCCTTCGATCGATTTTCTTTGAATGTTTCAAATATGAACATAGGAAATGTCTGACGACGAAAAGGAATTCGGTATGTGCTAATACCGCAAAGATGAGCGCGGCCTGTGCGACAGGCCTCACCTAGTTGGTGGTAGGCGCTTCAGCATGAAGCTGGAGGAGACCTTCGAAGTGAAGAAAATATGCCCTAGAGGCAATAAAGTTGTTATTTTATATTTCCTTATATCATGATAAATGTTTATTATTCATGCTAGAATGGTATTAACCGAGAACTTGATACATGTGTGAATACATAGACAAAACACTGTGTCCCTAGTAAGTCTCTACTAGACTAGCTCGTTTATAAACGATGGTTAAGTTTCCTAACCATAGACATGTGTTGTCATTTGATGAACGGGATCACATCATTAGGAGAATGATGTGATGGACAAGACCCATCCGTTAGCTTAGCATAATGATTGTTAAGTTTTATTGCTATTGCTTTCTTCATGACTTATACATATTCCTTTGACTATGAGATTATGCAACTCCCGAACGCCGGAGGAATACCTTGTGTGCTATCAAATGTCACAACGTAACTAGGTGATTATAAAGATGCTCTACAGGTATCTCTGAAGGTGTTTGTTGGGTTGGCATAAATCAAGATTAGGATTTGTCACTCCGAGTATCGGAGAGGTATCTCTGGGCCCTCTCGGTAATGCACATCATGATAAGCCTTGCAAGCAATGTGACTAATGACTTAGTTACGGGATGATGCATTACGGAACAAGTAAAGAGACTTGTCGGTAACAAGATTTAACTAGGTATGAAGATACCGAAGATTGAATCTCGGGCAAGTAACATACCGATGACAAAGGGAATGACGTATGTTGTCATTACGGTTTGACCGATAAAGAGCTTCATAGAATATGTAGGAACCAATATAGGCATCCAGGTTCCGCTGTTGGTTATTGATCGGAGATGTGTCTCGGTCATGTCTACATAGTTCTTGAACCCATAGGGTCTGCACGCTTAACGTTCGATGACGATTTGTATTATGGGTTATGTGTTTTGGTGACCGAAGACTGTTCGGAGTCCCGGATAAGATCACGGACATGACGAGGAGTCTCGAAATGGTCGAGAGGTAAAGATTGATATATTTGATGATAGTATTCAGACACCGGAAGGGTTCCGAGGGGTACCGGGTACATATCGGAGTTCCGGGGGGTTACCGGAACCCCCCGGGGAAAGTTATGAGCCCTATGGGCCATAAGAGAGAGGCGCACCAGCCCACATAGGGGTGGCGGCCCCCTCCATGGAAGGAGGCCGAATTGGAGTAGGGGAGGGCGCGGCGCCCCCTTTCCTTCGCCTCCTCCTACTCCTTCCTCCTTTCCACCTCCATGAGAAGGAATAGAGGGGGGCCGAATCCTACTAGGACTTTGAGTCCTAGTAGAACTCCCCTCTCCTTGGCGCGCCCCTAGGGCTGCCTCCCTCCCTCTCCCTCCTTTATATACGTGGGCAGGGCACCCCTTGGAGACACACCAATTGTTCCAAGCCGTGTGCGGCGTCTCTGTCCACGGTTTACTCCTGCAGTCATATTCGCGTAGTGCTTAGGTGAAGCCCTGCATGGATCACATCACCATCACCGTCACCACGCCATCGTGCTGACGGAACTCTCCCTCGACCCTCTGCTGGATCAAGAGTGCGAGGGACGTCATCGAGCTGAACGTGTGCTGAACTCGGAGGTGCCGTACGTTCGGTACTAGATCGGTTGGATCGTGAAGACGTTCGACTACATCAACCGCGTTAACCTAACGCTTCTGCTTTTGGTCTATAAGGGTACGTGGACACACTCTCCCCCTCTCGTTGCTATGCGTCTCCTAGATAGATCTTGCGTGATCGTAGGAAATTTTTTGGAATTGCATGCTACGTTCCCCAACACGAAGTGGATACAGTAAGTTAGAACGACAAGTCTTTTTTCGTAATTAAGCATGACTTTTGCTTCAACTTATAATTTTATTTTTTTACTATTCTACTAGCGTATCCCCTGCCATGCAAGAATTTATGTTTTGGATAAGATTGGTTTCAATACTATGAAAAGTATGGAGGTAAAGAGAGTTCACTTGAGGACCGAGCATGGTTATACTTTTGCGGCAAAATTATACAATGCAGACACCTACACCTATTTTGAATGCAAAAATTAGAGAGCACTATGCAAGGATTATGTATTTGAGCCTGATATGCTTATCACCTTTGATATTTGTCCGGAAGATGATATTGAAGGTAATATCGACATTTGGGTCGATGTGCAGACGCCTCCAGTTCTACCATTATGTGAGTTTCTCAACCATATTTATGTCTTGGATATTGTTTATTTAAAAATAGTTGACAACTAATTTCTATTGACAACTTATTTCCATTCAATCAAACATATCCGGCGCTTGGTAGACAACACCTACTGCTATCCCGGGGCTGAACTAAACTGCGAGGAGATAAGTCATTATGTTTCATGGCTTGAGGATCTTGATACCGTAAGACAGATTATTTTCCGGGACTTCGAAATATTAGTACTCAAAACGTGCGACCACTAGTATGCATATTGAACTACGGTCACATCTATTTAGGAAGGATGGTAAAACAATTACTATTTGTCCTCAGTGCATCTTTTGCATACATTAGTTTTTAACGTAAACTTCATTGCTAAGTATGTTACTATGATGTTCTCCAACAAGGATTGCCGATGATAGTTGTGCCTCATTGGATCGAGTCTAAAGGTCGCATGAGAATGGTTAGCTTACGTCCAAGACATCCTACATTACACATGAGTGCATTCAAGATTTCTGGAAGCGAGCAAGTCTTAATAGTCAAAGACTGAAGCAAAATTGTGAAGGATCGCAGCAGAGAAGTACTTGGAGGTAGCAATCAGAAGCGCGGCCCACAATTAGGATACAGGTTCATCTGCATTCTCCAATATGATGAAGCAGGAGTGCTACACATGTTCTATGCTATTTTACCTGAGAGAGAGCAGCAGGAGTGATTAGCTAGCTAGAATGAGTTTGAAGATGATGATGTGCTACACTATGACTATGACGATTAAATAGATAGTGTTGGTGGTAATGCCTATGATGGTTATTATTAGCTAGTGTTGGTGGTGATTAGATAGATACACTATGACTATGATGATTAAATAGTGTTGGTGGTAATGATTATGATGATTATTAGCTAGTGTTGTTGGTGATGATATGATGCAAGAGTTTTTATATTAATATGATGATGATATTGATCATGATTATCATTATGATTTGTTATTATGATCATGATTAATTATTATATCATTGATGGAAGTAACGCGGATTAGATTCATTTGGATGGATCATCCAAATGAATCTAATCCATGTTTCTTCCTCATAATGATATATTAATGGACATAATGATATAATAACCTCTTAATTGGTACTGTATCAAAATTTGTATAACGGCGTATAAATACAAAAAAAATGAAAAACAGAATAGTGGTAGCGCGGGTCACGAAAAACGCTACTACTAGTTAGATTATCAGTAGCGCTTGTATGGAAAGCGTTACAGCTAAGTAGCTATAACAGTAGCGCGGGCAGGAACGCACTACTGCTAAGTGTTAGCTGTAGCGCCGTATCAGTAGCGCGGTACCCTACGCTACTGATAGCCCTCAAACCCGCGCTACTGATAGGCTTTTCCCTAGTAGTGTAACAATAAAATAATATTTACAAAATGGTATTATTTTCAAATTAGATGAACATTTTCAAAAAGGCGTGGATGTTTTTTTAAATTACAGCAACATTTCTAAAACAGGTGAACACTTTTTAATTACATGAACGTCTACTTAAAATGTGAGAACACTTTACCAATTACATAAAAAATCATAATTTTACGAATATTTTTAAATAAACATTACACCTTTTGGATAAACACTAAAATTTCCCTTATCATGAGACAGTTTATATATGATTGAATGAATACTGTATTAGGATTTTTGCAAGAATAAAACGAAGTAAATACTCTCTTTATTTATTAGAAGAAGGAAGAAAATACTCTACTTGTTTTTTTAGGAACAATACTCTACCTGTTAATGGGGCGCACCATGCAGGCCTATTTATGCTTGTTCAGGCGAGCGAGAAACATGATGGGCCTATGCTTATCTCGATGAATATGGCAGTGAGGTAACAAACAGGTGCACGATGCCAAATTCAGAACCCGGATGCGTACTGGGTCTTGAGACACTTGTCGTTACATCCTCACCAGAGAAACCCTAACCATTCTTTTTTTTTTTACCGGAACTACAGGAGCTCTGCTTTTCATTATAGGAGGGGGAACAACTGTACAAGACTGTAACGAGAGTACAGCCAGAGAGAGTAGATTAGGAAGAAGAAAGAAAAACAAGCAGCCACGCTGCCGAAACAATAACGACTACTCCCAGGCCTTCATTAGGAGGCTGATCTCGTCTCTAACAAGCATGAGGACCGTGGAGCTTGTGCTACACTTTGCCTGGAAAATCCTGTTGTTTCTCTCAAGCCACAGATGCCAAGCAATGTATACAGCCGCAGTACAGTTATCCATCTCTTTTCCTTTCTTCTTCAGGGCTCTAACCTTGCGCCACCACGACAGAATAGAAGATGCACTCGATGCAGCCTGGGCGGCTAGGGGAAAAGAAGCACTGGCTCTGAACCACACCTCTTTAGCGAATGGGCATTCAAGGATCAGGTGTTTGGCAGTTTCCAGGGTTTGATCACAGCCCGAACAAGCATCGTTATGATCCCACCGCCTCGCAAGCAACCTGTCAGCAGTCCAGAGTCTGTTCTGCAAAAGTGTCCAGACAAAGAATTTGATTTTTCGCTCAGCTTTGATGTTCCAAACGCTGTGAAGATGTGGCTGTGGTATCCTAGTGAGGAACTGCACAAGGTATGCCGATTTAGCCGAGTATTCCCATTCGGCGAGAAGTTCCAGGAGATTGTGTCCGGTCTTGGCAATAGTACAGTTTCCTGCAATCTCCACCATAGATCAATGAACGAATCCATAAGGATGGCAGAGTTGATATTCCTTAGCCCTCGCATCCAAGACCCATTGTGCAGGGCCTCGCGGACTGTTAGCTGCTTCGATCTGGCTAGATTATACAGCCCAGGCGCTAATTCCTTTGGTGCGTTTCCTCCTAGCCACCTATGGGACCAGAATTTGGCCGTCAAGCCATCCCCTAGGGAGATCGAGGTGCAGGCCGCGAAAAGATTTAGGTCAGCCATCTCACACGGGACAGGAGTTCCTTTCCATGGCCTATCCAGGTTGTCCCATTCAAACCATGGCCATCTGAGACGGAGGGCTCTACCGAAAGCCTGGATATCCTTAATGCCTAGACCTCCCACATTCTTTGGGGCACGGATCCTCTTCCAGTTTACAAGGCACTTGCCACCGTGGGCCTCTTCGTCAGCATTCCAGAGGAAGTTCCTTCTCAGTTTGTCAAACTTCCTAGTGAACCAACCACTTGGGGTGAAGGATGTAAGAAAAAAGGTGATCGTCGCCGATATGACTGAATTGATCAGGTCCAGACGGCCAGTCCGGTTCAGTAGTTTCCCCTTCCAAATGCTCATCCTCCCAGCCCCTTTGCCAAGGAAAGGTTGCAGATCAATTCTCCTTAATCTTCTGAAGGAGAGGGGAAGCCCCAGATATTTGCAGGGGAAGGAACCAACAGATCCCTCGAAATCCGGGAGCATGCTCTGTAATTCCACCTGGTGGCAGCGGATAGGGTATGCAACACATTTTGCAGGGTTGATTTTTAGACCAGAGATGTTGCCAAAAGCCTCAAGAATACTGAGAGTGGCCATGATCTGCAAATGGTTTGGGGATACAAAAATAGCAGCATCGTCCGCATATAAACTTGCTCTCATTCTGACAACATTCTGAGGAATTGGTTCAAGTAGGCCTCTGGCCGTAGCCGCATCTAACATACGCAGCGGTGGGTCCATGGCCAGAATAAACAGCATTGGGGACAGAGGATCTCCCTGCCGCAAGCCCTTCAAGTGGGTAAACGCCGGTCCAGGGCAACCATTCAGCAGAATCCGTGATGAGGAGGATGCAAGAAGCTGGCAAATGATATCTCTCCATCGTTGTCCAAAACCATAGGCCTTCATGACATCAATCAGATACGGCCAATGAACGGAGTCAAAAGCCTTGGCAAAATCAAGCTTCAGGAAAACCAGAGGAATGTTCTTCTTGTATGCATTCTTTATGGTGTTCTGGACGTAGAGGAAGTTGTCTTGTATAGACCTTCCCTGAATGAACGCACTTTGAGTGCAGGAGATCAGCTTCTGTAACTCAGGGCCCAATCGGTTTGCCAGAAGTTTGCAAAAAATCTTTGCAAAACTATGAATTAGACTCACAGGTCTGAAATCAGAGGCACATCTAGCAGCTGTAGATTTTGGAAGCAAAACAATGTGGGCTGAATTGAGCAATCTCCAGTTGCCCCCCCTAAGGCAAAATAATTGATGAACAGCTGCAACCAAATCGTCCTTTATGAGGCTCCAGAACCTCTTGAAGAATTTTCCAATGAAACCATCCGGCCCCGGTGCTTTCTCATCATGCAAATCAAAAACTGCACCCTTGATCTCGTCTTCCGTGAAAGGCAACTCGAGGTGCTGCAGGTCCGCCGTTGGGTGCTGCAGCTGTGCCCAATTAATTGTCAATCTTCCAGAGTCTCTTGTCCCCATCAAGGATTTGAAGTGGTTCAGGAGAATTTCTTCCTTCAGTTTGTGATCAGTGACAGCGCCATTTTGGCTTTGAAGGCTGGGAATGTGGTTTTTCCTCCTACGCCCATTTGCTCGGAGGTGGAAGAGCTTTGAGCTCGCATCGCTAGCTTTGATCTTGGTGATCCTTGAGCGCTGGCGCCAAGCGATCCGCCCCATGGCTGCTATACCGAGCAGTCTGGCCTTGAGCTTTCGACGAAGGCTCCATTCAGCTTCCGAGAGCTCACGCTCTTCCATTGCCAAATCCAGGTTGAAAATAACCTCATTTTCTACGTTGAAGGCCAGGTTGGAAGCAGATTTTATCTTTTTCTCCCATCTTTTCAGAGCCAGAGCAGTGCGGGCAAGCTTAGCGTGCAGTCGTCTCACTGGTTCTGCCGATGCTAGAGGCTTATTCCAGCTCAGAGAGACCACTTCATCGATGTCCTGCAACTTCAACCAGTAAGCTTCAAATCTGAACCCTTTAAACACCTTGACATCCATCTTCTTGAGCAACAACGGGGAGTGGTCCGAGACAGCAGACGATGCGAGAGAGAGCTGGTATTGGGGGTATCTCAGCTCCCAGTCATTGGATATGAGCATACGATCTATCCTCGTAAGAGTTGTGCCTGCTCTTTCATTGGACCAAGTGAATTTCTTCCCACACAGCGGCAAGTCTCTCATTTCCAGCAAATCAATGGTATTTCTGAATTGACCCATCAGTCTAAAGTTAACATTGGTGTTGCTTTTTTCTTCAGCCTTACAAATTAGGTTGAAATCACCTAACACAAGCCACTCTTTCAACACAAGTGGTTTCAAAGCAGCAAGCTCAGTGAGGAACCGGAGCTTGTCAGGCGTGTTCTGGGGGCCATAAACAGCAGTGATACTCCAAGAAGCATTGTTAGATTTGTCCGTTATCGTAGCTGTAATAGAGAACTCATCAGGGATTGACAGCAACGGCTCAACTGAGAAATCATCAGAACAAGCAATCAAAATCCCCCCTCTGGAGCCAGCCGCTGGCTTGTACACAAAGTTGTCAGAAAATCTGGCACCAACGGATTCAGCAACCAAAATTATGTCCATCATCTCCAATTTTGTCTCTTGCAGGCAGACAATGTTACACTTCAGATCAGCAATCAGTTTAGCAACTGTCCTTCGCTTAGCCGGGTTGTGCAGACCACGAACATTCCAGTTGAAAAGGTTTAGATCCATAAGAACCTAGTTGCATCCAGCCGCCATCTAGCAGCTGAGGGGGAGGCCCTGAACAACAGCATGAAGGCCCAAAGCAAGTGACCTAACAGCAAGCCCCTCCATGACAATCTGAACTTGAGAACAAACAGAGACGCACATCTGTGACAAAGCGTCAAAAGCCCTCGAGGATAGGAATACGAAGAGAGCCAACTAAGTCTTGAAACAAACTAAAAACGAAATAACTGACAAGGGACCAGCAGGGGTTGGCATCCCAATAGCGCCAGCTGACCAGACCGACCAAATGGCTGAAGGAAACTAAACATGGATAACTAAAGCAACATCAGATGCATCAACAGGCCGTAGTGGTTAGGCCGCCACCATCCTTCCCGCAGCAGTCATCTTGGGAACCTTCTTCTTGCTCTTGCCCACATCTGTTGCCTCCACCAGGGCAGAGACGGCGTCGATGAAGTGTTGAGGTAGTTCCTCCTTGTACAGCTCCTTATACCTCTTGAGTGCATCAGGAGAGGGGGGGGGCCTCACTGGAGACGATCCCCTCCTTCCGCATCAGAACCAGCCGGGCCTTGTCCATGGCGCTCAGAACCCGCGACGGCTTGGCCGCCAGCCTGCCGCTGCTCCTATGAGGGAAGGCATCCTTGGCCTTGTTCGTTGGGGGTGGTGGGGTGGGAGCCATCGGTGCCGGCGGCTGCGAGGAGATGATCAGTGGCGGCGGCAGCTCGGCAACATCATTGGTGGATAAGGCGTTGAGGAAGGAAGAGATCTGGTCCAGGACGATATTTGGCTCGGCATCCTTGCTTGTGGGCTGGGAGGCTTCTTCAATTGGGCTCAGTCCAGCGTGCTTGCCGGCAGAGGCGGGAGGGAGGCCCGGCCTGATTTCTGTTGGAGGCCGCTTTGAGAGGCCCGTTTCTTGCTCGAGAGGCCCAGCGCACGGCTCGGCGGTCAGGACAAACGGCTCAGGGAGGGGGGGTATGGCATCTCCTTGGCATATTCCTGCCATGCAACCATGCAGACGGTCCGTCGCCTGCTGGTCAGCGCTTGCTGCAAGGGAGCCAGCAGCAGAGCCAGTGGCAGAGGCCCTCCTCCCCAAACTAAGGAGGGAAGGGCAACTGGCCATCTGTCCCTCAACGGCTGGCGACTCATCAGTTGCCAAACCATCATCCGCCGACAGACGCCCCATCCCCTCCCCGTCATCCAATGGCAGGACAGGAACATCGGCTGAGCACGCGAACGGGTCCACACCGCCTGACGGCGCTGCAATGAACTCGGCATCAATGAGCGAGGGAGGGGAGTGCGTCGCCAAGGCATCCTTGCAACCGCCGCCGCCGCCGGCAGCAACCCGCCGGCCATCTCCGAACACCCCGGCAGCACCCGCGCTGCCGCGTCCTTCCTGTGAGGGACCAGCATGCCCTGGCCCCTGGCCATACTGTCGTCTCCTATAGCCCTGGCTGGGAGGGTTTCTTCTCGCTCCGGCTCCTCTACCGCCAGCTCCGTCGTCACCTCCATCGCTTTGCTCGGGAAAGCGAAGACTAGAATGCGCCGATGCTCTGGCAGGCGGTGGTGGGAAGTCCCCATCCTCATAGTGCAGGTACCACCGATAGCCCCATCTTGCCGGCCAGGGAGGCGTGGAGGAGATCTCAGACGGCATGCCGCTGATGTCGCTGCTGAAGCTTTGTCCGCTGTCCGAGCTCGAATCAGGTGGGTATCGAAAATCCACCACCCTGTCCAGATGGATGAGAACAGGATGGCCGAGCAGGCCAACCTGTCCCCAACGTTCCGGCGCATCTTCGAATATCCCCAGCTCCGGGAACTGCATCTCCGGAGAGCCCCGCTCCCTTGGTTCTTCCAATTGCAGCACACCTCTCGTCTTGAACTTCTGGACATCATCTGTCCACACCCAAAGGCGCAGACAACCCGTCTCCTCCTCCGACCGCACCTCCTGGTCAATCCCATCAATGATCATAGAAGGATCAAAGAGGTTTCTGACCGAATCCACATCCCAAGCATGCTCACGGACGCCCTCCAAGCAAATCCTGGCCTTAAAGAGCAACTTGGAAGGAGTGGCTCTGCGGAAACGAGTCCAAGGAGAGAGCACGAACGACACCCTTCCAATGGTGAGCGGCCCTTGGATGGCAATGGCGGCGTCGCGGACACGCGCATCGTCGAAGATGAGCAGGTACTCTCCCAACACCCGCAAGGAGACCTTGATGTTGTCACTGTGGATGCGAAAGCGCTGTGCCATCGCATGCTTGACGGCGGGCAGGTCGATGGAGGGGTGGAAGCCGACAATGACCGCCACGACGCCACACCTGGAGAGACGTCGTTCCGCTTCCGCCATTGATGCGGATCTGCGCGCTGAAGCCACCACCGTGCCGCGCCTCACCTCCACGTCAGCCGTCGGGGCATCCATGGGAGCACGAACAGCACAGGGTGGTGGAGTGCCTGGTGGAGGAGGAGGGAGCGGCGGGGATTGCAGCGTCGGGGGGCAGGGACTCGCCGGATTTCGAGCCGAGCACCGCCTAGCTTTGTGACCAGAGAGACCACACAGGAGGCACTTGGGAAGATTTGAGCAAGTAGCAATCTTGTGGTTGGGCTCAAAACACTTGAAGCACTTGCTCCAGGCCTTCTTGCGCAGAAGCTCGCTGAAAGGAGAGGGCTTGGAATGGGCGGAGCGCGGTGGGGGACGCTTGTAGAAAGGAGGCCCTCGCCATCAATGCGGGTGGCGGGGCCAGAGCCAGGTCGAGGAGGAACGCAGATCATTGATTGACGGCGCGGCCTAGCGGTCGTCCCCGCCTGCACCCCCATGCCCTGCGGTGGCATTGAAGGCTCCAGAGCACGCGGGGGGCAGAGGAGGGCGTCCAAGCAGGTGGCTGCCCATCCATCGCCAAGCAGGGCGCAGATCTGGGAACGGCAGCGGACGAGGGGCGCATTGCGGGCGTTGAGGAGGCGCCGGCCATGCAGGGAGAGGGGGCCGGAAGGTGGAGGAGGGGGCCCCCGTGCGCCGCCGAGGAGGCGACGCCTGAGGGAGAAGAAGAGGAGGAGAGGCTAGCCGCGAGATGCATGGCAAATAAGATCACTGCGGTTTACACCTTCGACACCCTAACCATTCTTCAAGCCAGACACTTGAGCGGCCGCCGGCGGCGGGTGCCGAGGATGCGCGGCGCCAAAGTGGCTAAACCACCCTCGAGAAAGTTTCGTGGCGTCTATGAAAGACAGCCCGGCCGGTGGGTGGCCGACTTCCGGAGCCATCGCCTCAACATCCGCCGATGGATCGGCACCTTCCCTTCCGAGGCGGAGGCCAAAGCGGCCTACGATGACTTCGTGACGCGCTTCTCCTTAAGCGGCTACGTTCACGTTGCGATTGTGACGGCGTCGCCGGCAGACTTGAGTCGCAACGGCCACAAGATCGATCTTGTATCAGATGAATCGAATCAGTCGGAGATGAGATTGAAGCAAGATGCGGGGGCGGAGGCGGCGCCGTGCATGCCTTCTTTGACATCGCCGGCGTCGCCGCCACTGCCGGCGGCGGTCATGCCGCATGAGGCGCTCCCGTACGCGGATGAGCGGCAGATGGGCGAGCCATTCGTGGCGGAGGATCTCGCCAGCAACGATCTCATTGCCGCGGCTGATCTCGCCAACCTGCCTTTGCCGTCCTTGGATGACAAACTGGACTTCAGTTCAGGTGATTGGTCGCTCGCTAGTTCCGGATTACAGTGAGAAAATAAAATACAATGTAGTCGATGGATCCGACTTCAGTTCAGAATGTAGTAATTTATATCTTCTCAATGATAGTACAGCTTCTGTGTTAATCTATCTTTATTACAATATGGATCAAGCAGTAGAATTCAATCTCGATTTGGTGTAGTAGACATAATCGCAATCAATTGACCAATGTAATGAGATCAGCCCAGCGGTGACAAGGCGCCAGGGCACTCGAAGGTGACCTCGCAGCCCTCGACCGGCGTGAGCTTGATGACGTGCCACACCGCGGTCATGAACACCGGGAGGCGCGCCGACGCCTGGCAGATGCACGAGTTGTCGATGGCCATCAGCCGCCGGCAGCAGGCCGTGTCACGCGGGTCCATCTCGCTGTTGGCGGCGCTGTGGCGGTGCCGCTGTCGACGCCGGTGCCGCCCCTCGTGTTCTCCCCCTTCTTCGTCGTCACCGTCGTCGTCGTCGTCCCGGGACCGAAGCTCGTAGTCCTTGCTGCCGGGTGTCGTCGACGTGGAGGTTTCGTTGAGTAGCTGCCGGGGCACGTAGGGGGGCCTCGACCCCGGGAAGGTCCTCAGGCTGCACGCCTCGTTTGCGAGGCTGATCTGCGACCGGCAGTAGGCCTGGCCATCCGCGAACCGATGCGTCGTGGTCAGGAGAGTGAAGAGTAGCAGCAGAGCTAGTCCTACGGTTTTCTCCATGCCGGAGACCACAGCTAACTTTGGAGGTGAGTATGGTCGTCCCTGTCTTGGTTTTTGCTGCTGTGTTTCGGTTTTGGGTAAGGTTGGATGAGCAAGTAGCGATCAGGCTACTTAAGTAGCTTATGATTCCACCATGAAGATCTTTAAACAATGATGTTGAATTTAGATTTACCTTTCCTTCTTTCTCAAGAACTCATATGCTGACAGAAGTTGTGACTGTTTGATTAACATGACATGCACGGTATATCTAGTGATAATCTGTGTGTGTTTAGAGTTTAGTCCCCATAAACAGTACGTATTCTTGCACCTGAGGTGCGACGAACAATATTTTTCTTTCCATAATGACATGCTACATTTGTCGATATATCATAATTTTCATACATGCTAGTAATAACTATGACAGGCTTGGATCTATGATCTTTATGTGCATCTTGTTAATCCTTACCTTAGGTTGTTGGCTAGCTAGCTAGGCAGACGAGAAGATGGGTAGTTGCGTTGAAACAAAGAGGGGCAGTTATGAGATCAACAGCTGGTAGTCAGGTTGAGATTAATCAAGTTAATCGATTCACATAATCACAGGATCTTTGTATGGATCTTGTTGATCTTCCAACTGGATCTTTATATGCATCTTGTTGATCCTCCAACAATTGTTGGCCAAGACGGGTAGCTATACAAAACTTGGATCAAAAGTAGGTGTAGCTAGGTCGGGACTGGTTAAGCGACTGTTTATTAACAAAATATTATTATTCATTAGCTTAGTATCCCACAATTCCACTTTGGCTGCAGCTTTGTATTTAAGCTTTTGACAGAATTATAACCCATTCGGTGAAACGATTCTCCTTTGTATGATCCATTACAGTTACAGGTGACTAGAAAGGAGCCGGACACTCATGTAAGTATTTCTTTTTCAGCGTGGTTTGAATGCCAAATCTCTAGTTGTAAGGCGGACACACCAAAAGTAGCTGACAGTACGGCAGATTGAACACGCAAAGCACATGATGTATGGTCAATAAAACCTCTGTGTACATATTGGAAAGTACTCCTACCTATAGAATGAGCAAAAAACCTGAATGAATGCGTTAGGCATGTTGAGGTATTGCAAGTTGTTCTAAATCATGAAGAACACCATCTTCATGAGGTGTATGCACTGGCTAAGGAAGTAATTGTAGATCATCTGATTGCTTTCTTTCAACATCGTTGGATAAGAGATCTACCAAGCTAAACTGAGTTGGAACTGCCAAGGGCGGCAATTTTTTTTTTCTCTCAGATATGCATGAGTGGGCGTATTATATATTAAAGAAGAAGGGGTAAAGATACCCATCTGCGATTGGTAACATGGCAGCCCACCATCTACCGTCCGCAAGATACATTCATGAAGAACTACTCCTGACTAGCCTTGAGTTTCATACATTCATGAAGAACTGTCAAGGGCGGCAATTTGTTTGCTTCTGGAAATCCAGAAGCAGCACGGTCCAGATATCCTTTTTCTGTCTGAGACTCATCTTGATGATACAAGAGGGGAAAGGTTATGTGTGAAGTTAAGTTATAGCAGCATGTTTGTTTTATGTAGAGATGTGTGAAGTGGTGGTTTGATAATGTTTGGTAGAAGCAACGTGAAGTTGCATTTAATTTTTTTGCATACCAGTTATGTTGATGTGGTAGTGCAAGGAGAATTACCTTGTCATGACGCAGGGATATATGGCGAACTGGTGTGGCGCAACAAACACTGTACATGGAGGAGAATTTGGGATTTTCATACGCAGGGATGCTGATTCAGGACATGAATGAAATCCTTTACTCAACGTAAAAAGGAAGGTGTGGTACCAAGACCTCTTTCTGACCTGGGAAAAATAAATTTTTGACACGCAAGTGCATATATAAACCCTAGAGCCAAAAGCAATATCTGAATGAAAGATATATTTTACCGATCTCAACAGCCAAATAAGATTTATTACACCTCTTGGAACATAGACACGTAAACCGACATGGTTACTTGGACTAGCAGGCTAAGGCTCAAAAGCAATAGCTTCCAACAAGAGCTTAGTCTTCCGTCGCGTCGTCATACCATAGGCCTCGGTCATATCAAGCTTATTTCCATTTCCGTCACCAGGAAACCTCCAGTTGAAGTGATAGAGAAGGCTCGCGAGAGCAATCTCGATGTTTGACACACCAAACATCATACCGGGGCACATCCTCCGGCCCACACCACCTGGGAGGAATCTGAAGTCCGTCCCACCATAGTCCACCATCTCGCTCTCAAACCTCTCAGGCTTGAACTCTTCGGCGTCGGTCCAGCTCTTCTCGTCCCTACCGATCGCCCACACGTTCGCGAACACGGTGGTGCCCGGAGGCACGTCGAAGCCCATGATCTTGCGCTGTTCCGTGCACAACCTGGGGATGAGCAACGGCACCGGAGGGTGCAACCTGAAGGTCTCCTTGATGACCATCTGGAGGTAGTGGAGCCGGCCGTCGATGTCGGCCTCCGCCACCTTGGTTTTGCCTTGGAGCACCCGCCGCACTTCAGATTGCGCGATGGCCATTATCCGTGGGTTTCTGATAAGCTCTGGCATGGCCCAGATCGTCGTTGTCGCCGTGGTTTCCGACCCCGCGGAAAAAACGTCCTGGTGATAAAAACTGCAACAGTTTATACTCTGCAGATGCGGTGCAAGAGATGATGCATGGTAGCTAGAGGTCTTGACTGGTGGTGACTGGTGAGTGGTGACTTACGAACAAGACGCCGCTGACATTTTCGTTTGTGAGGGCGATGCCACCCATCCCACCGTCTCTCTGGAACCGTAGCAGAGTGGTGAGGATGTCCTCCCTCTCATGGCCGGCGCTGGCTTCCTCGCTCCCCATCGCCATCTTGTGCTCATGGACCATGGCGTCCATGATGGACTGGATCCTCCCGTGCACCTCCCACGTCGCCCTAGGGGACCGGCTGCCGAGCACCCGCGCCAGCCGCGACGTCGGGAACAGGTCGGTCAAGTTGAACCCGGACATGAGGTCGATCGCCCTATCCAGCTCCTTGAGGTACAGCGCCCTCTGCTGGCACCGGTCGCCGACGGAAACCCTCATGATGACGTCGTTCATCATGACCTTCACTCTCTCGCCGACATCGACGAGGGCGCCAGCGTCAGCGACGGACCGCACGAGCCTCGCCGCCTCCTCCTCCCGGACAGGGCGGAACGAGCGGACGCGCCTCGGGCTGAGCAGCTCCACGGTGCAGAGCTTCCGGACGGCCTTCCAGTGCCGGCTGTCGTGGCGCGCGAAGGAGATGTTCTGGCCGCCGTTGGTGAAGACGTCCGCGGGGGTGTACACGGGCCGGTTCGCGAAGGCGGCGTCGTGGACCTTCATCAGCTGCCTGGCCGCCTCAGCGGAGGAGAGCACGAGCGTCGGGACGTGGCCGAGGCGGAGGAGCATCACGGGGCCGTGCCGCCGGGAGAGACTGCGCATGGCCTGGTGCGGCAGGGCGCCGAGCAGGAAGTGCATGTGGCCGACCACCGGCAGGGCCCATGGGCCCGGAGGCAGGTTCGGCCGGCTACCAGAGGCTGACCTGAGCTTGAGGAGTACGGTGACGACAAGGACGCAGAGGAAAGTGTAGCTCACGAGCTGGATGGGTGTTGTTTCCATTGGAAGGTGCTCAAGATTCAAGATGCAAATCGCAATGCACCTAGTATATATATTGGACGACAGCAAGTAAACAATATTTTGATGGGGCTGCTACGCATCGGCCGGCGGATAAAAAATCCGCCGCCTCGCGAGCGCCCGTGATCATACTACACAAGGCATCAACTAACAGAAGGTCCAGACTTACAAGACGGCGGCGCGCGGTCGTACCAGATCCATAGCCCAAGCAATAGAGATGTAACTTTTTATTTATTAATAGCACTTTTTACTAAACGAGAGTACATGTTGGGCAGCTAAAATGATGTACTTCCTCTGTTTTTTTGGTCTGGATATAAAATCAGCCTAAAGTCTAACTTCGCAAAGTTTGACCAAATATATAAGAAAAATATCAACTATATCATTAGATGCATCACAAAGTTAATCTTCATACTATATAATAATGTTGATATTTCAAAGATAAATTTGGTCATACTTTACCTAATTTAACTTCGAACAAGTTTTATACGCAGAGTAAAGTAAGACGGATGGAGTAACACATAGCAATGTCAACTTTCATGCATATGATGCTTTTCTTTAGTGGTAACTTTCATGACGCCAGTACTGTGCATTCATCATCAGATTAGGTTCACAACTGTTTTTAAACGATAAAGGAAATGGGTTATAAATTATGGTTATGGTTAGGTTGCATCGCATCTAAAGCATGTTCCTGGAAGTACGAGGATTCTTATGAATAGTGACGATGGAGTGTGACGTTCTATATATGTACACGTAACAAAAACAACTTCAATGATGATAATGTTACATATTTGCCACACTCAGAGCTGGCTAATAAGCAAACTTGTCCCATGTAAGCATACGTAATGATGCATTATTTGTGTGTGCATTCAGTTTGTTTGAGCCGGCTGCAGATTACTTAGTTGACAAATTTGCATCCTTTTTATCTTGGCCAGTACTAGGCGCCGGTCGCCGTGCAGCCGCCCGATGCACGTGTCTTGGACCACAGAATTGCCTCGCGCAAGTTCCTTCTCTTCTCGCGAGTGACGCCAGTCGCGCATGTCCCCTGCTTGCTAGTTGTTCCCCCCGCGGCCTCCCGCCTCTGGCTCCATGGCGCCGGTCGTCGGCTCGCAGTCACCGCTCGTCGGCGCAGCTCGCCGGACCCCCTTGCCGGCTCTATGGTCGCATCGCTCATGCCCCGCGTGTGTCTGCCCCCATGTAGCAAAACACGCAGTCGGTTCCAGCAAAAAAGGCTGCAGGTTGAAACATCCTCGCTAGTTCGTTGCTCCAACCGTAGCCGTCACCATGGCCAATCCCAGCAAAATTGGGTGCCGATTCCAGCAAAATTGTGTGCCGGTTCTAGCTTTGCCAATTTCGTTGCTCCCCTGGCGCATCTTGCGCGAGGGAAGGAAAGCGGCCGCCATGGCCGTGCTATTGAAGAAGCCAGTTCCTGCAGAATAATTTGCTGCTCCCAGCAAAATACTTCGTTGGTTCCAGCAAAAAGATGAATCCAACAGAAAAACAAAAAGAAAGGCTGGTAACAAAAATCAAATACGGTAGCAGCAAAAACAAAGGGCGGTGGTAGCAAAAATTTGAAACTCGTTTTAGCAAAATCAAAGACGGGCAGTAGCAAAAATCAGAAGGATGGTTGTAGCAAAATCATATATGGTAGCAGCAAAAAAGCCAAAAACACCCCCAATTACAAATCCTTGCAAAAAAATTCACTAATTCCAGCAAAACAAAATCCTAGTTGTAGCAAAAATTGACGCTAATAGTAGCTCTCGCCGAATCCGGTTGAAGCACCGCTCTTCGTCGGTGGTAGCACTCCGCCTCGCCGGTTCCAGCATGCCCCCGCACCTCGGCACGCCGGTCCTAGCTCTAGGCACAGCGCGGTTGTGGCACTCCGGCACCTCCGTTGTCGCCCCGCATCACACCTCGCCCTCGTGTCTCCCTTGGCTCCGGCCAGCTTTCGTCGGGACCCCCGGCAGCCGCAGCACCAGATTCGACAGCAAAACCACCGCCCAAAAAACACAGCACCTCCCTCCCCCCGGAGTCCTCGCAGCAGCAGCTGCCTCCTCTCGATTTACAGCAGCGATTAGTGGCCATTGTGCGCAACGATGGCTGTGATTTGTGAGGAAGATAGGGAAAGTTGCGGCGTCTTGGTCAAATCGATAAGAGAAAGGGGAACGGCGACACGTGATGAGGTATGTGGCGAGAGAAGAGCACCCATGGACCCAGTACATGTGCGCGAGCGACCGGCGGAACAGGTAGCCGGTCGACCGGCTGCAAACGTTTTCCTTTTATCTTTATAACACCACCCCCATGTCTCGACAGGTATGGATCGAGCAGGCCTAGCACAAGCTTCAGAGCGCATTGCACAGACCAGGCCCACGAAGAGTAAAGGACCATGACCCATGATGCGGCATGACATTTCTAGGGTTTTACGATCGGGTTACATGCAACATGGCGCTATATATCGCGGGCTAAGCTTGTCTAAACTCAATGCCATCTGACGGAAGGGCACGGCGCAGGCAGTACGATCGGTCCATCGTCGCCTTCCGCCGCCATGGAAGATCGTCCAACAAAGAAAGCACGGCATCAGACCGGCGCCTACCCTGCTCAAGGTTCACCTGCCCAGGAAACAATTGCCGCACATGAGGAACCTAATTCGCAGGAGGATCACGACGACCCCGACTGCATCAGTGCGCTACCTGACGAAAATCCTGGTAGTCATCCTCTCCCGGTTGCCGATCCGACAGGCTGCTAGCACGAGCTGCCTCGCACGTAGATGGAGCAACCTATGGAAGAACGTCACCCACGTCGACCTCCACGCCCATACCGTCAGCGTCAGCGTTGGCACACTAGACGGCCAAGACCGCGAGGCACAGGCAGCCGAGTTCATACAGAAGGTGGACTCGATCCTGGCCGCTCGTGCCGGTGTCGGCATGAGAGTCCTCGAGACATTCTCGGTCTGGTCTTCCCACCTGACCCGCGCCCACGCCGCCGCGGTGGACGGTTGGTGGGCCGTGCTCGCGGAGAGCGCCACCCGAGTAGAGCGCTTCGTGCTGCGGACCGCCAGGAAGTCAACCCGGGAAGCCATGGGGGGCGGCCACGTCGAGCCGTACGAGTTCCAGCTGGACAGCCTCGCCGCCGTGGGCTCACGGCTGAGAGAGGTGAGGCTCCAGAACTGCGGCCTGAGGCACTTGGTAGCCAACCCCTCCCCCTTCTCCTCGCTTGCTGTTGTCAAGCTGGAGTTCGTCCCCGCCACCGACCGGCAACTCCAGAGCCTGCTCGACGGGTGCGGCACTGCGGCTCTCTGCGGGACCTTCTCATCCTGTGCTGCCACCGGATCACCGGGCTGCGCGTGGCGCACCCGCGGCTCCGGAAACTGCAGGTGGACTGCTGCAGAGACCTCGAGAGCATGCGAATTCATGCGCCGCTGCTTCGCCGGCTCCGCTACGTCGGCCATCTGATCGCCATGGAGTACGCCCATGCGCCGCTGCTCTGGAAGCTGCAGCTCATCTTGCTGCGGCAGGGCGACTCCCCGCTTGACTGCCTCGGCGACGCGCCTCGCCTCCCGAGGCTCAGGACTCTATCCCTGCAGTTCCCCTCGCCTCTCGTGCCTACTCATCAGCTGCGGCGGCGGCACGGCAGATTCGCCCGTCTGCGCACCCTCAGGCTCTTCCTCCACAATTATTCTTGGAGCCACGACATTGTTTCAGTGGCTTATCTCCTTCAGGCCGCACCTTTTGTCCAAACCCTAGAGCTTGAGGTATCCTCTTTGTTGAAGCTTTGCAGCTAATTATTTAAATATGGAGTAATTTGTTACCAAGAAAGCAAGCGTCATTGCCTGCATACATGCCGCCATGCAGGGTTGGGGACTTCCGGAGTATCTGATACTACCTCAGTTATAGTTTATTGGGCTCCTTTGTATTTTGTGTAAAATTTTGACCATATGTACAACGAACAAAATTGTTAATGCATGTCGACAAAAAATAAGCCATTAGATTCATATTTGGACATAGTTTCTGATGATATTATTTTTGCTATGTATAATCTATGTTTTTATTAGTTAAAATCATGGTCAAACTATGACCCTAAATACAAGGGGACTAATAAAGCAGGACGGATGTAATAGTATTTTGTTGGTATTAATGTATTCGCTTTATCAAAAAGTGCAGGATTGATATAACGGACGGTTCTTGATATATCCCTCATATTAATATATTCCTTTTATTAAACAACGCAGGGCTTTGGTGATGAGCAATCTGCACTGCCGCCATCGACGGAACTAAAGATCACATGGCCCCCATGTTGCTTAGCCAACATGTTGCGTACGGTATCCATCGGAGGGTTCAGCGGCGAGCCCGAGCTGGTAGAACTTGGCACGTTCCTTCTACGAACGTCGCCTCGGCTGAAAACGCTGGGCATATACACATGTCGATGGCAGCAAACCCGTTCTCATGGTCGAAGGCGACGCTGCAATGCGGGAACAAGCAATAGGTGTTGTGTTGGCGAAGCTAGCACCGATGGTGCCATCGAAGGTGAAGTTCACTGCTTGCTAATGATCGCGGTTCGAGCAATGATACACCTACGGAGAGAGTGGTTTTCCTTACCATGCACAGGAGATACCGTGCATGGCTTACCCGTTGATGCTTTTATTTTTGGAAAATATGTGTTACTTTGTGCTTCATGTCACTTCCATCATCCTTATACTGTCAAATATGTATACACTTTATGCAATTATGTGCCATGTTCAGTGACGGAGCATCGTTGGAGCATGACAGTCTCGTGGCATTTCCAGTTTGTTGTAGCAATACAGGCCATGAGTGAAACAAATTTTGGCTCTCCTCTAGCCTGGCCCGCCCAGCCATTTTTACTATAGCTCGGCTACTCGACATGTTATGTCAGATTTTCGATGAATAGGTCGATGTACACTTTATGCCATGATGCCATATTTTGTGAGATTCCCTCTCCCCGATACCACTCTAAATAGTTTATAAACTGATATATAATATCTTTATTTGGGCAATGATGTTTGTTGTGACGAGATTTTGAAAATAAGGCCAATCGGTATTGAATATTTGTTCTAACAAAATATAATTTCAACTTTAAAACCTGATCAATAATATGAAACTCTTCCCCTCAATAATAGTAATAATATGAAGCTCTTTTAAAACTATTAAAATGATAAAAACTATGTATCTTAATGTTTCATAGGGTGTCAACAAAAACTATTTTTTAGTGCATCACACGGTTACATTCTGTACCAATATGCATAGATTTTTTGCAAAAAAATTCTCAATTTTATGGCGGTCCCTCAAAATCCAGAGTGAATCGTATTGTTTTCATCATGTGTCGGTGTACTTTAGGTTGTTTCATATGGTTATATATGTAAATTTTTGTAAGAAAAATAGTTTATGCCTAGTTTCATTTTGGGTCACTGTGTATCATTGTGTTTCATAATTCAAATTTCAAAACTTATAGGAATATATTCAAGACAGGTCCTATTTCAAAGTCAATGCCACCAAGAACGGAAATATGCAAACTAATTATAAATTAGACTTTTGGTTTAAAAAATAAAAAGAATTCAAACATGGAAATCAGATATTAATGCATGGGGTGAGCGGAGCAAAGCCTGGCACTATGGGTGGAACATAGTGTGTCTTGAATCTCGCACATAATTTGTGAAAAAAGTTGTCGGGGTTATGTGATGTAATAGAAATACAAGGAGATATATGCAATGAATACATAATCCCTCCAGATGGGAATATGAGTCAGGCACACATAGTTCTTTGGTTTGATTAGCAAAAATGTGAGGTCACAAAATATTTATTTTGAGATTAGTCATCGAATGAAGTTTCTAAACATATATATTTTGTGTCACCTTATACATGTTTGCCTAGTTAATCTGACGACCTAAATTTCCATGCAAGACTCATATTCCCATCCAGAGGGAGAAGAATGTTGCACAAGTCTCCAAAAAGTTGGACAGGTGAGGCATGCACGATATATCCAGTGCATTTTTTTTCGATAAAGGGCACTTTATTACTTGAAGGTTTAAGCATTACACCAGTCCTCTGCAGAACTGAGATGCACACAGCCATACCAAGTCGAATCTAAAAAATAAAAAATAAAGGCGAAGTACAAGAAATCGAGTATGTATGCCGCCTAAACTGTAGGATGGCCAATTCTAAGATCATGTTGCCATCCATGTTTAGTAAAAGTATCCCTTGCCGTGTGCTCCAAGCGTGCACACACTCTGTAAACAGGTCTTGATTGTCCACACGTTGTAGAGATGACTACAAACGAAGTGTACCGATACACCTGTAGGTAACCTGCATAAGAGAAGTACTTTCATGTTGAAAATCTTATCATTCCTACATAGCCAAAGCGACCAAATAATGGCAAGTGCTCCCACCCTGATAAGAATTCTAAACTTGTGATAAATCCCATGTTACCAGTTGCGAAAAATATTAGCAGCACTACGTGGAGGATACAAGCCAGAAGCTATTTGGATGATTGACCATATAGACCAAGCTAATTTGCACCGAAAGAACAAGTGTTTTATTGTTTCGTCATGATGATAAAAAACACATTGCATATTTCCATGCCAATTTCTCTTAATAAGGCTATCTTTGGTAAGAATGACTCCTCGACGAAGATACCATGCAAAGATTTTATTCTTAAGCGGTATCTTCATCTTCCAGATCTTCTTCTTATTATAAACTGCCACATCAGATTAGATCAACGCTCTATACATTGAATCTACCGAGAATTTACCACTCGCATTTAGATTCCACCAAAATTGATCGACTCCATGTGATAAATGTACCATGGCGAGACGATTTATCAAATCATTCCGCGATGCAAGTCTGAGGCCTATTAAATCTCGTCTGAACGTCACATTCAGAGGAAAGGATTCCAGAACCGTGGCGGTAGTATCACCCTTATGACGAACAATATTATATAGAGCTTGATATTGTTCCAGGAGTGTGGCATTTCCTAGCCACTTGTCGAGTGCATAGTACATCCAGCATTGTTGCGGGCATAATGGAGTATAATGTAATGAGGTTTACTTCGGTAGATACCCAATTAGAAAAAAGATCATAACTTTCGATGCTAACAGCAGTGAGATTAGAAGATACCCTTTCATTATACCTGTATTATAGTAGTTATGAAAACTAGTTTATTTGGATAGCCCCATGTGACCCAATCGCCCCATAATCCCATTAATCTATGCGTATTTCGTCCACTGATCCATCGTTGATCTGATCAGAATCTGTCTCCGTAGGACATAATAATTTGTGGACGCCTTAAAAATCTTTCTTGCAACCATCAGTTGCACAAACTTTTCTTTCTATTGACAGATCGAAGCACAAGGCTTTCGCATTTTCTAGAATAAAAGAATGAGGTGAATATCATAAATTGATCTCACTATTTGATGGAAAAAAATAGCTGGTCAAAGAAAAAAGCAATATCTTTAATGATCAATATTTTAAGGGAATTAGAAACTCGTACGAAAAATAGACAATTCATAGCCTAAACAGTTGTGTACTTAAATATTGGAATCCACTAAACGTTGCAAAGCAACATCAGATGTCCCACCTTCGCTAGTGCACTTCACCACTGCATGCCTTAGATTTCTCATTCTTTCTCTTACCATTTCACCATCCTTTCCATCCATGAGTCTTGTGATGGCCGTCTGGACTTCCTCTCTCTTCAACTGGTCCTCCACCTCCACCCTAACCCCCACCTTCCACACATCACACACATACCTGGCAGTGCCCATCTGGTCGCCGGACAATGGTCTGCATATCATCGGCACGCCTTCCGATATGCTCTCTGTTGTGGAGTTCCATCCGCAGTGCGTGAGGAACGCAGCCACAGACGGATGCCTCAGCACCTCCTGCTGCGGAGCCCAGCTCACTATCCTACCTCTGTTGCCCATCTTCTGCTGCAGCTCGCCGGGGAGCACACTGGACTCGCAATCGTGCACCAGCCTCGGCCGGACCACCCACACAAACGGGCGCTGGCTGTCGGCCAGGCCCCAGGCAATCTCCAAGAACTCGTTTGTGTCGATGCCCACCAGGCTCCCAAAGCTTACATAGAGCACAGAGTTTGGCCGTTGTGTGTCTAGCCAATCCAAACAGCTGCGATCTTCTGTCAGTAGGCTGCTCTCGACTGATGAAGACGACGTCATCATATGCAGAGGGCCGACGGTGAACACCGGGAGGGCAATCTCGCTGCGGATTCTCTCGAACTCCATGCCCTCAATGTCTTGGGACGTGTTGATTATTAGGCCGGAGGATTGCCGCACGCCGGCGACGATATGGGCGAGGAGATCTGCGTACGCGAGGTGTCGAGTCATGTCCATCACACGATGCAAGTCTTGCACAACGAAGGGGGGAAGCTCGTCGACCGCAGTGTTGAAATTTGACTCTGATGGACAGATGAACACGATCATTCAATATCGGCTCCAAGTAATCAAATAAAGAAAAGAAGACAATTAAGTAGCAAACCGAGTGGTTGCCGATGTGTGACTGCAAAAGTGTTATTTAGTTTTCAACAGCACAGACCCGTTTGAATACGCGATATGGCTGTTCTCGATCACGCATGTGTAATGAGTACTGTACTGCCTAGCTACTACTATATCCTCTATATATGCTCCCTAATTTTAGAGAGCCTACATTCAGTTGAGGTCTCTAATTATAATTGGATCATCCGATTTTGAGCGGGTCAACAATTTCTCAAAGCTCTCTCATTCTTTTTTTTTTACTATACACTATGCTTCCTAATTGTTCAAGGCATCAAAATTAATTGAGGTCTTCAATTTAGATTGAGTCACTCGATTTTGACTAGGTCAACAATTTCTCAAGGAGCACTGCATTCAATTATTCTAATTGACTATATTCCATAATTTGTAGCTCCTTTTCACTCAACTGAGGTATTTAATTAAGGATTTGATTTACAATTTTGACCGGACCAACGATTTTACAAATCAATCAACAACAACTGGCGTATAAAAACATATCACCCCCCCCCCCCCCCCCCCCCCACCACCACACCAGTACCTCCCACCACCTAGAAAAAAGAAGTGCCACCATGTGGTATTGTAGCACCAATATAGTATAGGTTGCTTGTGGATAACACAAAATCACACCTCGAAAGGCCCACCAAATCACCACATTATAAATAAAAATAAAACACACTCCATCATCTCCCCCACCCGCCAAACTAAATATTCCATCAGTTCCAAAATATAAGGAGTATTAGTTCTTTGAAAAGTCAAATTTCTATAACTTTGACCAAATTCATAGCAGAAAATATCGGCATCCATAATATCAAATAAATAAAGTATGGAAATTCATTTCATAATGAATCTATAACATACTGATTTTATATTATAGATTTTGATATATTTCTCTACAAATTTGATCAAATTTAAAAGGTTTGACTTTTCATACACCTTATATTTTGAAAATGAATGAGTAATTTTTTAAGAAACCTAACAACACCAATGGCGCAGCAAAGCGTGCACTAGTTACTATGCTATGCTCCCTAATTTTTAAGGCCTCACAAACAATAGAGGTCTTCAATCTAAAATTGGGTCATCCAATTTTAACTGGATCAACAATTTCTAAAAGATCTCTCTCATTCAATTATTTTAATTCACTAAGCTCCCTGATTATGGAGCTCTCTCACTCGATTGAGGTATACAATTTTGGATTATGTTCGCATTTTAACTGGGTCAATGATTTATGAAATCAATCGGCAGCAACCGGGCTATAAAAACATATGAATCCCGTGCCCTCTCACCACCTAGTAAAAGAAGCGACAACATATGATCCTATAGCACTAATATAGTAGATGGAATCATCGATGCAAAAAAATTCCCCACTCCGTGAAAGGCCCACCAAAACAACGCATTATAAATAAAAATAAAACATATTCCATCATCTTGCCCTCTCGCCAAACCAAATATTCCCTCAGTTCCAATATTTAAGGTGTATTTTGAAAAGTCAAATTTCTTTTAATTTCACAAAGTCTAGAACCAAAAATATTGACATCGACAATAATAAACAAATAAAATATAAAAATTCATTTCATGATGAACCTAGTGACACCTATTTGATATTATGGGTATTGATATATTTCTCTACAAATTTGGTCCAACTTAAAGATGTTTGACTTTTCAGAAAACCAATAGAACTTATAATTTGAAACAGAGAGAGTAAAAAAATTATGAAATACAAACAACCCCAACGACGCAGCAAAGCGCGTCCAATCCTTCTAGTAGTACATGAATTTGGTCATACAAATCCAAAAAAATATTAACCGTGTTTTAAAAATTCTCTTAGTGCAAAAAGAAAATTATAGTGTTTGTTTTCTGGACTTTGAAATGCAGTAGGGGCAGGGGCCAACATTTATTTCATTTTTGTAAAATTATGAACCAAAATTTGCGCTCTGGATGCAGTAAAGTTAGCCTACAACAATTTTTGTTTGAAGAATATGAATCCAAATTGGCAATCGCGAGGACTTGAACCAACGGCTGGGTTGTACAACCACTCCCCTTGCAAAATAAAAAAACGAGCTACGCTCATTTCTTGTAACTTCTGGTTTTATCAGATACATTGGTTGTTCGTAGACCATAGATGACGATAACCATTTTCATAATTTATGAACTTCTTTTTTTAGGGCATTGGCTAAAAAAATTAATCAACAATATCGATTAATTGCGGGAGTCCTTGTGCTCCGCAGATCTTAGAAATTCGCGGAGTTGGTGGACTGCCAGCTCCTAGATCGTAGATCGTGTCTTACCTATTTCAAAAAAAATTTGTGAATGTACCTGCTTCATTTTATATCTTTGTTTCTCTTATTCGAGGATCGTACCACCCACACACCCACGTGAGAACGGAGATGGACTGATAGAGTGGGTGATTAGGTGAAGTTTGGGGGTCACACTAACAACCTTATCTTTGACCACCATTTCCCGAGTTTTGTATATGCATGTCATGTTCATGCCGTATTATTTTTTGGCGGGACACGTCAGGTTGTACTTTAAAAATGCAAGTTACTAGCAACGCTGTTGTGTTACCGATAATCCGGATCTAGCAACGCTAGTTACGCAGTTGTTTACGAGAACGAACCTAGCTATGATGTGATATAATGTTCGATTGAAAACAGACATCATTGCGGATATCCACCGAATATAAATATCTTTCGTTGGACGAACTGAAAAAGAGCTATCCCTCTAAACTCCAAACAAAGAACACAGCAATGGCGATTTGGTATTACCTTGGACGGGCAAATAGCCCTTGCGGCACAGGCTTGGGTACGCCAAGTACACCAGGAACCTGGCGGCGCTGCTGGTCATGAGGCCCAGAGCGGCCACGCCCAGCTCCCTGGCCACGGAGAGCGGCGCGAACCAGTCGACATCGGCCACCACGAAGGCGACGCGGCCGTCCTCCCCCTTCTCCTCCTCCCTGAGGGCGCCGGCCAGGTAGTCCCGGAATGGCGCTGCGCAGTTCTTATTCAGCGTGAAGACGAACGACGCGACGTCCCCGGACGCGGCGAGCTCCGGCGGTATGTTGTCCGGGATGGTGACCAGGCGGTAGTCCGCCGGGAGCTTCCGGCGGTCCGGCGCGCGGGTGTCCGGGTTGAGGATGGTGATGGCGAGGCCGCGGGAGTGCAGGGCGGCGGCGAGGCGCAGCATGGGGTTGATGTGGCCTTGGTAGGGCAGCGGTAGGAGGACCACGCGGCGGCGGCCGCGGTTGGTGCTGCTCGGCGCCATGGGTGACTGTGTTAGGCCGTGACTGCGTGAGTGTGTTGTGTGGATGCAGAGGAGGAAAGCTATGTTTCTTTGTCTCGGAGAGAGATGCTGTTCCCTCTAAACCCTAAGAGTTAGGGCATCTTTAATGCAGACCTTCAAACCAGACACCACATCTATCCATAGACCGTGAGGACTAGTCCATGGACACTAATACATATGTCAACAAATCGAACAAAATTCATGCAAAAAACATTTACATTTCGGATATATTTCAACTAAACCATAATGGACTAGGCTATGCTATTCTAACCTAGTCTATCACCGGCTGTGGCAGATCCCGATTCCCACAACATGTCTTCCTGTGTCCAGCAGCAAGCTCAGCGGACCGCCCTGAGCCTCGGAGGGATATGCTTCATCGAGAGGATGAGAGCAGCCTCCGCCTTCGTGAAGCACGAATCATGGTTGGTTTTGAGAGCGGGGGAAGATGGTCACTGTGGCCTATGCCCCGTGAAGCGAGCGAGTCTCCAGTTGTGTAGGCCGGCAAGGCATAGGCAGTGGCCTTCTTGGGACACAAGCCGTGGCGGCCTTTCATGGTCTACTTTTTCTCCAAGTTCGCAACAGTCGCGGGCGTAGCCGACGCGGAGTTGGCGACGTCGTCCTCGGTGCCCCAGTCAAATTCCACCACCACCGCGTCAACCTTCGCAAACATGGCTTATGTCTCCAGCGACCATCACTTGGGGCGGATTTGCTGGAAGACGTTGTTGGCCAGCCTGGACGGGTGCAGACGGCATGACAATGGTGGTGGTGCCGGTTCCGAAGAACTTGCCGGCAAGCTAGCCTATATCCGGCTAGCTCGCCGGGCCAACCAGCCGGCTGCAATGCCGGAGAGCTCCTCCTTTTACATACCGGAGAGGCCATCCCACTATGGTTTACAGCCGAAAACCATGGCTGGTGTGGTGCAAGGAGGAGATAGAGAGCAAAGTTGTGGTGTGGTTCTTGCCTGGCGACTGTCGACGTCTAAATAGTGAGCGGAGCCACCCTAGTGTATGACACTGTCACCTACTCCAGTGCACTGACCGCCACATGTTTGTACCTATGCCGCCTAGCATTAAACAGCCGAGCCCAATCAGGGGCTCGTCTATTGACCCATGAGGCCCACCACATATCTAGCAGCAGGGGGGAGTCCGGAGGAAGGGAGCGGTGTCCTTGGACCTTCTTGATCCCCAAGTTGATGATGACGACCAGCTAGATCACGTGTCCCTTGTAAAACCCCAGCCTCCATCGTGTATATAACGGCAGACTGGGGAGCTCTCATATCTATCTACTCTCCCGTGCAACAACTCTCCATAGACTCATACATTTCTTTAATCCCTCTCTCAAGGTATACCCACCATCAATAACAAACACAAACAAGACGTGGGGTTTACTCCACCATGGAGGCCCGAACCTGGGTAAATTCCACATGCGACCTCCGGTACGTGACTTCCAGCTACGCTAGGTACCATATTGAGAAATCTAACGGTTTTGTGCACCATCACTAGGTTCCTCGGCACACTAGCTGGTTTAATGGAGGTATGATGGTAGACTTATGGCGTTTCAATGCAGAGAGAAGGCTTGCACGACAGGCGTGCAGCGGGCAGCGCCCTCGGCTGATGCACCGCTTCAATGGCGACTCTAGTGAGTGGTCACGTCCGCTTTGGGCCAGAATGAATGCGGTGTTGACGCTCTGGCGGAGAAGGGCGTGGGCAAGGGAGAATAATTTTGGTGGGCCAAAGTTGCCAGAGTTGTCAGATGCTTGTGGCAGCGGTCCGGACTCTCTTAACCCCCCCCCCCCCCCTTGTTTACTTCCGGTATGTGGGAGAAAGGACACCCGTACCGAAACACAGACGGATACAGACCCACGTTGATGGCTAAACACATCCGTACCGTACGGTGAGGATAGATGTAAACGATTTCAAGGTCCGCATTAGAGATGCCCTTAGTTTGGTTCTTGTACAGAGCTGCATACAGCTGATCAAATGCGTTTTCTGCCCAGACGTACTAGATTATCAATATTTTGTTGTGTGGTCAGGAAGACCAGGCTGAAAAGTGTTTGCGTGCCTATGTCTCGCTTATAGCGAGACGTTGGGCAGCCTCACCCCAACGAGCGCGACACTGGGCCGGTCGAACATGCAGAAGGCCACAACCTCATATTATTGTTTTTATTCATGTTTTTTTACTTTGGTTTATACATTTAAATATTCCATATATATTTCAAAAAACACTTTGCATAAAACATTTGAAAAATATTAATCTAGCATTTGAAAAATGTTAAATGTATATAGAAGAAATGTTCCCATCTATACAAAAATGTAAACAAAAAACACAGAAATGTGTATGAAAAAAGTCGATCATGTATTTTAAAATGTTAACCAATCATTTAAAAAATGCTCATTAAGGATTTCAAAAATGATAAATGTGTATAGAAACAAAGCTTACGTATACGAAAAATGAATACAAAAAAAAATGTGTATGGAAAAAATTTTGATCATGTATTTACAAAATGTTAATCAAGCATTAAAAACTGTTAATCAAGTATTTGAAAAATGTTAATCGATCGTTTAAAAATGTTAAATATGTAGAAAATTACTTTTTCTCATGTATAAAAAATATTCATACAAAAATATACAATGTGTATGAAAATAAATGATCCTGTATTTCAAAATATTAATCAAGCATTTGCAAAATGTTTAATGTTCATACGAAAAAATGTTTCTCATGTATTAAAAAAATGTACAACCTGTATGAAAAAAAATTATCTGACAAATTTTATTCAAGCATTTGAAATATGTTAGAATGTGTATATAAAAACATTTCTCATGTATACAAAACCAATGAAAACCAACCAAGAAACAAAAAATAAAACAAGTAAAACCCAAGAATAATAGAAAGAAAAAACCCAGTAAAAACGATAAAGAAAACATAGAAAAATGGTGAAAACAAAGGATAAGAAAAGTAAAGTAAAACCAATGAAACAGAGGAAGAGATGAAGAAAACCGGTGGGAAAACAAAGAAAAAGGAAAACCAGTGAAGAAACCAAAAACCTAACAAATGAAACCCATCGAATGAAACAAATGAACTCGGTCGAAACACGCGAATGAGGAAAATTTTGAAAATGGGACAGCCCACTACCTAAATGTGTGTGTGTGTGTGTGTGGGGGGGGGGGGGGGGGGGGGGTAAAACCTTCAGCGCGACCTATGTTAGTCTTGCTCTAAGCGAGATATAATATTTGCACTTTTTTTAGGGCAAGTGTTTGTTTTTTCTTTTTTGAGAGAAAAGTGTTTGGATCCTAGACTGGTCCGGATAGTTATTAGGTTTAAAAGTTAAACCCATGAGCCCATCTATCAAGAACTTAGTCACTAATTATTGTCCAATAAAAGCTATGTCAAACTTATTGTAGGATTGATCCAGCGCTTGCCTCCCATGTCGTTTTGAGTGGCCCGGCCAAATAATGTTGCCTTCTACTATTTTGGGGACTTTCCGTGCATTTTTCAGACACATGTCACTCATTTTTGGTTCAATATTTTTCTAAATACATGTTGAATATTTCTCAAATGCAAGTTAACATTTTTTAAATACACGGTGCAAGTTTGTGAAAAAATGGTGAATACTTTTTAGCACAAACATTGAATTTTTTTCAATACATGCTGAACATTTTTTAAATACACTATGAATATTTTTAAAATACATGATGATCATTTTAGAGACACAGTCTAAACACTTGAATACATGGTGAACATTTTTCGAATACTTGATGAAAAATTATGCAATACACGGTAAACATTATTTTAATATACTATGAACTTTTTTATAATACACATTGAGCATTTGTAATAAATACATTAATACCTTTCTTAAAATGCATGATGAATATTTTTATATATAGGTGAACACATTTTTAAGTACAAGATAAACATTTTATGATTGTCAAACATAAGATGATCAGATAAAAACACTTTTTGGAAAATATAGGAACACTTTTCTAAAATGTATCAAATATTTTTGTTATAATATTTTGAGAGAAAATTTGAAGACGAAATCAGAAGTGAAAAAACTGTATATAACTTACATGCTTACGTGCATTCACATGGAGGGTGTGTGGTAGATGCCTGTGCTCCTTCCCACAAGAGAAAACATTAATATAGCAGCTACTTGCTTAGCATTGAAACTATCATTAAGAGGTATAGGACATCATGTATGTTGTCCATTCTAAGCAAATTATCAATTACTGGATTATCAGCTCCCTCCTATCAACAATATGCAAATAAATTTTTGTAACAATAAACCCATGTAATAAACCTATGATTAGCATCTTTCTTTTTTTATAAAATATTTAATAACAACATGCACTACTGGGAAAAGGTTTATAGGTGGTCTCAAATGAGTGGTGGGCATGGTCTGGAACACGCCACTGCTATTTTTCGGTGACTAAACGTTACCCGCCACTGCTTTATGCACAACAGTGGCGGACAATATTTGGCAGTGCCACTCATAAACTTTTCCCAACTTCCTCGCTGGATAAAAACAACAGTGACAGGTGTTGGGATAAGGCCCGCCACTGCTTTAACATGAACCAATGGCGGCAAAGAAATATGCCCACCGCACATATGCATTTGCAACCCACGCCAATTTTTTCCAAAAATTCCAAAAGTTTTTCAGTGTCGAGCATTAAAGCCCGTCTGCCACTCATATCGTAAGTCTGAAAATTAAACCTAGAATGATCCCAAATTTGTGATTTGGGGTTTAGATTGTGTGTGTTACTCATGGAAAAACTTTAATGTTGAAATGCTTTAAAAAATGGAGTTGCATTTGGAAGGCGGCCTTTTCCGTTCAAAAATTTGACACTCCGGGGGAGAGTATCCAATTTGTACACAAGGTTCAATATGTTTTTTCCCTAACACTCTCAAAGTTTTACAACACCCTACAAGGTTCCAATGAAGAGACCACGAAAAGTTTCACATTATTCCTAGCTCGTTTGCATGCTCATTTTTTTCCTTTTTAATAGCAGGAAAATAGCAAACCAACTCAAAAAGTGAAAACAACATTGAACATGGGGCTTCCAAGTGTTTATTAATCATTGAAACCGATTGAAGTTGAAATGCTATTAAAAAGTTGATTTCTGTGTGGAAGTTTTTGCCGCAACGCTCTCAAATATTTTACAACACACTACAAAGGTCAAATGAAGACATCATGCCAATTTTCATCATTTTAGGAGCTTGTTTGCATGCTATTTCCTATCAAAGAGCGTTTTTGACCTTTTTAGTGGCCAGAAAATCAATTAATTCTTCGAAAATAGCAAACCAACTTCAAAAGTGGCCACATTTGAGCATGGGGCTTCCAATGATGTGCATTAATGATGAAAAATGTTTGAAATTGAAACCATGTCGAAAACTGTACTAACAAAAAATTGAAAACATTACAGTGGCAGGTCCTTCTAATGGATAGCCACTCGTATCTTACTTTATTGTGGCGGGCGCTTGTGATCGCATATCACTGTTGTCTCCATAAGTACCACCCTTCGTCCACCCTACCCGGCTTTATCCATTTTCACTTCTATCTCGGTTTACTTCCTCTCCTCTCACCCTCCACGTCCGGATCCAGTCACTGTCCTTCCCATTCGCTCGAGCATCGTCCGCCAGAGCCTACTTCCACTTCGTCTACAGCTGCGACCACCGGATCCACCTCCACACCGTTCACCGCCTCGACCACCGGATCAGCCGTCCCTCCTTCCTTCCATCCGCCATCTTGTATGCCCCCAGAGCCGCCGCCAACGGTAACCTATCTAACCTTGTTTCGCTTCCGTCCACCGTTGCCTCTAGGTACTTTCTAGGTTAAATTAGTTTGTCAGATTAAATTAGGCTTTAGGTAGGCTTAGGGCAATGCAATAGTAAGTGTAATTTGCCAGATTCAATTAGTAGGTAGGGTTTGCCTCTAGATACTGTTGGTAGGGTTTGTCTCTAGATACTTTCTACATCAATTAGTTTGTCAGATTCAATTGCTACATTGTTTTTTGGCAATGCAATACAAAGTGACAATATTTTTTTGCATTGCAATAGAAAGTGATAAGTGCATGGCAATGATTGTTAGGTTCATTGACAATGCAATATTTGTTCACTGATTAGAGTGACATTGTCTCTACATACTCTCATCCATCTTTTTTTTTGCAATGCAGTAGTCGTCCAATGATTGTTAGGTTCATTAACAATGCAATAGTTGTTCAATTATTAGAGTGACATTGTCTCTACATACTTCCATCGGACGTTGTTTGCAGTGCAACAGTTGTTCAATGATTAGAGTGGCATTGTAATATCTCACATTTTTAGGTTCATTTGCATTTCGTTTGGTGTTGTAGTATATGCTTCCAAATTCTTACATAGATGCCAATGTTTTGGCGAAACCTTAATTGATTTCCGTTTCGCCAAATTTCTAGCACTTAATATGTCCATTTTTTAGCAAAGGTCATGCCAACTTTTGGCGTAGACTTTTGCTAAGAGATACAATTTGAATTAAAGTATTTTTTTGTAATAATGTAATATCAAAAGATCAAATATAGCAATTTGCTTATATATGATAAGTCCATGGGCTAAACAAGTTGTACATGTTCTATGTTATTTGCAAGGATTAAAAAACGAGTGCCGACGTTTTGGTAAAACATTGATTCATTTATGTTTTGCCAAATTTCTAACACTTAATATGTTCACTTTTTTAGCAAAGGTCATGCCGATATTTCCTTCGATTTTTTTACAATTTTTAGCCGCCAGCCCTTTCTCATTATTAACATAAGCAAGTATTCATGCCAACTATTTACAATTGATAAGTGCATCATAACGATTGACCTGGATTATGGTGCGTACGATCTACCATATCTGCAAAAGTCCTTGTATGGACAGTTTGCTAACAAGTAGTACAAGTCAGGCTCTTCTTGTAGGAGGGATTTGAAGAATTAGTGGTAACGGTCTTTCATTTTTGCATTCAATTTTAGCCATTTGTGGAGTTCTTCTTCTACTGTCTTTACCATTAGTTATTTAATGCATTTTCATTATTGTTGCATAGTGTATTCCATGCAACGTAACGATGTAGGTCAATGATTTAGCCGGTGACACTGTGGGTATTAAATACTAATGCTAAAAGAGTAAGGTAGTACTAAAGCAAATTTTTGACCTCATTTTCTTGCAAAAACACCCATCCCTCTTGTATTTCTTGAAATGAAGAATTCACTTATATCTTCACAAATAATTCTCTTCAAGATATCATTTTCCACCATTATTGTCATCAATACATTCGGTTTTTCTTGAATTGAAATATGCTAGCACAGCTAGCTAGCGCACAAGTATGAAGAGTATGAATATTGGTAGTAGGATAAAAAATGGCTTACGGGCAATGTATCACATTAATCCTATTAATTTGATTAGAACTAAGTACAAACCTAATTGAGTATTAGGGATGGCGTTTGATTTGAAATGAAAATACCGAAAGAATAAGAAAGAGAAAGAGTGTATACAAAAAATATATATATACATAATAATGGGGCTATTGCTTTTGGCGGTATGTCACCGAAATTGCCCCTAAAGTTGCAAAATATTACCCATCGATTCAATCTATAAGTGATAAAACAAGTTTCACACATAGAAATCTCTGCCTGGGCCGGCCCATGCAGTAGGTACTTCTATACTGCGTTCTGCACGCTAGGAGAAGACATACCGTGCCTGTTTGCGCCGGCCCATTTCCGGACGGCCTGTTTTTTAAATTTTGTTTTCATTTTCTGTCTTTTTTTTCTACTTTAAATAATTTGGGACATAAAAATGTTCCTAAATTTTAAAGAATGATAATTTTTAAATTAAATGTTTGAGGGTTTTAAAAAATGTTCGCATATTCAAAAAATGTTCATAATTTCAAAAGCAAATGTTCGGGAAATCAGAAAATATTCATGATGTAAAAAAACATGTATTAAGATATTTTAATGAAATAGAACAAAATTTCGCCAATTCAAAAAATGTTCATGAATGGAAAAATATCATAAAATTCAAAAATTGGTCGTGACTTACAAAATAGATTATTCCTTCATAAAATGTTCGCTGATTAAAAAAATGATCATGCATTTTAAAAAAATGTTCCTGAATTCCAAAAATTGTTCCACCAATCTCCAAAAAGATGTTCGTCGATTCTAGAAATGTTCGTTGTTCAAAAGCGTGTGTTATTTTTTTCTCCCGTTGTAACGCACAGGCTCTTTTGCTAGTTAACCTAATGCAGTGTTCATCACCAATCTATTTAGATTAGAACCATATATGACTTACGGCTTGTGATATATATGTGGATGACGGGAGGAGGTGCTGCAGTCTTTTTTACGGGAACTGCGGCATACAGTCGACGGTTCGCACAGGGGACTGCTGATCTGGGCGGGCCCATTTGCGGGTATGTGCGATGAAAAAACATCAAAAAGCGCCAAAGGTGGGAATCGAACCCGCCACCTGCAGCAGCCAAGCTATAGCTGCTAGCCAGTGCGACAGGTTTACTTCCGTCCAATTTGAACACCACTCTTAAAGAAACGAATAGCAGCAGAATATTCCCTTCGTCCGGTTTTATTAGGCCCACTTTTATTTCGAGCCAAAGTTTGACCATGTATCTAACTAATAAAATATAAACTATATGTCACAAAAACTATACCATAGAAAACCTCTTTCAAATACAAATCCAACAATATACTTTGGGTAGCATATACTAAATATATTTTTAGTTACGTTTATGGTCAAACTTGGACCCAAAATACAAGAGGGCCTAATAAACCCAGATGGAGGAAGTACTTATAGAACAGCTCCAAACAAGTGTGCGTGAATAGGATCCAACAAAGGACCTAGCGTGAATCAACCACGTCCCTACCAACTATAGTACATAAACTTTGTTTTCTGAATCTGGCAACTCGAATTATATAAACTATAGCCAGCGAAAGATTTAATTGTTTTTTGATATTTCGAACAGATACTTTCTTTTTCACAAAAGTTAATACATTTTGAAAACCGAACAAAATATGTAAAGACTTGACATTTTTTGGAAATCTCAAACATTTTTTTAAAAGAGGAACAAAATTGAAAACGAGTACATTTTTCGAATCTCCGAACAACTTTTTGAAAATGTGAACATTTGCCCAACAACAGGAACAAATTTTGGTAAACGCGATCATTTTCCAAAATTACGAACAAGTGTTTGAAAACGCAAACATTTCATGAAATTTACCGAACCTTTTTTAAATTTCTGAACAAATTACGAAAACATGAATTTTTTGAATATTTTTTCCAGAATAGAAACTTTTTCGAAAATATGTTAACATTTTATGCAATTCTCCAAACATTTTTTGAATCTGCCAACAACTTTTGAAAACATGAACTTTTTAAAATTTGTGAAGTATATTCGAAAACAGGAACATTTTCTGAAATCATAATCTTTTTTGAATTTGCGAACAAAACTTAAGCTTTCTGGATTATTTAAATTTCTTTACATTTTTGAATATTTTTGAAAATAAGTGAACAAATTCAGTAATACTAAACTTTTTTAAAATTTCTGAACAAAATTTGAAAATAGAAACATCTTTTGGGAAAAACTGACATTTTTTAAAATCGCAAACATTTTTGAAATTTCGTAACATTTCTTGAAAAAAACTCTAAAACCAAAAATGGGAAATGAAAGAAAATGATGAAAGAAAAAAAATTGAAACAAGAAAAAAAGAAAAAGGAGAGAAAATAATAAAATAAAAAAACTAAAAAAGGAAAAAAAAAAGCAAGGAAAAATGGCTTGGGAACTACCTAGAAAGTTCCAAAACCAGAAAAAAATAACTGGGAACCACCTAGAAGGTTCCCAAAACCGTAAATCGCTCAAACATTTAACGGGCCGGCCCATGCCGAACGATCGTCGATCTCCCTGTGCGTCGCCACGGCAACTTGCCGTAATGATCGGCAAATAGGGATTTCCAGATACGAGTGCCTAGTTTAGCGAGTAGGCTTCCGTTCATTTTATTTATTTCGTTTTCTACAAAGAGGCCCAAACAGAGTAGGGCACCGATATTGGGCTAACTGGGCTCCTACTGCCTTTTTATAAGAACGTCCCGCCACGGTTTCTCTCGACCGTGAATCACGGAGTGGCAACACATCGACAAACGGACACGGTTTTCACGATTTCCCTCCATTTGGGGCCCCTCTGATTTAGGGGGCCCTGTGCGATCGCACTACTCGCACACCCTTGTCAACCGGCCTGGCTAGGGCGGTGGCAAAGCAGCGGACGGCGGAGTCTTCGAGAGGTAGAGAGGTCCCAGCCAACACATCTAATTTCACCACAGACTCATGCATTTGAGTCTATAGATGGAGGCCATCGCCTGACAGAACAGCCGGTTGATCAGGAACAAAATCGTTGCAAAATTGCTAGATCCACCCCAACTCATACACGCCCATATCCCGCACTAATTAGCGTGTCTCCACTCCATTGGCCTGATTTAGGCTGCAAAAAAAACTCAAAATACCCACAAAAAAGGATCCTAGCTAGGTTTGGAGGATTTATAATTTTTGCACATATTACATACTGCTAGAGGCTAACACGCACTTTGCCGCTCCGTTCTTCACTCATGAAGTTAACTTTTTTTATATCTATAGATTATTGTGATCAGTTGTTTTATTTTGATTTTATCTGTGGGCTTTGTGTTTCAATTTTTTTTATTGGTGGTGTTTTTTTGTTCGTATATTGTGTTCGGTTGTTGCTGAGTTTTTTTTCAAGAGAAAATAGTTGTTATTTGATACGTGGTTGTGAAGTTTTTGCACATTCAGGCCTTGGTGTCATCCGGGTGGTGATTATTTGAGCCTCTTGGGAGTTCTTATTTCACGCTAAACCCATGAAATTGCTACTGTGACGTTCGCATGGGTCAGCACATGAAACTCTTACTCGCTCCACTTGGCTCCCTGCTCCTCTCACTCGTTTAGTTTTCTTTGCTCACTCCACTGCTAACTTAGAAAAAAATCACCAATCTTCTTTTATTTGAAAAGGTTGGTTAAATTAAATGATGTTTTAAGAAACTTTAAAAATATTATGACTTACAAAAACTATGAATTTTAGAAACATTCATGAATGTAAAATATATTCATGGTTTTAAAATGTTCACAAAAATAAAAAATTTCCAAATTCAAAAAATGCTCACAAACTTTAGACCATGGACTGCACGTCTGCACGAGGAGCAAAACACATCTCTACCTTTCTCTGACAACGGGATCCACATCGAATAAAACACAGGAGCGCTGAGAGCGCTGTAATTTCTGGGAGCTTAGAATTTGTAGTGATTCCCTGTGAAAATCAAAAAAATATTAGAACTTAAATGCCAGGGAAACGTTTGCTACCGGCCTCTTATCTTCCTCGAAGCAACGGCCGGTTGGAGGCGCTGCTCTCCAACGACGAGGTAACACGGCGAATGGCGTCGGCGGCGCTGCTGGAGTTGTGGCTGCTTGCACCTCAGGCCGTGACGGTGTACATGCTGATCATCGTGATGTCCTCGGCCAACCAGATCTTCTGCGTCCAGCCGGGCAAATTCCAGTTCCCCGTGGCCTTCGTCGGCAAGAACGACACCGGGTGTTCATCTACAACCTCATCGTATGCACCTCCATGGTATATGCATCTACACAGCAATAGCTATGTACGTGATCGCCGGGGACGCAGCATCGGTGTGTTCAGAAAAATAAACCGATGTTTCTTAAGCATCGATGTTTATTTGCAGAAACTAGACGTTTAATCAAGTGTCTCGTGGAAATAAAAATTGATGCTTAAAAAAAACCTGATTTATTTTTCTAAGCACCTTCTTAAACACCTAGCATTGCACAAGGTTTATGTACCTCCACCTTGGCTAAGGTACTAAGATTGGTTGTGTAGATACAAGATTCTCAAAAAAGTGTAGTGCCAGTGATCTGTTACATGGTTCAATTGCAATATTTCTCTTCCTATTCTTTTGTTAAATAGCTTGTAGAAGTATTTCTTTTCCTATTTTTCCATGAAAAGCAAACTATTTTTTTACTTGCTAATATTACATTTATATAATATATCATTTCTTACTACTAGCTATTGATAGAAGCACAACCAAGAATTTTAGAATCTTGCATTGATGATTGAGGAAGAGCTGCACTTAGCAATAAGTTTAGCATCACGATTCCCGTCCCATTGCATTCCACGGGTCCATGATGTATAACTACATGCATCAATCAGTTGACCCAAAAGCTCAAACTGATGAAAAAAAATGGGTTATGCATTCATACTTCAACAGACCCCTTCACGTGTGGCTCCCTCAAGCCGAAATGACAGGTCTTGAACTGAAGAGCTCTTAGCTTTAATAACATGTAGAATTGCACGTATCAAACAGTTTACCACGAAAGCTCAAGCTGAAGGGAAAAGATGGGCTATACATTTATACTTCAACAGTACACTTGCTCATCGCATGCCTCAGATCTTTCATTCTTTCCCTGACCTCTTCACCTTCCTTTCCTTCCATCAGTCTTGTGATGGCTGCCTGGACGTGCCCTCAGTTTGTTGGGGAATCTCTAAAAAGGCTTATATTTAGCAATGGAGGGAGTAGAGTAATGTAAAATTTCTTGTGGGCCATTAACAAAGTCAGAATTGCATGGTGCGGCAGCGGTAGGAGGACCACGCGGCGGCGGCCACTGTTGGTCCTGCTTGGCGCCATGGTGGCTGTGTAGGGCCGTGAGTGCGTTGTGTGGATGCAGAGGAGGAATGCTTCGTTTCTTTGTCTCGGAGAGAGATGTTGTCTCTTCCAAACTGCAAGGGGTAGTTTGGTTCTTGTACAGACCAGGCGGAAAAGTGTATGGTTCCTTTTTTGGGCGCGCCTATGTATCGCTTATAGGCAGGCGTTGGGCAGCCTCGCCACAGCAAGCGTGAGACTAGGACGGCGCAGCATGCACAAGGCCACAACCTCATTTTTTCTTCTTCTTTTGTTTCTTTTTTGTATTTTTTTACTTTGGGTTATACTTTCAAATATTCTAAATACTCCCTCTCTCTGAAAATAATTGTCGGAGGAATGGACAAAAATGGATGTATATATAACTAAAATACGTCTTGACGCATCCATTTCCCTAACAAGTATTTCCGAGCAGAGAGAATATATACATTACGAAAACACTTTGCATAAAACATTTGAAAACTATTAATCTAGCATTTGAAAAAAAGTAAATGTGTATAGAAGAAATGTTTCTCATGCATATGAAAATATACAATGTGTATGAAATAAGTTGATCATGTATCTTCAAAATGTTTATTAATCATTTTTAAAATGTTAATAAAGCTTTTGAAACAGGATAAGGATGTATAGATTTTTTTCTCATGTATACAAAATATATACATTGTGTATGATTTTTTTCAACGTATTTAAAAATGTTAATCAAGCATTCAAAAAAACTGTTAATCAAGTATTTGAGAACTGTTAAATGTGTGTAGAGTTTTCTTTCTTATGTATACGAAATATATATGTATATATATAATATACAATGTGTATGAAAATGTTGATCATGTATTTCAAAATGGTAATCAAGCATTTAATTTTTGAAATGTGTATAGGAAAAATCTTTCGCATGTATAAAAAAAATATATAAACTGTATGAAAAATGTTGATCATGTATTGAAATTTTTTAATCAAGTATTTGACAAATGCTAATCAAGCAGCTGAAATATGTTAAAGAAAAAAGAGAAACGAAAAAGAAAAGGTAACAGGAACAGAAAAAGAAAAAAAGAAACAGAGAAAAAATAGAAAAGAAAGAGGGAAAATAGATTGACCGGTCCAGGAACCTTCTAGAAGGTTCCCAAAACGAAAAAACCCGCTGGGAAACCTCTAGAAGATTCTAAAACCGAAACCTTCTACGTACTACAGATGGGCTGGCCCAAATCGCTCGCTCGCTCGCCCTGTCTATGCGATCGCTCGACAGTTTGCCGCAGAGAGGGGCAAATAGGGTGTTCCCAGCAAATGCCCACTGATCCGCACACTTTGGGCCGACCAATTGCACTAACGGATGGCACTATGTTTTTATCGGCTTTTAAAAATATCGTGCTTTCAAACAATTCTGAGTTTTTCAAAATACTCACAAATTTGAATGTTTGCAAATTCAATATTTTTTCTTTTCCTTTTTTTGAAAACAAGACTATCACAAATTAAAATATGTTCACAATTACAAAAAATATTGAAAAATATGACTGTGAATTCAAAAAATGTTCATGGATTTTAAAGAAATGTTCGTGAATTCAGAAAAATTCACCAACCCAAAATATTTCATGGATTACAAAAATGCTTACAAATTTAATAAAATGTGTTCAATTTAAAAAAAGTTCATGAACTTGAAAAACTTCATGACTTTCAAAAATGTGTTCATTAAGTTCAACAAGAGTTTGTCAGTTCGAAAAATGTACACTAATTTCAAAAAAATGTTCGTAAGTATAAAAAAGGTTCATCAATTTCGAAAAATAAATTGTGAATTCCAAGAAATCTTCACAAAATCCAAAGTATTCATGAATTTCAAAAATTGTTCTCTTGTTTACAAAAATGTTCGCGGATTTGGAAACAATGTTCAATTATGAAAATGTTTCTTGAATTCGAAAAATGGTCACAACTTTTAGAAAATGTTCTCGAAATAAATAATTGGTGGCAGTTTTTAAGGAAGTCCATGAATTCATATTTTTGTGATTTGAATTTTTAAATGAATTTTTAAAAAAGTTAGCAATTTTTTGGGAAAAGAAAATAAATAAATAAATAAACCCCCTGAATGTAAAAAAGGGGAAAAAATAAAACCGATTTGGGGAAGGTTCTAGAACCTTTCCATAACTGTTGAGAAAAACCCGTAATGGGTTGGCCCATACAAGGGACTAGGCACACGAGGGATACGCGTTTCATCGATGTTCACCGACCGACGCGGGGAATGGGATCCACCGCATCCTATTTGCCGCGTAAGGCCAGCAGATAGCGACCACTCACACACCCATGTTCAGTGCTAGCACGCTACTGGGCCGTGCCAGTATGAGGAGCGTCCGAGGCTCACCAATAGCAAACATGCAAGAGAGTTTTTAGTGCTTCTCTGTCACATGAGTTGTTGGATGGTTTTGGCTTATATTTTGTTTACCGTTTCCCACACACGATCCATGGCGTATCCCTCTTAAAAATACGACATACTTATGACTAAAAAATGAGAAACTGTCAACAAAAAAACATCTGTTGTCTTCTTTTTATCCTTTTGTTTATGTGGTCGTTGACCCGCTTTATGTCTCATTTTGAATGATGCTTATGCTATGTAAACACTCAAACACATGGCTAGTCATTTGACGGTAAAAAAGCCTGTCAGTATCCTTGATTAAGAAAAACAAAAACACATACAAACAGAAAAACAAAAAAGGAAAAAGGAAAAAAAATTAGAAGGGAAAGCCATGAGGGATGGATTCCACAGTTAATGGGCTTCGGCCCAGTACAAAATCGACTGACTTGGGGTCAGTGGAAACAAACAAGCTCAGCCCAACAATTAGCACATGCCAGGAAAAAAACGCAGCACGAATCTCAGAGCAAAAATCAATGACCAAAATATCGACTGACCCAAATTCAAAATCCACGCAACTTACACATAGCTAAAGTGCCTAGATAAGGGAACTTGAAGCCGCCTTCTGAAAGAAAAGGGACTGGAGTGGTGTTGTCGTTTTGTATTTGGATCATGCATTGGGTTCTGGTTCAGCAATTCCCTTCACTCTGATGATTCTTATCATCTGGTTGCTAGGGAAGGCATCGCTCATTGTTACTATGTTAATGGTATTTGGTGGATGCTTGTGGGATTCCAAGAGTTACTCAGGCGTTTACTTGAATGCGTATGTAGTAGTGCATTTTCTAGTTAAGAGCAATCAAGTCGTTTTCTAGATGTTTTTAAATCGAAGGGCGTCATAGTGATTTAGTCTTTACAATGGGCTTTGTTTTGTTGCGGTTTGATTAAGAAATCCCAATTTAGATCAAAAGATTATTAGAACATCGGGCTTATTTCCTTTGTTCTGACATCTTCAAAACGGAAGTTCCATAGGAAAGTATATGCTCAAATTTCCTTACATTTCCTTCAAATTGACTGTGGCTTTAATGTTCTAGTGGAGAAAAACAATGTTGAACAAGCATATCAAAAAGCTCAAAGCACGGATCTTTCTGATAAACCTAATGCATAGTTTTTTCCATTGTATTGACGGATCTTGGAATTATCTTGAAGCTTGCAGGCAACACAGAAGATGGGATTATAAAAATAATATGAAGCTCTTGAAGTGGATAGCCACTATGCAGTACCATCATTAACTCTCCCATATCTTCTCAGCACCTTTATTATTATTTTTCTATCAATTTAGCATTGTGCTAACTTATACATCTGATTTGCGTAGCCTGCTTATTACAACCTTGGGGCCTTAACTAACTAGGGGCTAGAGCCCGAGCCAAGGACCAGCCAGACAATACTTGGCATACTCCTCGTTTACACGAGGGAGCCAATCATCACGGGCAACGAGGGTGGCGTCTTCTTCAATGGTGTGGTGGTGCTTGTATCTCTTGATGTTACCAACAACATCTCGATCTAACGCTGCCATTGCATCGAGGTACATCTTGTTGACGCACTCCTTAATACGGTAATAGTTGGTAGTGTGCTCATAACTGTGTCTTTCACAAAAATAAGCCATATTCTCAAACTTCTTGTCAATATGCTAACTTCCCTTATTTATTATTAGACTATACAAGGGAGAAAATGAACATTACAAACGGTGGCATGGGGGCTGTGGAACAAAGTCTAGATAAATTCATTTGAACAACAAATAATAATAAATATTTGAGAGAGTAGTAGTAGTTACATGGGTCCTTGAGTGGCCGGCACAAACGGGGTTTCACTTACACTCTCTTAGAGTTGTGCTTTGGCAGCAGCTAACTCGGCAGCTTTCTCCAGAATCCCTCACAGAACTTCAAAACCTTTGATTTTCACCGAACTGCCTCGGTTTTTCGCCCTGCAAATGGTCGCGGCATGCATGAGCTGTTGAGCATCACTCGGGGGATTGCATCCAGTGATGCGAATGACGACCTTCTCCTTGATATCCCCGAGCGATGCTTCCACATCATTGAAGCTCTCCATGGAGTCCACAGTGAGGTATGTTGAACTCATCATACTTGCTACAGGCGAGGCAGACTTGTGAACAACTAGTCATGTCACTTGATTTACTTGTGGACTAACATCTTATATGGGCAAGCAAGGGCAAGGCAGGGGAGTATTTATATTAGGAAGCAATGATGTTGCACCATCGAACCAGAGGTGAGCCTGAGTTGGGTTGTCCTTTGCATTTTTTCAAGGCTCACACACCCTTTATGTCCTATTCACTTGATCCTTACGTTGCATTGAAATCCATTCATAGCGTCTGTACGTTTCATGATTACTATCGGGGTCACTCCAACCAAATATTAGGCCCGATGCGAATCAAAATAAATATAATCATTTACACTAATAAACAGTAGTATTTGTTTATAATACTTCTTATGAAATCATAATCATATGTATTTTTAACATAATACACCTTAAAAGTAATTAAACCAAATTCACTTAAATATTAGAAAATAATAAATTTAAATTTAAATGTTTTCTCAGAATAATTTGTGATTATTGCATGGATATAGCGTATATGTTTTTGTATGCATTCTTAAAATGAAGCATACTATTGTCAGCATGCGGTCTAATTATAGATCTCTATAGTATACCCCTCAAAAAATATATCACAATAGTGTATGGTATACGAAATATCTTGATAGCTGTCTTCGATTAAACGTAGGCAAATTGAGAAATCTAGATTACACACACAGTCTGTTGCGTGCATGTCAGCGAACTAAGCACGGGAGGAGGTTGTTTAGTACCACCTCGCTTGCTCGACCGTCTAGTAGATGGAGCTTTGCTACAAAGGAGACTAGGAAGAGCGTTGGTCAAGAGCGGAAATGCATCAACCACCAGGCAGATAAAAGCATGACATGGCATTCACTGAATGTGCAAAATGAGAACATTTTTGGTCGGGCATGGGTCTGAAGTGTGACCCATGGGTAGGGTCGTGGGAGGACGATGGACCTAAGCGATTTGGGCATAGGTCTGAGAGAGATCGACCCGACCAAACCAGACATGATTGCCTGTGCCTGACCAGCAACTCGATGCAAGTGGTTCAAACAAGTAAGTGTGAACACTACAGGAAATGGCAGTGCTTCAAAGATGGTTATAGTGCTGAAAGCTGAAGATTAAAACATGAAAATAAGAACAGCGGATCGTTTATCTACCAAGTACTAACCCTCTCATATAGATGACTTGACAATATGTACATATAGGAGCGCGAGAATATCATACGGAAACCAATATTCAATGAAAACTTTGTGGAGACCATATTTTAAAGTTTTGAAAAAATCTGAAAAAATATATAAGATGTTGAGAGGGTGATGTTTTATTGCCGTGCAAAATTTCAAGTTGAAACACATTATGAGAAGTGAGCTATGAAAAAGACAAATTCAGCCCTAAATAGTGACATTACTGTTTGGCACTATTCAACGTTGATTTTGTCTTTTTTATAGCTGACATCTTGTAGTGTGTTTCAACTTGAAATTTTGCGTGGCAATAAAACTTCATCCTTAGTACTAGCTATTGATAGAAGCACACGCATGAATTTTAGAAATCTTGCATTGATGATTGAGGAAGAGCCATAGTGAGCATGTTTAGCGTCCCCGCAAAAAGAAAAGCATCCTTTGACTCCCGTCCCGTTGTATTGCACGGGTCCATGAGCTAGAGACATTTCTTCTGTTGCAATGCACGAGCATGTTTGCTAGCCATAGTCTAAATAGTTAAGTGGTAGCTTAAACACTGAAATCCACCAAACGTTGCAAAGCAACATCAGATGTCCCACCTTCATCAGTGCACTTCCCCACCGCATGCCTCAAATCTTTCATTCTTTCCCTGACCTCTTCACCTTCCTTTCCTTCCATCAATCTTGTGATGGCCGCCTGGACGTCCCCTCTCTTCAGCTGGTTCTCCACCTCCAACCTAACCCCCACCTTCCACACATCACACACATACCTGCTAGTGCCCATCTGATCGCTGGACAGCGGTCTGCATATCATCGGCGCGCCTTCCGATATGCCCTCCGTTGTTGAGTTCCAGCCGCAGTGCGTGAGAAACGCGACCACAGACGGATGCTTCAGCACCTCCTGCTGCGGAGCCCAACTGACTACTCTGCCTCTGCTACCTATATTCTTTTGCAGCTCTTCGGGGAGCGTGCTGAACTCGCAACCGTGCACCAGCCCCGGCCGGACCACCCACACGAACGGGCGCTGGCTGTCGGCCAGGCCCCAGGCCATCTCCAAGAACTCGTCTGTGTCGATGCCCACCAGGCTCCCAAAGCTCACGTAGATCACAGAGTTTGGTTGTTGTGTGTCCAACCAGTCCAAACAGCTGCGATCTTCTGTAAGTAGGCTGCTCCCGACGGATGAAGACGCCGTCATCATGTGCAAAGGGCCGACGGCGATCACCGGAAGGGTGATCTCGCTGCGGATCCTCTCAATCTCCCTGCCCTCCATGTCTTCGGATGTGTTGATTATTAGGCCGGATGATTGCCTCACGCCGGCCACGATGTGGGCGAGAAGATCGGCGTACGCGAGGTGTTGAGCCATGTCCATCACGCGATCCAAGTCTCGTACAAGAAAGGGGGGAAGCTCCTCAACCGCAGTGTTGAAATTTGACTCTGTGGACAGATGAGAGATGAGGACAATCATTGAGTATATATCACAGACCAATTTGAGTACGCAATATTTATTGCTGCTCCAAGTCGTCACACACGCACGGACATGGATACACACGCACGCTATGCAACTGATCTTGTTACGTGTTGCATTCTGTCCCCGTCAACGTGTTGCAATGGCCTACACCTATTGCACTAGATCGTCTGTTTCTTCATTCAGAGCTGGATCCGACAAACCGCACATGATTGGTTGGCGATTGGGTGGGTATAGTTTCTGAATCCAAAACCTTATCTTCATATATCCTGAGTTTTCTATATATATGCCATGTTGTATTTGTCTTTTGCTGCGACACGTATGTCAGGTTCCACTTAAAAATGCAAGTACATTTTTTTAGACGGATAAAATGCAAGTACTTGTACTAGCTAGATGCCTAGATCTAAGTTTTCGATCGAGCACCATGTTACCACTATTATGCTACTAATGATAATTCAGATCTAGCAACGCTGTGATGTAAATACACTGCAGATATCAATCGGTTATAATTTTCTCTTGTTCGACAAACTGAAAAAAGGTAGAACTCCAAACTCCAAGCAAAGAACACAACAATGGCGATTTGGTATTTACGTACCTTGGACGGGCAAATAGCCCTTGCGGCACAGACTTGGGTACGCCTGGTACACCAGGAACCTGGCGGCGCTGCTGGTCATGAGGGCCAGAGCGGCCACGCCCAGCTCCCTGGCCACGGAGAGCGGCGCGAACCAGTCGACGTCGGCCACCACGAAGGCGACGCGGCCGTCCTCCCCCTCCTCCTCCGCCCTGAGGGCGCCGGCCAGGTAGTCCCGGAATGGCGCTGCGCAGTTCTTGTTCAGCGCGAAGACGAACGACGCGATGTCCTCGGACGCGGCGAGCTCCGGCGGTATGTTGTCCGGGATGGTGACCAGGCGGTAGTCCGCCGGGAGCTTCCGGCGGTCCGGCGCGCGGGTCTCCGGGTGGAGGATGGTGATGGCGAGGCCGCGGGAGTACAGGGCGGCGGCGAGGCGCAGCATGGGGTTGATGTGGCCTTGGTAGGGCAGCGGTAGGAGGACCACGCGGCGGCGGCCGCGGTTGGTGCTGCTCGGCGCCATGGGTGACTGTGTAGCAGTGTAGGTCCGTGAGTGCGTTGTGTGGATGCAGAGGAGGTGTTTCTGTCTCGGAGAGAGACGCTGTCCCCTCCGACCTGCAAGAGCTAGTTTGGTTCTTGTACAGAGCGGCATATGCCTGGTCGAATGCGCTTTCTGGCCTGGACGTACTAGATTCTCAATAAGTTTCGGGGCTGCTACAAATCATCCGACTGATTTTTGGAGGAAATTAGTCGGGTCGCGCGTCGTTGGATTCATCTCTTAACAATCGTTGGATCAGACGCGACCACCAACCGCGTCGCCACATGGACGCAGCACTGCATGCTCGCGGCAGGAGCCGCGCCCCCTTCCCACTGCCGGAGATGAAGCTACACTACAGCCCTGGTGAAGCTTCATCGCTGCCGTCGACGGCGCCGGTGATGCTACACTGCAACTTCAACACCACTCCATCGCGACTCAGGGCCGCCGGTGGAGCTCCATTGTAGCCGCCGGTGAAGCTCCATTGCAGCACTGCCCACCGCATCACAGCTCCGGCTCGCCGGTGAAGCTTCATTCCTGTTGTCGACGGTGCTGGCGGTGCTACACTGCAGCGCTTACCCCGTTGCATCGCGGCTTAGGCCACCTGTCATCTCCATTTGCAGCCGCCGGTGAAGCTCCATTGTAGCATCGCCTGCCGCGCCGCAGCTTGGGGCTCACCGGTGAAGCTCCATTGCAGCGCCGGTGAAGATTCATTGCAGCTTTGCGTGCTCGTCGCAGCTCCGGGCGCCGCGTTGAAGCTCCATTGCAGTCGTCAGTGACGCTCCATTTGCAGCCGTCGGTGAAGTTTCGTGGCAGCACCGAGCTCCGGGCCTCCGCGCGAGCTCTGCATCGCAGCATCGGGGGCCGCCGACGAGCGCCCCGCTGCAGCACCGCTGTGCGCATGCGACGGCGTCGTCCGATGCTGTGAGGACGATGGGGTGTTGCGATGAAGCACGTGGCGGCAATATCTGATGCTGCGATGGTCGCTATCATTCCTCACCCGGTTCGTGTTGGCGGTGGATTGGTATGGGCGAGCGTGACGGCCAGAGATGGCAATGGCTTGTGCAACGGCGGCTGTGCGCGCGGTGCAGAGAAGTGTGCGGCGCGGGGATGAGAGGAGAATGGATCTTGACGAAGGACCCGAATGTGTGGAGGAGAGCTACGCGTGAAGATAAGGCTACGTGAGGATAAGCGATGGTGGGCCCCAAAGGGACACGCGTCGAGCGGGAGAGGCGGCGGATGCACGGACAAAATCCTCCGGTTTATTTAGAACGTTTTCCATAATTTTTTGCATGGTCAGGAAGACCAGACGGAAAAGGGTATGGTTCTTTTTTTGGGCGTGCCTATGTCTCGCTTATAGGCAGACGTTGGGCAGCCTCGCCACAGCGAGGGCGAGACTGGGCCGGCGCAGCGTGCAGAAGGCCAACAACCTCTTTTTTCCTTTTTCTTTATTTTTTTGTATTTTGCTTTCTTTTTTTACCTTTGGTTATACTTTCAAATATTATAAATACTCCCTCAGTTTGGAAATACTTGTCGGAGAAATGAATTTCCATTTCTCCCACAAGTATTTCCGAATGGAGGGAGTATATACATTACGAAAAACACTTTCTATAAAATATTTGAACTATATTAATCTAGCATTTGCAAAATAGTAAATGTGTATAGAAGAAATGTTTCTCATGTATATGAAAATATACAATGTGTATGAAAAAGTTGATCATGTATCTAAAAAATGTTTATTAAACATTTTCAAAATGTTAATAAAGCATTTGAAACATGGTAAAGATGTATAGATTTTTTTTCTCATGTATACAAAAAATGTATAAAAATATATACAATGTGTATGATTTTTTTTCATGAATTTAAAAATGTAATCTCATTAAAAAATTGTTAATCAAGTATTTGAATTTTTTTAATCAGGCATTTGAAAAATGTTAAATGTGTATAGAGTTTTCTTCCTTATGTATACAAAATATGTATATGAAAACAATACAATGTGTATGAAAATGTTGATCATGTATTTCAAAATGGTAATCAAACATTTGAATTTTTTTAAATGTGTATAGGGAAAATGTTGACCATGTATACAAAAAATATACTAACTGTATGAAAAAGCTTGATCATGTATTTAAAAATGGTACTCAAGCATTTGTAAAGTGTTAATCAAGTATTTGAGAAAGGATAATCACGTTGTTGAAATATGCTAAAATGTGTATAGAAAGAAACATTTCTCATGTATACGAAAACCAATGAAACCGACAAAGAAACAAAAAAAACAAGGAAAACCAAAGAAAAAAAGAAGTGAAATTGAGACATAAACAAAGAAAACCAGTGGAAAATCAAAGAAAAATAGAAAAACCAGAGAAGAAACGGAAAAAGGAAAAAGAAAGAACGCAGAAGAGCTAACAAAACCAACAAACTCGATCGAAACTAGCGAACGAGGAAATTTTTTATGAAAATGGGCCAGCCCAGTACCTACACGTGGGGGGTGAAACATTCAGCGAGGCGTATGTTAGTCTTGCTGTAAGCGAGATATAACATTTTGCCCCATGTTATAGGATAAGTGTTAGGTTTTTGTTTTTTGAGAGAAAAGTGTTAATTCCTAACTGGTCTGCATACTTATTAGGTTTAAAGTTTCAGCCCATGAGCCCATCCATCAAGAACTAAGTCATCTGATTATTGTCCGATAAAGCAGAGTCACTCCTACGATAAAATGGTAGATATGTTATTCGACAAGAGTCGCGATAAAGCGAAACGTCAGTTTCGTGCTGGTGTCATGTTTATCCTCATTTTTTTTGTAAACTTGGCATCAAGAGGTATATATATATATGCGCGAGTGTATTGCTTCTCGACTGGGAGTTGTAAAACGTTTATCTATTACTCCCTCCGTTTCTGAATATATGTCTTTTTAGAGATTCCACTATGGACTACATGCGGAGCAAAATGAGTGAATCTACACTCTAAAATATGTCTATATACACCCGTATGTAGTTTGTTGTGGAATCTCTAAAAAGACTTATATTTAGCAATGGAGGGAGTAGAGTAATGTAAAATTTCTTGTGGGCCATTAACAAAGTCAGAATTGCATTGAGATCGTTTAGATAATATGTGTCGTCCAAATATTCAGTATCTATACCTATTATTTATTTAATAAAAATGCCTTTTGTTTTCAGTATTTTATTTATTTTTATGTTGTGACGTGCACCTTTGCCAGGGAGCTTTTTTAATCACAAAACATGTATCCATAAATCACCCTAATTCAAACTCATACACTTGAAACCCAAACATGAACCAACTACGAGTCCATTAGAGCAATGATTACTCTCTTATACACACATTTTTTGAAAAGTAATGGAGATAATCACAAACTATAAGGAAGCACAATACTTCAAAACATTGCAAACAGGTGTATACGAATTACGTCACACCACTAACAATTATAAGTGCCAAAATAGACCGGTGCAGCAACACACTCCATCAATGGTCTAGTTGACTGGGTGATTGCCTCCCATGGGCAGATGAACCGCATGCGCACACACATACAGCGCTATGCGTACCCCTTGGTTTCTTTTGAGTTTATGAAGATTTGACCAATAGTAGTAATTACGAAGGATCCAGTGTTAATTATCCCTGATTAATTTATGAGCGCTTATGTAAATATATTTCTTGATGAAACTAATGATATTGATTTAGTATTATAAATACTCATAAATTTATTTTTCTATAGCTTAGTCAAAGTTTACAAAGCTTAACTACAACACATACGAATGTTATTTGGAGGCATTCTGAAACGCCTCCAAACGCCAGCGTACATGTTTGAGGGCATTCAGATTTATGCTAGAAATGGTCTAGAAGGGAAAGACCTTCTAAGGAGGGAGTAATAATTTCACTGTATTTTAAGCTTAGCTTTGATCGAATTTTATATGCACTATAATTTGACAAGGAGGGAGTAATAATCTCACTAAGTACACAAATAAATTCAATACGCTACCCATACGCCCGGCACTCTAACACTAGCTATCAAGTGAGAAAGTGAGCTTAAGATAGCTTTTTTGATTAAACACATAAAACACGTAGATCATTTTCCAAATTTCTTCAACGGGCTCGACACCACTCCGTAATATTTATGTTTTTAAGACACTATTACACATTTCTGTAGAATGGCAGCTTGCCTGCTTCTTTTTTCACTTGAACACTATTATCCAAGAATTTGAGCACGTAAGAAATATTTAAAAAAAGAAAAAGGATTCAACTAAATACAGTATATCTCAAGGGAAAATTATGTTTCGAAGATGCAGAGGCCGGGAGGTTTGCGCTTCCTTTTTGAGAAAAAACATCTAGGATCTGTGTGGGAACTGCAAAGTCTGATCCTGCCAACGAGTTCGGTCGGCGTGTTGATCACAACCGTGCATGTCTCGTAACTAGGATCATACATTTGTATTTCGGGCGCCATCGTCAAATCGTCATAGAAATGGCAGAAGAGCAGCTTCCCGCTAGGGTGTATGATTCTCAACGGAATCAGGAGATAGATGGGCGTATAACCCTTCCGGATCGTGTAAGTCTTGACCCAATTCTCCCTACCACTAGGATCGGCCAAGAGCCATAGAGAAATGACAGCCGGCGTATTTCGGACCACGCACAAGGCTCCGTTGAGCTCGGCGATGCTGATCTTGTCTCCCGACGTGTGGCTGGATACATCTGGTGGTCCTTGGATCACCTTCCACCCCTCTGTCTCGAGGTCGAAGCAGATCACGATCACGATGTCCTCGTCCAGGGATAAGAAGTGCACGTAGCCGTTGAAGGTGACCCCTTCGTTGTAGCCATCGTAGACGGCAGAGATTGAGTATGGGGGCGGCTGCGTGGGCCTCCACTCGGCGTCGTCGTCTCCTACCGTGAGAACCACACAATTATAGAGGCCGGTTATCGCCGACTCGAGGATGACGCCGAAGATCTTGTGCACGCCAGACTGGGCGGTGCGTCCGAAGCCAGAGCATTTGTCTACCCACCTGCCCGCACACTTGGGCCGTTTATAGCTAGACACGAGGACCTTCCCGGTGGCTAGATCAATCACCTGGGCCTTGGTATCACATTGGGGGCCAAAGAGGAGACATGCGAGGCCATCGAAGCTCAGGCAGAAACTCCGGAACACACCATGGGTTTTCACCACCCTCACCACGTTGCCCTCCATGTCCATGAGCCGCAGCACCGCTACAGCCATAAAGGGGGCTCTGCCGGTGGTAACGGTGACGAGGAGCGCTTCGGCGCGGGAACTGTGCACGGCGACGAAGGCCTGGTTGGAGACGAGGGTGTGCCACTTCTTGGACACACACCGGGATCGGCACAGGGACTTCGCCGGCAGCCAGGATAGGATCTCGAAGATGGTGTCCTCCGGTAGTAACGAGACTTGTTCGGCGGCCGGTGTAGTTGTGGTTGTCATGCTGGTTGTGGCAAAGGAGGTGGCTAAGCCAAGATCAAGGCAGCGTCGCTTAAGCACGGGTGCAACCATGTCTGTGCGCCTCCGATGTTGGATTTCACCCAAAGATCGATCACATCAAAATCACACGACACAAAAACTTTTAAACTAAAGGCACATGTGGTGTCACTTCTTCTTTTTTTCCTCCTCAATCAAAGTCCTTCTCAATTTCCGCGGTGTTAGAATCTTGAAGCCCTGCGTATGTATATATGGCCACCAGAAGCAAACATAACACCCCGCGGCCACCAGGAGCAAACAAGTTCACTTCCTATACGAATACGAAGTAAAGCCTATGCCAAATTTTCCTTTAAAAAAGCCTATTCCCAATTAACTCACCCGGCAACCTTCATCGCCATTTAAACCTAAACCAGACGGCGGACAACACGGACTCGGAGTCGGACACGCATTGTACACAACTACTAGCTTGTACTAAAACTCTACAACACGGACCAGGACACGGATTGGCTAAACGCATTGCAAGCCGGACTAATCAAGTATAGGTAAAACTTTTTTCCAACAGTATCACACACTCCCTCCGTCTCATAGTGTAAAACGATCTTACATTTTAGGACGGAGAAAGTAGCTAGCTAGGAATCTCAATTCTTGATTCGTGCCGGAACATGAGGCTTCTCAGGGCATTTGGAATTTTGGCCGTCCGATCCGATCAGCCACGCTCACGTGTCCTAATCTGTGCCATCCGTTCGCGCGTGACGTTTTTTCTGGTTTGGTAACTTTTTTTCTCACTTGTGGGTATTAGCCATATGTCGCTGATTTGTGGGGTCTGGTCACCTGCGGGCCGTGCCCCGTCAGCGGCCATGGTTAGAAGAGTGCCCGGTGGGCTTCTTACGCGGTAGAAAATGCATGCCACCGCCTGTAATTTTGGCCGCCCACCGGGGGCAATGATGGAATTTCGGATGGATCGACGCCACTTGGATCGCCCCGATTCGTTGCTCTATCCCCAATAGGAAGAGACGCTAGGGTTTGGGCTTGTCTCCTCTCACTTCTCTCTCTCTCCAACACCTTTCTCGCGCCGCCGCCACTCCCGCTCCTATGCCATCGCTCTCTCCGGCCCCACCCACTCCCGCTGCTATGTGCCTCCCTCCTCCCCACGAGATCACCATCGACCCTCCCTTCTGCTCGAGCCGTGGCGAAGCAGCTGCAACGGTGCTCTATGCGGCCGTCCGATCCGTGAATGCCGACGCCGTCCGCGGGCTCCTAGCTTGCGCTGAGGAGTCCGGCTCCACCGCCGCGCTCGTGGCCGCGCAGACGGAGACGGGGGAGTCCGAGCTCTAGCGGCGAAGGCTGACGCGCTCGAGGTCGTGCGCCTCCTCCCCCTGCTCAACGACGTCGATGCCGTCATGCTCCGCTCCTGACTCGACCTCGGTGCCTTCCACGTCGCTGCCAAGCAAGGGTACACTGGGGAGCTGCTCTTCTCGTTCGATCCTTATCCTCGCATCAGCCCCTGCCTTTTGTTCTTCTCCTTTCTTTCGCTCTTTGCTGATCCTGCTCCTCCTTGTTCTTCATCTCGGTACTGTGGTGCTTGCTGGGCGAGCATTGGGCCTGCCTGCGCCTGGAGTCGTGGGCTGGGTGTTGTGATGGCTTCGCTGCGGCGTGATGCCTGTTGATGTGCCTTTCCTCATTTGCTTGCAGGTCCCATCAAAATCCAGCCGCTCCGCTGGATCTGCTGCTCTGGTCGTCGACCTGTAGGTATGTGCCTATTCTGCCCTGTTCTTGGCCATAGGCTACCGCTCTTCTCTGATTTGTGCCTTGTTTTCCTTGCAGATCCGTGCATTGTCACCGGCGCCTCCTTCGACCTGACCCCCCTGCACCTCCGTTCATGGATCTGTGGGTCAATCCTTTACCTCCTCCTTTTCACTTTTCACTTCTCTTTCGTTCTAGCACTACATGTATCATATCGCGTCGTGCGTGTCAATGTGTAGGCTGGCCAGTGAGGCCTTTTGTTGTTTGGCAGCGACGTGGTAAAGGCCAAAAGTACTTTTTACTTGTTTGTGTCTAGTGTAGATCTATGTCTTTTGTTCTTTTTCTGCATCTTGGTAGGTCCTGCAATTGATGTTCCTCTGTGGATTGAATGTTGGTGATTTTGTTCCTTTTTGCATGAAGGATGGCTAGGTCTATGTAAAGGTGGTGTGGTTTCTTCTTCGTTTAGTGCTCTAGGGTAGGTTCCAAGGAAGGGGAATTTTGGAGTTGTCTTCTTGTGTTGGTACCTTGTTGTCCGGGAAGAATTGGATCTAGCTAGTTTTTTTTTATAATGTATGGCTTTGTTGTTGAGGAGGGGGTTAGTCCTGCCAGGTTTCTTGAGGTCATATGATAATTAAGAGTACCCCACGAGATGCTTTGCTATTTTAGTGTGTCCCTTTTGATTGGTATTCTTAGATGAATAAATGGATCTGGTGAGAGATGAAAGCCAAAATAGATATAGTTGATTTGATTTTTCAAGTTCATGTTGATATTGTTCTGTAGTAGTAAATGATATGGCACACTGCTGCATGCTTTTGTGTTCTTGATAGTTAGTGTGGACCGTTTAATTGGTGCTCTTGACCGGGTAGATCGATGTGCTTTTGGTATGGCTGTGTTGTGAAGGAGAGGTTTAGGCTTTCCAGGTTTCTTGTGGTCATCTCAGTTCTTGATTCGTGTAAGGGTTAACCTTGCTTAGTTCAGAATAACCAACATTCTTCTTGAAAGTAGCCCTACTCAAGGTGATATAAGGTTCTCCCTTCCATTGCCTGGTTAGCTGCCAGTGCTCACTAATTTTTGCATCTCTGCCATGGCTAAAATTCGTCCAGCTATTTTGATATGTAGCTTCTTATGCTATCAATGTTATTTTAGCATTAGCAAATTGCATTCCTAGAATTGTTTTCTCTATAAATGAAATACACAGGCACATTCTGTATTTTATCATCTGCAATTCTGATTTATGCCCGCTTCATGTCTTGGTGGAGTTCCACTTTATTATCTAAGGAATTATGTATTGCTTTGATTTATCTGAAAACACAATAAGGCCTACTCCTTTTCTTGTGTTAGAACCATAATTCTTTTGGAACATTCTTGAGTTTACAAATGTATATCAGATTGGAAAAGTAAGTTCTGTTTTGACATCTAGACTTTTTATGCTCAGATTTAATGGCATGCTCCTGCTTCATGCCCCTGGCCCTTCTAGATGCAACCCATGGTGCCCTAGAGTTGGTGCACTAGAGTTCGGCCTTCCACGCCATGCCTCCACCCAGGATCCTACGAGGACCGATCTATGTCCTTTAACGAGGTGGCAGCATCTACTCAATATTCATAGATCTTATAGTTAATATAAATTTGACATGATTCCTTTTGCCTTTGTAGTTTTCGTATATTTTCCATTTCATTTTCTGCACTTTGTGAATCGTTGTCATCCTTTGTTTTATGCATTTGTTCAAACTGGTGCTCCTTGAAAGGTTATCATACTCTTTGCGGGTGTGTAGCTATTTTGTCATGACTTTGTTTTTCCCTCTCGTAGGCCATGTTGATCCTATTTCGGTTTCGCTTTCCTGCATATCTACTATGAGCATCTGTCCTTGTCTCGCAACATCTTTCGTTTGCGGAGCGGTTTCGTCATCTGTTTATTGCTTGGTTCATATTTGCTGCTTCAGTAATTTTTACCCTGGCTTCTAGCTAGTGATTTAGTTTCTAGCTAAATTAGGTTGGTAGGAAAATGGTACTAATGTACATTTACACCGCAATCAAAGTGATTGGCGTTGGGCTCCTTGTGCTGGAGGTGATCTCGGTTGGTATTTTCAATTCTGACATAATTTAGATATTTAAATAGTGATTAGCGATTTTTTTAGGTGTCCTGCCTTCAACGCTTATAGACGATAAGGCGCCCTGGCAGCGCCTTACAAACATGCCCGCCTTAGGCGCTTAGGCATCACCTGGGCACTTGAGCGGGTGGTGCTCGCCTTAGGTCGCCTTACCGCCTTATAAACAATGATGATTCATACTACAAAATTAATTTCATACTCATTTGCCTTTTGTATATATTTTTTGCTTCGTTGCCTTACTCTGTTTCTGTTGTACTGCAAGCAGAAAACTTCATCCATTGTGTAATACAGTACCATGTGCTCGAAAAGTGGATTCATTATCCTCAAATTAAGGAGTCAACTAAGATCTGAGTCGGCTATAGGCACAACTGTCATTCCAGATTAATAAAAAGCAAATCTACAAATGACAGTCACTATTTTCAGCCAGTATGATGTAGTACCAAGATTCAATTCGAACTTGTCCACTATATGAGCCCAGTTAAAAAAATATAATTATCCGGTTAAGAAGTTTAGGGAAAATACACAATGAGAATTTTTAGCCTTCCCTCATATAAAATAGTATGACACTTTAGTTTGGATGTTCTTTTCCTCTACTGCAGTACACATGATGTAAATTATACAGCAATTGTAGGGTGTTCATAACCACTGAAAACTTATGTTTTTTTTCCTTTTATTCAGAGATTGAATTAATATTTGGCATGAGGCGGTGGAGGTGATGTTGATCCCTAGAGGCCTACTATCCTTCTAATTTGGGAAAGGATGAACTTGAAGATTCCTATTTATTTCTCTTCTGGTATGTGTTTTTTGGGTCAAACTTTAACTTGATTTTATGCACTGTGTGATTTATTTGAGATTATATTCTACAGGTTTAACCATTCCAACTAACATGTACTACAAGATGCTTATTGGATGGACTAGCCAAAAGATCAAGGATAGCTATAGTTCAGAACCTATTAACTTCAAGCAAGGTACTTTCTTGAAAAAGCTTCTCAGTCTACCATATGCAAAAATTATAAATGTTCAGTCAGCCCTTCAGAAGAAGACCCACACTTCAATCTTTGGCATGAGAAGAAAATTTAGTTTTCTTATAAGAAAATTTCTAGATAGATCTACTGGATATTATGTCTGCTTGTCCATTGTGTTGCTTCTGAGCGAATGTTCTTATTTGTAGTGTTGAAGAAAAACTTTTGTGAGACCTATGCACTTTTAATAAATATGATATTTTGCTTCATTTGTAGTTCCTTTACCGGAACGACATTGAAGGTTTTCTCACATTGCAGTTTGCCCCTTTGACCGTTATTCATTAACGATCCCGAACTTGTGCACTTTTTTGAACACCTGGTATGATTAGCAGTGGGCTCCATAAAAAATATTGGTTACACTTCCAGGGTATTGCCCTCTCAGAATTTGTGTTCTTTTTTCATGTTTGCTAATGGTGTAAGAATATATATATTTTGTCGCTAAATAAATTGCTCCTGTTGGCTTGTTAGTGCTTAGCACTTGTTCTGCTATAGTGGAGAACATGAGATGTCTACCCTTTCTTATGCTTTAGTGAATGCTTACCTGCTTGGAGATGATGTCTTTCTCTTGGAGTTGAATGTTGCTTTATAGTTTGTACTTTGTACTCATCGCTTTATGTGCCCTATGCTCATTGGCCTTTTCCTGACCATTCCTTAAATTATCATAAGCATGTTTTCTTTTCGTTCATTCTATGTGCCTTTGTTTGTCGCTTCACTATCTTCTGTCATATGACGCTCCAGGTTCATCTAGCATCTAGGATGGTTTGGTTATAAATTAAAATTTTGTTTTCCATAATCTGAATTTCCTCCTTATACTTGTATCTTATAGAAAGTCACTCCTAACTCGGTTAATTATGTATATAGTTGCATTGATACTAAACTATGACATCCCTTGTCTTGACTACCATGAACTGTTTGTATTGAATCAGAAACATCGTTGGCAATTCACCGCTTGCATTTCCCATCGCATTTAACTTATCAACGCTATTATTTTCATGAGCTGACTCCACAACAATTCAGTTCTTTTACAGACCACTTATTGTACAAAACAAGAGATTCCTAGCCTATGCAGAAGCGGACCGGAAGTCACAAGAAGTGCATGGGCTAAAGGACCCTCCCCTTGCATACAGTGTTTCCAGATAGGTTCCCCTCTTACTTCCATGAAGCTACCATCCCAGGTCAGGCGCCGCCATGGATGACAAATCCTCTGCAATGGCTGCCTCGTTTCTCAAGGTACTAACACATGATGACCTGCTGGTGAAGGGCCTTCCTCCAGTTAGTTTTCAGCTCTTTCTCATTTCATGGTCCTGTTAGGTACTCAGTTTCATGACCCATAGCGTACCGATATGGATATTTTACCTCTCCTTGAATCAGAGCTATCTCCCATCTGTGTCACCATTAGCAAATAGTTCATACTTGAGCGAGCCATAGAAATAACTGGTGGCACAACCCATCAGTTCACCTTCACCAACATAGGCAGCGACGACCTGGACGTCTCTGTCTCCATTGACCTACCCCAGCACAGCAAAACCATATCAGCCACAAAAAAGAAATTTCACGGACAATGCGTTGAATCTACGTGTGTTGCGGCCCTCATATACCTGCAGAACACATGTATAGTCATGTGATGCAGAAGCAGAGCCGCGCCGTCCTGGAGGAGGCACAAGGAGGGTTGCGCCTCCTTGGAGGCGGATCCACGCCTCTGTCGGACGGGGCCGTCTCCTCCATTACCGACCCCGTCGCGAGCGGGCGCAGAAGAGGGCCGCGTTGCCTTGGATAAGGCACCGAAGGAGGCTGCTGTTACCAGGTATGTGTGTCTCTCCTCATCTCTCTCAGTTCCATCATTCTTAATGTTCTGAACTGCAGTAGAGGAGAAGAACCTATACTGTTTCTCAGTCAACCACATGCAAAATGATTTTTAAAAAGTACATTTGATTGAGCAAAAAATCTAAATGTTCAGTTCAGCCTTGAAAAGAAGACCTGCACTTCAACCTTTGGCGCCGGGTGTGCTCTCTTTCAATTGGATTGTTCGTGTCTAATTTATTTCAGATCTCATTGCCTGCAGGTCGCTTGTTCTTGCCGTTGCTCCGTCGGATCTGTTGTTGACGATGGTTGATCTGTGGGTAGGCCTTTATTTTGACCCGTTCTTTCTTGTTTGATATAGTTCTAGTTGTGATTTTGACATTGCTTTTGTTGGCAAAAATAAAAAATAAACACACGGCCTTGCAGGTAGGCATGATTTGCTTGATCAGCCATCTTATTTAGTTTTACATACCGCTGTTAATACGGTCGGTTGTTTTTCCAGCTTCCCACCATCGTTACAACGGAATGGAGGAAAGCACTGCCTCAAACTTTAATGGATTTAGGATCAGACACATTTGTACCGCCACATAACTTGTTCTTGCCCGGTGTATGTATTGTGATCATATCAGCTCCGCCACTTTTATAACACCACATGATCTGTTCTTGCCCCGTGTATGTATTGTGATCATATCAACTCCCTATGAACGTGAAATAAATTAATTACTGTGTATGTCTACATGGAACCCCTCTGCTATGCTACTTTACATAGAACCTTCATGAACTGAGGTTCCCACACTTTTGTAGCTCCACCAGACTTGTAGTCACACAATCGATGTATTGTGATCATATCATCTCTCTATGTATACCAGATAGAGTAATTCCTATATGTAACTACATGCATTTTACATTAAAACTTTATTAGCTCTAAACAATTAACGGTACGATGTATGTTTACAAGACGCTGAGGTCATCTCCATTAACATCTCAATTTCCTGTCCCTTGCCCCGCCGTTCGGCGGGCAATGCGTGGCAAGCCGCGCCTCCTATCTAGCTACTAGTAACTACTCCCTCCATTCCATAATATAAGAGTGTTTTCTTCGTTTCATAATATAAGAGCGTTTAACACTAGGGAGTAATAACTAACCAATCATACTAGACAACTACTCAAGAAAAGTCATCTTCCTTTTTCCGCCATCGTCATCACCGGTCCACCCCACCTCCGATGGCCTTCGGCTCGTGGAGGTGCGGAGGATCTCGGCATAGTTTAGGAAGGAGGTCTAAAAAAGAGAAAACAATTAATAATCAGACTATATATACGTGGCCGACATCAGAGCGACGTAATGACTAATTAACGAGGAGGTCGTTCCATTTGTTCGTTTCAAAAAAGAAACGTGTACGCATCGGAGCGAGGGGATTGGAAATGTGCATACTGAGCGAGTCAACAAACAAACAAATGTGCGTGCTTTCTTCGGTTCGTTCGTTCGTTTTCGATCGCAGGCAGGTGGATCAGTTCCTCGTCAATGCCCGCTGGCATGGAAGATCGTTCATGAAAGAAAGGACGACAATCAGGTAAGAATTCTTACAACACATAGATCATTTTCCAAAATCCTTCAACGGGGTCGACAATGCTCTCTCTACCTTCTTCACAAAATGAAAAGAAAAAGGACAACACTCTGTGTTGATAGTAGCTACTCTCCTCAAAATCAGTGAAAAAATAGCACGCTATAGCGCCGCTAATAGCACGCCATAGTGTTCTGAGCAACGCCCTCGCTAAAAAAATCGATATATAATGTCTCGTTAATAGTACACGCTATTTTCATTTTGTGAAGAAGGTAGAGAGAGTGTTGTCGCGAGGGCCACGCTAAAATAGCATGATAATTTTTTATTTTAAGGGCCACGCTATTTTGCCTTGCATAGCATGCTATTTTTTCATTTCTCAAAATTGGTTTAAGTATATTTTTAGTAGTTATTAAGACGACAACATTACTCATTTCTGAATTGACATTTACGATGGCAGCTTGCATTGGCTGCTTAGGCTGCTTGTAATTGGTAGTATCATACGTTATTGTATCATGCATAGGATGCTAGTGTGTGATACTACCTCCCTAGTGCATAGTATCATAGTATATAATATAGTATAATATGTGTCATGCATAACAATAAATAAAGTCATCTACTAGTAGCATAGCATTTATTATGATACAGTATTATGATATAATACTCAACTATCTCTTTCTTTATTTAATTCTAAGCTACCTCTTTAAAATTGTCTAGTTGGCATACATGATACTATATATGATACTCTTACTGCGACCAGACTTATTATTTTAAGCGGAGCACTATTATTCAAGAATTTCGCCACCACAACAGTACATGCAAAACAGAAAGATGATTCAAGAAAATTAAAGCTCAACGCAATACTATGTTGACTCTGTACTTCCAAAGATGCAGAGGCCAGGAGGTTTGCCCTTCCTTTTTCTGTAAACAAAATCTAGGATCTATGTGCGAGCTGCAAACTCTGATTTTGCCGATGAGTTTGGTCGGCGCGTTCATCACATGTGTGCATCCCCCGGAACTGGGATCATATATTTGTAGCTCCTGCGCCATCGTCGAATCGTCATAGTAATAGCAGAAGAGCAGCCTCCCACTAGGATGCATCATTCTCAATGGCATCAGGAAGTGGATGGGCTTATAACCCATCTGGATTGCGTAAGCATTGATCCAGGTCACCCGGCTAGGGTCAGTCAAGAGCCACATACGGACCACGTCCGGCGTCTTTTGAACCACGCACACGGATCCGTTGAGCTCGGCTATGCTGATCTTCTCCCCCGCCGCGTGGCTGGAAACCTCCGGTGGCCCTTGGATAACCTTCCACTCCTCTGCCTCGAGGTAGAAGCACAGCACGAGCACACCGTCCTCGTCCAGGGACAAGAAGTGCACGTAGCCGTTGAAGGTGAATGCTTCGCTGTAACCGTCGTAGACGGCAGAGATCGAGTACGGTGGCGGCTGCGTCGGCCTCCATTGGGCGCCTTCTCCTGCTGTGAGAACCACACAGTGGTAGAGGCCGGTTATCGTTGACTCGAGGACGACGCCCAAGATATTTGGCGCGCCCGACTTGATGGCGCGTCCCACGCCGGTGCACCTGTCTATCTGTTAGCTCAGTAAGCTCCAGGTGACGTTGGTAGTTCTTTCGTTTGAATAAGCTGTGTGTGTGTGTTGATGTGACGCGCGCATGCAGCATGCACGTAGGATTAGCCAGGGGGACGAGTCGTGAGCACGATCGCCCCGCACTTGTTTTCTGTTTGCCTTTGCCCGGTCAGTGTGGCGAGCTAGCGATGTGGACATCGTGGGATGGCGCGGTGAATCCGGATCGCAGCATGCTGGCCGGGCTAGATAGTTATGCTTCCTTGTAAACAGAATAACAGATGAGATAACAGAGAGAACGGAAAAGCTGGGTTTCCGCCCGGCGACCAAAACTACTGTCTTGTTCATCCTCCTCTCGCTCGCTCGGTTCGATCGCATTGACTAAGACACTATCCACCTGCCGGCGAACTCAGCCGGTGTGTTGCACGTCATGAGCTTCTCCACGGCGGCTAGATCAATCAGCTGGTTCTGGGAACATTTGTGGGAGAAGGTGAGACAGGCGAGGCCATCGTAGCTCAGGCAGAAACTCCGGAACCAGCCTCGGGCCTGCCCCACCCGAATCACATTGCCCTCCGTGTCCATCAGCTGCAGCAGCACTCTTGGCGTACCGCCCATACCGGTGGAGGCGCGGGTCATGGCGATGAGGAGCGGCTCAGCGCGGGAACTGTGCGCGGCGATGAAGGCCGGGTTGGAGATGAGGGCGCGCCACTTGTTGGACACACACCCGGTTCGGCACAGGGACTTGGCCGGCAGCCAGGAGAGGATCTCGAAGATGACGTCATCCGGTAGAAACGAGACGTTATTGGCGTCGTATTCCGTCGGCGTAGTCGCGCCGGTTGTGGCGAAGGCTAAGCAAGGATCAAGGCAGCCTTGTCCAGGCATGGGCGGAACCTGAAACGGTGGCGACGCCATGGCAGCGCGCGCCTCTGACAAGCTGAGCGCTAAGAGGCCTTCTCGGTTGTCTCGGTTGATATATTGCTCCGAGATCAGCAGGCAAAGATGGATCGCTCTTTCGCCGAGTTATTTATGGTGGTACTTAAATACTCAAGCCCAACGATCGAGATCAACGTGGATACGGGATGCAGCAACGATGCGATTTCGACCCTTGTCCTATTACCTTCGTCCCTATTTTGATCGGGCACAACTTACTCGTCCGATGTCTGTCTAAGCATTTACCCAAACAATGTTGAACAGTTCTCAATGAATAGTACTCCCCCCTTCCTAAATATATTATGGAAAATGTATTTGGCAATCCTGTGACAGATTGCAAAAACGCCACACCACCTGGATGCCGTCGATTTGAATCCAACGCGCGAAATTGCCACACGCTCTCGTCGTTGTTCGATCCAAATCGCTCGAGCACGCCTCGCCCCTGAGCGACGCACAATACCGATACGCCGTCCCCTGCAGCGCTCGAGCGCGCGCCGCCCGTCTTCGTCGTTCAGCGTCGCTGCCTTCTCCTTCGACGAGTCGTCGCCGCTGCCGCCCCCTCGGCTCCTTTTTATTCCCTTCATCCTCCTTCCTCCCTCGTCCTCTCTCGTCTTTTTCTACTCGCTGCTATCACCTTTGAAAGGAGCTCCTCTGCTGTACCCCTTTCGCCCAGATGGCCACGACCTCCGGCGACTTCCTGAAGACCGCCGCTGACCATCGCCTGCACCTCTTCGCCGGCCGGACGGCTCGATCTGGTACTCGCTGCGGCAGGAAACGCAGCTCTGCCTGACGACTATGACCACTGGTGCCTCCATGACGACTGTCATCGACCCTGCCTGCACCACTCCGTCGGCCGTGTGGCTCGCTGGTGTGGATTTTGCTCCCGTCGAGCTGCATCGAATCAGAGCTACTGTTTAGAGCAGAAGATGGAATTCTTCAGAACTGCAGTTCAGGTATTTAACTGGATGCTTGTGTGGATCAATTGGCTGTTACAAATGGAGACTGTGTTGCAAACTAATGTTGGTTGTCAATAGCTACACTTCTAAATCAAAGAGGTAAATAGCAAGACAGAGAAAAGAGAGCATACTATGGTGGCCAAGATGAAGACTAACGGTGACAGTAGCCTCTTGAACGACCAAAATGGCGATGAAATCCAAGACAACAAACACAACCATGGAGCCGTCAGCCAAACTTGATAGATCTGCTCGGACAAACCAGAAAGATATAATTTTGAAGAGTTTACGAGCATGGTTAGTAAATGGCCAAATGCTCCAATGAAGATGGGTCATAACAGGATAATAAGGACAACAAAACTTGAGAGATCAAGAACAATCCAGGCAAAGCAAAACAACAACGAAATTACCAGGACAAAGGGTTGTAACCAAGCTGAACGCCTTCTACTTCAAAGTGGAGAGCCATAATGCATAACTCAAGCACATGCAGAACCACAATGGTGAAAAAGGAGATAATGGTGCATTTGCTTCTAAGAAAAAGTGGAACCAAATGCGAGTACCTTGGCACTAAAGGTGGAGAGCGAGTCGATAAACACGGATAATCGGAGTTGTTGTGCAGAGTGGTGAATGATGTGTCATTACTAACTTCAAAATACATAAGAAAATTATGGTGTAAGCAAGCTTGCAGAATTGCCCTCAGCTACAATGACGCCGAGGACATGTGTCTAATAACTTGCTTTCCCCCACTCTCTTTTTACTTTCTTCAGTTTATTCAGGGAATGGTAGACATCCTACTGTTTTTGTGTTGTGCCTTTTTTAACGGTTGATAGCTGATCAAACGAGTTCAAGTAGAATAGTTGCCACCATATTTAGGTTATAGTTATCACCGTGCCGTTAGCTCGGTTAAATTTACCACTATGGTGAATATTAGTTATCTTGCCGTCGATACTATTCAGTTACAAATTTATTCATGTTAAGGTTATCATCACATAATTGTGTACCTATCCAACTTTTATTGTAAACCGTTTATGTACAAGGAAAAATTCAACAAAAATTCTAAAATTTCACAAATTTTCGATTATTTCGAGGGTGAGCGAAATATTTGTATTTTCTTCAATGGGGGATGTATATATTCTTCTTGTACAAACCAAATAAGTCATGGGTCAATAATTTCTATTGCATGTAAGAATACTATTTTGTTTTTTTTCTATAGTAGGAACTTGAGCAAGTTGTGGAAAAATTTATTCAACAATAACCGGTAACTTATGTGTAAATAACATGATAATATACACACTGCAGACGTGATAACTTACATACAAACATTGTGGTAATTTTTGACCGGAGAGAAAATATTTGACCTGAGAGGAAAGGTTGTTGAAAACATACCCTCAGTAACTTCTATGTAAATAGCATGGTAATATACGGACCGTAGATCTGACAGCACTTACAAACACCGCGGTAACATTGACAAAAGGGGAATTTTTTTTTTTTGAAAAACATTCCCCTGGTAACTTCAGTGAAAATTCCACGATAACTAACATGTCACAGGTGTGGTAACTTATGTAGCCCACGTGCGGGACCTTTAGCCCGGAAGAAACAAGTTGTTGAAAATATACCCAAATAACATGGTAACATATGCACCACGGGCATGATAACTTATCCACAAATACCTCGATAACTTTTACCCATGAGAAAAAAGTTTTTGAAAAATATACACCGGTAACTTATGTGAAAATAGCACGGTAATATATGAACTGCATACACGATAAATTACGTACAAAGACAACGGTAAATTTTACCAAGAAGCAAGAAAATGGTTGAAAAACATATCATTGATAAATTATGTGAAAATAGCATGATAGTACGTATACGAACCACATACCCGATAACTTACGTAGAAACACTACGGTAACTTTTTTGATTGAAATAAAAAGTTGTTGAAAACATACCCCCGTAACTTATGTGAAAATAGTACGGTAATATGCGACCCGTTGTCCCGATAACTTACGTACAACCACCTCGGTAATTAACTTTTTTGACCGCGAGGAAAAAGTTGTCGAAAACATATCTCGATAATTAATGTGAAAATAACACGGTAATATACGAAACACATACTTGATAACTTACATAGAAACACCGCAGTAACTTTTTGACCAGGAGAAAAAGTTGTTGAAGAATATAACCTCAGAAACTTATGTAGAAATAGCACGATAATATACAAATCACATACATGATAACTTAGGGCCCGTTCGGAAGTGCTCTGGCTTCCCAAACGAGCCAGCTTCTCCAGGAGCCAGCGCTAGCTAGCTTCTCGGGGGAGCCAGCGATCGTTCGGTAGCAGAAAACGCTTCGCCGGGCCCTGTAGCGAGAAAAACGGTTCACCGCGCCCTGCAGCGAGAGGAAAACGCTTCGACTCGAGGCACTTCGGGAGGGCATTCCATGTAATATCCGGCAACTCCCGCTTCTCGTATTCCAGGAGCTAGGCGAGTGTCGCTTCTGTTTTTTGCACTGCGGGCCGAGCGGATTCCAGGAGCGGGCTTCTCGAAGCTGCAGCATTCGGCCAGCTCCTCGCCCGCTTCCGGAGAAGCGCGGAGCCGGAGCACTTCTGAGCGGGCCCTTAGTACAAATATTGTGGTAACTTTTTAGACCGGGAGAAAAAGTTGTTGAAAACAATTTATGTGAAAATAACACGGTAATATATGAACTGCATGTCCGATAACTTACGAATAAATACCGCAATAAATTTGACCAACGGGAAACAAAGTTGTTGAAAAACATACTCCAATCCTCGAGGTAACTTGTGCGAAAATAGCACGGTAATATGTGAACCGCATACCCGACAACTTACCAGAAACACCACGGTAACTTTTTTGACCGGGAGAAAGAACATACCCCGATAACTAATGTGAAAATAATATGGTAAATACGAACCGCATACCGTATAACTTATGTACAAATACCGCGGAAAGTTTTAACCAAGGGGAAAAAGATTTTGAGAAACATCCCCCGATAACTTATGTGAAAATAGCACGGTAATGCATGAACCACGTACCTACTAAATTAAGTACAAACACCTGCGGTAACTTTTGACCCGGGGTGGGGGGTTGCTGAAAAATATAACCCCGGTAACTTATGTGGAAATAGCACGGTAAGTTGCATACCACAGGCTTGGTAACTTATGTAGCCGAGGCACGGTAACTTTTGACCCGAAAAAAAGATTCGTTAGAACACACCAACATGGGATCTAGTTTCGAAGATCTCATCGCGACCAATCTTTTATGTGAAAACGGTTTTTGCATCGGACCAACGGTTTAAGCTATAAAACATTTTGAATTTTTGAAATATGAGAGAATCTAGGATGACATCAGCTTTTTTGTCCTCTAGTGCATGTATGTAATTAGAGAGAGGGATGGACGTGGAAAGAGAGTTAGTCACACCCTAATTTATATCCTAATGCATGCATGCATGTATTTATATGGGAGGAAGGAGGAGTGTGGTAGTTTTGCTATCGACCACACATGTGCCAAATATCACGGTCCATATATTATTACTAGAAAATTGTTGACAAGTCCTGACATTTTGGAGCCAACACCCTAAAGTTTATCTTTTCTTACAAACAAGGCCTAAATTTTGACGGGAAATTTCGACAACATAACGGGTGGGGCGGGGTGGGGAAGAATCGCAGGCACGACACCGCTACTATCGCTCCACGACCATCTCATCTATTTTGTTCTTCACCCGGAAGGGAAACACCGCATGTCTTCCTAGCTGGCCATTTTAATTATATCGAGTGTTAGAGGGTTGACTTAAAGATGGTGTTACATCCAAATATATATGGCTACAATTACGAAAGGGAAAGTCTACTCTTTTCTGAAAACACCAAATTCTTTCATTATATTCTTGATATAGCAATTACACACAATTTTTCTTTCATTAGAATTAAATACTACTCTGACAGAGTGGCACTGACTTTACTGTTAATCTTTAAAAGAAAATTGTTTTTGTTGGTAACAAGAGATAAGGTCTTATAGGAACCCCTTTAAGACTATATCATGATTTTGTGTGTGTCCATGATGAGAATCAAACCATGCAGCACATAACTTAGCTAAGCGCACGCTTTCGTTATCTGAGGGGTGCCACCCGTGGCTCATTCATCTCCATGATTCTGTACTTGTTCTTAGAAGCATTGAATTAGAGCAATAAAGCAATGTGTTTTACCCTAAAAATGCAAGATTATCATCATGATGTACGCTAAAAAAATATCATCGCGACGTCATATTCTCCCGAAACAAATTCACAACGTCATAGTCACATATCACCTTTTGTTTGAAGGTCACAATGTCACTTAGTACAGTAACCACAAGGAGGATTTTTTTTCAACCATATATTGGAACATAGAATAGTAAACTTGTTAACTATATGCTCGAGTTCCTTCCACGTGCATGGTTATTTCGACGCACCCCAGTAGACTATATGGCCAGTTCACTCGAAAGATCACCCCTCCTCAATTCGAAGTTTCATCTTGCTAATTTCAGCCTTTGTTAGAGACTTGGAGTAGAGAAAATGCTCCAAGTGAAATCTGCAGAGCCCGACTCCGCCGAAGATGTCATGTACTTTATCCATCACTTTGGTACATCTCTTAGTTTGGGGATCATAAACTTGTAGCACCGGCGTCACTCTGTGCTGGAGAAAGCAGTAGAAGAGCAATTTTCCATCATCACGTGTCACCATCAACGGCGTCATGTTATTGGCGGTTGGGGCCATAAGGATTGTGTATGCTTTCTCCCACACGTCGTCATAATCATCGAAGATCCAAATGTCTGTGCGGGCATGGTTAGTCGTTTGTCCATGTGCATGCACCATGCACAGAGCCCCGTTGAGCTTGGCTATGCGGATTTTCCCGATGTTGCGACTCTCTTCCAGTGGACCTCTCAACACCCCCCACTTCTCGCTCTCAAGGTCAAAGAAGGTCAAATGACACGGGTAGGCGAGGGAATGCACGATGCCATTGACCGTGACGATGAAGCTGTCGTGATCTGTGTTTTGGTTTTCGTTTTGCAATTTTTTTCGCCCCTGGACGAGATGAACGAAATTCGGCCATTTCAAAAATTTCGGTCAAATCTCGGACGAAATTACAAAATCAAAATTTGAATTTTAAATGAAATTTGACCAAAATCTGGCCGAAATTCGGCCAAAAATTTGAAAACAAGCAGAGCAAAAGTATAGCAGTAGAACAACACTAAGGAGTACGTCTATACGTATATGTTTACCAAACTTTGCATCAGTCCAACATCACCATCAGCTCCACAAAGATTGAAACAAGGACGGGGAGATGTGCTGCAGAGTTGAGGAGGAGTTGCCGCTGGATTCACCTGCAGCCCGCAGTCGGCAGAGGTCAGCAACAGGGGCCGGGCCGCCGGGACGACGCGAACGGGCAGGAGCGGCACACTCGAGCGGGGAGGCAGGCGGCGACGAGTGGAGGAGCCGCGAGCCCGCGACTTGGCGCAGCGCCGCCGCCGCCGCACACGGGGGGAGCGGGGATCGTGAATCGTTTAGGGTTCAGGCGTGGTTCGATAGGCAAACCGTGGGGAGGCCTCAGAAGTTGGATTGGGCCAAAAACAAGTTCAAACTGGGCCGAAAATTTCGGCCGACGCAGACAATTGTCGGACCCAGGCGAGATGGACCAAATTCGGCCGAAAATTGTTTTTTTCGGCCGAAAATCAAAACACATCGTGATAGGAGACAGAGACTCACTTTGCTTCCATCCGGCATTGCCTCCTAACTCCAAGACCTCGCAGGTCTGCGGGAGACCGCTGTTCCTGCCATGGTCAATGAGGCGGATCACTTTGTATGTGCCGGACGGAGTGGCACGCCCAAAGCCGAAGGTGTAGTGTGTTGTTAGTGATCTCTCCTCAGATTTCGGGCAGTTCACGAGGACTGGCCCCGTGGCCAGGTCAATTATGTTGGCGCTGCATGAATTTTTTACTTTCCGTCACGCATACAAGGTCGTCAATCGTCGGGCAGGGCGTCCAGAAGCCACCGGCGTCCTTGATCTCCCTGACCACGTTCCCGGCCAGGTCCATGACCCGCAGGCCGCTTTCCTGGACGGGTTCCTCTCGGTAGTAGCGGGCGACGAGGAGGGGCTACGGCTCGGCGCGGGACCTGTGTGCGGCATGGAAGGCCGGGTGGGAGACGATGGAGTGCCACTCCCTGCACACCCACCGGAGCCGCCACAGGGACTTCACCGTCATCTGGGAGATTATGTCGAACACGACGTCCCTCGGCAGCGACGGAACAGCGGCGGGGGCAGCTCCGGCCTGTGGAGACCACGTGCTGGTCGAGGCGGCAGGACGGCAGCGGCGACCATGATGGCGGTGGCCGCTACGGGAGGGCGGAACCCTCGGCGGCCGCGTCATGGCAGGGCAGGCAGCGCGCGGCTTCGGTTGTACTCCGTACGTGCAAACAGACGGGCCGATCGGTGGAGATCGAGCTAGGGTTTCTTCAACCGGATGGTTTTCTATTGGATTCCAAACTCTGGTTTTGGAAGGGTCTATCGTATTCGGCTGGAAGTCTGGACTCCATCAACTTGCGACATGTTTATGTTCGGATGGATTCAATCGCATCGTGTTATACTGTAACACAATTTATTTATTTTGCGGGAAACTACTTTGTAACTTAATTAATTATTATCCCACTTCCAGATAGAAAGGATCTATCAGCGTCTGGACCACTGATTGAGAATATCAAGAAAAGGCTTCGGACGTTTCATCAGGAATCAAAGGGTAAAATGTTCAGCAAATGAGGCTGCACATTTGCTAGCTAGAGAGGGACTTTGTTTAGATGGACATATGATTTGGGACAATGGTCATCCACACTGTATTTTTTAAACGAAGGCACCCGGCTTTGAATTAACGAAGCCATCAACCGGCCAGGATTACACACACTGGCGGAGGACCCCAGTGGGCAAGGTATGGCAGCCGCCACACCTTGATTCCGAGCAAAAGAAAATTTATACGTATGTATACGCTCGATCAACGGCTAGCTAGAGCCGGAAATAATCACTGATAAATGAAGAAGGCCGTCGCTGCTTTATATGGGCCACCCAGCCACATATAATTGGGCCTAACCTAAGCGGCTAAGCGAGCGACTTCACGGCCAGCAAGACACGAACGAATCGAGCGCAGCCAGCGCCCCAGTCCAGTACACGCACCCACACAGCCAGTCGCCAAGAACCCTAGCTAGAGCAGCGGCGGCGACGACCAAGACCAAGCGGAGTGGCGGACGGTGGGACGGCGGAGCCGCAGAGGGCGGCTGTGGATGTCGAACAAGCGACAGGGGCGGCTGGGCACAGCCGCGCAAGGCGCAGGCGGCGGCACGGTCGCCAGCTCCGCGTCCTTCATATTGTTTTTGAGACCAAAAAATTCGTTGTTTCATTGTTTCTTATTATTTTTGACACAGACAAATTCATCAGAAGGTTGAAAGCAGGGTGGTTCTTTTCATACAAAGCTAAAAAAGGATAAGCTTGTAGCCTACCATCTTTTAATAAAGTGCAAGCCAGTAGAAGATGGAGAGGAAGGGGAAGGGCTAGCAAAGGGGAGAGGTATATTTTCTGAATTTTAGTAGCATTTTAGATCTTAGAATAGCTTCTAATATGTAATGTAGTGATTTTAGTGACAATTTAATGTTGTGAATTGCAGATTTGACAAGATATTTTTGAAGTACTTGGTAGTGGCAGTGGCTCTAATCCAGGTACTCCATCAAGATCAAGTGAATTCCGTGAAAGAAGAGAATGCAAATTTTATGCCAGCCGAACAAGTGGAAGAATAGATTGCAGATTCAGTTGAAGCTATAGAGGAAGAGAATGTTGAGGTTCTAGGAGCTGAAGGTATAACTGTTTTTCGTCTAGATTACATAAATGATGATCCACGACTTTGCATTCCAATTGATAGATTTGTCCCCAACATTAGAGATGATGTTAAATTTGCTTTTGCATAAAGAAAAAAAATTATGCTTAAGAGTTCGCCACACCTTAATTTTTTTCCGTCCTCCGCCTCTGATTACACGAGGCCACCAAGCAACAGCGACCGAAAGATACAATGGAGTTGAGTGAACAACTAACAATGCCACACACATTACAGCTGCAAGAAAAATTACATGAAGAGCCCTGCTAGTAATGTTGAAGCCTACTGCACATAGCCAGCAGAGAGAGGAGCAACAGAGAAGCCTTGATGATCAGCCGATAACCAGAGAGAGTTGAGCACTGTCTGAAAACAGGGACAAGGGAAGAACATCGCTCCCAACGCTGAAGAGGAACCCTTTCCTCTCGCCTAGGCTCGAAGGCGCCGCACCGTCGGATCGTTGGCGCTCACCCGAGAACTAGAGCAGATGCCAGCCGGATCCCCATCGCAGACAAGAAGCACTACCCCCTCCACGCCGCTGGCACACACCACAGCTGCACTGCCACCTCTCCTGAGCCACCATGAGCAGAAGGATAGCCGTTGTTGGGAGGTCGCTGGAGAAGAAAGCCGCAGACGCCGAGAGGCGGAGCATGGGGAGCACCAGGTCCCGTCCCAATGTCCGCAGAGAACACTTGCAGGAACGAGCACCGTCCATAGAAAAAACGCAACCTTGGCTTCGCAGCCGACAGACACCCACCATCCACCTCGCCCCACTCCCGAAGAACCAGACACCCCAGACGGCGCCTCCAACGAGGACGCGACGCGCTAGGCGCCGCCGCCGGCCAGCCCGAGACGGGCTTTGGGTTTTCACCCGGGGTCTGGGACGGGGGTGAAGAGGAGAGCCCTCAACGACGCCTCCAGGGAAGTACACGACGCGCACACGCGCCGCCGCCGTCGTTGCCGGAGGACCGGCCAAGGGTTTCCCCCGGGCTCAAACCTGAGCACCCGCACCCCACCAGCACCGGATCCGGCGACCAAAGTCACAGAAGGGCACAACCTGAGGGGAGGAGAGAGCAGGGGAGGGGGACGCCTGACCTTTAGATCTGGGACAGAGGAAAATTCGCGCCGCGACCGCCCACCGAATCCTCGCTGCCCGGGCAGCCGAGGATGTCGGCCACCACTTCCTGCGCGCGCCGCCCGTCGCGGAGGCAGCGCCGCCTCGCCGACCGGGGCCGCCGCCCCGGCTTCCAGGTCCTTCGCGGGGGCACGAAGCGACGCAGCACCTCACCGCCCAGACTGTATTTTGCATAGTATTGCCTCAGAGATTTCTGAGAACTTTGTTTAAACCTTTACCTAATAATAAAAGGGCTATCGCTTCGTTTTTCGTACGTTCGCTCGTCCTGTTTGCAGGTTTGTAAGTCAGATGAGCCAGAATTTAAATTTTGTTATGGGCCGCGAAAAAAATAACGCTTGGGAATCGATCTCACGGCCTGCCCTCCCCACCTTATGGCTGAAGCAAACTAAATTTTCTTTTGCCTATGCTAAAATTCCAGATTCTAATTAATAGTCCCACCCTGCTTTTTTACATCAAATCATACCAAGTTATATACGTTTAGGAGTTATGATAATCAATAAGCCAACAAAAAAAGGGTGATATAAGCATGGGTGCGCTAATTTGCCATTTGAGCAAATAAAATTCTAAAGAAGGAGACAGAGTCCAGGTTGAAGATAATGAAAAGATTCACGCCAACCTTTGATGGGCGCGCCTAGCCTAATAGAAAAAGGTCGAGAGAGAAAAGACGGTTACAGAGATGGACGAGCCCGGTAGCAAAGCGCCCCTGGATGGGGCTGGACAACGACCACGCCGGATCCGAACCCCTGGTGCAGCGCCCCCGCCAAGTAGCCAACCACCCTGAGCAGGCCGACCGCCAGGTGCCCATAGCCGCACACCGGCCCCGCAGCCCCCGTCGCCCAGCCACCCACCGGAGAGAACTTTGTTTAAATAAAATACTAATCCAATTTGGCTCCCGCGAGCACGTGCTCCTGCGCGTGAAAATGATTTTTGAAATGTTAAAAAAATCCCAACAATTTTTTTATATATTAATAGTCACATCCAAATGCTACCTTGCAATTTTTTTAGGAAAAAGGTTAAACCTTTTGAAATGTGCAAATAAAACAAATTGAACACCAAATGTTACCCCAAATTTGCTTTTTTCACCGACGAAACACTACTGCTCCGTTTCACATGAAAATTGTCAAGCATGCTTGCAACACTAACATGAACATGCACAAGAAAATTCAGATTTTTTTAAAAACATTTTGCTATTTTTTTAAGTTACTACTCATGCAGGAGCAAATGCTCCCGGGAGCCAAAACACCACCCCTATTTTCCCTCAAAAAGATAAAATAGATCATATGGTGACATACTTACTCCTTCCCAAAATGTTTTATGCAATCATAATAAACACAATTCAAGAATAAAGTGTGTACAGTATACCCGCAAAAAAAGGTGTGTATAAACTGTTTCGGGTTTAGTTCCTTTATTTGTCCATGCTGTAAGATGTCAAATTACTAAATGCAGTTATATGATGTGCTCCCTCCGTCAAATCATATAAGAGTGTTTTTGACACTACACTAGTGTAAAAAACGCTCTTATATTATGAGATGGAGGGAGTAGTGTTCTAGCTTGAAGTCTTCATCTCTTTTTTCTTTTTTGCGAAAACCATCTTTCATCTTCATCAATCAAGACTGTGTTTAGGGCTAGCGGTCATGTTCGAAGCCTTCCCTCGCGAGGTCCGGGCGTTAGTATTCATCCAAGCTCTAGAGTGTGTATCTTCATCAGCGACGCCTTCCATCGAGGACAAGGGTACATGGGCCTCAGTTGGGATTCGAAAAGGATGATATACCGTTGTGCCGGTGTGCCAAGGAGTTGGCAAGGAAATTTTATATTTTAAACATAATACATGCCCAATGATATTATGTTAGTTATACATGAAAAACAATCTGCTGATTAGTGATCCTCAGTACTAGATCAGACTGTCGAGTTTCTTCGGCATGCGCATCCTTGCCCGTGGGTTTTCACCTCTTGACTGAGTCGACATGTTCCTCTGCTTTGGTGATCCGTTCACGAAAGAAGGCCCCGATGCCTTCATGTTTCGCGTCAATTTTACTTACTGTTGTTTATTTGTAGTTGCCTTGTTAGCCGTTCTGGGGCACCTTTGTATCCAACTATTTGGGGCTTTATTGTTAGTATAAGCAGGATTTTCACGCTCTGTCTAAAAAACATCAGAGATTTAACTTTTCTAGAAATATAGGAGCTGACAAAAAAACATTTCGCATTATATGTATTATCCACAGAATGCATATCCACTGCCATTGTGTGCTAGTTATCTCTACTACTTAAGAAAATGTAAGGTTCCATGTTTCACTTTTGTTCTCACCATCCTTTCGTCCAACCATCCTCGAAGGATAATCAATCACCTTAATTTACATACCTTCAGAACCAATTTCATTTTAAATTACTTACCAAAATTCTTATCAAAATATAAGGAAATCACAGGTAGGATTTGATTTTACACAATCACATTAATATGGGCAGGTAAATCACTAGATAACGTTAACGTACTAGAATATTTATATCCCGTTGCAACGCATGGGCATTATCCTAATAAAAATGCCTAAATACAGTGATGATTTAGCTAGTTGGTGACGGCTAGATCAGAATACTAAGTTCCTTCGACATACTTCTTTCGGGACTCCCAGTCATATTGCTAGCACTCGGAGGATAGCTCCTATCAATTCTAAGCTTTACCTTTTAATTTTAGCAGCTCTCTGAGATTCGGACTAGAGAAAATGCTCCAAGTGAAATTAGCAAACCCCGACTCCGCCGAAGAGTGTAGAAAAATATCCAAGAGTCAGCATTGGAGATGCCCTAATAGAAAAATATCCAAGAGTGTAGGATGGCAAGCATTGGAAAGGTTTTGTCTTTAAACAACGGTTGTTGCCAACAGTTACTGAAACGACCATGGTCATGTGTTTGGAACTGCCTCTGATCATGGTTTTCTTAAGCAAATAACAATATTTATCTAAAAAATGAAGCAAATAAAATTTTGGTGTATGTACAAGTTTATTTGCTACAGTGTATCAAATCCCTAAATTACATAGGAATTGGATTCACAAAGAGGATCTCAATAGTTTCACGAAGACGTGTGCTGACTGTGAATGCATCGTTTCCCCCGCCATAATATAGAGGGAAGCTTAGAGCAAGGTTGATAACCCTCTGCACCGCTGGGAGCAACGCTCGATCTCCAAAACGTGCTTGGTTCAGACTTTTCCAACCATCTTCAATTAGTGACCCGATCTTTGCAATGGCAACCTCCCTTGTGACCCCATGCTCTGCCATGTAACACTCCACGGAGCTCGCCGCGCCCCCCTTGCTCTTTACACGCTACATTCACGTATGTTTAGCAATTTCAGACCAAAATACGAATTAGATATGCATTTCCATATGGTTGCTATATATCCTTTCCTACTAGAAACAAAGCTTAGTTAAATCCAAGGGGACACGTACATTAAAGGCAGCAATGTCATTCATGAAGCGGGCAATCTTCCCACTTGCTATGATGGCATCAGGGAGACCAACTACCCAGTCCAGCGCCTCCTTTGGCATTGCATCGCCCATGGCAGCCATGCCACACACAGATACTGTTGGAACACATATGGTCATGACACCCAGATTCACCTGCTCGTCAAAGCTTGGTTTGTGACACTTGTGTGTCCATTGGGCTTCTTGAAGATAGTAACTGAATTGATTTTGGAACTGTACACAATGAAGCAAAATTGCTCCACAAAATTATCAACTAATTAATTCAGAAATAACGACATTAATTGTCTTGTAGTACAAGAGTACTATTAAAGCATCTCAATTACAACGCTTTAATAAATTTACCCATCAGAGTATTAAAACATGGCTAAAAATATAGCCATGGGATGGTTACCCGATGTATAAGAACATGGCTAATTTACAAGTTGTATTCTTGAATTATTTTCCAATGCGTATGTGCTTAGTTTGGTGTAGCTCAACTTATTTCATTTAGTTGGATCTTACGTGGACACTTAAGGGGCAACAAGGGGAAAATTAAAAGGGATGAGGATGAGGGATCCACATATGATGAGAATATGCATAGGACTATGTGCCTAGCACCGGTTCTTTCTGGAGACACCAAAATCATCTCTCTCTCTCTCTCTCTTAATTGCCCTATCGCATCATTTTTTACATACCATGGCTTAGCACCGGTACAAGCTTAACAAAAGCTTAGGCAATTTGACCCTGTAAATAATTCAAGAATAGAAAGTAGATGCAAGAAATAAAATCAACTAGAGTATTTTGTTAGAGCATGTATAGTGGTTTCTGAACCTAAAAATGATGAAATCATAGTAGTATGCACTCCCTCTATTAAAGAATATAAGGTGTATTAATATTCAAAAAATTCAAACTATTCTATGTTGCACAGAATATAGAGAGGAAAATATCAATAACTACGGTACCAAATCAGTACCATTAGATTCACTTCACATATATTTTCATATTTTGTTTATTTGGTAGTGTAGATGTTGATATAATTTTCTATACACTCGTTCAAACATAGAAATGTTTGACTTTGTAAAAACTAATACACCTTATATTTTGGAATGAAGGGGGTAATCAGTTACTCCTATTATTTTATGTTACTTTGTTAAAAAACAATTTTGCGGCTCTTAAAATATATGATATTTAATTTAATTTTGAGAAGCCAAACCTTTTTCTTCTCTATCTTCCAGGTGAGTAGTTATGTTAGTGGCATCGCTAAAGGGGGGATGATATATATGAACCCACTATGTGTGCCTTATGTCTCTCCTATAGGTCAAACATGTTCAGAATCGATTGGATATATACCATATCATAAAATAAACTTGTCAGAATCACCCTAATAATCATACTAAAATTTCAATCTCAAATTAATCTAACTAGAACACAAGTTTTGATTTTCAAAGTATTTCAATTATTTAAACTATGTTTTTTATTCTATTTTTATGGGGCTTGGTCTAAATATAGGTATTAGTGAACCTAAAATATTTGATCAATTGTATGCCTATTTTAACGTTATATATATTGACTTATATACTAATATTTAATATATTTTTGTCATGCATATATCTTCCTAGAAAATTATGTCTGGTCAAACTGTAAAAGACATGTAAGATTCCCTACCAAGGTGAACTGTTCTTAATATATTATGCACACAAGGTAAACATGATAACCTATTAAATGAGAGTGTTTAGAATGTCTGAACTTGCAAAACCTGCTAGTACTAGAGATGAGATACCTATGGCGTACCTGCTTCTTGATGTAGGCGATTTTGTAGTTGCCACTGGTTGCCATTTCATCGCCAATCTCCTTAATGTTCCCCAACAATTCTTTATAGAACCTTTTCAGGTACTCTGGTAGAAGAGAAATAGCACTCCCATCCCATCTATGTACATGGTAAATTGCAATGCATGCAAATAAGCCAGAGAAGCGAGTTAGACCACTGCAAATACTTAGTAGTGCAAGAGAGTTCAACACTTTCATCGATAATTGGGCATTAGCCCATCTAGGAATCAGAATAGGAAAATCCAACCTTTGTGCGGCTTCATGTAGCATTTGGCATTCCTCTATGGTCGCATGGTCATCATGTGTGTCATCCATGATGGTAAGTAGTACATTAATTTTGGCAGAGATAACTCGTGCAAGCCCAAAATGCTCCTCGTAGTGCACCACAAAGGACCAAAGGTAGTTCTCCACCACACGATCTCGAACATAACTAAGCCCGATGAATTCAGAAAGTTCCTTCCACCACCTGTGAATAAATTAAATAGTTACTTGGGGTTAGATTTTTTTAGCTGGATTTAGGTGAACTGAAACACATTGTTTATAGGTTCTACTATTTGGTGAGTATGCCTGTGAAGGAGCCACGATGAGTCCTCAACATTTTAAGAAATTAATTGCTTATTGGATATAAATGAAGATCAGGCTAGCATGTACTTTGTCATAGACTTGAGTTCCTTCAAGTGGAGATGTTGGTGAAGGTTGAAATCAAGCTTAGCAAGCTCTAGTAGAATTGGGTTATGCCCTTCATCTTCTTTGTATTCGGAGATAAAATGCACTGTTTCTACCCTCCTGTATGTCCTTGGCAGTGGAAGGTGCAGAGCACGTTTGACTTGCTTCGCTAACGGGGACTTGAGACTACCCCTCATTGATTTAAGATGATGCCTTGCAAAAGCGATAGCTTCTTCCAATGATGTCTCACCATGTACCAGAAGATGAGCCGCGTTGTATAAACTTAATAGTCCTCTTGGTTCTTTAGTAATATCCTCTCTAAGGCTTCCATTTTCATCCTTGAATTTGTCAAAAACATCTACATGATGGACACAATTAATTAATGCTAACATTGTCAAGTATACATGCCAAAAATGGCTGATGCTTGCTCTGAATCACCTAAGGGCTAAAATGCATGTTGCATCCTCAAGGTTTCTTTTATCATTGAGTATTGCATTATATAGCAGGTAGATACCTGGAGATATCCAACATCCATGCTCCCTAAGCAGGCGAAACCTAAGAGCAACATCGTGGAGATTGTAGCTGCTAAATTCACTCTCGAGGATTTCGCTTAATGCTGTGTTGATCTGTTCTTCAAAGTGGTGATCTAGTCCAAGATGTTGGAGTACATCCACTAACATCATTTTCCGCACCGCCCGGTTGCAACCCTTAAAGAGCATGCATACCTCCTCCTTCAACTTTATGACCCTCACTCTCATCCATTCCTCACAACTCTGCATGCATGAATGTAATAGCCGAGACTGCTTAACCAAAGAGATCACTTAATCAAAAGATACAATAACATGTAAATATAAACTTATGTAGCATACTACAGAAAACTAATATTGGATGGCACATGGAGTATCTGCTCCCGGGTGCATATGCACCTGGCCTCATAACGAAAGGTTTATCAAACCACCAGTGTTGAATATAATATATCAAAGTTTGAAATTTTGACCGTATTCCCTTACAGAAAACTATATCTAGTCAAAGGAAGATTGCAAATTGCATAGCCGTTCATTACACTCCGACAAATTTATTGTTTCTTAATCTAATTCTTTTACAAGACATAATCAAATATGACATGCTTGTACTCGGACAAAACAGCTTAACAGAGCTCAATAATCACACCTGTTACAGTATATGTGGATTGCACTAGCCCTTTCCATCAGTTCGGACTTTTGGTTGCGTTGGCTAGTGCATGAAGCTTAACATGGTATCGGAGCTAAGGTCTTGAGTTCAAGTCCTGGTTTGCGCAATTTATTAAAAATTGTTGTTGCCCCCCTTTGTGTCCACGTATAGGCCTCTTGAGTCATACGTGAGTTCCGCGCGCCGTCGCTCTCTTCCGGTTGCACTTGTTGACTTGTCTTCCCCGTCACACGTGAGAGGGGGGGTTACAGTATATGTGGATTGCACTAGCCCTTCCCATCAGTTCGGACTTTTGGTTGCGTTGGCTAGTGCATGAAGCTTAACAACACCGACCTAGAACACCTACAGACATAAAGAACCAAAGACGTTGGACTCTAGGTGTGTACTACATTTTTTCAATCGGACTTAGGCCCCTGTGCAGCAGTAGCGATAAGTTCTAGCATTGCATAGTGCTGGTGTGTGTACTTGCGGGTCCCATCCAGCAAACAAAATAACCTAGATTTGTTGACAAGAATAATTCTGGCCGACGGGAATATGCAACAAAGACTTTGCTTCATATACAAAAAAGGATATTGCTTCAAAAACTGTGTTCCATAAAAATTACAAGTAAACAATTTTTCTCCTTTTACTGCAATAATTAGAAGCCGGATTCAATTCTAAAGACACATTTGATTAAATTGAATTTGTAATGTCCAATGTTCGTCCTTACTGTTTTAACTGATTTTCATTGAATGATACTCCCTAAGCTATCGTTTAGTGTTGACCAACTTTGGACCAAAAAACCGAGTTGTCTACCAGAAAAGGGTAATACGATTAGATTCGGATTTGAACGATATTTTCAACAGTATACTTACTACAAAACATATACCTCGTCTTTTCTTAGTTAAATCAGCGACCAAAGTTAGACTTCAAATCGACAGGGCCTTGTATATGTTTACAATTCTCCAGTGGTATTAGTATTTTTTTTTGTTGAGCATGTATAGATACTACTTCCTCCGTAAAGAAATATAAGTAATGATCTAAACACTCTTATATTTCTATATAAGAGGGAATACTCACTAACGGGACCTTCATGGTTTACCTAAATTGTGGTGCCCAAAACCAGGTGACCCAGGAATTCCGAATTATTTTTCTCAACAGATGAATTAAATAAGCACCAACTTGCACTTGCCGCCCGGCAAGTACTGTGCATTTGTCTTGGAGCAAAAAGCATCGTTGCCCTGTATAGAATACATGCAGCCTAGTGACCGTCCAAATTTTTTAATTGCAAATGGTCTCTTGGACTAGGGCTAGTGACCATGTCAAAAGCTAGTACAACTGCTACCAGCAAACAAGCTGCAGCTGGCACCCTAATTAAAAAGAACAAACAACTTATTGCAAGTAAATAATACTACTAACAAATAATGGTTGGCCGCCGTAGTAGATTCGCATGCATCACGGAGAACATTATTTTAGCATAGTGACCAAATATAGTAGCATACTGGTACTCGGACAAAACAGCTGAACGGAGCTCAATAATCGCACCGGCCGAGAACACAAACAGGCATAAGGAACCAAAGATGATGGACTCTAGGTGGAGAATGCAGAGACTATAAATTTTCAATTTGACTTGGGCCCCTGTGCACCTACCAACAGTGATAGGTTCTAGGCTTACATGGGGGAGGTATGTGTACTTGCGGGTTCCACCCAGCGAACAGAACATATATAGATTGTGTGATCAGAATAAGTTTGATCCACTTCCATATGCAACAAGACATTTCTTCATTTAAAAATAAATAAATAAACAGGATATTGTTTCAAGAACTGTGTTCCATAAAAATACCCTTTAACCTATTTGTCTTTTTACTGCAATAATAGGAAGCAGGTCTCAATCCTAAGTAGACACATTTGATGGAAATGAATTATCATCTTTCCATGTTAAGCGTCATCATATATCAGGTCTAACTTTGACCACCAATTCAACAAAAAGATACGGGTTATATACCACAAATAGTATGACATTAAATTATATTCGCATATGAAAGGTGTTTCCAATCGTATACTTACTGCAAAACACGAGGCTAATTATCTTAGTTAAATCGGTAAAAAGTTAGACTTGAAATTGCCAGGGCCTTGTACACCGATTCGGAGGGGACTAATGTTGTTTATGTTTTGCTAATGTTATTGGTAATATTTTGTTAAGATGTATATATTACTTTCAAATGGGACCTACATGCTTCACTATAAATTTTTATGCCTAAAACCAGCTGATCCCAGAGTTCCCAAAGAACAAATTAGGGTTTTTTAGGGGTAAAGAACAAATTAGGTGAGAACCAGCTTTCACTAGCGGGCCGGCAAGTAACGTGCATTTGTCTTATAGCAAAAAGCGTCATCGCTCTGTAGAAAAGCATGCCGCCAGAGACTGTCCACAATTTTTTTATTACAAATGGTCTCTTGAACTAGGGCTAGTGACGTGTCAAATTAAAAGCTTAGTACTCCCTCCGTAAACTAATATAAGAGCGTTTAGATCACTAAAATAATGATCTAAACACTCTTATAGGAGTATTAGTTTACAGAGGGAGTACCACGAAACAAACTGCAGCTAGCACCCTAAGAGAGCAAAATAACTTATTGGAAGTAAACAACTGCAAATCATGGCTATCCAGGGCGAACAGAAGAGGTTCGCCCTCACGAAGATCAAATATACACTAAAAATCATCGCAAAAAAATACAGAGTATAAACTATGTTTTGGAGCACTTACGTCAATCAGTTTGAGCGAGGAGTGAAATGTGAACTTCAAACCCTAGATTCGAGAGGTCTCTCTTACCTGCAGTGGTTGTGGCTCATAGTTGATGAAGAAGTCACCCCAGACTGAGGGCTCAAAGCTGGACGGCTTCCCTGGAGTGGTTGCACCTCTTGACGCCATGAAGTATATGTTTGCCGTGTTCGCTAGATTGTTTCGCCAAGGACAAGGCAACCTGCAGCCTTTAAATAGAACATGTGTACCTGCAGCTGCAGTAGTAGCCAGCGAGCTAGAGATTAAATTTATCATGAAAGAGACACTAGATAGGCATAAGCATTTCAACAACTGAAAAACAAAGTCTCCCGGGTGGCTCTCGGGCAACTCCGGAGGCCATCCCCGACACCCCAAAAAAATGACCTTACAGCCGCCCTGCCCCTCGCAGTTGCGAGTGGTAGCCGTCGGTACTGACGTTAGTGGCGGGGCCCTCTTGCCTTCGCACTCCCCTGTTGTGATCAATGAAGCCTATCAATTTAACTTGTCGTGGTGCAAACAGATGAGCGACAAGGGATGATCTACAATGAGTCAAGATCGGAGAAGCACTGAAGACAAGGGTCAAGATTAGAAAGAGATTGTTAGAGATAATCTTGAGAAGTTTAATTAGTCTTGTAATTAGCTGGGTACGTGAGTTAGTATGGGGCTATGTGTCCAGCCCGTTTGTACTAGGATGCATGTCCGGCTAGGATTAGCAGCTGGCAATGGTCTACGTGATAGGAATTAGTATTTGACATGTTGTGGTAGGAGTCCGGTTTGGAGTCTTCGGTCGTAGCTAGCAGTGTCCGTGTGTGGGCTAGTACGTCTAGGTTGTCAAAGGTCGGTGGCTGCCTATGCATATATATGTAGCAGGGAGACATCAGATTGCATCACCGAGTAAAGAGGGAAGAGTAAGGCACGACAGGTGCCTTTGGCGAAAGTTTTTATGTGCGTGTGTTCTCGTGATTTGATGTGATCGATCCTGTGGGTGAGTTCCAACATCCCCACCCTTCTTCACCACTGCCAACCTTACTTGTATGGTTGTCTCCTCCTCTCTTGTCGCCACTCAACGCGGCGTGGCCATGGATCCGCTTTCCTTTGTGCTCCATGCAGGGTTTGTTGGTGATCCTTGCTCGGGCGACCAATATATATGGCATTCCACCTTCAATTCGGGATGGCCCTCCTCCCCTTTGTGTTATTGTTGTGTTAGTTGTCGGTGCTAGTTTCCCTCGCCATGCCCATGACATGTCGGATCTAGTTTGTTCAATGCAATCAACACTTTGTATCCTCACATTCATAAATATACAGCTATAAGAATGATGTATGTCTATTATCCATTCGGGGGACTAAACATGTGTCAAACAGATGTGCGTTGTCCTCCACGATGTCCCTACGGGCACCACAATTTCTTCTAGTCTCCACGACCCTAACTTTCATCAAAGACCAATATGTCGTGAATCCCGTCGACGGTATACATGGACAATGAGTCCTTCTACAAGGCTCTACCCGAGGTTTTACATGGTCGGAAATCAAGAGTGGTTGTAGGAGACATCACGATAAATTCGGTATTCCAACCAAATAGGGGATCTCTTTCGTTAATCAATGCGAACTTGGAGTCCAATATGGTTCATCCTGGCCTGGTGGCCAAGAAATTACACAAATAACGAGATGTATGGCTATGCAAAAAGACATCTCTCAAGCAACTCACAAGCTTTGGCAAATTACGGTTTTAACATCTTCAACCACAAATTCGTCTTGTAATCCTTTTGATATTATAAAAAGATCAACACAAGGTATAGTAAGCATGGTTGCTACCCACGTTATGGGCATGTAGTTGGGTAAGAAGTGTCTTGCTTCTCTTTGTTCACATCAAACTATCCCTGACATAATCCCTGTATCTCCACACAAACATGTTTTATGTATACCCTTGTACACATGATCGACGCGATTTGTGGTTTAGTCATGGATGTGAGCGTAGGAAGTCAGACTCCAATGTCATGTATTCCAACATTAGTTGAGTTGGTGCCTCCATCTACCTCTCATACTCTACACATCGGGAACATGCAGATGGACGATGGATCGATGTGCACCACGCTACTGATGGGTCTTCCCGGGTGGCAACACCATAAATCATATGAGCCGGATGAATACAAAGATCATGCTAGTTCCATAAATCACATGATATTCATTATATTATGAGAAAAGTATATTTTTTCCCATCAAGTTTACCGAAAGTCTGCATCTAGTCCATCGGCTTTGTTAGGGCTACATTTCTTCCCACAAGTATCAAAAACGGAAAAATGTATTCCAAAACCAGATTAGAGGACAAAATCAGCCACCTCTGAGCTGTTTTCTCTCTCCTAATTGCCACGCTGGATGCATCGTCGGTCCAGTGACATACTAGTTCAAAGGAATGCCACTGCTATGCACCAAGCTCCTCAACCCCGTCCAGAGAGGCAGGGAGCACCGTCTCAGGTGCACCACTGCCATGGACGTTGGCATGGCTTCCCTCGATCCATGGGGAGGTGGTTGCGGCCATACATACCACGGGCACGGCTGATCCCGCCCTTTCCTCATGGTAGCAACACTTCCATTACGACAGAGGCGAGGTCATCACAGCCTAAATATCACCCTCCTCATCTCCAGCGACGAGGACGATGGAGCGGATGCCGCTACCACAAATATGTCATTGTTTGTGTTGGTTAGCGGCAGCAGGGATGCAATGAGATCCTCCTCCGTGGCTCCACTGGCGCTCTACCGTTGACCCCATATATGTCCATGCCACCCTCGCTAATGCACTCCTTCACGTATTTCATCTCCAACATTGCCTACTCTTGTTCCAGTCCTGGCAGAGGTAGAGATGGAACTACGCCCCCGTCACCCCGAGCTGCATGATGTTGCCGCGTGTCACCCCTTGTCATTTTCCTCCTCCGACTCCTGCACGATGACCGTATTCGGAGGCAAAGCATGCCGCTCTAGGCTTTTCCCCGCATGGCAACGGCGGTGGAGATCGACGAGGTGGTCGGCTTGGTATCGTAGAACACACACACACACACACACACACACACACACACGGAGAGAGAGAGAGAGAGAGAGAGAGAGAGAGAGCAGAGCCAAAATAACCTAACGGAAATGTCCAATATGGCAAATGAGGAGCCATAACACCGGTGGCACGTACGCGGTTTTCTCCTCATTTCTGGTTTCGAAAGTGTGTATGGTTTTGAAACATGAGGGAGTAATTCTCATCCAAATAAGATTAGGGCCTGGTTGTCAACTTCTGGTAAACTTCTAATAACGTTATTTAGACAGGCCAGCGGCTCTTATTATGCTGCATAAAGAATTGAAGATGTATTGTAGTCAATGTTTTAAATAGCGGGCTATTGCCAAATAGCGGCGGACCTCAAAATCAGCTATAGCGGAGCTATAGCGGGCTATAGCAGGCTATAGCGGGCTATTTGTATATGGGACCATTTAGCGGCACCCTAGTGAAAAGGCTATATAGCGGGCTATAGCGGAGCTATAGCCGGCTATTTAAAACATTGACTGTAGTATATACACATGCTGAAGATTCGCATATGTTATCATACATTGCTACATGGATATTACATGCTTTCTGTATCACTGCGAGCCCATAGTTTTCAAGCTCCCATGTGGAATAGCTCTGAGTTGCAAGTCACACCTTCTACTTACCGCCAGCCCAAATTTCTCGGACATATCAAATGTATCAAGGTTAGTCCCAATAGGAAACATCCACTCTAAGTGATAAAGAAGATATGCCAATGTGATGTTTACAGTCGATGTTCCGAACAACATGCCAGGGCACTGTCGTCGTCCAGCTCCGAAGGGAATGAACTCAGAGTATGTTCCGTTGTAATTTATGTTGTTGTTCTCAAACCTTTCTGGCTTAAACTCCTCAGGATTTTCCCAAGATCTTGGATCTCTGGAAATTGCGAAGACATTAACATATACATTGGTACCTTTAAACATGTCATAACCCATGATCGTACAGTCCTCCCTAGTCATGCGGGGGACTAGAGGACCGGGCGGATGCAATCTAAGGACCTCCTTGATGACCATCTGCATGTAGTGTAGGTCACCAAGGACGTTGTTCGTAATGACAGCTCCATGTTGACCTACCACCTCTCGGACCTCTAATTGTGCCTTAGCCATAGCTCCGGGATTGTTCATGAGCTCTGACATAGCCCACTCTAAAACAGTTGATGTGGTATGCGTGGCTGCCGCAAACATGTCCTGGAAACCACAGTATGGACAACAAAAAATTAGTATGAAACAATAGCACCCACGTTTCATGCATTTCCGGATATGCCATATATGCTACATCAACACTAATAGTTGCCTTGCCAGGAGCCCGGGGCATGGTTTTGAGAGACCAATTTTAAGATCCAGGATGCGCTTAATATTTATTTTTCTATCATGTTGGGTTGGTTTTCTAGACTGTCCGGTTTGTGTATGGGTACTCCATAGACCATACATTATTTCTCCCAGTTTCTAATAAATACCCACTTTTCTTCCTTTTTATGAAATCCCGGGGGGGGGGGGGGGGGGGGGGGGGGGGGGGGGATGGGGTTCGGGTAAAATCTACAATACATATTAATTTGACATGCCTCATTCAGATCGATTCCAGTCGCCGCTACGGTCACATCAATCCGTTATGGCTCGGACCCTCTTAGCAGCTGGATCCTTCGGGAAGCCATTGAATGGTTCATATTTTACCAGTAAGTCTTCCTACTTATTGTCACATTCAGGATCTGAAGTGCTCAGAATTTCAAAAAAATCTGCCTCACAAGAAAACCGTCCAAACATTTGATGTGGTCATCCCAGTCAGAAATGTGTATCTAATAAGGTCATACATATAGTTCATTTCTGCTTCGCAAAGAAAAAGCATAGTTCATTTTTGTCAATTTTTATTTAATTTTTATGCTCTGTGGAATGTGAATGAAACAAATAATTACCCGCGTTGATATATTTGGTGGTATAAGAAATTGGAAGGTTTAATTGCGCTCATAAAAAGTTAAAAGTCACTTGTTATGTAGTCCCTACGTCGCCAAAAAAGTATCGTAAGTTTAGTTCAAATGAGTCCATATTTAAACTAAAGTCATACCACTTATTTTGGGGCATAGGGAGTACTAGCGAACATCTTTCTTTAATTTTGTGAGGAATATCTACTCCCTCCATTTCATAATATAAGAGTGATTTTTACACTAATGTTCTTATATTATGGGACGGGGTAGCTAGGATGCTAACTTCTCTCACATGACGGAGGGAGTACTAGTGGACATCTTTGATATAATTAATGAGTTTGTACATCTATGTTACCCAGGCATCGTCGATGGGATCATGCATGGAGGCAGATCAGATCTGGTAATTTATAATTATGGTGAAACAATCAGTCTTAGGAAGTAAACTAATACTCACAAACAAGACGGCTCCCATAATCTCTTTGGTTAGAGGGAATTCCAGCGAGTCTTCCAGCTGCAGCCTGAGCAGTACGTCCAGCAGGTCCTCATCGTCGGTGCTGCCGCCGGCAACGCCGGCAGCCCGCGTGTCCTTGCGTTCGTCGATGATACCAGCGATGATGCGCTGTATGCGGCCGTAGCTCGTCCTCATGCGGCGCTCGCCGTTGCTGAGCCACCGCACGAGCCGCGACGACGGGAAGAGGTCGACGAGGCAGAAGCCGCCCACCAGCGCGAACGCCTCGTCCAACTCGCGGAGGTACTCGTCCTGCCGTGCAAACTTGCCGCCGAAAACCGCCCGGCACACGACGTCGTTGCTGAGCGCCCGCACCTTCTCACTGACGTTGACCGTGGCGCCGGCCGAGGCGGTGATGGAACGGACGAGGTTGCCCGCCTCCTCGGCCCTGACGCCCTCCATGCGTCTCACCTGCTTGGAGTTGAGGAGCTCCGTTACGCAGATCTTGCGCATCTGGCGCCAGTGGTCGGAGTAGGGGGCAAAGGCGATGCCCTTGCCGCCGCAGCCAAAGATGTCCTGCGTCGCGCTGCATGGCCGGCTAGCGAACGCACGGTCGTTGGTCTTCATCACCAGCGCTGCCGCCTCGGCGTTGGAGACTACCACGGTGGGGACTTCGCCTAGCCGGAGGAACATCAGCGGCCCATGCCGGCGAGACAGCTCTGTCATCGTGCGGTGCGGTAGGGCGCTGACGACGCGGTGGAGGCTGCCGATGATAGGGAGAGTCCATGGCCCAGGAGGCAGCTTCTTCTTGGACTTGTTCTTGCGGCTGGAGAGCTTGAGAAACAAAAGGGCCAGTACTGTGGAAAGGCTTATCAAGCACAAGCTCAACCACCCCGCCATGGCAGGCAGCTTGGCTTGTGCAGTGATGACAAATCTTGGGCTTTTGCAGCTTAGAGAGACGTGACATATATGACGACTAATCTTTGGCTTGCACAAGCTCAACCACCCCACCAAATTTGGTTCAAGAGCAAGCCCACGCAGCTGATCATTTTCTTGTATTTTTTAAGAGGCCTATGCAATGATGACTAGTCGTTTGTTTTTTTTTCTTCGAGAAAAGTATACTTTTCGTCCCTCAACTGTTGGCGGAGTCTAAATTTGGTCCCTCAACTCTGAAACCGGACAACTTTCACCCCAAACTACTAAAACCGGACAAGGTTCATCCCTGGACACGGTTTTGACCGCTTTTGGTGCTGACTTTTGCCAGTTTTGACTCAAATTCGCGTACTTTCTTCAAATCCGTTTATTTATTGAGGTCTGCATACCATTTTCAAGTTCAAGTGTTTATTTTTTCAAAACCGCGTACTTTCTATAAAAGTTCATGAATTTGAAGAAGTACACGGATTTACTTTTCTCTTATTCTTTCAAATCACTACAGAGGGCAACCCTGAGTGGGATGGCCCCGGCAGATAAGGAATTGGTCGGCGACGGGGACGACGAGGCTCGCCGCGGAGGCGAGCTAGTGGAGGAGAGGAAGGAGGTCGACGGAGCGGGTCCGAAGCGTAGGGGGGCTAGAGGCAGTGGCGGAGCTATATTGAGGCCGGGGGGACGGGGGCGCTACACCCCCAGCCTTGGATCAATTCCTGAAGAATTTTTTTTTGGAGGGCTTAGATTAGAAAAAAGATAGCATTTGCCCCCCCCCCCCCCCCCCCCCAAATACTGATGATGTGTGTTTCGCCCCTAGTGATTTTCGGCTAGCTTCGCCACTGTCTACAGGGATTGTGGTGCGGCACAAGAACAGTGGAGGAATAGGCCCGGGTAAGACGGCGTCCTAGTGGCGAGTGTTAGGTCAGTGCATTCTTCCAAATTTGAACTTCAGAAATATTTCAGCCATAGTCGAAATCACGAAATTTGATTGAAAGTCAGTGGTTTCAGTTTTCACCTCGGCAAATGGGTCAAAATTTCCCCTTGAATTTGATTGAGAGACATCAAACCACATCTTTCTAAAATAATTAATTTAAAAATATGTGTATACAAACGTGATTGCAGAAATATTTTGCAGGAAATACAATACTTTTCATATGGTCTAAAATGAAAAAGTGCTCAACTTTCAAATTATTTGTCTCTTCAAAATGAACAAACTTTGATATTTGGATCATCTTCATTCGAGCTCGTATGCAACCTCGACAGCCAAACCAGTGCAGCGCAACGAATAACACCTCTTACCGAGTGCAACACTCGGCAAATGCCACCTTTTGTGAAGTTTTCTTTTGTCTAGTATTTTGTCCACGACACTCGGCAAAGCACATGCTTGCCGAGGTTTGCTTCTTTGCCGAGTGTTTCCCGGAAACCAATCGATGAGATTAGTCAGCGGCTATATGAACAGCCAGAGGCCAACCGTGGCTTGAGAGCAGAAATAATAAATCACGGCATAATGAGCATTGGAGTGAGTAAGTCCTTGCCGGTGGTGGTCGTCGGCCCTTGCGCCGGCATCGTCCATCTCTCCTCTTTCGACAGGTGCATAGCTCCTATTCCGGTCACGCTGCTCCTTGTCTTCGACCAACCAATCGACGGCCCCGTCGAGACCATCAAAAAAGCGCTGTCGCGGGCACTTGCGCACTACCCCCCGATGGCCGGCCGCCTCGCTGCCACCGGCGACGACGGGGAGCTCCACATCGCCTGCACCGGCGAAGGTGTCTCTTTCGTGGGTGCGGCAGTTAGCTGTGCCCTGGACGACGACGAGGTCACGACACCGGCGCTGCTCCTCGGCGACCTCGCCGTTGGCTACCCCGCCGAATACTGCGGCCTCAGCGACGCCTTTCTACTGATGCAGGTGACCGAGTTCTCGTGCGGCGGATTCGTCGTCGGCATGACATGGAACCACGTCATGGCCGACGCGGCGGGGATGGCGCAGTTCCTGCAGGCCGTCGGCGAGCTCGCTCGGGGGATGCCGGCGCCGGCCGTCGTTCCGGTCCGGTCCGAAATCGACGGCTCGCTGCCACGCCTCCCGCCAGCGATGGTCGCCGCTGTGAGGTCCCAGATGCGCATGGAAACGGAGGAACTGGCGAGCCTCGACGTCACCATCCCCTCGAGCTTGGTCGGCCGCATCAAAGCCGAGTGCGCCGGCGACTGCACGGTGTTCGAAGCCGTCGCGGCCGTGCTCTGGCGGTGCCGCACCCGCGCGGTCATCTCCGATTCCGATGCTGACACCGACGACCCTGCGCCCCTCGCCTTCCCAAGCAACGTGCGCGGCCTCGTCGGCGCCAAGGAAGGCTACTACGGCAACTGCGTCACCATGCATCAGGTCCAAGCGACAAGCGGCGCGGTGGCGAGCGGCGACATCAAGGACCTGGTGAAGCTCATCAAGCTTGCAAAGGAGAAGGCGTCGGACATATTCAGGAGCAGCAGAGATGCCGTCAGCGGCGGCGAGAGCGAGACAGATGCCGGCAGCAGTGGAGAGCAGCCGCAGCTGGCACCCCCATGCTCAAGGTACAACACGCTCAGTGTCACGAGCTGGAGGAACCTTGGGTTCGAAGCCGTGGATTTCGGGCGTGGGACGCCGGCGCGCGTGATGTGGAAGGCGCATCAGACGGTGGGTTTCATCTGCGTTGTGTGCCCGCCGTGCAAGGGGGAGGACGGCGTCAACGTCGTGTCCCTCTGCGTCAAGCCGGAGCACGCCGACGCCTTCGTGGCGGAGTTGGCCGCCCTCAACATATAATGCGAACTGCAGAGTGCATTTACAATTCCCAGCTTTTCACATTTCAAAATTCAAATCTCAATGTGAGATCATCTCTTTCTAACCTTCCATCATCGAAAGGAGCATCTGAACCCCGCCCCCCTCGCGTCGCTCGCGGAGCGAGCGACCGAGAGGATAACCCTAGCCGTATGTGACTAGACATGGCGATAAGGGCATGTATCTTTCTTAAAGGCATTGTTTGCGAAAATAGTCAAATTAGTCATAGGTAATGGATCTGGCGTAATTGTCTATATTCTGTACTTTGTTTCTTCCCTCGTCGCCCGTGTATCAACTTAATAAAGATGGTTGTGTGCATTATAATGATGCGGAAGCCTAGACTTTTAACTCCTTTTTTGAAACAAGAAAAGTAAATCTATAAATCACATAAGCAATGAGGAAGTGGAGATGAAATACCCAAGCGTAAGTTGCAAAGGATGACTGTGCTCCCATCATGCCCGGACAGTAGCTTTCTAGCTCCCGCGTGGCTTTAGGCATCTCCTACGCGGACCCACAAAATGCCTGTAACTTTTTTTTAGAAATGGAGGAGGACCCCCGGCCTCTGCATTGTTAATTTTCACCAGAAGCCACGTCGTCTCGATCTCTCTCGGCTGGCTGGAACCGAGCGGAGCCTCGCCACAAAGACGTACGCCGCCGTCGGTACAACGGCGGAGATCCGTCATCCCCTCACCGGTCCGATCGGGGCGTTGGATCCGTAGCCACCGCCGTCACCATCTCCGCACAGATCAGCCAACCCCGCCGGATGGGGCGCTGCCACCGACGCCGTCCATCTCAGGGCCGCCGCTCCGCCGGCCAAGGAACTGCGGCCACCGCCGCGCGGCATAGGGTCGCTGCCCTCGGACTCCCACGAGAGGTGCTGTCCCTGCCGCCTCAGATGGGATCCCGCAGCCTCCGCCCGCCCAGGTGCCTTCGTCGCCGGGCCTGCTGCCACGAGGGGAGAGAGGCACGAGGAGGCGCGAGGGGTGGCCTGCGGCGCTAGGGTTGAGGGGCCCCTGTCGTCGCCCAGGGAAGGCGACGCGAGGGAAGGCGCCGTGAGGGGAGAGAGGCCTGTAATTGTATGGACCGAACTGTTCGAACGAATTTTGTCATCGAAAACGGTCTCATATTTGTACCTGGACGTGTCTGTCTGTCCGTTTTCCCGTACCATAATCTGGAAGAAAACCAGGTGGCTTTGCGGGCGTCTGAACCTCCGCCGCGTTGGACTCTGTCACCCCTGGTCCACCCAAAACCGAGGCAAAGCCTGTGCATTTGGAGCGGCCTGCATTGTTTTCATGCCAAAACCCACGCTTTCCGCACCCTCTTCGCTCCGATCATCGCCACCCTCCACCCCAATTCTAGGCTTTTTTTGTCCGTTGCCGCATGGACCTGTACCAAGACCTGCCAGAGCCGATGCAACTGGACGATCGAGAAGAAGATCAACCTCGAAGAGAAGGCAGAGAGATTCAACATCTTGATGGTGACGACCGAGAAGAAGATCAACCTCGAAGTGAAGAAGACCAACCTTGAAGAGAGGAAGGTTGAGCTCGCAGTCGCTTCTGACGATTCCAAGATGTTGACCATGAGAATGGATGAGTTGAATGTGGCGATGATCATGTGTTTCGTCCGTGTTAGGATGTTGAAGCGTTTAGTGGCTGAGATGGAGGCGACCAAGGAGGAGACAGCTTGTGAAGACATGGCTGATGAGTAGGAGGCGGAGGCAAAGTCAGCGAGAGGCTCGGACAACCAGTCTAGGTCGGAAAAAATGCTCTTTTTCCATGGACAATCAGACTAGTTCTTTTGTTATCGGGAGTATGTAGAACCTATAAAGAAATGGCTTTTGGAGGCCGAGCTCCATGGAGGCCTCCAAATGCAAAATTCAAAATTCATAAAAATTCATATTTTTACATTTTAAAAAATTCTGAAAAAAGACAAAGATAGATGAAGGCATAGTGCACAAGTGTGTAAATTTTTGGAGTGAAATTGTCGGTGTATAAAAGTAGGGGTCTTTCTGTACACCTTTACTTGTACACGGGCGGTCGTAGCCACACCTGCGGCCATGCTTGGCGGGGCAGAGGAAGGAAGGGTACGAAACTGCCAAGGCAGCATCCAAGCCAGAGGCATGAAGAGCAAAGGGGCAAGATGGACTTCTTGCCGGGGCGACCTACATAGCCCCGGCAAGAGCCTTGCCGGGGCGACTTGCCCAACACCAGCAAGGCCGCCACCCTTGAGCCTGAGAGTTCTGACACCATCGACAACGTCAAGACCAAGGCTCGGGAGCGCTTGCGTGGTGGCATGCAGATCTCTGTGAAGACCAAAGGCCCGCGAGTCTAGATGAGAACCAGAAGACGAAGAACCCCGGCAAGATCCTTGCCGGGGACGGCCGAAGACCCCCAGCAGGATCCTTGCCAGGGACACCCGCGAGACCCCGGCAAGACCCTTGCCGGGGGCATCTGCGAGGCCACGGCTAGGCCCGCACCCACCAACATTTCGCTGCCCCACGGCCGTTCCGACACGGCAATCCGCCCGTCAACTAGGCAAGCACCTACGTGGCGGCATGCAGCCTCTAGGCCAACTAATCAAGCACCTGCGTGGTGGCATGCAGATCTTCGTGAAGACCCTGTCACCGCACTAGCACAGCAACCAGCCAGCCAGCATGGCGCTGCATGCCTCGTCAGCTTGGACGCGCGTCGAAGCAAGGCAAGGCGGCGACGAACGGGACGAGCCCTGTTGCCGTCTGATAACCCACAAGTATAGGGGATCGCAACCGTTTTCGAGGGTAGAGTATTCAACCCAAATTTATTGATTCGACACAAGGGGAGCCAAAGAATATTCTCAAGTATTAGCAGCTAAGTTGTCAATTCAACCACACCTGGATAACTTAGTATCTGCAGCAAAGTATTTAGTACCAAAGTAATATGATAGTAGTGGTAACGGTAACAAAGGTAACAGTAGCAAAAGTAATATTTTTGGTGTTTCGTAGTGATTGCAACAGTAGCAACGGAAAAGTAAATAAGCGAAGAACAATATGTTAAAAGCTCGTAGGCACTAGATTGGTGATGGAGAATTATGCCGGATGCGGTTCATCATGTAACAATCATAACATAGGGTGACACAGAACTAGCTCCAATTCATCAATATAATGTAGGCATGTATTCCGAATATAGTCATACGTGCTTATGGAAAAGAACTTGCATGACATCTTTTGTCCTACCCTCCCGTGGCAGCGGGGTCCTAATAGCAACTAAGGGATATTAAGGCCTCCTTTTAATAGAGTACTGGAACAAAGAATTAACACATAGTGAATACATGAACTCCTCAAACTATGCTCATCACCAGGAGTGGTCCCGATTATTGTCACTTCGGAGTTGCCGGATCATAACACGTAGTAGGTGACTATAGACTTGCAAGATAGGATCAAGAGCTCACATATATTCATGAAAACATAATAGGTTCAGATCTGAAATCATGGCACTCGGGCCCTAGTGACAAGCATTAAGCATAGCAAAGTCATAGCAACATCAATCTCAGAACATAGTGGATACTAGGGATCAAACCCTAACAAAACTAACTCGATTACATGATAGATCTCATCGAACCCATCACCGTCCAGCAAGCCTATGATGGAATTACTCACGCACGGCGGTGAGCATCATGAAATTGGTGATGGAGGATGGTTGATGATGACGACCACGACGAATCCCCTTCTCCGGAGCCCCGAACGACTCAGATCAGCCCTCCCGAGAGGTTTTAGGGCTTGGCGGCGGCTCCGTATCGTAAAACGCGATGAATCTTTCTCTCTGATTTTTTTCTCCCCGAAAGCAAATATATAGAGTTGGAGTTGAGGTCGGAGGAGCTCCAGGGGGCCCACGAGGTAGGGGGGCGCGCCCTCCACCCTCGTGGACAGGGTGTGGGCCCCATGGTCTTCATCTTTTGCAAGGATTTTTTATTATTTCCAAATAGACGTTCCGTGGAGTTTCAGGTCATTCCGAGAACTTTTGTTTCTGCACATAAATAATACCATGGAAAGTCTACTGAAAACAGCGTCAGTCCGGGTTAGTTCCATTGAAATCATGCAAGTTAGAGCCCAAAACAAGGGCAAAAGTGTTTGGAAAAGTAGATACGACGGAGACGTGTCAACTCCCCCAAGCTTAAACCTTTGCTTGTCCTCAAGCAATTCAGTTGATAAACTGAAAGTGATAAAGAAAAACTTTTACAAACTCTGTTTGCTCTTGTTGTTGTAAATATGTAAAGCCAGCATTCAAGTTTTCAGCAAAGATCATGACTAACCACATTCACAATAACTCTTAGGTCTCATGTTTACTCATATCAATGGCATAATCAACTAGCGAGCCGTAATAATAGATCTCGGATGAAAACACTTTCTCAAAACAATCATAATATGATATAACAGGATGGTATCTCGCTAGCCCTTTCTGAGACCGCAAAACATAAATGCAGAGCACCTTTAAAGATCAAGGACTGACTAGACATTGTAATTCATGGTAAAAGAGATCCAGTCATAGTCATACCCAATATAAATTAATAGTAATGGATGCAAATGACAGCAGCGCTCTCCAGCTAGTGCTTTTTAATAAGAGGGTGATGACTCAACATAAAAAGTAAATAGATAGGCCCTTCGCAGAGGGAAGCAGGGATTTGTAGAGGTGCCAGAGCTCGATTTTGAAATAGAGATAAATAATATTTTGAGCGGCATACTTCCATTGTCAACATAACAACCAAGAGATGGCGATATCTTCCATGGTACACACATTATAGGCGGCTCTCAAACAGAATGGTAAAGTTTGTACTCCCCCTCCACCAACAAGCATCAATCCATGAATTGCTCGAAACAACGAGTGACTCCAACTAGCAACAGTCCCAAGGGGAGTTTTGTTTGCGATTATTTTGGTTTAGTTTGCATAAAGCATGGGACTGGGCATCCCGGTGACCAGCCATTTTCTCCTGAGTGAGGAGCGGAGTCCACTCCTCTTGAGAATGACCCGCCTAGCATGGAAGATACGGACAGCCCTAGTTGATACATGAGCTATTCGAGCATACAAAACAGAATTTCATTTGAAGGTTTAGAGTTTGGCACATACAAATTTACTTGGAACGGCAGGTAGATACCGCATATAGGAAGGTATAGTGGACTCATATGGAATAACTTTGGGGTTTAAGGGATTGGATGCACAAGCAATATTCCCGCTTAGTACAAGTGAAGGCTAGCAAAAGACTGGGAAGCGACCAACTAGAGAGCGACAACAATCATGAACATGCATTAAAATTAATAAACATTGAGTGCAAGCATGAGTAGGATATAATCCACCATGAACATAAATGTCCTGAAGGCTATGTTGATTTGTTTCAACTACATGGGTGAACATGTGCCAAGTCGAGTCACTTAAATCATTCAAAGGAGGATACCACCCCACTATACCACATCACAACCATTTTAATAGCATGTTGGCACGCAAGGTAAACCATTATAACTCATAGCTAATCAAGCATGGCATAAGCAACTATGATCTCTAATTGTCATTGCAAACATGTTTATTCATAATAGGCTGAATCAGGAACGATGAACTCATCATATTTACAAAAACAAGAGAGGTCGAGTTCATACCAGCTTCTCTCATCTCAGTCAGTCCATCATATATCGTCATAATTGCCTTTTACTTGCACGACCGAACGATGTGAAAATAATAAGAGTGCACGTGCATTGAACTAAGCTGGAATCTGCAAGCATTCAATAAGCAGGAGAAGACAAGGCAATATGGGCTCTTGGTTAAATCGACAATAATGCATATAAGAGCCACTTCAACAATTTAATCATGGTATTCTCTTAACGACCCCCAAAGAAAAGAAAAGAAAAGAAATAAAACTATTTACACGGGAAAGCTCCCAACAAGCAAAAGTAGAACGGAAAATCTTTTTGGGTTTTCTTTTTAATTATTACTACTACAGCAAGAAAATTAAACTAACTAAAAGCTACACTAATTTTTTTGATTTTCTTAAAGTTTATTAAACACACAAGAAGAAAGCAGGGAAAAGAAAATAAACTAGCATGGATATTACAGTGAAAAAGTATGAGCACCGACATCTAGCAATGAGTGTGTGAACATAAATGTAATGTCGGTGGGAAATACGTACTCCCCCAAGCTTAGGCTTTTGGCCTAAGTTGGTTTATTGCCACGGATGGCCTGGCGGATATCCATAGTTGTAGATGGGGTCGTACTGAGATGAAGAGGACTCTGACTGCCACTGGCTGGCAGTCATCTCCGGATCTCAAAAGTAATCAGACTGTCGTGGAGGCTCAAATTGTGGTTCCGGCTCCGGGGCTGGTGTAGGGTTCCGGTAAGCGTAAATGGCCGCCCACGGAACGAGATACGGACCTTCAGATAAATTAAACAAGGAAAGAGCATGCAAGGTAATAGTCTCAGGGTGATGTTTATCAAAGAACAATTTGTATTTAAGCTGCCCTTCCTTGTTCTTAACAATAAAGTCATGCGCTACCATACTCTATAATCTAAATAAGCATTAGGCAACAATTTTTCTTCTCTCTCATAGAGCCTAATAGGTATGTTATAATGTGTAGCAAGGCATGAAGCATAAATACCTCCAAAGATGGGACCCTTAGTACGGTTCAAACTTAACCGTTTAGCAATAATACCGCCCATACTAGCAGTGTTATCGGAAAATAAACCATGGAACAAAATGATAATATCAGGAACACTAAGGTTTCCATAGTTTCCGCAACCAATCAAGCAACGACTAGTAAATATAGCAAAGTAACGTAAAACAGGAAAATGTATGCTAGTGATTCTTGCACCGGAAACCTTCCTGGTTTCCCCCACAGTAATGGTGTCAATAAACTCGTCCACATCTTTACGATGTGGTTCATCTAAGGTGCCCTCGAAGGGTACTTTGCAAACCTTGCAAAATTCATCTAGTGGCATCTTCTTAACAACATCATATAAATGAAACTCTACTGAAGGAGGTGTTTCTTTAGGAAAATAGTAGAAGTTTTGCACAAAAGTATTGGTGAGTAAGAGATACTGATGACGTTGGTCGCGGAGGAAGTCGGTGAGGCCAGCATTCTCAGCCAATGAACAGAAATCATCATAAATCCCGACTTCTCTCAAGAAATCATCGGAAGGCCATTCACATGGCCGGACCTCCGCGGTGCGAGGCAAATTATATTTGGGCCTGTGTGCTTCCTCACTTTGCTTTTCATTCGAGCTTCGGCTCGATGAGCCCCTCAAAAATCTCTTCATAATTTTTTGAAAAATCTGAAGTTTTTAGTAACTTCAAACAAAAGTGAACCAAGCTCAATAAAATTGATAGCAACTACTCCTACAAGTGCCTAGAGCCTATATCATGCATTAGAACTACTTGGAACCATATAAATTTGACATGCAAGCTCAAGAACATGGTCATCTAGGCAGCACAAATTTGCAATGAATAAAGCACTAGAACAAAAACTAATTGGACCAATGGAGGAGTCACATACCAAGGAACAATCTCCCCAAGTAGTTTTGTGAGAGGTGCTTTGAGCAAGGAGATCGAAAATCGCAGCAAAATGAGCTAGAACTCGTGCTTGAGCTGGATATTGGTGTTTGTGGGAGGAAGAAGAAGTGTGTGGGTGCAGGAATAAGTGGAGGGGAGACACCGTGGGCCCATGAGGCAGGGGGCGCGCCCAGGGGGTAGGGCGCGCCCTCCACCCTCGTGGCCAGGTGCTTGCCCCTCCTGCTGTGTTCTCAGTGCCAGATATTCTCAAAAATTCTAGAAAAAATCATATTCCATTTTCAGGGCATTTGGAGAACTTTTATTTTCGGGGAATTTTTATATTGCACGGATAAATCAGAAAACAGACAGAAAAATACTGTTTTTACTTTATTTCAACTAAATAACAGAAAGTAGAAAGAGGGTACAGAAGGTTGAGCCTTCTAGTTTCATCCATCTCATGCTTATCAAAAGGAATCCACTAACAAGGTTGATCAAGTCTTGTTAACAAACTCGTTCCGAATAACATGAAACCGGAGAAATTTCGAATAACACTATGTTACCTCAACAGGGATATGCACATCCCCTATAATAAGAATATCATATTTCTTCTTGATAGTAGGAAGAGGAAATTCGAAACCTCCAAAAATAATCGATGGAATTTTTCCAATAAAATTGATACTGTGGACTTGAGGTTGTTTCCTCGGAAAGTGTACCGTATGCTCATTACCATCAACATGAAAAGTGACATTGCCTTTGTTGCAATCAATAACAGCCCCTGCAGTATTCAAAAAAGGTCTTCCAAGAATAATAGACATACTATCGTCCTCGGGAATATCAAGAATAACAAAGTCCGTTAAAATAGTAACGTTTGCAACCACAACAGGCACATCCTAACAAATACCGACAGGTATAGCAGTTGGTTTATCAGCCATTTGCAAAGATATTTTAGTAGGTGTCAACTTATTCAAATCAAGTCTACGATATAAAGAGAGAGGCATAACACTAACACCGGCTCCAAGATCACATAAAGCAGTTTTAACATAGTTTCTTTTAATGGGGCCTGGTATAGTGGGTACTCCTGGATCTCCTAGTTTCTTTGGTATTCCACCCTTAAAAGTGTAATTGGCAAGCATGGTGGAAATTTCAGCTTTCGGTATCTTTCTTTTATTTGTAAAAATTTCTTTCATGTACTTAGCATAAGCATTCATTTTGAGCATATCAGTCAAACGCATACGCAAAAAGATAGGTCTAATCATTTCAGCAAAGCGCTCAAAATCCTCATCATCCTTTTTCTTGGATGGTTTGGGAGGAAAAGGCATAGGTTTCTGAACCCATGGTTCCCTTTCTTTACCATGTTTCCTAGAAACAAAGTCTCTCTTATCATAACGTTGATTCTTTGATTGTGGGTTATCAAGATCAACAGCAGGTTAAATTTCTACATCATTACAATTACTAGGTTAAGCATCATCATGAACATCATTATTAGCATTTTCATTAGGTTCATGTTCATTACCAGATTGTGTTTCAGCATCAGAAATAGATATACCATTTGGATTCTCAGGTGGTTCTGCAATAGGTTCACTAGAACCATGCAAAGTCCTATCATTTTTCTTTTTCTTCTTTTTAGAAGGACTAGATGCATCAATATTATTTCTCTGAGAATCTTGCTCAATTCTCTTAGGGTGGCCTTCAGGATACAAAGGTTCCTGAGTCATTCTACCATTTCTAGTAGCCACTCTAACAACATAATCATTTTTCTAACTATTCATTTCATTGAGCAAATCATATTGAGCTTTAAGTACTTGTTCTACTTGAGTAGTAACCATAGAAGCATGCTTGCTAATGAGTTTAAATTTACCTTTAACATTAGCCATGTAATTACTCAAGTGTTCAAGCGTATCGGAATTGTATTTCAATTGTCTACCAAAATAAGCATTGAAGTTTTCTTGTTTGACAATAAAATTATCGAACTCTTCTAAGCATTGTCTAGCAGACTTATAGTGAGGGATATCACCTTCATCAAATCTACAGAGAGAATTTACCTTTACTACCTGTGTCGGGTTATCAAGACCATGAGTTTCTTCAATAGGTGGAGGATTAAGATCACAAGTTTCTTCAACAGGCGGTAAATTAAGACCATGTATTTCTTCAATAGGAGGTAAATTCTTAACGTCTTCAGCTTTAATACCCTTTTCTTTCATAGATTTCTTTGCCTCTTGCATATCTTCAGGACCGAGAAATAGAACACCTCTCTTCTTCGAAGTTGGTTTAGGAATAGGCTCAGGAATTGTCCAATTATTTTCATTTGTCAACATATTATTCAATAGAATTTCAGCTTCATCCGGTGTTCTTTCCCTGAAAACAGAACCAGCACAACTATCCATGTAATCTCTGGAAGCATCGGTTAGTCCATTATAAAAGATATCAAGTATTTCATTTTCTTAAGAGGATGATCAGGCAAAGCATTAAGTAACTTGAGAAGTCTCCCCCAAGCTTGTGGGAGACTCTCTTCTTCAATTTGCACAAAATTGTATATATCCCTTAAAGCAGCCTGTTTCTTATGAGCAGGGAAATATTTAGCAGAGAAGTAATAAATCATATCCTGGGGACTACGCACACAACCAGGATCAATAGAATTAAACCATATCTTAGCATCACCCTTTAATGAGAACGGAAATATTTTAAGGATATATAGGTAGCGAGATTTCTCATCATTAGTGAACAGGGTGGCTATATCATTTAATTTAGTAAGATGTGCCACAACAGTTTTAGATTCATAGCCATGAAAAGGATCAGATTCAACCAAAGTAATTATATCAGGATCAACAGAGAATTCATAGTCCTTATCACTAACACATATAGGTGAAGTAGCAAAAGCAGGGTCAGGTTTCATTCTATCATTAAGAGATTGCTGCTTCCATTTAGCTAATAGCCTCTTGAGTTCATATCTATCTTTGCAAGCTAAAATAGCTAAAGTAGCTTCTTTATCAAAAACATAACCCTCAGGAATAACAAGCAAGTCTTCATCATCACTTTCATCAATATAATCAGTTTCAATAATTTCTTTCTCTCTAGCCCTAGCAATTTGTTCATCAAGAAATTTACCAAGTGGCACAGTAGTATCAAGCATAGAAGTAGTCTCATCATAAGTATCATGCATAGCGGAAGTGGCATCATGCGTAACATGTGACATATGAGAACGAATAGCAGAAGCAGGTTGAGGTGTCGCAAGCTTACTCAAAACAGAAGGTGAATCAAGTGTAGAGCTAGATTGCAGTTCCTTACCTCCCCTCGTAGTTGAGGGATAAATTGTTGTCTTAGCGTCTTTCAAGTTCTTCATAGTGACCAGCAGATATAAATCCCAAGTGACTCAACGAATAGAGCTATGATCCCCGGCAACGGCGCCAGAAAATGGTCTTGATAACCCACAAGTATAGGGGATCGCAACAGTTTTCGAGGGTAGAGTATTCAACCCAAATTTATTGATTCGACACAAGGGGAGCCAAAGAATATTCTCAAGTATTAGCAGCTGAGTTGTCAATTCAACCACACCTGGATAACTTAGTATCTGCAGCAAAGTATTTAGTACCAAAGTAATATGATAGTAGTGGTAACGGTAACAAAGGTAACGGTAGCAAAAGTAATAGTTTTGGTGTTTTGTACTGATTGTAACAGTAGCAACGGAAAAGTAAATAAGCGAAGAACAATATGTGAAAAGCTCGTAGGCATTGGATCGGTGATGGAGAATTATGCGGGATGCGGTTCATCATGTAACAATCATAACATTGGGTGACACAGACCTAGCTCCAATTCATCAATGTAATGTAGGCATGTATTCCGAATATAGTCATACGTGCTTATGGAAAAGAACTTGCATGACATCTTTTGTCCTACCCTCCCGTGGCAGCGGGGTCCTAATGGAAAGTAAGGGATATTAAGGCCTCCTTTTAATAGAGTACCGGAACAAAGCATTAACACATAGTGAATACATGAACCCCTCAAACTATGGTCATCACCGGGAGTGGTCCCGATTATTATCACTTCGGGGTTGCCGGATCATAAAACGTAGTAGGTGACTATAGACTTGCAAGATAGGATCAAGAGCTCACATATATTCATGAAAACATAATAGGTTCAGATCTGAAATCATGGCACTCGGGCCCTAGTGACAAGCATTAAGCATAGCAAAGTCATAGCAACATCAATCTCAGAACATAGTGGATACTAGGGATCAAACCCTAACAAAACTAACTCGATTACATGACAGATCTCATCCACCCATCACCGTCCAGCAAGCCTACGATGGAATTACTCACGCACGGCGGTGAGCATCATGAAATTGGTGATGGAGGATGGTTGATGATGACGACGGCGACGAATCCCCCTCTCCGGAGCCCCGAACGGACTCCAGATCAGCCCTCCCGAGAGGTTTTAGGGCTTGGCGGCGGCTCCTTATCGTAAAACGCGATGAATCTTTCTCTCTGATTTTTTTCTCCCCGAAAGCAAATATATAGAGTTGGAGTTGAGGTCGGAGGAGCTCCAAGGGGCCCACGAGTTAGGGGGCGCGCCCTAGGGGGTCTGGCGTGCCCTCCACCCTCGTGGACAGGGTGTGGGCCCCATGGTCTTCATCTTTTGCAAGGATTTTTTATTATTTCCAAATAGACGTTCCGTGGAGTTTCAGGTCATTCCGAGAACTTTTGTTTCTGCACATAAATAACACCATGGAAAGTCTGCTGAAAACAGCGTCAGTCCGGGTTAGTTCCATTCAAATCATGCAAGTTAGAGTCCAAAACAAGGGCAAAAGTGTTTGGAAAAGTAGATACGACGGAGACGTATCAACTCCCCCAAGCTTAAACCTTTGCTCTTCCTCAAGCAATTCAGTTGATAAACTGAAAGTGATAAAGAAAAACTTTTACAAACTCTGTTTGCTCTTGTTGTTGTAAATATGTAAAGCCAGCATTCAAGTTTTCAGCAAAGATCATGACTAACCACATTCACAATAACTCTTAGGTCTCATGTTTACTCATATCAATGGCATAATCAACTAGCGAGCCATAATAATAGATCTCGGATGACAACACTTTCTCAAAACAATCATAATATGATATAACAGGATGGTATCTCGCTAGCCCTTTCTGAGACCGCAAAACATAAATGCAGAGCACCTTTAAAGATCAAGGACTGACTAGACATTGTAATTCATGGTAAAAGAGATCCAGTCATAGTCATACCCAATATAAATTAATAGTAATGAATGCAAATGACAGCAGCGCTCTCCAGCTAGTGCTTTTTAATAAGTGGGTGATGACTCAACATAAAAAGTAAATAGATAGGCCCTTCGCAGAGGGAAGCCGGGATTTGTAGAGGTGCCAGAGCTCGATTTTGAAATAGAGATAAATCATATTTTGAGCGGCATACTTCCATTGTCAACATAACAACCAAGAGATGGCGATATCTTCCATGGTACACACATTATAGGCAGTTCCCAAATAGAATGGTAAAGTTTGTACTCCCCCTCCACCAACAAGCATCAATCCATGACTTGCTCGAAACAACGAGTGTCTCCAACTAGCAACAGTCCCAGGGGGAGTTTTGTTTGCAATTATTTTGGTTTAGTTTGCATAAAGCATGGGACTGGGCATCCCGGTGACCAGCCATTTTCTCCTGAGTGAGGAGCGGAGTCCACTCCTCTTGAGAATAACCCACCTAGCATGGAAGATACGGACAACCCTAGTTGATACATGAGCTACTCGAGCATACAAAACATAATTTCATTTGAAGGTTTAGAGTTTGGCACATACAAATTTACTTGGAACGGCAGGTAGATACCGCATATAGGAAGGTATAGTGGACTCATATGGAATAACTTTGGGGTTTAAGGTATTGGATGCACAAGCAGTATTCCCGCTTAGTACAAGTGAAGGCTAGCAAAAGACTGGGAAGCGACCAAATAGAGAGCGACAACAAGCAAAAGAAGAACGGAAAATCTTTTTGGGTTTTCTTTTTAATTATTACTACTACAGCAAGAAAAGTAAACTAACTAAAAGCTACACTATTTTTTTTGGTTTTCTTAAAGTTTATTAAACACACAAGAAGAAAGCAGGAAAAGGAAAATAAACTAGCATGGATATTACAGTGAAAAAGTATGAGCATCGACATCTAGCAATGAGTGTGTGAACATAAATGTAATGTTGGTGGGAAATACGTACTCCCCCAAGCTTAGGCTTTTGGCCTAAGTTGGTTTATTGCCACGGATGGCCTGGCAGATATCCATAGTTGTAGCTGGGGTCGTACTGAGATGAAGAGGACTCTGACTGCCACTTTCTGGCAGTCATCTCCGGATCCCAAAAGTAATCAGACTGTCGTGGAGGCTCAAATTGTGGTTCCGGCTCCGGGGCAGGTGTAGGGTTCCGCTAAGCGTAAATGGCCGCCCACGGTACGAGATACGAACCTTCAGATAAATTAAACAAGGAAGGTGCAGGCAAGGTAATAATCTCAGGGTGATGTTTATCAAAGAACAATTTGTATTTAAGCTCCCCTTCCTTGTTCTTAACAATAAAGTCATGCGCTACCATACTCTTATAATCTAAATAAGCATTGGGCAGCAATTTTTCTTCTTTCTCATAGAGCCTAATAGGTATGTTATAATGTGTAGCAAGGCGTGAAGCATAAATACCTCCAAAGATGGGACCCTTAGTACGGTTCAAACTTAACCGTTTAGCAATAATACCGCCCATAGTAACAGTGTTATCGGAAAATAAACCATGGAACAAAATGATAATATCAGGAACACTAAGGTTTCCACAGTTTCCGCGACCAATCAAGCAACGACTAGTAAATATAGCAAAGTAATGTAAAACATGAAAATGTATGCTAGTGATTCTTGCATCGGAAACCTTCCTGGTTTCCCCCACAGTAATGGTGTCAATAAACTCGTCCACATCTTTACGATGTGGTTCATCTAAGGTGCCCTCGAAGGGTACTTTGCAAACCTTGCAAAATTCATCAAGAGGCATCTTCTTAACAACATCATATAAATGAAACTCTACTGAAGGAGGTGTTTCTTTAGGAAAATAGTAGAAGTTTTGAACAAAAGTATTGGTGAGTAAGAGATACTGATGACGTTGGTCGCGGAGGAAGTCGGTGAGGCCAGCATTCTCAGCCAATGAATAGAAATCATCATAAATACCGGCTTCTCTCAAGAAATCATCGGAAGGCCATTCACACGGCCGGACCTCCGTGGTGCGAGGCAAATTATATTTGGGCCTGTGTGCTTCCTCACTTTGCTTTTCCTTCGAGCTTCGGCTCGATGAGCCCCTCAAAAATCTCTTCATTATTTTCTGAAAAATTCTGAAGTTTTTAGTAACTTCAAACAAAAGTGAACCAAGCTCAATAAAATTGATAGCAACTACTCCTAGGCAGCACAAATTTGCAATGAATAAAGCACTAGAACAAAAACTAATTGGACCAATGGAGGAGTCACATACCAAGGAACAATCTCCCCAAGCAGTTTTGTGAGAGGTGCTTTGAGCAAGGAGATCGAAAATCGCAGCAAAATGAGCTAGAACTCGTGCTTGAGCTGGATATTGGTGTTTGTGGGAGGAAGAAGAAGTGTGTGGGTGCAGGAATAAGTGGAGGGGAGACACCGTGGGCCCATGAGGCAGGGGGCGCGCCCAGGGGGTAGGGCGCGCCCTCCACCCTCGTGGCCAGGTGCTTGCCCCTCCTGCTGTGTTCTCAGTGCCAGATATTCTCAAATATTCTAGAAAAAATCATATTCCATTTTCAGGGCATTTGGAGAACTTTTATTTTCGGGGTATTTTTATATTGCACGGATAAACCAGAAAACAGACAGAAAATACTGTTTTTACTTTATTTCAACTAAATAACAGAAAGTAGAAAGAGGGTACAGAAGGTTGTGCCTTCTAGTTTCATCCATCTCATGCTTATCAAAAGGAATCCACTAACAAGGTTGATCAAGTCTTGTTAACAAACTCGTTCCGAATAACATGAAACCGGAGAAATTTCGAATAACACTATGTTACCTCAACAGGGATATGCACAGCCCCTATAATAAGAATATCATATTTCTTCTTGGTAGTAGGAAGAGGAAATTCAAAACCTCCAAAAATAATCGATGGAATTTTTCCAATTGAATTGATATTGTGGACTTGAGGTTGTTTCCTCTGAAAGTGTATCGTATGCTCATTACCATTAACATGAAAAGTGACATTGCCTTTGTTGCAATCAATAACAGCCCCTGCAGTATTCGAAAAAGGTCTTCCAAGAATAATAGACATTCTATCGTCTTCGGGAATATCAAGAATAACAAAGTCCGTTAAAATAGTAACGTTTGCAACCACAACAGGCACATCCTCACAAATACCAACAGGTATAGCAGTTGGTTTATCAGCCATTTGCAAAGATATTTCAGTAGGTGTCAACTTATTCAAATCAAGTCTACGATATAAAGAGAGAGGCACAACACTAACACCGGCTCCAAGATCACATAAAGCAATTTTAACATAGTTTCTTTTAATGGAGCATGGTATAGTGGGTACTCCTGGATCTCCTAGTTTCTTTGGTATTCCACCCTTAAAAGTGTAATTAGCCAGCATGGTGGAAATTTCAGCTTTCGGTATCTTTCTTTTATTTGTAAAAATTTCGTTCATGTACTTAGCATAAGGATTCATTTTGAGCATATCAGTCAAACGCATACGCAAAAAGATAGGTCTAATCATTTCAGCAAAGCGCTCAAAATCCTCATCATCCTTTTTCTTGGATGGTTTGGGAGGAAAAGGCATAGGTTTCTGAACCCATTGTTCCCTTTCTTTACCATGTTTCCTAGAAACAAAGTCTCTCTTATCATAACGTTGATTCTTTGATTGTGGGTTATCAAGATCAACAGCAGGTTCAATTTCTACATCATTATCATTACTAGATTGAGCATCATCATGAACATCATTATTAGCATTTTCATTAGGTTCATGTTCATTACCAGATTGTGTTTCAGCATCAGAAATATATATACCATTTGGATTCTCAGGTGGTTCAGCAATAGGTTCACTAGAAGCATGCAAAGTCCTATCATTTTTCTTTTTCTTCTTTTTAGAAGGACTAGATGCATCAATATTATTTCTTTGAGAATCTTGCTCAATTCTCTTAGGGTGGCCTTCAGGATACAAAGGTTCCTGAGTCATTCTACCAGTTCTACTAGCCACTCTAACAGCATAATCATTTTTCTTACTATTCATTTCATTGAGCAAATCATTTTGAGCTTTAAGTACTTGTTCTACTTGAGTAGTAACCATAGAAGCATGCTTGCTAATGAGTTTAAATTTACCTTTAACATTAGCCATGTAATTACTCAATTGTTCAAGCGTATCGGAATTGTATTTCAATTGTCTACCAAAATAAGCATTGAAGTTTTCTTGTTTGACAATAAAATTATCGAACTCTTCTAAGCATTGTCTAGCAGACTTATAGTGAGGGATATCACCTTCATCAAAGCAGCCTGTTTCTTATGAGCAGGGAAATATTTAGCAGAGAAGTAATAAATCATATCCTGGGGACTACGCACACAACCAGGATCAAGAGAATTAAACCATATCTTAGCATCACCCTTTAATGAGAACGGAAATATTTTAAGGATATATAGGTAGCGAGATTTCTCATCATTAGTGAACAGGGTGGCTATATCATTTAATTTAGTAAGATGTGCCACAACAGTTTCAGATTCATAGCCATGAAAAGGATCTGATTCAACCAAAGTAATTATATCAGGATCAACAGAGAATTCATAGTCCTTATCACTAACACATATAGGTGAAGTAGCAAAAGCAGGGTCAGGTTTCATTCTATCATTAAGAGATTGCTGCTTCCATTTAGCTAATACCCTCTTGAGTTCATATCTATCTTTGCAAGCTAAAATAGCTAAAGTAGCTTCTTTATCAAAAACATAACCCTCAGGAATAACAAGCAAGTCTTCATCATCACTTTCATCAATATAATCAGTTTCAGTAATTTCTTTCTCCCTAGCCCTAGCAATTTGTTCATCAAGAAATTTACCAAGTGGCACAGTAGTATCAAGCATAGAAGTAGTCTCATCATAAGTATCATGCATAGCGGAAGTGGCATCATCAATAACATGTGACATATCAGAACAAATAGCAGAAGCAGATTAGGTGTCGCAAGCTTACTCAAAACAGAAGGTGAATCAAGTGCAGAGCTAGATTGCAGTTCCTTACCTCCCCTCGTAGTTGAGGGATAAATTGTTGTCTTAGCGTCTTTCAAGTTCTTCATAGTGACCAGCAGATATAAATCCCAAGTGACTCAACGAATAGAGCTATGATCCCCGGCAACGGCGCCAGAAAAGTCTTGATAACCCACAAGTATAGGGGATCGCAACCGTTTTTGAGGGTAGAGTATTCAACCCAAATTTATTGATTCGACACAAGGGGAGCCAAAGAATATTCTCAAGTATTAGCAGCTGAGTTGTCAATTCAACCACACCTGGATAACTTAGTATCTGCAGCAAAGTATTTAGTACCAAAGTAATATGATAGTAGTGGTAACGGTAACAAAGGTTACGGTTGAAAAAGTAATATTTTTGTTGTTTTGTAGTGATTGTAACAGTAGCAACGGAAAAGTAAATAAGCGAAGAACAATATGTGAAAAGCTCCTAGGCATTGGATCGGTGATGGAGAATTATGCCGGATGCGGTTCATCATGTAACAATCATAACATAGGGTGACACAGAACTAGCTCACATTCATCAATGTAATGTAGGCATGTATTCCGAATATAGTCATACGTGCTTATGGAAAAGAACTTGCATGACATCTTTTCTCCTACCCTCCCGTGGCAGCGGGGTCCTAATGGAAACTAAGGGATATTAAGGCCTCCTTTTAATAGAGTACCGGAAAAAAGCATTAACACATAGTGAATACATGAACTCCTCAAACTATGGTCATCACCGGGAGTGGTCCCGATTATTGTCACTGCGGGGTTGCCGGATCATAACACATAGTAGGTGACTATAGACTTGCAAGATAGGATCAAGAACTCACATATATTCATGAAAACATAATAGGTTCAGATCTGAAATCATGGCACTCGGGCCCTAGTGACAAGCATTAAGCATAGCAAAGTCATAGCAACATCAATCTCAGAACATAGTGGATACTAGGGATCAAACCCTAACAAAACTAACTCGATTACATGATAGATCTCATCCAACCCATCACCGTCCAGCAAGCCTACGATGGAATTACTCACGCACGGCGGTGAGCATCATGAAATTGGTGATGGAGGATGGTTGATGATGACGACGGCGACGAATCCCCCTCTCCGGAGCCCCGAACGGACTCCAGATCAGCCCTCTCGAGAGGTTTTAGGGCTTGGCGGCGGCTCCGTATGGTAAAACGCGATGAATATTTCTCTCTCATTTTTTCTCCCCGAAAGCAAATATATAGAGTTGGAGTTGAGGTCGGAGGAGCTCCAGGGGGGCCACGAGGTAGGGGGCGCGCCCTAGGGGGCAGGCGCACCCTCCACCTCGTGGACAGGGTGTGGGCCCCCTGGTCTTCATCTTTTGCAAGGATTTTTTATTATTTCCAAATAGACGTTCCGTGGAGTTTCAGGTCATTCCGAGAACTTTTGTTTCTGCACATAAATAACACCATGGAAAGTCTGCTGAAAACAGCGTCAGTCCGGGTTAGTTCCATTCAAATCATGCAAGTTAGAGTCCAAAACAAGGGCAAAACTGTTTGGAAAAGTAGATACGACGGAGACGTATCATCATCCCCTATAAAGCAAGAGGGCACGTAGGCAGCGCATTAAATGCGTTTGTCCTATGGTGTTAGGCGATAAACTTGTACACTCTAGATAGTTTCCACCTCCTATGTGCCACTGTGGCGACCTCTTTGACCTATAAAAGGAGGCCCGAGGCGTACTGTGGAAGGATTCGGAATTTTTGGACTGGGCATGCACCGCAGCTAGTTCAAGAGCTCAAGAACACTAAATATACACCAAAGCAGGACTAGGGTTTTATGCATCGTTTGCGGCCCGAACCTGGGTAAAAATCCCCTCGCGCTGATCGCTAGACCTGCTTTTTGCGCAGCTCCACGCCCTGCCAACCGTAGAAGGGATTCCCCGGGATCCCATAGGTGTCGTTTCCCCGACATCTTTGCCGCGCCAGGTAGGGGGGAGCTGAGGCTATGAAAATCTGGTCTGGAAGTCAACGCATCGACTCCTTCATCGCGATGGCTCCGAAGAAGAGGGCAACAACAGCCAGCCACACTCTGGTGCCATGAGCCAGGCGGGCGGTGTCCTCTGCGGCCGCAACGACCATCCGCGTGGCGACGAAAAAGCTAAGTCACGCAAAACCTTGAGCAATTTCCTTTTTTGTTTATATAGGGTTATCTTCCTCGAAGGATTTTGCTCCTTGTATGGAAAACCTGCACGCAAGGGAACCCTTCCGCTATTGGCAACGCCCTTGTTCTGTTTCGAGTCCGCTCAACAGTTCAAGCGCTGCGCTGAGAATGGCAAGGTGATTTGCCCGGCAGCAAGCGCCCCCGGTAGGCTGCTAAGGATCCGTTCCTCAAAGCGCCACAGCGTGGGTTTACGCGCCGGCAAACCTATCCAACTAAGCGTAGGGTGTGTACATACAAAGAAAGATCAAACAGGAAGCTAGCATGCGCCATTTCAAAATACTACAAAGTTATGTTACATCAGCAGTTGCCGCGGTTCTAACTTAAGATAAAATTGTCTTGGCCATGAACCTGCACCGGCAATGAGATACGGGGTGGCTAGTACCGGCGCTGGCCTTCCACCCTCTTGACTCCGTCAACGTAGCTGATGATGGGCTCGTACGCCCTTTGAGTGCCTTGAGGTCCGCATACTCCGGCAACCTCTCAAGCGCGTTGGCGAAGTCGATGCTGGGGTTCCAGAATGCCACCTTGGTGAGCACCTTGGTCAGGGCGCCTCGGCAAAGCTTCCGAGCCTCATTGGCCAGATAAGTTGCTCGACTGGAGCAGAGCTGCTCTAAGGCATCGAGGACGCGCTCGAAAAATAGGGTCAACCTGGCACTAGGGCTCATGTTCGTGTCACGACCGGTTTTTCAATAAAATAATTATTGAGAGACCAATCCCTTTTACGGACCAGCGAGGAAGAATTCCTTCCCACTGGTAGACAATATCTTGGTCACAGAAGAAAAATACCAGGAGTACTAAATATAATACAAGGTTGAGCAGAGACTGCCCGACAATTTATTACATGCACGCCGCTAAAACAAGACGGCGGATAGGGTGGCAAACTACTAAGTCACGATAACAACGATGGTGGAAATATCATCGCGAAGCGAGTGATATGATTCCAGAAGACTACAACTCTTCGAGCGTCGGAGTGAGGCTCGAGAAGACTTATTGCGGGTGGCGGAAGCGTATACAAAACAAGTGACCAATAACCGGGATCGCGCAGGACTGACTGGGACTCCTCTAGGCGTCGGACGCGCTATCAAACTCTTCATCCAAGAGATCGCCTTCGTCAACATCTGGCCAAATCAACAAGCCAGGTGAGTACTATGAAAGTACTCGCAAGACAGTTCGGACATAAGGTATAACAAATGCAAACATGAAGCATATGAACAAGTTAACCAGTGCGATCAGACATAGAGATAATAAATACTGGGTGCCAAGCGAGGGTCTGAGTGACGCCTCGAGCGGAAACTGCAGAATAGTAATACTGGTGCCTAACGAGTGTCTGAAAGACTCCTCGAGCGGAAAATGCGGAATAATAATACAGGTGCCAAACGAGTGTCTGAAAGACTCCTCGAGCGGAAAATGCGGAATAATAATACAGGTGCCAAACGAGTGTCTGAAAGACTCCTCGAGCGAAAAATGCGGAATAATAATACAGGTGCCAAACGAGTGTCTGAAAGTCTCCTCGAGCGGAAAATGCAGAATAATAATGCCACAGTCGGGCGTCGAGGCGACACCACATAAAGGGCTTGCAACAGAAAATAAAGACAGTGCATGCCACAGACGGACGTCTGTGCGACATCACATAAAGGGCTTATATCACAGCTCAATAATACGATCGTTCGGGAACATAAATTATCACAAGCATGCGACAAATATAAAGTTAGTCCATCCACAGGAGTAACAATAAAGCTGGATTTACCACTTGAGCTTGTTCACCGGGGACAAGTTTTTCACACGGATAGATATGGATATAATGTTTACACTACTTGATCATGGATACGATGATTTGGAAAGAATTGACTCTGCAGAGTTTGTACTTAACCACAGCCAACGGATTTCAGTAGTCACGGGGACTAGTTCCGTCTACGGTGTTTTGGAAGAAACACGTCTAACCAGTACACACCCAATTCAACCATCCGAAGCCAGTGATCACCCTCGGCAACATTCAAGAAAAACCTTGAGACGGGGAGGCTACAACCTCGCGTAGCATGGGATCAAATTTCTATACGCGCGCTCTAAGGGGGTGCCCCCCCTCTCGGTCCCAACCGGAAACACCCATGCCCCCTGACCGGATGACTGGCTTTAATCCTGGGCCAAGGTACCATCATCCCGGCCTCTCTGTTTGGTGTGTACACGGAAAGAGGTTACCAACTTACTAAACCGCATCCTGGCAATGAGACATGTGGTAGCACGGAAAGGGGAAAGAACGGTAACGTGGCTCCAACCACGTTAACGTCGGAGAAAGTCGGATGACGCAAGGCTGGTATGCTACAACAGTACCACCTTGCTGCCCTTCATGTCACCACATGATTAGGCCATCTCTCATCGGAGATCAACGCAACTTTGGAACATGCGGGAAAGGAACGATAACGTGGCTCCAACCACGTTAACGTCGGAGAAAGTCGGATGACGCAAGGCTGGTATGCTACAACAGTACCACCTTGCTGCCCTTCATGTCACCACATGATTAGGCCATCTCTCATCAGAGATCATCGCGACTTTGGAACAACCGGGTCGTTGCCTTACAAGCAACGAGGTATTTACCGACACTCATATGCCACGCACAAACTTTCACGTGAACATGTAAAACACCTGTCATATCAAATGTTCAAAACATGCTTGCCTGGTTCGGAGAAGTCGGAGTCTAGCTCGGCGAAGTTCGCGGCTCCGTCACCTCTCCTGGAACCTACGGCAATCACGAAACGGGTACTAACGTGAAAACCAACACTTGCACAGAAACTTTTCCAAATATTTTTCAAATAAATCCCATAAAAAAACTAGACAAAATTTGAAGATTGTCAAAAAAGAATCACTCAAAAATTCCTTTTTATTAAAAAGTTATAAGGGTTTCTGTCCAGGGACTTATCTGTAATGAAACAGAAAAGTTCCAGGGTTTTAACTGAGAAAACAGAAAACGCTTCGGTTGGGAATGCGCAAGCGCAAAGGAGAAAACGTATTTTGCCCGAAGGCGCCAACAGAAAACGGTTCGCGAATAAAAGAACAGAGGCTGACACGCGGGGTCCACATGTCAGGTTTGAAAAGCTCACCGGCGCCCGAAGACTGCGGTGGACGCCGGCGTCGAACCACGGCGAGTTAGGAGAAACGGAGGGTACTAAGAGCTTCAGCGTCTTCTTCCGCGTCGGTGGGTGGTGGACTCGTCCAACAGGGAGCACCACGTCGACGGCGACACTATCTCCGGCGGACGGCGGCTCGGGTGAGGATGGGGAACTCCGGTGGATGGCTGCAAACTACGAATTGAGGCGCGGGTCAGAACGAGTGATGCAAGGTGAAGCTACTGGCAAGAGAATGGGGGCGGAGGAGCACACACGGGGGCGAATCGGGCTGGATCCCGTGGCGGGTCGCGGCGGCCGGAGTCAAGGAAGGAGACCTCCTCGGGGCTCTTCTAGTGGCTAGGCTTGCTCTAGGGGGAGTGCAGGGATGGTGGGTGCTCGAGTTGAAGCTCGGGGCCTCTATTTATAGGCAGATCGACGGGGTGGCCGTGAACGGAGAATCTCCGGCGAGTGATTACGGCGGAGCAGTGGATTTGCAGGTGGTTTGAGCGGCCAGGCAGCATCAGTGGAGGTTACTGGAGTCGTTTCACAGCTAAACGGAGATGGTCTTGGCGTAATGGCGTCGGTCCACGGTGAGGTGACCCCACGGGTCCGCGCCCTGCGGTTCAGGACGAGAGCGGCAGCGCATTCGGGGGAGTGGAAAGCCACGCGGCGAGCTCCGGTGGTTTGGGCGGCGCTGGGTGGCGTCGTCGGCGCCGTGTCTCCCGCTGGCGTCCGCAAAGCCGCCGCCGGCGTCGGTCACGGGGCGGCGCACCTTCTGCTGCTCGTCGCCGACGCCCGCAAGGCGCCAGGCGTTCGTGCGGTGCAGGAACAAGAGGGCGGGGACGAGGAGCAAGGCGACGCGGTGGCACTGGCGAGATCGACGTCCTTCTCTGAAGAAAACGACAGCAAGCCACTGCAGTATTCTCTGAGCTTTCGGAACTTGATACAGACAATGCACTGCAGGTGTTCGACAGAAGGTTTTGGCAATGAGATAAATTTTTCTGGAGCTGTAACTTGGTGAGGTGACCACTCCATGCACCCAGAGGCTGCCTGATTTTACTTGGAATTTTTGGAGAAGGTTTTGAATGAATTTCACCAAATTTGACAAATCTGGTCCAAACTTGCAGCAGGTGTAGTTTGAAAATTTTGAACTGAAGACCAGTGGTTCTTCATGGTTCTAGGTTGAGGGTTCAAATGACTAGGAGGGGAAAAAGGTTTGGGGGCAGAAATCAAGACAGAAAGTGGAGTTCCTTTGCAAATCTCCAAGTGCTGGAAAAGAAGGCAGAAATTTATTTGAATAGAATTTAAATGAAAATAATCATATGGGGAGGTTCAACTTGCTGGATTTGATGCAAATCATGATCTAAAGGTGAGGAAAGGGTTAGGAGAGGGGATTTGCACTAAGGCCATGGCAAGAAGGAATTGTTGAAAGTGGCAAAGGATTTTCCAAAAGCCATAGTGCAAATTTCAAGGAGATTTTCAAAAGTCATTTCCCAAGTGAAAATATTTTTTTGTCTTGAGTCCAAATGAAAAGCAAGAACCTCCAAGACTAAAGACAGATCTTGGTTGAATCCAAATAAAACTTTTGCCATAAAGAATAATATTTGAGAGTGAGAGTTCTCTTGAAGAAAAAAATTTTAAATCACTCCTCTCAAGTCAAATAAAATCTTTTGAAAAATCCAAATAAAAACTTGGGTGTCACAACACCTACCCCCTTAGGAAAAATCTCGTCCTCGAGATTTCTGCTGAACCTCAAATAGATATGGATACTCTGCCCGGAGGAAATCTTCCCTTTCCCATGTGGCTTCATCCTCAGTGTGGTTGCTCCACTGAACCCTGAAAAATCTTGTCGTTTTCTGACGGGTCCTCCGTTCAGACTCTTCTAAAATCTTTACTGGCCTTTCTCTGTAGGTGAGATCTGGTTGCATATCAATGTCCTCATGAGGTACATGTTTTTCTGGGTTGCTCACACATTTTCTTAACTGTGAGACGTGGAACACGTCATGGACGTCTGACAACTCCTTGGGGAGGTCCAGTTGGTAGGCTACCGTGCCTCTTCGTGCCTTCACACAAAATGGTCCAATGAATCTTGGGGCTAGCTTCCCCTTTATTTTGAACCATTGCAGACCCCTCATAGGAGATACTCGGAGGTATACGGAATCACCGGGTTCAAAGCTGACCTCACGATGCTTCTGATCATAGTAGCTCTTTTGGCGGCTCTGTGCTGTCTTGAGCCTGTCCCGGATTTGTTTAACTTTCTCCTCGGCCTCTTTAAGCATGTCTGGGCCGAAGATACGGCTGTCACCTGTTTCTGACCAATTCAGTGGGGTACGACACCTTCGTCCGTACAACGCTTCAAAGGGTGCCATTTGCAAGCTGGCTTGGTAACTGTTGTTGTAAGCAAATTCGGCATACGGCAAACTCTCTTCCCAACTGGATCCATAGGTGAGCACACAGGCTCTTAGCATATCCTCTAGGATCTGGTTCACACGTTCCGTCTGTCCATCAGTCTGAGGGTGGTATGCTGTACTGAAAGCTAGTTGTGTGCCCAGAGCTTGTTGTAGGTGATCCCAAAATTTGGAGACAAATTGGGTGCCTCGGTCTGATATTATAGTCTTTGGGACTCCGTGCAAACAAACTATACGGGAGAGATAAAGTTTTGCCAGTCTTTGGGTGGAGTAGGTAGTCTTCACGGGAATGAAATGAGCAACTTTGGTTAGTCGGTCTGTGATGACCCATATGGCGTCATTCCCACGCTGTGATCGGGGTAATCCGACGATGAAATCCATTCCTATTTCATCCCATTTCCACTCTGGTATTCTGTTTGGTTGGAGTAGCCCTGCTGGCTTTTGATGCTCGGCCTTGATGCGCTGACACGAATCGCAACAAGCAATGAATATGGCTATATCTCTTTTCATACCGTGCCACCAAAATCTTTCCTGAATGTCCTTGTACATTTTGGTTCCTCCAGGATGAATCGAGTATGGAGCGGTGTGGCTCTCCGTCAAGATCTGTTGCTTGAGTTCCTCAATGTTAGGTACACAAAGTCTGTCTCGGTACCATAATGTTCCTTCACTGTCGGTGGCGAACTCTGAAGTCTTGCTAAGATTCATTTTCTTCTTTATGCCTTCGATGCTGGGATGTCCCTGTTGAGCTTGCTTAATTTGTTCCACCAGGGTGGGTTGTATCTCCAGATTTGATACGGTGCCCTCGGAGACTAACATCATGTTGAGCCTAGCGAACTCTCGCTGAAACTCAGGCCTCAAATCTTGCTGACCGTCATTGTCTGGGCTGGGGTTTCGACTAAGGGCATCGGCCACTACATTTGCTTTCCCTGGGTGGTAGTGAATGCCGACGTCATAGTCTTTGACCAGTTCCAACCAGCGTCGTTGGCGTAAATTCGGCTCTGGCTGTGTGAAAATATATTTGAGGCTCTTATGGTCTGTATATATTTCACAGCGATTTCCCAACAGAAAGTGCCTCCACTCCTTGAGTGCATGTATGACTGCTGCTAGCTCCAAGTCATGTGTTGGGTAATTTTCCTCATGTTTTCGCAGCTGCCTGGAGGCATATGCGACAACTTTGCCATCCTGCATTAGCACGCATCCGAGACCTTTTCGGGACGCGTCACAATACACTTCAAAGCTCTTGTGTATGTCTGGCACAGTTAAGACCGGTGCGGTTGTCAGCTTCTTCTTGAGTTCTTGGAAGCTCTGCTCGCATGCTTCCGTCCATACAAATTTCTTGTCCTTCTTGAGTAACTGGGTTATAGGTTTCGCCACAGTGGAGAACCCTTCAATAAATCTTCTGTAATACCCGGCCATTCCCAGAAAACTCCGCACATCAGTAACATTGGCGGGTGGCTTCCAGTCCAATATGGCCTTGACTTTTTCCGGGTCTACGGCCACGCCTTCTTGGTTCAGTATATGGCCCAAGAAACCAACTTGTCTTAGCCAAAATTCGCACTTGCTAAATTTTGCGTACGACTGATGTTTCCTCAATTCTCCCAAAACAATTCTGAGGTGCTCAGCATGCTCTTCTGGTGTCCTCGAGTAAACCAGAATGTCGTCAATGAATACCACCACAAATTTGTCCATGAATTTCAGGAATACTTTGTTCATGAGGTGGACGAAATATGCGGGGGCGTTTGTTAGTCCAAAAGGCATCACTGTGAACTCGTATAACCCATATCTGGAAGTGAAAGCTGTCTTGGGAATATCTTCTGTCCGTACCTTCAGTTGATGGTATCCCGATCTCAAATCAATCTTTGAAAATACCTTAGCTTGTGCGAGCTGGTCAAACAAATCATTTATCCGTGGCATCGGATATTTGTTTTTGATGGTGACCATATTGAGGGCTCGATAGTCTATACACAGTCTCAGTGTCCCATCCTTCTTCTTGGCGAACAACACAGGCGAACCCCATGGTGAGGAGCTGGCTCGAATAAATCTTTTGTCCAACAATTCCTTTATCTGCTTCTTCAACTCCACCAATTCTGAGGGTGCCATTCTATACGGCTTCTTATAGATGGGAGCGGTGCCAGGTGCTAGTTCAATGCTGAATTCTATCTCTCGGTCTAGTGGCATGCCTGGCAGTTCTTCCGGGAACACATCAGGAAGCTCGCATACCACTGGAACTTTTCTCAGTTCTGCAATGTCCATTTTGTTCAGTTTTGGTTTCTGTAATCGTGGCCTTTCTTGAGCGGAAACTCTTATAGTCTTGCCGAGATGGTGAATGAGAATCACTGTCCAATTGAAACAGTCGATGAATCCTTTGTTGGTGGTCAACCAGTCCATCCCTAAAATGACATCCAGTCCTTTACTTTCCAACACGATGAGATTCGCGTGGAATTGTAGTCCTTCGAACTCAATGACCACTCCTTGGCAGTAACCTTGAGCGATTTGCTTATTTCCAGGGGACTTGATGACCATAGATTTTTCCAAGGGAAGTATCGGAAAACCGTGTTGCGAAACAAAACTCTTCGAAACTAACGAATGGGAAGCTCCAGAATCAAACAAAACTGTGGCAGGTACTGTGTTGATAGGGAACGTACCGAGCATGATGTCTGGGGCATTCTGCGCTTCTTCCTTGGTCACATGGTTCAGGTGACCCTTCCTGTGGTTGTTGCTGGGGTTGAAGTTGTTGCGCTTGGGGGCGGGATTGTTTCCACCATTGTTCGGCTTGGGTGCCGAGTCTCTTGGCTTCGGGCACTGTTTAGCATAATGCCCTTGCTGACCACAAGCATAGCAGGTGACCCCTGGACGGTATGTGAACTCCTTGTCCCTGGCATGAAATTGTCCGACGGGCCTTGGCTCAGTAGTCGTGGATCTCCTTGTGTCTGTCCTTGGGACCTCAGTCTTGCCTCGGTTGCTGCGGGCAAGAGTCGTCTTGTCCCTCTTCCGCTTGCGGATATCTTCCAGACTACGGCGCTCATTCTCCAAGGTGATGGCCTTGTCCACCAGCGTCTTAAAATCCGGAAAGGTGTGCACAATCAGTTGGCATCTCAGTGCTGGTGCCAGGCCGTCCAGGAATTTTTCCATCTTCTTGCTTTCTGTCATGTGCTCGTCGTAGGCATAACGAGACAGCTGGGTGAACTGACCATTGTACTCTGTCACTGACATGCGTCTTTGCTTCAGGTCATCAAACTCTCTCTTCTTGATCTTTAGGATGCTTCTGGGGATGTGTGCCCCACGGAAGCCTTCCTTGAACTCTTCCCAGGTGATGTTGTGTTCCCTGGGATGCATGTGTAGGAAGTTTTCCCACCATGCTGCGGCTGCTCCAGTAAGGTAGTGTGGTGCATAAAGCACCTTCTCATGATCTGAGCACTGAGCAATTATCAGTTTCCTTTCAATCTCACGAAGCCAATCATCGGCTTCCAGCGGCCTATCGGTGTGAGCAAAAGTTGAGGGGCGAGTCTTCTGTAACTCAGATAACTTGGAATGGGGTTGATAGGGTTCACGGTGGTTTCCCATATTGATGACATGGTTCATCATCTCTTGGTGCTGTTGCTGGCTTTGCTCGAAGAGACGGCATACTTGAAACAGTGCTGCTTCGCTGTCTTGTTGGCTGGACTGACCCTGAGTGAAATTGTTGCTGGTCTGTGTCCCGTAAACCTCTTCTGGCTGATTGGGCATGGAGCGAGTCCACGGGCGAGACATTTTTCTAGTCTGGGGTATTATTTGTAAAACCCAGGAGAAAAACTGTGTAGCACAAGAAAAATCTCGCAAAGGCAATAATCAAAAAGGCTTCAAGGTTTTTCAAGAAACACAAATGATTTTTATGGAGGAGAAGTGCTTAACATAAATCTTACATACGAAATGCAAACACAAGATACAGCACTCAGGATGCGCGTACACAATCCTGACATGTTATAAAAAACTAGCGTACTACTCCGGAAGGGAGCAAACACACCAATACAAACTATCATACAGGAATAAACAGCACATCATACAGGCAGACATAACACGCGGCTACTCGGTGCTCTCAGTCGGAGATGGTGAAGATCTCCTTCCCCTTGCCGATGGCAAGGCTCAGCGGTCCAGGAGAGTCAACCTCCACCTCCTCTCTAGCTGGCTCCTGGCGCGTGACGCTGCGCTGCGGTGATGGTGCGGGGGCGACTGGTGGTAGAGCGTGTGCGGCAGGTGGTGCGGCTCTAACTGGAGTAGGAGCGATGACTCGGTCGAACTCCTCAGTGGTAGGCAGACGGCGAGCTGTGGCCAAAACGGCCAGTGCATACGAGGCTGAAGACGAGACGAATGTCAGAGTCGGCGCCGTGTGGAGAAGCTCCTTCCTGCTGGCAGGACCGCCCCGGACTAAGTCCATGCGGGCAGCCACAAGATCATCTACGAGGTTGTCGAAAGACTCCTCCAGAGCCTTGAGATACTCCACAACCATCTCGATGGCTTCATCTCTTTCTCCCCGATGGCAGGCAAACGCATAGTGGCTGGTGTAGGGCACATGGCATGGGAGGTAGCGGTAGCGACGAGTCTTCATCGTAGGAAGGATGTCCCGAAGGCGAGCTATCACCTCACGGGCAGCCATCTACATGGCATGCCTCTCCGTAGGCATGGCCCTTCCCACGAAACGGAAGTGGCGAGCAGCAGATCGTCCTCCCTTGAACTGCACCACAGCTTGGTGCATAGACACGTCGTCACTGAGCTTGTGCTGATAGAGTGTGAACTCCGGGCGAGCTGCTGGCCCGATCGCGAGCTTGGTGATGGAGACGAGGAGCTTGACAAACCCCTCAGGCACGTTGGTGAACACTCGATTCTCACAGCTGCTGCCAGCCATCTACAAAAGTAGGCAAAAATTCTGAGTAGTCATGTCATAAATTTATGATGACCAACATAAAATAGCTACAATTGCAAAATGTTGAAAAAGCACAAAAGATGCTAATAACCGATTAGCGATCGCACCTAGTGGCTTCCTACAGTCAGCCTGGCTCTGGTACCAAGCTTGTCACGACCGGTTTTTCAATAAAATAATTATTGAGAGACCAATCCCTTTTACGGACCAGCGAGGAAGAATTCCTTCCCACTGGTAGACAATATCTTGGTCACAGAAGAAAAATACCAGGAGTACTAAATATAATACAAGGTTGAGCAGAGACTGCCCGACAATTTATTACATGCACGCCGCTAAAACAAGACGGCGGATAGGGTGGCAAACTACTAAGTCACGATAACAACGGTGGTGGAAATATCATCGCGAAGCGAGTGATATGATTCCAGAAGACTACAACTCTTTGAGCGTCGGAGTGAGGCTCGAGAAGATCTATTGCGGGTGGCGGAAGCGTATACAAAACAAGTGACCAATAACCGGGATCGCGCAGGACTGACTGGGACTCCTCTAGGCGTCAGACGCGCTATCAAACTCTTCATCCAAGAGATCGCCTTCGTCAACATCTGGCCAAATCAACAAGCCAGGTGAGTACTATGAAAGTACTCGCAAGACAGTTCGGACATAAGGTATAACAAATGCAAACATGAAGCATATGAACAAGTTAACCAGTGCGATCAGACATAGAGATAATAAATACTGGGTGCCAAGCGAGGGTCTGAATGACGCCTCGAGCGGAAACTGCAGAATAGTAATACTGGTGCCTAACGAGTGTCTGAAAGACTCCTCGAGCGGAAAATGCGGAATAATAATACAGGTGCCAAACGAGTGTCTGAAAGACTCCTCGAGCGGAAAATGCGGAATAATAATACAGGTGCCAAACGAGTGTCTGAAAGACTCCTCGAGCGGAAAATGCGGAATAATAATACAGGTGCCAAACGAGTGTCTGAAAGACTCCTCGAGCGGAAAATGCGGAATAATAATACAGGTGCCAAACGAGTGTCTGAAAGACTCCTCGAGCGGAAAATGCGGAATAATAATACAGGTGCCAAACGAGTGTCTGAAAGACTCCTCGAGCGGAAAATGCAGAATAATAATGCCACAGTCGGGCATCAAGGCGACACCACATAAAGGGCTTGCAACAGAAAATAAAGACAGTGCATGCCACAGTCGGACGTCTGTGCGACATCACATAAAGGGCTTATATCACAGCTTAATAATACGATCGTTCGGGAACATAAATTATCACAAGCATGCGACAAATATAAAGTTAGTCCATCCACAGGAGTAACAATAAAGTTGGATTTACCACTTGAGCTTGTTCACCGGGGACAAGTTTTTCACACGGATAGATATGGATATAATGTTTACACTACTTGATCATGGATACGATGATTTGGAAAGAATTGACTCTGCAGAGTTTGTACTTAACCACAGCCAACGGATTTCAATAGTCACGGGGACTAGTTCCGTCTACGGTGTTTTGGAAGAAACACGTCTAACCAGTACACACCCAATTCAACCATCCGAAGCCAGGGATCACCCTCGGCAACATTCAAGAAAAACCTTGAGACGGGGAGGCTACAACCTCGCGTAGCATGGGATCAAATTTCTATACGCGCGCTCTAAGGGGGTCCCCCCCCACCTCTCGGTCCCAACCGGAAACACCCATGCCCCCTGACCGGATGACTGGCTTTAATCCTGGGCCAAGGTACCATCATCCCGGCCTCTCTGTTTGGTGTGTACACGGAAAGAGGTTACCAACTTACTAAACCGTATCCTGGCAATGAGACATGTGGTAGCACGGAAAGGGGAAAGAACGGTAACGTGGCTCCAACCACGTTAACGTCGGAGAAAGTCGGATGACGCAAGGCTGTTATGCTACAACAGTACCACCTTGCTGCCCTTCATGTCACCACATGATTAGGCCATCTCTCATCAGAGATCATCGCAACTTTGGAACATGCGGGAAAGGAACGATAACGTGGCTCCAACCACGTTAACATCGGAGAAAGTCGGATGACGCAAGGCTGGTATGCTACAACAGTACCACCTTGCTGCCCTTCATGTCACCACATGATTAGGCCATCTCTCATCAGAGATCATCGCGACTTTGGAACAACCGGGTCGTTGCCTTACAAGCAACGAGGTATTTACCGACACTCATATGCCACGCACAAACTTTCACGTGAACATGTAAAACACCTGTCATATCAAATGTTCAAAACATGCTTGCCTGGTTCGGAGAAGTCGGAGTCTAGCTCGGCGAAGTTCGCGGCTCCGTCACCTCTCCCGGAACCTACGGCAATCACGAAACGGGTACTAACGTGAAAACCAACACTTGCACAGAAACTTTTCCAAATATTTTTCAAATAAATCCCATAAAAAAACTAGACAAAATTTGAAGATTGTCAGAAAAAGAATCACTCAAAAATTCCTTTTTATTGAAAAGTTATAAGGGTTTCTGTCCAGGGACTTATCTAAAATGAAACAGAAAAGTTCCAGGGTTTTAACTAAGAAAACAGAAAACGCTTCGGTTGGGAATGCGCAAGCGCAAAGGAGAAAACGTATTTTGCCCGAAGGCGCCAACAAAAACGGTTCGCGAATAAAAGAACAGAGGCTGACACGCGGGGTCCACATGTCAGGTTTGAAAAGCTCGCCGGCGCCCGAAGACTGCGGTGGACGCCGGCGTCGAACCACGGCGAGTTAGGAGAAACGGAGGGTACCAAGGGCTTCAGCGTCTTCTTCCGCGTCGGTGGGTGGTGGACTCGTCCAACGGGGAGCACCACGTCGACGGCGACACTATCTCCGGCGGACGGCGGCTCGGGTGAGGATGGGGAACTCCGGTGGAGGGCTGCAAACTACGAATTGAGGCGCGGGTCAGAACGAGTGATGCAAGGTGAAGCTACTGGCAAGAGAATGGGGGCAGAGGAGCACACACGGGGGCGAATCGGGCTGGATCCCGTGGCGGGTCGCGGCGGCCGGAGTCGAGGAAGGAGACCTCCTCGGGGCTCTTCCAGTGGCTAGGCTTGCTCTAGGGGGAGTGCAGGGATGGTGGGTGCTCGAGTTGAAGCTCGGGGCCTCTATTTATAGGCAGATCGACGGGGTGGCCGTGAACGGAGAATCTCCGGCGAGTGATTACGGTGGAGCAGTGGATTTGCAGGTGGTTTGAGCGGCCAGGCAGCATCAGTGGAGGTTACTGGAGTCGTTTCACAGCTAAACGGAGATGGTCTTGGCGTAATGGCATCGGTCCATGGTGAGGTGACCGCACGGGCTCAACGGCGGCAGAGAGCGTGCTCCGCGCCCTGCGGTTCACGACGAGAGCGGCAGCGCATTCGGGGGAGTGGAAGGCCACGCGGCGAGCTCCGGTGGTTTGGGCGGCGCTGGGTGGCGTCGTCGGCGCCGTGTCTCCCGCTGGCATCCGCAAAGCCGCCGCCGGCGTTGGTCACGGGGCGGCGCACCTTCTGCTGCTCGTCGCCGACGCCCGCAAGGCGCCAGGCGTTCGTGCGGTGCAGGAACAAGAGGGCGGGGACGAGGAGCAAGGCGACGCGGTGGCACTGGCGAGATCGACGTCCTTCTCTCTGAAGAAAACGACAGCAAGCCACTGCAGTGTTCTCAGAACTTTCTGAACTTGATACAGACAATGCACTGCAGGTGTTCGACAAAAGGTTTTGTCTATGAGATAAATTTTTCTGGAGCTGTAACTTGGTGAGGTGACCACTCCATGCACCCAGAGGCTGCCTGATTTTACTTGGAATTTTTGGAGAAGGTTTTGAATGAATTTCACCAAATTTGACAAATCTGGTCCAAACTTGCAGCAGGTGTAGTTTGAAAATTTTGAACTGAAGACCAGTGGATCTTCATGGTTCTAGGTTGAGGGTTCAAAGGACTAGGAGGGGAAAAAGGTTTGGGGGCAGAAATCAAGACAGAAAGTGGAGTTCCTTTGCAAATCTCCAAGTGCTGGAAAAGAAGGCAGAAATTTATTTGAATAGAATTTAAATGGAAATAATCATATGGGGAGGTTCAACTTGCTGGATTTGATGCAAATCATGATCTAAAGGTGAGGAAAGGGTTAGGAGAGGGGATTTGCACTAAGGCCATGGCAAGAAGGAATTGTTGAAAGTGGCAAAGGATTTTCCAAAAGCCATAGTGCAAATTTCAAGGAGATTTTCAAAAGTCATTTCCCAATTGAAAATATTTTTTTTTCTTGAGTCCAAATGAAAAGTAAGAACCTCCAAGACTAAAGACAGATCTTGGTTGAATCCAAATAAAACTTTTGCCATAAAGAAAAATATTTGAGAGTGAGAGTTCTCTTGAAAAAAATAATTTAAATCACTCCTCTCAAGTCAAATAAAATATTTTGAAAAATCCAAATAAAAACTTGGGTGCCACAGTTCGGCTCCTGAGAGTACCTGAAGTTCGGCATGTCCATGACGGCCAGCTGCGTGGTGAGCCTCTCTACGACGTCAACGAGGCGGCTGGTCCAGAGATTTATGCTGTCCACATAGTCCTTGTGGGCGGCGGCGTCATTCTGCCGCAGCTGCCTCTCGTCCCCAAGAGCCTTGTTCAGGGTCTCGTCACGGGCCCTGACCTCTGAAAGTGTCTGTTCCAAGGTGTCCAGTTTCAGCTTCAGATCATCGATGAAGTCGTTGGCCTCGGAGAGCATCTTGGTCTTGTCGGAGATGGCGACCTGCAAATCCGCCAGAGTGCGGTCAGCCGTGCCCTTGTACTCCGTCAGCCTTGAGATCTCCTTCTTAAGCTCCTCCCACTCCAGTTCCAGCTTCTCCACCTTGCCGGCTTGGTCCAGGGCCAGAGCATCAAGTGCATCCTTGTGCTTCTGCTCCCGCTCCTGGGTCCACTGCGCGACGATCTTCTCAATTTCCTCGTCCTTGCTGTGGAACGTGGCAGCAAGCGCCTGTTCACGAGCAACGAGGTCTTCCTCCTGGGTATCCAGCGAAGCTTGCTGCCGCCGCCGGTCAGCTTCGTCCTTGGCGGCATGTTCCTTCGCCGCCTCCTGGGCCTTTTTGAGGTCGGCCTACTTCAGGAGGAGCTCTCGCTTGCACTCATCCAGCTGGTCTTGGGCAGTCCTCAGTTCCTGCCGGGCCTCGCCGAACCAGACTTGCATCTGAGCGACGCGCTCCTAAAAATCTACTTCCGCCTTGTCCACGGCCACCGCCCTGGAGTTCACCTTGTCCTGGCAGGCACGGTGGAGCGCCTGAAGCTTCTAGAAATTGACGCCCATGGCCCGGAGGAGTTGCTCCTCTTGGGAACCGCTGCCGCTGGCGCTTGGTTCGTCGACAACCTGGAGCCCGGCGGTGGCAAGCGCCTCATCATCGAAAACCTCCCCTTCGGCTGGCGCTCTGGTGCTTGCCGTCCCTGGGAGGCGGATGAACAGATCATCGCCCACCTTCAAGTACCTACCCGGGGCGGGGGCTGCAGGGGAAGAAGGTTGGTCACGGCCACTCCCTCGCCGGCAGGCCCCTTTGCGGCCTCCTCAGCAGCAGCCTTGCCGGCCTCCTCGGCAGCAGCCTCGCCGGTCTCTCCGGCAGGCCCCTTGGCGGCAGCCTTGCCGGCCTCCCCGGAAGCAGCCTCACCGGTCTCTCGGCAGGCCCCTTGGCGGCCTCCTCGGTGGCGGACATGGCGGCTTCCCCAGCCATGATCTTGGTGGCCTCAGCTTCGGCATCCTTGGCGACTTCCTCGATGACAGTATCGATGTCTACCTGGTCCGTCGAGGGAGGGTCTGGAAACCAGAAAGGAGAATAGAGCGAGGCCAAGATGAAAGTTCGGAACAAAGAAAAGAAAGAACATCGCGTGGCAGAGATAGCAAGGGACGGGAGGCAGGCGACTTACCCGTGCCGAGCTGAGAAGAAGTGGTTCCCTCCCCGCCAACGTTCGTTGCCGGGACGGAGCCACCAGCACCCATGTTTGCCCCCTCTTTGTCCATGCGCGTGGGTTCGGCGGTGGATTCCCTTGCCGGTGACACCCCTCTGGGTGGCGTGGTTGACGGGGGCGGCGTGTCAGGGGCGGCCCTCAGCGGCTCCTCCTGTTGCCGCTCTCCTCTTGCGAACCCGGCAAGGCGAGCACCAAGGATACACGCCCCAACGCCCGTCGATGGGGAGTGAATAATGGACTCATGCTGGGGGCTGAAGCGGGGGCTGCACCGAGGGCTGTTGTCCGTGGTGATCACCACGAACACCGGCGTACGCGGAGCGCTCGCCGGGGGCTTGCTGCCCGCCGAGGCTTTGGCTCTCTTCGCCGCCCTCTGGGCCAGCGTCTAGATAAGATCAAGTCAGGGAAAGATGGCACGGGAGGAGGGTCAGGAAATGATGAGGGGAAAGGTGTTTACTCGTCCTCCTCCGCTGGCCTCCTCTTCCTCTTCGGGCGAAAGGACCCAAGTTGAAATCGGCCTCCGGGGCGGCATCCACGAGGGTGGGAGGAGGAGATGGGGTCCTGGGCCACTTAGACGAGGAGGAGGCAGCGGCCGCAGCACTCTTTGCTGCCGCAGCCCTCGTCTGGCGTACGGGCTGCGCCTGAGCCCGTTGCCGCTGCGCGGTCCTGCCGAGCCGGACCGGCTCGCGGGAGCTAGCCCGCCGCAGGACGCGTCTCTTCCCTGGGGCCGAGAAGTCATCCGCATCGGTCTCCTTTTCGGGCCGACTCCTCGACCGTTTCTTCACAAGGGGAAGCTCAGCGCCGGCATTGCTGGGCTCCCCGGCGGATCCCGCCCACTTGGCAAACTCTCTCTCTTCTGCGGCCACGTCAGCCTCGTCCTGCATAGTGCGGAGGCTGCCAGCCTCCTCAGCAAGTGCTGCCTCCTCCACCCTGGCGGAATGTACGCCAGCTCTTCCTCAGTGGTGTCGCGGATGAGCTGTGGCTCATCATGAACATACCTCTCCGACAAGTTGTCGAAGAATGCCTGCACCAGCTCCGCCTTTGGCTCAACCCAGGTCGGATCGAGGCCGTGCGCGTTGAAGACCGGCATCATGGCGATGATGGCGGTCAGGCAAGAGTTGTTGCTCAACGGGACTACCCCCGCTGGCAACCCGAACAGGCTGTCAGACTTGCCGGCCTTAGCAGCCTTGCCGGTCTTCTCGGCCTTGCCGGTCCTCTCAACCCTGCCGACCTCGTCAACCTTGAGCTAGAAAAGCCTCTGACAAAGATGAGCATGCTGCAGCACCGTGAAGTTGTTGTTCAGGCCTGGGCGGAGCCTCATGATGTCGGCCGCATTCCTGAAGTCCCAAGCCGGCCTCCCCTTATTGTGTAGTGGGGCAATCCGGTGGCGGATGAAGTCGTCCCCGATCATCTCGAGAGTGAGCCCGGCCAAGGTGAGGCGATGGATCCTGGTGGTGGCAACCGTGAGCTTCTTGTCGTCGGCGTCGAGCTCGCCCCAATCCTTGCTGCGGACTGGCGGCCTCCGACGGACCCGGCAGAACTCCTGCGGATCTGTCTCCTTGATCCAGCACCACCGGCCCCGCCACTCGTCCCATCTCTCCTTCTGGGCACCCTTCGGGTACGTGCCCCTGCTCTGGGTCCTCGGGATCCAAGTAATGTAGCCAGAGATGGCGCCCCTGGCTGGATGCGAGGGGTGAAGTAATGGCGGAAGAGCGTCGTGCTGGGGTACACTCCAGCGAAGCCCTCGCAAAGATGGGCAAAGAAGGCCATGCACGCCATGGCGTTCGGCGTGAGGTCTGGAAGGTGGAAGCCGTAGGTGTGCATGATGTCGTTAAAGAAATCTGAGAAAGGGGGGTAGAGCCCGCAGGAGAAATAGTCGACAAAGAAACGATATCCATTTGGACCGGCCATGGCGAAGGAGGCAGGGACGATGCGCGTGGTGGGATGCCCCGGCGTCTCCCTTCCCCGCAGGGGCCTGAACTTCTCCTTGAGGGTGAGCGCGTCGACCGTCGAGGTGAAGAGGGCGTACTGCGTCCGCAGCTCCACCAACTCGCTCTCCGGAGCCTCGTTCCCCCCGGGCGTCCTTGGTCGCTCCCTTGCCCTTGCCTGTCTTGGGCGCCATAGAGGCTAAGAGGGGGCGAGGGATCAAGGGCAATGGGGACGCGGCGGCGGCGAGCAGAGGCGAAATCTCCGATTTGCGCTTGAGGAAGAAGAGGGGAACGGCGGTTCCAAAATTGAAAAAAGCAAAGAGGGTAAATAAGAAGTGCCCCTGCGGTTTCCTCTTTTTAATGGGGAAGACACGGGCCGCCTCTTTACTATTCACCGCGTGGTGACGCAAGCGTGCTGCGACCGTTCCACGCACGACCCCCACGTCACGCACTCAATGCGGGTCGTGGGGAAGCGCAACTAGCGACTGAGGAAGATAAAACTCTGCCACGCGTACCCGCGCACCGTTCTGGGCCTGGCCCAACAACGCTTCGCGCTCATGTGTGGCCCAGGCCTGAGGGGCTCCTGTCGGTGTACAAAAGTAGGGGCCTTTCTGTACCCCTTTACTTGTGCATGGGCAGTCGTAGCCACACCTGCGGCCTTGCTTGGCGGGGCAGAGGAAGGAAGGGTACGAAACTGCCAAGGCAGCACCCAAGCTTGAGGCATGAAGAGCAAAGGGCAAGATGGACTTCCCCCGGCAAGACCCTTGCCTGGGCGACCTACATAGCCCCGGCAAGAGACTTGCCGGGGCAACTTGCCCAACACCAGCAAGGCCGCCACCCTTGAGCCTGAGAGTTCTGACACCATCGACAATGTCTTGGTGGCATGCAGATCTCTGTGAAGACCAAAGGCCTATGAGTCCAGATGAGAACCAGAAGATGAAGACCCCCGGCAAGATCCTTGCCGGGGACGGCCGAAGACTCCCGACAGGTGTTCGGGAACGTAGGAATTTCAAAAAAATTCCTACGCACACGCAAGATCATGGTGATGCATAGCAACGAGAGGGGAGAGTGTTGTCCACGTACCCTCGTAGACCGAAAGCGGAGGCGTTAGCACAACGCGGTTGATGAAGTCGTACGTCTTCACGATCCGACCGATCAAGTACCAAACGCACGACACCTCCGAGTTCAGCACACGTTCATCCCGATGACGTCCCTCGAACTCTGATCCAGCCGAGTGTTGAGGGAGAGTTTTGTCAGCACGACGGCGTGGTGACGATGATGATGTTCTACCGACGCAGGGCTTCTCCTAAGCACCGCTACAGTATTATCGAGGTGGACTATGGTGGAGGGGGGCATCGCACACAACTAAAAGATCAATGATCAATTGTTGTGTCTTTGGGGTGCCCCCCTGCCCCCGTATATAAAGGAGCAAGGGGGAGAGGCGGCCGGCCAGGAGAGGGGCGCGCCAGGTCCTTGTTGGATTAGGAGAAGGGGGGAAAAGAGGAGGAGGGGAAGAAGGAAAGCGAGGCGCTGCCCCCCCTCCTTGTCCAATTCAGACTAGAGGGGTAGGGGGCCCGCGGCCTGCCCTGGCCGCCCCTCCTCTTCTCCACTAAGGCCCATGTAGGCCATTAATTCCCCGGGGGGGTTCCGGTAACCCCCCGGTACTCCGGTATATATCCGATAACCCCCGGAACCATTCCGGTGTCCGAATATAGTCGTCAAATATATCAATCTTCATGTCTCGACCATTTAGAGACTCCTCATAATGTCCATGATCACATCCGGGACTCCGAACAACCTTCGGTACATCAAAACATATAAACTCATAATATAACTGTCATCGAAACTTTAAGCGTGCGGACCCTACGGGTTCGAGAACTATGTAGACATGACCGAGACACGTTTCCGGTCAATAACCAATAGCGGAACCTGGGTGCTCCTATTGGCTCCCACATATTCTACGAAGGTCTTTATCGGTCAGACCGCATAACAACATACGTTGTTCCCTTTCTCATCGGTATCTTACTTGCCCGAGATTCGATCGTCGGTATCTCAATACCTAGTTCAATCTTGTTACCGGCAAGTCTCATTCCTCGTTCTGTAATACATCATCCCGCAAATAACTCATTAGTTGCAATGCTTGCAAAGCTTAAGTGATGTGCATTACCGAGTGGGCCCAGAGATACCTCTCCGACAATCGGAGTGACAAATCCTAATCTCGAAATACGCCAACCCAACAAGTCCTTCGGAGACACCTGTAGAGCATCTTTATAATCACCCAGTTACGTTGTGACGTTTGGTAGCACACAAAGTGTTCCTCCGGTAAACGGGAGTTGCATAATCTCATAGTCATAGGAACATGTATAAGTCATGAAGAAAGCAATAGCAGAATACTAAATGATCGTGTGCTAAGCTAACGGAATGGGTCAAGTCAATCACATCATTCTCCTAATGATGTGATCCCGTTAATCAAATGACACCTCATGTCAATGGCTAGGAAACATAACCATCTTTGTTCAACGAGCTAGTCAAGTAGACGCATACTAGTGACACTATGTTTGTCTATGTATTCACACAAGTATTATGTTTCCGGTTAATACAATTCTAGCATGAATAATAAACATTTATCATGATATAAGGAAATAAATAATAACTTTATTATTGCCTCTAGGGCATATTTCCTTCATTCTCCCACTTGCACTAGAGTCAATAATCTAGATTACACAGTAATGATTCTAACACCCATGGAGCCTTGGTGCTGATGATGTTTTGCTCGTTGAAGAGGCTTAGTCAACGGGTTTGCAACATTCAGATCCGTATGTATCTTGCAAATTTCTATGTCTCCCACCTGGACTAAATCCTGGATGGAATTGAAGAGTCTCTTGATGTTCTTGGTTCTCTTGTGAAATCTGGATTCCTTCGCCAACGCAATTGTACCAGTATTGTCACAAAAGATTTTCATTGGACCCGATGCACTAGGTATGACACCTAGATCGGATATGAACTCCTTCATCCAGACTCCTTCATTTGCTGCTTCCGAAGCAGCTATGTACTCCGCTTCACACATAGATCCTGCCACCGTTCAATGTAAACACGTATCCGGTTTGCGATTTAGAATCATCCGGATCAGTGTCAAAGTTGCATCAACGTAAGCATTTATGATGAGCTCTTTGTCACCTCCATAAACGAGAAACATTTCCTTAGTCCTTTTCAGGTATTTCAGGATGTTCTTGACCGCTGTCCAGTGATCCACTCCTGGATTACTTTGATACCTCCCTGCTAAACTTATAGCAAGGCACACATCAAGTCTGGTACACAACATTGCATACATGATTGAGCCTATGGCTGAAGCATAGGGAACATCTTTCATCTTCTCTCTATCTTCTGCAGTGGTCGGGCATTGAGTCTTACTCAACTTCATACCTTGTAACACAGGCAAGAACCCTTTCTTTGCTTGATCCATTTTGAACTTCTTCAAAACTTTGTCAAGGTATGTGCTTTGTGAAAGTCCAATTAAGCGTCTTGATCTATCTCTACAGATCTTGATGCCCAATATGTAAGCAGCTTCACCGAGGTCTTTCATTGAAAAATTCTTATTCAAGTATCCCTTTATGCTATCCAGAAATTCTACATCATTTCCAATCAGCAATATGTCATCCACATATAATATAAGAAATGCTACAGAGCTCCCACTCACTTTCTTGTAAATACAAGCTTCTCCAAAAGTCTGTATAAAACCAAATGCTTTGATCACACTATCAAAGCGTTTATTCCAACTCTGAGAGGCTTGCACCAGTCCATAAGTGGATCGCGGGAGCCTGCACACTTTGTTAGCTCCCTTTGGATCGACAAAACCTTTCGGTTGCATCATATACAACTCTTCTTCCAGAAATTCATTCAGGAATGCAGTTTTTACATCCATTTGCCAAATTTCACAATCATAAAATGCGGCAATTGCTAACATGATTCGGACAGACTTAAGCATCGCTACGGGTGAGAAGGTCTCATCGTAGTCAATCCCTTGAACTTATCGAAAACCTTTCGCAACAAGTCGAGCTTTATAGACAGTAACATTACCGTCAGCGTCAGTCTTCTTATTGAAGATCCATTTATTCTCAATGGCTTGCCGATCATCGGGCAAGTCAACCAAAGTCCACACTTTGTTCTCATACATGGATCCCATCTCAGATTTCATGGCTTCGAGCCATTTTGCGGAATCTGGGCTCACCATCGCTTCTTCATAGTTCGTAGGTTCGTCATGGTCTAGTAACATACTTCCAGAATAGGATTACCGTACCACTCTGGTGCGGATCTTACTCTGGTTGACCTACGAGGTTCAGCAACAACTTGATTTGAAGTTCAGTGATCATCATCATTAACGTCCTCACTAATTGGTGTAGGTGTCACAGGAACCGGTTTTTGTGATGACACTACAAAAAAAAATACACTTCCGTGATGATACGTGTTTGTCACAGTAGGTCGCGTTTTCTGTCATGCATGTATATCCATGACAAATTTATGACAGAATCAAGATAGTCATACCTGTGCTGTCGTAGAAGTGTTCCATGACATTGCCAAAATTATCATCACGGAAGTGTCCACTTCCATGACGATAAATCGCGCGTCACAGAAGTGTTTTCATCAAGGGTGACCGACACGTGGCATCCATCGTAACGGAACGCCGTTAAGCTATCGGGTCGGATTTTGGATCCGATAACCCGTTAACAGCCACGACCAATGCCGTTTCCACGTGTAAAATTCTCATTGGCTGACGGATCCACGCGTCAGCTCCGCGTTAGCACAGGTGTCACTCATCCAACGGTCGAGATGGGCCTATGATATGTCGACACGTGGACTGGCCCAGAAGTGGCCCACAAAGTTTAAATGGGCCGGCCCAACCGAAGGCCCATAAGATTTAGCGGACCATAATGGGCCGGCCCAGCTAAAGGCCCACAAAATTTAGCGGACCATAATGGGCCGGCCCAACTAAAGGCCCACACGATTTTGCAGACCATAATGGGCCAGCCCAGCTAAAGGCCCACAAGATTTTCGGACCACAATGGGCCGGCCCAGCTAAAGGCCCACAAGATTCTGCAGACCATAATGGGCCGGCCCAGCTAAAGGCCCAACATTCTCTGTCAAATCAGCCCGTCAACGGCCTGTCCTAAACTTGTCATCAACGCGGCCCATGGTCACTTCTGGCCCATTAACAGTCCTCTAAGTAATTGGGCTGAATTACGGTCCGGTGTATTTCCGGCCTGTTAAAGGTCCGGCTTCATTTGCGCCCACTTACAGGCCGTCAAAACTTTCGGCCCATAAACGACCGTGAAGGATTTGGGTCATTATCGGCCATGTCTGACATTCGGCCTGTTAGAGGCCCACTATAGCTTTGGGCCACTTTGGGCCTGTGGTCATTTCCGGCCTGTTAACGCCGGACGTAAACCATGGGCCATATGTGGCCCAACGTCATATCGGGCCCATTAACGGCCCATATAAAAATGACAATAATCTAGCCCGACCGAAGTTCCTGCCTGTTAAAGGCCCGTGTATTAGGTCGGCGCATTTACGGCCCGTCCGAATTTCGGCCTGTCAAAGATCCGCATCGTAAATGGGCCATCATTTCGGCCTGCTAAGTCCAGTGGGTTATTTGGCACAATCAGGGCCCAATCTCACTTTCGGTCTATTAAAGGCCCATGTTTTTTATGGGCTCGAGATATTTACACCTGTAAACGGCCTATTTTTACTGAGGGCCCAAATTACGTTTAGGCCTGTTAAAGGCCCACTATGGGCACAAGCCTACCAGAAAAATATGAAAGCTTATGCTGATTTAGGCCCAGATATTTTTAGTGGGCTACATGCCAATTTCGGCCCGTAATCATTTTTAGCCCAATTGGAATGGGCCCGACGAATGTTGGCATGTTGGGCTCCTACGAAGCTTTCGGCTGAATACATTACTAAGATAAACCTACACTATACAAAAATAGCATCGTAATTACTGCAGCCTGAGGCAGCATCATAAATGTTGTATCACAACAAAATAAATTCCAACCATACAACAAAAGGCCTGTTGGCATAAAGTTTACAGTCCTTCCAGATAAAAGCACCATCAGATGTATAGAAGCACAGATCATTTGACCTAAGTGCTAATGTTTCAGGCTGTAGAATCTGATGGAGCAGCACGATCTCCACCTTTTTTCCGCCATTGCTCTTGAACAACGAAGCGAATGTCTGATAGTCTGGTTTCAAAACCATTCATATCTTGACGACATTTCTCAACCACTATTCTTGTTTCCGAAACAACGTCCATTAGGGATTGGACTTGTGTCTGGAGCACAGATATATCACTCTGTCTGGCAGGAAGATTTTGTTCAGTAGGCGATTTGGACGAGGTTACCTTGACAACCAACCCAGAATTACGCAGGAAGGTGCTTTTTGCACTGTTAGTGGAGAGATACTGACGCACTGCAGCAAGAGGTGACATTGTGCCTGTAGTAGCCTCGTCACCTTCAGGTGGTTGTGGCTGTTCAATCATTTGTTCCATAGCTTCCTGAAAGTTTGAACTTGTAGATTAGTGTACCAGATAAGTTACTAATGAGACAAAAACAAACAAAGTAGGTTAAACTTTTATACATAACTTATTTTGGTGAACTACTGTAATACATTAGCATGTATTGTAGTGCCAACTACATAATAAAATCACTTTCGGAACATATGTCCATGTAGCATGCCTACTGTATTGTCTATTTCCTCACATTCGTTGACATCTAAGGATAAAGAGACATGGTTTAATGTAGGATGAACATAGTATGACATCATTCATATCATGGGCAAACAGATATAAAACAAACAGGCTATTTTATCATTGTGTGCGCACGTGAACATAACAACTAGATTACAGATCAAGACCAAAAGAATATCCTTCATCTCTTTTAAACCATGTAAGGTGAAATGATACGTTAAGACAACTGTGAATAAAAGTGAACAGAGTAACTGACATTGGCTGCAAACCAAGTAGTTAAATGAACACATCACAATACCAATCAGTTCAAGGCAGGAGGAGTAAGGACTTACAACAGCGGCTTGAACTGGTGTGCTCATGCCCTTCATCTTGCTGGTGTGGCAATCCTTGAAGATTTGCACTGCATTCGATTCAGGTTCTTTTTGGTCCGCACGGGCTTTCCTCTGTATCTGGAACAAGTCAATATAGATACAATAATATGGCACAAAAAAAAGAAGGAAGTAGCAGCTATTTACAAGAGCCTCGCATTGTGCAATATAGCTACGAGATCCTGTTGTCTGTTGGAATTTCAATTTAGAACGGTTGGTTTTGTTCTTCAAACAGTTAGCCTAGAAGAAGATACACTTGTAAGGCACATACATAAATACAAGTTCAATATGTGGTCTGATCGAATACATATAGCCTACCTGATACTTTGGATCAGACCAGTGTTTAACGAGGGCTGTCCAGTCTTCATCTGTAATATATTCCACTGGAGATGTTTGGGCAATTTCATTGTTAGCCTTGCCTTCAAAGTGAGATTTTCTAAGGTGGTACCGATACTGTCGCAGAGCAGACTGAAAAACATGAGTGCATGCTTGTTTAGTTGCATCATCTTTCGGATCCAACTTGAACCTCATCTGTTGAAAAAAGAATGCGAGTCTTGTTAGGAGGAAGCTAGAAAGTATGGGACAGAGCAAGCAATATTACTAATTGCGATGAATAACATTACTTACGGATAAATGGTCAAGGAAGGTGTTAAACTGGGTATTGTCTTTCTCATTCCTGTACTGGATCCACGTTGGGAGGATACGTGCATGACACCTACGGCAACGGCTGCCTCTGATACTAACTTGGCTGACTCTGTAGCATCACGTGGCCTTTTTAAACCTGCCTCAAAATGGATCTCCATTCTTCCTCCTTTAGATTTTGTTAATCTGTCAAGCACTATCCCTGATGTCTGTTTCCTCTTGCGCTGTGGTGCTAGTTCAACAACGAATGTGGAAAGTGTTAGTGTACATCAAACTGTGAGAGTACATATAAAGGAGCATGCAACTGCAACTTGACTCGGTTAGGTACCGTCTTGGTGTTGATGCTCATGAGGTTCATCTGATTTTGCCAAGTCCTGTTATGTCAGCAGTGCTTCGGAAGTAGTGTTAGGTGTGAAGGCAGCTTGGGAACTGGCCAGTTCCGGAGCAAACGAATGAGTAACTGGTTGAGATGCTGGTACAGTTGAAGCGGATGCTGCGGCTGGTGGAGCAGGTGATACTGTGTTTGTAGATTTAGCCGATGGACTTGGACCTTCTACTGCACTATAAGTACCAGTAGAATCTCGACGACAGAACCTTTTCCGTTTCACCCGACGAGTAGCAGCACTCCCTACTATATTATTTTCCTTGCTCTTTTTTGACTTTGCCATGTCAAGCTGTACCCACAACACAAAAGAATAAAATCACTCTTCAGAACTCATTGATGCATGATACAGACAAGCAATACTTTGATGTAAGACAACCGTATGAGGATGGAATATGTAAGAAAACAGGACGGCATGACATATTCACAGCTACGATGTGCAAACTAAGCAGAAGGATTTTCAAGAAAATAGAAGTAATGCAAGCTAGACACCATATGAAGGATGCAACCAATATTACTCTGCCAAGTTAAAAGTGTCTTGTCATAAGTGGAAATTCGAAAAATTAGAAGCAGTACAACGTAGAAATCAATGCAAGATGCAACCACTATCAAACTGCCATGTTAAAAGCGTCCAATCATGAGTGACTGATGCGGGATACACAATAGCAGTACTTTGTTGTAAGAACATGGTATGATAGATAGATGCAGTGTATTCTAGACACAGAAAGCCATGTCATATGCACATGTATAACGTATGAACTCAGCACGTGCAACTTAATCAAAATAGAAGAAATACAGGCTAGACAACATATGCAACCTGAAACCAATTATCACACTGTCAACTTAGAGCAAGCACCTGCGATGGTGAAGTATGGGAGATGAACTCATCATGTAGACTTGGGACTTCAACTTCATTAGCAGTAGAAGTGGCAAATCTAGAGAGTCTCTGTTTGCGTCGGTCCGAAGGACCACCAACATCCCCTAACTTACTCTTTTCCTTCCTATTTTTTGATATTGCCTTATGAAGTCAGAACCACAAGAAGATGAATAAAATTAGCTCTGCATAACTGGTTGATGCATGATACAGACGAACACTACTTTGATGTAAGGCAAGCGCAGGATAGGAGGATGGAATATATACAAAAAAAATACATCGTTTAATATTCACACGTACGATAGGAGGATGGAATATGTATGAAAAAACAGTAAGAGGAAGGCATTTCAACAAAATTAGAAGAAATGAAAGCTAGGCACCATATGAACATGCAACCAATATCACTCTATCAAGTAAAAAGTGTCTCGTCGTAAGTGCCATTTCAAGAAATTAGAAGCAGTACAAGCTAGAAGGCAATGCAAGATGCAACCTACATCACAGTCCCAAGTTAAATGTGTTTTATGGGTAAGTGATCGTTGCAGGTATAAGTTGTAAGCTACGCGGATGCAATTCAACATAATCAGAAGCAATACAAACTAGACATCATACGGAGAACGCAACCACGTATAATAGTTCCAAGTAAGAGCAAGCACCTGTGATGGTGGAGTGTGGGAGATGTGCTCATCATGTACACGTATGTTCTAGAAACAGGAACACGTGTCATATTCACAGGCATTATGTGTAAAGTAAGCAGATGCAATTCAAGTTAGAAGCAATACAAGCTAGACATCATACGCAACATGCAACCACATATAATAGTGTCAAGTTAGAGCAAGCACCTGTGATGGTGGAGTAGGGAAGATGTGCTCATCATCTACACAGCTATGTTGACTGTCCAGCCTTGTGTTGTCTTGCGAATCTTGTTGGTAGGATGGCGGAGTAGAATCTGTAGAGACCCCCTGTTTGAGTTGCTCCGAAGGACCACCATCATCCACTGCCGGACTAATTTCCTTCAGCTGTAAAGATTTTGCATTGTGAAGTCAAACCGATAAGAAAAAGGAATAAAATTCACTCTTCAGAACTCATTGATGCATGATACTGACGAACACTACTCGGATGAAAGGCAAACACATGATGCGAGGATGGAATATGTATGAAAAATAGGATGGTGTGACATATTCACACCTATGATGTGGTAACTAAGCAGAAGGCATTTCAACAAATTAGAAGCACTGCAAGCTAGACACCATATGAAAGATGCAACCAATATCACTCTGCCAAGTTCAAACTGTATGGCGTTTCAACAAATTAGAAGCAGTACATGCTAGAAATCATATGCAAGACACAACCAATATCACAGTGGCGACTTAAAGGTGCCTTATCATAAGTGACTGATGCGGGATATGCAAGAATAGTAGTCTGAGGTAGAAACAGGAACACATGTCATATTCACATGCATTATGTGTAAAGTAAGCAGATGCAATTCAACAAAGTTAGAAGCAATACAAGCTAGACATCATACGCAACATGCAACCACAATTAATAGTGCCAAGTTAGAGCAAGCACCTGTGATGGTGGAGTAGGGGAGATGTGCTCATCATCTACACAGCTACGTTGCCTGTCTAGCCTTGCGTTGTCTTGCGAATCTTGTTGGGAGGATGGTGGAGTAGAATCTGTAGAGAACCTCCGTTTCAGTTGCTCGGAAGGACCACCATCATCCAATGCCTTGCCAATTTCCTTCAGGTTTATTGATTTTGCATTGTGAGGTCATACCGACAAGAAGAAGGAATATCATTCGCTCTTCAGAACTCATTCATGCATGATACTGACGAACACTACTCTGATGAAAGGCAAAGTCATGATACGAGGATGGAATATGTACTAAAAAATGGACGGCCTGACATATTCACACCTATAATGTGGTAACTAAGCAGAAGGCATTTCAACAAATTAGAAACACTGCAAGACACCATATGGAAGGTGCAATCAATATCACTCTGCCAAGTTAAAACTGTCTCGTCATAGGTGGCGTTCATCAAACTAGAAGCAATACATGCTAGAAATCATATTCAAGACGCAAACCAATATCACACTGCCAACTTAAAGGTGTCCCATCATAAGTGATTGATGCAAGATACACAAGAAGAGTAGTTTCATGTAAGAACATGGTGTGATAGACAGATATAGTATGTACCAAAAACAGGAAAGCGTGTCATATTCACATGTATCATGTGTAAGCTAAGCAGATGCAGTTTACACTAATTAGGAGCAATACGAGCTAGACACCATATGCAACATGCAACCAGATATCACACTGCCAAGTTAGAGCAAGCACCTTGGATGGTGGAGTAGGGGAGCGGAGACTTGGACCTTGTAATGCACTATCAGTACAAGGAGAATCGATATGGATGCTCCGTTTATGTTGCTGCAGAGGACCACCATCATCGCCTTCCTTACTCTTTTCCTTCCTCTTTCTTGATTTTGCCTTGTCAAGTCAAACCCACAAGAAAAAGGAATAAAATTTGCTCTTCAGAACTCAATGATGCATGATACTGACGAACGCTACTTTCATGTAAGGCAGCCGCATGATAGGAGGATGGAATATGTATGAAAAACAGGACGGCGTGACATATTGACATGTATGATGTATAAAGTATAAACTAAGCACAAGCTGCTTGAACTTGTTAGAATCGATGCAAGCTAGAAACCATATGAAAGATGAAACCAATATCACTCTGCCAAATGAAAAGGGTGCCCTATCAAATGTATTTGATCAAACTAGAAGCAATACATGGCAACAGGCTAGAAATAATATGCAATATATGCAACGAATAAAGGTGAGTCATCGTAAGTGATTGATGCAGGATAGAGAAGAGAGGTAGTTTCATGTAAGAACAAGGTTAACACATAGATGTAGTGTGTACCAAAAATAGGAAGGCATGTCATATTCACAGGTATAGTGTGTAAACTAACCAGATGCAATTTACCCTAATTAGAAGCATTACAAGCTAGACACCGTATGCAACATGCAACCACATATCACACTGCGAAGTTAGAGCAAGCACCTGTGATGGTGGTGTAGGGGAAGTGAGGAGCTACGTTCAATATCTTCATTTAGGCTTGCTATTTCTTGAGAATCATGTGGAGAGGATGAAATTGCATTCTTTATAAGAGTATTGCGTCTCATATTAACCCACGCGCGTGACTGTCTCATCATAAGCGATAGACGCAGGATACACAAGAACAGTAGTTTGATGTAAGAACATGGTGTGATAGGCAGATGTAGTATGTACCAAAAACTGGAAGGCGTGCACTAGTAGGAAAAGGGGCTTTTACCCCGGTTTGTAAGGGCCTTTTGTCCCGGTTCTCGAACCGGGACTAAAGGGTCGTTATTAAAGCCCTAACCCTTTAGTCCCAGTTCTTACACGAACCGGGACATAAGGTCCTCCACGTGGCCGCTGCTGCCAGCCCAGGCAGGGGGGCCTTTTGTCCCGGTTGGTGTCACCAACCGGGACCAATAGGCATCCACGCGTCAGCAGCTGGCAGGAGCTGAGGTTTTTGTTTTTTTGAAAGGGGGTGGTTTAGGGGTTTTGGGGGGTTAATTTAGGTGTTTCATATATTGTGTTAGCTAGCTAATTAATAGAGAGAAGTGTCCTCTCTTATCTCCGTGCTTGGTCGACACTACATACTATATACGTATGGAGAGGACTAGACACGCTAGCTAGTAATCAAATGAAGGAAACAGAAGATCGTCATGAACATATGCATATAGAGAGAAGTGATATCGACCACCTCTCCTTCTCCGAGAGATTGGTCGAAAAACAAGTTCTCGTATATCTATCCGACACTACCGGCTACATATATACAATAATTATCTCTTACAATGCAATCTCCTAATTAAATTGTAGGAACACACGGTCCACATAGTATTCTCCGTTTTCAGCGATCACGTGGTCAAGGAAGAATGCGCCAATTCCTCTTGAATTCCTCGCATACGATCTGGTGCTAGGAGTTCATCCCGCTTCCGAAACATCTAATTTGAAGAAGGGGGTCAATACATATATATATATGAATAAATGAAACTCAACACAAATGATGGTAATAAAATAAAATTGTGAATATTATTGCTTACGCACTTCATATTGTTCTTCAGTGTAGCCCCGCTCACAGGTCGTGTAGCGGATGGACTCGCAAACGTAGTATCCACAGTAATTATTCCCGGGTTCCTGCCACAACCACTTTACAAGAAATAGAGGTCAATCAAACTGATAAGCAAGCATGCTAAATGGTATTGATGAAACTAGCGCTTGAATCACTAGGAGATGCGCGGAACATGCTACTATAGTACTTACTTTCGGGTGTTTAAATTGCAGCTTCTTCGGCAGTCCCGGAGCTTTTGTGGTGAATTTTCTCCAAACCCTGCCAGACAAAGAAAACAATTACTTGATATCAGGAAATGAACAAAGTTGCTTATATGGTGGATAATGATCGATTTAACTTACTTCTCGAGCATTTGAGTCATGTTCGCATAGTCCTGGGGATCTTTTCGCCTCGAGTCTAAGACGGTTACTACTCCCTGCTCAAGCTTAATCTCTAGGAGAATATAGTGGAAGCTGCGCATGCATGCATAAGTCATCAATTACATTACCATAACCTGGACTAATAAGGGAAACCGAATATGCACAAGACAGTAACACTCACTTGAAGTTGTAAGGAAAGAGTATTATATCTTTGTTTTGATTTAATACCAACGGTTGTAGCAAGTTGGCCTCGGCTTCTTTGGGATTTTTTTCAACCGTATATGCATCTATGAGATTTGTGTTAATGAACCCAATATCACCGATTTGTCTTTTCTTCAATTCGGCGATCTTCAATCTGCATAATATAGTGAGGATAATTATAAATACATGCAATGAAAGAGCTGACCTATATAGAGAGACTTAATGACAGAAGTAGTACTACTTACAGACAGTAGCAAGTGATCGTTGTTTTATCGAGGGCCTTTTGATTGTAAAACTGGAAGAAATCCTCAAATGGAACATTCAGCAGATCAATTCCAACGAGGTCATGCTCCGGTTTAACTCTCAGCGTCAAAGTATTCATCCCATCAGACTCTCTGCAGGTTTTCATGTACCAATCATGTAGTCTTCGCATCATCGTTGTTAGAGATCTTTCATCTTTGACGAGAGGCTTCCCGTAATGGTATTTGTGTTCGTCGACCTCCATGATTTCATAATGTACATCGTCGGGCAGGTAATCTCCAAGATTGCTATAACCGGCCACCATCCTCGGATCATTAGCGACGATGTCTTTTGACACCTTGAGCGGGGGGCACGATTGGTTCGCTTGTTTGCCGAGCTGGGCAATTTTTTTCCCAACTCGTCGTTCTTTTAACCTTTGATCACTGACAGTACTTCCCGACCGCTCCACTTCGGCATATGTCTTTGCAAGAATGCGCTCATAGTTGCCTCTCGGCGGAGACTTTGGTGGTTTTGTCAGGGCAGCCAGAGTGCGCTTTGCTTTCACCGGATCTACCTTCTCCTCCGGAGGTGGATGTTTCTTTGCTTTCACCCCTTCAAAGAAGTTTGTCACTTCGTCTCGCACGATCTTCCTGGTTTCCTCCTCGGTCCTCTCGTATGGTAACTTCTCTGGAGTCTTCAGAGAAGGACCGAATCTGTATTGCCTCCCGCCTCTGGCAGCTGTACTGCTAGACGCCGGCAGAGCAGACGGAGCGGCTGCGTCTGTCTTCTTTCCTTGCTTACGAGCCGGAGCAGCCGCAGCGGCGGCGGGTCTCTTCCGCACTTGCTGACGAGGCGGAGAAGGAGGAGGCTGGCTGCTCTAGCGCGCCGGCGTAGGCGGAGAAGGAGGCGCAGTGCTGCCACGCGACGGAGAAGGAGGCTGAGTGCCCTGATCACTCGCCGGAGGAGGAGGCGGAGTGCCCTTACTCGCCGGAGCAGTCCAGTTCGGAAGCTTGATGAGCTCCTTCCGCCATAGGCATGGAGTCTTCAGAGCAGAACCCAGCCGAGTCTCCCCTTCACCGGTAGGGTGGTCAAGCTGGAGCTCCTCAAATCCCTCCGTTATTTCATCCACCATCACCCTAGCATATCCTTCTGGAATCGACCGGCAGTGGTAGGTTGCGCCGGGTTCAGGAGGTAAAACAGAGCCAACAGCCGCCTTGACTTTGAAGTTCTGCCATTCCGCCATAAGGTGGCAATGTTGAGACTCCGTGATAGCATCCACGGGGTAGCTAGCAGGAGCCGCATGCTCCAGCTGAAGCAGCTCGGTGGAAGCCACGCTGCTTCTCCGCTGAGATGGCGGTGTAGCTTCGGGGGCAGTTTCGGCATGTCGATTGCCGTCTCGTTCCTCTAGCGCTTGAACCCTTTCGTGCAGCTTCTGAATTTGGATCTGCTCCACTTTTTTCCTCCTCTCCTGGCTTTTGTAACCGCCCGCGTCCGGAAAACCAGCCTTCCACAGAACGGAGCCTGGCATGCCTCGTGTCCGTCCAGAGTGCTTAGGATTCCCGAGGGCCATTGTGAGCTCGTCGTTCTCTCTGTCTGGAACGAACGTCCCTTCCTGCGCTGCATCGATATATTGCTGAATCTTCTTGACTGGTATTCTCAAAAGCTCGTTCGTCAAAATGCACCTCCCTGATACAGGGTCCAAGGTTCCGCCAGCCCCGAAGAACCAAGTCCGGCAACGGTCTGTCCAGTTCATTGTCTGTGGTTCGATCCCTTTTTCAAGCAGATCATTCTCAGCCTTGGCCCACTTAGGTCGGGCTTTGAGGTAGCCACCTGACCCCGTGCGATGGTGAAGCTTCTTCTTCGCAGCATTCTTCTTGTTTGTCGCTGACATCTTCTTACTCTTTTCCGATGTCTTGTGGGCCACAAATGCGGGCCAGTGATCTCTGATCTTCTCATACCGGCCGATGAATTCTGGTGTCTCTTCTTTGTCGACAAACGTTTTCAGCTCATTCTTCCACCTCCTGAATAGGTCTGCCATCTTCTTAAGAGCATGAGACTTGATTAATTGCTCTTTAACTGGCTTCTCCGCTCCTCTGGCGGTAGGGTGAAGTTTGCCTTCAGCTCAGTCCAAAGATCATCTTTCTGCATATCATTGACATAAGACACCTCAGGGTCTTCCTTCTTAGGCTTATACCATTGGTGGATGCTGATCGGGATCTTGTCCCTAACTAGAACCCCGCGCTGAGCAGCAAATGCATCCTTTGTCCGGATGGGTTCAATCGGTTGGCCGTCGCGCGTGATTGCTCTGATCTCAAACCTTTCATCCGAGCGCAACTTTCTCTTCGGGCCTCGTCTCTTTACCGCAGTTGTGCTCGATCCAGAGGGCTAGAAAAAAGAAGAAAGACGAGTGTTAATTAATATGTGTACATACCAAAACAATGAATGCATCAATTAGCTAGTCAGCACAGGCTTAACTAATATATTTACCTGGCCGGACTCTGTTCGGTCACCGTAGCCGTCACCACGGGCTCCTTCTTGCACCAGCATTGGGTCACCGGAGCCATCATAATCATGTCTTTCCTCCTCCACTCTTCGATCACCGTAGCCTGCTTCTTCACCCTGTTCTTCCAGACCATCATTGTCGTTATGATACGACAAGATATCACCTCCGGCTAAGATTATGTCCCCCAACACCTCTTCTGCTTGCTCGTCTCATCCGTGCTCCATTGTTTCTGCAAATATTACAACATGGCAATTATTACACAAACATGACAACAGGTGGATATATTAGTGCAAACGTAGACCTAGCTTATTCCAGGTTTGGGGTGGCCTCGGCAACGCTTCAAGGGTAGGGGCGCGGCGGGAGGGGGTAGGAGACCGACATTGTTTTTTTCTAGGGTTTGGGTGTCCTCGAGAGTTTTGGTGGAGCGAGAGGGCCGGGGGGGTGCTCCCGTGGTATAAGTTATCACGGTCGAGAGGGGGTATAAATATCGACCGTCCATCATGTCGAAGTTATCTGGGAGGGAGTTATATATATCGACGACGACGACATACATACATGGGAAAATAATGTTATCGGGGAGGGGGTATATCGACCCCCCCACGTGTTGAAGTTATCGGGAGGGGGTTATATCGACAACGACGACATACGTACATGGGAAAATAATATTATCGGGGAGGGGGTATATCGACCCCCCTCGTGTTGAAGTTATCGGGAGAGGGGTATATCGACGACGACAGACCCGATAAAACATAAGAAAACGAAGAAGAAATAAAAAGAGGAGAAGAAGAAAAGGAATAGAGGAGAAGATCGAAGAAAAAAAAGAAGAAAAAAAAGAGGAGAAGAAGAAAGGAATAGAGGAGAGAAGAAGAAATATTCTATTTTTTCTTCTTCTCTTCTATTCCTTTCTTCTTCTCCTCTTATTTTTCTTCTTTTTTCCTCTTCTTATTTATTTCTCCTCTTCTTCCTCTCCTCTTCTTCTCCTTTCTTCCTCTTCTTATTTTCATTTTTATATAAACATATCATCATATATATGAACATACATTTTCTTTGCATATGCATATGAACATACATTTTCTTTGCATATGCATATGAACATACATACATACATACATTTTTCTTTCATATGAACATACATACATACATTTTCTTTGCATATGACCATACATACATTTTTCTTTGCATATGACCATTCATACATTTTCTTTGCATATGCTTTGCATATAAACATACATACATATGAACATACATACATACATATAAACATAACATACATACACAAAAAATTCTAAAAATCTGCCTAAAAAATTATATGAAAAAAGCATACATCATCCATCCATCCATATAATGAACATATACATCATCCATCCATCCATATAATCAACATATGCATATGAAAAAAAATTATATGAAAAAATTATATGAAGAGGATCGAGGGGACAGGGAGGAAAGGGGGTCGCCGGAGCCGGACCGAACGGGGAGGAGGGGCGGCGTCGAGGCAGGGGCGGCAGTGGGGGCGGGCGCCGGCGACGACGACAATGGTGGGGGCGGGCCGGGGCGCAGGGGCGCGGCCGTGCGTGCTCGGGGACGGGGCAGGGGCACGGGGCGGCGGCCGGCGTGGGCTCGGGCGCGGGGCAGGGGCACGGGGAGACGGGGATGGCGGCCGGCGGCGGCGACGGCGACGAGGAGCGCGCGAGCGATTTGGGCAGCCTGGCGGCGGGGGCAACTGGCGAGGGAGGCGAGGGAGATGTGAAATTTTAACAAGTCCTGGTTATATAGCAAGGGCATTGGTCCCGGTTGGTGCCACCAACCGGGACCAAAGGTCCCTTTTCAGCAGCCCAAAGGGCGGGAACCGGCGGCCTTTGGTCCCGGTTGGTGGCACCAACCGGGACTAAAGGGGGGCATTGGTCCCGGTTGGTGCCACGAACCGGGACCAAAGGGCCTTGCACAGCGGCGTGGTGGTGGGAGTTTAGTCCCACCTCGCTAGCTGAGAGAGTGCCGCACCTGTTTATAAGATGCGGTGCGCCTGAGCTATCGAGCTCCTCTCTAAAGCAGGCTTACGGTCCTAACCTCTCTGTACATGCCTGTGGGCCTACTGGGCCTTCTGCGGGCCTGAATCCTGGCCCATGGATGGGTTTCTAGTCGTATTCAGGCCGTGGTGGCCCAGTAGGAGGCATAATTTTTATTTTTTGCCTGTTTTTTTGTTTTCTTTTTTGCTTTATTTATTTTGTTTTGTTTCTACTTACAACAAAAAACTTATTTATTTTATTTTATTTTGTTTCTAATTACTTATTTATTTTACTTTACGATAATTCTTTTTGCTATTAAAGTTTCTATCAAAAAAAGTTCTTTATGAAAATTCTTTTTGCTGTATTTAGTTTTTTTTGTTTTCTTTTTTGCTATATTTATTTTGTTTTGTTTCTACTTACAACAAAAAAATTATTTATTTTATTTTATTTTGTTTCTAATTACTTATTTATTTTACTTTATGATAATTCTTTTTGCTATTAAAGTTTCTATCAAAAAAATTTCTTTATGAAAATTCTTTTTGCTTTTAATGTTTTTGAACAGAAAATACTTCGATAATTTTAGTTGCATCAATTTTATATGATTTTAGTTTCAATAATAATAGAGGTTTCTTATAATGTTTTGAACAGAAAATACTTTGTTAATTTTAGTTTCATAAATTTTATTAAAGTTTATTTTATTTTTTCGGAACACAAGAAGTCCAGAGTTGTAATAAGTTATTAAAAATAAAAAAGAGGCGCAATGCTCGTTGATTTGCTTCAAGCCTTTCGGAGAGTGTAGACTGCACTACACATAGCTCCATGCAGTCTACCTTATTCCTCAAGGCTTGAAGCTAAGCAACGTGAGCATTGCGCCTCTTCTTCATCGTCTCTGCACTCAGGGCTTATAAACCGCTCCTAGTGCCTCTCAGCTAGCGAGGTGGGACAAAAAAACTGCTTAGTAAGAAACTCTAGTACCGGTTTGTGCCACGAACAGGTACTAAAGGTGCTCGTGGAGCCACAGCCTCATTAGTACCGGTTCGTGGCACCAACAGGGACCAAAGGGTGGAATTGGTCCCGGTTCGTGCCACCAACCGGGACCAATGGCCTTGCACAGCGGCGTGGTGGTGAGTTTAGTCCCACCTCGCTAGCTAAGAGAGAGCCACACCTGTTTATAAGGTGTTGTGCGCCTGAGCTGTCGAGCTCCTCTCTAAAGCAGGATTACGGGCCTAACCTCTCTGTACATGCCTGTGGGCCTACTGGGCCTTCTGCGGGCCTGAATCCTGGCCATGGATGGGTTTCTAATCGTATTCAGGCCGTGGTGGCCCAGTAGGTGGCATAATTTTTAATTTTTGGCCTGTTATTTTTCATGCATTTACTAATTATTTTGAGCTATAAGACCCTAAAATTGAAAAGCATTTCAAATGAACTCTGAAAAGGTTGAAAGTTGGCATGGTATCATCATTTCATCCACATAGCATGTGCAAGAAAGTTAAGAGGGTTACGGCAAAAACTAGATGCACTTCTTGTACAAAACGTACAATGGTATCATACTCGTCTATTACAAAGTTGGCATGGTATCATCATAATAGTTGCGGGAGAAAGTCTTCACTTTTTCTTCGCTTGTGTCATTTGCTTATTGCGCCGTAACCATGGATAATCTTCATCGTTTATCAGGATGCTTGGGTTAGCCTTGACTTTGAAGGGAGGAATTTCATGAAACTTTTCATAATCTTCAGACATGTCTGTCTTGCCCTCCACTCCCACAATGTCCCTTTTTCCTGAAAGAACTATGTGGCGCTTTGGCTCATCGTATGATGTATTCGCTTCCTTATCTGTTCTTTTCCTCGGTCTGGTAGACATGTCCTTCACATAGATAACCTGTGCCACATCATTGGCTAGGACGAACGGTTCGTCAGTGTACCTAAGATTATTCAGATCCACTGTTGTCATTCCGTATTGTGGGTCTACCTGTACCCCGCCTCCTGACAGATTGACCCATTTGCACTTAAACAAAGGGACCTTAAAATCATGTCCGTAGTCAAGTTCCCATATGTCCATTATGTAACCATAATATGTGTCCTTTCCCCTCTCGGTTGCTGCATCAAAGCGGACACCGCTGTTTTGGTTTGTGCTCTTTTGATCTTGGGCGATCGTGTAAACTGTATTCCCATTTATCTCGTATCCTTTGTAAGTCAATACAGTCGAAGATGGTCCCCTGGACAACGAGTACAACTCATCACAAACAGTGGTGTCACCTCTGAGACGTGTTTCCAACCAACTGCTGAAAGTCCTGATGTGTTCACATGTAATCCAGTCGTCACACTGCTCCGGGTGTTTGGAGCGCAGACTGTTCTTGTGTTCATCGACATACGGGGTCACCAAGGTAGAGTTGTGTAGAACTGTGTAGTGTGCTTGAGACCAAGAATATCAGTCCCAGCATATTATTGAGTCCCCTCCAAGCGTGCCTTCTCCAGTCAGTCTCCCCTCATACCGCGATTTAGGGAGACCTATCTTCTTAAGGCCAGGAATGAAGTCAACACAAAACCCAATGACATCCTCTGTTTGATGGCCCATGGAGATGCTTCCTTCTGGCCTAGCGCGGTTACGGACATATTTCTTTAGGACTCCCATGAACATCTCAAAGGGGAACATATTGTGTAGAAATGCGGGCCCCAGAATGACAATCTCTTCGACTAGATGAACTAGGACGTGCGTCATGATATTGAAGAAGGATGGTGGGAACACCAGCTCGAAACTGACAAGACATTGCGCTACATCACTCCTTAGCCTTGGTATGATTTCTGGATCGATCACCTTCTGAGAGATTGCATTGAGGAATGCACATAGCTTCACAATGGCTAATCGGACGTTTTCTGGTAGAAGCCCCCTCAATGCAACCGGAAGCAGTTGCGTCATAATCATGTGGCAGTCATGAGACTTTAGGTTCTGGATGTTTTTCTCTGGCATATTTATTATTCCCTTTATATTCGACGAGAAGCCAGTCGGGACCTTCATACTGAGCAGGCATTCAAAGAAGATTTCTTTCTCTTCTTTCATAAGAGCGTAGCTGGCAGGACCGTCATACTGCTTCGGAGGCATGCCGTCTTTTTCGTGCAAATGTTGCAGGTCCTCCCGTGCCTCAGGTGTATATTTTGTCTTCCCATACACGCCCAAGAAGCCTAGCAGGTTCACGCAAAGGTTCTTCGTCACGTGCATCACGTCAATTGAAGAGCGGACCTCTAGCTCTTTCCAGTAGGGTAGGTCCCAAAATATGGATTTCTTCTTCCACATGGGTGCGTGTCCCTCAGCGTCATTCGGAACAGCTAGTCCGCCGGGACCCTTTCCAAAGATTACGTGTAAATCATTGACCATACCAAGTACGTGATCACCGGTACGCATGGCGGGCTTCTTCCGGTGATCTGCCTCGCCTTTGAAATGCTTGCCTTTCTTTCGACATTGATGGTTGGTCGGAAGAAATCGACGATGGCCCAGGTACACATTCTTCCTGCTTTTGTCCAAGTATATACTTTCAGTGTCATCTAAACAGTGCATGCATGCGTGGTATCCCTTGTTTGTCTGTCCTGAAAGGTTACTGAGAGCGGGCCAATCGTTGATGGTTACAAACAGCAACGCGTGCAGGTTAAATTCCTCCTATTTGTGCTCATCCCACGTACGTACACCGTTTCCATTCCACAGCTGTAGAAGTTCTTCAACTAATGGCCTTAGGTACACATCAATGTCGTTGCCGGGTTGCTTAGGGCCTTGGATGAGAACTGGCATCATAATGAACTTCCGCTTCATGCACATCCAAGGAGGAAGGTTATACATACATAGAGTCACGGGCCAGGTGCTGTAATTGCTGCTCTGTTCCCCAGAAGGATTAATGCCATCCGCGCTGAAACCAAACCATACGTTCCTTGGGTCAGCTGCAAACTCAGCCCAGTACTTTCTCTCGATTTTTCTCCACTGCGACCCGTCAGCAGGTGCTCTCAACTTCCCGTCTTTCTTACGATCCTCACTATGCCATCGCATCAACTTGGCATGCTCTTTGTTTCTGAACAGACGTTTCAACCGTGGTATTATAGGAGCATACCACATCACCTTCGCAGGAACCCTCTTCCTAGGGGGCTCGCCATCAACATCACCAGGGTCATCTCGTCTGATCTTATACCGCAATGCACCGCATATCGGGCATGCGTTCAGATCCTTGTACGCACCGCGGTAGAGGATGCAGTCATTAGGGCATGCATGTATCTTCTGCACCTCCAATCCTAGAGGGCATATGACCTCCTTAGCTGCGTATGTACTGTCGGGCAATTCGTTATCCTTTGGAAGCTTCTTCTTCAATATTTTCAATAGCTTCTCAAATCCTTTGTCAGGCACAGCATTCTCTGCCTTCCACTGCAGCAATTCCAGTACGGTACCGAGTTTTGTGTTGCCATCTTCGCAATTGGGGTACAACCCTTTTTTGTGATCCTCTAACATGCGATCGAACTTCAGCTTCTCCTTTTGACTTTCGCATTGCGTCCTTGCATCGACTATGACCCGGCGGAGATCATCATCATCGGGCACTGGTTCCTCTTGATCTTCAGCAGCTTCCCCCCTTGCAGCATCATTGGGCACATCGTCTGGTTCCTCTTGATCTTCAGCAGCTTCCCCCGTTGCAGCATCATCGTATTCAGGGGGCACATAGTTGTCATCGTCCTCTTCTTCTTCGCCGTCTTCCATCATAACCCCTATTTCTCCGTGCCTCGTCCAAACATTATAGTGTGGCATGAAACCCTTGTAAAGCAGGTGGGTGTGAAGGATTTTCCGGTCAGAGTAAGACTTCGTATTCCCACATATAGGGCATGGACAACACATATAACCATTCTGCTTGTTTTCCTGAGCCACTTCGAGAAAATCATGCACGCCCTTAATGTACTCGGAGGTGTGTCTGTCACCGTACATCCATTGCCGGTTCATCTGCGTGCATTATATATAATTAAGTGTGTCAAAAACCATTACAGAACATCATGAATAGATAATTAACTGACCAAATTAATAGAAGTTCATCATCACATTAAAACCAAAGTACATACATAGTTCTCATCTAACAACATATATATAGCTCTCCAGAGCATCTAATTAATTAAACCATACATTGAAACTATGTAAAACATTTCAATGCGAAAACAATTGCGATCATAATCGCAACCAAGGTAACAATTGATCCAACGACATAATGATACCAAGCCTCGGTATGAATGGCATATTTTCTAATCTTTCTAATCTTCAAGCGCATTGCATCCATCTTGATCTTGTGATCATCGACGACATCCGCAACATGCAACTCCAATATCATCTTCTCCTCCTCAATTTTTTTATTTTTTCCTTCAACTAATTGTTTTCTTCTTCAACTAAATTTAACCTCTCGACAATAGGGTCGGTTAGAATTTCCGGTTCAACCACCTCCAAGATAAGTAAAATCTATGTCACGTTGGTCGGTATTTTGTCATAAACAATAAATGAACCAAATAGTTATAAAAAGATAATATATACCACATCCGAATCATAGACAGGACGAGGGCCGACGGGGGCGGATACCAAAACCATCGCACTATGTAATAAGAAGAAATAATAAAAGTAACAAAATTAGACAAGTAACTATCTAAAGTAAGAATTTTTTCCTTTCAGAAAGAAGATAAGAACAAGAGGCTCACCACGGTGGTGCTGGCGACGAGATCGGCGCGGGCGATCGCCGGCGGTGAAGACGGGGACGGGACGTGATGGACCGCTAAACCTAGACAAATCTCGGGGAAAATGGAGCTCGGAGGTCGAGTTTCGAGAGGAGAAAGATTAACTAGTGTGGCTCAGACATTTCATCGAACACCTCATGTGCATAGGAGGTGAGCTAGAGCACCCAAATGCCCTCCCCTCGCCGGCCAGAAAAAACAGAGCACTCTGGAGTGCTCTGCTGTGGCGATGGGGTATATATAGGGAACTCATTGGTCCCAGTTCGTGGCACCAACCGGGACTAAAGGCCTTTGGTCCCGGTTGGTGCCACGAACCGGGACCAATGCCCCCTTTAGTCCCGGTTGGTGGCACCAACCGGGACCAAAGGCCTTGTGCTGCCCCGCGTCAAAAGATTAGTCCCACCTCGCTAGTTGAGAGGGCTCAAGAGTGGTTTATAAGCGCTGCTGCGCCCACCCTCTCGAACTCCTCTCAACTGCAGGCTTTCGAGCCTAACCGTTCTCTTTGCCTGTGGGGCCTACTGGGCCTTCTGCGGGCCTGAATCCTGGCCCATGGATGGGTTTCTAGTCGTATTCAGGCCGTGGTGGCCCAGTAGGTGGCACAATTTTTTTCCTCTGTTTTTTTTCTCTTTTGCTTTATTTGTTTTGTTTTGTTTCTACTTACAACAAAAAACTTATTTATTTTATTTCTAATTACTTATGTATTTTACTTTAATTATTTTATTTTTATTTATTTTACTGCTGCTATTTTAACTTTATTTATTAAGGTTTATTTATTTTAGTTACTATAGTTTATTTTATTTTATTTTATTAAGGTTTATTTAGTTTTATTTATTTTATTAAGGTTTATTTATTTTATAAATATAAAAAATGAACATAGATGCGCTTATAGAGGAAATTCAACCTAAATTCATAATAAATTTCTATGAAATTTACTGTGAATTTAGGTCAAATTCCCTGTATAAGGGCATCTATTTTCACTTTAAGAGGAGCTCAACAAGGCAGAGAGGGACGGGATTATAAACTGGTGTGAGCGCCCTTCGGTTGGCAAGGTGGGACTAAACACTGGCCGCAACTAGGACCAGCCCTTTAGTCCCGGTTTGTGGTAGGAACCGGGACTAAAGGGTGGTGGGCCAGGAGCGTGGCCCATTGGTCCCGGTTTGTCCCACCAACCGGGACCAAAGGGTCCGGACGAACCGGGACCAATGCCCCCACGAGGCCCGGCAGGCCCCTGGCCGCACGAACCGGGACCAATGCTCACATTAGTCCCGGTTCGTGACTGAACCGGGACTAATGTGAATATTGCCCTGTGACCAAAGCCCAGTTTTCTACTAGTGGTGTCATATTCACATGTATAATGTGTAAGCTAAGGAGATGCAGTTTAACAAATTAGGAGCATTGATGAGGGATACACAAGAAAAGTACTTTGATGTAAGAACATGGTTAATAGAAAGACGTAGTATGTACCAAAAACAGGAAGGCATGTCATATTCACAGGTATAATGTGTTAACTAAGCAGATGCAATTTAACCTAATTAGAAGCATTACAAGGTAGACAGCATATGCAACATGCAACCACATATCACACTGCCAAGTAAGAGAAAGCACCTGCGATGGTGGTGTGGGGGAATTGCGGTGATCAACTAGAGAGCTACGTTGACTATCTTCATTTAGCCTTGCTGTTTCTTGAGAATCATGTGGCGAGGATGACACTGCACTCTTTAAATGAGTAGGGCGTCTCACAGTAACCCACTCCGGTGACTGTCTCATCATAAGTGATTGACGAGGGATACAAAAGAGCATTAGTTTGATGTACGAACATGGTTAATAGACATATGTAGTATGTATCAAAAATAGGAAGGCATGTCATTATCAAAGGTATAATGTGTAAAGTAAGCAGATGCAATTTAACCAAATTGGAAGCAATACAAGCCAGACACCATATGCAACATGCAACCACATTTGACAGCGCGAAGTTAAACAAAGCACCTGGGATGGTTGTGTGTGGCAATTGAGATCATCAACTGCAGAGCTACGTTTACTGTCTCCAACTGCTGACACTGCACCCATTAGAGCGCTGAAACGCTTAGTGCTTATTTTCGAATTACACTGGAGCGACTTCTGTCTTTTCTTTTCTGCATTCATCAACACTGCGTCAGAGTCTGAAATACCCATGCACAAAAAAACAATAGTGTGAGTATGGGTGAAGTGTGTGCACAATTAGTACACTGTAAAGGTAGCAGATAGCAGGTCAGTGAGAAATAAATGACGGGAGACATATGATAGCTCTACAACATGCATGGCACACTAAATTACTACAGGATTATATGAAAATAACAGTCGATTGAAAGCAAATAGGTCAGTCCATTTTTTCTGCACCGTCCGATGTACAAAGAACGGGCAGATCGCCTTCATCTACCTCCAGCCAGTCTGTGTTGACGATCTTCCTCGAAATGCCAGCGACCACCGGCCCAGTATTCCTCCCCTGCCTGCGCCCTCCCCTCGACCTCACCGCACCGCCGTGCTTGGCACCGCCCCCCCGGCCATCCATTCAAGCCCCGCCGACCTCCACATCGGGCGCAAGCAGCTCCTGCGCCCCACACCCCTATGATAGACACCGATGCGCCCCTTCCCCTGGGAACAGGCGGACTAGGTGCTCCGCGCGCCTAAGCGGGTGCTGCTTCTTTTAATTGCGGTTCGACCGACCCTGAATTGAAATCCAGGCGGGCTACTGACCTCTAGCAAAGGTGAAATAGTAAAAGGGAGGAAACCTTGTGCATTTAGTATCACGAAGAAGATGCAGTAAGAAGCGCTCAACTAGTTTCTTTCATGGGATGAATACGGTGTGAGCGGGGACGTAAGATTTGCATGAATAAGGGAAGAGGAGTACCTCTTTCTGCTGGCAGTGCTGTGTCCTCCTTCTGTTTTTCCGACGATCTTCTTGTTGTTCACCGGAAACCAGAAGTTGTGGAGGACCGTGCAGCCTTGGACGAACCCATGGCCAAGTTGTTGAGTGTGGTGCGGTGGCCGTCTATCGGCGGCGGGGAAGCAGATCCGAGGCGGCGAACGACAATGTAGCGGGAACAGCTCCAGTGCGGTGGACGGTTGCGACAGTGGAGCCGCAGCAGTGAGGCGCAGGACGGCGTGGTCGGAGTGGTTCTGGTACGGCGCACGTCGGCGTCGGCGTCGTGGAGGTAGCTTTGCCTTGGCTTCAGCTGCTAAGTCCTTGAGGGCGTTGTGGTTGTGGTTGCGTTGGACGACGACGTCAGGGTACCGGCTCCGGCGTGTTGGAGGAGGGCGGCGGTGGATTGGCCGCTATGGGGTGGAGGACGGAGGAGGCTGGGGTTTCGCGGCTGGTGGAGAGGGCGTTTTCGCGCCCACGGAGTATGAATGGAGAAACGGAGGGAGACGGGCAACTAAGGGGGAACAATGTTTCGGTTTGAGACGCGCTTGTTTGAAATTTGGGGAAAGTTACAAACTTTGCCCCCATCTAAAATTTCGGACATATTGCGGGTTGGGGGTAGGACAGTCATGTCAGGTGTCCCAAATGTGGGCGGGATATATTTCGTCCGAGCGCATGGGTAGGCGCCCACGGCGTATGAATGCTTCTCGGAGGCGGTTGAGACTGGCGTCTTGGTTAAGTTACAAACATACCCCGGTTTAGACCTTTGGACATCGGGCCGATAGGCTACACGGGCCAGAGTCAGGACAGTAATTTCCTACCACCAAAACATTAGTCTCGCGCGGTTTTGGGTGACCAGAGGCCTATTTGGCGCTTCGTTCAATATTTGGGAGCAGAAGCATTAGCGTTTTCGGTTATCTTGAATTGAACTTTCAGGATTTGTCAAACTTCACAAATCTTTACTCTTGAAAATCCTAAAGCTACGATTATTTTGGAATGGAGGGGGTACATTTGAATATACATTGTACACGAGTATATATTAAAAAATATGCAACTTACCTCAGTTCATGCATGGTTCCAGATATAATCTCCTTGGTTGCAAAAAAAGTTAGATATGCGTATGAATATATATAGCATGTTCAAACTCACAACAAATATTGATGCCCCCTTTTACATCTGATTTACAAATGCCATTATCTCGGGTTCAAATAGATGAATGCACTTCCTATGAATTCGAATATTTGAAACCCCCTTTATGTTGAATTCGACATGTATTCTATTTCGTAGCTAGCAATTTGGAATGTATCCATGCAAGTGACAAATGTATAAAGTGCTTCACACTAACAACATGGACTGCACTAATTAATGTTTATATGAATTGCAGAAGCATCCATCGCCTGTATTTCAAACCGCTCTCACTCTATGGATCAATAATATGAAATAAACACATGCACATGCTAGAATTCAATAGAGTATGGGTGTCTGATAGACCGATTTTCGTCCATACGCAATTTGCAAAATTCATGATCTCATCCAAAAATAATAATGCCATTTATATTTTAATTTAATGCGTAGAACCGCCTTTTACCCGTAGATGCACTATGCCTCGCCCCGTTCTCACAAACGCGTCATATATCTCTCTATCTAACGCATAAGTGCACACACTTTATATGCATCGGCATTTCTCTTTCACACATGCTCACAATCTCTCTCAGGGTGTCGGGGTGTCTCACGCACATGCTCTCTCTGTTTCTCTCTCTCTCTCTTTCTGACTACTATGTACCACTCTTTTCACTAATCTCAGTTGGAAAACACTATTTCTCTCACATGCATATATACACATGCACGGTCTCTAATAGCCCTCTATACGCACATATATGTGCCTACGTGTCTCCCGCACGCACATTATCTTTAGGCCTCTCTCGCACACATTGCCCCCCCCCCCCCGACACACCTCTCTCTTAGTAGTTGGCAGATATGATTTCATCAGATCATTCGGTAGGATACCCCTGGCTGTTAGGCTGGATGGTAATACGAGGCAAAGTTTTACCCTAGTTCGGATCGGACCCTTGCAGTTGAAGAAAGAGCCTACTCCTGGTACTGTATATTAGTGATAGGGTGTTTACAAAGTACACGTGAATACCAGGCATTGTGCGTGTGTGTATACTATCGACGAACTAGCCCCCAAGCTTGTATAACATACTAAGGGCCTAGGGTTACAAATCTTATATAGTCGGCTTTTCACCAGTGGGGATAGAGTCCTCCGCGACTCTGGTAGCTTCGTGTTGTACGCCGAGTCCTCCACATGGGTCTTCGTGTAACACGTCTCGGTCCAACCTATATGTGGCGCAGGATGGAACCGACCCATGAGTCTTCATGTTGACCCACCACAACTAGAAATGATGTGCCCACCACACCACACATGCAATCGGCCACTAAGAAAATAAGCATATACAATAGTACAACGGTATCTAGCTCACGATACGTCTCCATATTTTATTGATGACACTGACGGACTTTGCATTTGATGCATGCTCCGTATTTTTTTGACGACACTTACGGTCATTGTATTTGAAGCGAAAGCACGATATGGTCATTGGACTTCAGAAAAAGCTCACCACGGTCACCACATACATTTTTTCGTGCTAACCAACATGTGGTTGGATGGTTAGAGGATAGTGGTTTCTCGAGCCCACCAAGGTTAAAGTCCCGGTGCTCGCATTTTCTTGTGTTAATTTCAGTATTTTCCGGCGATGTACGTTCAGTGGGAGGAGACGTTCCACTCGACTACGAGGCACCTATGGTGACTTCGTAAAATCTCAAGATCATATATGCTGGCCCACTCTCTCGAAGGTGCTCATAGGGGTAGGGTTCGCGTGTGTCCGCTTATAGCGGTGAGTGCTTGTGCGTATATATGAGCCCTTGCGTCTGTACCGTGTTAAACAAATACATATCATGATTATACGGTCACTGGCTCACCCGTACAACTCCGTATTTTGTTGATGACACAATCAATTGACCAGTCAAACGTTCCATGCGGCGCAACTAGTGTTGCACCATCGGGGCGCGTAACCGTGGGGCCCACCTGTCAGCCCGTATATGAAAGAAAGAAATGGTAGTTTGAGTCTGTACTGTGTTAATAAAATAGGAGTACATTTTAGGGTGATCATACGGTCACTGGCTCACCATACAGCTCCATAATTTGTTGATAACACGATCAATTGACCAGTCAAACGGTCCAAATTCAGCAGCGCACATTACCATAGGGCCCACCCGTCAGCGCGTATATGAAGGACATAAATGGTAATAAATTAGTGGTCGGTGGGTATTCGAAGTCGTGAGACCTCTGGTTGGCGGTCACCGGTGGTTGGGGGCGTTCATTGGGCGGTGGGGTGGGGATCCCCGGAGAAAAAGCTCGGTGGGGGGGGGGGCTAGAGGGATGGCCGGTGCGGCGGCGGACCGGCGGTGGGGAGTGGTTTCGGGGAGGGCGGGCCGGCCGCGGGCGGCGGGGGCTGGCGGTTCGGCCAGTGGTGGCTGGCGGGTCAGGGGGGTGGAGTTTGATGATAAACTGGAGGCCCTTGATTTCGTATCCAACGGCTGGAAAATCTAATGACCAGAGATGAAAAAGTCAGTCGACTGACGTGTAGCCTCACCCCGCACGTACACATGCACGCACGCAAGACACGCACGCATGTAGGCGTGCAACACTGACATGTACACACACACGCATGCTGGCGTGCAACACTGACACGTACACATGCACTCACGAACACACGCACGTACGCACCCATGCATGCAACACTGAAACGTACCCTTGCACGCACGCAACACTCGCACGCCTGCATGCACACAGCACACGACGCAAGACACACGCTCAACCTATACGTGCATGCACCCTTTGTTAAGGACATGGATTGTTACGGGTATTAATCAATCTTATCTGTGATAAGCAGAACATTGATGTTTGCAGTGGTCTTTATGAATCACAACGTATCGAACGGGCTATCAACATAGTAGGCTTATCTACATGAAAAAGATGATGTCACATTCAATGAACAATCATCGGTTTATGAAATGCCCGCTTCTGACCGCCCTGGCCCACCAAAAGTTCCTCTGCTGTGCGCTGCCTGTGTTGGGTCACTGACATGCAGGCCATGCATGAAGGAAATATGCCCTAGAGGCAATAATAAAGTTATTATTTATTTCCTTATATCCTGATAAATTTTTATTATTCATGCTGGAATTGTATTAACCGGAAACATAATACTTGTGTGAATACATAGACAAACAGAGTGTCACTAGTATGCCTCTACTTGACTAGCTCGTTGATCAAAGATGGTTATGTTTCCTAGCCATAGACATGAGTTGTCATTTGATTAACGGGATCACATCATTAGGAGAATGATGTGATTGACTTGACCCATTCCGTTAGCTTAGCACTCGATCGTTTAGTATGTTGCTATTGCTTTCTTCATGACTTATACATGTTCCTATGACTATGAGATTATGCAACTCCCGTTTACCGGAGGAACACTTTGTGTGCTACCAAACGTCACAACGTAACTGGGTGATTATAAAGGTGCTCTACAGGTGTCTCCAAAGGTACTTGTTGGGTTGGCGTATTTCGAGATTAGGATTTGTCACTCCGATTGTCGGAGAGGTATCTTTGGGCCCACTCAGTAATACACATCACTATAAGCCTTGCAAGCATTGTAACTAATGAGTTAGTTGCGGGATGGTGTATTACGGAACGAGTAAAGAGACTTGCCAGTAACGAGATTGAACTAGGTATCGAGATACCAACGATCGAATCTCGGGCAAGTAACATACCGATGACAAAGGGAACAACGTATGTTGTTATGCGGTCTGACCGATAAAGATCTTCGTAGAATATGTGGGAACCAATATGAGCATCCAGGTTCCGCTATTGGTTATTGACCGGAGAGGTGTCTCGGTCATGTCTACATAGTTCTCGAACCCGTAGGGTCCGCACGCTTAACGTTACGATGACAGTTATATTATGAGTTTATATGTTTTGATGTACCGAAGGTTGTTCGGAGTCCCGGATGTGATCACGGACATGACGAGGAGTCTTGAAATGGTCGAGACATAAAGATTGATATATTGGAAGCCTATGTTTGGATATCGGAAGTGTTCCGGGTGAAATCGGGAATTTTCCGGAGTACCGGGAGGTTACCGGAACCCCCCGGTAACTTAATGGGCCTTAGTGGGCCTAGGTGGAAGAGAGGAGAGGAGGCCAGGGCAGGGCCGCACGCCCCTCCCCCCCAGTCCGAATAGGACAAGGAGAGGGGGGCGGCGCCCCCCCTTTCCTTCCTCCCGTCCACCTCTTCCCCCTCTCTCTCCTAGTCCAACATGGAAAAGGGGGGGAGTCCTACTCCCAGTAGGAGGAGGACTCCTCCTGGCGCGCCTCTCCCCTTGGCCGGCCGAACCCCCCTTGCTCCTTTATATACGGGGGCAGGGGGGCACCTCTAGACACACAATTGATCAACGATCTCTTAGCCGTGTGCGGTGCCCCCTCCACCATATTACACCTCGATAATATCATAGCGGTGCTTAGGCGAAGCCCTGCGTCGGTAGAACATCATCATTGTCACCACGCCGTCGTGCTGACGAAACTCTCCCTCAACACTCGGCTGGATCGGAGTTCGAGGGACGTCATCGAGCTAAACGTGTGCTGAACTCGGAGGTGCCGTAGGTTCGATACTTTATCGGTCGGATCGTGAAGACGTACGACTACATCAACCGCGTTGTGTTAACGCTTCCGCTTTCGGTCTACGAGGGTACGTGGACAACACTCTCCCCTCTCGTTGCTATGCATCACCATGATCTTGTGTGCGTTGGAATTTTTTTGAAATTACTACGTTCCCCAACAGTGGTATCAGAGCCTGGTTTTATGCGTTGATGTTATATGCACGAGTAGAACAAAAGTGAGTTGTGGGCGATATAAGTCATACTGCTTACCAGCATGTCATATTTTGGTTCAGCGGTATTGTGAGATGAAGCGGCCCGGACCGACATTACGCGTACGCTTACGCGAGACTGGTTTCACCGTTGCGAGCACTCGATGCTTAAAGGTGACTGGCGGGTGTCTTTCTCTCTCACTTTAGTTGAACCGAGTGTGGCTACGCCCGGTCCTTGCGAAGGTTAAAACAGCACCAACTTGACAAACTATTGTTGTGGTTTTGATGCGTAGGTAAGAACGTTTCTTGCTAAGCCCGTAGCAGCCACGTAAAACGTGCAACAACAAAGTAGAGGACGTCTAACTTGTTTTTGCAGGGCATGTTGTGATGTGATATGGTCAAGACATGATGCTATATTTTATTGTATGAGATGATCATGTTTTGTAACCGAGTTGTCGGCAACTGGCAGGAGCCATATGGTTGTCGCTTTATTGTATGCAATGCAATCGCCGTGTAATTGTTTTACTTTATCACTAAGCGGTAGCGATAGTCGTAAAAGCAATAGTTGGTGAGACGACAACGATGCTATGATGGAGATCAAGGTGTCGCGCCGGTGACGATGGTGATCATGACGGTGCTTCGGAGATGGAGGTCACAAGCACAAGATGATGATGGCCATATCATATCACTTATATTGATTGCATGTGATGTTTATCTTTTATGCATCTTATCTTGCTTTGATTGACGGTAGCATTATAAGATGATCTCTCACTAAAATTTCAAGATAAAAGTGTTCTCCCTGAGTATGCACTGTTGCCAAAGTTCATCGTGCCCAGACACCACGTGATGATCGGGTGTGATAAGCTCTATGTCCATCTACAACGGGTGCAAGCCAGTTTTGCACACGCAGAATACTCAGGTTAAACTTGACGAGCCTAGCATATGCAGATATGGCCTCGGAACACTGAGACCGAAAGGTCGAGCGTGAATCACCATTGAAAACTACTCCATTTCACATGATGATCGGTTATGGTTTAGTTGATTTGGATCACGTAATCACTTAGATGATTAGAGGGATGTCTATCTAAGTGGGAGTTCTTAAGTAATATGATTAATAGAACTTAAATTTATCATGAACTTAGTACCTGATAGTATCTTGCTTGTCTATGTTAATTGTAGATTGATGGCCCGTGCTGTTGTTCCGTTGAATTTTAATGCGTTCCTTGAGAAAGCAAAGTTGAAAGATGATGGTAGCAATTACACGGACTGGGTCCGTAACTTGAGGATTATCCTCATTGCTGCACAGAAGAATTACGTCCTGGAAGCACCGCTGGGTACCAGGCCTGCTGCAAGAGCAACACTAGAGGTTATGAACGTCTGGCAGAGCAAAGCTCATGACTACTCAATAGTTCAACGTGCCATGCTTTACGGCTTAGAACCGGGTCTTCAACGACGTTCTGAACGTCATGGAGCATATGAGATGTTCGAGGAGTTGAAGTTATTATTTCAAGCAAATGCCCGGATTGAGAGATATGAAGTCTCCAATAAGTTCTACAGCTGCAAGATGGAAGAGAATAGTTCTGTCAGTGAGCATATACTCAAAATGTCTGGGTATAACAATCACTTGATTCAACTGGGAGTTAATCTTCCGATGATAGCGTCATTGACAGAATTCTTCAATCACTGCCACCCGGCTACAAGAGCTTCGTGATGAACTATAACATGCAAGGGATGAATAAGACAATTCCCGAGCTCTTCGCAATGCTAAAGGCAGCGGAGGTAGAAATAAAAAAGGAGCATCAAGTGTTGATGGTCAATAAGACAACTAATTTCAAGAAAAACGGCAAAGGCAAGAAGAAGGGGAACTTCAAGAAGAACAGCAAGCAAGTTGATGTTCAGGAGAAGGAACCCAAATCTAGACCTAAGCCTGAGACTGAGTGCTTCTACTGCAAGCAGACTGGTCACTGGAAGCGGAACTGCCCCAAGTATTTGGCGGATAAGAAGGATGGCAAGGTGAACAAAGGTATATGTGATATACATGTTATTGATGTGTACCTTACTAGAGCTCGCAGTAGCACCTGGGTATTTCATACTGGTTCTGTTGCTAATATTTGCAACTCGAAACAGGGACTACGGATTAAGCGAACACTGGCAAAGGACGAGGTGACGATGCGCGTGGGAAACGGTTCCAAAGTCGATGTGATCGCCGTCGGCACGCTACCTCTACATCTACATTCGGGATTAGTATTAGACCTAAATAATTGTTATTTGGTGCCAGCATTGAGCATGAACATTATATCTGGATCTTGTTTAATGCGAGGCGGTTATTCATTTAAATCAGAGAATAATGGTTGTTCTATTTATATGAGTAATATCTTTTATGGTCATGCACCCTTGAAGAGTGGTCTATTTTTAATGAATCTCGGTAGTAGTGACACACATATTCATAATGTCGAAACCAAAAGATGCAGAGTTGATAATGATAGTGCAACTTATTTGTGGCACTACCGTTTAGGTCATATCGGTGTAAAGCGCATGAAGAAACTCCATAATGATGAACTTTTGGAATCACTTGATTATGACTCACTTGGTACTTGTGAACCGTGTCTCATGGGAAAGATGACTAAAACGCCGTTCTCCGGAACTATGGAGAGAGCAACTAATTTGTTGGAAATCATACATACAGAAGTATGTGGTCCGATGAATATTGAGGCTCGTGGCGGATATTGTTATTTTCTCACCTTCACAGATGATTTGAGCAGATATGGGTATATCTACTTAATGAAACATAAGTCTGAAACATTTGAAAAGTTCAAAGAATTTCAGAGCGAAGTTGAAAATCATCATAACAAGAAAATAAAGTTTCTACGATCAGATCGTGGAGGAGAATATTTGAGTTACGAGTTTGGCCTACATTTGAAACAATGCGGAATAGTTCCGCAACTCACACCACCCGGAACACCACAACGTAATGGTGAGTCCGAACGTCATAATCGTACTTTACTAGATATGGTGCGATCTATGATGTCTCTTACTGATTTACCGCTATCGTTTTGGGGTTATGCTTTAGAGACGGCTGCATTCACTCTAAATAGGGCACCATCGAAATCCGTTGAGACGACGCCTTATGAACTATGGTTTGGCAAGAAACCAAAGTTGTCGTTTCTTAAAGTTTGGGGTTGCAATGCTTATGTGAAGAAACTTCAACCTGATAAGCTCGAACCTAAATCGGAGAAATGTGTCTTCATAGGATACCCAAAGGAGACTGTTGGGTACACCTTCTATCACAGATCCGAAGGCAAGACATTCGTTGCTAAGAATGGATCCTTTCTAGAGAAGGAGTTTCTCTCAAAAGAAGTGAGTGGGAGGAAAGTAGAACTTGATGAGGTAACTGTACATGCTCCCTTATTGGAAAGTAGATCATCACAGAAACCAGTTTCTGCAACACCTACACCAGTTAGTGAGGAAGTTAATGATAATGATCATGAAACTTTAGATCAAGTTTTTACTGAACCTCGTAGGTCAACCAGATTAAGATCCGCACCAGAGTGGTACGGTAATCCTGTTCCGGAGGTTATGTTACTACACCATGACGAACCTACAAACTATGAAGAAGCGAGCCCAGATTCCGCAAAATGGCTTGAGGCCATGAAATCCGAGATGGGATCCATGTATGAGAACAAAGTATGGACTTTGGTTGACTTGCCCGATGATCGGCAAGCCATTGAAAATAAATGGATCTTCAAGAAGAAGACTGATGCTGACGGTAATGTTACTGTCTATAAAGCTCGACTTGTTGCGAAAGGTTTTCGACAAGTTCAAGGGATTGATTACGATGAGACCTTCTCACCCGTAGCGATGCTTATGTCTGTCCGAATCATGTTAGCAATTGCCGCATTTTATGATTATGAAATTTGGCAAATGGATGTCAAAACTGCATTCCTGAATGGATTTTTGGAAGAAGAGTTGTATATGTTGCAACCGGAAGGTTTTGTCGATCCAAAGGGAGCTAACAAAGTGTGCAAGCTCCAGCGATCCATTTATGGACTGGTGCAAGCCTCTCGGAGTTGGAATAAACGCTTTGCTAGTGTGATCAAAGCATTTGGTTTTATACAGACTTTTGGAGAAGCCTGTATTTACAAGAAAGTGAGTGGGAGCTCAGTAGCATTTCTGATATTATATCTGGATGACATATTGCTAATTGGAAATGATATAGAATTTCTGGATAGCATAAAGGGATACTTGAATAAGAGTTTTTCAATGAAAGACCTTGGTAAAGCTGCATATATATTGGGCGTCAAGATCTATAGAGATAGATCAAGACGCTTAATTGGACTTTCACAAAGCACATACCTTGACAAAGTTTTGAAGAAGTTCAAAATGGATCAAGCAAAGAAAGGGTTCTTGCCTGTATTACAAGGTGTGAGATTGAGTAAGACTCAATGCCCGACCACTGCAGAAGATAGAGAGAAGATGAAAGATGTTCCCTATGCTTCAGCCATAGGCTCTATCATGTATGCAATGCTGTGTACCAGACTTGATGTGTGCGTTGCTATATGTTTAGCAGGAAGGTACCAAAGTAATCCAGGAGTGGATCACTGGACAGCGGTCAAGAACATCCTGAAATACCTGAAAAGGACTAAGTCCTGAAATACCTGAAAAGGACTAAGGATATGTTTCTCGTTTATCGAGGTGACAAAGAGCTCATCGTAAATGGTTACGTTGATGCAAGCTTTGACACTGATCCGGACGATTCTAAATCGCAGACCGGATACGTGTTTACATTGAACGGTGGAGCTGCCAGTTGGTGCAGTTCTAAGCAAAGTGTCGTGGTGGGATCTACGTGTGAAGCGGAGTACATAGCTGCTTCAGAAGCAGCAAATGAAGGAGTCTGGATGAAGGAGTTCATATCTGATCTAGGTGTCATACCTAGTGCATCGGGTCCAATGAATATCTTTTGTGACAATACTGGTGCAATTGCCTTAGCAAAGGAATCCAGATTTCACAAAAGAACCAAGCACATCAAAAGATGCTTTAATTCCATCCGGGATTTAGTCCAGGTGGGAGACATAGAAATTTGCAAGATACATACGGATCTGAATGTTGCAGACCCGTTGACTAAGCCTCTTCCACGAGCAAAACATGATCAGCACCAAGACTCCATGGGTGTAAGAATCATTACTGTGTAATCTAGATTATTGACTCTAGTGCAACTGGGAGACTGAAGGAAATATGCCCTAGAGGCAATAATAAAGTTATTATTTATTTCCTTATATCATTATAAATGTTTATTATTCATGCTAGAATTGTATTAACCGGAAACATAATACTTGTGTGAATACATAGACAAACAGAGTGTCACTAGTATGCCTCTACTTGACTAGCTCGTTGATCAAAGATGGTTATGTTTCCTAGCCATAGACATGAGTTGTCATTTGATTAACGGGATCACATCATTAGGAGAATGATGTCATTGACTTTACCCTTTCCGTTAGCTTAGCACTCGATTGTTTAGTATGTTGCTATTGCTTTCTTCATGACTTATAAATGTTCCTATGACTATGAGATTATGCAACTCCCGTTTACCGGAGGAACACTTTGTGTGCTACCAAACGTCACAACGTAACTGGGTGATTATAAAGGTGCTCTACAGGTGTCTCCAAAGGTACTTGTTGGGTTGGCGTATTTCGAGATTAGGATTTGTCACTCCGATTGTCGGAGAGGTATCTCTGGGCCCACTCAGTAATACACATCACTATAAGCCTTGCAAGCATTGTAACTAATGAGTTAGTTGCGGGATGATGTATTACGGAACGAGTAAAGAGACTTGCCAGTAACGAGATTGAACTAGGTATCGAGATACCAACGATCGAATCTCGGGCAAGTAACATACCGATGACAAAGGGAACAACGTATGTTGTTATGCGGTCTGACCGATAAAGTTCTTCGTAGAATATGTGGGAACCAATATGAGCATCCAGGTTCCGCTATTGGTTATTGACCGGAGAGGTGTCTCGGTCATGTCTACATAGTTCTCGAACCCGTAGGGTCTGCACGCTTAACGTTACGATGACAGTTATATTATGAGTTTATATGTTTTGATGTACCGAAGGTTGTTCGGAGTCCCGGATGTGATCACAGACATGACGAGGAGTCTCGAAATGGTCGAGACATGAAGATTGATATATTGGAAGCCTATGGTTGGATATCGGAAGTGTTCCGGGTGAAATCGGGAATTTTCCGTAGTACCGGGAGGTTACCAGAACCCCCCGGTAACTTAATGGGCCTTAGTGGGTCTACGTGGAAGAGAGGAGAGGAGGCCAGGGCAGGGCCGCATGCCCCTCCCCCCTAGTCCGAATAGGACAAGGAGAGGGGGGCGGCGCCCCCCCTTTCCTTCCTCCCCTCCACCTCTTCCCCCTCTCTCTCCTAGTCCAACATGGAAAAGGGGGGAGTCCTACTCCCGATAGGAGTAGGACTCCTCTTGGCGCGCCTCTCCCCTTGGCCGCCGAACCCCCTAGCTCCTTTATATACGGGGGCAGGGGGGCACCTCTAGACACACAATGGATCAACGATCTCTTAGCCGTGTGCGGTGCCCCCCTCCACCATATTACACCTCGATAATATCGTAGCGGTGCTTAGGCGAAGCCCTGCGTTGGTAGAACGTCATCATTGTCACCACGCCGTCGTGCTGAAGAAACTCTCCCTCAACACTCGGCTGGATCGGAGTTCGAGGGACGTCATCGAGCTGAACGTGTGCTGAACTCGGAGGTGTCGTACGTTCGGTACTTGATCGGTCGGATCGTGAAGATGTACGACTACATCAACCGCGTTGTGTTAACGCTTCCGCTTTCGGTCACCGAGGGTACGTGGACAACACTCTCTCCTTTCGTTGCTATGCATCATCATGATCTTCCGTGTGCGTAGGATTTTTTTTGAAATTACTACGTTCCCCAACAATGATGTCAGAGCCTGGTTTTATGCGTTGATGTTATATGCACGAGTAGAACACAAGTGAGTTGTGGGCGATATAAGTCATACTGCTTACCAGCATGTCATATTTTGGTTCAGCGGTATTGTGAGATGAAGCGGCCCGGGCCGACATTACGCGTACGCTTACGCGAGAATGGTTTCACCGTTGCGAGCACTCGTTGCTTAAAGGTGACTGGCGGGTGTCTGTCTCTCTCACTTTAGTTGAACCGAGTGTGGCTACGCCCGGTCCTTGCGAAGGTTAAAACAACACCAACTTGACAAACTATCATTGTGGTTTTGATGCGTAGGTAAGAACGGTTCTTGCTAAGCCCGTAGCAACCACATAAAACTTGCAACAACAAAGTAGAGGACGTCTAACTTGTTTTTGCAGGGCATGTTGTGATGTGATATGGTCAAGACATGATGCTATATTTTATTGTATGAGATGATCATGTTTTGTAACCGAGTTATCGGCAACTGGCAGGAGCCATATGGTTGTCGCTTTATTGTATGCAATGCAATCGCCATGTAATTGTTTTACTTTATCACTAAGCGGTAGCGATAGTCGTAAAAGCAATAGTTGGCGAGACGGCAACGATGCTACGATGGAGATCAAGGTGTCGCGCCGGTGACGATGGTGATCATGACGGTGCTTCGGAGATGGAGATCACAAGCACAAGATGAAGATGGCCATATCATATCACTTATATTGATTGCATGTGATGTTTATCTTTTATGCATCTTATCTTGCTTTGATTGACGGTAGCATTATAAGATGATCGCTCACTAAAATTTCAAGATAAAAGTGTTCTCCCTGAGTATGCACCGTTGCCAAAGTTCGTCGTGCCCAGACACGACGTGATGATCGGGTGTGATAAGCTCTACGTCCATCTACAACGGGTGCAAGCCAGTTTTGCACACGCAGAATACTCAGGTTAAACTTGACGAGCCTAGCATATGCAGATATGGCCTCGGAACACTGAGACCGAAAGGTCGAGCGTGAATCACCATTGAAAACTACTCCATTTCACATGATGATCGGTTATGGTTTAGTTGATTTGGATCACGTAATCACTTAGATGATTAGAGGGATGTCTATCTAAGTGGGAGTTCTTAAGTAATATGATTAATAGAACTTAAATTTATCATGAACTTAGTACCTGATAGTATCTTGCTTGTCTATGTTAATTGTAGATTGATGGCCCGTGCTGTTGTTCCGTTGAATTTTAATGCGTTCCTTGAGAAAGCAAAGTTGAAAGATGATGGTAGCAATTACACGGACTGGGTCCGTAACTTGAGGATTATCCTCATTGCTGCACAGAAGAATTACGTCCTGGAAGCACCGCTGGGTGCCAGGCCTGCTGCAAGAGCAACACCAGAGGTTATGAACGTCTGGCAGAGCAAAGCTAATGACTACTCAATAGTTCAATGTGCCATGCTTTACGGCTTAGAACCGGGTCTTCAACGAAGTTTTGAACGTCATGGAGCATATGAGATGTTCCAGGAGTTGAAGTTAATATTTCAGGCAAATGCCCGGATTGAGAGATATGAAGTCTCCAATAAGTTCTACAGCTGCAAGATGGAAGAGAATAGTTCTGTCAGTGAGCATATACTCAAAATGTCTGGGTATAACAATCACTTGATTCAACTAGGAGTTAATCTACTGGATGATAGCGTCATTGACAGAATTCTTCAATCACTGCCACCAGGCTACAAGAGCTTCGTGATGAACTATAACATGCAAGGGATGAATAAGATAATTCCTGAGCTCCTCGCAATGCTAAAGGCAGCAGAGGTAGAAATCAAAAAGGAGCATCAAGTGTTGATGGTCAATAAGACCACAAGTTTCAAGAAAAAGGGCAAAGGCAAGAAGAAGGGGAACTTCAAGAAGAACAGCAAGCAAGTTGCTGTTCAGGAGAAGAAACCCAAATCTGGACCTAAGCCTGAGACTGAGTGCTTCTACTGCAAGCAGTCTGGTCACTGGAAGCGGAACTGCCCCAAGTATTTGGCGGATAAGAAGGATGGCAAGGTGAACAAAGGTATATGTGATATACATGTTATTGATGTGTACCTTACCAGAGCTCGCAGTAGCACCTGGGTATTTGATACTGGTTCTGTTGCTAATATATGCAACTCGAAACAGGGACTGCTGATTAAGCAAACACTGGCCAAGGACGAGGTGACGATGCGCGTGGGAAACGGTTCCAAAGCCGATGTGATCGCCGTCGGCACGCTACCTCTACATCTACCTTCGGGATTAGTATTAGACCTAAATAATTGTTATTTGGTGCCAGCGTTGAGCATGAACATTATATCTGGATCTTGTTTAATGCGAGACGGTTATTCATTTAAATCAGAGAATAATGGTTGTTCTATTTATATGAGTAATATCTTTTATGGTCATGCACCCTTGAAGAGTGGTCTATTTTTAATGAATCTCGGTAGTACTGACACACATATTCATAATGTCGAAACCAAAAGATGCAGAGATGATAATGATAGTGCAACTTATTTGTGGCACTGCCGTTTGGGTCATATTGGTGTAAAGCGCATGAAGAAACTCCATACTGATGGACTTTTGGAATCACTTGATTATGAATCACTTGGTACTTGCGAACCATGCCTCATGGGCAAGATGACTAAAACACCGTTCTGCAGAACAATGGAGCGAGCAACAGATCTGTTGGAGATCATACATACTGATGTATGTGGTCCAATGAATATTGAGGCTCGCGTTGGGTATCGTTATTTTCTCACCTTCACAGCTGTGATTTGAGCAGATATGGGTATATCTACTTAATGAAACATAAGCCTGAAACATTTTAAAAGTTCAAAGAATTTCAGAGTGAAGTGGAAAATCATCGTAACAAGAAAATAAAGTTTCTACGATCTGATCGTGGAGGAGAATATTTGAGTTATGAGTTTGGTCTACATTTGAAACAATGTGGAATAGTTTCGCAACTCACGCCACCCGGAACACCACAACGTAATGGTGAGTCCGAACATCGTAATCGTACTTTACTAGATATGGTGCGATCAATGATGTCTCTTACTGATTTACCGCTATCGTTTTGGGGTTATGCTTTAGATACGGCTGCATTCACTCTAAATAGGGCACCATCGAAATCCGTTGAGACGACGCCTTATGAACTATGGTTTGGCAAGAAACCAAAGTTGTCATTTCTTAAAGTTTGGGGTTGCGATGCTTATGTGAAGAAACTTCAACCTGATAAGCTCGAACCTAAATCAGAGAAATGTGTCTTCATAGGATACCCAAAGGAGACTGTTGGGTACACCTTCTATCACAGATCCGAAGGCAAGACATTCGTTGCTAAGAATGGATCCTTTCTAGAGAAGGAGTTTCTCTCGAAAGAAGTGAGTGGGAGGAAAGTAGAACTTGATGAGGTAACTGTACCTGCTCCCTTATTGGAAAGTAGACCATCACAGAAACCAGTTTCTCCGACACCTACACCAATTAGTGAGGAAGTTAATGATAATGATCATGAAACTTCAGATCAAGTTATTACTGAACCTCGTAGGTCAACCAGATTAAGATCCGCACCAGAGTGGTACGGTAATCCTGTTCTGGAGGTTATGTTACTAGACCATGACGAACCTACAAACTATGAAGAAGCGATGGTGAGCCTAAATTCCGCAAAATAGCTTGAGGCCATGAAATCCGAGATGGGATCCATGTATGAGAACAAAGTATGGACTTTGGTTGACTTGCCCGATGATCGGCAAGCCATTGAAAATAAATGGATCTTCAAGAAGAAGACTGACGCTGACGGTAATGTTACTGTCTATAAAGCTCGACTTGTTGCGAAAGGTTTTCGACAAGTTCAAGGGATTGACTACGATGAGACCTTCTCACCCGTAGCGATGCTTAAGTCTGTCCGAATCATGTTAGCAATTGCCGCATTTTATGATTATAAAATTTGGCAAATGGATGTCAAAACTGCATTCCTGAATGGATTTCTGGAAGAAGAGTTGTATATGATGCAACCGGAAGGTTTTGTCGATCCAAAGGGAGCTAACAAAGTGTGCAAGCTCCAGCGATCCATTTATGGACTGGTGCAAGCCTCTCGGAGTTGGTATAAACGCTTTGATAGTGTGATCAAAGCATTTGGTTTTATACAGACTTTTGGAGAAGCCTGTATTTACAAGAAAGTGAGTGGGAGCTCAGTAGCATTTCTGATATTATATGTGGATGACATATTGCTAATTGGAAATGATATAGAATTTCTGGATAGCATAAAGGGATACTTGAATAAGTGTTTTTCAATGAAAAACCTCGGTGAAGCTGCATATATATTGGGCATCAAGATCTATAGAGATAGATCAAGACGCTTAATTGGACTTTCACAAAGCACATACCTTGACAAAGTTTTGAAGAAGTTCAAAATGGATCAAGCAAAGAAAGGGTTCTTGCCTGTATTACAAGGTGTGAGATTGAGTAAGACTCAATGCCCGACAACTGCAGAAGATAGAGAGAAGATGAAAGATGTTCCCTATGCTTCAGCCATAGGCTCTATCATGTATGCAATGCTGTGTACCAGACCTGATGTGTGCCTTGCTATAAGTTTAGCAGGAAGATACCAAAGTAATCCAGGAGTGGATCACTGGACAGCGGTCAAGAACATCCTGAAATACCTGAAAAGGACTAAGGATATGTTTCTCGTTTATCCAGGTGACAAAGAGCTCATCGTAAATGGTTACGTTGATGCAAGCTTTGACACTGATCCGAACGATTCCAAATCGCAGACCGGATACGTGTTTACATTGAATGGTGGAGCTGTCAGTTGGTGCAGTTCTAAGCAAAGTGTCGTGGCGGGATCTACGTGTGAAGCGGAGTACATAGCTGCTTCAGAAGCAGCAAATGAAGGAGTCTGGATGAAGGAGTTCATATCCGATCTAGGTGTCATACCTAGTGCATCGGGTCCAATGAAAATCTTTTCTGACAATACAAGTGCAATTGCCTTAGCAGAGGAAGCCAGGTTTCACAAAAGAACCAAGCACATCAAAAGACGCTTCAATTCCATCCGGGATTTAGTCCAGGTGGGAGATATAGAAATTTGCAAGATACATACGGATCTGAATGTTGCAGACCCGTTGACTAAGCCTCTTTCACGAGCAAAACATGATCAGCACCAAGACTCCATGGGTGTAAGAATCATTACTGTGTAATCTAGATTATTGAGTCTAGTGCAACTGGGAGACTGAAGAAATATGCCATAGAGGCAATAATAAAGTTATTATTTATTTCCTTATATCATGATAAATGTTTATTATTCATGCTAGAATTGTATTAACCGGAAACATAATACTTGTGTGAATTCATAGACAAACAGAGTGTCACTAGTATGCCTCTACTTGACTAGCTCATTGATGAAAGATGGTTATGTTTCCTAGCCATAGACATGAGTTGTCATTTGATTAACGGGATCACATCATTAGGAGAATGATGTGATTGACTTACCCATTCCGTTAGCTTAGCACTCGATCGTTTAGTATGTTGCTATTGCTTTCTTCATGACTTATACATGTTCCTATGACTATGAGATTATGCAACTCCCGTTTACCGGAGGAACACTTTGTGTGCTACCAAACGTCACAACGTAACTCGGTGATTATAAAGGTGCTCTACAGGTGTCTCCAAAGGTACTTGTTGGGTTGGCGTATTTCGAGATTAGGATTTGTCACTCCGATTGTCGGAGAGGTATCTCTGGGCCCACTCAGTAATACACATCACTATAAGCCTTGCAAGCATTGTAACTAATGAGTTAGTTGCGGGATGATGTATTACGGAACGAGTAAAGAGACTTGCCAGTAACGAGATTGAACTAGGTATCGAGATACCAACGATCGAATCTCGGGCAAGTAACATACCGATGACAAAGGGAACAACGTATGTTGTTATGCGGTCTGACCGATAAAGATCTTCGTAGAATATGTGGGAACCAATATGAGCATCCAGGTTCCGCTATTGGTTATTGACCGGAGAGGTGTCTCGGTCATGTCTACATAGTTCTCGAACCCGTAGGGTCCGCACGCTTAACGTTACGATGACAGTTATATTATGAGTTTATATGTTTTGATGTACCGAAGGTTGTTCGGAGTCCCGGATGTGATCACGGACATGACGAGGAGTCTCGAAATGGTCGAGACATAAAGATTGATATATTGGAGGCTTATGTTTCGATATCGGAAGTGTTCCGGGTGAAATCGGGATTTTTCCAGAGTACCGGGAGGTTACCGGAACCCCCTGGTAACTTAATGGGCCTTAGTGGGCCTAGGTGGAAGACAGGAGAGGAGGCCAGGGCAGGGCCGCACGCCCCTCCCCCCCCAGTCCGAATAGGACAAGGAGAGGGGGGCGGCGCCCCCCCTTTCCTTCCTCCCCTCCACCTCTTCCCCCTCTCTCTCCTAGTCCAACATGGAAAAGGGGGGAGTCCTACTCCCGGTAGGAGGAGGACTCCTCCTGGCGCGCCTCTCCCCTTGGCCGGCCGAACCCCCCCTTGCTCCTTTATATACGGGGGCAGGGGGGCACCTCTAGACACACAATGGATCAACGATCTCTTAGCCGTGTGCGGTGCCCCCTCCACCATATTACACCTCGATAATATTGTAGCGGTGCTTAGGCGAAGCCCTGCGTTGGTAGAACATCATCATTGTCACCACGCCGTCGTGCTGACGAAACTCTCCCTCAACACTCGGCTAGATCGGAGTTCGAGGGACGTCATCGAGCTGAACGTGTGTTGAACTCGGAGGTGTCGTACGTTCGGTACTTGATCGGTCGGATCGTGAAGACGTACGACTACATCAACCGCGTTGTGTTAACGCTTCCGCTTTCGGTCTACGAGGGTACGTGGACAACACTCTCCCCTCTTGTTGCTATGCATCACCATGATCTTGCGTGTGCGTAGGAAATTTTTTGAAATTACTACGTTCCCCAACAGTGGTATCAGAGCCTGGTTTTATGTGTTGATGTTATATGCACGAGTAGAACACAAGTGTGTTGTGGGCGATATAAGTCATACTGCTTACCAGCATGTCATATTTTGGTTCAGCGGTATTGTGAGATGAAGCGGCCCGGACCGACATTACGCGTACGCTTACGCGAGACTGGTTTCACCGTTGCGAGCACTCGTTGCTTAAAGGTGACTGGCGGGTGTCTGTCTCTCTCACTTTAGTTGAACCGAGTGTGGCTACGCCCGGTCCTTGCGAAGGTTAAAACAGCACCAACTTGACAAACTATCATTGTGGTTTTGATGCGTAGGTAAGAACAGTTCTTGCTAAGCCCGTAGCAGCCACGTAAATCTTGCAACAACAAAGTAGAGGACGTCTAACTTGTTTTTGCCGGGGATGTTGTGATGTGATATGGTCAAGACATGATGCTATATTTTATTGTATGAGATGATCATGTTTTGTAACCGAGTTATCGGCAACTGGCAGGAGCCATATGGTTGTCGCTTTATTGTATGCAATGCAATCGCCATGTAATTGTTTTACTTTATCACTAAGCGGTATCGATAGTCGTAAAAGCAATAGTTGGCGAGACGACAACGATGCTATGATGGAGATCAAGGTGTCGCGCCGGTGACGATGGTGATCATGACGGTGCTTCGGAGATGGAGATCACAAGCACAAAATGATGATGGCCATATCATATCACTTCTATTGATTGCATGTGATGTTTATCTTTTATGCATCTTATCTTGCTTTGATTAACGGTAGCATTATAAGATGATCTCTCACTAAAATTTTAAGATAAAAGTGTTCTCCCTGAGTATGCACCGTTGCCAAAATTTGTCGTGCCCAGACACCACGTGATGATCGGGTGTGATAAGCTCTACGTCCATCTACAACGGGTGCAAGCCAGTTTTGCACACGCAGAATACTCAGGTTAAACTTGACAAGCCTAGCATATGCAGATATGGCCTCGGAACACTGAGACCGAAAGGTCGAGCGTGAATCACCATTGAAAACTACTCCATTTCACGTGATGATCGGTTATGGTTTAGTTGATTTGGATCACGTAATCACTTAGATGATTAGAGGGATGTCTATCTAAGTGGGAGTTCTTAAGTAATATGATTAATAGAACTTAAATTTATCATGAACTTAGTACCTGATAGTATCTTGCTTGTCTATGTTAATTGTAGATAGATGGCCCGTGTTGTTGTTCCGTTGAATTTTAATGCGTTCCTTGAGAAAGCAAAGTTGAAAGATGATGGTAGCAATTACACGGACTGGGTCCGTAACTTGAGGATTATCCTCAGTGCTGCACAGAACAATTACGTCCTGGAAGCACCGTTGGGTGCCAGGCCTGCTGCAAGAGCAACACCAGAGGTTATGAACGTCTGGCAGAGCAAAGCTCATGACTACTCAATAGTTTAGTGTGCCATGCTTTACGGCTTAGAACCGGGTCTTCAACGAAGTTTTGAACGTCATGGAGCATATGAGATGTTCCAGGAGTTGAAGTTAATATTTCAAGCAAATGCCCGGATTGAGAGATATGAAGTCTCCAATAAGTTCTACAGCTGCAAGATGGAAGAGAATAGTTCTGTCAGTGAGCATATACTCAAAATGTCTGGGAATAACAATCACTTGATTCAACTGGGAGTTAATCTTCCGGATGATAGCGTCATTGACAGAATTCTTCAATCACTGCCACCAGGCTACAAGAGCTTTGTGATGAACTATAACATGCAAGGGATGAATAAGACAATTCCCGAGCTCTTCGCAATGCTAAAGGCAGCGGAGGTAGAAATCAAAAAGGAGCATCAAGTGTTGATGGTCAATAAGACCACTAGTTTCAAGAAAAAGGGCAAAGGCAAGAAGAAGGGAACTTCAAGAAGAACAGCAAGCAAGTTGCTGTTCAGGAGAAGAAACCCAAATCTGGACCTAAGCCTGAGACTGAGTGCTTCTACTGCAAGCAGACTGGTCACTGGAAGCGGAGCTGCCCCAAGTATTTGGCGGATAAGAAGGATGCAAGGTGAACAAAGGTATATGTGATATACATGTTATTGATGTGTACCTTACCAGAGCTCGCAGTAGCACCTGGGTATTTGATACTGGTTCTGTTGCTAATATTTGCAACTCGAAACAGGGACTACGGATTAAGCGAACACTGGCCAAGGACGAGGTGACGATGCGCGTGGGAAACGGTTCCAAAGTCGATGTGATCGCCGTCGACACGCTACCTCTACATCTACCTTCGGGATTAGTATTAGACCTAAATAATTGTTATTTGGTGCCAGCGTTGAGCATGAACATTATATCTGGATCTTGTTTAATGCAAGACGGTTATTCATTTAAATGAGAGAATAATGGTTGTTCTATTTATATGAGTAATATCTTTTATGGTAATGCACCCTTGAAGAGTGGTCTATTTTTAATGAATCTCGGTAGTAGTGACACACATATTCATAATGTCGAAACCAAAAGATGCAGAGTTGATAATGATAGTGCAACTTATTCGTGGCACTTCCGTTTAGGTCATATCGGTGTAAAGCGCATGAAGAAACTCCATAATGATGGACTTTTGGAATCACTAGATTATGAATCACTTGGTACTTGCGAACCGTGTCTCATGGGCAAGATGACTAAAACACCGTTCTCCGGAACTATGGAGAGAGCAACTAATTTGTTGGAAATCATACATACATATGTATGTGGTCCGATGAATATTGAGGCCCGTGGCGGATATCGTTATTTTCTCACCATCACAGATGATTTGAGCAGATATGGGTATATCTACTTAATGAAACATAAGTCTGAAACATTTGAAAAGTTCAAAGAATTTCAGAGCGCAGTTGAAAATCATCGTAACAAGAAAATAAAGTTTCTAGGATCAGATCGTGGAGGAGAATATTTGAGTTACGAGTTTGGCCTACATTTGAAACAATGCGGAATAGTTTCGCAACTCACGCCACCCGGAACACCACAACGTAATGGTGAGTCCGAACATCGTCATCGTACTTTACTAGATATGGTGCGATCTATGATGTCTCTTACTGATTTACCGCTATCGTTTTGGGGTTATGCTTTAGAGACGGCTGCATTCACTCTAAATAGGGCACCATCGAAATCCGTTGAGACGACGCCTTATGAACTATGGTTTGGCAAGAAACCAAAGTTGTCGTTTCTTAAAGTTTGGGGTTGCGATGCTTATGTGAAGAAACTTCAACCTGATAAGCTCGAACCTAAATCGGAGAAATGTGTCTTCATAGGATACCCAAAGGAGACTGTTGGGTACACCTTCTATCACAGATCTGAAGGCAAGACATTTGTTGCTAAGAATGGATCCTTTCTAGAGAAGGAGTTTCTCTCGAAAGAAGTGAGTGGGAGGAAAGTAGAACTTGATGAGGTAACTGTACCTGCTCCCTTATTGGAAAGTAGATCATCACAGAAACCAGTTTCTCCGACACCTACACCAATTAGTGAGGAAGTTAATGATAATGGTCATGAAACTTCAGATCAAGTTATTACCGAACCTCGTAGGTCAACCAGATTAAGATCCGCACCAGAGTGGTACGGTAATCCTGTTCTGGAGGTTATGTTACTAGACCATGACGAACCTACAAACTATGAAGAAGCGATGGTGAGCCTAGATTCCGCAAAATAGCTTGAGGCCATGAAATCCGAGATGGGATCCATGTATGAGAACAAAGTATGGACTTTGGTTGACTTGCCCGATGATCGGCAAGCCATTGAAATAAATGGTTCTTCAAGAAGAAGACCGACGCTGACGGTAATGTTACTATCTATAAAGCTCGACTTGTTGCGAAAGGTTTTCGACAAGTTCAAGGGATTGACTACGATGAGACCTTCTCACCCATAGCGATGCTTAAGTCTGTCCGAATCATGTTAGCTATTGCCGCATTTTATGATTATGAAAATTGGCAAATGGATTTCAAAACTGCATTCCTGAATGGATTTCTGGAAGAAGAGTTGTATATGATGCAACCGGAAGGTTTTGTCGATCCAAAGGGAGCTAACAAAGTGTGCAAGCTCCAGCGATCCATTTATGGACTGGTGCAAGCCTCTCGGAGTTGGTATAAACGCTTTGATAGTGTGATCAAAGCATTTGGTTTTATATAGACTTTTGGAGAAGCCTGTATTTACAAGAAAGTGAGTGGGAGCTCAGTAGCATTTCTGATATTATATCTGGATGACATATTGCTAATTGGAAATGATATAGAATTTCTGGATAGCATAAAGGGATACTTGAATAAGTGTTTTTCAATGAAAGACCTCGGTGAAGCTGCATATATATTGGGCATCAAGATCTATAGAGATAGATCAAGACGCTTAATTGGACTTTCACAAAGCACATACCTTGACAAAGTTTTGAAGAAGTTCAAAATGGATCAAGCAAAGAAAGGGTTCTTGCCTGTATTACAAGGTCTGAGATTGAGTAAGACTCAATGCCCGACCACTGCAGAAGATAGAGAGAAGATGTAAGATGATCCCTATGCTTCAGCCATAGGCTCTATCATGTATGCAATGTTGTGTACCAGACCTGATGTGTGCCTTGCTATAAGTTTAGCAGGAAGATACCAAAGTAATCCAGGAGTGGATCACTGGACAGCGGTCAAGAACATCCTGAAATACCTGAAAAGGACTAAGGATATGTTTCTCGTTTATCCAGGTGACAAAGAGCTCATCGTAAATGGTTACGTTGATGCAAGCTTTGACACTGATCTGGACGATTCTAAATCGCAGACCGGATACGTGTTTACATTGAACGGTGGAGCTGTCAGTTGGTGCAGTTCTAAGCAAAGTGTTGTGGCGGGATCTACGTGTGAAGCAGAGTACATAGCTGCTTCAGAAGCAGCAAATGAAGGAGTCTGGATGAAGGAGTTCATATCCGATCTAGGTGTCATACCTAGTGCATCGGGTCCAATGAAAATCTTTTTTGACAATACAGGTGCAATTGCCTTAGCAAAGGAATCCAGGTTTCACAAAAGAACCAAGCACATCAAAAGACGCTTCAATTCCATCCGGGATTTAGTCCAGGTGGGAGACATAAAAATTTGCAAGATACATACGGATCTGAATGTTGCAGACCCGTTGACTAAGCCTCTTCCACGAGCAAAACATGAGCAGCACCAAGACTCCATGGGTGTAAGAATCATTACTGTGTAATCTAGATTATTGACTCTAGTGCAACTGGGAGACTGAAGGAAATATAGCCCTAGAGGCAATACTAAAGTTATTATTTATTTCCTTATATCATGATAAATGTTTATTATTCATGCTAGAATTGTATTAACCGGAAACATAATACTTGTGTGAATACATAGACAAACAGAGTGTCACTAGTATGCTTCTACTTGACTAGCTCATTGATCAAAGATGGTTATGTTTCCTAGCCATAGACATGAGTTGTCATTTGATTAACGGGATCACATCATTAGGACAATGATGTGATTGACTTGACCCATTCCGTTAGCTTAGCACTCGATCGTTTAGTATGTTGCTATTGCTTTCTTCATGACTTATACATGTTCCTATGACTATGAGATTATGCAACTCCCGTTTACCGGAGGAACACTTTGTGTGCTACCAAACGTCACAACGTAACTAGGTGATTATAAAGGTGCTCTACAGGTGTCTCCAAAGGTACTAGTTGGGTTGGCATATTTTGAGATTAGGATTTGTCACTCCGATTGTCGGAGAGGTATCTCTGGGCCCACTCAGTAATACACATCACTATAAGCCTTGCAAGCATTGTAACTAATGAGTTAGTTGCGGGATGATGTATTACGGAACGAGTAAAGAGACTTGCCAGTAACGAGATTGAACTAGGTATCGAGATACCAACGATCGAATCTCGGGCAAGTAACATACCGATGACAAAGGGAACAACGTATGTTGTTATGCGGTCTGACCGATAAAGATCTTCATAGAATATGTGGGAACCAATATGAGCATCCAGGTTCCGCTATTGGTTATTGACCGGAGAGGTGTCTCGGTCATGTCTACATAGTTCTCGAACCCGTAGGGTCCGCACGCTTAACGTTACGATGACAGTTATATTATGAGTTTATATGTTTTGATGTACCGAAGGTTGTTTGGAGTCCCGGATGTGATCACGGACATGACGAGGAGTCTCAAAATGGTCGAGACATAAAGATTGATATATTGGAAGCCTATGTTTGGATATCGGAAGTGTTCCGGGTGAAATCGGGATTTTTCCGGAGTACCGGGAGGTCTCCGGAACCCCCCGGTAACTTAATGGTCCTTAGTGGGCCTAGGTGGAAGAGAGGAGAGGAGGCCAGGGCAGGGCCGCACGCCCCTCCCCCCAGTCCGAATAGGACAAGGAGAGGGGGGCGGCGCCCCCCCTTTCCTTCCTCCCCTCCACCTCTTCCCCCTCTCTCTCCTAGTCCAACATGGAAAGGGGGGGAGTCCTACTCCCGGTAGGAGTAGGACTCCTCCTGGCGCGCCTCTCCCCTTGGCCGGCCGAACCCCCCTTGCTCCTTTATATGCGGGAGCAGGGGGCACCTCTAGACACACAATTGATCAACGATCTCTTAGCCGTGTGCGGTGCCCCCCTCCACCATATTACACCTCGATAATATCGTAGGGGTGCTTAGGCGAAGCCCTGCGTCGGTAGAACATCATCATTGTCACCACGCCGTCGTGCTGACGAAACTCTCCCTCAACACTCGGCTGGATCGGAGTTCGAGGGACGTCATCGAGCTGAACGTGTGCTGAACTCGGAGGTGCCGTACGTTCGGTACTTGATCGGTCGGATCGTGAAGACGTACGACTACATCAACCGCGTTGTGTTAACGCTTCCGCTTTCGGTCTACGAGGGTACGTGGACAACACTCTCCCCTCTCGTTGCTATGCATCACCATGATCTTGCGTGTGCGTAGGAAATTTTTTGAAATTACTACGTTCCCCAACAATGCACCCAAAGAGCCCACACGTCAGTGGAAGAACGGCGCGGTGTCCTAGGTCAGAGTCGAGGGCGCCACTTGCGGCACGCCCGGCTGAACACACCTCCGTGCCGCATTCAAACGCCTCCATGAAACCCGCCCGTGTGGAAGCCGAGAAACCCAATCTGGACACACGTCCGTTCATGACCGGGCCGGCGTTAAACGCAACGCCGGCCGAGCTCCTCCCGTCCGCCGTCTATTTAATCTCCTATTTAAACGAGGCCAAACGCCGGCCAAGAATCGCACACCTCCGCCGCTCCCCTATCTCCTCCACCATTTTGTCCACTCTTACAATGGCTTACGAAGAGTAGTTATTCCGCATCCAAGCCGGCTGGGTAGCCCGCCGAATACGAGCTATGCAGCTCGCTGATCCACCTCCCTCCCCTCGCCCGACAGAGCTGGTTGCCGCCCCAAGCCGGTGGGCGGTTCAGCAACTCGTCGCTCCAGGCCAGCTCGACGAGGAGTGGCACACGGGCGTCGTTGCTGCCGTCCACACCGCCGCCTCGTACCGCGTCTCCCGTTTCTGTGGCCGAGACTCCCATGCCGGCGGCCGCGCCATGCAAGCAGCGACAGAAGTCGGGTGCGCGGAGAGCGACGAGTCGGTGGCCAGCGCCTCCGCGTCCGCCGCCATCATCGAGGAGAAGTAGAACACGGGAGGCCGCCGCCGCCTGGGTCCCATGAAGGCCACCACGGAGGCGACGCTGGCGTACACAGCAGGTGTCTTGCCGGATCCTTTTGTTGCGAGGACCTTCGTCGACCCCGCATGGGCTCCACGGAAGACGGGAATGTTAGGATGATCGAGCCGGTGCCGGCCATGGCGAAGTATAGTGGCCGGTGATGAACTCAAACCGGTGCCGGCCACCATCATCTTCGGCACCAGCCAATGATATCAGTTGGGCAGTGGGGAAGTGAGCCGTCCTTTGCGCTGAAGCATATACCTCTGGGGCTCCCGGCAGTCTGGTGATCGTGCTGCCGGACATGAGGAACACAAATCGATCGGCGGGCGCCCATTTAGGCCACGTATTATATACCTGCGCTGTCCAGAACTAGCACCGCGTAGTTCATTTGAATGTAATGAAATCTGTCATGTTTGTATGAAAATCCGGTATTTTATATGATTTCCGTCGTTGTTTATATGAAATATCAGTTTGTCTACGTGTTTGCGTGAATTTCGTCCGGTTGGTTGAGTTGTTGTCATAATGTGTGCGGCTACGGTTGGATGGCGTAATTTGCGGGTCGCCGGTCGGTCTGCGGGCGGCTCGGGCGGTGTTGTGGGACAAAAAAACACAGCTCGTGCGAGCTCGTCTCCAACGTGCGCGCTGGAGGATGCATGACAGCATGAGCACGCAAGCCATTCCTCGTTCATCGGTGGCAAAGGCACCGGTGGACAAAAGGGTCGCCAATATTTTGGCTACCCTGGGCAAGATCCAAACAGCCCCTCCCAACAGATTCAAATCCCTCGTTCGCCGTTGAATTTTGCCATGTGTTGTTTTCATGGACTAGCAAGATGCCCGTGCATTGCACGGAACATCAAGATGCATTTTTGTACAAACTCCCGCATGCATGCAAGGGATAATTAATGTCCTCCTTTGCTAGTACCACGAGGCAAACACCATTAATATTGCATCGATTAGTGTTAGTGGCCTTGTATATCTGCAAATTGTAATTTTGATAGTGGCCCCTTGTATATAAAAATGGAGGGAGAAAGATGAGAGATAAGGTGAGGAGGAGTGGGCATGGTGGTGACTGGTGGTCGGACTGGGCGGAGGCATGGGGATGGACGACGCATTATGTCTAGGTTTGTATCTCTCTCACACACACCCACGTAGGTGGGGGACGTGCATGAAGAGAAGACGTGCACGCACGGCGCACGTACTCCCGTCTCTTTCCCAACCACACCCGCGCGGGTACACGGTGGAGCTCATTTCTGTACGAAAAAGGCAGCCCACGTGGTAATTTGGCACGTGTACTGGTTGTCCACTTGGTGGAGGGAGGATCGTCTACCACGGGTGAACAAACAAATTGCGACTTGACGCGTTATGTTAAATTTAAAAAAGAGGCAAACCATGTGGGGCCTACCTTAGAGGCAAGGCTCTATACATTGGAGTACTTTTGATGTGTCCCGTTAACTCGCAGAACGAGGAGAAGCTTGCTTAGTACGCCGTCTCCCCCGCCCATGGGCGCGGTGGCTCACAGGATGAGGTGAAGCTTGCTTACGAGTAGTAGTACTACTACTACTACTGTACGCCTTTACGCCCGCTCCCTCGCCCACGCGCGCGGTGGCTCGCAGCACGAGGAGAAAATTTTACTAGTCCCTCCGTTTACTCCTCGTCCCTACTACGTACTTTGGTTAGTACTCCCTCCATTTACTTATACAAGGCCACTATAAAAAAATACATTTTGCATCTATACAAGGCCACAAATAGTAATCGAGACAAAAGTTACTGCTCCCTCCTTTCCAGTTTATGGCTCAATTTCAAAATCTCTCCAACCAAGGTAGACGGTGAGTGGTCGAATTAATTTCGTAGTTTGCACAAGTAATTAGTACGCTTGTTTTTCTCATGAAGTTATGTTTACCGAGGCATTAATTAGAACGAATGCATGAATGACCACTAAATTTCCATGAACTTGTACATGCATTGGTTAGTTTCCTCTTGACACTGCTTGCGTCGGGTGATCTAACGCACCTCGAAATCCAACATGTAATGGTACTACTACTAGTATAGTAGAATTGAGACTTATCAAACGGAAAAACGAATGTTTTTTAGATGAGCCCTATAAACCCTAGTGGGTACGTACTCCGTAAAAACAGATTTTTTTTCCAAAACTAAGTCGCTCCCTTTCATGAATTCTGTAGTATACTCCTCCGTCGACGCTCCCTTTCATGAATTATGTACTTCTGTCGCCGACATGTGGGACATATAGCAACCAGGTCGACGTGTCAAGCACCAAATAACAATGCAGAACAGCAGGGGGGCGCACCCCACTCGTACCGGCCCAGTAGTAGTAATGAGCAATGAGACGTCAAATCACAAAGCCGCACCTTCCCAGACGGACGAAGCAACCATTATTTCACACTTCGGTTCGCCATCATCTCAAACCACGTAGTATTGCTTCTGCCTCAAGAGGGACACGTGCATCGCCTTGGTACATCATGACACGTGGGACCGCATGACAGGCCATGCTCCCCCGCCGATCGCTCGGTAAAATCACCTCATTTTTACTATACTTCCTCCATATCGGTTTACTACATGGCATGCACGTCGTTCTAGGTTGAGGATTTAACTGGTTATATATGTGATGAACAGTACTCTAGCCTTTTAAAAAATGTATACTTTTGTACAGTAGTACTATCGATGGATTACGCCATGGAGCAAAAATTGAAATTAAAAAAAAGGTGGTACATATAGAGAGCGCTCGTCGCCAAATTATGCATATAGTACTATTAAAAAAGCTAGTACGTGCTTAATTGGGGTGCTAAATTCTATTAAAGAAATACTAGTAGTATGTACATACTGAAGAGTTAAAGTAACGAGAAGAAACATAACATAGTTCTGCTGGGGGCTCAGCACAACACACCCCTCAAATTAAACTAAGCACACCTGAAATTTAACTATGCAACTAATCCGGTAGACACTGCATTAGAAGTTTAGAACCACCATGAGCAACGACACTGCCACCTTACTCGGAGTCCTCGTCCACGTCCTCGACTTCGTCCTTGTCCCTCTTCCTCTTGGCCGATACTTCTTTGCTTGAACCGCACACTTGGCTGTTGCTCTTCATCCAACCCTTGTAGATATTGAAACAAAGGTAGCCATCCATTGCAGCGTAGTGGATGTGGTCTATATCTAGTACATTCCGCTGCCATGCATGACGATGAAACGTGTAATGAGGTTTCTCCAGTTTACGGTACGAAGGATGAACCATGGCTCCTGCCAGGGTCAGCATTGAAGGCTGACGAGAGGGCACTAGCCGATTCTTCTGGAGGTCGAAGGGGTTGCCTACAACGAGGCCTATCCGACCCAGGACTTCTTTGTCGTTCTTAAAGTCTACAGTAACGAATTTCACTGTTTTGTCCTTGAGGAAGTTCTTAAAATCCTGGCACTCAACGTCGGCATGGCATATGTGGTAGACCAAGCAAACGTTATGTACGCAAACCTGGATCACGGCGGGCTTCTTCCTCTCTTCGTCCTTTAGATCCTTCTCTCGTCCCAGGACTGTGGTGTACTCAACATCTAGCCCAGCGACCCACTCATCATCTGAGTTTTCGAACATGTGTCTGAAGCGAGAAAGGCATCCTTTCACCGTCGCGGAAGAACGGGTGTAGATAACGTCGAACTCATCGCCGGTGATGGTTCTAACCTTGTACTCACCGCCGATCGTGGAGATTTGGAACGCCATGGATTTGGGAGGAGGGTCAGGATTAATGGAACTGCCGTAATGTGAATGGACGGGACGACTAGGAGCGAACCGCCGTAGTATTGAAGGACGTGCAGGGACGAGTAGGAGCGAACTGCCAGCGTGCGAACGGCAGGGTAGTGGCTTTCCATTCTCCCATGATACGGGCTTCCGAGAGCCCTTGGATCTGAGATCGAACAGGAGGAGGAGAAGAAGGAAAGGGAGGCGCCCCCCCCCTCCTTGTCCAATTCGGACTAGAGGAGAAGGTGGCGCGCGGCCTGCCCTGGCCGCCCCTCCTCTTCTCCACTAAGGCCCATGTAGGCCCATTAATCCCCCGGGGGGGTTCCGGTAACCTCCCCGGTACTCCGGTATATATCCGATAACCCCCGGAACCATTCCGATGTCCGAATATAGTCGTCCAATATATCAATCTTCATGTCTCGACCATTTCGAGACTCCTCGTAATGTCCGTGATCACATCCGGAATTCCGAACAACTTTCGGTACATCAAAACATATAAACTCATAATATAACTGTCATGGAAACTTTAAGCATGCGGACCCTACGGGTTCGAGAACTATGTAGACATGACTGAGACACATTTCCGGTCAATAACCAATAGCGGAACCTGGATGCTCATATTGGGTCCCACATATTCTACGAAGATCTTTATCGGTCAGACCGCATAACAACATACGTTGTTCCCTTTGTCATCGATATGTTACTTGCCCGAGATTCAATCGTTGGTATCTCAATACCTAGTTCAATCTCGTTACCGGCAAGTCTCTTTACTCATTCTGTAATACATCATCTCGCAACTAATTCATTAGCTGCAATGCTTGCAAGGCTTAAGTGATGTGCATTACCGAGTGGGCCCAGAGATACCTCTCCGACAATCGGAGTGACAAATCCTAATCTCGAAATACGCCAACCCAACAAGTACCTTCGGACACCCCTGTAGAGCACCTTTATAATCACCCAGTTACGTTGTGACGTTTGGTAGCACACAAAGTGTTCCTCCGGTAAACGGGAGTTGCATAATCTCATAGTCATAGGAACATGTATAAGTCATGAAGAAAGCAATAGCAGAATACTAAACGATCGTGTGCTAAGCTAACGGAATGGGTGAAGTCAATCACATCATTCTCCTAATGATGTGATCCCGTTAATCAAATGACAACTCATGTCAATGGCTAGGAAACATAACCATCTTTGATCAACGAGCTAGTCAAGTAGAGGCATACTAGTGACACTCTGTTTGTCTATGTATTCACACAAGTATTATGTTTCCGGTTAATACAATTCTAGCATGAATAATAAACATTTATCATGATATAAGGAAATAAATAATAACTTCATTATTGCCTCTAGGGCATATTTCCTTCAGCAGGATCGTTGCCGGGGACACCGGCGAGACCCCGACAAGACTCTTGCCTGGGGCATCTGCGAGGCCACGGCTAGGCCCGCACCCACCAACATTACGCTGCCTCGCGGCCGTTCCGACGCGGCAACCAGCCCGCCAACTAGGCAAGCACCTGCGTGGCGGCATGCAGCTTCTAGGCCAACTAGTCAGGCACCTGCGTGGTGGCATGCAGATCTTCGTGAAGACCCTGTCACCGCACCAGCACAACAACCAACCAGCCAGCATGTCGCTGCATGCCTTGTCAGCTTGGACGCGCGTCAAAGCAAGGCGAGGCGGCGACGAACGGGACGAGCCATGTTGTCGTCCCCGATAAAGCAAGAGGGCACGTAGGCAATGCATTAAGTGCATTTGTCCTACGATGTCAGACGATAAACTTGTACATTGTAGATACTTTCCACCTCCTGTGTGCCACTGTGGCGACCCCTTTGACCTATAAAAGGAGGCCCGAGGCGTACTGTGGAAGGATTCGGACTTTTTGGACTGGGCATGCACCGCAGCTAGTTCAAGAGCTCAAGAAAACTAAATATACACCAAAGTAGGACTAGGGTTTTACGCATCGTTTGCGGCCCGAACCTGGGTAAAAATCCCCTCGCGCTGATCACTAGACCTGCTCTTTGCGCGGCTCCACGCCCCAACCGTAGAAGGGATTCTCCGGGATCCCATAGGTGTCGTTTCCCCGACAGAAATACATTGAAATGAGGGTTGTACAAAAAAGACAAATTCTGGGCTTTTTTAACACATGATACTATTCTCCTCCCAGACCATGAATTTGTCTTTTTTGTACAGGTTGCGTTTCAACGTATTTGATCCTGAAATTTTACACACATACGCCTCACATCATTGTTTACTTGTACAAATTGTTTCAGATCTTATTGAAACCGAAATTTTCAAATTTTAATTTTTTTCGAAAAATCGGCATCTATGAAGACCGAGAGCCAAAATGCCGTTCTCCTATAAACATCCGCTCCTTTTTATTGTGATCGGGTGCCATGAACATCGCACTGTAATGTGCTCAAATTGCTATGCATTTTAAATGAAGAATGGCTACAGCTGAGAGAACATTTAGGGGATGCAGTTGGATGGCCTGCTTTAGCATCCGTATCCGTGGTCGGATCCTAACCAATTTGCGGACAAATAACGTGTCCCTTGACCGCCTCGGAGATACCCTTGCATGCCGACGGATTTGTCATCTGAATTTTGTGCGCCTTTGGTCAAATGTTATATTGCCGGAATCAACTAGCAGCCGTAATCTGTGCAGGAATGGTCAAGGAGCTCGAAGATGACCCGTCTATTTGAAAGCGAGACCGCGGCTAACTGCCATAAAATATTATTCAGTTTTTGAAATACTTTGGCCATGGCCGAAACAACTGAATATGATTTCAGTTATTTGATTTTTATTTCAGCCAAAGGACAGAAATTGCATTTTAATTTTTTTGAATCCAATCACTTAATTTTTAAATTCAAAATAATATGAAAATGTGTGTCTACCACCGTAATATTTCAAATATTTTGACCAAAAGGCAGTTATTTTAGTATCTATTAAAATGACTGGAATTTTTGAAATCTCATTTAAAGAAAAAAAACTAGTGTCATAAGTCGTTTGATATAAAAATAGTGCAACTGCCTGAATGACACTCATTCCACTTCTGTTAATACGAGTCAACTTGCACGTGAAAAATAAAATAAGAGTCAACTTTTTGAATTGTTTACTACACTATGCCTATATAAGAAGAGCCAGGCCAGCCGTGACTTTCAGAGCATCAACTTGCCTAACAAATCACAACATAATGAGCGTTGTGGTGACCAAGTCCTCGCCGGCGGTGGTAAAGGGTGGAAGGCTCGGCCTTATGCCTGGTGTTTTGTTCCACTCTTGCCGCCCTAGTTACTGATATACCGGGTTTATGTTCCTTGAGTTTGCGTTCCTTACGTGGTCGGGTGATTTATGGGACCCCCTTAACAGTTCGCCTTGAATAAAACTCCTCCAGCAAGGCCCAACTTTGGTTTTACTATTTGCCGCCTAAGCCTTTTCCCCCGGGTTTTCGCGAGTCCGAGGGTCATCTTATTTTAACCCCCCGGGCCAGTGCTCCTTCGAGTGTTGGTCCGAACCGAGCAGCCTGCGGGGCCACCTCGGGAAAACTCGAGGTCTGGTTTTACTCGTAGCTTGACTTATCCGGTGTGCCCTGAGAACGAGATATGTGCAGCTCCTATCGGGATTTGTCGGCACATTCGGGCGGCTTTGCTGGTCTTGTTTTACCATTGTCGAAATGTCTTGTAAACCGGGATTCCGAGACTGATCGGGTCTTTCCGGGAGAAGGTTTATCCTTCGTTGACCGTGAGAGCTTATGATGGGCTAAGTTGGGACACCCCTGCAGGGTATTATCTTTCGAAAGCCGTGCCCGCAGTTATGAGGCAGATGGGAATTTGTTAATGTCCGGTTGTAGAGAACTTGTCAGATGACCCAATTAAAATACATCAACTGCGTGTGTAGCCGTGATGGTCTCTTCTCGGCGGTGTCCGAAAAGTGAACACGGTCTGTGTTATGTATGACGTAAGTAGGAGTTCAGGATCACTTCTTGGTCATTGCTAGATGACGTCCGTTCCGTTGCTTCTTTTCTCGCTCTCATTTGCGCAAGTTAGCCACCATATATGCTTTTGCCGCTGCATCTCCACCTTATTACAGCTCCCTTTCCTGTAAGCTTAAATAGTCTTGATCTCGCGGGTGTGAGATTGCTGAGTCCTCGTGACTCACAGATTCTACCAAACAGTTGTAGGTGCCGACGATGCCAGTGCAGATGATGGCGTCGATCTCAAGTGGGAGTTCGACGAGGAACGTGGTCGTTACTATGTGTCTTTTCCTGATGATCAGTAGTGGAGCCCAGTTGGGACGATCGGGGATCTAGCATTTGGGGTTGTCTTATTTTCATCTGGATTTTGACCGTAGTCGGTCTATATGTTTGTATTTTGGATGATGTATGAATAATATTTATGTATTGTGTGAAGTGGCGATTGTAAGCCAACTCTTTATCCCATTCTTGTTCATTACATGGGATTGTGTGAAGATGACCCTTCTTGCGACTAAACCACTATGCGGTTATGCCTCTAAGTCGTGCCTCGACACGTGGGAGATATAGCCGCATCGTGGGCGTTACAGCCCTCAACATATAATGCGAGTTGCGGAGTGCATTTACAGTTCCCGGCTTTTTACATTTCAAATCTCAATGTGAACCCAAAATGGACTAATTAATTGGTCTTGCGCCTTTTCTCGTATAGTAGTACTTGAAATTTCCTGTGGTACTAATTGCAATTGTTCTTTCCGTATGATTAAAAAGTTGTTTTCTAAGGCTGACCGTAACGGAGAGTCTCGTAACTAGTATCATGCATGTCAACTAGACAATTTTAATGAACTGGCAAAGAATTAAATTCAGAAAGAGATAGTTAAGTATCAGATCATGATTCCATGTCATCATAAATGTCATGCAACTATGTGTCATGCATGCCAATAAAAAAGTCACCAAAAGGCATCTCCAATGCCGACCTGTAAATATCTCCGGTATATGTCCGTTTTTGTGTCCGGACGTGGCCCGCGGACGGAATGCCGGAGTGGAACATCCAATGCTAATCACAAAGTATCCGGTTGGGAAGAGAAAAAGTAGGTGAGGACCATGCATTTCGAGGGCTATTTGTGGTGTGGTGTCTGGTTGGAAGGACAGAGAGGAGAGGGGGCCATGCATGTGAAGAGAGAAGAAAGAGAAGAGGATCATGCGAGGATTTTGATTGTTCAAGTGGATGTTCGGACTCCAATATATCTCCGAACGTTTGTCTCTATTTTGCCAGAAAATCGACGTTGGCCGGTACGGATCCCATTGGATTGCAAAAGTAAACATATGTGCCTGCCCAAACATATACCGTGTTTTGCAGGTCTCCTTTGGAGATGCCTTGATATACTAATCTATGATAGTACCGTGGAGGTTATATCATTCGTTAATATCATATGCACAAACTTATAATACTATCCATTACTGACAGTTTAATATGGTGCAAAGTCACTTCTGTAATCCTAATTAGTGGTAAACAAATTTGCATGAAAATTTGCTCCATGATTAAAGCTCCTAGATCGTAACAAAATGGTCTCTCCAACGCATTGGTATTTGCATTCGAGCAAGCCGCTCATCAAAAAGAAAGATGGATGGTGTTGGAGGCAAATTCACTACAAGCTTTAGAGCATCTACAGCCGGGCCTCAAACCCGTCTCAAACGCCCGAGCGGACTGCCCAGTCACTGACTGGTTACAACAAAATCGATCCAGACGAACACCTCAAACAGGTCTCAAACACCCGAACTGACCGGCACCCTTCATATCCAGCCCAAATTTAGAGCGAATATGGAGAAGCCAGGGCGCATCCACCACATCGGTACCGGCCCATGCTAGCCCATCTGACCCCACATATATTTCTCCTCATCCGCTTGCCAACCAAACCCTAACCACTTCCCTTCACTCCCCTTCACCACCCAAGCTCCCGTCAAAGGATCTCCGTCCTTCTCCGGCATGGCGGGCAGCGAACCGAGTTACCCCGAGCCCATCCTACGCGGCCTCAAGGAGGAACTGGCCACCCGGCTTGCGCTCCGCCGCTCCCCGGAGGAGACCGCCCGACGGCAATGCTCGAACTCCTTTCGTCGGGAATCCATTCCGCCCGCCCAAATGGTGCATGGATCCGACACTAGGTGTGCCATCACTGCCTCACCGGAGGCAGAGCAAAGCCGCGGAAGTCGACGAGATGCTCGCGTTTATGGACGAGGAGCCGGAGCCCTCCAACGCGCCCATCTACCAGATGTCTGGCACCACGTGGTGGACATCTCCGACGACGAAGCGTAGTGTAGTCCGTACGTTTATTTTTGCATGCTTTGTACGGATCTAGGGGATGAAATATGGTAGAGTCGGATGCAGACGAGTTAATTTAAGGTGTGACCGGTCACTGTCAGCGGACGCGCCCGGACGCGTCGTTTGAGGAATCAGTTTTGCTGTCCGTGGTTGTAGATGCTCTTACCTTCATGTAAATTTAGTTTACATTTTATTCGTTAAATCAACGGTAAAATTCTGACCCAAAATAGAAAGGGCATAACAAACCCGAACAGAGAAATAGTATTACTTAACATGATTACCCGTGAAAAAGAAGCAAATCACACAGGTCCAGCCGCCTCCCTAGTCGCTCTCTGACCGCCCTGAAAAGTCCAGGCCCCAGCCGCCACCCTGAAAAGTCCAGCCGCCTCACCCCATCACGCAAGCGAGGTGGAAGTGGAAGTGGAGACGAAACGCCCAAGCGTACGTTGCACGGACGGTGTAGTGAAGCCAGTCGAGGACTCGAGGTCCCATCATGTCCGTGACCGTGCAAGTGTAGGTTTCCAGCAGACCAGCACCACGCATGCATGACTATACATGGCAGAGGTCGAGGGCCGTGGCCATCTTAATTGTGTACTCCCTCCGTTTTTATTTAGTCCGCGTATTAGCTTTTGTCAAAGTCAAGCTTTCTAAACTTTGACAAAGTTTATAAATAAAAATATGAACATATACAATAATAAATCAATATCATTAGATTTATTATTGAATGTACTTTCACATCATATAAATTTATTATGGTAAATGTTTATATTGTTTTCTATAAACTTAGTCAAACTTTACGAAATTTACTTTAGTCAACTCTAATATGCAGAGTAAATAAAGAGTGGGAGTACGTCTTTGGGCCAGATGCTATTGTCGGAATCCCAGCAGCCATACACATCTGTGCACGCCTCAAAGAAAAATCTGTGCATGCATGGTCGACAATATCGAAGTTGAACCATCTATTGAGAGAAAGTTGACCCGCCTACTGAGAGCGAGACGTAGGTAAGGGCGTGACTACACTGATCGTCTTGGGACATCTTAGTCAGATCCAACGGCACGCAGCTTTCTTCCTCCAGCTCATCCGTCCTCCCCGGAACCTCCTCCCACCGCCATCTTGTCGTCGCCCCCAGCCATCCTTCTAGCCCCGGCGATTACCCTTTTTTTTTCCGGCAAAACCACCACCGTGCTGCCGCCCCCCACCACCACCGTGCTGCCGTCCCCCACTGCCCATCAACGATTAAGCTATTGTATAAACTGGCAAGGGTTGGAATCAAGATGGGCTCCAGCATCTACAACTCAGAAAGGAACCCACATGGGCAAGAGAGACAAGCCTCGGTAACAAATTCACCATCATCGTTCAGTAAAGTTTTGCAACCTAGTGAAGTTAGTGTGCCAGGTTTCATGAAATCGTTTCATTCACAATCAAAACCAGCATCTCTACTCTACCGCCGCGAAACGAAAACCGTTCCATCACCTTTCGCATCTCTCAACAAGCATCACCCAGCCAGTTGAACGCAATTATTCTTCAGTTTAGCCAATCTAGTTGTTCTAGTCCAGTTTCACTAGAGGAGCAAAGGCAAAACAACGTTGACGGAACTAATCATCCAATTGTGCACGGTAAAAGGGCCATATGAATAAACATCTCATCAAACAAAACCATAGGAATGCCTTACAAAAACAGCCATGTTTGGTTTGAAACTGCGTTTGGCAGCTCTGACTCAATAACGAGAGACGGCCATCGGCCCTGCAAGCACGACTCTCCACACTACATCATCTTAGGCTAGGATAGGTAAGGTTGTCTTCACTGAGGAACGGTGGTGATGATGTCCGAGTCACCTAGAAACATGCGATGTAAACAAGTTAATTGCAAGGAAGTACTACACCTTGGGGCAGTTGTAACGGATCAGTACCACTATTCAGATTTTTTGCAAATCAGTACCACGTTTGAGGCTAATCGTTGCAAAACGGGCTAAGCGCCGTGTTGACGCTATATCTGACCATGCAGCCCCACCTGTCAGGTGACAGGTGGCATATTGTTTTCGCAGATAAGACCCCGCATTGCATTTAATCACGCAAATGACCCCGCGAAGTTAAAAATGGAAATTGCGCGCGGCGGGGGTTCGAACTGCGCCACCCCGGTTTCGACGGTGTGGCCCTGCCACCACGCTAGGCCCAGTGAGTTGCCCAGTTAGGATACTAAGCGCTTATAATATTAGACGATTAAATAAATAAAACGAACGAAAAAAGCAGCGATCGCAGAGGACCGCAGCCGGGATTCGAACACGCGACGAGGGCGCTCACTACCGCTGCGCGGCCAGTGTTCCTCTGTTTACGTAGCACGCGTAAATATTTTATACTGTGATTTGTTCTCTTTTTCATACGGTAACAAAAAAGATAAATAGCACGCGCCGTACATAGTGTGTGTATCGTATATTAATAAATAATTACATCGTATAAAAAATATAATTTATAAATTTTAAAAAGTACATTGTATATTAAAAAAATATTCAGTGTATATAAAAAAATTGTTCATCATATATTATCCAATAATGTTCAATGTATTTTTATAGAATAATGTTTAGTGTGTATTTACAACCTTTTTTGCATACTAAACCAATATAAAAACTGTAAAAAAATGTAAACATGAAAATCCAAAGAATACCAAAGATCTAAAAATGATAAAAGCAATCAGAAACAAAAAAAACGCGTACAGAAAAGGAATTTATGCATTTTTTCTAAAAGTTCATCGTATATTTACGTTCAGTGTGTATAACAAAATTGTTCATCGTACATTATACAAGAATGTTCAGTTGGTATTTATATAATAATGTTTAGTTTGTATTTACAAAAAATATAATAATAAACCGTAGTCTGACGCGGGCATATACTAAACCTATATAAAAAAGAAATGCGGAACAAAAAAACATAATAAAAATTGAAAAAAGGCCAGGACGTGTGCAAACTAGATAAATATAGGAATGCCACTAGTTTGACGTGGGCATCTCTCTAGTGTAGTGGCTGGCGCGCTCTTTCTTTCACTCGCAGGCGCAGGTTCGATTCAGCTCAAACACGAATTTTTCCCGTTTGTTTTATTTATTTAACATTCAAATAATATATGAAAGTACTATACTATTAAAACAGCCAACATGGCCTAGCGTAGTGGCAGGGCCTCTCCGTCGTAACTGGGAGGGCGTGGTTTTGAATCCCCGCCGCGCGCAATTTTCATTTTTAACTTCGCGGGGGCATTTGCTTGATTAAGTGTAATGCGGGGGTCTTATCTGCAAAAACAATATGCCACGTGTCACCTGACAGGTGGGGCCGCGTGGTCAGATACAGCGTCAATACGGCGCTTAGCCCATTTTGCAACGATTAGCCTCAAACGTGATACTGACTTGCAAAAAATCTGAATAGTGGTACTGATCCGTTACAACTGCCACAAGTGTGGTACTTCCTTGCAATTAACTCGATGTAAACGCTCAGTACAAAAGTTATCAGGGCAAATGAGAAATGACTGAAGAGGTCTGAGTTTAACAGGGACGAACCAGGGTTAAGGATGCTCAAACAGCACACCCGGTAGTACTTGCCGCAAGCAGTTCCAATATCCACATGGAACATATAAACCACGCTATGCAACCCGCATAGCAGAGGCCCTTGCAAGCGCTAGCGACTTTCGTTCGCATGATCTATCTCCCTGGCGCATTTTTACCTCGCTGTCAAAAATCCAAGCGTTAGTTTTTCTGCACATTATGTGTTCGTGCTCCTGCGGATGACGTGGGCATCTCTCTAGTGTAGTGGCTGGCGCGCTCTTTCTTTCACTCGCAGGCGCAGGTTCGATTCAGCTCAAACACGATTTTTTCCCGTTTGTTTTATTTATTTAACATTCAAATAATATATGAAAGTACTATACTATTAAAACAGCCAACATGGCCTAGCGTAGTGGCAGGGCCTCTCCGTCGTAACTGGGAGGGCGTGGTTTTGAATCCCCGCCGCGCGCAATTTTCATTTTTAACTTCGCGGGGGCATTTGCTTGATTAAGTGTAATGCGGGGGTCTTATCTGCAAAAACAATATGCCACGTGTCACCTGACAGGTGGGGCCGCGTGGTCAGATACAGCGTCAATACGGCACTTAGCCCATTTTGCAACGATTAGCCTCAAACGTGATACTGACTTGCAAAAAATCTGAATAGTGGTACTGATCCGTTACAACTGCCACAAGTGTGGTACTTCCTTGCAATTAACTCGATGTAAACGCTCAGTACAAAAGTTATCAGGGAAAATGAGAAATGACTGAAGAGGTCTGAGTTTAACAGGGACGAACCAGGGTTAAGGATGCTCAAACAGCACACCCGGTAGTACTTGCCGCAAGCAGTTCCAATATCCACATGGAACATATAAACCACGCTATGCAACCCGCATAGCAGAGGCCCTTGCGAGCGCTAGCGACTTTCGTTCGCATGATCTATCTCCCTGGCGCATTTTTACCTCGCTGTCAAAAATCCAAGCGTTTGTTTTTCTGCACATTATGTGTAGTGGCTGGCGCGCTCTTTCTTTCACTCGCAGGCGCAGGTTCGATTCAGCTCAAACACGAATTTTTCCCGTTTGTTTTATTTATTTAACATTCAAATAATATATGAAAGTACTATACTATTAAAACAGCCAACATGGCCTAGCGTAGTGGCAGGGCCTCTCCGTCGTAACTGGGAGGGCGTGGTTTTGAATCCCCGCCGCGCGCAATTTTCATTTTTAACTTCGCGGGGGCATTTGCTTGATTAAGTGTAATGCGGGGGTCTTATCTGCAAAAACAATATGCCACGTGTCACCTGACAGGTGGGGCCGCGTGGTCAGATACAGCGTCAATACGGCGCTTAGCCCATTTTGCAACGATTAGCCTCAAACGTGATACTGACTTGCAAAAAATCTGAATAGTGGTACTGATCCGTTACAACTGCCACAAGTGTGGTACTTCCTTGCAATTAACTCGATGTAAACGCTCAGTACAAAAGTTATCAGGGCAAATGAGAAATGACTGAAGAGGTCTGAGTTTAACAGGGACGAACCAGGGTTAAGGATGCTCAAACAGCACACCCGGTAGTACTTGCCGCAAGCAGTTCCAATATCCACATGGAACATATAAACCACGCTATGCAACCCGCATAGCAGAGGCCCTTGCAAGCGCTAGCGACTTTCGTTCGCATGATCTATCTCCCTGGCGCATTTTTACCTCGCTGTCAAAAATCCAAGCGTTAGTTTTTCTGCACATTATGTGTTCGTGCTCCTGCGGATGACGTGGGCATCTCTCTAGTGTAGTGGCTGGCGCGCTCTTTCTTTCACTCGCAGGCGCAGGTTCGATTCAGCTCAAACACGATTTTTTCCCGTTTGTTTTATTTATTTAACATTCAAATAATATATGAAAGTACTATACTATTAAAACAGCCAACATGGCCTAGCGTAGTGGCAGGGCCTCTCCGTCGTAACTGGGAGGGCGTGGTTTTGAATCCCCGCCGCGCGCAATTTTCATTTTTAACTTCGCGGGGGCATTTGCTTGATTAAGTGTAATGCGGGGGTCTTATCTGCAAAAACAATATGCCACGTGTCACCTGACAGGTGGGGCCGCGTGGTCAGATACAGCGTCAATACGGCGCTTAGCCCATTTTGCAACGATTAGCCTCAAACGTGATACTGACTTGCAAAAAATCTGAATAGTGGTACTGATCCGTTACAACTGCCACAAGTGTGGTACTTCCTTGCAATTAACTCGATGTAAACGCTCAGTACAAAAGTTATCAGGGAAAATGAGAAATGACTGAAGAGGTCTGAGTTTAACAGGGACGAACCAGGGTTAAGGATGCTCAAACAGCACACCCGGTAGTACTTGCCGCAAGCAGTTCCAATATCCACATGGAACATATAAACCACGCTATGCAACCCGCATAGCAGAGGCCCTTGCAAGCGCTAGCGACTTTCGTTCGCATGATCTATCTCCCTGGCGCATTTTTACCTCGCTGTCAAAAATCCAAGCGTTAGTTTTTCTGCACATTATGTGTTCGTGCTCCTGCGGATGACGTGGGCATCTCTCTAGTGTAGTGGCTGGCGCGCTCTTTCTTTCACTCGCAGGCGCAGGTTCGATTCAGCTCAAACACGAATTTTTCCCGTTTGTTTTATTTATTTAACATTCAAATAATATATGAAAGTACTATACTATTAAAACAGCCAACATGGCCTAGCGTAGTGGCAGGGCCTCTCCGTCGTAACTGGGAGGGCGTGGTTTTGAATCCCCGCCGCACGCAATTTTCATTTTTAACTTCGCGGGGGCATTTGCTTGATTAAGTGTAATGCGGGGGTCTTATCTGCAAAAACAATATGCCACGTGTCACCTGACAGGTGGGGCCGCGTGGTCAGATACAGCGTCAATACGGCGCTTAGCCCATTTTGCAACGATTAGCCTCAAACGTGATACTGACTTGCAAAAAATCTGAATAGTGGTACTGATCCGTTACAACTGCCACAAGTGTGGTACTTCCTTGCAATTAACTCGATGTAAACGCTCAGTACAAAAGTTATCAGGGCAAATGAGAAATGACTGAAGAGGTCTGAGTTTAACAGGGACGAACCAGGGTTAAGGATGCTCAAACAGCACACCCGGTAGTACTTGCCGCAAGCAGTTCCAATATCCACATGGAACATATAAACCACGCTATGCAACCCGCATAGCAGAGGCCCTTGCGAGCGCTAGCGACTTTCGTTCGCATGATCTATCTCCCTGGCGCATTTTTACCTCGCTGTCAAAAATCCAAGCGTTAGTTTTTCTGCACATTATGTGTAGTGGCTGGCGCGCTCTTTCTTTCACTCGCAGGCGCAGGTTCGATTCAGCTCAAACACGAATTTTTCCCGTTTGTTTTATTTATTTAACATTCAAATAATATATGAAAGTACTATACTATTAAAACAGCCAACATGGCCTAGCGTAGTGGCAGGGCCTCTCCGTCGTAACTGGGAGGGCGTGGTTTTGAATCCCCGCCGCGCGCAATTTTCATTTTTAACTTCGCGGGGGCATTTGCTTGATTAAGTGTAATGCGGGGGTCTTATCTGCAAAAACAATATGCCACGTGTCACCTGACAGGTGGGGCCGCGTGGTCAGATACAGCGTCAATACGGCGCTTAGCCCATTTTGCAACGATTAGCCTCAAATGTGATACTGACTTGCAAAAAATCTGAATAGTGGTACTGATCCGTTACAACTGCCACAAGTGTGGTACTTCCTTGCAATTAACTCGATGTAAACGCTCAGTACAAAAGTTATCAGGGCAAATGAGAAATGACTGAAGAGGTCTGAGTTTAACAGGGACGAACCAGGGTTAAGGATGCTCAAACAGCACACCCGGTAGTGCTTGCCGCAAGCAGTTCCAATATCCACATGGAACATATAAACCACGCTATGCAACCCGCATAGCAGAGGCCCTTGCGAGCGCTAGCGACTTTCGTTCGCATGATCTATCTCCCTGGCCCATTTTTACCTCGCTGTCAAAAATCCAAGCGTTAGTTTTTCTGCACATTATGTGTTCGTGCTCCTGCGGATGACCGGTGCGCCTCCTTTTCCAACGGGCCCAGGCTTGCAGTGTCGTCGCGGTGTCTTCCATGAGAAAAAGAAAGGGGTGAGGTGGGGGTGGACAGCAGCGATCGTGGGCTTCAAGAGATCGAACGTGGGGTGGGTGTGGTTGCTGACAAACCCTATCGACTCCTCGAGCCCCGCGTCCCTCCTTCCCCGCACTCCCCATGCTCGCCGCCTCTCCCCCGCTTCTAGTGGCGGAGCTTAGTGCAAGCAAAACCAGGCTGTGGCCCGCCCAGCTTTGCTACAAACCAATGTGCCTGAAGGGTGAAATGGGGAATGGATGGAAAAAACGATGTGCTTTCTCTAAGCTGGCCCGCCCAATCATTTCATTCTAGCTCCGCCACTGCCCGCTTCCCATCGCCATAGACGCCGCTCCTGGAATCCTCCTCCCCCCAGGATCTCAGTGCCGAGCCGGAGTTCAGGGGCAAGGGAGGAGCGAATCGACGACGGCGCAAATATTAAGAAGGGGATGGGAGATCGAGGAGGGAGAGACCTGTTGCAAAGGAGAGGTGATACGAGGGTGGGCGGAGGTCACGCATCGGCACCGGGACGCGTATGCAAGGCAGAGCGTGAGAGGTAACGCCGACCGGCTAGCGCCTGTCCACCGGCTATGTTTGCGGCGGCAAGGAGAAGGGCGCCGAGGATGTGCTGCTCGGTCTCGGGGTTCAACTCCCTCTACGGCGAAGAGGCTGGCGGGCTCTCGCTCTGGACCAGCCATGTCGAGCGACGGTGCCGTTCTATGAATCCGGCGTCCCCTCTCCTGCAGCGATGTCCTCCTCGAGTCTCAGGTGAAAGACGGTGAGAGATGGTTGGGATGGTGCTGCTACTACGCAGGTACCAGCTTCTGCACCTTCTCTTCCTCTCTCCACTTCCTTGCCTCCCCTTGAATGCAATGGGCACAGAACAATGTGTTGACCAATTACATGGGTTGGGCTGTGTGATTGGACCCTATTTGTGTGCCGCAAGAGAAAGTGTTGTTGTTGCACTGATTCTTCCTCCTTTGATTTTAGTTTGTTATAATTTTCTTCTGCTATTGTTGTGCCATTAAAGGAATAATGAAGTGATATTTATCCAAAAGTTCACTATTTTGAGGTGTGCTCTTGCTTATTACAGCCTTGGTGATTAGAGTGAATGGTCTGCTCTTTGCTGTCAAATACTTCAATTGATGGCTCATTTTCTAAATACAGATTGGATGCCGCATGTTATTCCCCAAGAGGTGGGCTTAAGAGTTCCTGTTTAGCTCATATGTTTCATTAGAAATTCAACACATAGCATAGTTTTTGGGAAATAAGAAAATGATCCTCTCCAGGGCAGTTATTGAGACCCACTTCAAAAAAAGAATGAATGCCGAAAACAGACATAAGGGTGCGGGCCGAAAACAGACATAAGGGTGCGGGTCCTTCCGACGATGTGACAGGAGAAACACGAGGATATGCATTGTTGGATCTGACAAGGAGGTCGCTATCTACCTCCTTCCATGACGGTGAACCTCAAACTGGATTTTATTTTCCAGTAGGATATGCAGTCAATCAAATACATGTCTTTGGCCTCCTTTTGATGCGTGCATTACCAGGTTCTTCCCACTGTCCCACAAGTACTGTTCAATCTATCAGTTGTTAGTGGATGTCGTGCTCTGACTAAGGTTTGCTGCCTTCCTCTACTATATGGTTGTTAGCGGTTGTCGTGCTCTGACTAAGGTTTGCTGCCTTCCTCTACTATATGGTTGTTAGTGGTTGCCGTGCTCTGACTAAGGTTTGCTTCCCTTCCTCTATTATATCTCTTGGTTTTATGGGCCATTCTTACACACCTTTGTTGTGTAGGAGGCCATGTTATTTTGGTGTGCGAGAGATGTATTGCGGGCTGACAGGTGTTGATACGTCCATTTTGCATCATGCTTTTATATCGATAAGCATTATGGGCTGTTATTACACATTATGTCACAATACTTATTTTTACAAGGTTTACATGAAGAGGGAGAATGCCAGCAGCTGGAATTCTGGGCTGGAAAAGGAGCAAATATTAGAGACCTATTCTACACAACTCCAAAAGTCTTGAAACTCCACGAAAGTCAGTTTTGGAATATATAAAAAATATTGGGCGAAGAAAGCACCAGAGGGGGCCACCCACTGTCCACTAGGGTGGAGGGCGCGCCCTACCCCCCTGGGCGCGCCCCCTGCCTCGTGGGCCACCTGGAAGCCCCCCGATGCCCATCTTCTGGTATAAGGTGTCTTTTGCCCTGGAAAAAAAAATTAGAAGGAAGCTTTCGGGACGAAGCATCGCCGTCTCGGGGCGGAACCTTGGTGGAACCAATCTAGGGCTCCGGCGGAGCTGTCCTGCCGGGGAAACACCCCTCCGGGACGGGGAAATCGTCACCATCGTCATCACCATCGATCCTCTCATCGGGAGGGGGTCAATCTCCATCAACATCTTCACCAGCACCATCTCCTCTCAAACCCTAGTTCATCTCTTGTATCCGATCTTTGTCTTAAAACCTCAGATTGGTACCTGTGGGTGGCTAGTAGTGTTGATTACTCCTTGTAGTTGATGCTAGATGGTTTATTCGGTGGAAGATTATATGTTCAGATCCTTTATGCACATTAATACCCCTCTGATTATGAACATGAATATGATTTGTGAGTAGTTACGTTTGTTCCTGAGGACATGGGAGAAGTCTTGTTATAAGTAGTCATGTGAATTTGGTATTCGTTCGATATTTTGATGAGATGTATGTTGTCTTTCCTCTAGTGGTGTTATGTGAACGTCGACTACATGACACTTCACCATTGTTTGGGCCTAGGGGAAGGCATTGGGAAGTGATAAGTAGATGATGGTTTGCTAGAGTGACAGAAGCTTAAACCCTAGTTTATGCGTTGCTTCGTAAGGGGCTGATTTGGATCCATATGTTTCATGCTATGGTTAAGGTTACCATAATTCTTCTTTCGTAGTTGCGGATTCTAGCGAGGGGGGTTAATCATAAGTGGGATGCTTGTCCAAGGAAGGGTAGTACCCAAGCACCGGTTCACCCACATATCAAATTATCAAAGTAACGAACGCGAATCATATGAGCATGATGAAAACTAGCTTGACGATAATTCCCATGTGTCCTCGGGAGCGCTTTCCTTTATATATGAGTTTGTCCAGGCTTGTCCTTTGCTACAAAAAGGATTGTGCCAGCTTGTTGCACCTTGTTTAGTTTTGTTACTTGTTACCCGTTACGAATTACCTTATCACAAAACTATATGTTACCGACAATTTCAGTGCTTGCGGAGAATACCTTACTGAAAACTGCTTGTCATTTCCTTCTGCTCCTCGTTGGGTGCGATACTCTTACTTATCGAAAGGACTACGATAGATCCCCTATACTTGTGGGTCATCAAGACTCTTTTCTGGCGCCGTTGCCGGGTAGTGAAGCGCCTTTGGTAGGTGGAATTTGGTAAGGAAAAATTTATATAGTGTGCTGAAATTTACTGTCACTTATTACTATGGAAAATATTGATGGGCATGTTATTTACTTCTGTAATGAAGCTGCTAGAATTGCTAGACCTGATACTAAAAATAAACATAGACCTGTTGTAGGCATGCCTGTTGTTTCTGTTAAAATAGGAGATCATTGTTATCATGGCTTATGTGATATGAGTGCTAGTGGGAGTGCAATACCTCATTCCTTATACAAAGAAGTTATGTATGATATTGCACCTGCTGAGATAGAAGATATTGATGTTACAATTAAGCATGCCAATAGAGATACTATTTCACCAATTGGGATTGTTAGAGATGTTGACGTCTTGTGTGGGAAAGTTAAATATCCTACTGGTTTTCTTGTTCTTGGTTCCCCACAAGATGACTTTTGTCCCATTATATTTGGTAGACCCTTCTTGAATACTGTTAATGCTAAGATAGACTGCGAAAAGGATATTGTTACTGTTGGTTTAGGGGATATGTCTCATGATTTTAATTTTGCTAAATTTCCTAGACAACTCCATGATGAAGAATTGCCTAGTAAAGATGAAATTATTGGTCTTGCTTCTATTGTCGTGCCTCCTAATGATCCTTCAGAACAATATTTGCTAGACCATGAAAATGACATGTTTATGAATGAAAGAAGGGAAAAAGATGAAGTATTCTTTAAACAGGGACCTATTTTGAAACACAACTTGCCTGTTCAAATTTTAGGGGATCCTCCTCCACCCAAGGGTGATCCCGTGTTTGAGCTTAAACCATTACCTGATACTCTTAAATATGCTTATCTTGATGAAAAGAAGATATATCCTGTTATTATTAGTGCTAACCTTTCAGGGCAGGAAGAAGAGAAATTATTGAAAACTCTGAAGAAGCACCATGCTGCTATTGGATATACTCTTGATGATCTTAAGGGCATTAGTCCCACTCTATGCTAGCACAAAATAAAATTGGAGAAAGACGCTAAACCGGTTGTTGATCACCAACGACGGTTAAATCCTAAGATGAAAGAAGTGGTAAGAAATGAAATACTAAAGCTTCTGGAGGCAGGTATAATTTATCCTGTTGCTGATAGTCAGTGGGTAAGTCCTGTCCATTGTGTCCCTAAGAAGGGAGGTATTACTGTTGTTCCTAATGATAAAGATAAATTGATCCCACAAAGAATTGTTACAGGTTATAGAATGGTAATTGATTTCCGCAAATTAAATAAAGCTACTAGAAAGGATCATTACCCTTTACCTTTTATTGATCAAATGCTAGAAAGATTATCCAAACACACACATTTTTGCTTTCTAGATGGTTATTCTGCTTTCTCTCAAATACATGTGTCGAAAGAGGATCAGGAAAAGTCCACTTTTACTTGCCCTTTCGGTACCTTTGCTTATAGTCGTATGCCTTTTGGTTTATGTAATGCACCTGCTACCTTACAAAGATGTATGACTGCTATATTCTCTGACTTTCGTGAAAAGATTGTTGAGGTTTTCATGGATGATTTCTTCGTGTATGGAACTTCTTTTGATGATTGCTTAAGCAACCTTGATCGAGTTTTGCAGAGATGTGAAGAAACTAATCTTGTCTTGAATTGGGAGAAGTGCCACTTTATGGTTAATGAAGGTATTGTCTTGGGGCATAAAATTTCTGAAATAGGTATTGAAGTTGATAAAGCTAAAGTTGATGCTATTGAAAAGATGTCGTGTCCTATGGAGATTAAAGGTATAGGAAGTTTCCGTGGTCATGCCGGTTTTTATAGGAGGTTCATTAAAGACTTCTCAAAATTTAGGCCTCTGACTAATCTCTTACAAAAAGATGTTCCTTTTGTCTTTGATAATGATTGTGTAGAAGCATTTGAAATACTTAAGAAAGCCTTGATTTCTGCACCTATTATTCAGCCACCTGATTGGAATTTACCCTTTGAAATTATGTGTGATGCTAGTGATTATGTTGTAGGTGATGTTCTAGGACAAAGAGTTGATAAGAAATTAAATGTTATCCAATATGCTAGTAAAACTCTAGACAGTGCCCAGAGAAATTATGCTACTACTGAAAAAGAATTTTTAGCAGTTGTATTTGCATGTGATAAGTTCAGACCTTATATTGTTGATTCTAAAGTAACTGTTCACACTGATCATGCTGCTATTAAATACCTGATGGAAAAGAAAGATGCTAAACCTAGACTTATTAGATGGGTTCTCTTGCTACAAGAATTTGATTTGCATATTATTGATAGAAAGGGAGCTGAGAACCCCGTTGCACACAACTTGTCTAGGTTAGAGAATGTTCTTGATAAACCACTACCTATCGATGATAGCTTTCCTGATGAACAATTAGCTGTCATAAATGCTTCTCGTACTGCTCCATGGTATGTTCATTATGCTAATTACATTGTTGCTAAATTTATACCACCTAGTTTCACATACCAGCAAAAGAAAAAGTTTTTCTATGATTTAAGACATTACTTCTGGGATGACCCACACCTTTATAAGGAAGGAGTAGATGGTGTTATTAGACGTTGTGTACCTGAGCATGAACAGGAACAGATCCTACGCAAGTGTCACTCTGAGGCTTATGGAGGACACCACGCTGGAGATAGAACTACACATAAGGTATTGCAATCCGGTTTTTATTTCAAAGATGCCCGAAAGTTTGTCTTGTCTTGTGATGAATGTCAAATAATTGGTAATATTAGTAGACGTCAAGAAATGCCTATGAACTATTCACTTGTTATTGAACCATTTGATGTTTGGGGCTTTGATTATATGGGACCGTTTCCTTCCTCTAATGGGTATACACATATTTTAGTTGCTGTTGATTACGTTACTAAGTGGGTAGAAGTTATTCCAACTAGTAGTGCTGATCATAACACCTCTATTAAGATGCTTAAAGAAGTTATTTTTCCGAGGTTTGGAGTCCCTAGATACTTAATGACTGATGGTGGTCACATTTTATTCATGGTGCTTTTCGTAAAATGGTTGCTAAGTATGATGTTAATCATAGAATTGCATCTCCATACCACCCACAGTCTAGTGGTCAAGTGGAACTGAGTAATAGAGAGATTAAATTAATTTTGCAAAAGACTGTCAATAGATCTAGAAAGAATTGGTCCAAGAAACTTGATGATGCATTATGGGCCTATAGAACTGCATATAAAAATCCTATGGGTATGTCTCCGTATAAAATGGTTTATGGAAAAGCTTGTCACTTACCTCTCGAACTAGAACATAAGGCATATTGGGCCATTAAAGAACTCAATTATGATTTCAAACTTGCCGGTGAGAAGATACTATTTGACATTAGCTCACTTGATGAATGGAGAACCCAGGCCTATGAGAATGCCAAAATGTTTAAAGAAAAAGTTAAAAGATGGCATGACAAAAGGATACAAAAGCGTGAGTTTAATGTAGGTGATTATGTTTTTCTATACAACTCTCGTTTAAGATTTTTTGCAGGAAAAATCCTCTCTAAATGGGAAGGTCCTTACGTTATCGAGGAGGTCGATCGTTCCAGTGCCATAAAAATCAACAACTTCGAAGGCACAAATCCGAAGGTGGTGAATGGTGAAAGAATCAAACATTATATCTCAGGTAATCCAATAAATGTTGAAACCAATGTTATTGACACCGTAACCCCAGAGGAGTACATAAGGGACACTTTCCAGAACGTTTTAGACTCCGAAAAGGAATAGGTATGTGGTACGGTAAGTAAACCGACTCCAAAACAGTTCTTATAGCAATTTTTCTCCATTTTGGAATATTTAAGAAAATAGGAAAATAAGAAGTAGTCCGAAAGGGACACGAGGCATCCACGAGGGTGGAGGGGGCGCCCCCTGCCTTGTGGGTACCTCATGTGCCCTTCGGACTCCGTTCTCTTGCACGTTACTTATTTTGGTCAGCAAAATTCATTATATAATCTCCCGAAGGTTTTGACCACCGTACCATGACACAATCCTCTGTTTTTGTTTTGAGTTGTTTCTATCGCAGATTAGAGCAATATGTCGTCCCCCTCCTCCAACAATGTGGGCGACGATGCTTGGCTAATGAAGATAGAGTCGAAGCGAGAAGAAATCGGGGAAATCAAGGAAGGTAACAAGATCAAGGAGGTCGCAAAGGAGCAAGTCCCAACAGGAGAAGAAGAAGGCTCCTCTCAACCTTACTACAATCATCTCACCCCAACTAAGATTGAAGCTTTCAAGATGATTGAGCTAGCTCGCATACAAAACAAGTATCTCACACGTGAAAATATTTTGTTGCAAGAGCATATCGCCGCACTCAAGGGCATTATCCGCAAGTCGGAGGATCTCCTACGCTCGATGTGCGACACCCCGTCATCAACAACTCCATCATCACCACCTTCGAAGAAAGAGACATAAATACATGGGTATGGGCACTCCCCTTGGCAACTGCTAAGCTTGGGGGAGGTGCCCCGGTATCGTATCACCATCACACTTCTATCTTTACCGTTTTTCTTAGTTCGATCCTTTTGGTTATATCTTGATCTAGTAGAATAAAGTTTAGTATGATCTAGCTTTGAGTTTTTGTGTTGATCCTTATCTATGTAATCGAGTCCGTGAGCTATATATAATAAAGATTAGTCTTGAGTCGAGGGCTTGGTTATCTGGCTATGATCTTGAGGGAATAAAAGAATAAAAAGAATAAAAAGAAATAAAGAGATCATATTGATCTTATGGAGAGTAATGACTTCACATATAAAGAGTATGATGAATAAAAGTTGTTGAGAGCTGACAAACATAGTTTTGGTCATCGTTGCAATTAATAGGAAGTAACAACGAAAGAGAGGTTTTCACATATAAATATACTATCTTGGACATCTTTTATGGTTGTGAGCACTCACTAAAGTATGACATGCTAAAAAGTTGAGTTGGACAAGGAAGACAATGTAATGGATTATGTTTTCTTATATCCGAAATAAAGTATATTGTCATGGATCATCCAACATGTTGAGCTTGCCTTTCCCCCTCGTGCTAGCCAAATTCTTTGCACCAAGTAGAGATACTACTTGTGCTTCCAAATATCCTTAAACCCAGTTTTGCCATGAGAGTCCACCATATGTACCTATGGATTGGGTAAGATCCTTCAAGTAAGTTGTCATTGTTGCAAGCAATAAAAATTGCTCTCTAAATATGTATGATCTATTAGTGTGGAGAAAATAAGCTTTATACGAGCTTGTGATATGGAAGAAATAAAAGCGACAGACTGCATAATAAAGGTCCCTATCACAAGTGGCAATATAAAGTGACGTTATTTTGCATTAAGATTTTGTGCATCCAACCATAAAAGCCCATGACAACCTCTGCATCCCTCTGCGAAGGGCCTATCTTTTATTTTTGTCTTATACCTTATACAAAAGTCATGGTGATCTTCACCTTTCCTTTTTGCACTTTATCCTTTGGCAAGCACTATGTGTTGGAAAGATCCTTATATATATATATATATATATATATATATATATATATATATATATATATATATATATATATATATATATATATATAATAATGCTAAACTAAGCGTGAGTGTAGAATAACTTATTTTACACCACAGTAACGGTACATACAAAATATAGTAACACACTATGAAAAACATAGTAATTTTTGTAAAATTGTAGTAAATTATAAACTTGGGTAGTAAAAAAATATTTTGTGAATTACTATATTTTATACACCGTTTTACTAGACTTTGTACATAGCGTTACTAGGGGTGTAGAATAAGCTATTCTACACTCACGCTTAGAATAGCGTTACCCTATATATATACATATAATTGGATGTGGATTTCATAAAGCATTATTGTTGACGTTACCCTTGAGGTAAAAGGTTGGGAGGCAAAATTATAAGCCCCTATCTTTCTCTGTGTCCGATTAAAACTTCGTACCCATAAGTATTGTGTGAGTGTTAGCAATTGTGAAAGGCTAAATGATAGTTGAGTATGTGGAATTGCTGAAAAGCTCTTATATTGACTCTATCCGATGTTATGATAAATTGCAATTGCTTCAATGACTGGGATTATAGTTTGCTAGTTTTTCAATGAAGTTTCTGATTCATACTTTGCATTGTGAATAGATTGTTACTTCAGCATAAGAAATCATATGACAATATATATATATATATATGTTGCTATTCTAAGAATGCTCATGATGCCCTCATATCCGTATTTTATTTTATCGACACCTCTATCTCTAAACATGTGGACATATTTTTCGATATCGGCTTCCGCTTGAGGACAAGCGAGGTCTAAGCTTGGGGGAGTTGATACGTCCATTTTGCATCATGCTTTTATATCGATATTTATTGCATTATGGGCTGTTATTACACATTATGTCACAATACTTATGCCTTTCCTCTCTTATTTTACAAGGTTTACATGAAGGGGGAGAATGCCGGCAGCTGGAATTCTGGGCTGGAAAAGGAGCAAATATTAGAGACCTATTCTGCACAACTCCAAAAGTCCTGAAACTCCACGAAAGTCAGTTTGGGAATATATTAAAAATATTGGGCGAAGAAAGCACTAGAGGGGGCCACCCACTGTCCACGAGGGTGGACGGCGCGCCCTACCCCCCTGGGCGCGCCCCCCTTCCTCGTGGGCCACCTGGAAGCCCCCCGATGCCCATCTTCTGGTATAAGGTGTCTTTTGCCCTGGAAAAAAATCAAAAGGAAGCTTTCGGGACGAAACGCGGCCGTCTCGAGGCGGAACCTTGGCGGAACCAATCTAGGGCTCCGGCAGAGCTGTTTTGCCGGGGAAACATCCCTCCGGGAGGAGGAAATCGTCACCATCATCATCACCATCGACCCTATCATCGGGAGGGGGTTAATCTCCATCAACATCTTCACCAGCACCATCTCCTCTCAAACCCTAGTTGATCTCTTGTATCCGATCTTTGTCTCAAAACCTCAGATTGGTACCTGTGGGTTGCTAGTAGTGTTGATTACTCCTTGTAGTTGATGCTACTTGGTTTATTCGGTGGAAGATTATATGTTCAGATCCTTTATGCACATTAATACCCCTCTAATTATGAACATGAATATGATTTGTGAGTAGTTACGTTTGTTCCTGAGGACATGGGAGAGGTCTTGTTATAAGTAGTCATGTGAATTTTGTATTTGTTCGATATTTTGATGAGATGTATGTTGTCTTTCCTCTAGTGGTGTTATGTGAACGTCGACTACATGACACTTCACCATTGTTTGGGCCTAGGGGAAGGCATTGGGAAGTAATATGTAGATGATGGGTTGCTAGAGAGACAGAAGCTTAACCCTACTTTATGCGTTGCTTCGTAAGGGGCTGATTTGGATCCATATGTTTCATGCTATGGTTAGGTTTACCTTAATTCTTCTTTCGTAGTTGCGGATTATTGCGAGGGGGGTTAATCATAAGTGGGATGCTTGTCCAAGGACGGGCAGTACCCAAGCACCGGTCCACCCACATATCAAATTATCAAAGTAACGAACGCGAATCATATGAGCATGATGAAAACTAGCTAGAGGATAATTCCCATGTGTCCTCGGGAGCACTTTCCTTTATATATGAGTTTGTCCAGGCTTGTCCCTTGCTACAAAAAGGATTGGGACACCTTGCTGCACCTTGTTTACTTTTGTTACTTGTTACCCGTTACGAATTACCTTGTCACAAAACTATCAGTTACCGATAATTTCAGTGCTTGCAAAGAATACCTTACTGAAAACTGCTTGTCATTTCCTTCTGCTCCTTGTTGGGTTCGACACTCTTACTTATCGAAAGGACTACAATTGATCCCCTATACTCGTGGGTCATCAGGTGTGCGTCTCCAAGTTTATTGGTTCAATGTTTGCTATAATGTCTCGATTTGCATTGTGTCTGTTTCCTTTGATCTATCTCTAGGTTGTTGTTGTTATATGTGTTTCCAGCATGCATAGTTTCAGTCTTACTACAGTAGCACATAATACGTGTGCTTAGTTTTTGTCTTAATTGCCCCCAATTTATAGCTGATAACAAAAGGCAGAAAAAAACTGTTTTTAATGTTTTTTCTTGCTGTTGGAAATAGATGCTTTGAACATGAGCATGTGTGCAATCTGGAGTAGTTCACTTGGGGTTATGTTGATTACCTGGCTAGATCTTCGGAACAAATTGCTAAATAACTCCTTCCTTTGGCATGTATGTTTTCTCTTTGGTCGGTTCGTGTAAAAAGGAGATCATTTATGCTGTTCATGTTGTCTTCATGTAATAATGAAATAACGTAACTCAAGCATATTTTCCCTCCTCCTGCAATTTTCTTATTCGGAAATTTTGTGGAATACATAATTTGAATAAAATGCTTTTTAGGAAAGAAACCCCTACTCTTATAGCTGCTTGTCAACTCCATATCAGATGACCGGCAATCACCGCGCCCTTCTGGTGATCACCATGTCGTTGTTGTGAGTTTTCTTATTCAGAAATTTTGTGGGATACATATTTTGAATACAATGATTTTTAGGAAAGAAACCATTGCTCTTATTACTGATGTGAACCATACCAGTTAACAACCTAACTGTTGGAAATATGAGCAATTTACCATATGATTTTATTAACAGAAATACTAGATAAAACATGACTATTATAGCAGAGAAACAAGTCATGCAATCTGAGAGTGAGAAGGTAAATAGCATCTGCAAATATGAACTGTAACCAAACATATCTAGAGCAGATAGTAGAGCAAGTTGCATATATGAAGAAGAACCTAACATATGTAGGGCAGACACTAGAACAAAGAACTGTGGGAGGACCTCTAACAAAACAAGCAAGAGCACGTACGGGACAGCAGTAGCAGTAGAAGCACTGGACTTGGGGTCGACATCCTCGCCAGGCATGTCGTCCAAGAGGTTGTCGACGTCGGGGAATAAGTCGTCATCGGGGAAGTAGTCGTCGGAGTCCGGGGCGTCCCTGACGAAGAAGTCAGTAGTCACGCAGAACGCTCCCCAAAAACCTTATCACCCTTCTCCTGTACAGGACTCAAAGAGGTGCGGTTCCGGAGGCCTACTGTCCCGACCTGCGGTGCACGCCGCCAGCCGGGATGGGGAAGAACGTAGAGTGCTCAGGAACCTGGGGGCGAGAGGAATGTGTTGTTTTGGTGTGCATCTCTGGAGAGGAGCGATCTCCCTTTTATAGGCACAGGAGAGAGGCGAGAGGGCAGCGTCGGAAGGTGAAACGAAAAGACAGAGACGAAGCGAACAGTCAGCAGCCGAAAAGTTGCACCGTTCGCATGCAGTCTCCACTGAATCTTTTCAGCTTCCGTGTGACCTTTCGTAATTTAGACATCGGCTCGGCTCATTCCCGCAACCCGCGTCGCGGCGAGGCGTGGCGTGGCGGGCGGCGGAGGAGGAGCGCGCATGAATATCCCTCTTATTCTCATGCTCATACATGTGGGAAAATATCCTCCCTTATAAGAAGGTCCAACTCCCACCAAACTAGCAATATGAGACTAAACTTTAGTTCCACCTCTTGCCTTGCACGAATGGGCTGTGTGGGCCTCTAGGGTTTATTAGGAATTTCTGAAACTGCTATTGGGCTGGCCTAAAATAGACAAAATTCCAGCACTAACACCGCGCCCTTCCGTCAATCACCACGCCTCTCCGTCACTGCTGTGAGCCAGATCAATGAGCCAAATAATTCGGTGAACTCCTCATCTACTTTGTTGCCACGATTTTAGCATTCTCAGTCTGCCCCTGTTGAGCTTCTTCCAATCCTTCTTTTCCTCTTCCTCCCGATCTATTTCTCTCCTGCTACCCCTCTTCTTACCGAAACCAGTGGCTACATGTGATTGGAAGTCTTCAACTCTTTGCTTTCTTCTTCCTTTTTTGCATCCTTATTCTTGTTTAGACAACTGGCTTCACTACAAAAAAATACACTTCCGTGATGATACGTGTTTGTCACAGTAGGTCGCGTTTTTTGTCATGCATGTACATCCATGACAAATTTATGACAGAACCAATATAGTCATACCTGTGCTGTCGTAGAAGTGTTCCATGACTTCACCAAAATTATCATCACGGAAGTGTCCACTTCCATGACGATAAATCGCGCGTCACAGAAGTGCTTTCGTCAAGGGTGACCGACACGTGGCATCAACCGTAACGGAACGCCGTTAAGCTATCGGGTCGGGTTTTGGATCCGATAACCCGTTAACAGCCCCGACCAATGGGGATTTTCCATGTGTAAAATCATCATTGGCTGGAGGAAACACGTGTCGGCTCACCATTGGGACAGATGTCATCCGCTCATTGGACCGAAGGCGCCTATGATACGGCGACACGTGGCACGGCCTAGCAGAGGCCCATTCCTGTGAAAAGGCCGGCCCGTTTGACTTGGTGAAAAGGTGGCGGGCCGGCCCACGGAAAGCCTGTTAACGGCCTGTTCGCATATAGCCCATTTACAGCCCGCTAACCCAGGGCCCGTTATGCCCTATCCAAATTAGGCCCAGTAGCGTCATCTGGGCCGTCCAGTATGATTCAGCCCGTTTTAACTTCCGACCCATGTGTGGCCCATGACTTCTTTCGGCCCATATGAGGACCTTAGTAACTCTTGGCCCATTAACGGCCCGTGGTGAAACTGGCTCGTAATGAATAGTGTATCACTTTATACCCATTAACGGCCCGTTATCCCATTGGGCCGTTTCCAGCCCAAGTTATCTTTCGGCCTTCTCAGGGCCCATTGATTCTTGGGCTCATTTGCAGCATTCGGTTACATACGGCCCGTTACTGTCATTTTCTGCTTGTGGGCCAAATTCAGCCCGTCGTTACAGTCGGCCCGTTTGCGGACCGTTAATACGTTGGGCCATTTTCATGTCAAAAAAAACTCGTTGGGTTGTTTTCATAGAGTTATCAAATACGGCCTATTAACGGACCGTTATGGTCCACGAATAGTACGGCCAATGATTGGTGAAATGATGATACGCCCCGTAGAAGGCCCATGGATCCTACGGCCCGTATGAGGCCCATGAATAGTACGGCCCGTAGAAGGCCCATGGATCGTACAGCCCGTAGAAGGCCCATGGACCCTACGGCCCGTAGAAGGCCCATGGACTCGAAGGCCCGTATAGAAGGCCGATGGATCCTACGGCCGGACGAAGGCCCATGGATCATACGGCCTGCAGGAGGCCATGGTTACAACAGTCCGTGTGTTGCCACGATTATTTTGGCCTAGTTACCAAAAATAGGCTATTGTGGCCACTAGAAAAAAACAGAAAAAGAACTGCAGTGACTACAAGCAAACAACTAAACAAGACAATAAGGAAATAAATAAGCAAGCAATTAACGCTAGCCTATTACCGCTATTACACATATTATATCCACTGGGCATCAAAGTTCACCACCAGTGCAAATATAGGGAACAAAGCAGCACATTACATACAGTGGCCGTCAAAATTGGCCACCAGTGCAAATAAACGCGGCAGCAAAACAAGAGCATAACTGAAACAACTTCAGAAGAGCTCAAGAAACGTTATCCTCGGTAAAGTTTTGCAACCTAGTGAAGTTAGTGTGCCAGGTTTCATGAAATCGATTCATTTGCAATGAAAACCAGCATCTCTACTCTACCGCCGCGAAACAAAAACCGTTCCATCACCTTTCGCATCTCTCAACAAGCATCACCCAGCCAGTTGAACGCAATTATTCTTCAGTTTAGCCAATCTAGTTGTTCTAGTCCAGTTTCACTAGAGGAGCAAAGGCAAAACAACGTTGACGGAACTAATCATCCAATTGTGCACGGTAAAAGGGCCATATGAATAAACATCTCATCAAACAAAACCATAGGAATGCCTTACAAAAACATCCATGTTTGGTTTGAAACTGCGTTTGGCAGCTCCGGCTCAATAACGAGAGACGGCCATCGGCCCTGCAAGCACGACTCTCCACACTACATCATCTTAGGCTAGGATCGGTAAGGTTGTCTTCACTGAGGAATGGTGGTGATGATGTCCGAGTCACCTCGAAACATGCGATGTAAACGAGTTAATTGCAAGGAAGTACTACACTTGGGGCAGTTGTAACGGATCAGTACCACTATTCAGATTTTTTGCAAGTCAGTACCACGTTTGAGGCTAATCGATGCAAAACGGGCTAAGCGCCGTATTGACGCTATATCTGACCACGCAGCCCCACCTGTCAGGTGACACGTGGCATATTGTTTTTGCAGATAAGTCCCCCGCATTGCACTTAATCACGCAAATGACCGTTAATTGCAAGGAAGTACTACACCTTGGGGCAGTTGTAACATATCAGTACCACTATTCAGATTTTTTGCAAGTCAGTATCACGTTTGAGGCTAATCGTTGTAAAAAGGGCTAAGCGCCATATTGACGCTATATCTGACAACACAGCCCCACCTGTCAGGTGACACATGGCATATTGTTTTTGCAGATAAGACCCCGCATTGCACTTAATCACGCAAATGACCCCGCGAAGTTAAAAAAGGAAATTGCGCGTGGCGGGGGTTCGAACCCGCGCCGCCCCGGTTTCGACGGTGTGGCCCTGCCACCACGCTAGGCCCAGTGAGTTGCCTAGTTAGGATACTAAGCGCTTATAATATTAGACGACTAAATAAATAAAACGAACGATAAAAGCAGCGATCGCAGAGGGCCGCAACCGGGATTCGAATGCGCAATGAGGGCGCTCACTACCGCTGCGTGGCTAGTGTTCCTCGGTTTACGTAGCACGCGTAAATATTTTATACTGTGATTTGTTCTCTTTTTCATACGGTAACAAAAAAGATAAATAGCACGCGCCGTACATAGTGTGTGTATCGTATATTAATAAATAATTACATCGTATAAAAAATATAATTTATAAATTTTAAAAAGTACATTGTATATTAAAAAATATTCAGTGTATATAAAAAAATTGTTCATCATATATTATACAATAATGTTCAATGTATTTTTATAGAATAATGTTCAGTGTGTATTTACAACCTTTTTTGCATACTAAACCTATATAAAAACTGTAAAAAAAATTGTAAACATGAAAATCCAAAGAATACCAAAGATCTAAAAAAAGATAAAAGCAATCAGAAACAAAAAAAAACGCGTACAAAAAAGGAATTTATGCATTTTTTCCAAAAGTTCATCGTATATTTATGTTCAGTGTGTATAACAAAATTGTTCATCGTACATTATACAAGAATGTTCAGTTGGTATTTATATAATAAGGTTTAGTTTGTATTTACAAAAAATATAATAATAAACCATAGTCTGACGCGGGCATATACTAAACCTATATAAAAAAGAAATGCGAAACAAAAAAAACATAATAAAAATTGAAAAAAGGCCAGGACGTGTGCAAACTAGATAAATATAGGAATGCCACTAGTTTGACGCGGGCATCTCTCTAGTGTAGTGGCTGGCGCGCTCTTTTGTTCACTCGCAGGGGCAGGTTCGATTCAGCTCAAACGCGAATTTTTCCCGTTTGTTTTATTTATTAAACGTTCAAATAATATATGAAAGTACTATACTATTAAAACAGCCAACATGGCCTAGCGTAGTGTCAGGGCCTCTCCGTCGTAACCGGGAGGGCGTGGTTTCAAATCCCCGCTGCGCGCAATTTTCATTTTTAACTTCGCGGGGGCACTTGCTTGATGAAGTGCAATGCGGGAGTCTTATCTGCAAAAACAATATGCCACGTGTCACCTGACAGGTGGGGCCGCGTGGTCAGATATAGCGTCAATACGGCGCTTAGCCCATTTTGCAACGATTAGCCTCAAACGTGGTACTGACTTGCAAAAAATCTGAATATTGGTACTGATCCGTTACAACTGCCAAAAGTGTGGTACTTCCTTGCAATTAACTCGATATAAACGCTCAGTACAAAAGTTATCAGGGCAAATGAGAAATGACTGAAGAGGTCTGAGTTTAACAGGGACGAACCAGGGTTAAGGATGCTCAAACAGCACACCCGGTAGTACTTGCCGCAAGCAGTTCCAATATCCACATGGAACATATAAACCACGCTATGCAATCCGCATAGCAGAGGCCCTTGCGAGCGCTAGCGACTTTCGTTCGCACGATCTATCTCCCTGGCGCATTTTTACATCGTTGTCAAAAATGCAAGCGTTAGTTTTTCTGCACATTATGCGTTCGTGCTCCTGTGGATGACCGGTGCGCCTCCTTTTCCCACGGGCCCAGGCTTGCAGTGTCGTCGCCGTGTCTTCCGTGAGAAAAAGAAAGGGGTGAGATGGGGGTGGACAGCAGCAATCGTGGGCTTCAAGAGATCGAACGTGGGGTGGGTGTGGTTGCTGACAAACCCTATCGACTCCTTGAGCCCCGTGTCCCTCCTTCCCCGCACTCCCCACGCTCGCCACCTCTCCCCCGCTAGCGACTTTCGTTCGCACGATCTATCTCCCTGGCGCATTTTTACCTCGTTGTCAAAAATGCAAGCGTTAGTTTTTCTGCACATTATGCATTCGTGCTCCTGTGGATGACCGGTGCGCCTCCTTTTCCCACGGGCCCAGGCTTGCAGTGTCGTCGCGGTGTCTTCCGTGAGAAAAAGAAAGGGGTGAGGTGGGGGTGGACAGCAGCAATCGTGGGCTTCAAGAGATCGAACGTGGGGTGGGTGTGGTTGCTGACAAACCCTATCGACTCCTTGAGCCCCGTGTCCCTCCTTCCCCGCACTCCCCACGCTCGCCGCCTCTCCCCCGCTTCTAGTGGTGGAGCTTAGTGCAAGCAAAACCAGGCTGTGGCCCGCCCAGCTTTGCTACAAACCAATGTACCTGAAGGGTGAAATGGGGCATGGATGGAAAAAACGATGTGCTTTCTCTAAGCTGGCCCGCCCAATCATTTCATTCTAGCTCCGCCACTGCCCGCTTCCCATCGCCATAGACGCCGCTCCTGGAATCCTCCACCCCCCAGGATCTCAGTGTCGAGCCGGAGTTCAGGGGCAAGGGAGGAGCGAATCGACGACGGCGCAAATATTAAGAAGGGGATGGGAGATCGAGGAGGGAGAGACCTGTTGCAAAGGAGAGGTGATACGAGGGTGGGCGGAGGTCACGCATCGGCACCGGGACGCGTATGCAAAGCAGAGCGTGAGAGGTAATGCCGACCGGCCAGCGCCTCTCCACCGGCTATGTTTGCGGCGGCAAGGAGAAGGCACCGAGGATGTGCTGCTCGGTCTTGGGGTTCAACTCCCTCTACGGCGAAGAGGCTGGCGGGCTCTCGCTCTGGACCAGCCATGTCGAGCGACGGTGCCGTTCTATGAATCTGGCGTCCCCTCTCCTGCAGCGATGTCCTCCTCGAGTCTCAGGTGAAAGATGGTGAGGAGATGGTTGGGACGGTGCTGCTACTACGCAGGTACCAGCTTCTGCACCTTCTCTTCCTCTCTCCACTTCCTTGCCTCCCCTTGAATGCAATGGGCACAGAACAATGTGTTGACCAATTACATGGGTTGGGCTGTGTGATTGGACCCTGTTTGTGTGCCGCCAGAGAAAGTGTTGTTGTTGCACTGGTTCTTCCTCCTTTGATTTCAGTTTGTTATAATTTTCTTCTGCTATTTTTGTGCCTGTAAAGGAATAATGAAGTGATATTTATCCAAAAGTTCACTATTTTGAGGTGTGCTCTTGCTTATTACAGCCTTGGTGATTAGAGTGAATGGTCTGCTCTTTGCTGTCAAATACTTCAATTGATGGCTCATTTTCTAAATACAGATTGGATGTCGCATGTTATTCCCCAAGAGGTGGGCTTAAGAGTTCCTGTTTAGCTCATATGTTTCATTAGAAATTCAACACATAGCATAGTTGTTGGGAAATAAGAAAATTATCCTCTCCAGGGCAGTTATTGAGACCCACTTCAGAAAAAGAATGAATGTCGAAAACAGACATAAGGGTGCAGGTCCTTCCGACGATGTGACAGGAGAAACACGAGGATATGCATTGGTGGATCTGACAAGGAGGTCGCTATCTACCTCCTTCCATGACGGTGAACCTCCAACTAGATTTTATTTTCCAGTAGGATATGCAGACAATCAAATACATGTCTTTGGCCTCTTTTTGATGTGTGCATTACCATGTTCTTCCCACTGTCCCACAAGTACTGTTCAATCTATCAGTTGTTAGCGGATGTCGTGCTCTGACTAAGGTTTGCTGCCTTCCTCTACTATATGGTTGTTAGCGGTTGTCGTGCTCTGACTAAGGTTTGCTGCCTTCCTCTACTATATGGTTGTTAGCGGTTGCCGTGCTCTGACTAAGGTTTGCTTCCTTCCTCTACTATATCTCTTGGTTTTATGGGCCATTCTTACAAACCTTTGTTGTGTAGGAGGCCATGTTATTTTGGTGTGTGAGAGATGTATTGCGGGCTGACAGGTGTTGATATGTCCATTTTGCATCATGCTTTTATATCGATAAGCATTATGGGCTGTTATTACACATTATGTCACAATACTTATTTTTACAAGGTTTACATGAACAGGGAGAATGCCAGCAGCTGGAATTCTGGGCTGGAAAAGGAGCAAATATTAGAGACCTATTCTACACAACTCCAAAAGTCTTGAAACTCCACGAAAGTCAGTTTTGGAATATATAAAAAATATTGGGCGAAGAAAGCACCAGAGGGGGGCACCCACTGTCCACTAGGGTGGAGGGCGCGCCCTACCCCCCTGGGCGCGCCCCCTGCCTCGTGGGCCACCTGGAAGCCCCTCGATGCCCATCTTCTGGTATAACGTGTCTTTTTCCCTGGAAAAAAATCAGAAGGAAGCTTTCGGGACGAAGCGTCGCCGTCTCGAGGCGGAACCTTGGTGGAACCAATCTAGGGCTCCGGCGGAGCTGTCCTGCCGGGGAAACATCCCTCCGGGACGGGGAAATCGTCACCATGGTCATCACCATCGATCCTCTCATCGGGAGGGGGTCAATCTCCATCAACATCTTCACTAGCACCATCTCCTCTCAAACCCTAGTTCATCTCTTGTATCCGATCTTTGTCTTAAAACCTCAGATTGGTACCTGTGGGTGGCTAGTAGTGTTGATTACTCCTTGTAGTTGATGCTAGTTGGTTTATTCGGTGGAAGATTATATGTTCAGATCCTTTATGCACATTAATACCCCTCTGATTATTAACATGAATATGATTTGTGAGTAGTTACGTTTGTTCCTGAGGACATGGGAGAAGTCTTGTTATAAGTAGTCATGTGAATTTGGTATTCGTTCGATATTTTGATGAGATGTATGTTGTCTTTCCTCTAGTGGTGTTATGTGAACGTCGACTACATGACACTTCACCATTGTTTGGGCCTAGGGGAAGGCATTGGGAAGTGATAAGTAGATGATGGTTTGCTAGAGTGACAGAAGCTTAAACCCTAGTTTATGCGTTGCTTCGTAAGGGGCTGATTTGGATCCATATGTTTCATGCTATGGTTAAGTTTACCATAATTCTTCTACGTAGTTGCGGATTCTAGCGAGGGGGGTAAATCATAAGTGGGATGCTTGTCCAAGGAAGGGTAGTACCCAAGCACCGGTTCACCCACATATCAAATTATCAAAGTAACGAACGCGAATCATATGAGCATGATGAAAACTAGCTTGACGATAATTCCCACGTGTCCTCGGGAGAGCTTTCCTTTATATATGAGTTTGTCCAGGCTTGTCCTTTTCTACAAAAAGGATTGGGCCAGCTTTCTGCACCTTGTTTACTTTTGTTACTTGTTACCCGTTACGAATTACATTATCACAAAACTATCAGTGCTTGCAGAGAATACCTTACTGAAAACTGCTTGTCATTTCCTTCTGCTCCTCGTTGGGTGCGATACTCTTACTTATCGAAAGGACTACAATAGATCCCCTATACTTGTGGGTCATCAAGACTCTTTTCTGGCGCCATTGCCGGGTAGTGAAGCACCTTTGGTAGGTGGAATTTGGTAAGGAAAAATTTATATAGTTTGCTGAAATTTACTGTCACTTATTACTATGGAAAATAATCCTTTGAGGGGCTTGTTTCGGGTATCCTCACCCCGACCAGTAGAGCAAAGAGTTGCTCCTCAACCTACTGAACCTACTGAATTTTTTTACTTTGAAATTCCTTCGGGTATGATAGAGAAACTGCTAGCTAATCCTTTTACAGGAGATGGAACATTACATCCCGATATGCACCTAATCTATGTGGATGAAGTTTGTGGATTATTTAAGCTTGCAGGTATGCCCGAGGATGTTATCAAGAAGAAGGTCTTCCCTTTATCTTTGAAGGGAAAGGCATTGGCATGGTTTAGGCTATGTGATGATATTGGATCATGGAACTACAACCGATTGAAATTGGAATTTCATCAGAAGTTTTATCCTAGGCATCTGGTTCATCGTGAACGTAATTATATATATAATTTTTGGCCTCGCGAAGGAGAAAGTATCGCTCAATCTTGGGGGAGGCTTAAGTCAATGTTATATTCATGCCCCAATCATGAACTCTCAAGAGAAATTATTACTCAAAAATTTTGTGCTAGGCTTTCTCTCAACAATCGCTCCATGCTCGATACTACTTGTACTGGTTATTTTATGATGAAGACTATTGAATTCAGATGGGATTTATTGGAAAGAATTAAACGCAACTCTGAAGATTGGGAACTCGATGAAGGTAAGGAGTCAGGTATAACACCTAAGTTTGATTGTGTTAAATCTTTTATGGATACCGATGCTTTTCGTGAATTTAGCACTAAATATGGACTTGACTCTGAGATAGTAGCTTCTTTCTGTGAATCATTTGCTACTCATGTTGATCTCCCTAAGGAGAAGTGGTTTAAATTTCATCCTCCCATTGAAGTAAAAGTAGTTTAACCTACTAAAGTTGAAGAAAAGACTATCACTTATAATGTTGATCCAATTGTTCCTACCGCTTGTATTGAGAAACCACCTTTCCCTGTTAGAATAAAGGATCATGCTAAAGCTTCAACTGTGGTTCGTAAGAGTAATGCTAGAACACCTACACCCTCTGAGCAAATTAAAGTTGAACCTAGTATTGCTATGGTTAAGGATCTCTTGGTCGATAATATTGATGGGCATGTTATTTACATCTGTAATGAAGCTGCTAGAATTGCTAGACCCGATACTAAAAATAAACATAGACCTGTTGTAGGCATGCCTGTTGTTTCTGTTAAAATAGGAGATCATTGTTATCCTGGCTTATGTGATCTGAGTGCTAGTGCGAGTGCAATACCTCATTCCTTATACAAAGAAATTATGTATGATATTGCACTTGCTGAGATAGAAGATATTGATGTTACAATTAAGCTTGCCAATAGAGATACTATTTCACCAATTGGGATTGTTAGAGATGTTGATGTCTTGTGTGGGAAAGTTAAATATCCTACTGGTTTTCTTGTTCTTGGTTCCCCAAAAGATGATTTCACCGTGTTTGAGCTTAAACCATTACCTGATACTCTTAAATATGCTTATCTTGATGAAAAGAAGATATATCCTGTTATTATTAGTGCTAACCTTTCAGGGCAGGAAGAAGAGAAATTATTGAAAACTCTGAAGAAGCACCATGCTGCTATTGGATATACTCTTGATGATCTTAAGGGCATTAGTCCCACTCTATGCTAGCACAAAATAAAATTGGAGAAAGACGCTAAACCGGTTGTTGATCACCAACGACGGTTAAATCCTAAGATGAAAGAAGTGGTAAGAAATGAAATACTAAAGCTTCTGGAGGCAGGTATAATTTATCCTGTTGCTGATAGTCAGTGGGTAAGTCCTGTCCATTGTGTCCCTAAGAAGGGAGGTATTACTGTTGTTCCTAATGATAAAGATAAATTGATCCCACAAAGAATTGTTACAGGTTATAGAATGGTAATTGATTTCCGCAAATTAAATAAAGCTACTAGAAAGGATCATTACCCTTTACCTTTTATTGACCAAATGCTAGAAAGATTATCCAAACATACACATTTTTGTTTTCTAGATGGTTATTCTGCTTTCTCTCAAATACATGTGTCGAAAGAGGATCAGTGCCACTTTATGGTTAATGAAGGTATTGTCTTGGGGCATAAAATTTCTGAAAGAGGTATTGAAGTTGATAAAGCTAAAGTTGATGCTATTGAAAATATGTCGTGTCCTATGTGAAGGAAATATGCCCTAGAGGCAATAATAAATTTATTATTTATTTCCTTATATCATGATAAATGTTTATTATTCATGCTAGAATTGTATTAACCGGAAACATGATACATGTGTGAATACATAGACAAACAGAGTGTCACTAGTATGCCTCTACTTGACTAGCTCGTTAATCAAAGATGGTTATGTTTCCTAGCCATAGACATGAGTTGTCATTTGGTTAACGGGATCACATCATTATGAGAATGATGTGATTGACTTGACCCATTCCGTTAGCTTAGCACTCGATCGTTTAGTATGTTGCTACTGCTTTCTTCATGACTTATACATGTTCCTATGACTATGAGATTATGCAACTCCCGTTTACCGGAGGAACACTTTGTGTGCTACCAAACGTCACAACGTAACTGGGTGATTATAAAGGTGCTCTACAGGTGTCTCCAAAGGTACTTGTTGGGTTGGCGTATTTCGAGATTAGGGTTTGTCACTCCGATTGTCGGAGAGGTATATCTGGGCCCTCTCGGTAATGCACATCACTATAAGCCTTGCAAGCATTGTAACTAATGAGTTAGTTGCGGGATGATGTATTACGGAACGAGTAAAGAGACTTGCTGGTAACGAGATTGAACTAGGTATTGAGATATCAACGATCGAATCTCGGGCAAGTAACATACCGATGACAAAGGGAACAACGTATGTTGTTATGCGGTTTGACCGATAAAGATCTTCATAGAATACGTGGGAGCCAATATGGGCATCCAGGTCCCGCTATTGGTTATTGACCGGAGACGTGTCTCGGTCATGTCTACATAGTTCTCGAACCCGTAGGGTCCGCACGCTTAACGTTATGATGACAGTTTTATTATGAGTTTATGAGTTTTGATGTACCGAAGGAGTTCGGAGTCCCGGATGAGATCGGGGACATGACGAGGAGTCTCGAAATGGTCGAGACGTAAAGATCGATATATTGGACGACTATATTCGGACATCGGAAAGGTTCCGAGTGATTCGGGTATTTTTCGGAGTACCGGAGAGTTACGGGAATTCGTATTGGGCCTTAATGGGCCATACGGGAAAGGAGAGAAAGGCCCCAAAGGGTGGCCGCACCCCTCCCCATGGACTAGTCCAAATTGGACTAGGGAGGGGGGCGCCCCCTTCCTTCCTTCTCCTTCTCCCTTCCCTTCTCCTACTCCAACAAGGAAAGGAGGAGTCCTACTCCCGGTGGGAGTAGGACTCCCCCCTTGGCGCGCCCTCCTCCTAGGCCGGCCGCCTCCCCCCTTGCTCCTTTATATACGGGGGCAGGGGGCACCCCATAGACACAACAATTTGATCATTGATATCTTAGCCGTGTGCGGTGCCCCCCTCCACCATATTACACCTCGATAATATCGTAGCGGTGCTTAGGCGAAGCCCTGCGTCGGTAGAACATCATCATCGTCACCACGCCGTCGTGCTGACAAAACTCTTCCTCAACACTTGGCTGGATTTGAGTTCGAGGGACGTCATCGAGCTGAACGTGTGCTGAACTCGGAGGTGCCGTGCGTTCGGTACTTGATCGGTCGGATCGTGAAGACGTACGACTACATCAACCGCGTTGTGTTAACGCTTCCGCTTTCGGTCTACGAGGGTACGTGGACAACACTCTCCCCTCTCGTTGCTATGCATCACCATGATCTTGCGTGTGCGTAGGAAATTTTTTGAAATTACTACGTTCCCCTACAGTGGTATCAGAGCCTGATTTTATGCGTTGATGTTATATGCACGAGTAGAACACAAGTGAGTTGTGGGCGATATAAGTCATACTGCTTACCAGCATGTCATACTTTGGTTCGGCGGTATTGTTGGATGAAGCGGCCCGGACCGACATTACGCGTACGCTTACGCGAGACTGGTTCTTCCGACGTGCTTTGCACAGAGGTGGCTGGCGGGTGTCAGTTTCTCCAACTTTAGTTGAACCGAGTGTGGCTACGCCCGGTCCTTGCGAAGGTTAAAACAACACCAACTTGACAAACTATCGTTGTGGTTTTGATGCGTAGGTAAGAACGGTTCTTGCTAAGCCCGTAGCAGCCACGTAAAACATGCAACAACAAAGTAGAGGACGTCTAACTTGTTTTTGCAGGGCATGTTGTGATGTGATATGGTCAAAGCATGATGCTAAATTTATTGTATGAGATGATCATGTTTTGTAACCGAGTTATCGGCAACTGGCAGGAGCCATATGGTTGTCGCTTTATTGTATGCAATGCAATCGCCCTGTAATGCTTTACTTTGTCACTAAGCGGTAGCGATAGTCGTAGAAGCATAAGATTGGCGAGACGTCAACGATGCTACGGTGGAGATCAAGGTGTCGCGCCGGTGATGATGGTGATCATGACGGTGCTTCGGAGATGGAGATCACAAGCACAAGATGATGATGGCCATATCATATCACTTATATTGATTGCATGTGATGTTTATCTTTTATGCATCTTATCTTGCTTTGATTGACGGTAGCATTATAAGATGATCCCTCACTAAATTATCAAAGTATAAGTGTTCTCCCTGAGTATGCACCGTTGCGAAAGTTCTTCGTGCTGAGACACCACGTGATGATCGGGTGTGATAGGCTCTACGTTCAAATACAACGGGTGCAAAACAGTTGCACACGCGGAATACTCAGGTTAAGCTTGACAAGCCTAGCATATAACAGATATGGCCTCGGAACACGGGGACCGAAAGGTCGAGCGTGAATCATATAGTAGATATGATCAACATAGTGATGTTCACCGTTGAAACTACTCCATCTCACGTGATGATCGACATGGTTTAGTTGATATGGATCATGTGATCACTTAGAGGATTAGAGGGATGTCTATCTAAGTGGGAGTTCTTAAGTAATATGATTAATTGAACTTAAATTTATCATGAACTTAGTCCTGATAGTATTTTGCAAATTATGTTGTAGATCAATAGCTCGCGTTATTGCTTCCCTGTGTTTATTTTTGATATGTTCCTAGAGAAAAATTATCTTGAAAGATGTTAGTAGCAAAGATGCGGATTGGATCCGTGATCTGAGGATTATCCTCATTGCTGCACAGAAGAATTATGTCCTTGATGCACCGCCAGGTGACAGACCTATTGCAGGAGCAGATTGACTACTTGATAGTTTAGTGCACCATGCTTAACGGCTTAGAATCGGGACTTTAAAGACGTTTTGAACGTCATGGACCATATGAGATGTTCCAGGAGTTCAAGTTAATATTTCAAGCAAATACCCGAGTTGAGAGATATGAAGTCTCCAACAAGTTCTATAGCTAAAAGATGGAGGAGAATAGCTCAAGCAGTGAGCATGTGCTCAGATTGTCTGGGTACTACAATCGCTTGAATCAAGTGGGAGTTAATCTTCCAGATAAAATAGTGATTGACAGAATTCTCTAGTCACCATCACCAAGTTAGTAGAACTTCGTGATGAACTATAGTATGCAAGGGATGACGAAAGTAATTCCCGAGCTCTTCACGATGCTGAAATCGACGAAGGTAGAAATCAAGAAAGAGCATCAAGTGTTGATGGTTAACAAGACCACTAGTTTCAAGAAAAGGGCAAAGGGATAGAAGGGGAACTTCAAGAAGAACGGCAAGCAAGTTGCTGCTCAAGTGAAGAAGCCCAAGTCTGGAGCTAAGCCTGAGACTAAGTGCTTCTACTGCAAAGAGACTGGTCACTGGAAGCGGAACTGCCCCAAGTATTTGGTGGATAAGAAGGATGTGAAAAGTGAACAAAGGTATATTTGATATACAGATTATTGATGTGTATTTTACTAGTGTTCGTAGCAACCCCTCGGTATTTGATACTGGTTCAGTTGCTAAAGAGTAGTAACTCGAAACGGGAGTTGCATAATGAACAGAAACTAGTTAAGGATGAAGTGACGATGTGTATTGGAAGTGGTTCCAAGATTGATATGATCATCATCGCACACTCCCTATACTTTCGGGATTAGGGTTGAACCTAAATAAGTGTTATTTGGTGTTTGCGTTGAGCATGAATATGATTTGATCATGTTTATTGCAATACGGTTATTCATTTAAGTTAGAGAATAATTGTTGTTCTGTTTACATGAATAAAACCTTATATGGTTACACACCCAATGAAAATGGTTCGTTGGATCTCGATCATAGTGATACACATATTCATAATATTGAAGCCAAAAGATGCAAAGTTAATAATGATAGTGCAACTTATTTGTGGCACTGCCGTTTAGGTCATATTGGTGTAAAGCGCATGAAGAAACTCCATGCTGATGGGCTTTTGGAATCACTTGATTATGAATCACTTGATGCTTGCGAACCATGCCTTATGGGCAAGATGACTAAGACTCCGTTCTCAGGAACTATGGAGCGAGCAACTGACTTATTCGGAAATAATACATACTTATGTATGCGATCCGATGAGTGTTGAGGCTCGCGGCGGGTATCGTTATTTTCTGACCTTCACAGATGATTTGAGCAGATATGGGTATATCTACTTGATGAAACATAAGTCTGAAACATTTGAAAAGTTCAAAGAATTTCAGAGTGAAGTGGAAAATCATCGTGACAAGAAAATAAAGTTTGTACGATCTGATTGCAGAGACAAATATTTGAGTTACGAGTTTGGTCTTCAATTAAAACAATGTGGAATAGTTTCACAAATTCGTGCCACCTGGAACACCACAGCATAATGGTGTGTCCGAATGTCATAACCGTACTTTATTGGATATAGTGCAATCTATGATGTCTCTTACCGATTTACCACTATCGTTCTGGGGTTATACATTAGAGACAGCTGCATTCACATTAAATAGGGCACCATATAAATCCGTTGAGACGACGCCTTATGGACTGTGGTTTGGCAAGAAACCAAAGTTATCGTTTCTTAAAGTTTGGGGTTGCGATGCTTATGGGAAAAGTTTCATCCTGATAAGCTCAAACCCAAATCGGAAAAGTGCGTCTTCATAGGATACGCAAAAGTTACTGTTGTGTACACCTTCTATCACAGATCCGAAGGCAAGACATTCGTTGCTAAGAATGGATCCTTTCTAGAGAAGGAGTTTCTCTCGAAAGAAGTGAGTGGGAGGAAAGTAGAACTTGATGAGGTAATTGTACCTTCTCCCGAATTGGAAAGTAGTTCATCACTGAAATCAGTTCCAGTGATGCTTACACCAATTAGTGAGGAAGTTAATGATGATGATCATGAAGCTTTGGATCAAGTTACTACCGAACCTCGTAGGCCAACCAGTGTGAGATCCGCACCAGAGTGGTACGGTAATCCTGTTCTGGAGGTCATGTTACTTGACCATGATGAACCTACGAACTATGAGGAAGCGATGGTGAGCCCAGATTCCGCAAAATGGCTTGAGGCCATGAAATCTGAGATGGGATCCATGTATGAGAACAAAGTGTGGACTTTGGTTGACTTGCCGGATGATCAGCAAAGCATAGAAAATAAATGGATCTTCAAGAGGAAGACGGACGCTGATAGTAGTGTTACTATCTACAAAGCTAGACTTCTCGAAAAAAGGTTTTTGACAAAGTTCAAGGTGTTGACTACGATGAGATTTTCTCACTCGCAGCGATGCTTAAGTCTGTCCGAATCATGTTAGCAATTGCCGCATTTTATGAAATCTGGCAAATGGATAAACAAAACTGCATTCCTTAATGGATTTATTAAAGAAGAGTTGTATATGATGCAACCAGAAGGTTTTTGTCAATCCTAAAGGTGCTAACAAAATATGCAAGCTCCAGCGATCCATCTATGGACTGGTGCAAGCATCTCGGAGTTGGAATATACGCTTTGATAGGTTGATCAAAGGATATAGTTTTATACAAACTTGTGGTGAAGCCTGTATTTACAAGAAAGTGAGTGGGAGCACTACAGCATTTCTGATAAGTATATGTGAATGACATATTGTTGATCGGAAATAATGTAGCATTATTCTGCAAAGCATAAAGGAGTGTTTGAAAGGAGTTTTTTAAAGAAAGACCTCGGTGAAGCTGCTTACATATTGAGCATCAAGATATATAGAGATAGATCAAGACGCTTGATAAGTTTTTTCAATGAGTACATACCTTAACAAGATTTTGAAGTGGTTCAAAATGGAACAGTCAAAGAAAGAGTTTCTTGCCTGTGTTACAAGGTGTGAAATTTGAGTAAGACTCAAAGCCCGACCACGGCAGAAGATAGAAAGAGAATGAAAGTCATTCCCTATGCCTCGGTCATAGGTTCTATAAAGTATGCCATGTTGTGTACTAGATCTATTGTATACCCTACACTGATTTTCGCAAGGGAGTACAATAGTGATCTATGAGTTGATCACTGGACAGCGGTCAAAATTATCCTTAGTGGAAAAAGGATATGTTTCTCGATTATGGAAGTGACAAAAGGTTCGTCGTAAAGGGTTACGTCGATGCAAGTTTTGAAACTAATCTAGATGACTCTAAGTCTCGGTCTAGATACATATTGAAAGTGGGAGCAATTAGCTAGAGTAGCTCCGTGCAGAGCATTGTAGACATAGAAATTTGCAAAATACTTACGGATCTGAATGTGACAGACCCGTTGACTAAAATTATCTCACAAGCAAAACATGATCACACCTTAGTACTCTTTGGGTGTTAATCACATAGTGATGTGAACTAGATTATTGACCCTAGTAAACCCTTTGGGTGTTGGTCACATGACGATGTGAACTATGGGTGTTACTCACATGGTGATGTGAACTATTGATGTTAAATCACATGGCGATGTGAACTAGATTATTGACTCTAGTGCAAGTGGGAGACTGAAGGAAATATTCCCTAGAGGCAATAATAAATTTATTATTTATTTCCTTATATCATGATAAATGTTTATTATTCATGCTAGAATTGTATTAACCGGAAACATGATACATGTGTGAATACATAGACAAACAGAGTGTCACTAGTATGCCTCTACTTGACTAGCTCGTTAATCAAAGATGGTTATGTTTCCTAGCCATACACATGAGTTGTCATTTGGTTAACGGGATCACATCATTAGGAGAATGATGTGATTGACTTGACCCATTCCGTTAGCTTAGCACTCGATCGTTTAGTATGTTGCTACTGCTTTCTTCATGACTTATACATGTTCCTATGACTATGAGATTATGCAACTCCCGTTTACCGGAGGAACACTTTGTGTGCTACCAAACGTCACAACGTAACTGGGTGATTATAAATGTGCTCTACAGGTGTCTCCAAAGGTACTTGTTGGGTTGGCATATTTCGAGATTAGGATTTGTCACTCCGATTGTCGGAGAGGTATCTCTGGGCCCTCTCGGTAATGCACATCACTATAAGCCTTGCAAGCATTGTAACTAATGAGTTAGTTGCGGGATGATGTATTACGGAACGAGTAAAGAGACTTGCTGGTAACGAGATTGAACTAGGTATTGAGATACCGACGATCGAATCTCGGGCAAGTAACATACCGATGACAAAGGGAACAACGTATGTTGTTATGCGGTTTGACCGATAAAGATCTTCGTAGAATATGTGGGAGCCAATATGGGCATCCAGGTCCCGCTATTGGTTATTGACCGAAGACGTGTCTCGGTCATGTCTACATAGTTCTCGAACCCATAGGGTCCGCACGCTTAACGTTACGATGACAGTTTTATTATGAGTTTATGAGTTTTGATATACCGAAGAAGTTCGGAGTCCCGGATGAGATCGGGGACATGACGAGGAGTCTCGAAATGGTCAAGACGTAAAGATCGATCTATTGGACGACTATATTCGGACATCGGAAAGGTTCCGAGTGATTCGGGTATTTTTCAGAGTACCGGAGAGTTACGGGAATTCATATTGGACCTTAATGGGCCATACGGGAAAGGAGAGAAAGGCCCCAAAGGGTGGCCGCACCCCTCCCCATGGACTAGTCCGAATTGGACTAGGGAGGGGGGCGCCCCCTTCCTTCCTTCTCCTTCTCCCTTCCCTTCTCCTACTCCAACAAGGAAAGGAGGAGTCCTACTCCCGGTGGGAGTAGGACTCCCCCCTTGGCGCGCCCTCCTCCTAGGCCGGCCGCCTCCCCCCTTGCTCCTTTATATACGGAGGCAGGGGGGCACCCCATAGACACAACAATTTGATCATTGATCTCATAGCCGTGTGCGGTGCCCCCCTCCACCATATTACACCTCGATAATATCGTAGCGGTGCTTAGGCGAAGCCTTGCGTCGGTAGAACATCATCATCGTCACCAGGTCGTCGTGCTGACGAAACTCTCCCTCAACACTCGGCTGGATCGGAGTTCGAGGGACGTCATCGAGCTGAACGTGTGCTGAACTCGGAGGTGCCGTGCGTTCGGTACTTGATCGGTCGGATCGTGAAGACGTACGACTACATCAACCGCGTTGTGTTAACGCTTCCGCTTTCGGTCTACGAGGGTACGTGGACAACACTCTCCCCTCTCGTTGCTATGCATCACCATGATCTTGCGTGTGCGTAGGAATTTTTTTGAAATTACTACGTTCCCGTACACTATGGACATTAAAGGTATAGGAAGTTTCCTTGGTCATGCCGGTTTTTATAGGAGGTTCATTAAAGACTTCTCAAAATTTTCTAGGCCTCTGACTAATCTCTTACAAAAAGATGTTCCTTTTGTCTTTGATAATGATTGTGTAGAAGCATTTGAAATACTTAAGAAAGCCTTGATTTCTGCACCTATTATTCAGCCACCTGATTGGAATTTACCCTTTGAAATTATGTGTGATGCTAGTGATTATGTTGTAGGTGATGTTCTAGGACAAAGAGTTGATAAGAAATTAAGTGTTATCCAATATGCTAGTAAAACTCTAGACAGTGCCCAGAGAAATTATGCTACTGCTGAAAAAGAATTTTTAGCAGTTGTATTTGCATGTGATAAGTTCAGACCTTATATTGTTGATTCTAAAGTAACTGTTCACACTGATCATGCTGCTATTAAATACCTGATGGAAAAGAAAGATGCTAAACCTAGACTTATTAGATGGGTTCTCTTGCTACAAGAATTTGATTTGCATATTATTGATAGAAAGGGAGCTGAGAACCCCGTTGCAGACAACTTGTCTAGGTTAGAGAATGTTCTTGATAAACCACTACCTATCGATGATAGCTTTCCTGATGAACAATTAGCTGGCATAAATGCTTCTCGTACTGCTCCATGGTATGTTGATTATGCTAATTACATTGTTGCTAAATTTATACCACTTAGTTCACATACCAGCAAAAGAAAAAGTTTTTCTATGATTTAAGACATTACTTCTAGGATGACTCACACCTTTATAAGGAAGGAGTAGATGGTGTTATTAGACGTTGTGTACCTGAGCATGAACAGGAACAGATCCTACGCAAGTCTCACTCCGAGGCTTATGGAGGACACCACGCTGGAGATAGAACTGCACATAAGGTATTGCAATCCGGTTTTTATTTCAAAGATGCCCGTAAGTTTGTCTTGTCTTGTGATGAATGTCAAAGAATTGGTAATATTAGTAGACGTCAAGAAATGCCTATGAACTATTCACTTGTTATTGAACCATTTGATGTTTGGGGCTTTGATTATATGGGACCGTTTCCTTCCTCTAATGGGTATACACATATTTTAGTTGTTGTTGATTACGTTACTAAGTGGGTAGAAGTTATTCCAACTAGTAGTGCTGATCATAACACCTCTATTAAGATGCTTAAAGAAGTTATTTTTCCGAGGTTTGGAGTCCCTAGATACTTAATGACTGATGGTGGTCACATTTTATTCATGGTGCTTTTCGTAAAATGGTTGCTAAGTATGATGTTAATCATAGACTTGCATCTCCATACCACCCACAGTCTAGTGGTCAAGTGGAACTGAGTAATAGAGAGATTAAATTAATTTTGCAAAAGACTGTCAATAGATCTAGAAAGAATTGGTCCAAGAAACATGATGATGCATTATGGGCCTATAGAACTGCATATAAACATCCTATGGGTATGTCTCCGTATAAAATGGTTTATGGAAAAGCTTGTCACTTACCTCTTGAACTAGAACATAAGGCATATTGGGCCATTAAAGAACTCAATTATGATTTCAAACTTGCCGGTGAGAAGAGACTATTTGACATTAGCTCACTTGATGAATGGAGAACCCAGGCCTATGAGAATGCCAAAATGTTTAAAGAAAAAGTTAAAAGATGGCATGACAAAAGGATACAAAAGCGTGAGTTTAATGTAGGTGATTATGTTTTGCTATACAACTCTCATTTAAGATTTTTTGCAGGAAAATGTTGGGGAACGTAGCAGAAATTCAAAATTTTCCTACGTGTCACCAAGATCAATCTAGGAGATGCTAGCAACGAGAGGGGAGGAGTGCATCTACATACCCTTGTAGATCGCGAGCGGAAGCGTTCAAGAGAACGGGGTTGATGGAGTCGTACTCGTCGTGATCCAAATCACCGATGATCCTAGCGCCGAACGGACGGCACCTCCGCGTTCAACACACGTACGGAGCGGGGACGTCTCCTCCTTCTTGATCCAGCATGGGGGGAGGAGAAGTTGATGGAGATCCAGCAGCACGACGGCGTGGTGGTGGAAGTAGCGGGATCCCGGCAGGGCTTCGCCAAGCGCAAGCGGGGAGGAAGAGGTGTCACGGGAGGGAGGGAGGCGCCAGGGCTTGGGGTGCTGCTCCCATGCGCCTCCCCACTATATATAGGGGTGGAGGGGGCTGGTTTCTTGCCCTCCAAGTCCATTGGGGCGTTGGCAAAGGTGGGGGAAAGAAATCCCATCATTTCCCTTCCCCACCGATTGTTATCCCCCTTTTTTAGGGATCTTGGTCTTATCCCTTCGGGATATGATCTTATTCCTTCTAAGGTGGGATCTTGGTGCGCCTTGACCAGGGGTGTGGGGCCTTGCCCCCACTACCCACGTTCATGTGGGTCCCCCCATGCAGGTGGGCCCCACTTCGGAACCTTCTAGAACCTTCCCGGTACAATACCAAAAAATCCCGAACATTTTCCGGTGGCCAAAATAGGACTTCCCATATATAAATCTTTACCTCCGGACCATTCCGGAACTCCTCGTGACGTCCGGAATCTCATCCAGGACTCCGAACGACTTTCGGATTTCCGCATACTAATATCTCTACAACCCTAGCGTCACTGAACCTTAAGTGTGTAGACCCTACGGGTTCGAGAGACATGCAGACATGACCGAGACGACTCTCCGGTCAATAACCAACAGCGGGATCTGGATACCCATGTTGGCTCCCACATGTTCCACGATGATCTCATTGGATGAACCACGATGTCGAGGATTCAATCAATCCCGTATACAATTCCCTTTGTCAATCGGTACGTTACTTGCCCGAGATTCGATCGTCGGTATCCCAATACCTTGTTCAATCTCGTTACCGGCAAGTCACTTTACTCGTACCGTAATGCATGATCCCGTGACCAAACACTTGGTCACATTGAGCTCATTATGATGATGCATTACCGAGTGGGCCCAGAGATACCTCTCCGTCATACGGAGTGACAAATCCCAGTCTCGATTCGTGCCAACCCAACAGACACTTTCGGAGATACCTGTAGTGCACCTTTATAGGCACCCAGTTACGTTGTGACGTTTGGTACACCCAAAGCATTCCTACGGTATCCAGGAGTTGCACAATCTCATGGTCTAAGGAAATGATACTTGACATTAGAAAAGCTCTAGCAAACGAACTACACGATCTTGTGCTATGCTTAGGATTGGGTTTTGTCCATCACATCATTCTCCTAATGATGTGATCCCGTTATCAATGACATCCAATGTCCATGGTCAGCAAACCATAACCATCTATTGATCAACGAGCTAGTCAACTAGAGGCTTACTAGGGACATGTTGTGGTCTATGTATTCACACATGTATTACGGTTTCCAGTTAATACAATTATAGCATGAACAACAGACAATTATCATGAACAAGGAAATACAATAATAACCATTTTATTATTGCCTCTAGGGCATATTTCCAACAGAAAACTCCTCTCTAAATGGGAAGGTCCTTACGTTATCGAGGAGGTCGATCGTTCCAGTGCCATAAAAATCAACAACTTCGAAGGCACAAATCCGAAGGTGGTGAATGGTGAAAGAATCAAACATTATATCTCAGGTAATCCAATAAATGTTGAAACCAATGTTATTGACACCAGAACCCCGGAGGAGTACATAAGGGACACTTTCCAGAACGTTTCAGACTCCGAAAAGGAATAGGTATGTGGTACGGTAAGTAAACCGACTCCAAAACAGTTCTAATAGCAATTTTTCTCCATTTTGGAATATTTAAGAAAATGGGAAAATAAGAAGTAGTCCGAAAGGGACACGAGACATCCACGAGGGTGGAGGGCACGCCCCCTGCCTTGTGGGTACCTCATGTGCCCTCCGGACTCCGTTCTCTTGCACGTTACTTCTTTTGGTCGGCAAAATTCATTATATAATCTCCCGAAGGTTTTGACCACCGTACCATGACACAATCCTCTGTTTTTGTTTTGAGTTGTTTCTATCGCAGATTAGAGCAATATGTCGTCCCCCTCCTCCAACAATGTGGGCGACGATGCTTGGCTAATGAAGATAGAGTCGAAGCGAGAAGAAATCGGGGAAATCAAGGAAGGTAACAAGATCAAGGAGGTCGCAAAGGAGCAAGTCCCAACAGGAGAAGAAGAAGGCTCCTCTCAACCTTACTACAATCATCTCACCCCAACTAAGATTGAAGCTTTCAAGATGATTGAGCTAGCTCGCATACAAAACAAGTATCTCACACGTGAAAATATTTTGTTGCAAGAGCATATCGCCGCACTCAAGGGCATTATCCGCAAGTTGGAGGATCTCCTACGCTCGACGTGCGACACCCCGTCATCAACAACTCCATCATCACCACCTTCGAAGAAAGAGACATAAATACATGGGTATGGGCACTCCCCTTGGCAACTGCTAAGCTTGGGGGAGGTGCCCCAGTATCGTATCACCATCACACTTCTATCTTTACCGTTTTTCTTAGTTCGATCCTTCTGGTTATATCTTGATCTAGTAGAATAAAGTTTAGTATGATCTAGCTTTGAGTTTTTGTGTTGATCCTTATCTATGTAATCGAGTCCGTGAGCTTTATATAATAAAGATTAGTCTTGAGTCGAGGGCTTGGTTATCTTGCTATGATCTTGAGGGAATAAAAGAAAAAAAGAATAAAAAGAAATAAAGAGATCATATTGATCTTATGGAGAGTAATGACTTCACATATAAAGAGTATGATGAATAAAAGTTGTTGAGAGCTGACAAACATAGTTTTGGTCATCGTTGCAATTAATAGGAAGTAACAAAGAAAGAGAGGTTTTCACATATAAATATACTATCTTGGACATCTTTTATGGTTGTGAGCACTCACTAAAGTATGGCATGCTAAAAAGTTGATGTTGGACAAGGAAGACAATGTAATGGATTATGTTTTCTTATATCCAAAATAAAGTATATTGTCATGGATCATCCAACATGTTGAGCTTGCCTTTCCCCCTCATGCTAGCCAAATTCTTTGCACCAAGTAGAGATACTACTTGTGCTTCCAAATATCCTTAAACCCAGTTTTGCCATGAGAGTCCATCATATCTGCCTATGGATTGGGTAAGATCCTTCAAGTAAGTTGTCATTGTTGCAAGCAATAAAAATTGCTCTCTAAATATGTATGATCTATTAGTGTGGAGAAAATAAGCTTTATACGAGCTTGTGATATGGAAGAAATAAAAGCGACAGACTGCATAATAAAGGTCCCTATCACAAGTGGCAATATAAAGTGACATTCTTTTGCATTAAGATTTTGTGCATCCAACCATAAAAGCACATGACAACCTCTGCTTCCATCTGCGAAGGGCCTATCTTTTATTTTTGTCTTATACCTTATACAAAAGTCATGGTGATCTTCACCTTTCCTTTTTCCACTTTATCCTTTGGCAAGCACTATGTGTTGGAAAGATCCTGATATATATATATATATATATATATATATATATATATATATATATATATATATATATATATATATAATAATAACGCTAAACTGAGCGTGAGTGTAGAATAACTTATTCTACACCCCAGTAACGGTACATACAAAATATAGTAACTCACTATGAAAAACATAGTAATTTTTGTAAAATTGTAGTAAATTATAAACTTGGGCAGTAAAAAAATATTTTGTGAATTACTATATTTTATACACCGTTTTACTAGACTTTGTACATAGCGTTACTAGGGGGTGTAGAATAAGCTATTCTACACTCACGCTTAGAATAGCGTTACCATATATATATATATATATATATATATATATATATATATATATATATATATATATATATATATATATATATATATATATATAAATTGGATGTGGGTTTTCATAAAGCATTATTGTTGACGTTACCCTTGAGGTAAAAGGTTGGGAGGCAAAATTATAAGCCCCTATCTTTCTCTGTGTCCGATTAAAACTTCGTACCCATAAGTATTGTGTGAGTGTTAGCAATTGTGAAAGACTAAATGATAGTTGAGTATGTGGAATTGCTGAAAAGCTCTTATATTGACTCTATCCGACGTTATGATAAATTGCAATTGCTTCAATGACTGAGATTATAGTTTGCTAGTTTTTCAATGAAGTTTCTGATTCATACTTTGCATTGTGAATAGATTGTTACTTCAGCATAAGAAATCATATGACAATATATAAATGTTTCTATTCTAAGAATGCTCATGATGCCCTCATATCTGTATTTTATTTTATCGACACCTCTATCTCTAAACATGTGGACATATTTTTCGATATCGGCTTCCGCTTGAGGACAAGCGAGGTCTAAGCTTGGGGGAGTTGATACGTCCATTTTGCATCATGCTTTTATATCGATATTTATTGCATTATGGGCTGTTATTACACATTATGTCACAATACTTATGCCTTTTCTCTCTTATTTTACAAGGTTTACATGAAGAGGGAGAATGCCGACAGCTGGAATTCTGGGCTGGAAAAGGAGCAAATATTAGAGACCTATTCTGCACAACTCCAAAAGTCCTAAAACTCCACGAAAGTCAGTTTGGGAATATATTAAAAATATTGGGCGAAGAAAGCACTAGAGGGGGCCACCCACTGTCCACGAGGGTGGAGGGCGCGCCCTACCCCCCTAGGCGCGCCCCCCTTCCTCGTGGGCCACCTAGAAGCCCCCCGATGCCCATCTTCTGGTATAAGGTGTCTTTTGCCCTGGAAAAAATCAAAAGGAACCTTTCGGGACGAAGCGCGGCCATCTCGAGGCGGAACCTTGGCGGAACCAATCTAGGGCTCCGGCAGAGCTGTTCTGCCGGGGAAACATCCCTCCGGGAGGGGGAAATCGTCACCATCGTCATCACCATCGACCCTATCATCGGGAGGGGGTTAATCTCCATCAACATCTTCACCAGCACCGTCTCCTCTCAAACCCTAGTTGATCTCTTGTATCCGATCTTTGTCTCAAAACCTCAGATTGGTACCTGTGGGTTGCTAGTAGTGTTGATTACTCCTTGTAGTTGATGCTACTTGGTTTATTCGGTGGAAGATTATATGTTCAGATCCTTTATGCACATTAATACCCCTCTAATTATGAACATAAATATGATTTGTGAGTAGTTACGTTTGTTCCTGAGGACATGGGAGAAGCCTTGTTATAAGTAGTCATGTGAATTTGGTATTCGTTCGTTATTTTGATGAGATGTATGTTGTCTTTCCTCTAGTGGTGTTATGTGAACGTCGACTACATGACACTTCACCATTGTTTGGGCCTAGGGGAAGGCATTGGGAAGTAATAAGTAGATGATGGGTTGCTAGAGTGACAGAAGCTTAAACCCTAGTTTATGCGTTGCTTCATAAGGGGCTGATTTGGATCCATATGTTTCAGGCTATGGTTAGGTTTACCTTAATTCTTCTTTCGTAGTTGCGGATGCTTGTGAGGGGGGTTAATCATAAGTGGGATGCTTTTCCAAGGAAGGGCACTACCCAAGCACCGGTCCACCCACATATCAAATTATCAAAGTAACGAACGCGAATCATATGAGCATGATGAAAACTAGCTAGACGATAATTCCCATGTGTCCTCGGGAGCGCTTTCCTTTATATATGAGTTTGTCCAGGCTTGTCCTTTGCTACAAAAAGGATTGGGACACCTTGCTGCACCTTGTTTACTTTTGTTAGTTGTTACCCGTTACGAATTACCTTGTCACAAAACTATCAGTTACCGATAATTTCAGTGCTTGCAAAGAATACCTTACTGAAAACTGCTTGTCATTTCCTTCTGCTCCTCGTTGGGTTCGACACTCTTACTTATCGAAAGGACTACAATTGATCCCCTATACTTGTGGGTCATTAGGTGTGCGTCTCCAAGTTTATTGGTTCTATGTTTGCTATAATGTCTCGATTTGCATTGTGTCTGTTTCCTTTGATCTATCTCTAGGTTGTTGTTGTTATATGTGTTTCCAGCATGCTTAGTTTCAGTCTTACTACAGTAGCACATAATACGTGTGCTTAGTTTTTGGCTTAATTGCCGCCAATTTATAGCTGATAACAAAACGCACAAAAAAACTTTTTTTAATGTTTTTTCTTGCTGTTGGAAATAGATGCTTTGAACATGAGCATGTGTGCAATCTGGAGTAGTTCACTTGGGGTTATGTTGATTACCTGGCTAGATCTTCGGAACAAATTGCTAAATAACTCCTTCCTTTGGCATGTAGGTTTTCTCTTTGGTCGATTCGTGTAAAAAGGAGATCATTTATGTTGTTCATGTTGTCTTGATGTAATAATGAAATAAGGTAACTCAAGCATATTTTCCCTCCTCCTGCAATTTTCTTATTCAGAAATTTTGTGGAATACATAATTTGAATAAAATGCTTTTTAGGAAAGAAACACCTACTCTTACAGCTGCTTGTCAACTCCATATCAGATGACCGGCAATCACCGCGCCCTTCTGGTGATCACCATGTCGTTGTTGTGAGTTTTCTTATTCAGAAATTTTGTGGGATACATATTTTGAATACAATGCTTTTTAGGAAAGAAACCATTGCTCTTATTACTGATGTGAACCATACCAGTTGACAACCTAACTGTTGGAAATATGAGCAATTGACCATATGATTTTATTAACAGAAATACTAGATAAAACATGACTATTATAGCAGAGAAACAAGTCATGCAATCTGAGAGTGAGAAGGTAAATAGCATCTGCAAATATGAACTGTAACCAAACATATCTAGAGCAGATAGTAGAGCAAGTTGCATATATGAAGAAGAACCTAACATATGTAGGGCAGACACTAGAACAAAGAACTGTGGCAGGACCTCTAACAAAACAAGCAAGAGCACGTACGGGATAGCAGTAGCAGTAGAAGCACTGGACTTGGGGTCGACATCCTCGCCAGGCATGTCGTCCAAGAGGTTGTCGACGTCGGGGAATAAGTCGTTGTCGGGGAAGTAGTCGTCGGAGTCCGGGGCGTCCCTGACGAAGAAGTCAGTAGTCGCGCAGAACGCTCCCCAAAAACCTTATCACCCTTCTCCTGTATAGGACTCAAAGAGGTGCGGTTCCGGAGGCCTACTGTCCTGACCTGCGGTGCACGCCGCCAGCCGGGATGGGGAAGAACGTAGAGTGCTCAGGAACCTGGGGGCGAGAGGAATGTGTTGTTCTGGTGTGCATCTCTGGAGAGGAGCGATCTCCCTTTTATAGGCACAGGAGAGAAGCGAGAGGGCAGCGTCGGAAGGTGAAACGAAAAGACAGAGACGAAGCGAACAGTCAGACGCCGAAAAGTTGCACCGTTCGCATGCAGTCTCCACTAAATCTTTTCTGCTTCCATGTGACCTTTCGTAATTTAGACATCGGCTCGGCTCATTCCCGCAACCCGCGTCGCGGCGAGGCGTGGCGTGGCGGGCGGCGGAGGAGGAGCGCGCATGAATGTCCCTCTTATTCTCATGCTCATACATGTGGGAAAACATCCTCGCTTATAAGAAGTTCCAACTCCCACCAAACTAGCAATATGAGACTAAACTTTAGTTCCACCTCTTGCCTTGCACAAATGGGCTGTGTGGGCCTCTAGGGTTTAATGAGGAATTTCTGAAACTGCTATTGGGCTGGCCTAAAATAGACAAAATTCCAGCACTAACACCGCGCCCTTCCGTCAATCACCGCGCCCTTCCGTCACTACTGTGAGCCAAATCAATGAGCCAAATAATTCGGTGAGCTCCTCATCTACTTTGTTGCCACGATTTCAGCATTCTCAGTCTGCCCTGTTGAGCTTCTTCCAATCCTTATTTTCCTCTTCCTCCCAATCTATTTCTCTCCTGCTACCCCTCTTCTTACCGAAACCAGTGGCTACATGTGATTGGATGTCTTCAACTCTTTGCTTTCTTCTTCCTTTTTTGCATCCTTATTCTTGTTTAGACAACTGGCTTCACTACAAAAAAAAATACACTTCCGTGATGATACGTGTTTGTCATAGTAGGTCGCGTTTTTTGTCATGCATGTACATCCATGACAAATTTATGACAGAATCCAGATAGTCATACCTGTGCTGTCGTAGAAGTGTTCCATGACCTTACCAAAATTATCATCACGGAAGTGTCCACTTCCATGACGATAAATCGCGCGTCACAGAAGTGCTTTCGTCAAGGGTGACCGACATGTGGCATTCACCGTAATGGAACGCCGTTAAGCTATCGGGTCGGGTTTTGGATCCGATAACCCGTTAACAGCCTGGACCAATGGGGATTTTCCACGTGTAAAATCATCATTGGTTGGAGGAAACACGTGTCAGCTCACCGTTGGGACAGATGTCATCCGCTCATTGGACCGAAGGCGCCTATGATACGGCGACACGTGGCACGGCCCAGCAGAGGCCCATTCCTGTGAAAAGGCCGGCCCGTTTGACTTGGTCAAAAGGTGGCGGGCCGGCCCACGGAAAGCCTGTTAACGGCCTGTTCGCATATAGCCCATTTACAGCCCGCTAACCCAGGGCCCGTTACGCCCTATCCGAATTAGGCCCAGTAGCGTCATCTGGGTCGTCCAATATGATTCAGCCTGTTTTAACTTCCAGCCCATGTATGGCTCATGACTTCTTTCGGCCCATATGAGGACCTTTGTAACTCTTGGCCCATTAACGGCCCGTGGTGAAACTGGACCGTAATGAACAGTGTATCACTTTATACCCATTAACGGCCCGTTATTCCATTGGGCCGTTTCCAGCCCAAGTTATCGTTCGGCCTTCTCAGGGCCCATTGATTCTTGGGCTCATTTGCAGCATTCGGTTACATACGGCCCGTTACTGTCATTTTCTGCTTGTGGGCCAAATTCAGCCCGTCGTTACAGTCGGCCCGTTTGTGGACCGTTAATACGTTGGGCCGTTTTCATGTCAAAAAATACCCGTTGGGCTGTTTTCATAGAGTTATCAAATACGGCCTATTAACGGCCCGTTATGGTCCACGAATAGTATGGCCCATGATTGGCAAAATGATGATACGCCCCGTAGAAGGCCCATGGATCCTATGGCCCGTATGAGGCCCATGGATAGTACGGCCCGTAGAAGGCCCATGGATCGTACGGCCCGTAGAAGGCCCATGGACCCTACGGCCCGTAGAAGGCCCATGGACCCTAAGGCCTGTATAGAAGGCCGATGAATCCTACGGCCGGACGAAGGCCCATGGATCATACGGCCTGCAGGAGGCCCATGGTTACAACAGTCCATGTGTTGCCACGATTATTTTGGCCTAGTTACCAAAAATAGGCTATTGTGGCCACTAGAAAAAACAGAAAAAGAACTGCAGTGACTACAAGCAAACAACTAAACAAGACAATAAGGGAATAAATAAGCAAGCAATTAACGCTAGCCTATTACCGCTATTACACATATTACATCCACTGGGCATCAAAGTTCGCCACCAGTGCAAATATAGGGAACAAAGCAGCACATTACATACAGTGGCCGTCAAAATTGGCCACCAGTGCAAATAAACGCGGCAGCAAAACAAGAGCATAACTGAAACAACTTCAGAAGAGCTCAAGAAACGTTATCCTGGGTATCCACCGTGCTGGCAATAAGCTTAGCAAGCTGATTAGCTTTGTCCTGTTTGGCGCTAAAATCCTCCAATGCTTGTTGTTGCACCAGAAAGTATGCATCTGAATGCTCCAGGGACTTCCGCAGTCCTTCCGCTTCTTGTCGTAGCACAGCTGATCGATGTCTTTCAGCTTGTAGTTGAGACTCAAGAAACCAAACTGATTCAGACAGTGAGTTTGAATAGCTTGTGCAAGCGGTAGTGGCCAGTAACTCGAACACTAAACCAAGACAGGACTTTGGGGTTGTCTCGCTGTCTTCAAGATAGTCTTCGTTAGCTGTTTTATCAGCTTTGTTGGAGACCAACAAGGATGTGTCACTATCCTGAACCTTATCTGCATTACTTCCTTTATCATTGCTTAATAAGGCACTCTTCCCCAATATTCTGTCAGCATTCTAAAAGAAGAAACAAGCAGACCCATAACAAGTTTAGCATGTACTAGTATATGAAACTCATTTCGGTGAACCAGTTCAATAGTAAGGTGGACAGGATTAAACTACCAAGTCTTCTATTGCCAAGTACTAGTACATAATAAAAGCATCAAACAAACATATATCTATGTCCTATGGTCACTGCATTGTCTTGCCAAATCAAAATAGAGACACGGTTCAAATCATATCAGTTCAAGACAAAGCAGCAGTGAAAGAATACAAAGCGTGGGAAACTACACGGCACAACAAGATTTCAGATGGGTACCACAGGTCTACATGTACAACAACACTATTGGCTCTGTTGTGATGCTAGTAATGTGCATGATATGAAAGTCAACTGTATACACAATTGAAATTGAAATCAACAGAGCTATTGATAAGAGCAAACCTGTTAAAGAAACATGCATGAACATACCTGCTGTGCCATTGGAGTTTCGATTGGATCCTTCAATTTAAAAAAAGTTTGTATGAGTAAATACAGTGATACAAGAGCAAATCAATCATAGTTAAAAAAGGCGCGCCTAAGCGAGCGCTTAAGCGAGCGCTTAAGCGCACCTAGGCTCTAGGCGTTGGCAAAACGCATTGCGCATAACTGCGCATAAGCATGCGCTTTGGTCAGTAAAGCGCAAGGTGGTGGCAAAACGCACAATTAATGCCTAGCACTTTTTTGAACTATGATAGCAATGGAATCATAAATTAGAACAGTTGTTCTTCAGGTTTAGGCACTTGTTCTACATGAACAGAGTACAGTAAGACGCAAGAATATAATACTAAAAAATAGAAAATGAGCTCATAGACCTTACCACATTCTTGGTTCGGGACCAGTACAGAACAAGGCGTTCCCAGTCATCGTCCAGTAAATGTGTCTCAGGAGAACGTAAGGGAATTTGATGAGTTTCTTTGCCGGTGAAGTACGTTTTCTTCAGGTAATTCCGATACTGCCACCAAGCATTCTTGAAGATAGCAGAGGTATTAGCACAGGTTACCTCATCCTGAGTTTCCAAATCGGTCCTTCTCTATAGAGAAAAATGGGAAAATTTGCTGTATTATAACCATCATGGAGGTAGGATGTATGGGACGAAGCAAAGTAATTGCCATGAATAACATTACTTACACATAACTCCTGGACAAACACCTGCAACTGGCATTTTTCTTCATCTTCAGTATAATATTTCCAAGATGGGAAGATACGCACATACGATTTAACAACATCAAATGCGATAGATGCTAAACTACGACTAGCTGGTTGTGCTTCCTCCACAGGAATAGGCGTACTAACTGGTGGAGATGGGGTTCGCCGTGATAGTACTGGCCCTTTGGGCACTGGAGCTTCCTTACTAACTGCTCTTGTTTGGGAGCTCTGTGGTGGAGATGGTGCTATGTCAACAGGAACTGGGTTATTATCGGCTAGGGTTGGGGTTAGATTGGGTGAAGCTGGTTCTCTGTCCATCGCAGTATGGGTACAATCTGCGAGAGTTTGGGTTATGTGTGGTAGGGCTGGTTCTTGTGCATGTACAACCGGGGTGCTATCTCCACCAAGAGGTAGCACTGTTTTATTTGAAGATCGTGTTTTTAGTCTGCTAGATACTGGCATCACCCGCTCCAATTCAAATGGCTGATAAACAGGAAACATAGTTGAATGTACAGACATTGCATGAGAGACAGATGCAATAGATAGTGTGGAAAAAAGAGGGCATGAAATAGTCGACATGTATAGTGTTTAACTAAAACGGATAGCATGACATAATTTCACATATATGATGTCTATCTAAACTGGATAGCATAGCATAACATAATTCAAAGATATGATGAATAACTAAACAGGATCGCATGACATAATTCATCTACATGTTATCTAAGTAATCAGGATCGCATCATTTAATTCACATATGTGATTTATATGCTAAACAGAGGGCATTCGATATGATGTCTGAACTAAGAACATGGTGTTGAATATTGTGTATATGATGTCTAAACTATGCAATGCAAGACATCGTATGCATGATATGAGCAGTATAACCGTGCCAAGTTAGAGCATACACCTCAGTGCGGGGAATAGGACTGGTCATCTGTCTCTGAATCCATCTCTGAGGAGCTATCGGGACCCAACAAGAGATCTGCTTCGACAGGTAGCACTGTCTGCTCTGAAGGCCTTGTTTTCACTCCAGATTGTTCCATCTCCCACCCAAATGGCTGATTCACAGGAAGAGTAGTTTAATGTACAAACATTGTCGACAAATGGAAATGTAATGAAGAAAAGGATGGGCAAGATATCATTCAAATATATGATGCCTGGTTAAACAGGATGGCATTGCACATTTCACATATATTATGGATGGCTAAAAGACATGAGACTGCATAATTCCCATATATGATATAGAAACTAAACAGGTGGCATTACAGAACATGTCTAAACTAAGCAGATGACATATATGATGTCAAAAGTAGGCACTGCAAGGCAACATATGCATGATATGACTAACATCATCATGCCAAGGTAGAGCAAACACCTTGGGGGTAAATAGGAGTGGTCAGCGGCGTCTGAATCCGCCTCAGAATAGATATCTTCCTCTGGATTACAATCTGGAGAGGGGTGGGGACGGTTTGCCATTGAACCCACCATGGAGCGATGTCTGCATGACATTGTATTGCCGCGCAAAACTCTTCTCTTTTTCTCTACATGTTCAGCATGACTGTGTACAATATCTGACATGCATACGAAAAAAATGGTGAGATTATGCAAGGAGAGCATGCAGAAATTTAGAGTGATGGGAACAACCAGTGGATCGACGTTTTTCCGTTGAACCAAAATAGCCCTAATGGATCGACGTGAATGTATAGCAATAAGTGATGCAACAAGTGTACAACCTCTTTGCCGTAGCCGTGTCGACCTCAGCATCATTGGGTTGGTCGCTGAAGCAGTTGAGGCAGAGGTGGCTGTCGGAGGTGTGGAGGGAGATCTGAGGAATCTGTAGACGGTGTTCAGGGCACTGCTCTGTTGTGATGGATCGTTCTATTGTTGGAGCAGCTCCGGTGAGCCGTAAGACGTCAAGGCTGAAGCAGCACAAGACAGACATCGTCAATCTCAAGTGGGATTCTAATAGCATCTCCAATAGATGATGTAAAATGGATGTAAAATTAACATCACCAAAAACCACCTGACTACAACAGATGAGGTAAAAACTATTGACTCTGAACTTAACTGTCGAAACTGAAATTTACTGTGGAATCTGAATGCTACTATCGAAACTGAACGCATTAGTAGTAGAGAGGCACTTGACATGTAGTTTAGGGAGGGCCTGCAGTTCATCTTCAACCTGCACCCCCTGAGCCGCCAGCCGCCACCGGCCCCAGCGCCGCCTCGCCGCCCCGAAACAACTCGCCACTGCCGCCCCGGCCAGCCCTCTAGCCCCCCCCCCACCCTGAACCCTAAGATAGATAGTGGGGTACCTCTCCGGCGAGCCCCCGTCCCCGCTGCGGGTGGTTCTTCCTTAACTTCGGCGAGCCCCTCCAACCCCGGAAAATCGACTGACCCAAAAGTCGATTCAGTCGACTGAAGTTGGCTTAATCGGAGCAGAGCAGCAGCACGAGCGAGGGGGAGAGCAGCAGCAGCAGCTGGGCAAGCGAGCGATCGAGCGAGAGCCGGAGCAGCAGCAGCAGCGCGAGCGAGCGAGCGAGAGCCGGAGCAGCAGCAGCAGCGCGAGCGAGCGAGCGAGAGCCGGAGCAGCAACAGCAGATCCGGCTGGTATGGACGCCGCCGCCGAAGGGCCTCGCACTGGGGGAGAGCCGCCATGGAGATGTCGCCCGCGGCGCCGGCTTCAAGGTAGCCGCTCCATGGGGGTGCGGGATGGAGCACCGTCGGCGTCGGGAGGTCGAGTTAAGGAGAAGGTGCGATGCGATGAGTGTACAACCTCTTTGGTGACGCCGAGTAGGCCTCGGCTTCGTCCGAGGAGTCGGTGAGGATGTTGCGGTTCCGGTGGAGCAGGTTAAGGCGGCGCTGTGGGGATGGAGCAGCCGCGATAGATGAGGCGATCGTCGGAGCAGCTCCTTGGAGGTGGAGGACGGGGCGGCTGAACCGGCGGGACGGCGATGGACGACGGATCCTCATCCGGGGAGGTGGACGAGGGACGTCGAGCTGTTGCGGTGGACGACGTCGTCGGGGAAGAGGCTCCGGCTGGGCAGCGGTGACGTGGCGGACGGAGGAGGCTTGGTTTCGCGGCTGGAGCGGAGACGTTATGGCGGCCTGAGATTTCGAATGGCGAAAAGGGGGCGATGGGGGGGGTGAAGCATGACTTAGGGACGCACTTGTCCAAAATGTAGGGTGTGTTACAAAAGTACCCCCCACCGATTTGAACTAGCGGCCCTTTCGGCTCAGGGTTAGAAGGGGGATTTCACGTGTCGGGATTTGGCAGCTGGAGGGAGTTTTCGCGCGCGTTGTAATTTCGGGATAGCAAGGCGCGGGTTGTGAAGGCGCCAGTTTTGGGAGCACGATATCTGAATTTTCGGATATAACAAGACGCGGGTTGAATTTTAGGGACAAGCCTAACATGTAGTAATATTGTACTTGTACGTACCAAATCAATTCGCACTTCCCTCAACCAAAAAGGAAACAAAAAAAATAAAACTATTCACACCACACAAAGAGAGAGTCTTGCCCCATTTTACTATACAAATGCTATTCAAAGCTACTCCCTCCTTCCATCTATATAGGGCGTAATGCGTTTTTCGATGCTAACTTTGACCAAATATTAGAGCAATGATATATGACATGCAACTTACACAAAGCACACCGTTAAATTCGTCTGTGAAAGGTTCTCTCAATGATATAATTTTCACATTGTGCATGTCATGTACTATTAATCTTGTCAATAGTCAAAGGCGGTCTTAAAAATCTCATTACGCCCTATATAGATGGAAGGAGGGAGTATGAATCCATGTTATGTCCGATTAAATTTTTTCGCTTGCTGTATAATGCATGTAACTTACTCATACCAACATTTTAGTGCATTCCAAATGTCTATACTACCGCTGCAATTCGAACTAAATTTGAATTCGTTTCTCTATTTCAATAAGAATCTACAATCATGATTGTTGCCAACTTCAACCATCATAGTTTCCTTGCTATCCGCCATATATAAATCGGACGGCCTATAATGCAGGATGGCAGGCACACCATCATCAACAACTCCTTTTTTTATAAGAGTAGAGATAAAATATATTAAATGTAGTATAACATGTTCATAACCACACCATGTGTATCACCGTTACATATATTCACACATGCGTCGGTTTGAAACACTATGATAAATTCTTCAAATATCCGAATTCGCTTTTTATAATGAAGTATATATGATCTCTATTCGTCTTTTACACCTACACAACCCTCTTATCTTTGTAGCTAGCGCTAACTTTCTCTTGTGCATGCACACGCCCGCATCCCTCTCACCCTCCCTCAGCATTCTCTAGCTCCATCGCGCAAATTCGTCTTTTCACTTTAGGTCGTTCACCCATGGTGTGTGTAGGCCCCCCAGCTCCTTCTTTACGGCACAAATCGATCGATATGCCTCTCTAGCCAGGTGTGCCTAGCACAAACACAAGCTTCCCCTCGTCTCTTGTCACCGTCCATGCCTCACTCCCACCACTCTTTTCATCGTTCTCGTACTCACACACTCCTCCCCCTCGATATAGTATGCCTCTCGTACCACCTCCTACATGCATCCCTCTCTCTCTATCCTTCTCCTCGTGCCTCATTTGCTTCTAACACACACATGCATGTATACCGATCGATCTCCCAACATATACCTAGATCGACTTTAACTACCCCCCCCCCATCGATCAACGTACCTCACAAGTTATGTCTCTCCTTTCTCTAACAAAGGGTGATTGATCTTCCTATGTAGTTACATCTGCTTACCACAGCCACATCGTCCCCCCTCATCATTCGTGCATGCCTCCTGACCCGTCTCTCACACGCACGTGCACAGACAACAAGCAGCCATCTCCTCTCTTATTGATATTGCGGGCGTGCCCTCCATTTGTCTAGCAAGCCTATCCCACCATTTGTTAGAAGCAACTCCACTACCACCCCCTCCAACACTCTAGCTCTATCTCTCTCCCAACCTTATTCCTCTCCTGCACATATGCATGGTTGTCGATCGATTTCCCTTAATACATGAGGCAGATCGATCTCCTTAATACATGAGGTAGGCCTCTCTCCTCCTCCACACATATACCAGCCATTGTACCTCTATAGTTAATTGGGCCTCCCTCTTCCCCCACCACACACCGATAGTCGAGCGCTGCAGGTAGGTATCCATGCCATAGAGACAAACTGCACATGTCCCATCTCACGTTCCAGTAGGCCAGCCACTCTATATCTTTGACGTGGGCACACACAAATTCGATGGCACTCTTTATCGATCGCGCGCGCGCGCACACACACACATCATCATCCCTCTCTTCAATTCTATGGACACCTCAAGCCGATGATACCTCCACTCTCTTCTCGTGGATCACCCCCTCTATATATATGTTATATCCAGGACTCTATTTCACACACATTGCATATGTTACATTTTTTGATTGACCCCCCCCCCCAAATCTCAAGAACCCACACACTATATCTCTCTAGGTTTGTATCTCTCTCACACAACCCCACGTAGGTGGTGTACGTATACAAGAAGAGAATAGGTGCACCGTGCACGTACTCACGCTTCGTGCCCAGCCACACCCGCGCGGGTACACAGTGGAGCTCATTTCTTTACGAAATGGCAGCCCACGTGCTAATTTGAGCGCATGTAGCGGTTGTTTACCTAGGGAGGTCGTGTACCACGCGTGCACGAAACAAAGTTTGACTTGACGCGTTGCCGCGTTATTTTTGAAAAAAGTTATAGCGCTCAATGGCACGTACACAGAATATAAAACGATTTTTATGGAGAAAAAGGTAGTCCGCGCACTATATACAATGGAGCCTGCCTGCCTGGTTTGTCGCTCTTCAGAGTATCTCACACAAGGCTGCGGTGGCCTCTCTCTCTCTCACCGTTGGTCACTGATCCGGCCACATCCCGTCCGCCGAGGGAAAGGGAGTGCGGTGGCCTCTCTCTCTCTCACCATTGGTCACTGATCCGGCTGCATCCCGTCCGCCGGGGGAAAGGGAGTGCGGTGGCCTCTCTCTCTCTCTCTCTCTCACCATAGGTCACTGATCCGGCCGCATCCCGTCCGCCGGGGGAAAGGGAGGAAGTGCATCGTTTCTCCGTTTGACGGCGCCAAGGCAGCACGTCCCGATCTACGGTACACGCCGTTCTCTCTGACCAAGCTCCGGCGCGGCAGGGCCTACGCCACCTGCTCGCAGATTCCGCCCGCCACCGCTCACCTAGTTACATCCCGACGACCTCCAAGTATCTCCTCCGGCCTTGCTCCACTGCCCGTCTTCCCACGTCGCTGCATGTGGATCTTCCATAGTTCTTTGCCCAAAACGTAGCTCGTCCGGCATACTTTCCATATTGCATTCTCGTCCACACACCGTTTTAGACAAACACAACCGTGTTGTTATCTTCCCTTAGGACAAGGAATATGCTTCTTTTTTGTCGTCGCATGTGTCATCAACTGTTATTGGCCAGTAATTGTTTCCTTTCTACTCGTTGCTATTGCGACCTTTTGGTGAACTGCACAAATCACTTTTTTCTTAAGAGTGTTTTGTGCAGTTGTACTAAAATGTCACATGGGCAACGTCTCTACATTTCAGTGCGACTGCAGAAAGGGAGATTGGTTTTGCTCTATCCTCCTCATCCAACTCCGAGCCTAATCTTCTCCAACTAGTTAGTCTTAAGAGAGACTGCAAAGGTGACCGGCTTCTATTTGTGTGTTTATTGTTTCATCAGCAGTCCTCTATTATCGTAATCACACTTAATATCTTTGGAACAGGGACGCTCAGCTCTATTTTAGTGGAACTGCACAAAATGATCGGAATGTTGCATGCTCCAGACAGCTACTTTTTTCCCAACATGCCTTGTTGATTTAGACAGAGCTGGGGGGACGTTGCTGCCAATGAAGGCATGGATCAATTTTAATTTAACACCTTCTCACAACTCTGTCTTCAGTTGTGATGTAATTATTAGCTCTGATCTGCTAATAATTGACATGCATTAGCAAGGAAGTTAGTTTTTTATTGTTTCCGAAAGAGCATCGATGGCAAGACACGCGAAACAAAAGCTGAAAGCTCACACCATTGTACAATTTCATGTCGCTGGAAAATTATTTGTATAGTACGTCAATTATGTAAACAAATGATGGAAGCTTGATAGCATTGCCAGAAGCCTCTTCATCATCCGGGTCCATGTGCCATGCACAAAATTATACTCCTTCGTTCCTAAATATTTGTCTTTTTACAAATTTCAAACGGGCATATTTTGGAGTGTAGATTCACTCATTTGCTTCGTATGTGTACTCCCTCCGTTCCTAAATATTCTATTAGTCTTTCTAGAGATTTCAACAAGTGACTACATACGGAGCAAAATGAGTGAATCTACACTCTAAAATATGTCTATATACATCTGTATGTGCCAGTCCATTTGAAATCTCTAAAAAGACAAATATTTGAGTAGTCACTCATTGAAATCTCTAGAAAGACAAATACTCCGGAGTATATTTAAGAACCGAGGGGGTAGTGCACAACTGCATGGGAGACTCAGCCCGGTCGTTGCGCCGCATTAATAGTGAGTAATGAGCAGTCAAATCATAAGCCCCACCTTTCCCACTGTAAGTTGCTCTGAAGAAGCAACCATCAATACGCTCTTCTTTGAATCCGCTCATACTACACCATCCGTCACTGTTTATACAGCGCGCTTCAGACAAAAGAAAAAAAATTGTGGGACCAAGGCGACTAGCGATCGGCCTGAAAAATAGCATTGGTAGTTATAGCACGGCGTCTATTACTAGAGGGAATAATGCGTACACACATGCATGCAGTGCTTCCACCCCGGGTACACACATGCATGCACTTACTCCACTCCGTAGTAGTACAGTACATGGAGAGAAAATTGTGGACTTGATTGCGGTTACCACGCCCTAATTAATTGAGTATTAAACCAAACGCGTCTAAAGTCTCTCTAGTGGTGGAAATGCATTGAGAGAAATGCATCATAATGAAGCGCGCCCTATAAACTGTGACGGAGGGAGGAGTAGTATGAAGGTGCAAAACCAAGTACGTGTATGCCCAATCGGTCAACGCACCTCCTCTTGGCATATCACTGACATGTGGGACAGGAGTGTGAGCAAACCGATCTCAATTGACGGCAAAGAGCCAACCCGCCGTTCCTTGAGAGAGACGAGGAGCAAGAACACACAGACGGGCTCGCACGGAGGCCAAGATATATTCGAGCATGGTTGGTTGATCGATATCATTCATTACATGTTGGGCTGCCGTTTTCCGCCCTTCTCCGGAATAAACGTGTACTTTATCAGAGATAAAAAATAAGAGTACAGACGCTCCACCATGCGGTTCTAGTAGTAGTACTACTCGTACTACTGCGCTTGGCTCTTCGCCTCTTCGTGAAGTCGAACAATGATGGTACTCCGCATGTTGGGTACTACCGTGTATGCCTCTGACAATCTGACACCGAATGGACTGATGCATGTCCACCGAGGGTAGGTTGCATTAGTCAAAAGGCGTAAGCGAGCTTCACCTTGTCCTGCAAGCTTCTCCTTGTTCTGCGAGTTGACGGGACACACCAAAAAGTAGTGCTAGTCCATACTCCCTCCTTTCTGGTAAATATGGCTTAATATTTTTTGCGGGTAAATGAGAGAGCTTTATTCATATATATAAGCATTCTTAGGACGGTCAGCCAAGACACTTGTCACTAGGAAGTGAGGTACCCTACAAAAAAAGAAGTAGGAAGCGAGGTGTTTCATCAAGCCAGCTCTCGGCCACATTCAAAGTGCAGCAAGCACGGTTCGCACGAAGATGCGCCGCACGGTTCGCACGAAGATGCGCCGCAAGGTTTGCTGACCTGTTTACTTTGCGCTTGGCTGTTCGCCTATTCGGGAAGTCGAACAATAATAGCACTAGTAGTATAGTGTATGCTTCTGGCAATCTGACACCGAATTAACTGTTGCACGTCCACCGCCTGAGCGAGGGAGAGCTTGCATTAGTCAAAAGTTTCTCCTTGTCCTGCGAGCCACCGCGCGCAAGCTTCTCCCGTCCTGCAACCTTCTCCTCGTTCGGCAAGTTGACGGGACACAGCAAAGTAATGCTAGTCCATACTGCCTCCTCTCCGGTTAATATTGTCTTAATTTCAAACGAGATAAATACACTGTCTGTCACTGTATATGTTTAAAAATACGGTCAGTGGACTTCATAATATGCTAATAACGCTCAATATATATATATATATTTCCGGTGTTTATACGGTCACTAGCTCACCCTCACTGAGTATGTGTGTGCATGCACGCGTAGGTTGAGCACTTGAGCGTGACCGTGTGTGTTCCGTCGTGTGCTCGGACATGCATGCATTAGGGCGTCGCGCGCGTTTTTGCGTCCATGTGTACATGTGACTGTTGCATACACGTAGGGGGAGTACGTGTAGGGGCCACTAAGGAGCAGTCAAATCACACAGTAAGTTAGTCGGAAGAAGCAACCATCATTTCACTCTAGAAAGACACGTACGCAATATAAAATGGTTGATATGGAGAGAAAAAGAAAACCACTATATATACACTAGCAGGAGCCTAAGCTACAAGCCTGCTTGCTTAGGCTGCTCTCTTCACAAGCATAGAACGACGGGCCTGATCCCGCAGCTGGGGGAAGGGAACAATGTTTTGCGTAGACGCGGTCGACATCGGCGAGGGAGAAAACCCACAGTCGGTGCGTCCCAATCGGGGGTCACCGCGGTATGGGCCGATGCCGCGTCCCAACCGCCCTTCTAGCTACAGCCCGACGTCCCAGGTAGTCCATCTTCCTTTTGGAGCCGGCTTGCTCCACTGCCGTAGCTCCATCTCCATGTCGATCTTTCTCTACTTCTACCGGCTTCTACTTGTGATGAGTTTATGTCTCATGAACTAGTGCCAGTACTATTATTCTAATCACACTTCTTCAATATCTTTGCCATCAGGGATGCTCAGGTCGATTTTAGTGGAACTGCACAAAAGCTTCGTATGATCCGAGGGTGCCAGCCGTCTTTCCTTCGACAGGTTCTACCTGGCCAGGAAATTAAATCATGTTTAGGGTTTTGGGTTTAAGTCGTAGTGACCCCATCAGTAGTTTTTCTTTCGTACACGCTCTCACAACTTTTTTCTTTAGTTGTGAAGTAAATATTGGCTATGATCTGTGAATCATTGAGATGCATCAGCATGCGTGTTAGTTTTCCTTTGTATTTGATGGAATGTTGTAACGGGGCAACCTTGGAATAGGAATGAAAATGGAGTGGAAAGTTTCCGTTTTTCCGGAGAAAAAATGGAAACGGAGAGAAACCAACGTTTCATTTCGTTGGATCGCGCCATCGAGCAAAACCAACGTTTAAATCACGTCTGTCGTGTTCGTGTCTCACCCTCCTCCACGGCTCGACCCCACACGGTCGCTCGGCATGCCACTCACCGCAAACCGAGTATACGATAACTTTCTCGCCTGCTTGTCGATGGATCGCGCCATGGAGTACTAGCACTACTAGAAGAGATTGACGAGTTGGGGGAGGACAGCTAGCTGTAGCATGGACTCCCAAGAACTTTTTACATGCATGTTGTAGCCGGCTATTGCGACCTTTGAACGCGGAGCAACAGCGTGCACCCGGAAGCGGCGCGGGCGACGCTCTCTCGGCCGGCGTGCCGCTTCAATGCCGGCGCCAGTGAGAGGTCGCGTCCGCTCTGGCCGGGCATGAATGCGGCACTGACCGTTCCGGGCGGGAAGCACGCGCGGGTGATGAAGAGGGTTCGGGTTGGTCAGGACCGGCCGTGTCAGCGGTCCGGACGTGCGCAAACAAGAGATGTTGTACGTTAATATTGTTGCGTATATAATTAACAATGTAAATAATGTGCCAGTTGGACAAATATGATTGGAGATGGAGATGGAAATGGAATTTTACATAAACATGGATGTGCATGTCTATGTCTATGTGTGTGTGCGCGACGACTCTCGCGACCTGGAAGCGGGGGCGTGTATTTGATCGAGTTTTCTTTCTTGGTACGTTAGAAAAATTGTCCGCCAGTTTTTCGTTTCTTTTTTCCGGGAACGCGCATATTCTATTTAAAACCACTGCTATGGAGAGATTTTTTTACTCCATTATAGCCTCTTGTTTGATAGAGTTTCTCGCGTCTCGCTCTCTCACCCTCTCCATATCAAAACAAGATGATAGTGTCCACTCTATCTCTCTCCTCATCGGTGGTCACAGATCCGGCCAAATCCCGTCCGCTGCGGGAGGTGAGGAGGTGCAGCGTTGACGTTGTCGCCATCGGCGACGGAGGAAGCCGATGCGCACCGTCCTCTCGGAGCCGGCGCTGGCGCGGACGAAGATCCTCCCCGCCCTTGTTCGCTGCCGTCGTGTGGGCAGATCCCGCCCGCCCGCCTAAACGACATCTCGCCCACCTGAGGTATAACTTCTTGTACTGGTCCAGCTCCCCAGGTCGCTGCGTGCGGGTTTTCTTCTATGCGACTACTCCCCAGCTCCCCATGCAAAGTAGCTAGGGTTCGTCGACTGGTCCAACATCACCTACTAGTACTATTATAGAGGAAATGCCACTCGAAAAGTTGTCCTGATTTATGCCTCGGTGGAGGTATACATGTTGTTTCGACAAAAAGTACATGGTGGTTGTGCGGTCATTGTCCATATGGTGGTAGTACTATCACTGGTTAGAAGAAATGCTTTTTTTCTCGGGTATCTTGGTTTAGTTCCCATCAAGATAATTATGATGCTTCTGTTTGTTGGTGTACTTTTCATTAATTCTTATTGACAATTGAGATGTCGTTGCTAACCCTTTTTTATATTTTTGGAAACAGCGATGCGTGTCTCCATACACGGGCATGTCTTCCTCAATTTTAGTGGAACTGCACAAAATTGGATGGCCATTGTTGTTCCGCCTCACTGTCCTCTGCCACGTGGTTCTTCCTTCCTCGAGCTTGATTACTGAGAAGAAACAGACCACAGTGAGGATTTGTCGAACTTCATAGGTGCCTCACCCAAACTTGATGCCAAATGGATGGCGCATCACCACGATGACCTATCGATGCTCATGGTTGCACTTCATGGTTGCGTCGGCTGGTGAAGCTGATCGATTTTCAATGAAAAACAACCTGTCTTCCATCAGTGCTCTTTGCTTGTTACGCACAAAGATGATATCCTTCGTCAGTTCACCTTAGTTGCGTTGGAGACGCAGTCGTCTTTCACGTTGGTGCAATTTTATCACACAATTGGCTATGAACCAAATGTTTCCTCGAAGAAGGATCGACGTTGGTACTAAGAGCATAAGTTTTGTATTGATTTCTAAGCCTTCTCACAACTTTGTCTCCAGCTCCCCTGTAATTTTATTTGTCCAGCTATTAACTTTGATTTAAAAAATGGTGTGGACTAAAAACCCGGATGGACGTAGTAGCCCTCCATTTTTATTTACTCCGCATATTAGATTTGACTGAAGTCAAACTTTGTAATACTCTCAAACCTTTCCGATAATTGAAATTAAAATTCTTTATTTGTACACACTCTCACACGTTTCCGATAATGTGGCTCATGTGTGGTTGTTCACTTAAGGGAGGGTAGTGTACCACATGTGAAGGACAGGAAGTGCGACCAGGACGCGTGGGCGTGGATCGTTAGTTCATTGGAAGTAGTACTAGTTTTCTTCACTGTACATTAAATAAAGAGTTTTGTTTCGTACTTACACAATTTAAAACGATTGTTATGGAGAGAATAAGAAAACCACTCCACTATATATTAGTCGTATACACGAGAGTACTATATCGACGCAGCTTCATTGACTTAGTGCACCTGCCTTTGGATTTATGACAGGTGGGCCCAAAATGTGGCTGGCTCACCTGTCATACAGCCAAAAGCAGGTGTAGTGAAGGCACCGGAGCTCAGTTCGTACTACAGTAGTATATATATATATAAGCGGGAGCCTCAGCGCTTGTTCGCTAGGGTTTGCACTCTCCACACGCTCGCCGCACTACATATATGTTACACACTGGAGGCTCAGCGTTCATTTGCTAGGGTTTGCTATATTCACAGTCTCTCACCCTCTCTTCACCAGATCTAAACAAGACTGCGTTGGCCTCTTGTCTCTCTCTCCCCCCTCACAGCTGGTGAAGGAGGCGTCCGTATCCCGTCGCACCGGGAAGGGGAGGAGGTGCAGCGTTCACTCTATCGCCTTCGGCGAGGGAGGCAATCCACTGCCGGCTGCGTTGTTCTCTTTCACCCAGCGCATGTGCGGGAGGGCCACCGACCCCTTCTTCCTCGCTGCCGTACGTAGTGTCGGCAGATCCGGCCTCCCGCCGCGCGCCTTGCCACATCCCGACGACCCTAAGGTATAAGTTTCTTTGAAACCGTCGTTGCTCTAGCTGCATGTGGATCTTTTTCGATCTATAGTCGAATCTAGGTCTTGGTTCAAAGAGGAAAGAAGGGTGCGGTGGGCTGGAACAAGAATCTAGGACGTGGTTCAATGAGGAAAGGAGGGGCGGAAAGTAGTATAGACTAGCTATCCAGCCACATTGTAGGTCGAAAAGGGAAAAAGGGGGTAACCCAGTCACACATCTGTAAGGAACCGATCTCCTTGTTGAAAACGGAAAGAAAATGGGGGGTCGGGTAGTTTGTGCAGGACTAGATTTGTTGCCCTCACATAGGAAGAAGGTTCAAAGAGAACAAATATGGGACCAGCGCATATATGTTGCATGGCTACATACTCTGCATCACCCATTTATACGTGTGGACGCACATGGTGCTGGCATGTCCCATACAGCTATTTTGCTGTTGTTAATCTAAGAATGCCGCCGGAAAATTGAAGCAATGCCACTGTTAAAAGTAAATTACATTTTTTAACGAATGTTGTTTCAAGAGAATGTCTCTGTTAATATGAATCAATGCAACCGTTTTAGAAATGCTACTGTCCTACTTTGTTTTCCATCCAAGATAAGTTAGATGCTTCTTTCTGTCACCGTTTGTTTCATCCTCCTTTATCGGCAAGTAATTGTTTCCTTTTTTGCCTCTATTAAAACAGGGCTATCGATTCAACTTGTTGCTATTGCGACATTTTGCTTCGCTACTCGAAACACATATGTTTTAAGAGTGTTTTGTGCAGTTCAACTTGAATGTCACACCGGTGACTTTGCTTAATTTTGGTGGAACTGCACAAAAGGAGATCGAGATTCGTATTTTACCTTTGTCGGTCTCATGAAAGGTCAGTACAGGCCTTCATCCACATGATTGTGCAGTGTGCTTTGAGATGTTGTGCTACTTGTATTGGTAATGTTTTAAATAAATGTTGAATTGAAGCTATTGTATTGTTGTCTTTTCCCATTAAGTAGTGAAAAAAAATGGGACCAACCCAGACATGATGCTTGTTGCCTTGTTACAACAAACTCTGCATCACCCCCTTTATAAGTAGATGGAAGCACATATTGTTGTTGCACCCACTCTCCCCTGGAACTGTTTATGCTTTTCGTTAATCTAATGCCGCTGGTAAAATTAAGCAATGCCACTCTCAGAATTAATTAACTACTGAATATTAGTTCAAAACTGCAACACTTGTTAGGAATGGTACTATCCTGCTTTGTAGTTCTTTCTACATGTTTAACCAAGGTATTGTTAAGATAATGTCTCTGTTAAAATGAATCAGTTGCATTGTTTTAGGAATGGTACTTTTCTGCTTTGTCGTTCTTTATACATGTTGAAACAAGGCATTGTTAAGATAATGTCTCAGTCAATATGAATGAATCACACTGATGGAGAATTGCTACTCTCCTGCTTTGTTTCCCATTAATATAAAGTAGATCAGTAGATGCTTTTCTTCTGGGAGTACAAGTCATCAACCGTTATTTATCAGTAATTGTTTCCCTTATACCTATTGTTGCTTACAGGGATATCAAAATTAAAGCTCGGTTTTATTCCGACTTCGATTTTAGTTGAACTGCACAAAAGGAGCCAATGTGTCCAAGGCAAACTGCTGCATTACTGGGTCCAGTTGGTCGTTCCACTTTGCAGAAAGAAGCAGTCATTGTTTGCGCTACATTACAGAAGGAATGACCGAGAAGCTTTACAGAGTATTATTAGACACCGGTGACATGACTAGTCTGCAGAGACCATTGGCAATTTAACAACACGTGGAGTGCCCTGGGCAAAAAGTGCCCAAACAAGTACAAGAAGCTACGACAGGACTCCACGATCATAGGCATACATATTTTAAATGGGAAAAGTTTGTCAAAGTTTAATCATTGATGTTAGCAAGAAGACGTTAGTTTAATATATTGGAATTGGAAAACCTTGTCAAAATTTGCTCATTGATGTTAGTCAGAAGACATGCATTTGATATTTTTGAGTGGGACGCCCTTGCTGTGAGCAGCGTCGAGTGTTTTTTCCTATTCCTGTGTTCAGTTTAGAAGTAAATAGTTACTGTGCTGAGATATTCTTGTGTTAAGAGTTTGTTCTGAATATTGTCTATGTAATGCCAGGCCTTGTGTTTGATTGCAAAGTTGAGCTTGGATGGCATGATACGCACGTCGTGCATGTATCGTCTGGTAATGTCGTCCATATAGCAGTGCTCGTAAAATATACACTGGTCTCTCAAATTACACGCGTAACCCGCCGGTTTTACTTACAGACCTCGGGCCCTCAGTTTCATTACGCCTGTATTTTACGTGTTGTTTCCGATGACGAGTAAATTACACTTGTATGTTAATACAGGTTTGAAATAAACCAGAGCTCCCAAGCGCGGCCTTACCGTTTCATGCCGTCTCAGTTTCTCGAAGGTGCTCATAGGTGTCCGATGATCCTGGCTTCCTGAATGAGCTGCGGGCGCTGTATCAGACCATCTGTAGGGCCCGCGAGGCCCTCTCCGTTGTCCTTCGAGTTGTTGCGCTCGCCGTGGCGCCGAGCATTGTTAACATCGTCAACGAACATGAGGATTCAGGAGATGACTTTATTTTGACTAGATGACACTAGGGACCCACTAGGGCCATAGCCGTACGTACGCAAGTGCCTCCTTATTATGTACAACTATATTTTTTTTGCTTTCTCCTGGTTTCCTGACATCACGGTCCCACACCATTGTCAACCTATGTAGTCAATATAAACGAGAGAATTGCACAAGGTGCGGCCGACAGCTGGGACCAAGCAGCTCGAGCAGTATTTGTGTTTTTGAGGCGTGAGCACTGCAGAGTTTTTCTTGGCGATGATTTCGTTGTTGTTCAGAGGAGAGCAGGGTATTAACTAGGCGGGCTGTGGCCTGTCTAGTCCAGGCCAGATATCCAGCCCAGATACTAATTTTTTCAAGATGAAAATGGCTAGCCCAGCTATACGTCTTTTTGAGGAATACCCAGGCAAGGTCAACTTGTTATTCTCAGCCCCGCTGGGCTGCAAATCTTTCCTAGGAGGGATGCATTAGGCTTAACAGGAAAATGGGCTTTAAAAAATAATAAGTGGGATGTAATTATAAAAACTAAGCAGTAACTATAAAAAATGCACCAAACACGAAATTAGTTTATAAAATATTATTTATGGATTTTAAAAATCTTAAATTTTCATTGTTGCGCGCGCAATGTTTCGTTGGATTTTTACGTAATACAAATTTATATTTAATCTGACTAGAAATTTCGGGATAAAAATATTTCGGATCCCATCAAAATGTGGGAAATTTTATTGAATTCTGCCTTCAACGGTTGGTTGAAATTATTAATCGTTGTCCTAGCTAGAAAATGGACTGTACTTTTAACAAACTGTAAATGGGCTGTTGTAAATTCCATTAGAATTCAAAAATGGGTTGTACATTCTTACAAAACGCAAATGGGCTATAAGTTCTCTGCCACACACTTGTGGGCCTACTAAGTGACGCCTTCCTTAAAAAAATAAGTTGACGCATATGCAAGGCTTTGTCAACTTATTATAGTCAACACACGGTTCTAGCAGAAGTGGCCGTTGGATGTCTATCCAACGGATATCGTGCTTCTTCTTCAATCTCGGATATTTTTAGCTTCGGCCGCCCAAAAAATGGTTCCTCCCCCTAACATCTGGGGCGCACCGTTTCGGAGGCTGACCTGTGGGCCTACTAAGTTGGAGCGTACCAAGGGCTTTGTCAACTTAGTCAATATAAACGATTCTAGCTTCAGTGACCGTACGATGTCCATCCAACGGCCGTAGTGCTTCTTCAACCTCTGGTCTTCTTGGTCCAGCCGCCCAAAGCAGCGCCGGTCGTGCCGCCTGCTCCTGCCTCCCGTGGCTGGCTGTGCTGCCGCGGAGGCCTCACCGCCCCCATACTACTCCCACCGTTGGCCAGGCCATCCCTCCACTCACCCACACCCCCTGTTATTCTGCGGCGACGGCAGCCTCACACCGCAGCCGAACCAGTGAACCCTCGTACTCCTCTCCGCGCGGGCTTCCACTGCTGCGTCTTCCCCGGCTCCGCGTCGTCCCCTTCCTAGGCCTCGCCGTCGTCCACCGCCCTGGAGCTCTCGGCGCGGCGTGGTCAACGTGGTCAACGACCGACTTCCATCGGAAGAGTACTGTACGTGGAGAGGCTGACAGCTGGGTCCACGGCGGCCGCAAGGAAGTGCCTCCTTATTACGCGCAAAATAATTATTCCTCCACCTGACAGCGGGGACCCACCGGACGGGCCACCAGTATTTTGCGAAAAAAATCGTTTCCCCCTGACTGCTGGGACCCACCGGACAGGCCACCGTATTTCGCGAAAAAAACGTTCCCCCCGCTGTCAGCTCGGACCCACCAGAAGTGCCTCCTTATTACGCACAAAAAAATGAATACTCCCCCGGCTAGCTGGGACCCACCTTGGTGGGAGGCTGACTTGTGGGCCTACTAAGTTGACGGGGATGAAGGGCTTTGTCAACTTAGTCAATATGAATGATTCTAGCTCAAGTGACCGTACGATGTCCATCCAACGGCCGTAGTGCTTCTTCAACCTCTGGTCTTCTTGCTCCAGCCGCCCAAAGCAGCGCCGGTCGTGCCGCATGCTCCTGCCTCCCGTGGCCGGCTGTGCTGCCGCAGAGGCCTCACTGCCCCCTACTATTCCCACCGCTGGCCAGGCCCTGCGGCGACGGCAGCCTCACACCGCAGCCGAACCAGTGAACCCTCGTACTCCTCTCCGCGCGGGCTTCCACTGTCGCGTCTTCCCCGGCTCCGCGTAGTCCCCTTCCTAGGCCTCGCCGTCGTCCACCGCCGTGGTGCTCTCCGCGCGGCATGGTCAACGTGGTCAAGGAACGACTTCCATCGGAAGAGTACTGTACGTGGAGAGGCTGACAGCTGGGTCCACGGCCACATCCCAATTTTTTTGTTATTTGCCAAGTAAGTCGCTTTGTCAGGCCTGTTGGGCTGCAAATCTTTCAAGACGAGGAGAGCTTTCATTCGGCTGGCCGAGAAAATGGCCCATCGGTAATGAGAGATGGGTTGTACATTTTTAAAACACATCAAACCGGCAATTAGTTACAAATAACTTTTTTTTTCATTTCAAGATTTTAAATTACATTAATTTTTATTCGTGGAGAATTTGTTGGATTTTATATTGATATAAATTTATTTTTAAAATCAGTTTGAATGTGAGTCGAAATTTCGGGATTAAAAACAGTTCGGACCGCACCGAAATATGCAAAATTTCGTATAAGTTTTTAACCGTGGCCACAATATGGGCTGTAATGCTAACAAAAAGAATATGGGCTCCAAAAAAAACCTTAAGAATTAGCAAATGGGCTGTAAATTATTAGAAATAATGGCAGATGGGTTGTATGCTGTTTTCCACAGATTTGAGGCTTTCCTAAAAAAAGGTTGACGCACAAGCACTGACTGTTGGATGTCCATCCAACGGCCGTCGTGCTTCTTCAATCTCTGCTCTTCCTGCTCTAGCCGCTCAAACAAGCGCCGGCGAGACTGCCTGCTCCCTCCTCCCCGCGGCCGGCTGTGCTGACGCGCAGGCCTCACCGCCCCACCATACTCCCATCGCTGGCCTAGCCATCCCTCTACTCACCCACACCTGCTGTTATTCTCCGGCGACGGCAGACGAACCAGTAAACCCTCGTACAGTCGTACTCCCCTCTGCGTGGGAAACAACTGTCGAGTCTTCCCTGCCTCCGTGTCGTCCCCTTCCTAGGCCTCGCCGTTGTCCACCGCCATGGTGCTCTCGGCGCGGCGTGGTCAATGTGGTCAACGACCGACTTCCATCGGAAGAGTACTGTGCGTGGAGACGCTGACAGCTGGGTCCACGGCCGCAGCAAGGAAGTGCCTCCTTATTACGCGCAAAATAATTATTCCTCCACCTGACAGCGGGGACCCACCGGACGGGCCACCGTATTTCGTGAAAAAACGTTTCCCCCCTGACTGCTGGGACCCACCAGCTACACCTTCGCACGCAAGGAAGTGCGTCCGGGCAAAAAAAACAAAACGATTCGCCCCCCTGACTGCTGGGACCCACTAGCTACATCTTTGCACACAAGGAAGTGCCTGACAGTCGGGACCCACCTGGTCAAAGCGTACGTAGCGTTGTCATTCTGGTCGCGAACGTGTACATACATATATACTGGTGGATGTAGAGGCGCGCACATGTCGTAGTAGAGGCGCGCACGTAGCATGTACACGTACGTACAGCGGCCAGGGTGCAAGAAAGAAAATACGGCCACGTATGTGTACATACGAGCGGGGTCTCGAACGCCTACTCGCGCATACGTACGGCGAGGGCCGTTGACATGGCTGGGTCGGAACGGAGAAACAGCGTCGTCGTCGTGTTCATGGGGAGGCAACGGAATGCGTCGTGTTCGTGGGGAGGCAACGGAATGCGTCATGTTCATCGGGAGGCAACGGAACGCGTGGGAGCCAACCGGCTGGGTCGGAACGGAATGCGTGGTCGTGTTCATCGGGAGGGCTTGGACGGAACAGGCAATGGAAACGAGGCCTGGCGTACCGCACAACGGAGGAAACGGACCTCCTACGTTCGGAACGGGGTCCTGTTGATCGGAAGGGGTGTGGCGTACCGCAAAACGGAGGAAACAGACCTCCTACGGTCGAAACGGGGGTCCTGTTGATCAGGAGGGGTGTGGCGGACCGCAAAACGGACGAAACGGACCTCCTATGGTCGAAACGGGGGTCCTGTTGATCGGGAGGGGTGTGGCGTACCGCAAAAGGGACGAAACGGACCTCCTACGGTCGAAACGGGGGTCCTGTTCATCGGGAGGGGTGTGGCGTACCGCAAAACGGGACTCCACGGGATACTGTTCATCTCCACCGTCGACCTCCTCCAGCCTCCACGGGCTACCATCGACCTCCTCCAGCCTCCACGGGCTCCTGTTCATCCAGCCTCCACCGCGCGCTACTCCACCGGCTACTGTTCAACCACCCCTCCACCGTCTACTGTTCATCCAGCCCTCCACACCACGGGGTCCTGTTCAACCACCCCTCCACGGGCACCCCTCCACCGTCTATTGTTCATCCAGCCCTCCACACCACGGGGTCCTGTTCAACCACCCCTCCACGGGCACCCCTCCACCGTCTACTGTTCATCCAGCCCTCCACCACACCACGGGGTCCTGTTCATCCAGAGGCAACGCCGCCGCTCACTGTTCATCCAAACCGCCCCGCAACGCTCACTGTTCATCCCAGAGGCAGCATCGATCGGCTTCAGTTAGCAGCAGTAGCGAAGGAATCGCTCGATCGGGTTCAGTTAACAGCCATCGATCGATCGCTTGGGTTCAGTAACGCGTAGCCTGCAATGCAATCGCTCGGGTTCAGTTAGAGCCCAACGCCTCGCTAGGGTTCAGTTAGAGCCAACACCTCGCACACACGCGCGTACGTGTATGAGAGAAACGCGCATCGCTCGGCCCCGGACCTCCCACCGTAACCGGGAACTCCCCGAAATTTTCCTCGCCCTCGCTTCTACCACGGTTTTTCCGTCATGGACGGCCCAAAGAATGTCATGCAGCTGCGTCTCCGGCCCGCCCAGGACGAAAAGCCCATTTTCTGTCATGATTTTTTGTCATAGAAGTAGGAGCCCACCACATCTAATGATACCGGGTTTTGTCACAATTATCGTCATAGAAGTGTCATATGTATGACAGAAAAAAATTTCGTTCGGCCCAAAATGTCACGGATGTGTCTTTTTTTTTGTAGTGCTTCTAACTTATCATATGTGTATCCTTTCTTTGCACACGAAGATATCATATATTTACGGACGTGGCTAGCGGGCGCCCGAGCGCGCGCTGGTGGGATCGAGCGCTCTTCCAAATATGGAAGGAGCAGCCTACACGTCTGATGTCACCCACCATAAAAGGAATCTTGTCTGCACGTTCATTCATTTTGGTGTTCGAAAAGTTTAAAAAACTATAACTTTTGATTGAAGCGTCGAAATTCAGTTTCGTTTTCACATCTGGGTTTCTCGCGACAAGTTCTTCAAAACTAGATCTCATGTCGTTAGGTTTCGTCGAACTTTTTTTTTCGAGGCAACTTTGGGTCCTATGGAGGCAACTTTAGTGCTATAGAAGGCAACTTCATTTTTTCCTAGTAGGACTACTTATTAGGTTGGTTAGTGTAAAAATGAGAAAATCACACAAAATATGAGGCACCTTTAGTGCTACATATAAGCAACTTCATTGCACTACGTGTATCAATGAATTTTGCTAACATTATCGCAACTTGGCTACCATAACTGCTCGGTTGCCTACCCTGGATGTTTAGTTGGCTATCATTGATATCCAGTTGCCTACAATACTATGAAACTGGCCTACCATTGATGTCCAGTTACCTGCTATTGGTAATTAGTTACCTACCATTGCTGGTCAGTTGTCTAACTTTGTAATTAGTTCACTACAATATTATGAAGTTGCTTATCATTGTTTTTTCTAAATTGCTTAAAAACACTATGAAGTTGCCTATCAGGGATGCTTAGTTGACTGCCATTACTATTTCAGTTGCCTAAAATATATTAAAAAGTTGCATGTCAATGTTGCTAAGTTGCCATTATATGAAACTAAGTTGTTTACCATATCGAAAGGGTATTCTATGCAACATAGGATAAGGTTAGACTACTCACTAATCATGGCAGGCAACTTAGGATAGGCTACCTCGAAAAGTAAGTTTCCTATAGCACTATCAATTTGGATATGAAGCTAGTTATGGTAGAATATTTGGTGATTGTGGTAGAAAACTTTGAGATTGTTATGCACTCGAGCGGTACACAAAAAAAGTTAGCAACTTTTGGGGTGTATTTATACAACTATAATACACTCACCAGACAACTCATGTGTACTCTGAGTTGGTATCTAGAAAAAAACAACCACATGTGGAAAAGTTTAAGTTCACCATTGATGGGGCTATTAGAGGCAAAATAAGAACAGTAACTTTAAGATCGTTATGCACTCGAGTATCACACAAAAAAAGTTAGCAACTTTTAGGGTGTTTTTGTGCAACTCCAGTGTATTCAACAAGCAACTCATGTGTTTTCCATCATTATATATAGAGATTCAAATTATTTTTGCTGGCAACTCGTGCCAAAGTTATGAACAACTTGTGTAATTTTGCGGGCAACTGTCTGATCCACCCCCCATGAAATTCTCATCACCCCCTATGAAATTCTCATCACCCCCTATGCAACTTCTCATCTATCCCCACTTTCTCAACTAGCCAACACCCGCGAACTAGCTAGCCAACACACACACGCTCATTTGCGTAGGCGGGCAGACTACCCCAGAAAAGGAAAGAAAAAGGCTCTCATACCATTCATCCCCACATAGTTTACTAATTTGGAATCATGATAGACAACTTAGATCCCACAAAAACTTTTCGACATTGTAGGCAACTTATATCCCTTGATAGACAACTTCCACAGTATTTTAGGCAGTTGGGGATCATCTGTAGGCAACTTCATAGCAATATAGGCAACTTGATTTCTGAGGCGGGAAACTTAGAAGCCATGTCAGACAACTTTCCACTCTACGGTAAACAACTTCCATAGTATCATTGGCAACTAAACTATCTACAAATTAGTTTTCGATGTATGCAATTTAGCAACCATGGTAACCATCTATTAGAATATTGCACAAAACTATTAATAGGCTACTAGGTGAATTCACTAATACACACAATGCAATTCATCTAGCATCAAAGTTGCTCCTGTTTAGTACTAAAATTGCCTCATCTAGCATCGAAGTTGCTTTTGAAAAATTCACAACGCAACTATCCCCCTAGCAAATTCACACAACTGTTCTAGCAAGATTCAAAGGAACTATCCCTAATAAAAATCCAAGCAAGTATCCTAGCGAATCCAAGTAGTTGTAATTCCAAAACACAATGCAAAACTATTCTAAGCAACTGTCCTAGCAAAACCAAGCAACTGTCCTAGTAAAACCAAGCAACTGTCCTAGAAAATCCAAGCAATTGCATTACCAAAAAACAACGTACAAAACTGTCCAAGCAAAAACCAAGCAACTTCCCAAACCGAACCAAGCAATTGCATTACGAACCATGCAACTCTTTTAGCAAATCCAAGCGACTTATTTGTCCCCATAATTCACAGAGTTGCCAATCTATTGATTGCAAAAAATTGCCCCACTAATTCAAACAAAAATGACATGCATCTGGGCAAGGCCCTTGGTTTTTTCATAACAGGCAACTTCATAACAATGGTTGGCAAATAGGGAGAAATATTTATCTCCTTGTGCAAAATATGGATAGATGATAATAGGACAATGTATGCATAATATATGTTGAACGCAAGTTGCTTCTTTACTGCTGAAGGTTGCCTCTATGTAATTTTAAAGTTGCCTACAAATGATGCTCTGTTGCCTGCATACGATGAAAATTTGTCCCACATGGTTTTTATGTTGTCTACGATATACTTGATAGGTAAATTCACTAGTACACATGGTGCAAGGAAGTTGCTTCTGTTTAGTACTAAAATTGCCTCGACTAGAACCAAAGTTGCTTTAAAAAATTCATTGAAACATATACATATGAGATCTAGTTTTGAAGATCTCGTCGCGAGAAACCTAATGGTGAAAACGGATTTTCATTTTGACACTCGGTTCAATAGTTATAGCTTTTAAAAAATTGAGACAGAATAAAGTGAGATGACATCAGCACATTTATGCAGATAATCTTTAGTGACCATCCACCACCTGACCTGACCACGCAAGGTACACTGCGAGGAGGAAGGAGGTCGTTTTCTTAGCAGTTTTGTCGCGTAGCAGGTGCGCAAGCATCGGACAGCTTGCGTGTGCGCTCGCGACATCCATCCGGCGCAGCTGCGCGATTAAGAATTCAAGTATATTTATTAGATTCTTATCCATTAAGTTTGACCTGATTGTTGTAATTAAAAGCAGATTGAGAAATTTGCGGATCCTTTTTTTCATGCTATCAGGAGAAGTAAAAGGTCGCATACGCATACACAGAAAACTCATTGTTGCTACTGCAGGTTAGTATTTTATGGTTTAAATTGTACAGGGACTTCATGTTGAAACAACTAAAAAGGTTATTTTACAGCCAGTTGCTATATTTTTTGTTCTTCCTATGTACTCGACCTCTGTTTGTCCTCTACACCGTTATTGAAACATATGATGGTGGACTTATACATGTGTGTGATGGTATTGTTACCATTATTTTTATAGCTCACTGTTTCTACTGCGGGTCAGTTTTTTTATGTTTTGATGTGTCAAAGGATTTGACATTGCATTCTTTGTATTTTGTGCAATATGGTCATGTTTTCTTGGGAGTTTTGGTGATGGCCATTTTATTGTGGCAGCACAACTGTTACATCGCCTACCATCTATAGGTGATTCATATGGTATGGATTTCTTTGGATTTTCCTCATACTTTTGTGCTAGCTTTTCTGAGCAAGATGATGCATGATGAGCAACTCATGCATATATTGCTTTACACTGAGCTTTGTCCATCGTTAACCACACAAATTATAGTTCAGGCCTAACTTTATGATGCCTTGATGTCTAATTATAGACAGTAGAATTTGACATTATGTTTTGGAAGGTCCAACTTTGAACTACTTATGTCATCATTATTGTGCATGATGCAACCATGCCTTTAGGATTATTGATGTCAGAGTAGTGACCAGGTTATTGTGATGCTGGTTCTCAATATTTCTGCAGGGTGCTTCCCATCTTTTTGTTAAGTATATCACCAGTTTTTTTCTTTTGGTTTTTGAATATGTATCCGTGCCCTGTTATATCTTCCAGGGTCTTTCTTATTTTTATACAAATGGAATGCCTGCATCGCACTTGAATGAATATGATTGTTCTTCGTTCTAGAAAGAGTAGTGCATTGATGGCCTGACAAGTATATCCATTACTCCTCAGAGCTCTTAATAGTATTTGTATCTTTTCTGCATAATATATATTTGGCCAATCATATAGGGAAGAAAATAATTGCACCTTGTGGTAGTTCCTAAATTTTAATCTTCAAGTAACAATCTGATGGAAGAAACCATTTCTTTCTCCTGCTTAAGTTTTGGTCTTGTTGCTTATGAATAAATGCTACTATCCAACAAAAATGATGAGTTGATGCTAATACGCCGAGCTTTATGTGTATCGAGGTGGCTATAGTGAGGGCATAGAATCCATTTTGATCTATTTATCCATGGCATATATTCTTCTGCGGCTCCCCCTTTTTGTTGAAGTAGGTAGTTTTTAGGAGGCACAACCAAAATCTGGAAACTAAGTAGTCTGTGAGACGGCAAACTACGCAATTCTAATCTGGCAATCACATAGTTCTAATCTGGAAACCAATCAAGGGAAACTAGGTACTCTATATCCTGGTAAGTGGCAACTAAGGTTTTTCCTAACCTGGTAACTAAGTGCTTAGAATGGTTCTAATCTGGGAATGCAGTTCTGAAATTTGTGTCTATTAGGTACTCCTTTTATCCTGCTAAGTGGTAACTAAGCCTTCCTAATCTGACAACCAAGAACAAGTAGCCTGAAAAGTAGGTATTTTGTAACATGGCAACTAAACATTTTTGTAATCTTGGCTACTTAGTACCTCCTGTGTTTTGCTACTAGCAGCTGTTTGCAACGGACTTGGTGTTTTGGGAAGGAAGAAAAAGCACATGAGGATGGATGAAAACGACATAGAAAGAGGCGGGGGGCCTGAGGAGGGATGTGTTTTTGGCATCTGAAACTACATGAGCGTGTGCTCGGCCTTTGCAAGAGATGGTCCAGTTCGATCGACAATCTGACGCTCAGCGGTGGGACTTTTTCTTCATACGTGAGTGTAACACGTGACCCGTGGGGCGCCGCATGTAGGGACGTACATGCTTCTCCGCTATGTAGTGGTGTCCTTGAATATTTTGTGCAGCTCATCCTGAATTGTATGCCGATGCAGTTTTTCTTTTTGTTCTATGTGTCAAGTTCACCTTGGTGCCATCCTTCCATCCACCATCATGTAACAATGCCTGCCTTGACTTCCTCTTGTGAAACAAAATTTCTTCAGTTTGCACAAGCTATTTGTGTGTTTAAGTCCGCGCCTATCTAAGTATCTACTATGTATAAAGATGCTATCTAAGTATCCATTTACATGGTGTTTAAGTCCACTACATATGTATATGTATCCTGTCAGTATGAACAAGCTAAAGTCCTGTTATTCTTGAAGTCCAATACATATGTGTATGCATGGATGGTTTGAATACTCGCCTCGCTCTCGCTTTTTGCGCTATGGGCGCAATGGGTCATCTAGTTGTCTGAAAGGACAAAGACACATTCATTAGCAGTAGGCCACAATTCATTATTTGATAAAAACAAGCTAAAGTGCGTACATTAAACACGCATTGAGAAAGGGTTTCAGACTTTATGATCAAATAATCTTACTTCCATGGAAATGACGAACGCTGATCTTGGACAGCATAGCATAGTACTCGATCTCAGACTTCCTGAGTGGAGGGCAGTTGTTTGCGAGGATAATCAACTTCCCTGAACAGCAAACAAACAAATTTGACTATTTGAAAAGAGCGACATGATATATTATGAGTCCACCTCATGTTTTAACCACCAACAAAGGCCAATCTTAAATAGTTACCCAGAGAGGGTATAAGCATTACACAGACTGTTGGTTTAGTAATAGCCTGAACGTGGTCTAATCTGAAAATCTAAAATTAGACCTCCGCATTTCTTCTGGGCTACCTACTGGATTAGAATGGTGCTGGATCATAAGGAAGCACCAGACTGCAAGCTATTACTAAACAGTAAAACAGAGCTAGTTAGGAGCCCTCACAGCGATTTAGACTCCTTAACCGCCCGATTAGGTTACCAAACGCACCAGATCTCTTATTCTTTTTCGTCGTCCCACCGTACTCATCTGTCCATTATCTAGCGTAACTAGGCCTGCTCCTCACGGTAAATAGGCCGCTGCTCTGCAGAGTGACCTGAGCGCTCTGACGTTAATTGGGCTTAATTGTTGAAACACGTTAATCGGGCCTACGACTGTGTACGCGAGGCCCGTTCAGTGTTTTTCTCTCATCTCTTCGTCTGTTCCAATCGAGAAGGCAGAGGGGCGGCAGGGGAACGCCATGGTGGCACCGTTGTCTCACCATTGACCTCCCATCCCTTCTCTTGTTTATCAACTGGGGCTAGCAGGAGTGCGGGTGGTGGCAGCGATGGCAACTGCTGTCTCCCCAACCGCGACCTTCTTGATTGACGAGGATCGAGGAACACCGTGGAGGGCGAGAAATGGCGCAGTAACCACCCAGATAGGCGGCCAGTCGCAACATCGAGTTGCATCCAGATCGAAGATAATGCCTATTTTTTTCGTCCATACACACTACCACTAGAAGAGGTAAATGACCGGTTGCCTACCTTACCTATGGACATGGCGGATTTATATAGAATGACTTTTTCTTGCATAACGTGTTGTCTTAGTAGCTGCAAGTACTTCTGATAGCATGGTATTATTTCATCAATTCAACTGAATCTGGAGAACTGAATACATGCTCATAAGTATGGTGTGTGCCTGTGTGGTGTTCATTTTCTTTTGGTAGTCCTTTCCCTCTTTGCACAAAGTATGAAATACATTGAACCCCAATATTTCAGAACATGTATTCCATAGGTTCAGGATGTTTGGTCTAACAGGTAGACCATTTAATAAATGGTCGTGCTGAAGTTCTAATGAATGCACTTAATTTGTTTCATTTAGTTGACCTTAGAACACGAGTTTTCTGTATTTGTTCTCCTAAGCTGGGGCTTTGAGCGCCATGTAAGCTATTACAGCTCATTTCTATATACTCACTGTCACTGATGTTGCGAAACATGCTGCAACCTTAATTTGCCTATTAGCATTGTTTTTTTTTTCAAGCCTTTCTACATGTGTGTTTGGTATTCCTGCTGCTACAGCTTGTATCGGACAGACATCGCCAACTGATGACAACCTGCATGCTTGTAATCAGTTTAACTATTCCTTGGTTACTTAGGATCATCCTTAGAGTTTATTACACAAGTACTGTTGTATGTCATGTTAAATTGGATGGCTTCATTCTAATAACCTGTAGCCAGCTCTGTTACGTGGCATGGCATACTACGGTATAACTTATTGATGTACCCTAAATTAGATGCATATTACTCTATACTTTATAAATACTTTGGTTAGAGATATAGCTAAATTGCGATGGTTCCAAATAGTACAATTTCTAGGTTATCTTAGATATTTCTACCATTCTTTTGTAAAAATGTCACGGGCGCGGCAACGCGCGCTTTTATGATCTAGTACTACAATAACTACAAATGCACAATCCACCTACAAATTCTACATTACCAATATATCATGAAATGCCCCTAAAAATATCCTAAAATTGCTACACAACAAGTGGGAACTATTGTCAGCAAAATACAAGTATCCCAACCTCCATTGTCCCCCAGATATGGAAGTGTTAATAAAGAGGCTGGTATTATTCTAGGGCGCTGTATTCATCTCTAGGGCACAGCAAAAGCAAGCCAAAGAGGTAAACTTCAGTCCCATTACAGAATGCAAATTCCATACAAACAATACAGTGATCATCGTAGCATGAACTCTACTGTCTGCACAAACATTTTAACCTCCCAATGCACTAGACATAAGGTGACATTTTGGCTCAATCAGAAGATGGCAGCTCCATTCATCAATAAAAAATGGCAGCAAAAGCAAGCCGAAGAGCCAAACTTCGCACTCAGTTTCCAATCCAAAACCCTACACTACAGACTGGACTACTGCATTGAAAAACGTGATTTGCTTCTTCCAAGGCATGGTATTGCTTCCACGAGAGGTAAGGATTTGCTGAGAGACACGACTGTGCCTCTCGAAAACGAAAAGAAAAACGTGTTTCTTTTTTTTCCTTCCGCGAGAGGGGCGGTTTTGCTTCCGCAAGAGGCACGAATTTGCTTCCGCCGTGCCTCTCCAAAACGAAAAAAGGCGTTTTTTCTTCCACGAGAGGCACGGTTTTGCTTCCGCGAGAGGCACTCATTTGCTTCCGCGCGTGCATATCGAAAACGGAAAAAAATGCATTTTCCTTTTTTTTCCTTCTGCGAGAGGCATGGGTTTACTTTCCGTGGAGGCACAGATTTGCTTCCGTGAGAGGCGCAGTTGTGCCTCTTTCGAAAAGAAAAAAAAGTGCTCCCGGTTCTTTTTTTTTGTCAGGTTTTTTCGTGAAAAAAAAGGTCGTCTAAACCTATTAGCGTGAGATCTAATTTTGAAGATCTCGACTCGGGAAATCCAACAAAGAAAACAATTTGAGATTTGAAAGCACAATTGTAGAGATAAAACATTTTAAATAAACAGATCTATGACAAAAGAAAATTTTCAGGTTATAAGTGGTGCACATTCAATGTGATGTGTGTCACTTGTCGTAACCTAGGAAGATGGAAGTGACATTTAAAAAGAATGCTTGAATGCTTCTTAATCAGTAATTTCGGACATACCGACCAAACAGTCGAGGCTAAGGCTGGTTGTAATGGGGAGTATCATATACTAGTATCATGCATATGATACTAGTGTATGATATTACCTCCCTAATGCATAGTATCATATAGTACCTTATTTATTGCCATGCATGACACCTACTAGTAGTATAGCATTTATTATGATACGGTATCATGATATGATACTTAACCCTCCCTTTCTTCATTTAATTCTACGACACCTCATCAAAATTGCCTAGTTGGCAATGCATGATACTAGCTATGATACAACCATTACGACCAGCATAAGGCTGGTTTATAATGGGGAGTATCATATACTAGTATCATGCATATGATACTAGTGTATGATACTACATCATAATGCTTAGTATCATATATTAGTATCATGTAGTACTTTATTTATTGTCATGCATGACACATAGTAGCATAGCATTTTTTATGATACGATATCATGATATGATACTCAATTCTCTCTTTCTTCATTTAATTCTATGTCACCTCATCAAAATTGCCTAGTTGACATGCATGATATTAGCTATGATACTATCATTACAACCAGCCTAATGCAGAACAATCTACAACCACCTATGCGTTGACCAGACAGCGTTGTCATCCACCGAGGCAGAAGCTTCCCGTGATGGAAATGAAACGAAATATTAAAGCAAGTCAGTCAACATGAGAGTGATGTTTTGAATAGAATTATTGTATCAAATAGCAAATATCCAAGACTTGTACCATAAGTGTTACATCAGATGTGCCAACCTACAGCTGGTAGAACATCTTTTTCAAACCCATTAATAGGGGGCGTTGAACAGTTGGTATATGCGGGGTCCTTGCAAGTTTGAAAGTGACGAGTAGTTGCTAAAGGGCCACTAATCGTTCACTTGCCGTGTCAGTTCATGTTACTGCCAGAAAATTGTTTCATTTTGGCTTTGAAAGTTCATGCTACTCCCTCAGTACCGGTGCATAACTCATTTTATATTGTCAACCGCGATCAAGATGAAGGAGAAAAGGAGATAACTTAATTTTTACTTGCTAATTATAATACTATTGCATGTAATGAACTGATCCGTGCATGTTGTGTTAGGTAGTCTCAAGTCATTAAAAATATACACGCCCCATGTCTTTTATTGGTTGATTCGTCTATTCAGGCCAAGAAACAAGAAATGAGGTGGCAATTAACGCACAGCGTTTAAGTGTTTTGGGATTATTTGATTTTTCGACTTATGCACCGGTACGGAGGGAGTAGGACTGAGCGGCTCATTGTTTTTGTTTTCCGGTTTTTGTTTTTATTTACTTTTGCGATGGTGCCGCTCTTTCAAAAATAACCACAAAAGTGCTACAATGTAGAATATGGGTTGAATGTGCTACACGTTCCATTTTTGCCAACATAGTGCGCTACATTTACACAATATATGTGCAGAATTTCCTTTCAAAGATCAAAAAATGATTTAAACACAGCTAATAATGTCAAGTCCCTTGGCTCTTATGCACTAATTGGCTCGCGAACCGACTCGGTATAGACAACACACCTAATGCTAGAGCATCTACAGCTTCACTCAAACTAACCGAATGAAGCCGGTCAGTTTCCGGTCATAAAAATGTGACCCAACCCGGCATCCTAAACTGGCCACGGACATATTTGTGAGCGTCGGTGTTTGTACTGTGTTTGTGAGGATAGAGCGGAAGAATAAACTCTCCATAAAGCACACCATGAAAGGCCATGCCAATCAAAAATTAGCCTTTCTATAGACGCATCTGTTTCCCCAAGACCGAAATACTCTGCGGTGAAGATGAAGCTCCCCGAGGCACTCCGCTTTGTGCTCGCACTGCTGTTGCTCCGGCCGGCGACAACGGTGGGTTTACAAAGAAGCCAAGAAGCGAACAGGGTGGTTCCTTCCACTGCCACGCTCGCCGATTGTCCAAGGAGTTGTGGCAACCTGAGCATCGACTACCCTTTCGGCATCGGATCCGGCTGCTCCCGGCAGCCGGACTTCGACCTTCGCTGCGTCGAGAACAGCTCCGCGCAGGCTGCTGCTCCCAGGCTTTTCTTGCAAGACGGAGTCACGGAGATCATCTCCGATGTCTCTGGTACAGATCAGAACACGGATTTTCTTGCAGCATTTTCCCATGTCATCTCCTTGAGATCTGACGCCGACGTGTACAACATATCCTGGTTTCCTGGGAAATCTTTTCTTTTTCTTCCGGTCATCATACTCAACATAACAGGCTGCAACTTCGACGCCTACATGCTCGAACGTTCCTCCAACACGATGGTGGGGAGTTGTACAGTGACATGCCCTACAGAAGGCATCACGGATGCGGTGGCTAGACAGACCTGCAACGGTACAGGATGCTGCTCCGTCGTCATCGAGAACATGGTCACCAGCCTCCAATTCAGATTTGTCCGTCGGAGGATAGGGAAGCTGAAACTGGAGGGAAAGAGTACCCGTGGCCTCCTGTGGGATACAATTAATATAACCAGTGATCACGCTGCTCTGTCCTGGGTAATACGAGACGATCAACAATCATCGGCCGGCAGCTTGCAAAATAGGTCAGACTATGCATGTCGCAGCAACCACAGCGGATATACACAGTCCAACGAGTTATCATTTCTCGGCTATCTCTGTTTCTGCGATAGTGGTTACCAAGGCAATCCCTATATACTGGATGGCTGCTCCCGTGATAGAGGTAATTACTCCCACCTCCGGTCAAAGTATCAAAGATATTTGTGGTTTTATAGCGTGTGCAGTCGGGTTTCTGAACTTTGTTAACAATGTCTCTTGCCTTAAATTGCTTATTTTATTCATGGCAAATTTTATCATGCTCCCTCTTACTTCCCCTTTTCACATGAGAGGTAAGAGTCCATAATAGATCTGAGCCCTTGATTTGATTAAGTAGTGATCAGATTTACTCTTACGTTCTTACCTCTCATATGAAAAGAAGGGGTAAGAGGGAGCATGTTAAAAGTACTCTTCATTCATTCCTTATCTATATGGCCTCTATAACTTAATATAAGACGTTTTTTGACACTGTGAGATAGTCTCAAAAAACATCTTATATCAAGTTACGGAGGGACTATTTGTTATACCTTCTTCCTTTTTTCCCAAGAGTGTTACTTTCTTATGTCTAGTTTAGTCTTTAAAATAGGTTTAAGACAAGAATATCAAAATTATAATCATAGTTTCGGTCGGTCAATAGACCCAAAAACAATGTGACCGCACACATTCTTCCTTTCTTTTTGTTGAAAATATCTAGTGGCTTCACCATGTGACCAGTTGTTTTGGCACAACTTTAGATTTTCTTTTAGAGTTGTACTCAAGACGAATGCACTGAAGTTTTTCTTATACTTTCTAAGGTTTCGATCCGTATCAACGGAGGAATAATTGCTCCAGGATGTGTGGGAATATTAGTGTTCCTTTTCCCTTTGGCATAGAATACGGTTGTTTTGGAAGGAAGTTATTTCAGCTCAACTGTACAAATCCTACAACGTCTACGCTGCAATTCAACAGCGGTCCGACAATAATCGTGCCCACTGTGAAGTACATAAATATTAATGAGGGGCTATTGGATGTTTACTACGAAACACCATTTGACGACAGGATGATGAGTATATCTGAAGGACCTCAACTGTACAGCTCTAGTTCTTCCGGGCAATCCGCTTCTCTGCACTGGGCAGTTGCAAATTTAACATGCCAAGAAGCACAACAGAACGTATCAGGATATGCATGCGTTAGCACAAATAGTACATGCTTGGGCGTTGTTTACTCTGAAAGAGGAGGCCCACTTGGTTACCGTTGCACATGTGTAACAGGCTTCGACGGGAATCCATATACCACGAATGGGTGTCAAGGTAATCTCTGTTTCTTAACTGTATCTGCTTTGGTAAAATGTTCAGATTTGGATGCAACTCCCCTATGACAAATTGACAATACTGGTACGGTTGGTTGCAGACGTTGACGAGTGCCAGACACTGATGTGTAAATCGACGAAAGGGCAAAGTCTTCCACTAGGTGAGATATAAGATAAAAATCGGTTCCCTATCATGAGCTAGATGACATGAAAGATAACAAAATACTGAAGAGCATACTCATTGCAGGTATCGCTATTGGGATCAGCGTTGCCTCTGGCATTCTACTCTTCATCTTAAGTGCAAATTTTATTGTCCGGAGATGGAAAAGAGGCATCCAAAAGAAACTTAGAAGGAAGTATTTTAGAACGAACCAAGGACTTCTCCTGGAACAGCTTATTTCAGGAGATGAAAATGCAAATGACACAACCAAGATTTTCTCACTGGCAGAGTTAGAGAAGGCAACAAATAACTTTGACCCTACACGTATAGTTGGCCGCGGAGGGCATGGCATGGTATACAAAGGCATCTTATCTGATCAACGTGTAGTGGCCATTAAAAAGTCTAAAGTCATAGCACAAATTGAGATTACTCAGTTCATCAACGAGGTTGCTATTCTCTCACAGATAAACCACCGAAATATTGTGAAGCTCTTCGGATGTTGCCTTGAGACTGAGGTCCCACTATTGGTGTATGACTTCATACCTAATGGTTCATTATTTGGTGTTCTTCATAATCCAAACAGCAACTCTTCCTTGTCGTGGGATGATTGCTTAAGAATTGCTATAGAAGCAGCTGGAGCACTTTCTTACCTTCATTCAGCTGCTTCTGTATCAATCTTTCATCGTGATGTGAAGTCGACAAACATACTCCTGGATGGGAATTATACAGCAAAGGTATCAGACTTTGGTGCTTCGAGGTTGGTTCCTATTGACCAGACCCATGTTATGACGAATATACAAGGTACATTTGGGTACTTGGATCCAGAATATTATCACACTGGCATTTTAAATGAGAAGAGTGATGTGTACAGTTTTGGTGCGGTACTTGTGGAGTTGCTCCTTCGAAAGGAGCCTATTTTTACCACTGACTCCGGGCTAAAGCAAAACTTATCCAATTACTTCCTTTGGGAGATAAGGGAGAAACCACTTGCTGAAATTGTAGCTGCTCACGTTCTCGAGGAAGCAACCGAGGAAGAGATTAGTGGTGTAGCCGGTGTTGCGGAGATCTGTTTACGTCTTCGAGGTGAAGAAAGACCTACTATGAAACAAGTCGAGATGAAATTGCAGCATCTGCGATTGGAGAGGTTGAGAATGCGCGAGCTTGCTGCAAAAGACCAAGACATTCAACCTCTGTCGACAGTACAAAGCCAAGTTGCTCATCGGTCTTTAGCCACTGCAGGTCGGAAGGTGGGAAGCTCAAATTCATCTTCCGAGAGAAGCCAAAACTGTTATAGCTTGGAGCAAGAATTTATGTCATCAGCGACTCTACCACGCTAGATATTATCCGGCTTCTAATATTGTGTTCGGATTTTTCCCTTTCCTAAGTACACTTACTAGAGACGAATGAATATACTACTTTCTCTGATGACGATTACAACTTATGTATCCGAAATGGTCAGCTTGTAGATAAACACCAGAGCAGCACCACGCATGACTATACATGGCCGAGGCCGACGGCTGTGGCCATCTGAATTGTGTACGTCTTTGGACCAGATGCTATTCTAGGAATCGACCAGCAGCCATACACCTGTGCATGTCTCAAGAAAAAATCTGGTCATGTACTATTGTTGAGGATATATCTCGTGGCAAACGGGTAATGGGTCGGCATCGAGATGGGCCCCAGCATCATCATCAACAAATAGGAAAGGAACACACATGTGGGAGTATTTCTTTGGGCAAGAGAGACAAGCCTCGGTAACAAATTCACCATCGTCAGTTTGGTGAAGCTTTAGCTTTGCAATGTTCTGGCGGTAGTGAAATTAGCGTGCCAGGCTTCATGATATTGTTTCATCGCAAACAAAACCAATGTCTACTCTACCATGGCTAAACGAAAACCGTTCTATCGCCTTACGCATCTCTGAAAGCAAAGATCACACAAGCATTACCCAGCCAGTTTCACGCAATTCTTCACTTTAGCAACTCTAGTTGTTATAGTTCCGTTTCACTGGAGGAGCATAGGCAAAACAATGTTGACAGAACTAATCATCCAATTGCGCACAGTAAAAAGACGATAGGAATAAACATCTCATCAAACAAAACCCATAGGAATGCCTTACAAAAACAGCCACGTTTGGTTTGAAACTGCATTTGGCAGCTCCGGCTCGATAACGAGAGACGGCCATCGACCTTGTAAGCACGACTCTCCACACTACATCATCTTAGGCTAGGATAGGTAAGCTTGTCTTCACTGAGGAACGGTGGTGATGATGTCCGAGTCACCTGGAAACATGCGTAGTAAACGCTCAGTACAAGTTACTCCGGCAAATGACAAATGAGCAAAGAGTTTTGAGTTTAACAGGGACGAACCAGGGTCCAGGATGCTCAAACAGCACACCCGGTAGTACTTGCCGCACGCAGTTCCAAGATCCACATTGTCTGAAAGGGACAAAGACACATGCATTAGCATTAGGCCGTAATTCATTATTTGATAAAAACAAGCTAAACAACGTATGTTAAACAAGCATTGAGAAAAGGTTTCAGACTAGGATCAAATAATCTTACTTCCATGGAAATGATGAACGCTGATCTTGGACAGCATAGCATAGTACTCGATCTCAGACTTCCTGAGCGGAGGGCAGTTGTTTGCGAGGATAATCAACTTCCCTGAACAGCAAACAAACAAATTAGACTATTTGAAAAGTGCCACATGTCAAATAACAGTCAATACAATATAATACGAGTCCATCTCATGTTTTAACTACCAACAAAGGACAATCTTAAATAGTTACCCAAAAAGGTTATAAGCATTACACAGATTGACTGTTGGTTTAGTCATAGCCTGAACGTGGTCTAGTCTGAAAATCTAAAATCAGATCTCCACCTTTCTTAAACATCTCTTTGGGGTTACCTACTGGATTAGAATAGTGCTGGACCATAAGGAAGCACCAAACTGCAAGCCAAAGAGGTGGGAACTAATGCACAATCCACCTACAAATTCCACATTACCAATATATCATGAAATTCCCCTAAAAATATCCTACAATTGCTACACAACAGTGGGAACTAATGACAGCAAAATACAAGTATCCCAACCTCCATTGTCCCCCAGATATGGAAGAAATCCTGGAAGTGTTAATAAAGAGGCTGGTATTATTCTAGGGCGCTGTATTCATCTCTAGGGCACAGCAAAAGCAAGCCAAAGAGGTAAACTTCAGTCCCATTACAGGATGCAAATTCCATACAAACAATACAGTGATTATCGTAGCATGAACTCTATTGTCTGAGCAAACATTTTAACCTCCCATTGCACTAGAGATAATGTGACATTTTGGATCAATCAGAAAATGGCAGCTACATTCATCAATTAAAAAAATGGCAGCAAAGGCAAGCCTAAGAGCAAAACTTCACACTCTGTTTCCAATCCAAAACCCTACACTACAGACTAGGCTACTGCATTGACCATCCCAACATTCAGAGCATGGCATTGTAATTAAGCTCCAAATCGGCATGGCATTGTAATTAAGCTCCAAATCGGCATGGCATTGACCACCCTAACATTCAGAGCATGCCATTGACCATCCTACAAACAATCTATGTAGAGCTAAAGCTGTCAACTTCTAACGGAATCGCAGTTCCAGACACAAATAACCAAACGACAACCATCAACAGCTCCACTCTACACAACAGCCAGGCCACAGATCTGTGAGCCGATTGACCCCGCATTTCAGCAAACGAACGGGGTAACCAGCCATTCACCACGTCGGATCGGACGAACCGAGACAAGACGCGTGACAAAAACAGAGGGTCGATCGATACATACCCTTGGAGCTCCGGAGCGTCTTGAGGACGGTCTTGTAGCCGAGCGTGTACTTGCCGCTCTTCATCACCAGCTGCAGCTTGTTGTTGATGTTCTCCGTGCTCTTCTTCTGCACACAGTCGGAATCGAATCGAAATCCGTCAGCCGGCGACCACAGCCGCAAACACAGCCACTCGGGACAGAATCAGCTCGGAGCCGAGGACGGGGAGGGGGAGTGGGAGGGAGAGGGGTGCGGTTCGTACCGACTTCTTGGTGGGAGCCATGGCGTCCGGCGACCAACCTCGGCGGGCGTGCAAGGAGGAGGAGGAGGCGGCGGCGGCGGGTGGCTTCTTCGGGGGCGGCGGCGCGGTAGGGTTGGGAGCGGGAGGGAGTATATAGGGTTCGGCCGCGCGGTTGAAATTACGTGGTTGCCACTGGGCCGAATGGTCGCCTGGTAGGCCCTTGCTGGTCCTCGACCAGACCGATTCACGGAATGGGCCGACTCAGGACAACGGTTTTCTCTCCAGTCCGAAATATGCAGGTTTCATTCTCAAAAAAAAGATATGCAAGTTTCATTTCAAAGTTCTGCAGAGATAGTGGCGATGACAACACCTCCTTTAGCTATCCCAGTTGTCTTGATTCGTCATGTTTTTTTTTGCGGGTGGCCTTGATTTGTCATGTTGCGAGTAAACTTTGTTCAGGACTAGAATCTTAGGGTGAGAATAAAAAACCCGAGCCCTATCTTTGCCGTTGGATGAGGAAGTTTTGTTTTCTAATTACTCATGTAAAACACGTCCATAAACACATCCAGCTTCAGACACTGCCAAATATACTCTTGTGATGAAAGCATTTAAGCATTTAAGCATGTTATGTGTATACAGAACACTACTTTTGCATCTTCCCAAGAAAAAAAACAATGCTTTGCATCTAATCATTTGACAAAAATTCATTTTATATGCAGCATTTCAAAAACAATCTTATTAAAAAAAGTAAAATCAAGCCGCCTACGGTCATCCACGGCAACATTTTCTTTTTGACTAATTACTGAACAACCCCACAATCCTCGGCCGCCTGTGTCGTCCTTCAAAGACACCACACCGCCTCCTCCGCCGCCACCCACACCCGCAACCGGATCTGGCCACCCCCTAAGGCACGGTGATTTTTGTTATATTAATGAGTTGTTAGTTCAGTTAATTGGTTGCTTTGTAACTACAATGCAAGTAAGTTAATTGTTAATGCTCTCTATGTTTCATAATGTAGTTTGTATAGTTTTCAAAAAGTCAAACTTTGCAAACTTTGATCAAAATTTATAGAGAAAACGATTTATATCTAGAATACCAAAAAAATTAAATATGAAACTACATCTTATGATGAATCTAATGATATATGTTTGTCATTTTAGATTAAATATTTTTCTCCACAAACATGGTCAAAGATTGTGAGGTTTGACTTTTCAAAAAAAATCTATAAGCACTGCATTATGGAACGAAGGGAGTATTAGTTAGCTAACTAGATATATTAAGTTGTTGCTTGTGAATTGCTAGTTAGTTAGTGTAAAAAAATTAGAAAAAATAGTTGTATGTTTTTCTAGTGTTTACTAGGTTATAATATTTGAAAAAGTTTGCTATCCGTAAAAAAGAAAACTAAAAGGAAATAAAAGAGGGAAAAAGGAAAAGAAAATAAAAGAAATAGAAGGTTTGGTAGTTTTATATAGTGTGCTAGGTTATGTGTTGCTTTATTTGTTTTTTGATGAGTAATGTCGTGCAGACAAGGCTATCAGATCATATATGCCTTGACCCATCTGCTTTTGTCGGCGTTAAACATCGGCCATATGTTGGCACATGGATGATGTACCTATGGGTATTCCCCTCTCCCTAGGGTTCCAGTACTCACAGCGGCGACAGGCGAACGTCGAGAATTTCAATCCGCTGTCACCCTCCTCGACCTCCCCATTGGCTCAGACTGATCAAGGGATTCTCTCTAGAGAGTTTCTCGGTCTTCGCCTCGTGGTTGCTGGTGAAGGTGAAGGAAATATGCCCTAGAGGCAATAATAAAGTTATTATTTATTTCCTTATATCATGATAAATGTTTATTATTCATGCTAGAATTGTATTAACCGGAAACATAATACTTGTGTGAATACATAGACAAACAGAGTGTCACTAGTATGCCTCTACTTGACTAGCTCGTTAATCAAAGATGGTTATGTTTCCTAGCCATTGACATGAGTTGTCATTTGATTAACGGGATCACATCATTAGGAGAATGACGTGATTGACTTGACCCATTCTGTTAGCTTAGCACACGATCGTTTAGTATTCTGCTATTGCTTTCTTCATGACTTATACATGTTCCTATGACTATGAGATTATGTAACTCCCGTTTACCGGAGGAACACTTTGTGTGCTATCAAACGTCACAACGTAACTGGGTGATTATAAAGGTGCTCTACAGGTGTCTCCAAAGGTACTTGTTGGGTTGGCGTATTTCAAGATTAGGATTTGTCACTCCGATTGTCGGAGAGGTATCTCTGGGCCCACTCGGTAATGCACATCACTTAAGCCTTGCAAGCATTGTAACTAATGAGTTAGTTGCGGGACTTGCCGGTAACGAGATTGAACTAGGTATTGAGATACCGACGATCGAATCTCGGGCAAGTAACATACCGATGACAAAGGGAACAACGTATGTTGTTATGCGGTCTGACCGATAAAGATCTTCGTAGAATATGTGGGAGCCAATATGAGCATCCAGGTTCCGCTATTGGTTATTGGCCGGAGACGTGTCTCGGTCATGTCTACATAGTTCTCGAACCCGTAGGGTCCGCAAGCTTAAAGTTTCGATGACAGTTATATTATGAGTTATATGTTTTGATGTACCGAAGGTAGTTCGGAGTCCCGGATGTGATCACGGACATGACGAGGAGTCTCGAAATGGTCGAGACATGAAGATTGATATATTGGACGACTATATTCGGACACCGGAATGGTTCCGGGGGTTATCGGATATATACTGGAGTACCGGGGGGGTTACCGGAACCCCCCCAGAGGTTATTGGGCCTCATGGGCCCAATTGGTGAAAGAGGAGAGGCGGCCAAGGGGCAGCCGTGCGCCCCTCCCCCCAGTCCGAATTGGACAAGGAGGGGGGCGGCGCCCCCCCCTTTCCTTCCCCCCTCTCTCTCCTTCCCTCTCCACTCCTAATCCAACAAGGAAAAGGGAGGGAGTCCTACTCCCGGTGGGAGTAGGACTCCTCCTGGCGCGCCCCTCCTGGCCGGCCGCCTCTCCCCCCTTGCTCCTTTATATACGGGGGCAAGGGGGCACCCTAGAGACACAACAATTGATCTGTTGATCTTTTAGCCGTGTGCGGTGCCCTCCTCCACCATAGTCCACCTCGATAATACTGTAGCGGTGCTTAGGCGAAGCCCTGCGTCGGTAGAACATCATCATCGTCACCACGCCGTCGTGCTGATGAAACTCTCCCTCAACACTCGGCTGGATCGGAGTTCGAGGGACGTCATCGGGCTGAACGTGTGCTGAACTCGGAGGTGCCGTGCGTTCGGTACTTGATCGGTCGGATCGTGAAGACGTACGACTACATCAACCGCGTTGTACTAACGCTTCCGCTTTCGGTCTACGAGGGTACGTGGACAACACTCTTCCCTCTCGTTGCTATGCATCACCATGATCTTGCGTGTGCGTAGGAAAATTATGAAATTACTACGTTCCCCAACAGTGGCATCCGAGCCTGGTTTTATGCGTAGATGTCATATGCACGAGTAGAACACAAGTGAGTTGTGGGCGATATAAGTCATACTGCTTACCAGCATGTCATACTTTGGTTCGGCGGTATTGTTGGATGAAGCGGCCCGGACCGACATTACGCGTACGCTTACGCGAGACTGGTTCTACCGACGTGCTTTGCACACAGGTGGCTGGCGGGTGTCAGTTTCTCCAACTTTAGTTGAACCGAGTGTGTCTACGCCCGGTCCTTGTGAAGGTTAAAACAGCACCAACTTGACAAACTATCGTTGAGGTTTTGATGCGTGGGTAAGAACGGTTCTTCTAAGCCCGTAGCAGCCACGTAAAATTTGCAACAACAAAGTAGAGGACGTCTAACTTGTTTTTGCAGGGCATGTTATGATGTGATATGGTCAAGACATGATGCTAAATTTTATTGTATGAGATGATCATGTTTTGTAACCGAGTTATCGACAACTGGCAGGAGCCATATGGTTGTCGCTTTGTTGTATGCAATGCAATCGCCCTGTAATGCTTTACTTTATCACTAAGCGGTAGCGATAGTCGTAGAAGCATAAGATTGGCGAGACGACAACGATGCTACGATGGAGATCAAGGTGTCGCGCCGGTGACGATGGTGATCATGACGGTGCTTCGGAGATGGAGATCACAAGCACAAGATGATGATGGCCATATCATATCACTTATATTGATTGCATGTGATGTTTATCTTTTATGCATCTTATCTTGCTTTGATTGATGGTAGCATTTTAAGATGATCTCTCACTAAATTATCAAAGTATAAGTGTTCTCCCTGAGTATGCACCGTTGCGAAAGTTCTTCGTGCTGAGACACCACGTGATGATCGGGTGTGATAGGCTCTACGTTCAAATACAACGGGTGCAAAACAGTTGCACACGCGGAATACTCAGGTTAAACTTGACGAGCCTAGCATATAACAGATATGGCCTCGGAACACGGAGACCGAAAGGTCGAGCGTGGATCATATAGTAGATATGATCAACATAGTGATGTTCACCATTGAAACTACTCCATCTCACGTGATGATCGGACATGGTTTAGTTGATTTGGATCACGTGATCACTTAGAGGATTAGAGGGATGTCTATCTAAGTGAGAGTTCTTAAGTAATATGATTAATTGAACTTAAATTTATCATGAACTTAGTACATGATAGTATTTTGCTTGTCTATGTTGATTGTAGATAGATGGCCCGTGCCGTTGTTCCGTTGAATTTTAATGCGTTCCTTGAGAAAGCGAAGTTGAAAGATGATGGTAGCAATTACACGGACTGGGTCCGTAACTTGAGGATTATCCTCATTGCTGCACAGAAGAATTACGTCCTGGAAGCACCGCTGGGTGCCAGACCTGCTGCAGGAGCAACACCAGATGTTATGAACGTCTGGCAGAGCAAAGCTGATGACTACTCGATAGTTCAGTGTGCCATGCTTTACGACTTAGAACCGGGTCTTCAACGACGTTTTGAACGTCATGGAGCATATGAGATGTTCCAGGAGTTGAAGTTAATATTTCAAGCAAATGCACTACAAAAAAAGACACATCCGTGACATTTTGGGCCGAACGAATTTTTTTTCTGTCATACATATGACACTTCTATGACGATAATTGTGACAAAACCCGGTATCATCATAGATGTGGTGGGCTCCTACTTCTATGACAAAAAATCATGACAGAAATTGGGCTTTTCGTCCTGGGCGGGTCGGAGACGCAGCTGCATGACATTCTTTGGGCCGTCCGTGACGGAAAAAACCGTGGTAGAAGCGAGGGCGAGGAAAAATTCAGGGAGTTCCCGGTTACGGTGGGAGGTCGGGGGCCGAGCGATGCGCGTTTCTCTCGTACACGTACGCGCGTGTGTGCGAGGCGTTGGCTCTAACTGAACCCGAGCGAGGCGTTGGGCTCTAACTGAACCCGAGCGATTGCACTGCAGGCCATGCGTTACTGAACCCGAGCGATCGATCGATGGCTGTTAACTGAACCCGATCGAGCGATTCCTTCGTTACTGCTGCTAACTGCAGCCGATCGATTGGATGAACAGTGAGCGTTGCGGGGGGGGGGGGGGGGTTGGATGAACAGTGAGCGGTGGCGTTGCCTCTGGATGAACAGGACCCCGTGGTGTGGAGGGCTGGATAAACAGTAGACGGTGGAGGGGTGCCCGTGGAGGGGTGGTTGAACAGGACCCCGTGGTGTGGAGGGCTGGATGAACTGTAGACGGTGGAGGGGTGGTTGAACAGTAGCCGGTGGAGTAGCGTATGGTGGAGGCTGGATGAACAGGAGCCCGTGGAGGCTGGAGGAGGTCGACGGTAGCCCGTGGAGGCTGGAGGAGGTCGACGATGGAGATGAACAGTATCCCGTGGAGTCCCGTTTTGTGGTACGCCACACCCCTCCCGATGAACAGGACCCCCGTTTCGACCGTAGGAGGTCCGTTTCGTCCGTTTTGCGGTACGCCACACCCCTCCCGATGAACAGGACCCCCGTTTCGACCGTAGGAGGTCCGTTTCGTCCGTTTTGCGGTACGCCACACCCCTCCCGATGAACAGGACCCCCGTTTCGACCGTAGGAGGTCCGTTTCGTTCGTTTTGCGGTACGCCACACCCCTCCCACTACTAGGAAAAGGCCTACTAGTGGCGCACCAGTTTTGCCTACTAATGGCGCACTACTGGTGCGCCACTAGTACCACGCCACTAGTATTTTTTACTAATGGCGCACCACGGGTGCGCCATTAGTATACCAGATATTAATGGCGCACCAGGCAGTGCGCCATTAGTATAGCCCACGGTGCGCCATTACTATCTGACTTAGTAATGGCGCACCACATAGAAGTGCGCCATTAGTAACAATTTTTTTTCAAATATTTTTCCAGTAATGACTTCGAATTTTTTTTTAATCTCGGGTCACTATGGCTTAATCTCGGGTCAATATGCTTAATCTCAAGTCAAATCGCACTAAGTGGTCAAACTTCCCAAAAGGTCACCCATCCTCACACTACTACAACCCGAGCACGCTTAACCTCGCAGTTCTATCCAACCCCAGCACCACCTCACTTAACAGCCACTTGTTGATATATCTATCATATCAATTCTATTAAACCTTGTTGATGTTTACGACTTTGTTCATATTCATGAGTATGATGAAATTTTGAAAAATATTTCAAACTTCCCTGTCATATTACGTATCATTTTTTGAAAAAAAAAATCAAAAAAAAATTCGAAACCAATATTTTTTTCTGTTACTAGTGGCGCACCTAGCAAACGGTGCGCCACTAGTAAGTTTGAAATTTTTTGAATTTTTTTGCCTCTAGATCTTGAAAGCCCCGTAACTTTTTTCTGTTAGGTTTTTGAGGATTTTGAAAATGTTTAACGGGGTATCTTTTCGGATCCGAGTTCATATATAAAACTTTTTAATCCGAGTTCGTATGCAAAAGTTATGCCCATTTTACAAATTCCAGAGAGATTTTGCAAATAAAGTCGAAATTCATATTTGTAAATTTTCCCAACAAGTAGACCACATATCACATGGGAAACTTATTTTCTTTTATTTTTTTGACATTTCCATCAATTTCTTTTATTTTTTTTAAAACTGAAAAGGCGGTCCACGGGGGGGGGGGGGGGGTGCATTCGGTGGAATGGGCCAAGTTACTAATGGCGCACCATGGGAGTGGTGCGCCATTACTAGTTCAACTAGTAATGGCGCACCACCCCACGGTGCGCCATTAGTAGTTTAAAAAAACAATTTGAAAAAAAATTGAAACAAAATTACTAGTGGCGCACCGTGGATGTGGTGCGCCATTAGTATTTGGACACTAATGGCGCACCAACACATGGTGCGCCATTAGTATATAGTAGTGGCGCACCACATGTGTGGTGCGCCATTAGTGTCCATATTATCTATAGCCCTTTTCCTAGTAGTGTCCCGATCAACAGGACCCCCGTTTCGACTGTAGGAGGTCCGTTTCCTCCGTTTTGCGGTACGCCACACCCCTCCCGATCAACAGGACCCCCGTTTCGACCGTAGGAGGTCCGTTTTCTCCGTTTTGCGGTACGCCACACCCCTCCCGATCAACAGGACCCCCGTTTCGACCATAGGAGGTCCGTTTCCTCCGTTCTGCAGTACGCCATGCCTCGTTTCCATCGCCTGTTCCGTCCAAGCCCTCCCGATGAACACGACCACGCATTCCATTCCGACCCGGCCGGTTGGCTCCCACGCGTTTTGTTGCCTCCCGATGAACACGACACATTCCGTTGCCTCCCCATGAACACGACGCATTCCGTTGCCTCCCCATGAACACGACGCATTCTGTTGCCTCCCCATGAACACGACGACGACGCTGCTTCTCCGTTCCGACCCAGCCATGTACACGAGCCCTGGCCGTACGTATGCGCGAGTAGGCGTTCGAGACCCCGCCCGTATGTACACATACGTGGTCGTATTTTCTTTCTTGCACCCTGACCGCTGTACGTACGTGTACATGCTACGTGCGCGCCTCTACTACGACACGTACGCGCCTCTACTACGACACGTGCGCGCCTCTACATCCACCAGTATATATGTACGTACACGTTTGCGACCAGAATGACAATGCTACGTACGCTTCGACCAGGTGGGTCCCGACTGTCAGGCACTTCCTTGCGTGCGAAGATGTAGCTGGTGGGTCCCAGCAGTGAGGGGGCGAATCGTTTTGTTTTTTTTGCCCAGACGCACTTCCTTGCGTGCGAAGGTGTAGCTGGTGGGTCCCAGCAGTCAGGGGGGAAACGTTTTTTTCGTGAAATACGGTGGCCCGTCCTGTGGGTCCCCGCTGTCAGGTGGAGGAATAATTATTTTGCACGTAATAAGGAGGCACTTCCTTACTGTGGCCGTGGACCCAGCTGTCAGCCTCTCCACGTACAGTCCACGTCCGATGGAAGCCGTTCCTTGACCACGTTGACCACGCCGCGCTGAGAGCACCAGGGTGGTGGACGGCGGCGAGGCCTAGGAAGGGGACGACGCAGAGCCGGGGAAGACGCGGCAGTGGATGCCCACGCGTAGAGGAGTACGAGGGTTCACTGGTTCGCTGCGGTGTGAGGCTGCCGTCGCCGCAGAATAACAGGGGGTGTGGGTGAGTAGAGGGATGGCCTGGCCAGCGGTGGGAGTAGTAGGGGGCGGTGAGGCCTCCGCCGCATCGCAGCCGGCCACGGGAGGCAGGAGCACGAGGCACGACCGGCGCTGGTTTGGGCGGCTGGAGCTAGAAGACCAGAGGTTGAAGAAGCACTACGGCCGTTGGATGGACATCGTACGGTCACTGGAGCTAGAATCGTGCATATTGACTAAGTTGACAAAGCCCTCCGTCCCCGTCAACTTAGTAGGCCCACAAGTCAGCCTGCCACTATACTGGGTCCCAGCTAACAGGGGAGTATTCATTTTTGTGTGCGTAATAAGGAGGCACTTCCTTGCGTGCGAAGATATAGCTGGTGGGTCCGAGCTGTCAGCGGCGGTAACGTTTTTTTCGCGAAATACACAGGCCCTTTCGGTGGGTCCCAGCAGCCAGGGGGAAACGTTTTTTCCGCGAAATACTGGTGGCCCATCCGGTGGGTCCCTGCTATCAGGTGGAGGAATAATTATTTTGCACGTAATAAAGAGGCACTTCCTTGCGGCTGCCGTGGACCCAGCTGTTAGCCTCTCCACGTACAGTACTCTTCCGATATAAGTCGGTCGTTGACCACATTGACCACGCCGCGCCGAGAGCTCCACGGCGGTGGACGACGGCGAGGCCTGGGAAGGGGACGACGCGGAGCCGGGGGATACGCGGCCGTGGATGCCCACGCGGAGAGGAGTACGAGGGTTCACTGGTTCGACTGCGGTGTGAGGCTGCCGTCGCTGCAGAATAACAGGGGGAGTGGGTGAGTGGAGGGATGGCCTGGCCAGCGGTGGGAGTAGTATGGGGACGATGAGGCCTCCGCGGTAGCACAGCCGGCCACGGGAGGCAGGAGCATGCGGCACGACCAGCGCTGCTTTGGGCGGCTGGGGCAAGAAGACCAGAGGTTGAAGAAGCACTACGGCCGTTGGATGGACATCGTTGACCACGCCGCGCCGAGAGCACCAGGGCGGTGGACGACGGCGAGGCCTACGAAGGGAACGACACGGAGCCGGGGAAGACACGGCAGTGGCTGCCCACGCGGTGGAGAGTACGAGGGTTGACTGGTTCGGCTGCCGTCGCCGGAAAATAACAGGAGGTGTGGGTGAGTAGAGGGATAGACAGGCCAGGGATGCGAGTATGATGGGGCCGTGAGGCCTGCCCGGCAGCACTGCCGGCCACGGGAGGCGGGAGCAGGCGGTTCCGACGGCGCTGGTTTGGGCGGCTGGGGCAGGAAGATCAGAGACTGAAGAAGCACGATTGCCGTTAGATTGACATCTAACGGTGTGACGCTGGTAGAGTCGATTGTTGACTAAGTTTCTTTTTTGAGAAACCTTGTGTACGCATGAACTTAGTAGGCCCACAAGTCAGCCTCCAAATCTGTGGCAGACAACATAAAGCCCATTTGCTATTTTTTATAATTTTCAGCCCATTTGCGAATTCTTAAGTAATTTATTACAGCCCATTTTCTGCCCAGGACCACGGTCAAAAAGTTCAACCTTATTTTGCATATTTCGGTGGAGTCCGAACTGTTGTAATCCCGAAATGATAAACATTTTTTTAAGAACTTATTGATTTGCCAAAAAAATCATTTTGTTTTTGTAAGCAAATAAGACGTGGGACAATTGAGTTGGTTTAAGGGAAAACCAGTGGTAAAAAAATCAGCGCTGGGTGGGAAAAAACAACAAAAATAAGGATGTAAATATGAAAAGGGAATTTTATGTGTTTTCAATATAATGACACGTGTATATGAACTAGTAAAACTATAGGTAGAGATTAGAAAACGGATGTAGGACATGCGTTTCAAGAGGAAAATAGAACTGGGCTGTGTGTTTGATTCAGTAAAAAAAACTGCCTGCGGATGTTGTAAGACAAAATATAACTAACGCTGGCGGGCCAGAGGCCAGTAGATACCTGCTAGATCTTTGTGCCCCATTGTCGTCATGGGCTGGGCCTGTTAAAAACAAAACCAACCCTGGGCAGTCTACAACCCAGTTGAAACTTGCTCGACCTGAAAAAACAATATACGTGCTCAATAAACGAGAGAATTCTGCAAGTACAGACTGATAACTGGGATGCAACACGGATATTGTTTTTTTATCGTGATAATAAGTGCATGCACTTGTTTCAAAAAAAATGGAGAACTGGGAATTCAAACGGCGGGTGCTTATGCTACCCATCAAATAAAAATCAGGTGCCTGAAAATTCGTTTCGAAACAAATGATTCAGCTTTATATCCACGTCGACCCTCGGCATGATGGTTGGAAGCAAATGCAAGTTCATACCAAAAGATCGTTAACGACAATACCAACTTGCGGACGACAAGGTAGTACAACTACCAATACCAAACTAACTTATAATCTTTTTACTCCTGGCCCTAGTGTTCGTCTGGTAGAAAATCTTGCAGAGGACCAGCTCCCGCTCCTTCTCTTGCTCCAGGTCCCCGAGGTGGTACTGGTGCATCACCCAGTTGGTACTCTGCTGGTCGAAGTTCTTGTTGGTGTGCAGCACCAGAACCTTTTTTGCTGCCCGTCTGCCGGCCGTTGACCATCACCGGCAAGGTATTGCTGGTCTTGTGCCACATCGCGTGCATGCCGCACTCCGACTGTATCTTGCGACGCGTCCACGTGCCCCTTTTGAACGCCCTGGAATTGCGCTAGAAGAAATGCTTCCTTAGGCCACTCAGTGTGATATCTGCAGTATTGTGGAATACAGATTTTAGTGTACCTAGTTGGCATTTTCATAACATCTTTGGCATGTTACAGTCACTTGTTTCGCTTTTTATTAACTGTCAAATTGTAATTGCTTCACCAGGTTTGCGTCTAAAAAGAAAAATAGAGCTATAAACAAAGGAATATGTTTGTGCAAGTAGACGGCCGATCGGTGTCTTACCTGGAAGTTTCTCAGGTTGGGTGTAGCATATGCCATGCTCGCTGTCGATGGTTGGTATGAACAAATCGATGAGAGACTGAAATCTCGCGCTGTCAGCACTCACTTTGGCCTCAAGGTGCTCGATCAGCTCCTGATCCGTGGGATCGAACTTGACGCCAGCCGGCAGCACCGGCCAATCCTTCTTCGACTTGCATCGGTAATTCCAGTTATATGGTACTCAATGTATGATCAATCGACTGTTTTAAGTGAATGATGAAAGATTTCGACAGATAAGTGGTACTCCAAATCTGAAGTCCAGAATACCCGAACACGCCGCCGGGATTCTTGTGTCACCTCACGCGCAGCGTGTTGTCACGTCAATTCAATGTGTGGACATGATGAATAATTTGACCGACGTATACTAGTACTGCTACTGTACTACTTACTAGTCGTATTTAGTGTCACAATTTATACATAGGTTTAACTAACAAGTACGCACTTGAAGCCTAACTGATATATATATATATATATATATATATATATATATATATATATATATATGGCTTCTGCACAGCATCTCCATCATCATTATCAGTACATCCTACGCAGGTGAGTTAGGATGCACTTGATCCCAGGAAGGTATCTATCCTTCAAACCAGAGGAGTGCTTCAAACTAACAACAGTACATAATATCCAACAAAAGAGGGTCGTGCTACAGCAGCAGAATACATGGCTCAGTCTAGATATCAGCACGAATCAAGTTGTGCATATTTGCTGTTGGCATGAACCACATCGCCGCATGTCGGGTTTGCAAAAGCCATCCATCACGTGGAAGCTTGATGCCTTTCACACACTGAAGATTATCTGGCAACAAGTTGTGTCGACGAATCTCTGGATATGGTGATTCATGAAACCCATGGTATGATGTGTAAACACAGCCCCCCCCCCCCCCCCCCCCCGCGAATGGAAGTTGCATAGCACAGTAATCATTGCCGGTGATATGATCGATGATTGGTTGGATGATCGGATAATTGAGCCCGAGGAACAAGGAGTGGTTGCCGAGGCTGTAAACCCGCCTCCAGTTGAATACGCCTGGCCCAACGGAGATGGGATCTTTCTCGAATACGAAGCAGCCATAGCCATCAATGTCACGAACGCCCCACGCATTGTACTGCATGTGGTTTGATGTAATGGTTTGGTCAATTTGGTACGTGCGAATAAGCATCAAATGACCGCCGTCAGCTGAACGAGCGATAAACCACCACCCATCGGCTGGTATGATTCCAGGTCCTGGAATCATGAAGGCCAGCGCATTTGCGTCTGCTGCAACAATTCAAATTGGAGACCAAAAGGACAAAAATAAACAATCATGTTCAGAGTATGTGTGGAATTAAGATTATTATAACAGTGACACATATCATAGACAGAGAATTGCAATGCCGTGGTCATAATCATACCCCAAGTTAAAAAAAAGCCAATGGCTTTCATATTCTAGCTATATGTCATGGTTCAAACATCATGTAACAATGAGAGGACAACAGCTATGACAGCGCCTACTCATATTCTACCATAGCACTTACTACTACTGTTCTCATATCAACTCTAAGAAATAACATGCGTTGTTATAAAAATCTTGTAAACGAGAGTAACATATAGCAATCATGATGTTATGCTCATAATATGTATTCTAACAATCATTAGATGCCAATTGTTCTCATATCAACTCTAACAATAACATGTGTGGTCATAAAAATCTAGGAAATGAGACGAACATATAGCAATGATGTGGTTATAGACATGCTATGCATTCTAAATTTGTAACAAATGAACATGCAGTCGTATTCATAAGGTAAAGATGAGATAGAACAATTACACGATGATAGATTCCACCAGTATAGGCAGCCAATCTGTGCGTCGACCGCGTAAACGATGCCATCGTGCACTATAGCATCAGACAGAAATGTTGCCTCAACAGGATTGATGACGAGCCATAACCATGTATGGCGACCGGATTCCAGATAGACTAATCCCATGTTGAACAAGGCAATGAGCTTGTAATCCATGTAGTCTTCTGATGGTGTGGGCACTTCGTAGATTACAACTTTCTGCAAACAGAGGTCGAGCCAAAAGCTTGACGCGTCTCGTGCGTAGTAGGCAGGAGTGTCCGGCGGGCCGCGAGGCTCGATGGCGGTGGTATCCAACGATGGAAGGATGATCTCTCGCTGGGTGTAGATATCCACGAGACGCCACGGACTACCGGTGTGGTGGATGAGGACGATCCAGTTGGCCTTCATGCCCACCCAGTAGTGGCCGCGCATGAAGGACAGGTGGACGGGTAGTGGTAGCATGTCGAGGGGCACCACGGCAACCTCCGTAGGATCGTCAAGTCGGTGTCTGGGCCACCTGCGAGGATCGGGCATTAGCAAGCAGGGTGTCTTGAAAAGAGCCGGCCGGTTGCAGACGAGCAGACGGTACAAAGACACCGAGCATGCGGCCAGACGGACAGTGCTGAGTAGGTCCATACGACTACAGATCGGCTCCAAGAGAACACCGGGGAGGGAATTCCAATCGCGGCTCTGCGTGTCAGTCGGTTCTGCCATTGGGGTTTTCGGTGCCTGCGAGCCAGCGGGGAAGTGGATTCGGGCGGGCGAGCGAAGAAGCTTCTCCTCGTGTGGCCGAGCAGTGAGCGGGGGGATATGGTACGCGCGAGCTACCAAGGAAGATGGCGCGGGCGGGCGAGTAGTGAGCGAGGGTAAATGGTGTGCGGCCGACGATGGGGAAGAGAGGAGGAAGAAGAGTGGAAGACGGGGAAGAAAGTGCATTCAATCTCAATTCTACTAGTACTACTACCAGGATATATCGTCCTTCGGAGTGTAAATAGTTACACCGATGACATGTGGGTCTACCACAACAGGGCCCATATGTCAGTTAATGGAGGACAGAGGTGCGTAGGCATATTTGCGGAAGCGTGCTCTACTGGCAAACATGATGGCAGTACTGGGTAAGGCTGATTTAGTAACACCAACACGCTGGTTCTGTTGGAAATATGCCCTAGAGGCAATAATAAAATGGTTATTATTATATTTCCTTGTTCATGATAATTGTCTATTGTTCATGCTATAATTGTGTTATCCGGAAATCGTAATACATGTGTGAATACATAGACCACAACATGTCTCTAGTGAGCCTCTAGTTGACTAGCTCGTTGATCAATAGATAGTCATGGTTTCCTGACTATGGACATTGGATGTCATTGATAACGGGATCACATCATTAGGAGAATGATGTGATGGACAAGACCCAATCCTAAGCATAGCACAAGATCGTGTAGTTCGTTTGCTAGAGCTTTTCCAAATGTCAAGTATCATTTCCATAGACCATGAGATTGTGTAACTCTCGGACACCATAGGAGTGCTTTGGGTGTGCCAAACGTCACAACGTAACTGGGTGGCTATAAAGGTGCACTACGGGTATCTCCGAAAGTGTCTGTTGGGTTGGCACGAATCGAGACTGGGATTTGTCACTCCGTATGACGGAGAGGTATCTCTGGGCCCACTCGGTAATGCATCATCATAATGAGCTCAATGTGACCAAGTGTTTGGTCACGGGATCATGCATTACGGTACGAGTAAAGTGACTTGCCGGTAACGAGATTGAACAAGGTATTGGGATACCGACGATCGAATCTCGGGCAAGTAACGTACCGATTGACAAAGGGAATTGTATACGGGATTGATTGAATCCTCGACATCGCGGTTCATCCGATGAGATCATCGTGGAACATGTGGGAACCAACATGGGTATCCAGATCTCGCTGTTGGTTATTGACCGGAGAGTCGTCTCGGTCATGTCTGCATGTCTCCCGAACCCGTAGGGTCTACACACTTAAGGTTCGGTGACGCTAGGGTTGTAGAGATACTAGTATGCGGTAACCCGAAAGTTGTTCGGAGTCCCGGATGAGATCCCGGATGTCACAAGGAGTTCCGGAATGGTCCGGAGGTGAAGAATTATATATAGGAAGTCCAGTTTCGGCCACCGGGAAAGTTTCGGGGGTCACCGGTATTGTACCGGGACCACCGGAAGGTCCCGGGGGTCCACCGGGTGGGGCCACCTATCCCGGAGGGCCCCATGGGCTGAAGTGGGGAAGGGAACCAGCCCCTGGTGGGCTGGTGCGCCCCCCTTGGGCCTCCCCTGTGCCTAGGGTTGGAAACCCTGGGGGTGGGGGGGCGCCCCACTTGACTTGGGGGGCAAGTCCCCCCCCCCTTGGCCGCCGCCCCCCTTGAGATGGGATCTCAGGGGGCCGGCACCCCCCTGGACCCCTATATAAAGAGGGGCGAGGGAGGGCAGCCGCACCCAAGCCCTGGCGCCTCCCTCCGTCCCGTGACACCTCTTCCTCCCCGCTTGCGCTTGGCGAAGCCCTGCCGGGATCCCGCTACTTCCACCACCACGCCATCGTGCTGCTAGATCTCCATCAACTTCTCCTCCCCCCTTGCTGGATCAAGAAGGAGGAGACGTCCCCGCTCCGTACGTGTGTTGAACGCGGAGGTGCCGTCCGTTCGGCGCTAGGATCATCGGTGATTTGGATCACGACGAGTACGACTCCATCAACCCCGTTCTCTTGAACGCTTCCGCTCGTGATCTATAAGGGTATGTAGATGCACTCCTCTCTCTCGTTGCTAGATGACTCCATAGATTGATCTTGGTGATGCGTAGAATTTTTTTAATTTCTGCTGCGATCCCCAACAGTGGCATCATGAGCTAGGTCTATGCGTAGTTTCTATGCACGAGTAGAACACAAACTTGTTGTGGGCGTAGATGTTGTCAATTTTCTTGCCACTACTAGTCTTATCTTGTTTCGGCAGCATCATGGGATAAAGCGGCCCGGACCGACCTTACACGTACGCTTACGTGAGACAGGTTCCACCGACTGACATGCACTAGTTGCATAAGGTGGCTAGCGGGTGTCTGTCTCTCCCACTTTAGTCGGATCGGATTCGATGAAAAGGGTCCTTATGAAGGGTAAATAGAAGTTGGCATATCACGTTGTGGTCTTACGTAGGTAAGAAACGTTCTTGCTAGAAACCTATAGAAGCCACGTAAAAACATGCAACAACAATTAGAGGACGTCTAACTTGTTTTTGCAGCATATGCCTTGTGATGTGATATGGCCAAAAGGATGTGATGAATGAAATATATGTGATGTATGAGATTGATCATGTTCTTGTAATAGGAATCACGACTTGCATGTCGATGAGTATGACAACCGGCAGGAGCCATAGGAGTTGTCTTTATTTTTGTATGACCTACGTGTCATTGAATAACGCCATGTAAATTACTTTACTTTATTGCTAAACACGTTAGCCATAGAAGTAGAAGTAATCGTTGGCGTGACAACTTCATGAAGACACGATGATGGAGATCATGGTGTCATGCCGGTGACGAAGATGATCATGGCGCCCCGAAGATGGAGATCAAAGGATCAATATGATACTGGCCATATCATGTCACTATTTGATTGCATGTGATGTTTATCATGTTTTACATCTTATTTGCTTAGAACGACGGTAGCTTAAATAAGATGATCCCTCGCAATAATTTCAAGAAAGTGTTCCCCCTAACAATGCACCGTTGCGAAGGTTCGTTGTTTCGAAGCACCACGTGATGATCGGGTGTGATAGATTCTAACGTTCGAATACAACGGGTGTAAGCCAGATTTACACACGCAATACACTTAGGTTGACTTGACGAGCCTAGCATGTACAGACATGGCCTCGGAACACGGAAGACCGAAAGGTCGAGCATTAGTCGTATAGAAGATACGATCAACATGAAGATGTTCACCGATGTTGACTAGTCCGTCTCACGTGATGATCGGACACGGCCTAGATGACTCGGATCATGTTTCACTTAGATGACTAGAGGGATGTCTATCTGAGTGGGAGTTCATTGAATAATTTGATTAGATGAACTTAATTATCATGAACTTAGTCTTAAATCTTTACAATATGTCTTGTAGATCAAATGGCCCACGCTAATGTTGCCCTCAACTTCAACGCGTTCCTAGAGAAAACCAAGCTGAAAGATGATGGCAGCAACTATACGGACTGGGTCCGGAACCTGAGGATCATCCTCATAGCTGCCAAGAGAGATTATGTCCTAGAAGCACCGCTAGGTGACGCACCCATCCCAGAGAACCAAGACGTTATGAACGCTTGGCAGCAGCGTGCTGATGATTACTCCCTCGTTCAGTGCGGCATGCTTTACAGCTTAGAACCGGGGCTCCAAAAGCGTTTTGAGCAACAGGGAGCATATGAGATGTTCGAAGAGCTGAAAATGGTTTTCCAAGCTCATGCCCGGGTCGAGAGATATGAAGTCTCCGACAAGTTCTTCAGTTGTAAGATGGAGGAAAATAGTTCTGTTAGTGAGCACATACTCAAAATGTCTGGGTTACACAACCGCTTGACTCAGCTGGGAGTTAATCTCCCGGATGACGCGGTCATTGACAGAACCCTTCAGTCGCTTCCACCGAGCTACAAGAGCTTTGTGATGAACTTCAATATGCAGGGGATGGAAAAGACCATTCCTGAGGTATATTCAATGCTGAAATCAGCGGAGGTGGAGATCAAAAAGGAACATCAAGTGTTGATGGTGAATAAAACCACTAAGTTCAAGAAAGGCAAGGGTAAGAAGAACTTCAAGAAGGACGGCAAGGGAGTTGCCGCGCCCAGTAGGCTAGTTGCCGGGAAGAAGCCAAAGAATGGACCCAAGCCTGAGACTGAGTGATTTTATTGCAAGGGAAGTGGTCACTGGAAGCGGAACTGCCCCAAGTACTTAGCGGACAAGAAGGCCGGCAGCACCAAAGGTATATGTGATATACATGTAATTGATGTGTACCTTACCAGCACTCGTAGTAGTTCCTGGGTATTTGATACCGGTGCGGTTGCTCATATTTGTAACTCAAAGCAGGAGCTGCGGAATAAACGGAGACTGGCAAAGGACGAGGTGACGATGCGCGTCGGGAATGGTTCCAAGGTCGATGTGATCGCCGTCGGCACGCTACCTCTACATTTACCTACGGGATTAGTTTTAAACCTCAATAATTGTTATTTAGTTCCAGCTTTGAGCATGAACATTGTATCAGGATCTCGTTTAATTCGAGATGGCTACTCATTTAAATCCGAGAATAATGGTTGTTCTATTTATATGAGAGATATGTTTTATGGTCATGCCCCGCTGGTTAATGGTTTATTCTTAATGAATCTCGAACGTAGTGTTACACATATTCATAGTGTGAATACCAAAAGATGTAAGGTTGATAATGATAGTCTCACATACTTGTGGCACTGCCGTCGGTCACATTGGTGTCAAACGCATGAAGAAGCTCCATGCAGATGGACTTTTGGAGTCTCTTGATTATGAATCATTTGACACGTGCGAACCATGCCTCATGGGTAAGATGACCAAGACTCCGTTCTCCGAAACAATGGAGCGAGCAACCAACTTATTGGAAATCATACATACTGATGTGTGCGGTCCAATGAGTGTTGAGGCTCGCGGTGGCTATCGTTATGTTCTCACTCTCACTGATGACTTGAGTAGATATGGGTATGTCTACCTAATGAAACACAAGTCTGAGACCTTTGAAAAGTTCAAGGAATTTCAGAGTGAGGTTGAGAATCAACGTGATAGGAAAATAAAGTTCTTACGATCAGATCGTGGAGGGGAATATTTGAGTCACGTATTTGGCACACACTTAAGGAAATGTGGAATAGTTTCACAACTCACGCCGCCTGGAACACCTCAGCGAAATGGTGTGTCCGAACGTCGTAATCGCACTCTATTGGATATGGTGCGATCTATGATGTCTCTTACCGATCTACCGCTCTCATTTTGGGGCTATGCTTTAGAGACTGCCGCATTCACTTTAAATAGGGCTCCGTCGAAATCCGTTGAGACGACACCGTATGAATTATGGTTTCGGAAGAAACCTAAGCTATCGTTTCTAAAAGTTTGGGGATGCGATGCTTATGTCAAGAAACTTCAACCTGAAAAGCTCAAACCCAAGTCGGAAAAATGCGTCTTCATAGGATACCCTAAGGAAACCATTGGGTATACCTTCTACCTCAGATCCGAAGGCAAGATCTTTGTTGCCAAGAACGGGTCCTTTCTGGAGAAAGAGTTTCTCTCGAAAGAAGTAAGTGGGAGGAAACTGGAACTTGATGAAGTACTACCTCTTGAACCAGAAAGTAGCGCAGCTCAGGAAGATGTTCCTGTGGTGCCTGCACCGACTAGAGAGGAAGTTAATGATGATGATGATCAAGGTACTTCGGATCAAGCTCCTACTGAACTTCGTAGGTCCACAAGGACACGTTCCGCGCCAGAGTGGTATGGTAACCCTGTCTTGGAAATCATGTTGTTAGACAACGGTGAACCTTCGAACTATGAAGAAGCAATGGCGGGCCCAGATTCCGACAAATGGCTTGAAGCCATGCAATCCGAGATAGGATCCATGTATGAAAACAAAGTGTGGACTTTGACAGACTTGCGCGATGATCGGCGAGCGATAGAAAACAAATGGATCTTTAAGAAGAAGACAGACGCGGATGGTAATGTCACCATCTATAAAGCTCGACTTGTCACTAAGGGTTATCGACAAGTTCAAGGGGTTGACTACGATGAGACTTTCTCACCCGTAGCGAAGCTGAAGTCCGTCCAAATCATGCTAGCAACTGCCGCATACTATGATTATGAGATATGGCAAATGGACGTCAAAACGGCATTCCTTAACGGCTTTCTTAAGGAAGAATTGTATATGATGCAGCCGGAAGGTTTTGTCGATCCTAAGAATGCTAACAAGGTATGCAAGCTCCAGCGCTCCATCTATGGGCTGGTGCAAGCATCTCGGAGTTGGAACATTCGATCTGATGAGATGATCAAAGCGTTTGGGTTTACACAGACTTATGGAGAAGCCTGTGTTTACAAGAAAGTGAGTGCGAGCTCTGTAGCATTTCTCATATTATATGTGGATGACATACTGTTGATGGGAAATGATACAGAATTCTTGGGAAGCATAAAGGCCTACTTGAACAAGTGTTTTTCAATGAAGGACCTTGGAGAAGCTGCTTATATATTAGGCATCAAGATCTATAGAGATAGATCAAGACGCCTCATTGGTCTTTCACAAAGTACGTACCTTGACAAGATATTGAAGAAGTTCAATATGGATCAGTCCAAGAAGGGGTTCTTGCCTGTATTGCAAGGTGTGCAATTGAGCACGGCTCAATGCCCGACCACAACAGAAGATAGAGAAAAGATGAGTGTCGTCCCCTATGCCTCGGCCATAGGGTCTATTATGTATGCCATGCTGTGTACCAGACCTGATGTAAACCTTGCCGTAAGTTTGGTAGGAAGGTACCAAAGTAATCCCGGCATGGAACACTGGACAGCGGTCAGGAATATCCTGAAGTACCTGAAGAGGACTAAGGATATGTTTCTCGTTTATGGAGGTGACGAAGAGCTCGTCGTAAAGGGTTACGTCAATGCTAGTTTCGACACAGATCTGGATGACTCTAAGTCACAAACCAGATACGTGTATATTTTGAATGGTGGGGCAGTAAGCTGGTGCAGTTGCAGGCAAAGCGTTGTGGTGGGATCTACATGTGAAGCGGAATACATGGCGGCCTCAGAGGCAGCACAAGAAGCAATCTGGGTGAAGGAGTTCATTACCGACCTAGGAGTTATTCCCAATGCGTCGGGCCCGATGACTCGCTTCTGTGACAACACTGGAGCTATTGCCCTTGCCAAGGAGCCCAGGTTTCACAGGAAGACCAGGCATATCAAGCGTCGCTTCAACTCCATTCGTGAAAATGTTCAAAATGGAGACATAGATATTTGTAAAGTACATACGGACCTAAATGTAGCAGATCCGTTGACTAAACCTCTCCCTAGAGCAAAACATGATCAACACCAGAACTCTATCGGTGTTCGATTCATCACAATGTAACTAGAGGATATTTCCAACAGTCTCCCACTTGCACTAGAGTCAATAATCTAGTTCTCTGGGATGGGTGCGTCACCTAGCGGTGCTTCTAGGACATAATCTTTCTTGGCAGCTATGAGGATGATCCTCAGGTTCCGGACCCAGTCCGTATAGTTGCTGCCATCATCTTTCAGCTTGGTTTTCTCTAGGAACGCGTTGAAGTTGAGGGCAACATTAGCGTGGGCCATTTGATCTACAAGACATATTGTAAAGATTTTAGACTAAGTTCATGATAATTAAGTTCATCTAATCAAATTATTCAATGAACTCCCACTCAGATAGACATCCCTCTAGTCATCTAAGTGAAACATGATCCGAGTCAACTAGGCCGTGTCCGATCATCACGTGAGACGGGCTAGTCAACATCGGTGAACATCTTCATGTTGATCATATCTTCTATACGACTCATGCTCGACCTTTCGGTCTTCCGTGTTCCGAGGCCATGTCTGTACATGCTAGGCTCGTCAAGTCAACCTAAGTGTATTGCGTGTGTAAATCTGGCTTACACCCATTGTATTCGAACATTAGAATCTATCACACCCGATCATCACGTGGTGCTTCGAAACAACGAACCTTCGCAACGGTGCACAGTTAGGGGGAACACTTTCTTGAAATTATTGCGAGGGATCATCTTTTTTAAGCTACCTTCATTCTAAGCAAATAAGATGTAAAACATGATAAACATCACATGCAATCAAATAGTGACATGATATGGCCAGTATCATATTGCTCCTTTGATCTCCATCTTCGGGGCGCCATGATCATCTTCGTCACCGGCATGACACCATGATCTCCATCATCGTGTCTTCATGAAGTTGTCACGCCAACGATTACATCTACTTCTATGGCTAACGTGTTTAGCAATAAAGTAAAGTAATTTACATGTCGTTATTCAATGACACGCAGGTCATACAAAAATAAAGAAAACTCCTATGGCTCCTGCCGGTTGTCATACTCATCGACATGCAAGTCGTGATTCCTATTACAAGAACATGATCAATCTCATACATCACATATATTTCATTCATCACATCCTTTTGGCCATATCACATCACAAGGCATATGCTGCAAAAATAAGTTAGACGTCCTCTACTTGTTGTTGCATTTTTTTTTAGTGGCTTCTATAGGTTTCTAGCAAGAACGTTTCATACCTACGTAAAACCACAACGTGATATGCCAACTTCTATTTACCCTTCATAAGGACCCTTTTCATCGAATCCAATCCGACTAAAGTGGGAGAGACAGACACCCGCTAGCCACCTTATGCAACTAGTGCATGTCAGTCGGTGGAACCTGTCTCACGTCAGCGTACGTGTAAGGTCGTCCTGGCCGCTTCATCCCACGATGCCGCCGAAACAAGATAAGACTAGTAGTGGCAAGAAAAGTGACAACATCTACGCCCACAACAAGTTTGTGTTCTACTTGTGCATAGAAACTACGCATAGACCTAGCTCATGATGCCACTGTTGGAGATCGTTGCAGAAATTAAAAAAATTTCTACGCATCACCAAGAACAATCTATGGAGTCTTCTAGCAACGAGAGGGAAAAGAGTGCATCTACATACCCTTGTAGATCGCGAGCGGAAGCGTTCAAGTGAACGGGGTTGATGGAGTCGTACTCGTCGTGATCCAAATCACCGATGACCGAGCGCCGAACGGACGGCACCCCCGCGTTCAACACACGTACGGTTGGGGAAGACGTCTCCTCCTTCTTGATCCAGCAAGGGGAGGGAGAGGTTGATGGAGATCCAGCAGCACGACGGCGTGGTGGTGGAAGCAGCGGGGATCTCGGCAGGGCTTCGCCAAGCTCAGCGAGAGGGAGAGGTGTCACGGGAGGGAGAGGGAGGCGCCAGGGGCTTGGGGTGCTGCTCCCATGCGCCTCCCCACTATATATAGGGGTGGAGGGGGCTGGTTTCTTGCCCTCCAAGTCCATTGGGGCGTTGGCAAAGGTGGGGGAAAGAAATCCCATCATTTCCCTTCCCCACCGATTGTTATCCCCCTTTTTTAGGGATCTTGATCTTATCCCTTCGGGATATGATCTTATTCCTTCTAAGGTGGGATCTTGGTGTGCCTTGACCAGGGGTGTGGGGCCTTGCCCCTACTACCCACGTTCATGTGGGTCCCCCCATGCAGGTGGGCCCCACTTCGGAACCTTCTAGAACCTTCCCTGTACAATACCGAAAAATCCCGAACATTTTCTGGTGGCCAAAATAGGACTTTCCATATATAAATCTTTACCTCCGGACCATTCCGGAACTCCTCGTGACGTCCGGGATCTCATCCGGGACTCCGAACAACTTTCGGTTAACCGCATACTAATATCTCTACAACTCTAGCGTCACCGAACCTTAAGTGTGTAGACCCTACGGGTTCGGGAGACATGCAGACATGACCGAGACGACTCTCCGGTCAATAACCAACAGCGGGATCTGGATACCCATGTTGGCTCCCACATGTTCCACGATGATCTCATCGGATGAACCACGATGTCGAGGATTCAATCAATCCCGTATACAATTCCCTTTGTCAATCGGTACGTTACTTGCCCGAGATTCGATCGTCGGTATCCCAATACCTTGTTCAATCTCGTTACCGGCAAGTCACTTTACTCGTACCGTAATGCATGATCCCGTGACCAAACACTTGGTCACATTGAGCTCATTATGATGATGCATTACTGAGTGGGTCCAGAGATACCTCTCCGTCATACAGAGTGACAAATCCCAGTCTCGATTCGTGCCAACCCAACAGACACTTTCGGAGATACCCGTAGTGCACCTTTATAGCCACCCAGTTACGTTGTGACGTTTGGCACACCCAAAGCACTCCTATGGTATCCGGGAGTTGCACAAGCTCATGGTCTAAGGAAATGATACTTGACATTTGGAAAAGCTCTAGCAAACGAACTACACGATCTTGTGCTATACTTAGGATTGGGTCTTGTCCATCACATCATTCTCCTAATGATGTGATCCCGTTAGCAATGACATCCAATGTCCATAGTCAGGAAACCATGACTATCTGTTGATCAACGAGCTAGTCAACTAGAGGCTCACTAGGGACATGTTGTGGTCTGTGTATTCACACATGTATTACGATTTCCGGATAACACAATTATAGCATGAACAATAGACAATTATCATGAACAAGGAAATATAATAATAACCATTTTATTATTGCCTCTAGGGCATATTTCCAACAGAGGGTACTACTGTTCTCTAGAACCATCGTTGTACTATCAATGCAGGGGAAGTACACCTGCGTAGTGTCCTAGTGGGTACTCTCGGTGCTCTATTCAACCGCTCCTCTCACGTAGCTGGCCTACTCAGCCGCTCCTCTCACGCACACACTAGCAGCCTGTTTATCAGCGACAGTTACTGCGGGGGCAGAACATTTGAGTTATTTGATACAGTGAAACTAGGCTTTTCACTTCCATTTGTGGAGGTGTAATGGATCTCGTCGAACTTTGTTTGTAGTTCCTTCTTTATGAATGAGATGAAGCAAAGCTTTTACCTCCGTTTAAAAAAACACGTCAAGAGGAATTTCTTTTATAGTAGAGCCGATAATGGAGTGAAGTCCATGCGTGCAACGCCACAAGCTATAGAGTAGTAGTAGTAGAGCACTTTACGTACAGAGCCATATTGCACAGTTCCCAATGCCCCGCCAGGCTTTTCCGGCTCCTCGGGCTTAATTGGGAGGCGCTAGTTTAAATATGCTACTAGTTGGAAGCTGCAAGCGAGGTGCGGCTAGGGCGAGCACGCGAGCCACGGGATGCTGGGAAGGAAAACCCGTTCACGTGGCTAGGCTGTCCAGTGCACCCAGATTGTGGGGCCGCACGTCCGTTTGACTTCAAAACTCAAACTACCCGTGTAAAATATTGGCTCGCAGCGAAGTGTAGTAGTACTATTTTAAAAAAAGGCCGCCGTGCGTTTGGCCGGGATCGAACCCACAAAACGAGGTATACACTCCCGCGACCACTAGTAGTACTCGTTGGAGTACAACGCAACCTAGAATCGCCTTTTGTCGCTAGTAGTACGTACATTGTTCCTTAGAAGAAACCCCTAAGAGCATGGTTAATAGTATAGCCAGCTGCTGGCTATAAGCCAGTGCCATGTCATCTACAGCCCATCTTATTGCCAACATGTACAATAATAGATCAAAAGAGTGTACTACTTTTTTTATTATGTGGCCCACTTCTCATTCTCACAATGTGCCTAGGAGCACGTGCTAGAGCTGGCTCTTCACGAAGAGCCCGCTTACCTTCTCTCTCCTCTTCTCTTTCCTCCAACTAAGCAGAAATATACTAGTTTATTTCTTATAGCCCGCTGACTTAGCTCTATTGTACTTGCTCTAATAATGCAAGAAACCACTAAAATGCCAAGAAACTACTACCACTTGCATACGTGGCAGACTTAAGATAAGACTACCTTATCAACCATTATACATGCTCTTACCAACAAAAATCCTCGAGTGACCTCCTACCTCCGGCCCGTCCACCTAGTCATCCTCGGCCATGGGACGCAGCTACCGCCGCCGGCAGAAGGCGAGGTCAAAACCGCCGGTGGTGCGGAGCCCATGTTGTGGCAGCCCGGATGCCAGCTCCGTCCGGCGCTCGCGGCCGCTAGCTAGCCAAGATAGCTCCGTCCAGCTGCTTGTCTGCAAGGTTTGCTAGCTAGATTGGCACGGCAGCGCGGTGGCTTGCTCGCGCGCGCCGCGCTAAGGCCAGCCATCTGGCTCGAGCGAAGGCCAGCGCGGCGGCTTGCTCGCTCGTGAGTCACGCTCGGGCCAGCCTGCCAACCCGTGCGGAGGCCAGCGCGGCGTCTGGCCCGTCCGGCGGAGCGGCGGCCAACTCACTCATCACCGGCGCCACCGACGAACACGCATCAGTACTATTTGAAGTAATGTTCATGAAAAATAATGATTTGAGGGGGAATAACAGGATAGAAGGTCAGATGTGGGTCCCTCGTGTCAACGGTCAAACAAAATGTGTTGGTTTAAGCTGCCTCGTCAGCACGGACGCGTGGGCCAACCCTGTCATAAATGGGTTTAAACGAACCTAATCGGTAGGAGTACTAGGTAGTTTTTGGCGTGGATTAAGAAATTTTGGGTATGTTTTTTCTATTTTTTGTACAATAGATTCTTCCTAGGGCTGGTTGAAAGTGGTAGTTTTTTGTTAAATACTCTACATATTGTAAGTAGGAGTGAAAGTTAAGCTTTGGAAGCCAATAAGCAAGGCTAGTTACATAGTGCATATGTGTACATGATTGAAAGTAAATATCAACCATGAGTGACTAATATCTTGATGGAAAACTCGAAACTATGGAATACTAGGAAAAATGCATGGTTGGAAATACTAGCAATGTTCATGTCCGTTGCAACGAATCATAATTAGAATAATACTTATTCACAACCTTGGTACAAAACACTCTAATTTTGATATACATATGTCACTAGAGATATATTATGTTTCAATTAGAATATATTCCTTGGGCTGTTTTGGTGAGGTCAGGGAGGGATGTGGTTGGTTTTAAGATACTAATTATGGGTTTTTCTGCAAATTGGTAGACAAGTGGGATGTTGGTGAGAAAAGGCAACAACTTACCTCACAATCGTTAGATGTAGATCTAATGGTCAGAAACGACGGATGGCAGACACACCAGCATCACCAACTTAGTCTTGTGTAGGAGTACTAGCAAGATCCGTGCATTGCACGGAACATCAAGATGCATTTTTTATAAAACACTTGTTGTGATTGACCCTTGCGGGAGTAATCCCATGTGTAAAAACTAATGATATCTCGAGAAATATGAGATAAGGTGAAGAGGAGTGGGGTGTGGTGGTGGTTGGTGGTCGGACTGAGCGGAGGCATGGGGATTGACGACGCCGGCAGCGGCCACCAGGCTAGTTTGTTCCAGAGGCTTCCTTTCTTAATTGCTCAACAATGAGGTTTGTTGGAGATAAGGACGAACGAGGGAAGGCCTTGTCTGCAAATGTGGAGAGGGGTGCGGGTATCTTTTAGTTTAATTTCCATCCGTCAGATATAGATCGGACGGTCTATATTGCAAGATGGCACACGTACCATCATCACCAACTCGGTTTTTTATAAGAGAAGAAATATAAGTATGGAGATACAAACGTATTATCGATACTTGCTTCCGTAAACTAGCATCTACATTCTATTCAACGCTTCGGCATGTGGGGCCTTAGCACAATGACTTCTCGACTATGTAAAACAAAGATTTTCCCGTCGCCGACAAGGAGGGGGTGACGGCGGCGCGCTTTTTGGCTTGCTCTAGTCCTAGTAGTCATACTAGGTGGTCTAAGCATGTGTAGATTTATTCTTTTTTCACGTCTCGTGTTCGCCGTACTGCCACGACTGTTGATGAATAGACGATAAGTTATTCACGGGGAAACCCTTGTTGAGCATGTTTGCGAGAGAGAGAGAGACAGTGTGCGTGTGTGATATGTTAGAGACTGAGGCAATGATAACAGATTCTTTGTGTCTATGTGTGTGGAGGATAGAGAGACACATGTACATGGGGCTTTGTGTTGTGTAACGTGGAGACACATATACATAATTAGAGAGTGAGTGTGTGAGATACACATGCGGACATGAGAAGAGATGAGGATCCAGATAAATGGGTGTTTGTGCGTGTCTGTGTGTGTTTGTGCACGCGTTTGTGTGTGAGAGGGAGAGAGTGTATGTGGAGTAGAGAGACCACTAATGATGTAAACCTAGTATAAGGGAAGGGGGAATGGTGTGACATGTGTAGTAGCGAGATAGCACGGGTGCGGGCGGGGGGAGCAGACTATTTGGAAGAGACATCGAGTGTGTGTGTGGGAGAGGGGTGTGAGAGCGAGAGAAAGAGAGAGCTAGCGACGGAGAGAGAGAGAGAGAGAGAGAGAGAGAGAGAGAGAGAGAGGAAGAGAGGGGGCGAAAGGGGTCGTTTGTGTCCATAAATGGCGTATAGATAGGGAGACAATGTTGATGTTGTCCGAAATTGGCCTATGAACGGAGACGCAAGGGAAGCGAGTCATCGTGTGTGTGATAGGGACTTCATGAGAGATCTAGAATAGATGGTGTAGAGAACAATGTGCGAAATCGAGAACGATTATACATTACGGAGCTATGCAAAGAGTCACAACATATATGTATACAGGGAAGGAGCTGGGGCGGGTCTGCATGTGAAAGAGATAGAAAGAGGAGAGTGGTGCACAAGGAGACAAAGTGTGCTTGTTTGCAGTGGGGGTGGTGTGTGAGGTGAGTGCGCGAGAACCACATAACTAGGGAGATAGACGTTTGGGGGCGACGTTTTGTGTGTATGGGAAATATACACTCTACATAGTGCGTGTGCTTGGGTAAGAGAGATAGCGGGAGACCTAGAGAGTGAGGGAAGAGATGTGTGCATGCCCGAGACTCCGAGAGACAAAGTGATAGAGACCTATGTTGGGGTCCGGACTTTACAAGAGAGAGGGGTGTTAATGTGCTCGTGTGTTGGTGTTTGGGGGAGAGAACAACTTCTCTATGTGTGTGTGTGTGTGTGTGGTGGTGGGGGGGGGGGTTGACTTCAGATAAAGAGTGAGGTGTCTATATTTGAGGGAATTTAGCGTAATTGAGATATTGTGCACTCATGGTTGATCAATTTGTTTCACAGTTTGTACTATGAGATAACGATACTTTTGAACATGCGTGATATACCTTGATGTACTAGAATTACAAACCTAAGATTGGAATTTTGGAATTCGACTCCATCATTAGCTTTTGTAATTCATTTAAACGGAGGTACATTTTTTAAGCCGGGATTTTGTGATTTCAAATTCATATATCAAACCTAGAGATATACACATACGGGCATGTTCAAACTTTATAATCATCCACTTTATTCATACACATACACAGTTTTGCTTTTGTCATCATATTTAGGATAAACACATTTGGAATTTCATTTGAATTGGACCGTATGATGGTATTTGCTTGTAGTAGCTCAATGATCCATATTTGAATTGAATGGACAATCTAAGTTTCGAGTTGGAGACATTGATTTTCAAAACTTGCACATTTTTTTTTCGTGCAAAACAAACAAATTGTCGGCCATGATATCATAGTCGGCCGTACAAGAGCAGAATACTTATAATTTTAGGCGCCAAAAGCTTTCAAACTTCCCACTCACATCGAAATATCACGCGCCCGAAAGTTTAGCCCTATGATATTCATGTTTTACCCCTGCCACATGAACGGAAAAGGGCTGCTTTGGTAACTCCATTGTTTTCCCCTCTTTGCCCCCAACATTCTTCCCCAGAGCCCCTCCCCTTCCCCTCCCCGACCCCCCAACCACGGTAAGCCGCCGAATCTAGTCCTCCGCCGCAGCGATGGACCTCACACCCCGCCGGATCTACCTTCCGCACCTTGGAACCCCCAACTGCCAACTCACCACTTCACCGGAGCCGCTTCAGCGACTGGCTTGTCCACCGCTCCAGATCTCCTTGACCGCCATCATGGTCCACCACACCGGATCTGCTTAACTGGCGCCCTCGTCCACCACAGCATAGGCCCTTCACTGACTCCCTTGTCCGCCGCAACAGATCCGCCTCACCGAAAGCACTGTACAACGCGCCCGCCGAAGCCTTCGTCCACTGCACCGGACCCGCTCCACGGACGCCATATTCAACTCCACCGGCCCTGCTTTACCGACGCCGCAGCCTCATCAGGTTATTTCGATTTGTACTCCTTCGGTTTTTCTCTTTATCGTGCAACTGTTCACTTACCACATATGAGCTTTCTTGTATGTCGACAGGCGCCGCAACCGTAGCACCGGAGCCGCTTTAGCGACGGCGACAGCCGGCCCAAACTCAACCGCAACACGAGCACCATCGACGATCCTTAGCTATCAAGTATGACAACGATACCCATACGTCGCCGAGAATCAGGTACTATTATCCAACGGCCGGTGCCTACGTTAACTTTCCTAGTATAAGCACCGCACCTTTGAATTTCTTCAGGGCATCATTCAGTTTTTCATGAGACACGTTATTCTGCTTGCACCTGTAGGGCCATACTTCTGGCAGTGAACATGTTACATGGGCTAAATTACATACCAGTGCACATATAGTTAATATGCTTTAGTTTTGTTCGATGCCACATGTTGGTTCCATCAGACTGCTTAATGTTCTCTATGCTTAATTACACATCAGCAAACTAGCATGTGGTTCCGCTGCTTTTTGTTCGTTTTACCCTACATTTTCTGATGCTAGCTATTACATCACTGCTCCGAGCCTCTGTTCATTACTTGTTTGTGTGTTCTTGATCTTCCCAAGTTGCATGACTAATTTGATGCTTCTATTAATTATGGAGCTGCCAATCCCATCAAGCAAAATATTTGTTCTTTTGGGGCTGGCACCTCGAACAAGCATAAAAATAGAGGGAAGTAGATATATTGTCGTGTATGCACACAGCCTTCTTTCATTATTTTAGATGAACCATTGATGATCAATTCGGACCAGTGCATGCAATTAAAATTAATTTTACCTAAATAGATGGTACAGAATAAACTACAACAACTAGATTTGCAACCACGGGATGATGACGATATCTTCAAAGAACATTGCAACAGCAGCTAGGCTTCACAGCAACATATGGTAAGCCAGTGTGTTTTAGTACATGTGAAATGTAATGCGAGTGGGCTGCTTTCTTGGCTTGTGCCCTCAACGTGTAATCCTACCGAATTACAAATAGTTCAGTTATCTGCTTTGCTGTATTGCTTGATTCGAATGCTTATTTGTTGTTACGCTATACCTGAGTTGGCCAATATGTCAGCAGTGCTTGCTGTACTATCGTAAAGAAATGCATGCCTATTTCATTTGAGTCCTTAACTTTTCCTCTCAACTTCATCACAAGACTGTCTTCGTAGTTTATATGAGGCCACACTGTTAAGTGCTTTCTCAGATTATTTCAACTGCTTAGATGCCTTGGCAACTTAAATATAGCGGTTGTACACTCCCTTTCAACTAGGGATGTCAACTGGGTCCCGTTTAATCCCGATTAAAGTCCACTAGTGGTATGATAGTTCAAAAGAGTTTTTGTTTTTTGAGGAAAATGAACTAGGGAGGTAGCAAAAACTAACTAGATGGGACTGGCGGGTGTCGTTTATTTGCCACTTACATCCCTAGTTTCATCTTACCATTTTAATTTCTTTTCGGCTGATGCTGCTTCGGACCATTTAAATATAGTTTGCCATGCTCGGCAACAATTCGTCCGTCGTTTACCATGTAAGCTTACTGCCTGGATCATATGATAACTATCTCTTACTGATGTCCAGCGGAAACCTTTCAGGATGCCGTTCACACTAGGACACAATGTACAACCCCAGAATCTATTTGTGGAAGCAGTGCGCCATCCATGTTACCAGATGATAGCAGTTCAGAGGCAACACCGCCGGAGAGCAGTCTGAGCACAGATATTATAGTGCTTGAGGCTCTACTAGAGGCAGAAAGAGATGGTGTGGCTGCTATGAATGAGGTAATCTTTATCTTGAGGCTGGAAATTACGGAATTAGCGGCACACATTATGCAAGCAACCCAAGAATTGGAGGAAGTAAGAATGTTGCATTTGAAGATGGAGGAGGTCCTGCTGTTTCTGCTATCTGAAGCCCAAGGTAATCCCGGTTCTTCTTTAGATACCCGTTGAAATTGTCATTAGATTATTGTACTTGCATGTTGTGTCATGTCTCTGAATGGATTATGTTGCAAGACCCCCTATGTTGTCCATGTGTTGTAATGATCCGAATTTTTTAGGCGAGGTAATCCTCAGTACTTGTATGATTGACATAAGGTGAACTGTTTTTCGTGTGAGCATATTGTATTGGATGAAATAACTGTTTGACTCAGAGTGTATCCAACCTACTGAATTCGAAGATCACGACATTTCTAAATCATAATCATATATAAAGGTGGAATAAATCTTTGTTGTGGTTTTGAAGAAATAAATAACAAAACGTATAATTATCTGTGGATATTCGTAATCGAATACAAATTGGATTTGAATTTAGTTTGCCAGGTCCCAGGGCAAACGTGAATGCTAATTCTCCCAAGTTTTGAACGAAGCGGCTAAACACCCACTATAATTTGTGGGCTGCCCGAAGCAAGTGTTTGCGAGATGGAAATTACTGTCTACCCCTGACACTTGACATCCTTATCGACCGGATTTACACTACTGTCGATAGGGGTAGACTAGTAACTTCAATCAGACGTGACACGACGGCCTCTGAGCCCATTCAGACATGGTGGGCGCCAAACGTGGGCGGCAAAACACATTTGATTCAAGCTCGTCCGAAAGACATGTGTCTCTTCCTCCATTTCCCCATTCATACACGGTGGGCGGCAAAACAAACTCTCCTCGTCCGAAATCGATGTAGGCTAATATTTTAAATAGGGGCAGATGTGTAACTTCCATCAGACGTGACACAACCGCCCTACCCGTCAGCCCCATTCATACACCGTGGGCGCCAACCGTGGGCGGCAAAACACCCTCTCCTCGCCCAAAATAGTTATCGGCAAATATTTGGGAGATGCGAGATTACCGTCCTATCCCCAACCGACGCGATGTCCGAAATTTTAAACGGGGGATAAGTTCGTAACTTTCCCCCATTTCAGAGAAGCGCGTCCCAAAGTTTGAGATCCCCCTCCCCTCCATTTCCCCATTCATACACCGTCGGCGGCACGACAACCTCCGCACTGCGGCCAGCCTCCTCCGTCCGCCACCCCATCCTCCACCTTGCCGGAGCCGCTACCCCTACCCCGTCGTCCACTGCAAGAGATGGACGTCTCTCATCCACGGCGCTAGACCAGGATCCTTTCATCGCCTCCTCTCGCTTCATCGGCGCCGTCGTCCACCTTGCCGTTGCCGCTCCTACGACCGCCTCGTCCACGGCAACAGGATATATCCCCCGACCCGGCCGTCTGCCATCTAAAGTCTTCTTCCCCGCCGCCGACAGCCATCGCACCCGCAACACCCTCAACGTATCAGCATAGGCCTACACGGCGTCGCAAGAGAGGTGGTACTCTTCCATATGTGCTTAAGTTATTGATCTCACCCGGAAAATAGATCGTAATTTGTTTACTGTACTTTTCTTGTCCGTACCAAATCGTAGTGGCTAGTTGAAAGCAAACATTGGTTGCGAAGTAGCTTTGTCCGGTTTGCACCTTCAGATCCGCCATGGCACGGGCACTATACTCGTAAAGCTTATGGTTTCCCCCCTTTATATTCACTACCATCATCGTAGGTGCTTCGTGTCGTGCTAGCACTGCTCCTCAAGACCTCAACCCAAAGTTTACGTGTTGAAATACGAATCTGATATGATGCTCATATCACTAAAACAGAGAGCGTTTAATTGGTCACCTAATGTTCCTATATTCGTTTCAAAAAGCATGTGCGCCATCCACTGGTCCAGCTAGTTCCACTTTCCTGATTTTTCTCTTGATGCTTAGGGTTTTCCCCTTTTATCTACTCTACTATGATCTGTGTAGGTGCTTTCTGTCGTACTAGCATTACTCCACCCTTCAAGCTAAACAACACAACACTCAGAATTCGAAAGCTTAGTTGTTCAAATATGATTGTGATATGATACTGATATTAGTTAACCGACACATTTAATTGGTTAGCTAAAGGTCCCACTTGAGTTTCCAAATGCATGTCGCGACATATAGAGAGACAGCATAATTGCATTTCTTTGTCACTTGTTGACTGTACTTTCTTGTCCATACCAAATCTTAGTTGTTATTTCAAAGCAAACATCGGTTGCTAACTACCCTTTGCGCAGTTTGCAGCTTCAGATCTGCCATCCCACTGCCATGGTCAACACTGTACTCATCATGCTTATGTTTTCCCCATTTTATGATGACCACAATCAGCCTACGTGGTTCGTGTCGTAATAACACTGCTCCACCCATCGAGCTAAACAAGCTTAGTTGTACAAATTCATATCTGATATTATTGCTGATATTAGTAAAACTGAGAGATGTTTAATTGGTAAGCTAAATGTTCCTACTTTAGTTTCGAAATGCATGTGAGCCACATATGGAGAGACCGGAAAGAATAGTATTTCTCTGTGCGCTCTGGTTCATCATGGGTGACCAACCGACATTGTATTGAAAGACTTGTACTATCTTCAATCTGCTTGCTCTTCTGCTCTTCTTTAAGATGATACTCTTCTCTTGCGGTCGACTGGTCAGGTCGAGTTGTCTCCCTTAGTATATTTTGAATCTGTCAGGTCATCACTTCTGGAGCTCTCATATTTTGAGTAGTAGGCCACATTATATTAATGCACACAACAAATTACAGCATGCATGGCATCTTTTAAAAGAATTGCAGAGATAGCACAAAGGGGTTTACAGGGAGGCAGTATTGGATTAGAATCACTTCTGCATTACAAAGAAAATCTCACTTGTTTTTATGTTTTCATGCATGTCAGATATTGAACATTAGCAAAATGAATATGGGAATGGGTGCACGAGAGGAATATTGCAGAACGATCCACTGGCTAACAAACTTGGCATGGTGGAGGATGGCCTATCTTATTCACCCATCAAGGTGCTTGCTCTAACTTTGCGAAGTTGTATTGGTCGCACATATTTTGCATCTGACCTCTTGCATTACTTCTACTTTGTTACACCATCTGCTTAGTTTAAGCATCATATATGAGTATATGCCATACCTATCCATTTTCTGTACCTATTCCATGTGTCGTCACACTATGTTTTTCCAGTCAAATGTTTTTCTTTCGTAATAGATGTCCAAAAGGAAGAGGGTGAGTACAGATCCTCAAGGAGTACAAACTAGGTATTTGGAAAAGGTAGTGATACCTGTTAAATCAGATAGATCAGCAGCCACAGAAAACACAGGCCCAACTGTACCACACTTTACCCCTACTCCAGTGGCCAAACCCCTATTAGAACTGCTGGGAGCCCAGCGTCAGGTACTGTCTATGATATCAATTCAAAATTTGAACTCCTAAATTTCTGCTTGTGCCTTACCTTCTCTCTTGCATGAAAACTAATTTCAGATGAATCTCCTTGCTTAAAGGATCATACGATCTCAAAACAATAATAGGCTCTGCATTGCTCTTGTCAGTACCTCTCTCCCTTTTGCCTTGTAACGTTGTACTTAATTAATTGCTATTTGATTATGTATCATCAGTCTGCACCTGAGCTTCATTATCCTCTGTTTCTTCCAATATTATTTGATCTATATTTACTCTGTGCAAAATGTAGAATAATGGCAACGCTTATAAAGAATTTTCTTTGGGGAATTTATTGAATTATCCTTCCATCAAGATGGAGAAGGGCTTTGTCCAGCCCGTGTTAACATGTAATGTAATTTCATCCTTCTCAAGCCTTCAAACTTTGTTCTAGTATAGATTTGGATAGGCATCATTTCCTCCACTGCTGTTTGCTTTGCTGTTTACATCTGATCGGATGTTTGCAACAACTACCAGTTTCAAATTGTAGTTGTTAAAGCATGTTCCTTATGCAGAACAGATCCATTTATTTGCTTATATGATTGTGAAACCTGTTACGTGTCTCCTTGTTTCTCTTTCAGACTCGTATCTCTTACGCCAGGCAGAACTTTAGGGAAGATAGTGAGCCAAACCATCTTGAGGATAGCGAGATGACCCCAAGGTCCTGTCTTGATGAAGACAGTGAGTTGAAGCTACTCACCAGCAGGTGTGAGACAACCTCTGTGCAGTCGCTGCCTCAATCAGTTCGACTTCTTCAGTCTCAACTTAAAGCGGAAAGGCTTGCTTCAGCTCAGCTCCGACTTGAAGTCAAAGATGCAATGAAGATGTCAGAGGACTGCCGTGCGCACCATCATGCCTTAAATCTAGTGTTGATGCATCTATCGTTGACACAACTGAGGTCTACTCAGCTTCTTCAGCTGTTTGGGGGGGGCGACGTGGCCAGGCCTAGTGCCTTCTGAAGTGCTCTCAGTGTTGTATATTCTTTTGTCGGCGTGTTTATTTGCACTGGTGGCGAACTTTGATGCCCAGTGGATGTAATATGTGTGATAGCCGTGATAGCCTAGCGTAAGTCACTTGCTTATTTATTTCCTTGTTGTCTTGTTTATTTGTTTGCTTGTTGTCATTGCCGTTCTTTTTCCGCGGTTTGCTAGTGGCTGCAATAACCTATTTTTTAAAACTAGGCCACAATAACCATGAGCTAATATTTACTGTAGTGACACTGGGCCTCCTACGGGCTGTAGAAACAGTGGGCCTTCTACAGGTCGTAGAAACAGTGGGCCTTCTACGGGCCGTAGAAACAATGGGCCTTCTACGGGCCATAGAAACAATGGGCCTTCTACGGGCCGTATCATCAATGGGCCTTATACGGGCAGTATGATCGATTGGCCAAACATGGGCCAATAACAGGCCGCATTATGGCCGTAAACGGGCTAGAGTTGGAATCGTCCGTTCATGGGCCGACCATAACGGGCCATCGTTAATAGGCCGTATTTGATGACGCTATGAAAATGGCCCAACGTATTAACGGACCACAAACGGGCCGACTGTAACCACGGGCTGAATTTGGCCCACAAGCAGAAAATGACAGTAACGGGCTGTAAGTAAACGAATGCTGGAAATGAGCCCAAGAATAAATGGGCTCTGAGAAGGCCGAAAGATAACATGGGCTGGAAATGGCCCAACGGAATAACGGGCCGTTAATGGGTATAAAGTGATACACTGTTCATTACGGGCCAGTTTCACCACGGGCCATTAATGGGTGTAAAGTGATACACTGTTCATTACGGGCCAGTTTCACCACGGGCTGTTAATAGGCCAAGAGTTACATAGGTCCTCGTATGGGCCGAAGACGTCATGGGCCATTCATGGGCCAGAAGTGAAAACGGGCTGGAATTATATTGGGTGGCCCAGATGACGCTACTGGGCCTAATTCGGATAGGGCGTAATGGGCCTTGGGTTACGGGCTGTAAATGGGCTATATGCGAACATGCCGTTAACAGGCTTTACATGGACCGGCCCGCCACCTTTTGACCAAGTCAAACGGGCCGGCCTTTTCACAGGAATGGGCCTCTGTTGGGCCGTGCCACATGTCGACGTATCATAGGCGCCTTCTGTCCAATGAGTGGATGACATCTGTCCCAACGATGAGCCGACACGTGTTTCCTCCAGCCAATGATGATTTTACACGTGGAAAATCCCCATTGGTCGGGGCTGTTAACGGGTTATCGGATCCAAAACCCGACCCGATAGCTTAACGGCATTCCGTTACGGTGGATGCCACGTGTCGGTCACCCTTGACGAAAGCACTTCTGTGACGCGGGATTTATCGTCATGGAAGTGGACACTTCCATGATGATAATTTTGGTAATGTCATGGAACACTTCTACGACAGCACATGTATGACTATCTTGATTCTGTCATAAAATCGTCATGGATGTACATGCATGACAGAAAATGCGACCTACTGTGACAAACACGTATCATCACGGAAGTGTATTTTTTTTGTAGTGATGCCCGGATTGAGAGATATGAAGTCTCCAGTAAGTTCTACAGCTGCAAGATGGAGGAGAATAGTTCTGTCAGTGAGCATATACTCAAAATGCCCGGGTATAACAATCACTTGATTCAACTGGGAATTAATCTTCCGGATGATAGCGTCATTGACAGAATTCTTCAATCACTGCCACCAAGCTACAAGAGCTTCGTGATGAACTATAACATGCAAGGGATGGATAAAATGATTCCCGAGCTCTTCGCAATGCTAAAGGCTGCGGAGGTAGAAATCAAAAAGGAGCATCAAGTCTTGATGGTCAACAAGTCCACCAGTTTCAAGAAAAAGGGCAAAGGGAAGAAGAAGGGGAACTTCAAGAAGAACAGCAAGCAAGTTGCTGCTCAGGAGAAGAAACCCAAGTCTGGACCTAAGCTTGAGACTGAGTGCTTCTACTGCAAGCAAACTGGTCACTGGAAGCGGAACCGCCCCAAGTATTTGGCGGATAAGAAGGATGGCAAGGTGAACAAAGGTATATGTAATATACATGTTATTGATGTGTACCTTGCTAATGCTCGCAGTAGCACCTGGGTATTTGATACTGGTTCTGTTGCTAATATTTGCAACTCGAAACAGGGACTACAGATTAAGCGAAGATTGGCTAAGGACAAGGTGACGATGCGCGTGGGAAATGGTTCCAAAGTCGATGTGATCACAGTCGGCACGCTACCTCTACATCTACCTTCGGGATTAGTTTTAGACCTGAATAATTGTTATTTGGTGCCAGCGTTGAGCATGAACATTATATCTGGATCTTGTTTGATGCGAGACGGTTATTCATTTAAATCAGAGAATAATGGTTGTTCTATTTATATGAGTAATATATTTTATGGTCATGCACCCTTGAAGAGTGGTCTATTTTTGTTATACCCGGGCACTGCCGTTTGTGGTCATATCGGTGTGGGCACTCCTCGATAGTAGTGATACACATATTCATAATATTGAAACCAAAAGATGCAGAGTTGATAATGATAGTGCAACTTATTTGTGGCACTGCCGTTTAGGTCATATCGGTGTAAAGCGCATGAAGAAACTACATACTGATGGACTTTTGGAACCACTTGATTATGAATCACTTGGTACTTGCGAACCGTGCCTCATGGGCAAGATGACTAAAACGCCGTTCACTGGAACTATGGAGCGAGCAACAGAATTGTTGGAAATCATACATACAGATGTATGTGGTCTGATGAATATTGAGGCTCGAGGCGGATATCAGTATTTTCTCACCTTCACAGATGATTTGAGCAGATATGGGTATATCTACTTAATGAAACATAAGTCTGAAACATTTGAAAAGTTCAATGAATTTCAGAGTGAAGTTGAAAATCATCGTAACAAGAAAATAAAGTTTCTACGATCTGATCGTGGAGGAGAGTATTTGAGTTACGAGTTTGGTCTTCATTTGAAAAATTGCGGAATAGTTTCGCAACTCACGCCACCTGGAACACCACAGCGTAATGGTGTGTCCGAACGTCGTAATCGTACTTTACTTGATATAGTACGATCTATGATGTCTCTTACTGATTTACCGCTATCATTTTGGGGTTATGCTTTAGAGACGGCTGCATTCACGTTAAATAGGACACCATCCAAATCCGTTGAGACGACGCCTTATGAACTGTGGTTTGGCAAGAAACCAAAGTTGTCGTTTCTTAAAGTTTGGGGCTGCGATGCTATGTGAAAAAGCTTCAACCTAATAAGCTCGAACCCAAATCGGAAAAATGTGTCTTCATAGGATACCCAAAAGAGACTGTAGGGTACACCTTCAATCACAGATCCGAAGGCAAGACTTTTGTTGCTAAATTTGGAATCTTTCTAGAGAAGGAGTTTCTCTCGAAAGAAGTGAGTGGGAGGAAAGTAGAACTTGATGAGGTAACTGTACCTGCTCCCTTATTGGAAAGTAGTTCATCACAGAAACCAGTTTCTGTGACACCTACACCAATTAGTGAGGAAGTTAATGATGATGATCATGAAACTTCAGATCAAGTTGCTGCTGAACCTCGTAGGTCAACCAGAGTAAAATCCGCACCAGAGTGGTACGGCAATCCTGTTCTAGAAGATATGTTACTAGACCATGACGAACCTACGAACTATGAACAAGTGATGGTGAGTCCAGATTCCGCAAAATGGCTTGAGGCCATGAAATCTGAGATGGGATCCATGTATGAGAACAAAGTGTGGACTTTGGTTGACTTGCCCGATGATCGGCAAGCCATTGAGAATAAATGGATCTTCAAGAAGACTGACGCTAACAGTAATGTTACTGTTTATAAAGCTCGACTTGTTGCGAAAGGTTTTCGACAAATTCAAGGGATTGACTACGATGAGACCTTCTCACCCGTAGCGATGCTTAAGTCTGTCCGAATCATGTTAGCAATTGTCGCATTTTATGATTATGAAATTTGGCAAATGGATGTAAAAACTGCATTCCTGAATGGATTTCTGGAAGAAGAATTGTATATGATGCAACCGGAAGGTTTTGTCGATCCAAAGGGAGCTAACAAAGTGTGCAAGCTCCGGCGATCCATTTATGGACTGGTGCAAGCCTCTCGGGGTTGGAATAAACGCTTTGATAGTGTGATCAAAGCATTTGGTTTTATACAGACTTTTGGAGAAGCTTGTATTTACAAGAAAGCGAGTGGGAGCTCTGTAGCATTTCTGATATTATAAGTGGATGACATATTGCTGATTGGAAATGATATAGAATTTCTGGATAGCATAAAGGGATACTTGAATAAGAGTTTTTCGATGAAAGACCTCGGTGAAGCTGCTTATATATTGGGCATCAAGATCTATAGAGATAGATCAAGACGCTTAATTGGACTTTCACAAAGCACATACCTTGACAAAGTTTTGAAGAAGTTTAAAATGGATCAAGCAAAGAAAGGGTTCTTGCCTGTGTTACAAGGTGTGAAGTTGAGTAAGACTCAATGCCCGACCACTGCAGAAGATAGAGAGAAGATGAAAGATGTTCCCTATGCTTCAGCCATAGGCTCTATCATGTATGCAATGCTGTGTACCAGACCTGATGTGTGCGTTGCTATAAGTTTAGCAGGGAGGTACCAAAGTAATCCAGGAGTGGATCGCTGGACAGCGGTCAAGAACATCCTGAAATACCTAAAAATGACTAAGGATATGTTTCTCGTTTATGGAGGTGACAAAGAGCTCATCGTAAATGGTTATGTTGATGCAAGCTTTGACATTGATCCGGATGATTCTAAATCGCAAACCGGATACGTGTTTACATTGAACGGTGGAGCTGTCAGTTGGTGCAGTTCCAAACAAAGCGTCGTGGCGGGATCTTCGTGTGAAGCGGAGTACATAGCTACTTCGGAAGCAGCAAATGAAGGAGTCTGGATGAAGGAGTTCATATCTGATCTAGGTGTCATACCTAGTGCATCGGGTCCAATGAAAATCTTTTGTGACAATACTGGTGCAATTGCCTTGGCGAAGGAATCCAGATTTCACAAGAGAACCAAGCACATCAAGAGACGCTTCAATTCCATCCGGGATTTAGTCCAGGTGGGAGACATAGAAATTTGCAAGATACATACGGATCTGAATGTTGCAGACCCGTTGACTAAGCCTCTTCCACGAGCAAAACATGATCAGCACCAAGGCTCCATGGGTGTTAGAATCATTACAGTGTAATCTAGATTATTGACTCTAGTGCAAGTGGGAGACTGAAGGAAATATGCCCTAGAGGCAATAATAAAGTTATTATTTATTTCCTTATATCATGATAAATGTTTATTATTCATGCTAGAATTGTATTAACCGGAAACATAATACTTGTGTGAATACATAGACAAACAGAGTGTCACTAGTATGCCTCTACTTGACTAGCTCATTGATCAAAGATGGTTATGTTTCCTAGCCATTGACATGAGTTGTCATTTGATTAACGGGATCACATCATTAGGAGAATGATGTGATTGACTTGACCCATTCCGTTAGCTTAGCACACGATCGTTTAGTATTCTGCTATTGCTTTCTTCATGACTTATACATGTTCCTATGACTATGAGATTATGCAACTCCCGTTTACTGGAGGAACACTTTGTGTGCTATCAAACGTCACAACGTAACTGGGTGATTATAAAGGTGCTCTAGAGGTGTCTTCGAAGGTACTTGTTGGGTTGGCGTATTTCGAGATTAGGATTCGTCACTCCGATTGTCGGAGAGGTATCTCTGGGCCCACTCGGTAATGCACATCACTTAAGCCTTGCAAGCATTGCAACTAATGAGTTATTTGCCGGATGATGTATTACAGAACGAGTAAAGAGACTTGCTGGTAACGAGATTGAACTAGGTATTGAGATACCGACGATCGAATCTCGGGCAAGTAACATACCGATGACAAAGGGAACAACGTATGTTGTTATGCGGTCTGACCGATAAAGATCTTCGTAGAATATGTGGGAGCCAATATGAGCATCCAGGTTCGGCTATTGGTTATTGGCCGGAGACATGTCTCGGTCATGTCTACATAGTTCTCGAACTCGTAGGGTCCGCACGCTTAAAGTTTCGATGACAGTTATATTATGAGTTTATATGTTTTGATGTACCGAAGGTAGTTCGGAGTACCAGATGTTATCACGGGCATGACGAGGAGTCTCGAAATGGTCGAGACATGACGATTGATATATTGGACGACTATATTCGGACACCGGAATGGTTCCGGGGGTTATCGGATATATACCGGAGTATCGGGGGGTTACCGGAACCCCCGGAGGTTATGGGGCCTCATGGGCCCAATTGGTGGAAGAGGAGAGGCGGCCAAGGGGCAGCCGCGCGCCCCTCCCCCCATGTTCGAATTGGACAAGGAGGGGGCCCCTTACCTTTCCCCCTCTCTCTCCTTCCCTCTCCACTCCTAATCCAACAAGGAAAAGGGAGGGAGTCCTACTCCCGGTGGGAGTAGGACTCCTCCTGGCGCGCCCCTCCTGGCCGTCCGCCTCTACCCCCTTGCTCCTTTATATACGGGGGCAGGGGGGCACCCTAGAGACACAACAATTGATCTGTTGATCTTTTAACCGTGTGCGGTGCCCCCCTCCACCATAGTCCACCTCGATAATACTGTAGCGGTGCTTAGGTGAAGCCCTGCGTCGGTAGAACATCATCATTGTCACCACGCTGTCGTGCTGACGAAACTCTCCCTCAACACTCGGCTGGATCGGAGTTCGAGGGACGTCATCGGGCTGAACGTGTGCTGAACTCGGAGGTGCCGTGCGTTCGGTACTTGATCGGTCGGATCGTGAAGACGTAGGACTACATCAACTGCGTTGTACTAACGCTTCCGCTTTCGGTCTACGAGGGTACATGGACAAGGATCTAGCCGAGATGATGGAGATGACGGGTCTCCAGGAGGATGATCTAGATGGTGTGGTGTTTGAGGAAGAAGAAGCCCCCCCCTCTAGAGTCAATAAAATGGATGGCACTTGCAAAAGTCCACAAAGATGTTGGGGAACGTAGCAATAATTCAAAATTTTCCTACGTGTCACCAAGATCAATCTAGGAGATGCTAGCAATGAGAGAGAGGGAGTGCATCTTCATACCCTTGAAGATCGCTAAGCGGAAGCGTTACAAGAACGCGGTTGATGGAGTCGTACTCGCGGCGATTCAAGTCGCGAAAGATCTGATCTAGCGCCGAATGGACGGCGCCTCCGCGTTCAACACACGTACAACCCGAGGACGTCTCCTCCTTCTTGATCCAGCAAGGGGAGAGGAGAAGTTGAGGGAGAACTCCAGCAGCACGACGGCGTGGTGGCAATGGAGCTCGTGGTTCTCCGGCAGAGCTTCGCTAAGCACTACGGAGGAGGAGGAGGAGTTGGAGGAGGAGAGGGCTGCGCCTTGCCAGGGGGTGCGGCTGCCCTCCCACCCCTTCTATTTATAGGGGCAAGGGAGAGGGGGGCAGGCCCCCTCCAGATGGATCTAGAGGGGGGCGGCGGCCAAGGGGGGAGGCTTGCCCCCCAAGCCAAGGGGGGCGCTCCCTTTAGGGTTTCCCCCCAACCCTAGGCGCATGGGCCCTAGGGGGGTTTGGCGCCCAGCCCACCTAGGGGCTGGTTCCCCTCTATATTCGGCCCATAGGGCCCTCCGGGCAGGTGGACCCTCCCGGTGGACCCCCGGAACCCTTTCGGTGGTCCCGGTACAATACCGATATACCCCCGAAAACTTCCGGCGACCGAATAAGGACTTCCCATATATAAATCTTCGTCTCCGGACCATTCCGGAACTCCTCGTGACGTCCGGGATCTCATCCGGGACTCCGAACAATCTTCGGTAACCACATACTATTTCCCATAACAACTCTAGCGTCACCGAACCTTAAGTGTGTAGACCCTACGGGTTCGGGAACCATGCAAACATGACCGAGACACCTCTCCGGCCAATAACCAATAGCGGGATCTGGATACCCATATTGGCTCCCACATGTTCCATGATGATCTCATCGGATGAACCACGATATCGGGGATTCAATCAATCCCGTATTCAATTCCCTTTGTCTATCGGTATGTTACTTGCCCGAGATTCGATCGTCGGTATCCCAATACCTCGTTCAATCTCGTTACCAGCAAGTCTCTTTACTCGTTCCGTAACGCATGATCCCGTGGCTAACTCATTAGTCACATTGAGCTCATTATGATGATGCATTACCGAGTGGGCCCAGAGATACCTCTCCGTCATACGGAGTGACAAATCCCAGTCTCGATTCATGCCAACCCAACAGACACTTTCGGAGATACCTATAGTGCACCTTTATAGCCACCTAGTTATGTTGTGACGTTTGGTACACCCAAACCATTCCTATGGTATCCGGGAGTTGCACAATCTCATGGTCTAAGGAAACGATACTTGACATTAGAAAATCTCTTAGCAAACGAACTACACGATCTTGTGCTATGCTTAGGATTGGGTCTTGTCCATCACATCATTCTCATAATGATGTGATCCCGTTATCAATGACATCCAATGACCATGGTCAGGAAACCATAACCATCTATTGATCAACGAGCTAGTCAACTAGAGGCTTACTAGGGACATGTTGTGGTCTATGTATTCACACATGTATTACGGTTTCCAGTTAATACAATTATAGCATGAACAATAGACAATTATCATGAACAAGGAAATACAATAATAACCATTTTATTATTGCCTCTAGGGCATATTTCCAACAGTCTCCCACTTGCACTAGAGTCAATAATCTAGTTCACATCACCATGTGATTAACACTCAAAGTTCACATCGCCATGTGACTAATATCCAAGAGTTTACTAGAATCAATAATCTAGTTCACATCACCATGTGATTAACACTCAATGAGTTCTAGGGTTTGATCATGTTGTGCTTACGAGAGAGGTTTTAGTCAACGGGTCTGCAACATTCAGATCCGTGTGTGCTTTACAAATCTCTATGTCATCATGTAGATGCAGCTACCACGCGCTACTTGGAGCTATTCCAAATAACTGCTCTACTATATGAATCCGGTTTACTACTCAGAGTCATCCGGATTAGTGTCAAAGTTTGCATCGACGTAACCCTTTACGACGAACTCCTTTTCCACCTCCATAATCGAGAAAATTCCTTAGTCCACTAGATACTAAGGATAAGTTCGACCGCTGTCATGTGATCCATTCCTGGATCACTATTGTACCCCTTGACTAACTCATGGCAAGGCACACTTCAGGTGCGGTACACAGCATAGCATACCGTAGAGCCTATGTCTAAAGCATAGGGGACGACCTTCGTCCTTTCTCTCTCTTCTACCGTGGTCAGGTCTTGAGTCTTACTCAATACTCACACCTTGTAACACAGCCAAGAACTCCTTCTTTGCTGATCTATTTTGAACTCCTTCAAAATCTTGTCATGGTATGTATTCATTTGAAAGTACTATTAAGCGTTTTTGATCTATCCTTATAGATCTTGATGCTCAATGTTCAAGTAGCTTAATCCAGGTTTTCCATTGAAAAACACTTTTCAAATAACCCTGTATGCTTTCCAGAAATTCTACATCATTTCTGATCAACAATCTGTTAACAACATATACTCAACAAAAATTCTATAGTGCTCCCACTCACTTCTTTGGAAATACAAGTTTCTCATAAACTTTGTATAAACGCAAAATCTTTGATCATCTCATCAAAGCGTACATTCCAACGCCGAGATGCTTACTCCAGTCCTTAGAAGGATTGCTGGAGCTTTGCATACTTGTTAGCATCTTTCAGGATTGACAAAACCTTCTGGTTGTATCACATACAACCTTTCCTCAAGAAAATCGTCGAGGAAACAATGTTTTGACATCCTATCTGCAAGATTTCATAAATAATGCAGTAACTGCTAATATAACTCCAACAGACCCTTAGCATCGCTACGAGTGAGAAAGTCTCATCGCAGTCAACTCCTTGAACTTGTCGGAAAACATCTAAAGGACAAGTCGAGCTTTCTTAATGGTGACACTTACCATCATTGTCTGTCTTCCTTTCAAAATCCATCTGCACCCAACAGCCTTACGACCATCAAGTAGTTCTTCCAAAGTCTATACTTTGTTTTTATACATGGATCCTCTCTCAGATTTTACGGCCTCGAGCCATTCGTCGGAATCCGGGCCCACCATCGCTTCTCCATAGCTCGTAGGTTCATTGTTGTCTAGCAACATGACTTCCAAGATAGGATTACGTACCACTCTGAAGTAGTATGCATCCTTGTCGACCTACGAGGTTTGGTAGTGACTTGATCCGAAGTTTCATGATCACTATCATAAGCTTCCACTTCAATTGGTGTAGTTGCCACAGGAACAACTTCCTATGCCCTGCTACACACTAGTTGAAGTGATGGTTCAATAACCTCATCAAGTCTCCACCATCCTCCCACTCAATTCTTTCGAGAGAAACTTTTCCTCGAGAAAGGACCCGTTTCTAGAAACAATCACTTTTGCTTCCAGATCTGAAATAGGAGGTATACCCAACTGTTTTGGGTATTCTATGAAGATGCATTTATCCGCTTTGGGTTCGAGCTTATCAGCCTGAAACTTTTAACATAAGCGTCGCAGCCCCAAACTTTTAAGAAATGACAGCTTAGGTTTCTCTAAACCATAGTTCATACGGTGTCGTCTCAACGGAATTGCGTGGTGCCCTATTTAAAGTGAATGCGGTTGTGTCTAATGCCTAGCCTATAAGCGATAGTGTAATTCGATAAGAGACATCATGGTATGCACCATATCCAATAGGGTGCAGTTATGATGTTTGTGTTGGAAATATGCCCTATAGGCAATAATAAATTGGTTATTATTATATTTCCTTGTTCATGATAATCGTTTATTATCCATGCTAGAATTGTATTGATAGGAAACTCAGATACATGTGTGGATACATAGACAACACCATGTCCCTAGTAAGCCTCTAGTTGACTAGCTCGTTGATCAATAGATGGTTACGGTTTCCTGACCATGGACATTGGATGTCGTTGATAACGGGATCACATCATTAGGAGAATGATGTGATGGACAAGACCCAATCCTAAGCCTAGCACAAGATCGTGTAGTTCGTTTGCTAAGAGCTTTTCTAATGTCAAGTAACATTTCCTTAGACCATGAGATTGTGCAACTCCCAGATACCGTAGGAATGATTTGGGTGTACCAAACGTCACAACGTAACTGGGTGGCTATAAAGGTGCACTACAGGTATCTCCGAAAGTGTCTGTTGGGTTGGCACGAATCAAGACTTGGATTTGTCACTCCGTGTAAACGGAGAGGTATCTCTGGGCCCACTCGGTAGGACATCATCATAATGTGCACAATGTGACCAAGGAGTTGATCACGGGATGATGTGTTACGGAATGAGTAAAGAGACTTGCCGGTAACGAGATTGAACAAGGTATCATGATACCGACGATCGAATGTTGGGCAAGTAACATACCGGTTGACAAAGGGAATTGAATACGGGATTGATTGAATCCCCGACATCGTGGTTCATCCGATGTGATCATCGTGGAACATGTGGGAGCCAACATGGTTATCCAGATCCCCTGTTGGTTATTGGCCGGAGAACGTCTCGGTCATGTCTGCATGGTTCCCGAACCCGTAGGGTCTACACACTTAAGGTTCGATGACGCTAGGGTTATAGGGAATAGATATACGTGGTTACCGAATGTTGTTCGGAGTCCCGGATGAGATCCCGGACGTCACGAGGAGTTCCGGAATGGTCCGGAGGTAAAGATTTATATATGGGAAGTCCTGTTTTGGTCACCGGAAAAGTTTTGGGTGTTATCGGTAACGTACCGGGACCACCGGGAGGGTCCCGGGGGTCCACCAGGTGGGGCCACCAGCCACAGAGGCCTACGTGGGCCAATAGTGGGAAGGGACCAGCCCCTAGGTGGGCTGGGGCGCCTCCCACCAAGGCCCAAGGCGCCCTCAAGAGGAGAGGGGGCAAACCCTAGGAGCAGATGGGCCTTAAGGCCCACCCTAGGTGCGCCCCCCCTCTCTCCCCCTTGTCCGCCACCCAGATGGGATCTGGGGCTGCCGCCACCCCTGGGGAGGGAACCCTAGGTGGGGGCGCAGCCCCTCCTCTTCCCCTATATATACTTGAGGTATGGGGCTGCCCAACACATGATGATTTGCTCTCCCTCTTGGCGCAGCCCTACCCCTCTCCCTCCTCCTCTCCCGCGGTGCTTGGCGAAGCCCTGCTGGAGTGCCATGCTCCTCCATCACCACCATGCCGTTGTGCTTCTGCTGGACGGAGTCTTCCCCAACCTCTCCCTCTCTCCTTGCTGGATCAAGGCGTGGGAGACGTCACCGGGCTGCACGTGTGTTGAACGCGGAGGCGCCGTGGTTCGGCGCTTAGATCGGAATCTACCGCGATCTGAATCGCTACGAGTACGACTCCTTCATCCGCGTTCTTGCAACGCTTCCGCATCGCGATCTACAATGGTATGTAGATGCACTCCCCTTCCCTCGTTGCTAGATTACTCCATAGATTGATCTTGGTGATGCATAGAAAATTTTGAATTTCTGCTATGTTCCCTAACAGTGGCATCATGAGCTAGGTCTATGTGTAGTTTCTATGCACGAGTAGAACACAAAGTAGTTGTGGGCGTCGATTTTGTCAATTTACTTGCCGTTACTAGTCTTATCTTGATTCGGCGGCATTGTGGGATGAAGCGGCCCGGACCGACCTTACACGTACACTTACGTGAGACAGGTTCCACCGACTGACATGCACTAGTTGCATAAGGTGGCTAGCGGGTGTCTGTCTCTCCCACTTTAGTCGGATCGGATTCGATGAAAAGGGTCCTTATGAAGGGTAAATAGAAATTGGCATATCACGTTGTGGCTTTTGCGTAGGTAAGAAACGTTCTTGCTAGAATCCCATAGCAGCCACGTGAAACATGCAACAACAATTAGAGGACGTCTAACTTGTTTTTGCAGGGTATGCTATGTGATGTGATATGGCCAAAAGGATGTGATGAATGATATATGTGATGTATGAGATTGATCATGTTCTTGTAATAGGAATCACGACTTGCATGTCGATGAGTATGACAACCGGCAGGAGCCATAGGAGTTGTCTTAATTTATTGTATGACCTGCGTGTCAATGAAAACTCCATGTAATTACTTTACTTTATTGCTAACCGTTAGCCATAGTAGTAGAAGTAATAGTTGGCGAGACAACTTCATGAAGACACGATGATGGAGATCATGATGATGGAGATCATGGTGTCATGCCGGTGACGAAGGTGATCATGCCGCGCCTCGAAGATGGAGATCAAAGGCGCAAGATGATATTGGCCATATCACGTTACTTTATGATTTGCATGTGATGTTTGTCATGTTTACATCTTATTTGCTTAGAACGACGGTAGCATAAATAAGATGATCCCTCACTAAAATTTCAAGAGACGTGTTCCCCCTAACTGTGCACCGTTGCGAAGGTTCGTTGTTTGGAAGCACCACGTGATGATCGGGTGTGATAGATTCTAACGTTCGAATACAACGGGTGTTGACGAGCCTAGCATGTACAGACATGGCCTCGGAACACATGCGAAACACTTAGGTTGACTTGACGAGCCTAGCATGTACATACATGGCCTCGGAACACAAGAGATCGAAAGGTCGAACATGAGTCGTATAGTAGATGCGATCAACATGGAGATGTTCACCGATGATGACTAGTTCGTCTCACGTGATGATCGGACACGGCCTAGTTTGACTCGGATCATGTATCACTTAGGTTACTAGAGGGATGTCTATCTGAGTGGGAGTTCATTAAATAATCAGATGAACTTAATTATCATGAACATAGTCAAAAGGTCTTTGCAAATTATGTCATAGCTTACGCTTTAGTTCTACTGTTTAAGATATGTTCCTAGAGAAAATTTAGTTGAAAGTTGATAGTAGCAATTATGCGGACTGGGTCCGTGAACTGAGGATTGTCCTCATTGCTGCACAGAAGGCTTATGTCCTTAATGAACCGCTCGGTGTGTTGAACCTCAGCGTCGTCTGTGGATGTTGCGAAACATCTGACATACACATTTTGATGACTACGTGATAGTTCAGTGCGTAATGCTAACGGTTTAGAATTGTGGCACCAAAGACGTTTTGAAACGTCGCAGAACATATGAGATGTTCCGAAGACTGAAATTGGGATTTCAGACTAGTGCCCATGTCAAGAGGTATGAGACCTCTAACAAGTTTCTTAAGCCTGCAGACTAAGGGAGAAAAGCTCAATCGTTGAGCATGTGCTTAGATTGTCTGAGTACCACAATCGCTTGAATCGAGTGGGAGTTAATCTTCCAGATGAGATAGTGATGGTTCTCCATACTCACTGCCACCAAGCTATTAGAGCTTCGTGGTGAACTATAACATATCAGGGATAGACATGATGATCCTTGAGCAACTCGCGATGTTTGACACCGCGAAAGTAGAAATCAAGAAGGAGCATCAATTGTTGATGGCTAGTAAAACCACTAGTTTCTAGAATGGCAAGGGCAAAAAGGGATACTTCATGAAACAGCAAATCATTTGCTGCTCTAGTGGAGAATCCCAAGGTTGAACCCAAACCCGAGACTAAGTGCTTCTGTAATGAGGGGAACGGTCACTGAAGCAGAACTACCCTATATACTTGGTAGATGAGAAAGCAGGCAAGGTCGACAGATGTATATTGGATATACATTATATGGATGTGTACTTTACTAGTACTCCTAGCAGCACCAGGGTATTAGATACCGGTTTGGTTGCTAAGTGTTAGTAACTCGAAATAAAAGTTGCGGAATAAACGGAGACTAGCTAAAGGTGAGATGACGATATGTGTTGGAAGTGTTTCCAAGGTTGATGTGATCAAGCATCGCATGCTCCCTCTACCATCGAGATTTGGTGTTTGCGTTGAGCATGATTGGATTACGTTTATCGCAATACGGTTATTCATTTAAGGAGAATAATGGTACTCTGTTTATTTGAATAATACCTTCAATGGTCTTGCACCTAAAATGAATCTCGATCGCAGTGATACACATGTTCGTGCCAAAAGATATAAAATAGTAATGATAGTACCACATACTTGTGGCACTGCCATTTGGGTCATATTGGTATAGAACGCATGAAGAAGCTCCATGTAGATGGATCTTTGGACTCACTCGTTTGAAAAGATTGAGACATGCGAACCATGTCTATTGGTATATATGCATGAAGAAACTTCATGCAGATGGATCGTTTGGACTCACTTGATTTTGAATCACTTGAGACATGCAAATCATACCACATGGGCAAGATGACTGAAAGGCCTCGTTTTCAGTAAGATGGAACAAGAGAGCAACTTGTTGGAAGTAATACATTTGATGTGTGCAGTCAAATGAGTGCTGAGGCACGCAGTGGATATCATTATGTTCTTACTTCATAGATGATTTGAGTAGATGCTGAGTGTATTGACTTGATGAAACACAAGTCTGAATTATTGAAAGGTTCAAGTAATTTCAAAGTGAAGTTGAAGATCGTCGTGACAAGAGGATAAAATGTCTGTGATATGATCATAGAGATGAGTATCTGAGTTACGAGTTTGGCACACAATTAAGACATTGTGGAAAGTGTTTCACAATTAATACCGCCTGGAACACCACAGTGTGATGGTGTGTCCGAACATCATAACTGCACCCTATTGGATATGGTGCATACCATGATGTCTCTTATCGAATTACCACTATCGTTTATGGGTTAGGCATTAGAGATAACCGCATTCACTTTAAAAGGGGCACCATGCAATTCCGTTGAGACGACACCATTTAGAGAAACCTAAGTTGTCGTTTCTTAAAAGTTTGGGGCTGCGATGCTTATGTGGAAAAGTTTCAGGCTGATAAGCTCGAACCCAAAGCGGATAAATGCATCTTCATAGAATACCCAAAACAGTTGGGTATACCTCCTATTTCAGATCTGGAAGCAAAAGTAATTGCTTCTAGAAACGAGTCCTTTCTCAAGGAAAAGTTTCTCTCGAAAGAATTGAGTGGGAGGATGGTGGAGACTTGATAAGGTTATTGAACAGTCACTTCAACTACTGTGTAGCAGGGCACAGGAAGTTGTTCCTGTAGCACCTACACCAATTGAAGTGGAAGCTTATGATAGTGATCATGAAACTTCGGATCAAGTCACTACCAAACCTCGTAGGACGACGAGGATGCGTGCTACTTCAGAGTGGTACGTGATCCTGTCTTAGATATCATGTTGTTAGACAATACTGAACCTACGAGCTATGGAGAAGCGATGGTGGGCCCATATTCCGACAAATGGTTAGAAGCCATGAAATCCGAGATAGGATCCATGTATCAGAACAAAGCTAGGACTTTGGTGAACTTGCCCGATGATCGGCAAGCCATTGAGATAAATGGATCTTTAAGAAGAAGACGGACATGGACGGTAATTTTACCGTCTATGAGGCTCGACTTGTGGCAAAGAGTATTCTCACAAGTTCAAGGAGTTGTCTACGATGAGATTTCCTCATCCGTAGCGATGCTTAAGTCCGTCGGAATCATGTTAGCATTAGCTGCATTTATGAAATCTGGCAGATGGATGTAAAAAAAACAAGTTTCCTTACCAGTTTTCGTAAGGAAAGGTTGTATGTGATACAATCAGAAAGGTTTTGTCGATCCTAAGGATGCTAAAAGGTATGCTAGCTCCAGCGATCCTTCCATGGACTAGAGCAAGCATCTCGGAGTCAGAATATACGCTTTGATGGAGTGATCAAAGTTTTTGGGTTTATACAAAGTTTGTTGGAAACTTGTATTTACAATAAAGTGAGTGGGAGCGCTACAACATTTCTGATAAGTATATGTGAATGACATATTGTTGATCCGAAATGATGTAAAATTTCTGGAAAGCATAAAGGGTTGTTTGAAAGGAGTTTTTCAAAGGAAGACCTGGATAAAGCTGCTTACGTATTGGGCATCAAGATCTATAGAGATAGATCAAGACGCCTGATGATACTTTCAAAGAACGCACACCTTGACATGATTTTGAAAGAGTTCAAAATAGATCAGCAAAGAAGGAGTTCTTGGCTGTGTTACAAGGTGTGAGTATTGAGTAAGACTCAAGACCTGACCACAGCAGAAGAGAGAGAAAGGACGAAGGTCGTCCCCTATGCTTTAGACGTAGGCTCTATAGTATGCTATGCTGTGTACCGCACATGAAGTGTGCCTTGCCATGAGTTGGTCAAGGGGTACAATAGTGATCCGGGAATGGATCACATGACAGCGGTCGAACTTATCCTTAGTATCTAGTGGACTAAGGAATTTTTGTCGATTATGGAGGTGAAAAGGAGTTCGTCGTAAAGGGTTACGTCGATGCGAACTTTGACACTAATCCGCCTGACTCTGAGTAGTAAACTGGATTCGTATAGTAGAGCAGTTATTTGAAATGGCTCCAAGTAGCGCGTGGTAGCATCGACAAGATGACATAGATATTCGTAAAGCACACACGGATCTGAAAGGTTCAGACCCGTTGACTAATAACCTCTCTCACAAGCATAACATGATCAAACAAGAACTCATTGAGTGGTAATCACATAGTGATGTGAACTAGATTGTTGACTCTAGTAAACTCTTTGGATGTTGGTCACATGGTGATGTGACCTGTGAGTGTTAATCACATGGTGAGGTGAACTAGATTATTGACTCTAGTGCAAGTGGGAGACTGTTGGAAATATGCCCTAGAGGCCATAATAAATTGGTTATTATTATATTTCCTTGTTCATGATAATCGTTTATTATCCATGCTAGAATTGTATTGATAGGAAACTCAGATACATGTGTGGATACATAGACAACACCATGTCCCTAGTAAGCCTCTAGTTGACTAGCTCGTTGATCAATAGATGGTTACGGTTTCCTGACCATGGACATTGGATGTCATTGATAACGGGATCACATCATTAGGAGAATGATGTGATGGACAAGACCCAATCCTAAGCCTAGCACAAGATCGTGTAGTTCGTTTGCTAAGAGCTTTTCTAATGTCAAGTATCATTTCCTTAGACCATGAAATTGTGCAACTCCCGGATACCGTAGGAATGCTTTGGGTGTACCAAACGTCACAACGTAACTGGGTGGCTATGAAGGTGCACTACAGGTATCTCCGAAAGTGTCTGTTGGGTTGGCACGAATCGAGACTGGGATTTGTCACTCCGTGTAAATGGAGAGGTATCTCTGGGCCCACTCGGTAGGACATCATCATAATGTGCACAATGTGACCAAGGAGTTGATCACGGGATGATGTGTTACGGAACGAGTAAAGAGACTTGCCGGTAACGAGATTGAACAAGGTATCAGGATACCGACGATCGAATCTCGGGCAAGTAACATACCGGTTGACAAAGGGAATTGAATACGGGATTGATTGAATCCCCGACATCGTGGTTCATCCGATGAGATCATCGTGGAACATGTGGGAGCCAACATGGGTATCCAGATCCCGCTGTTGGTTATTGGCCGGAGAACGTCTCGGTCATGTCTGCATGGTTCCCGAACCCGTAGGGTCTACACACTTAAGGTTCGATGACGCTAGGGTTATAGGGAATAGATATACGTGGTTACCGTATGTTGTTCGGAGTCCCGGATGAGATCCCGGACGTCACGAGGAGTTCCGGAATGGTCCGGAGGTAAAGATTTATGTATGGGAAGTCCTGTTTTGGTCACCGGAAAAGTTTCGGGTGCTATCGGTAACGTACCGGGACCACCGGGAGGGTCCCGGGGGTCCACCAGGTGGGGCCACCAGCCACAGAGGCCTACGTGGGCCAATAGTGGGAAGGGACCAGCCCCTAGGTGGGCTGGGGCGCCTCCCACCAAGGCCCAAGGCGCCCTCAAGAGGAGAGGGGGCAAACCCTAGGAGCAGATGGGCCTTAAGGCCCACCCTAGGTGTGCCCCCCCTCTCTCCCCCCTTGGCCGCCACCCAGATGGGATCTGGGGCTGCCGCCACCCCTGGGGAGGGAACCCTAGGTGGGGGCGCAGCCCCTCGTCTTCCCCTATATATACTTGAGGTATGGGGCTGCCCAACACATGATGATTTGCTCTCCCTCTTGGCGCAGCCCTACCCCTCTCCCTCCTCTCCCGCGGTGCTTGGCGAAGCCCTGCTGGAGTGCCACGCTCCTCCATCACCACCATGCCGTTGTGCTGCTGCTGGACGGAGTCTTCCCCAACCTCTCCCTCTCTCCTTGCTGGATCAAGGCGTGGGAGATGTCACCGGGCTGCACGTGTGTTGAACGCGGAGGCGCCGTGGTTTGGCGCTTAGATCGGAATCAACTGCGATCTGAATCGCTACGAGTACGACTCCTTCATCCGCGTTCTTGCAATGCTTCCGCATCGCGATCTACAATGGTATGTAGATGCACTCCCCTTCCCCTCGTTGCTAGATTACTCCATAGATTGATCTTGGTGCTGCGTAGAAAATTTTGAATTTCTGCTACGTTCCCTAACAGTTCGGACACACCATCACACTATGGTGTTCCAGGCGGTATTAGTTATGAAACAATTTCCACAAGGTCTTAATTGTGTACCAAACTCGTAACTCAGATATTCATCTCTATGATCATATCATAGACATTTTATCCTCTTGCCACGATGATCTTCAACTTCACTCTGAAATTGCTTGAACCTTTCAATAATTCAGACTCGTGTTTCATCAAGTAAATATACTTAGAATCTACTCAAATCATCTATGAAGTAAGAGCATAACGATATTCACTGCGTGCCTCAGCACTCATTGGATTGCACACATCAAATGTATTACTTCCAACAAGTTGCTCTCTTGTTCCATCTTACTGAAAACGAGGCCTTTCAGTCATCTTGCCCATGTGTTATGATTTGCATGTCTCAAGTGATTCAAAATCAAGTGAGTCCAAACGATCCATCTGTATGGAGTTTCTTCATGCATATCTACCAATAGACATGGTTCGCATGTCTCAATCTTTTCAAAAACGAGTGAGTCCAAAGATCCGTCAACATGGAGCTTCTTCATGTGTTTTATACCAATATGACTCAAATGGCAGTGCCACAAGTATGTGGTACTATCATTACTATTTTATATCTTTTGCCATGAACATGTGTATCACTACGATCGAGATTCAATAAACCATTCATTTTAGGTGCAAGACCATTGAAGGTATTATTCAAATAAACAGAGTAACCATTATTCTCCTTAAATGAATAACCGTATTGCGATAAACATAACCCAATCATGTCTATGCTCAACGCAAACACCAAATACCAATTATTTAGGTTTAATACCAATCCCGATGGTAGAGGGAGCGTACGATGTTTGATTACATCAACCTTGGAAACACTTCCAACACATATCGTCATCTCACCTTTAGCTAGTCTCCATTTATTCCGTAGCCTTTTATTTCGAGTTACTAACACTTAGCAACCGAACCGGTATTTATTACCCTGGTGCTACTAGGAGTACTAGTAAAGTACACATTAATATAACGTATATCCAAAATACTTCTGTCGACCTTGCCTGCCTTCTCATCTACCAAGTATCTAGGGTAGTTCTGCTTCAGTGACCGTTCCCCTCATTATAGAAGCACTTAGTCTCGGGTTTGGGTTCAACCTTGGGTTTCTTCACTAGAGCAGCAACTGATTTGCCGTTTCATGAAGTATCCCTTCTTTCCCTTGCCCTTCTTGAAACTAGTGGTTTTACTAACCATCAACAATTGATGCTCCTACTTGATTTCTACTTTCGTGGTGTCAAACATCGCGAGTTGCTCAAGGATCATCATGTATATCCCTGATATGTTATAGTTCATCACGAAGCTCTAATAGCTTGGTGGCAGTGACTATGGAGAACCATCACTATCTCATCTGGAAGATTAACTCCCACTCGATTCAAGCGATTGTAGTACTCAGACAATCTGAGCACATGCTCAACGATTGAGCTTTTCTCCCTTAGTTTGCAGGCTTAAGAAACTTGTCAGAGGTCTCATACCTCTTGACGTGGGCACTAGTCTGAAATCCCGATTTCAGTCTTTGGAACATCTCATATGTTCTGCGACGTTTCAAAAACGTCTTTGGCACCTCAATTCTAAACTGTTAGCATTACGCACTGAGCTATCACGTAGTCATCAAAACGTGTATGTCAGATGTTCGCAACATCCACAGATGACGCTCGAGGTTCAGCACACCGAGCGGTGCATTAAGGACATAAGCCTTCTGCGCAGCAATGAGGATAATCCTCAGTTTACGGACCCAGTCCACATAATTTCTACTATCAACTTTCAACTAAATTTTCTCTAGGAACATATCTTAAATAGTAGAACCAAAACGTAAGCTATGACATAATTTGCAAAGACCTTTTGACTATGTTCATGATAATTAAGTTCACCTGATTATTTAATGAACTCCCACTTAGATAGACATCCCTCTAGTCATCTAAGTGATACATGATCCGAGTCAACTAGGCCGTGTCCGATCATCACGTGAGACAGACTAGTTATCATCGGTGAACATCTTCATGTTGATCGTATCTACTATACGACTCATGTTCGACCTTTCGGTCTCTTGTGTTCCGAGGCCATGTCTGTACATGCTAGGCTCATCAAGTCAACCTAAGTGTTTCGCATGTGTAAATCTGGCTTACACCCGTTGTATGCGAACGTTAGAATCTATCACACCTGATCATCACGTGGTGCTTCGAAACAACGAACCTTCGCAACGGTGCACAGTTAGGGGGAACACATCTCTTGAAATTTTACTGAGGGATCATCTTATTTATGCTACCGTCATTCTAAGAAAATAAGATGTAAACATGACAAACATCACATGCAAATCATAAAGTGACATGATATGGCCAATATCATCTTGCGCCTTTGATCTCCATCTTCGAGGCGCGACATGATCACCTTCGTCACCGGCATGACACCATGATCTCCATCATCGTGTCTTCATGAAGTTGTCTCACCAACTATTACTTCTACTACTATGGCTAACGGTTAGCAATAAAGTAAAGTAATTACATGGCGTTTTTCATTGACACGCAGGTCATACAATAAATTAAGACAACTCCTATGTCTCCTGCCGGTTGTCATACTCATCGACATGCAAGTCGTGATTCCTATTACAAGAACATGATCAATCTCATACATCACATATATATAATTCATCACATCCTTTTGGCCATATCACATCACATAGCATACCCTGCAAAACAAGTTAGACGTCCTCTAATTGTTGTTGCATGTTTTACGTGGCTGCTATGGGTTTCTAGCAAGAACGTTTCTTACCTACGCAAAAGCCACAACGGTGATATGCCAATTGCTATTTACCCTTCATAAGGACCCTCTTCATCGAATCCGATCCGACTAAAGTGGGAGAGACAGACACCCGCTAGCCACCTTATGCATCAAGTGCATGTCAGTCGGTGGAACCTGTCTCACGTAAGAGTACGTGTAAGGTCGGTCTGGGCTGCTTCATCCCACAATGCCGCCGAATCAAGATAAGACTAGTAACGGTAAGCAAATTGAACAAATCATCGCCCACAACTACTTTGTGTTCTACTCGTGCATAGAATCTGCGCATAGACCTAGCTCATGATGCCACTTTGGGGAACGTAGCAATAATTCAAAATTTTCCTACGTGTCACCAAGATCAATCTAGGAGATGCTAGCAACGAGAGAGAGGGAGTGCATCTTCATACCTTTGAAGATCGCTAAGCGGAAGCGTTACAAGAACGTAGTTGATGGAGTCGTACTCGCGGCGATTCAAATCGCGGAAGATCCGATCTAGCGCCGAACGGACGGCGCCTCCGCGTTCAACACACGTACAGCCCGGGGACGTCTCCTCCTTCTTGATCCAGCAAGGGGAGAGGAGAAGTTGAGGGAGAACTCCAGCAGCACGACGGTGTGGTGGAAATGGAGCTCGTGGTTCTCCGGCAGAGCTTCGCTAAGCACTGCGGAGGAGGAGGAGGAGTTGGAGGAGGAGAGGGTTGCGCCTTGCCAGGGGGTGCGGCTGCCCTCCCACCCCCCTCTATTTATAGGGGCAAGGGAGAGGGGGGCCGGGCCCCTCCAGATGGATCTAGAGGGGGGGGCAGCCAAGGGGGGAGGCTTGCCCCCCAAGCCAAGGGGGCGCCCCCTTTAGGGTTCCCCCCAACCCTAGGCGCATGGGCCCTAGGGGGGTTTGGCGCCCAACCCACCTAGGGGCTGGTTCCCCTCTATATTCGGCCCATAGGGCCCTCTGGGGCAGGTGGACCCCCGGAACCCTTTCGGTGGTCCCGGTACAATACCGATATACCCCCGAACACTTCCGGCGACTGAATAAGGACTTCCCATATATAAATCTTTGTCTCCGGACCATTCCGGAACTCGATCTAACTGAACCCGAGCGAGGCGCTGGGCTCTAACTGAACCCGAGCGAGGCGTTGGGCTCTAACTGAACCCGAGCGATTGCACTGCAGGCTACGCGTTACTGAACCCGAGTGATCGATCGATGGCTGTTAACTGAACCCGATCGAGCGATTCCTTCGCTACTGCTGCTAACTGAAGCCGATCGATTGGATGAACAGTGAGCATTGCGGGGGGGGTGGTTGGATGAACAGTGAGCGGTGGCGTTGCCTCTGGATGAACAGGACCCCGTGGTGAGGAGGGCTGGATGAACAGTAGACGGTGGTGGGGTGCCCGTGGAGGGGTGGTTGAACAGGACCCCGTGGTGTGGACGGCTGGATGAACAGTAGACGGTGGAGGGGTGCTCGTGGAGGGGTGGTTGGACAATAGCCGGTGGAGTAGTGCGCGGTGGAGGTTGGATGAATAGGAGCCCATGGAGGCTGGAGGAGGTCGACGGTAGCCCGTGGAGGTTGGAGGAGGTCGACGGTGGAGATGAACAGTATCCCGTGGAGTCCCGTTTTGCGGTACCCCACACCCCTCCCGATGAACATGACCCCCGTTTCGACCGTAGGAGGTCCGTTTTGCAGTACGCCACACCCCTCCCGTTCAACAGGACCCCCGTTCCGACCGTAGGAGGTCTGCTTCGTCCGTTTTGCGGTGTGCCACACCCCTCCCGATCAACAGGACCCCCATTTCGACCGTAGGAGGTCCGTTTCCTCCGTTTTGCGATACGCCACACCCCTCCCGACCAACAGGACCCCCGTTTCGACCGTAGGAGGTCTGTTTCCTCTGTTTTGCGGTACGCCACACTCCTCCCGATCGACAGGATCCCCGTTCCGACCGTAGGAGGTCCGTTTCCTCCATTTTGCGGTACGCCACACCCCTCCCCATGAACACGACGCATTCCGTTGCCTCCCCATGAACACGACGACGATGTTGTTTCTCCGTTTCGACCCAACCATGTACACGAGCCCTCGCCGTACGTATGCGCGAGTAGGTGTTCGAGACACTGCCCGTATGTACGTACGTGGCCGTATTTTCTTTCTTGCACCCTGGCCGCTGTACGTACGTGTACATGCTACGTGCGCGCCTCTACTACGACACGTACGCGCCTCTACTACGACACGTGCGCGCCTCTACATTGACCAGTATATATGTACGTACACGTTCGCGACCAGAATGACAACACTACGTACGCTTCGACCAGGTGGGTCCTGACTGTCAGGCACTTCCTTGCCTGCGAAGATGTAGCTGGTGGGTCCCAGCAGTCAGGGGGGCGAATCGTTTTGTTTTTTTTTGCCCGGACGCACTTCCTTGCGTGCGAAGATTTAGCTGGTGGGTCCTAGCAGTCAGGGGGGCGAATCGTTTTTTGCCCGGACGCACTTCCTTGCGTGCGAAGGTGTAGCTGGTGGGTCCCAGCAGTCAGGGGGGAAACGTTTTTTACATGAAATACGGTGGCCCGTCCGGTGGGTCCCTGCTGTCAGGTGGAGGAATCATTATTTTCCGCGTAATAAGGAGGCACTTCCTTGCTGCCACCGTGGACCCAGCTGTCAGCCTCTCCACGTACAGTCCACGTCTGATGGAAGTCGTTCCTTGACCACGTTGACCACGCCGTGCCGAGAGCACCAGGGCGGTGGACGACGGCGAGGCCTAGGAAGGGGACGATGCGAAGCCGGTGAAGACGCGGCAGTGGATGCCCACGCGGAGAGGAGTATGAGGGTTCACTCGTTTGGCTGCGGTGTGAGGCTGCCGTCGCCGCAGGGCGTGGCCAGCAGTGGGAATAGTAGGGGCGGTGAGGCCTCCGCGGCAGCACAGCCGGCCACGGGAGGCAGGAGTAGGCGGCACGACCGGCGCTGCTTTGGGCGCTGGAGCAAGAATACCAGAGGTTGAAGAAGCACTACGGCCGTTGGATGGACATCGTACGGTCACTGGAGCTAGAATCGTTCATATTGACTAAGTTGACAAAGCCCTCCGTCCCCGTCAACTTAGTAGGCCCATAAGTCAGCCTCCCACCAAGGTGGGTCCCAGCTAGCAGGGGGAGTATTCATTTTTTTGTGCGTAATAAGGAGGCACTTCCGGTGGGTCCGAGCTGACAGCGGGGGGAACGATTTTTTCGCAAAATACGGTAGCCCGTCCGGTGGGTCCCAACAGTCAGGGGGGAAACGTTTTTTTCGTGAAATAGGGTGGCCCATCCGGTGGGTCCCCGCTGTTAGGTGGAGGAATAATTATTTTGCGCGTAATAAGGAGGCACTTCCTTGCGACCGCCGTGGACCCAGCTGTCAGCCTCTCTATGTACAGTACTCTTCTGATGGAAGTCGGTCATTGACCACGTTGACCACACCACGCCGAGAGCACCAGGGCGGTGGACGACGGCGAGGCCTAGGAAGGGGACGACGCGGAGTCGGGGAAGACGCAACAGTGGAAGCCCGCGCGAAGAGGAGTACGAGGGTTCACTGGTTCGGCTGCGGTGTGAGGCTGCCGTCGCCGCAGAATAACAGGGGGTGTGGGTGAGTGGAGGGATGGCCTGGCCAGCGGTGGGAGTAGTATGGGGGCGGTGAGGCCTCCGCGGCAGCACAGCCGGCCACGGGAGGCAGGAGCAGGCGGCACGACCGGCGCTGCTTTGGGCGGCTGGACCAAGAAGACCAGAGGTTGAAGAAGCACTACGGCCGTTGGATGGACATCGTACGGTCACTGAAGCTAGAATCGTTTATATTGACTAAGTTGACAAAGCCCTTGGTACGCTCCAACTTAGTAGGCCCACAGGTCAGCCTCCGAAACGGTGCGCCCCAGATGTCAGGGGGAGGAATCATTTTTTGGGCGGCCGAAGCTAAGAATATCCCAGATTGAAGAAGAAGCACGACATCCGTTGGATAGACATCCAACGGCCACTGCTGCTAGAACCATGTGTTGACTATAATAAGTTGACAAAGCCTTGCATACGCGTCAACTTATTTTTTTAGGGGACGCGTCACTTAGTAGGCCCACAAGTGTGTGGCAGAGAACTTATAGCCCATTTCCGTTTTGTAAGAATGTACAACCCATTTTTGAATTCTAATGGAATTTACAACAGCCCATTTATAGTTTGTTAAAAGTATAGTCCATTTTCTAGCTAGGACAACGATTAATAATTTCAACCAACCATTGAAGACAGAATTCAATAAAATTTCCCACATTTTGATGGGATCCGAAATATTTTTATCCCGAAATTTCTAGTCAGATTAAATATAAATTTGTATTACGTAAAAATCCAACGAAACATTGCGCGCGCAACAATGAAAATTTAAGATTTTCAAAATCCATAAATAATATTTCATAAACTAATTTTGTGTTTGGTGCATTTTTTATAGTTACTGCCCAGTTTTTATAATTACATCCCATTTATTATTTTTTAAAGCCCATTTTCCTGTTAAGCCTAATGCATCCCTCCTAGGAAAGATTTGCAGCCCAGCGGGGCGGAAAATAACAAGTTGACCTTGCCTGGGTATTCCTCAAAAAGACGTATAGCTGGGCTAGCCATTTTCATCTTAAAAAAATTAGTATCTGGGCTGGATATCTGGCCTGGGCTAGACGGGCCACAGCCCGCCCAGTTAATACCCTGCTCTCCTCTGAACAACAACAAAATCATCGCCAAGAAAAACTCTGCAGTGCTCACGCCTAAAAAACACAAATACTGCTCGAGCTGCTTGGTCCCAGCTGTCGGCCGCACCTTGTGCAATTCTCTCGTTTATATTGACTACATAGGTTGACAATGGTGTGGGACCGTGATGTCAGGAAACCAGGAGAAAGCAAAAAAAATAAAGTTGTACATAATAAGGAGGCACTTGCGTACGTACGACTATGGCCCTAGTGGGTCCCTAGTGTCATCTAGTCAAAATAAAGTCATCTCCTGAATCCTCATGTTCGTTGACGATGTTAACAATGCTCGGCGCCACGGCGAGCACAAAAACTCGAAGGACAACGGAGAGGGCCTCGCGGGCCCTACAGATGGTTTGATACAGCGCCCGCTGCTCATTCAGGAAGCCAGGATCATCGGACACCTATCAGCACCTTCGAGAAACTGAGACGGCATGAAACGGTAAGGCCGCGCTTGGGAGCTCTGGTTTATTTCAAACCTGTATTAACATACAAGTGTAATTTACTCGTCATCGGAAACAACGCGTAAAATACAGGCGTAATGAAACCGAGGGCCCGAGGTCTGTAAGTAAAACCGGCGGGTTACACGTGTAATTTGAGAGACCAGTGTATATTTTACGAGCACTGCTATATGGACGACATTACCAGACGATACATGCACGACGTGCGTATCATGCCATCCATGGGCAAGGCTGAAACAACAGCTAACGGCTGGATTAGCAATCGTCCGAGTGCCGTTCAGCATTTTTATCGTGTGTGAAGTACTTCCGATATTTTACTAGTCGAAATCGACCAACCAAGCACCTTCGCCCGAGACCATCTGCTTTAATTTACAAGCGTCAGTTTTACAAGCGGTTTTGGTTGGAAAACGATGATCCAATCACGGCCTAATATCATGAGTTGGTCGGAAGATCATATGGTTTCACGTCTAACCTACCCGACTTGTCGTATAGGCTATGAATGAAACATCAGACGATGAACTTCTTAAGCACGGAAACAACAGAAGAGGATGATCTTCTTAACAAGAAAATCACTGGCATTAGGTCAACATGCAAAACAATACGAAGCATTATTCTCAGGAGGCACGGTGAATAGCTCATGATGCCGCATGCCACAACATTCCAAGCTCAACTTTGCAATCAAACACAAGGCCTCGCATTACATAGACAATATTCAGAACAAACTCTTAACACAGGAATATCTCAGCAGAGTAACTATTTACTTCTAAACTGAACACAGGAATAGGAAAAAACACTCGACGCTGCTCATAGCAAGGGCGTCCCACTCAAAAATATCAAATGCATGTCTTCTGGCTAACATCAATGAGCAAATTTTGACAAGGTTTTCCAATTCCAATATATTAAACTAACATCTTCTTGCTAACATCAATGATTAAACTTTGACAAGCTTTTCCCATTCAAAATATGTAATGCCTATGATCGTGGAGTCCTGTCGTAGCTTCTTGTACTTGTTTGGGCACTCTTTGCCCAGGGCACTCCACGTGTTGTTAAATTGCCAATGGTCTCTGCAGACTAGTCATGTCACCGGTGTCTAATAATACTCTGTAAAGCTTCTCGGTCATTCCTTTTGTAATGTAGCGCAAACAGTGACTGCTTCTTTCTGCAAAGTGGAACGACCAACTGGACCCAGTAATGCAGCAGTTTGCCTTGGACACATTGGCTCCTTTTGTGCAGTTCAACTAAAATCGAAGTCGGAATAAAACCGTGCTTTAATTTGATATCCCTGTAAGCAACAATAGGTATAAGGGAAACAATTACTAAGAAATAACGGTGGATGACTTGTACTCCCAGAAGAAAAGCATCTACTGATCTACTTTAGCTTAATGGGAAACAAAGCAGGAGAGTAGCAATTCTCCATCAGTGTGATTCATTCATATTGACTGAGACATTATCTTAACAATGCCTTGTTTCAACATCACTATAGGAATCAGGTAGTTTGCCGTCAGGCAAGTACAGACGGCAAAGGCTGTAATACAGACGGCAAAGATTTTGCCGTCAACTGACAGACGTCAAACATAGACGGCAAAGCCTAGTCGGCAAAGAATACTTTGCCGTCTGCTTTTCATCGACCAAACGGCAAAGATTCTGCCGTCAGCTAAACTAAAGTTTTGCCTTCAACCGTATAAATAACATACGGCAAAGAAAAGTATATTCGCCGTCAGCCAGGATATGTCTTTGTCGTCTTCTTCCTAAATCACAGACGGCAAAGAATTTGTTATATTAAAAAAATGAACGAACAGACCACGAACACCACAGTATCCAACACTTGTTGTTCCAAGAATCAACGACCACCGAATGAATTTCACAATATAAAACTACTCTATTTCACAGGATGAACATATTACAAACCAATAAATTACAAGAGAATTAAGGCAAACATGGACGCCCGAGTAGCTCAAGCCATCCGCCGCCGCGCCGGAGCTTGCCAACCTCATCCGGGTGATGGTGCAGCGTCGAGGGCCGGGGCCGGCGGAGGCATGCTGGGGCGACGGGCCGGGGCCAGCGGCCTGCGGTGGCGAAGGGGGATGGGGTCGGGCCCGGTGGCACCGGTGGTGAAGATGAAAGGGGCCGCGGCGGGCGGGGGCGACGGGGAACGCCGCCGGCGGCCGGCTGGGACGACGAGGAACGGCGCAGGCGGCCAGCTGGGGCGATGGGGAATGGCGCCGGCGGTCGGCTGGGGAGACGGGGAACGGGGCGCGGAGGTCGACCAGGGCGACGGCGCCAGGCTGGGGTGACGGGGAACGGGGCGCGGAGGTCGACCAGGGCGACGGCGCCAGGCCGGCGGTCGGCGATCGAGGGCCAAGGGGAACGGGGGCGCTGGATTTGGAGGCCAAGAGGGAAGGCCCGAGGACGGCGGGCGGTCGATGTGCTGGCCGGCGAGGCCGGAGCCGGCATGAGAGGTGGTGGTCGGTGAGGGCATGGCCGGCAGGCGAGGTCGTGGCTGTGTTCTCTGGATCGAGAGCAGAGAGGAACGAGGCAGAGAGAGGTCGTGATGGGGGTGGGTGGGCTGTCAGGAGGATAAGGATCGTGATGGGGGTGGAGAGAGAGAGAGAGTGGTGGGGGCGTGGTCATCGGGGCGTGGGGCGAGTGGGTTTTGCGTTGTAGGGATGTGTGGACCAGATTTTGCCATGTCACTGATCCGCGTGATTGATCCGTGGGCTATGTTTCTTCTTTGTCGTCTGCGGGCTTTTTTACAGACGGCAAAGTAGCACTTTGCCGTCTGTAAAAAAAACATACGGCAAAGATTTTTGCCGTCTTCGAATTTTTTTACATACGGCAAAGTGAGCACTTTTCCGTCTCTAAATAAAAAACGTAGACGACAAAGAGTCTTTGCCGTCTGTGTTTTTTTACAGACGGCAAAGTATGTCTTTGCCGTTAGCCATTCTTTGCCGTCAGTAACTGATGGCAAAAGTGGTCTTTGCCGTCTGTCCCGACGAAAAGCTGACGGCAAAGAGCTCCCCTGACGGCAAATTAGCTGATTCCCGTAGTGCATGTATAAAGAACGACAAAGCAGAAAAGTACCATTCCTAAAACAATGCAACTGATTCATTTTAACAGAGACATTATCTTAACAATACCTTGGTTAAACATGTAGAAAGAACTACAAAGCAGGATAGTACCATTCCTAACAAGTGTTGCAGTTTTGAACTAAGATTCAGTGGTTAATTAATTCTGAGAGTGGCATTGCTTAATTTTACCAGCGGCATTAGATTAACAAAAAGCATAAACAGTTCCAGGGGAGAGTGGGCGCAACAACAGTATGTGCTTCCATCTACTTATAAAGGGGGTGATGTAGAGTTTGTTGTAACAAAGCAACAAGCATCATGTCTGGGTTGGTCCCATTTTTGTTCACTACTTACTGGGAAAAGATAGCAATACAATAGCTTCAATTCAACATTTATTTAAAACAGTACCAATACAAGTAGCACAACATCTCAAAGCACACTGCACAACATGTGGATGAAGGCCTGTACTGACCTTTCATGAGACGGACAAGATAAAATATGAATCTGCCAACATGAATAGGAAATCCAATCTCGTTTTGTGCAGTTGCACTGAAATCAAGCAAAGTGTTTCGTGTAGCGAAGCAAAATGTCGCAATAGCAACAAGTTGAATAGATATCCCTGTTTAAACAGAGGCAAAAAAAGGAATCAATTACTGGCTAATAAAGGAGGATGAAACATGCGACCACAAAAATGGTAATCCCGCCAATCCCTAACAAGTGTTGCAGTTTTAAAATAAGATTCAGTAGTTAATTCTGAGAGTGGCATCAATTACTGGCTTATAAAGGGGGTGATGCTGAATCTGTTGTAGCAAAGCAACAAGCATCATGTCTGGGTTGGTCCCATTTTTGTTCACTACTTAATGGAAAAAGACAGCAATACAATAGCTTCAATTCAACATTTATTTAAAATAGAACCAAAACAACTAGCACAACATCTCAAAGCACACTGCACATCATGTGGTTGAGACCAAGATTTGAAACAACTCGCCACGAAGACTGGAAACAAATCTCGATCTCCTTTTGTGCAGTTCCACCAAAATTAAGCAAAGTCACCGGTGTGACATTCAAGTTGAACTGTGTTTCGAGTAGCGAAGCAAAATGTCGCAATAGCAACAAGTTGAATCGATAGCCCTGTTTTAACAGAGGCAAAAAAGGAAACAATTACTTGCCGATAAAGGAGGATGAAACAAACAGTGACAGAAAGAAGCATCTAACTTATCTTGGATGGAAAACAAAGTAGGACAGTAGCATTTCTAAAACGGCTGCATTGATTCATATTAACAGAGACATTCTCTTGAAACAACATTCGTTAAAAAATGTAATTTACTTTTAACAGTGGCATTGCTTCAATTTTCCGGCGGCATTCTTAGATTAACAACAGCAAAATAGCTGTATGGGACATGCCAGCACCATGTGCGTCCACACGTATAAATGGGTGATGCAGAGTATGTAGCCAAGCAGCATATATGCGCTGGTCCCATATTTGTTCTCTTTGAACCTTCTTCCTATGTGAGGGCAGCAAATCTAGTCCTGCACAAACTACCCGACCCCCAGCTTCTTTCCCTTTTCAACAAAGAGATCGGTTCCTTACAGATGTGTGTATTGGGTTACCCCCTATTTCCCTTTTCGACCTACAAAGCGGCTGGATAGCCAGTCTATACTACTTTCCGCCCTTCCTTTCCTCATTGAACCACGTCCTAGATTCTTGCTCCAGCCCACCGCACCCTTCTTTCCTCTTTAAACCAAGACCTAGATTCAACTACAGATCGAAAAAGATCCACATGCAGCCAGAGCAACGACGGTTTCAAAGAAACTTATACCTTAGGGTCGTCGGGATGTGGCAAGGCGTGCGGCGGGAGGCCGGATCTGCCCACACTACGTACGACAGCGAGGAAGAAGGGGTCGGTGGCCCTCCCGCACAGGCGCTGGGTGAAAGAGAATAGCGCAGCCGGCAGTGGATTGCCTCCCTCGCCGAAGGCGATAGAGTGAACGCTGCACCTCCTCCCCTTCCCGGTGCGACGGGATACGGACGCCTCCTTCACCAGCTGTGAGGGGGGAGAGAGAGACAAGAGGCCAACGCAGTCTTGTTTAGATATGGTGAAGAGAGGGTGAGAGACTGTGAATATAGCAAACCCTAGCAAATGAACGCTGAGCCTCCAGCGTGTAACATATATGGAGAGGGTGAGAGAGCGAGACGCGAGAAACTCTATCAAACAAGAGGCTATAATGGAGTAAAAAAATCTCTCCATAGCAGTGGTTTTAAATAGAATACCCGCGTTCCCGGAAAAAGGAAACGAAAACTGGCGGACAATTTTTTAAGGGTCTGTCTAGGACACATCTAGATGTGACATAGTTATGTCAGATCTAAGTTGATGTCCACTCTGTTTGTGGTCTATTTTTTCCTATTTTTTTTTGTTTCTTGTTGCTACATTATATACTTGTGGGAGCTTAGATGTGATATCCTTAAATAACATCTAGATGTGAATTAGACAAACTGATTTTCTAACGTACCAAGAAAGAAAACTCGATCAAAAACACGCCCCCGCTTCCAGGCCGCGAGAGTCGTCGCACACACACACATAGACATAGACATGCATATCCGTGTTTACGTAAAATTCCATTTCAATCTCCATCTTCAATTATATTTGTCCAACTGGCACATTATTTACGTTGTTAATTATATACGCAGCAATATTAACGTATAACATCTCTTGTTGGCGCACGTCCAGACCGCTGCCACGGCCGGTCCTGACCAACCCGAACCCTCTTCATCACCCGCGCGTGCTTCCCGCCCGAAACGGTCAGTGCCGCATTTATGCCCGGCGAGAGCGGACGCGACCTCTCACTGGTGCCGGCATTGAAGCGGCGCACCGGCCGCTTCCGGGTGCACGCGGCTGCTCTGCGTTCAATGGTCGCAATAGCCGGCTACAACATGCATGTAAAAAGTTCTTGGGAGTCCGTGCTATAGCTAGCTGTCCTCCCCCAACTCGTCAATCTCTTCTAGTAGTGCTAGTACTCCATGGCGCGATCCATCGACAAGCAGGCGGGAAAGTTATCGTATACTCGGTTTGCGGTGAGTGGCATGCCGAGCGACCGTGTGGGGTCGAGCCGTGGAGGAGGGTGAGACACGAATACGAGAGACGTGATTTAAACGTTGGTTTTGCTCGATGGCGCGATCCAACGAAACGAAACGTTGGTTTCTCTCTGTTTCCATTTTTTCTCCGGAAAAACGGAAACTTTCCACTCCATTTTCATTCCTATTCCAAGGTTGCCCCGTTAAAACATTCCATCAAACACAAAGGAAAACTAACACGCATGCTGATGCATCTCAATGATTCACAGATCATAGCCAATATTTACTTCACAACTAAAGAAAAAAGTTGTGAGAGCGTGTACGAAAGAAAAACTACTGATGGGGCACTACGACTTAAACCCTAAACCCTAAACATGATTTAATTTCCTGGCCAGGTAGAACCTGTCGAAGGAAAGACGGCTGGCACCCTCGGATCATACGATGCTTTTGTGCAGTTCCACTAAAATCGACCTGAGCATCCCTGATGGCAAAGATATTGAAGAAGTGTGATTAGAATAATAGTACTGGCACTAGTTCATGAGACATAAACTCATCACAAGTAGAAGCCGATAGAAGTAGAGAAAGATCGACATGGAGATGGAGCTACGGCAGTGGAGCAAGCCGGCTCCAAAAGGAAGATGGACTACCTGGGACGTCGGGCTATAGCTAGAAGGGCGGTTGGGACGCGACATCGGCCCATACCGCGATGACGCACCGACTGTGGGTTTTCTCCCTCGCCGATGTCGACCGCGTCTACGCAGAACATTGTTCCCTTCCCCCAGCTGTGGGATCAGGCCCGTCGTTCTATGCTTGTGAAGAGAGCAACCTAAGCAAGCAGGCTTGTAGCTTAGGCTCCTGCTAGTGTATATATAGTGGTTTTCTTTTTCTCTCCATATCAACCATTTTATATTGCGTACGTGTCATTCAAGAGTGAAATGATGGTTGCTTCTTCCGACTAACTTACTGTGTGATTTGACTGCTCCTTCGTGGCCCCTACACGTACTCCCCCTACGTGTATGCAACAGTCACACGTACACATGGACGCAAAAACGCGCGCGACGCCCTAATGCATGCATGTCCGAGCACATGACAGAACACACACAGTCACGCTCAAGTGCTCAACCTACACGTGCATGCACACACATACTCAGTCAGGGTGAGCTAGTGACCGTATAAACACCGGAAAATATATATACTGAGCGCAATGAGCGTATTATGAAGTCCACTGACCGTATTTTTACAAATATACAGTGACAGACAGTGTATTTATCTCGTTTGAAATTAAGCCATATTAACCGGAGAGGAGGCAGTATGGACTAGCATTACTTTGCTGTGTCCCGTCAACTTGCCGAACAAGGAGAAGGTTGCAGGACGGGAGAAGCTTGCGCGCGGTGGCTCGCAGGACAAGGAGAAACTTTTGACGAATGCAAGCTCTCCCTCGCTCAGGCGGTGGACGTGCAACAGTTAATTCGGTGTCAGATTGCCAGAAGCATACACTATACTACTAGTGCTATTATTGTTCGACTTCCCGAATAGGCGAACAGCCAAGCGCAAAGTAAACAGGTCAGCAAACCTTGCGGCGCATCTTCGTGCGAACCGTGCGGCGCATCTTCGTGCGAACCGTGCGGCGCATCTTTGTGCGAACAGCCAAGCGCAAAGTTTACTAGTACTACTACTATAGTCTATAAAGGTACGTACTATACTAGTATTAGGAACCGGATGGAGGAGCGTCTGCACTCTTATTATAATTTTAAAATGTGATAAAGCAATCTTCAACACATTTGGTTCTCTTCGAGGGTTCTCGCATGTGATAATGGAAGTTGATTGCATGGAACACTCGCCACAATTCTTGCTTAATTCTGGCTCATATCCTGTTACAAATAATAGCACTCGGTAATATTTCCTCTTTTTTTGTTATTCAGCATGTAAACAGGTCAGCAAACCTTGCGGCGCATCTTCGTGCGAACCGTGCTTGCTGCACTTTGAATGTGGCCGAGAGCTGGCTTGATGAAACACCTCGCTTCTTACTTCTTTTTTTGCGGGGTACCTTGCTTCCTAGTGACCAGTGTCTTGGCTGATCGTCCTCAGAATGCTTATATATGAATAAAGCTCTCTCATTTACCCGTAAAAAAGATTAAGCCATATTAACCGGAAAGGAGGGAGTATGGACTAGCACTACTTTTTGGTGTGTCCCGTCAACTCACAGAACGAGGAGAAGCTTGCAGGACAAGGTGAAGCTCGCTTACGCCTTTTGACTAATGCAACCTACCCTCGGTGGACATGCATCAGTCCATTCGGTGTCAGATTGTCAGAGGCATACACTGTAGTACCCAACATGCGGAGTACCATCATTGTTCGACTTCACGAAGAGGCGAAGAGCCAAGCGCATTAGTACGAGTAGTACTACTACTAGAACCGCATGGTGGAGCGTCTGTACTCTTATTTTTTATCTCTGATAAAGTACACATTTATTCCGGAGAAGGGCGGAAAACGGCAGCCCAACATGTAATGAATGATATCGATCAACCAACGATGCTCGAATATATCTTGGCCTCCGTGCGAGCCTGTCTGTGTGTTCTCGCTCCTCGTCTCTCTTAAGGAACGGCGGGTTTGCTCTTTGCCGTCAACTGAGATCGATTTGCTCACACTCTTGTCCCACATGTCAGTGATATGCCAAGTGGAGGTGCGTTGACCGACTGGCCATATGCGTACTTGGTTTTGCACCTTCATACTACTCCTCCCTCCGTCACAGTTTACAGGGCGCGCTTCATTATGATGCATTTCTCTCAATGCATTTCCACCACCAGAGAGACTTTAGACGCGTTTGGTTTAATGCTCAAGTAATTAGGGCGTGGTAACCGCAATCAAGTCCACAATTTTCTCTCCATGTACTGTTCTACCACGGAGTGGAGTAAGTGCATGCATGTGTGTACCCGGGGTGGAAGCACTGCATGCATGTGTGTACGCTTTATTCCCTCTAGTAATAGACGCCGTGCTATAACTACCAATGCTATTTTTCAGGCCGATCGCTAGTCGCCTTGGTCCCACATATTTTTTTTTCTTTTTTCGGAAGCGCGCTGTATAAACAGTGACGGATGGAGTAGTATGAGTGGATTCAAAGAAGAGCGTATTGATGGTTGCTTCTTCAGAGCAACTTACAGTGGGAAACGTGGGGCTTATGATTTGACTGCTCATTACTCACTATTAATGCGGCGCAACGACCGGGCTGAGTCTCCCATGCGGTTGTGCACTACCCCCTCGGTTCTTAAATATACTCCAGAGTATTTGTCTCTCTAGATATTTCAACGAGTGACTACTCAAATATTTGTCTTTTTAGAGATTTCAAATGGACTGGCACATACGGATGTATATAGACATATTTGAGAGTGTAGATTCACTCATTTTGCTCCGTATGTAGTCACTTGTTGAAATCTCTAGAAAGACGAATAGAATATTTAGGAACGGAGGGAGTACACATACGAAGCAAAATGAGTGAATCTACACTCTAAAATATGCCCGTTTGAAATTTGTAAAAAGACAAATATTTAGGAACGAAGGAGTATAATTTTGTGCATGGCACATGGACCCGGATGATGAAGAGGCTTCTGGCAATGCTATCAAGCTTCCATCATTTGTTTACATAATTGACGTACTATACAAATAATTTTCCAGCGACATGAAATTGTACAATGGTGTGAGCTTTCAGCTTTTGTTTCGCGTGTCTTGCCATCGATGCTCTTTCAGAAACAATAAAAAACTAACTTCCTTGCTAATGCATGTCAATTATTAGCAGATCAGAGCTAATAATTACATCACAACTGAAGACAGAGTTGTGAGAAGGTGCTAAATTAAAATTGATCCATGCTTTCATTGGCAGCAACGTCCCCCCAGCTCTGTCTAAATCAACAAGGCATGTTGGGAAAAAAAAGTAGCTGTCTGGAGCATGAAACATTCCGATCATTTTGTGCAGTTCCACTAAAATAGAGCTGAGCGTCCCTGTTCCAAAGATATTAAGTGTGATTACGATAATAGAGGACTGCTGATGAAACAATAAACACACAAATAGAAGCCGGTCACCTTTGCAGTCTCTCTTAAGACTAACTAGTTGGAGAAGATTAGGCTCGGAGTTGGATGAGGAGGATAGAGCAAAATCAATCTCCCTTTGTGCAGTCGCACTGAAATGTAGAGACGTTGCCCGTGTGACATTTTAGTACAACTGCACAAAACACTCTTAAGAAAAAAGTGATTTGTGCAATTCACCAAAAGGTCGCAATAGCAACGAGTAGAAAGGAAACAATTACTGGCCAATAACAGCTGATGACACATGCGACGAAAAAAAGAAGCATATTCCTTGTCCTAAGGGAAGATAACAACACGGTTGTGTTTATCTAAAACGGTGTGAGGATGAGAATGCAATATGGAAAGTACGTCGGACGAGCTACGTTTTGGGCAAAGAACTATGGAAGATCCACATGCAGCGACGTGGGAAGACGGGCAGTGGAGCAAGGCCGGAGGGGATACCTGGAGGTCGTCAGAATGTAACTAGGTGAGCGGTGGCGTGCGGAATCTGCGAGCAGGTGGCGTAGGCCCTGCCGCGCCGGAGCTTGGTCAGAGAGAACAGCGTGTACCGCAGATCGGGACGTGCTGCCTCGGCGCCGTCAAACGGAGAAACGATGCACTTCCTCCCTTTCCCCCGGCGGACGGGATGCGGCCGGATCAGTGACCAACGGTGAGAGAGAGAGAGGCCACCGCACTCCCTTTCCCCCGGCGGACGGGATGCGGCCGGATCAGTGACCAACGGTGAGAGAGAGAGAGGCCACCGCAGCCTTGTGTGAGATACTCTGAAGAGCGAGAAACCAGGCAGGCAGGCTCCATTGTATATAGTGAGCGGACTACCTTTTTCTCCATAAAAATCGCTTTATATTCTGTGTACGTGCCATTGAGCGTTATAACTTTATTTAAAAATAACGCGGCAACGCGTCAACTCGAACTTTGTTTCGTGCACGCGTGGTACACGACCTCCCTAGGTAAACAACCGCTACAGGCGTTCAAATTAGCACGTGGGCTGCCATTTCGTAAAGAAATGAGCTCCACCGTGTACCCGCGCGGGTGTGGCTGGGCACGAAGCGTGAGTACATGCACGGTGCACCTATTCTCTTCTTGTATACGTACACCACCTACGCGGGGTTGTGTGAGAGAGATACAAACCTAGAGAGATATAGTGTGTGGGTTCTTGAGAGTTTTTTTGGGGGTGGGGGGTCAATCAAAAAATGTAACATATGCAATGTGTGTGAAATAGAGTCCTGGATATAACATATATATAGAGGGCGCGATCCACGAGAAGAGAGTGGAGGTATCATCGGCTTGAGGTGTCCATAGAATCGAAGAGAGGGATGATGATGTGTGTGTGTGTGCGCGCGCGATCGATAAAGAGTGCCATCGAATTTGTGTGTGCCCACGTCAAAGATATAGAGTGGCTGGCCTACTGGAACGTGAGATGGGACATGTGCAGTTTGTCTCTGTGGCATGGATACCTACCTACAGCGCTCGACTATCGGTGTGTGGTGGGGGAAGAGGGAGGCCCAATTAACTATAGAGGTACAATGGCTGGTATATGTGTGAAGGAGGAGAGAGGCCTACCTCATGTATTAAGGAGATCGATCAGCCTCATGTATTAAGGGAGATCAATCGGCATCCATGCATATGTGCAGGAGAGGAATAAGTTTGGGAGAGAGACAGAGCTAGAGTGTTGGAGGGGGTGGTAGTGGAGTTGCTTCTAACAAATGGTGGGATAGGCTTGCTAGACAAACGGAGGGCACGCTCGCAATATCAATAAGAGAGGAGAAGGCTGCTTGTTGTCTGTGCACGTGCGTGTGAGAGATGGGTCAGGAGGCATGCACGAATGATGAGGGGGGACGATGTGGCTGTGGTAAGCAGACGTAACTACATAGGAAGATCAATCTCCCTTTGTTAGAGAAAGGAGAGACATAACTTGTGAGGTACCTCGATCGATGGGGGGGGGGGGTAGTTAAAGTCGATCTAGGTATATGTTGGGAGATCGATCGGTATACATGCATGTGTGTGTTATAAGCAAATGAGGCACGAGGAGAAGGATAAAGAGAGAGGGATGCATGTAGGAGGTGGTACGAGAGGCATACTATATCGAGGGGGGAGGAGTGTGCGAGTACGAGAACGATGAAAAGAGTGGTGGGAGTGAGGCATGGACGGTGACAAGAGAAGAGGGGAAGCTTGTGTTTGTGCTAGGCACACCTGGCTAGAGAGGCATATCGATCGATGTGTGCCGTAAAGAAGGAGCTGGGGGGCCTACACACACCGTGGGTGAACGACCTAAAGTGAAAAGACGAATTTGCGCGATGGAGCTAGAGAATGCTGAGGGAGGGTGAGAGGGATGCGGGCGTGTGCATGCACAAGAGAAAGTTAGCGCTAGCTACAAAGATAAGAGGGTTGTGTGGGTGTAAAAGACGAATAGAGATCATATATACTTCATTATAAAAAGCGAATTCGGATATTTGAAGAATTTATCATAGTGTTTCAAACTGACGCATGTGTGAATATATATAACGGTGATACACATGGTGTGGTTATGAACATGTTATACTACATTTAATATATTTTATCTCTACTCTTATAAAAAAACGAAGTTGTTGATGATGGTGTGCCTGCCATCCTGCATTATAGGCCGTCCGATTTATATCTGGCGGATAGCAAGGAAACTATGATGGTTGAAGTTGGCAACAATCATGATTGTAGATTCTTATTGAAATAAAGAAACGAATTCAAATTTAGTTCGAATTGCAGCGGTAGTATAGACATTTGGAATGCACTAAAATGTTGGTATGAGTAGGTTACATGCATTATACAGCAAGCAAAAAAAATTAATCGGACATAACATGGATTCATACTCCCTCCTTCCATCTGTATAGGGCGTAATGATATTTTAAGGCCGCCTTTGACTATTGACAAGATTAATAGTACATGACATGCACAATGTGAAAATTATATCATTGAAAGAACCTTTCACAGACGAATTTAACGGTGTGCTTTGTGTAAGTTGCATGTCATATATCATTGCTCTAATATTTCGTCAAAGTTAGCATCGAAAAACGCATTAGGCCCTATATAGATGGAAGGATGGAGTAGCTTTGAATAGCATTTGTATAGTAAAACGGGGCAAGACTCTCTCTTTGTGTGGTGTGAATAGTTTTATTTTTTTGTTTTCTTTTTGGTTGAGGGAAGTGCGAATTGATTTGGTACGTACAAGTACAATATTACTACACGTTAGGCTTGTCCCTAAAATTCAACCCGCGTCTTGTTATATTCCGAAAATTCAGATATCGTGCTCCCAAAACTGGCGCCTTCACAACCCGCGCCTTGCTATCCCGAAACTACAACGCGCGCGAAAACTCCCTCCAGCTGCCAAATCCCGACACGCGAAATCCCCCTTCTAACCCTGAGCCGAAAGGGCCGCTAGTTCAAATCGGTGGGGGGTACTTTTGTAACACACCCTACATTTTGGACAAGCGCATCCCTAAGTCATGCTTCACCCCCTCCCATCGCCCCCTTTTCGCCATTCGAAATCCTAGGCCGCCATAACCTCTCCGCTCCAGCCGCAAAACTCCACCCTCCTCCGTCCGCCACGTCACCGCTGCCCAGCCGGAGCCTCTTCCCCGATGACGTCGTCCACCGCAACAGCTCGACGTCCCTCGTCCACCTCCCCGGATGAGGATCCGTCGTCCATCTCGCCGTCCCGCCAGTTCAGCCGCCCCGTCCTCCACCTCCAAGGAGCTGCTCCGACGATTGCCTCGTCTATCGCGGCTGCTCCATCCCCACAGCGCCGCCTTAACCTGCTCCACCGGAACCGCATCATCCTCACCGACTCCTCGGACGAAGCCGAGGCCTACTCGGCGCCACCAATGAGGTTGTACACTCATCGCATCGCACCTTCTCCTTAACTCGACCTCCCGGTGCCGACGGTGCTCCATCCCGCACCCCCATGGAGCGGCTACCTTGAAGCCGGCGCCGCGGGCGACATCTCCATGGCGGCTCTCCCCCAGTGCGAGGCCCCTTCGGTGGCGGCGTCCATACCAGCCGGATCTGCTGCTGCTGCTTCGGCTCTCGCTCGCTCGCTCGCGCTGCTGCTGCTACTCCGGCTCTCGCTCGATTGCTCGCTCGCCCAGCTGCTGCTGCTACTCTCCTCCTCGCTCGTGCTGCTGCTCTGCTCCAATTAAGCCACACTTCAGTCGACAAAATTGACTTTTGGGTCAGTCGATTTTCAGGGGTTGGGGGGCTCGCCAGAGTTAAGGAAGAACCACCCGCAGCGGGGACGGGGGCTCGCCGGAGAGGTACCCCACTATCTATCTTAGGGTTCAGGGTGGGGGCGGGGGGCCTAGAGGGCTGGCCGGGGCGGCGGTGGCGAGTTGTTTCGGGGCGGCGAGGCGGCGCTGGGGCCGGCGGTTCGGCCGGTGGTGGCTGGCGGCTCAGGGGGGTGCAGGTTGAAGATGAACTGCAGGCCCTCCCTAAACTACATGTCAAGTGCCTCTCTGCTACCATTGCGTTTAGTTTCGACAGTAGCATTCAGATTCCACAGTAAATTTCAGTTTCGACAGTTAAGTTCAGAGTCAACAGTTTTTACCTCATCTGTTGTAGTCAGGTGGTTTTTGGTGATGTTAATTTTACATCCATTTTACATCATCTATTGGAGATGCTATTAGAATCCCACTTGAGATTGACGATGTCTGTCTTGTGCTGCTTCAGCCTTGACGTCTTACGGCTCACCGGAGCTGCTCCAACGACAGAACGATCCATCACAATAGAGCAGTGCCCTGGACGCCATCTACAGATTCCTCAGATCTTCCACCACACCTCCGACAACCACCTCTGCCTCAACTGCTTCAGCGACCAACCCAATGATGCCGAGGTCGACACGGCTACGACAAAGAGGTTGTACACTTGTTGCATCACTTATTACTATACATTCACGTCGATCCATTAGGGCTATTTTGGTTCAACGGAAAAACGTCGATCCACTGGTTGTTACCATCACTCTAAATTTCTGCATGCTCTCCTTACATAATCTCACCATATTTTTTCGTATGCATGTCAGATATTGTACACAGTCATGCTGAACATGTAGAGAAAAAGAGAAGAGTTTTGCGCGGCAATACAATGTCATGCAGACATCGCTCCATGGTGGGTTCAATGGCAAACTCTCCCCACCCCTCTCCAGATTGTAATCCAGAGGAAGATATCTGTTCTGAGGCGGATTCAGACGCCGCTGACCACTCCTATTTACCCCCCAAGGTGTTTGCTCTACCTTGGCATGATGATGTTAGTCATATCATGCATATGTTGCCTTGCAGTGCCTACTTTTGACATCATATATGTCATCTTCTTAGTTTAGACATGTTCTGTAATGCCACCTGTTTAGTTTCTATATCATATATGGGAATTATGCAGTCTCATGTCTTTTAGCCAGCCATAATATATGTGAAATGTGCAATGCCATCCTGTTTAACCAGGCATCATATATTTGAATGATATCTTGCCCATCCTTTTCTTCATTACATTTCCATTTGTCGACAATGTTTGTACATTAAACTACTCTTCCTGTGAATCAGCCATTTGGGTGGGAGATGGAAAAATCTGGAGTGAAAAGAAGGCCTTCAGAGCAGACAATGCTACCTGTCGAAACAGATCTCTTGTTGGGTCCCGATAGCTCCTCAGAGATGGATTCAGAGACAGATGACCAGTCCTATTCCCCCACTGAGGTGTATGCTCTAACTTGGCACGGTTATACTGCTCATATCATGCATACGGTGTCTTGCATTGCCTAGTTTAGACATCATATACACAATATTCAACACCATGTTCTTAGTTCAGACATCATATCTAATGCCCTCTGTTTAGCATATAAATTACATATGTGAATTAAATGATGCGATCCTGATTACTTAGATAACATGTAGGTGAATTATGTCATGCGATCCTGTTTAGTTATTCATCATATCTTTGAATTATGTTATGCTATGCTATCCAGTTTAGATAGACATCATATATGTGAAATTATGTCATGATATCCGTTTTAGTTAAACAATATACATGTCAACTATTTTATGCCCTCTTTTTCCACACTATCTATTGCATCTGTCTCTCATACAATGTATGTACATTCAACTATGTTTCCTGTTTATCAGCCATTTGAATTGGAGCGGGTGATGCCAGTATCTAGCGGACTAAAAACACGGTCTTCAAATAAAACAGTGCTACCTCTTGGTGGAGATAGCACCCCGGTTATACATGCACAAGAACCAGCCCTACCACACATAACCCAAACTCTCACAGATTGCACCCCTACTGCGATGGATAGAGAACCAGCTTCACCCAATCTAACCCCAACCCCAGCCGATAGTAACCCAGTTCCTGTTGACACAGCACCATCTCCACCACAGAGCTCCCAAACAAGAGCAGTTAGTAAGGCAGCTCCAGTGCCCAAAGGGCCAGTACTATCACGGCGAACCCCAACTCCACCAGTTAGTACGCCTATTCCTGTGGAGGAAGCACAAGCAGCTAGTCGTAGTTTAGCATCTATCGCATTTGATGTTGTTAAATCGTATGTGCGTATCTTCCCATCTTGGAAATATTATACTGAAGATGAAGGAAAATGCCAGTTGCAGGTGTTTGTCCATGAGTTATGTGTAAGTAATGTTATTCATGGCAATTACTTTGCTTTGTCCCATACATCCTACCTCCATGATGGTTATAAAACAGCAAATTTTCCCATTTTTCTCTATAGAGAAGGACCGATTTGGAAACTCAGGATGAGGTAACCTGTGCTAATACCTCTGCTATCTTCAAGAATGCTTGGTGGCAGTATCGGAATTACCTGAAGAAAACGTACTTCACCGGCAAAGAAACTCATCAAATTCCCTTACGTTCTCCTGAGACACATTTACTGGACGATGACTGGGAACGCCTTGTTCTGTACTGGTCCCGAACCAAGAATGTCGTAAGGTCTATGAGCTCATTTTCTATTTTTAAGTATTATATTCTTGCGTCTTACTGTACTCTGTTCATGTAGAACAAGTGCCTAAACCTGAAGAACAACTGTTCTAATTTAAGATTCCATTGCTATCATAGTTCAAAAAAGCGCTAGGCGTTAATTGTGCGTTTTGCCACCGCCTTGCGCTTTACTGACCAAAGTGCATGCTTATGCGCAGTTATGCATAGATTATGCGTAGTTATGCGCAATGCGTTTTGCCAACGCCTAGAGCCTAGGCCGCTTAAGCGCTCGCTTAGGCGCGCCTTTTTTAACTATGATTGCTTTGCTCTTGTATCACTGTATTTACTCATACAAACTTATTTTTAAATTCAAGGATCCAATCGAAACTCCAATGGCACAGCAGGTATGTTCACGCATGTTTCTTTAACAGGTTTGCTCTTATCAATAGCTCTGTTGATTTCAATTTCAATTGTGTATACAGTTGACTTTCATATCATGCATATTACTAGCATCACAACAGAGCCAATAGTGTTGTTGTACATGTAGACCCGTGGTACCCATCTGAAATCTTGTTGTGCCATGTAGTTTCCCACGCTTTGTGTTCTTTCACTGCTGCTTTGTCTTGAACTGATATGATTTGAACCGTGTCTCTATTTTGATTTGGCAAGACAATGCAGTGACCATAGGACATAGATATATGTTTGTTTGATGATTTTATTATGTACTAGTACTTGGCAATAGAAGACTTGGTAGTTTAATCCTGTCCACCTTACTAATGAACTGGTTCACCGAAATGAGTTTCATATACTAGTACATGCTAAACTTGTTATGTGTCTGCTTGTTTCTTCTTTTAGAATGCTGACAGAATATTGGGGAAGAGTGCCTTATTAAGCAATGGTAAAGGAAGTAATGCAGATAAGGTTCAGGATAGTGACACATCCTTGTTGGTCTCCAACAAAGCTGATAAAACAGCTAAGGAAGACTATCTTGAAGACAGTGAGACAACCCCAAAGTCCTGTCTTGGTTTAGTGTTCGAGTTACTGGCCACTACCGCTTGCACAAGCTATTCAAACTCACTGTCTGAATCAGTTCGGTTTCTTGAGTCTCAACTACAAGCTGAAAGACATCGATCAGCTGTGCTGCGACAAGAAGCGGAAGGACTGCGGAAGTCCCTGGAGCATTCAGATGCATACTTTCTGGTGCAACAGCAAGCGTTGGAGGATTTTAGCGCCAAACAGGACAAAGCTAATCAGCTTGCTAAGCTTATTGCCAGCATGGTGGATACCTAGGATAACGTTTCTTGAGCTCTTCTGAAGTTGTTTTATTTATGCTCTTGTTTTGCTGCCGCGTTTATTTGCACTGGTGGCCAATTTTGACGGCTAGTGCATGTAATGTGCTGCTTTGTTCCCTATATTTGCACTGGTGGCGAACTTTGATGCCCAGTGGATGTAATATGTATAATAGTGGTAATAGGCTAGCGTTAATTGCTTGCTTATTTATTTCCTTATTGTCTTGTTTAGTTGTTTGCTTGTAGTCACTGCAGTTCTTTTTCTGTTTTTTTTCTAGTGGCCACAATAGCCTATTTTTGGTAACTAGGCCAAAATAATCATGGCAACACACGGACTGTTGTAACCATGGGCCTCCTGCAGGCCGTATGATCCATGGGCCTTCGTCCGGCCGTAGGATCCATCGGCCTTCTATACGGGCCTTAGGGTCCATGGGCCTTCTATGGGCCGTAGGGTCCATGGGCCTTCTACGGGCCGTACTATCCATGGGCCTCATATGGGCCGTAGGATCCATGGGCCTTCTACGGGGCGTATCATCATTTCGCCAATCATGGGCCGTACTATTCGTGGACCATAACAGGACGTTAATAGGCCGTATTTGATAACTCTATGAAAACAGCCCAACGGGTTTTTTTACATGAAAACGGCCCAACGTATTAACGGTCCGCAAACGGGCCGACTGTAACGACGGGCTGAATTTGGCCCACAAGCAGAAAATGACAGTAACGGGCCGTATGTAACCGAATGCTGCAAATGAGACCAATAATCAATGGGCCTTGAGAAGGCCGAAAGATAACTTGGGCTGGAAACGGCCCAATGGAATAACGGGCCTTTAATGGGTATAAAGTGATACACTGTTCATTACGGGCCAGTTTCACCACGGGCCGTTAATGGGCCAAGAGCTACAAAGGTCCTCATATGGGCCGAAAGAAGTCATGGGCCACACATGGGCCGGAAGTTAAAACGGGCTGAATCATATTGGACGGCCCAGATGACGCTACTGGGCCTAATTCGGATAGGGCGTAACGGGCCCTGGGTTAGTGGGCTGTAAATGGGCTATATGCGAACAGGCCGTTAACAGGCTTTTCGTGGGCCGGCCCGCCACCTTTTGACCAAGTCAAACGGGCCGGCCTTTTCACAAGAATGGGCCTCTGTTGGGCCGTGCCACGTGTCGCCGTATCATAGGCGCCTTCGGTCCAATGAGCGGATGACATCTGTCCCAACGGTGAGCCGACACGTGTTTCCTCCAGCCAATGATGATTTTACACGTGGAAAATCCCCATTGGTCGGGGCTGTTAACGGGTTATCGGATCCAAAACCCGACCCGATAGCTTAACAGCGTTCTGTTACGGTGGATGCCACGTGTCAGTCACCCTTGACGAAAGCACTTCTATGACGCGCGATTTATCGTCATGGAAGTGGACACTTCCGTGATGATAATTTTGGTAATGTCATGGAACACTTCTACGACAGCACAGGTATGACTATCTCGATTCTGTCATAAAATCGTCATGGATGTACATGCATGACAAAAAACGCGACCTACTGTGACAAACACGTATCATCACGGAAGTGTTTTTTTTGTAGTGTAACCAATAGCGGGATCTGGATACCCATATTGGCTCCCACATGTTCCACGATGATCTCATCGAATGAACCGCGATGTCGGGGATTCAATCAATCCCGTATTTAATTCCCTTTGTCTATCGGTATGTTACTTGCCCGAGATTCGATCGTGGTATCCCAATACCTCGTTCAATTTCGTTACCGGCAAGTCTCTTTACTCGTTCCGTAACGCATGATCCCGTGGCTAACTCATTAGTCACATTGAGCTCATTATGATGATGCATTACTGAGTGGGCCCAAAGATACCTCTCCGTCATACGGAGTGACAAATCCCAGTCTCGATTCGTGCCAACCCAACAGACACTTTCGGAGATACCTGTAGTGCACCTTTATAGCCACCCAGTTACGTTGTGACGTTTGGTACACCCAAAGCATTCCTACGGTATCCGGGAGTTGCACAATCTCATGGTCTAAGGAAGCGATACTTGACATTAGAAAAGCTCTTAGCAAACGAGCTACACGATCTTGTGCTATGCTTAGGATTGGGTCTTGTCCATCACATCATTCTCCTAATGATGTGATCCCGTTATCAATGACATCCAATGTCCATGGTCAGGAAACCATAACCATCTATTGATCAACGAGCTAGTCAACTAGAGGCTTACTAGGGACATGTTGTGGTCTATGTATTCACACATGTATTACGGTTTCCAGTTAATACAATTATAGCATGAACAATAGACAATTATCATGAACAAGGAAATACAATAATAACCATTTTATTATTGCCTCTAGGGCATATTTCCAACAAAAGAGAAACCTTACAACCAATTTTGGTTTTTCAAAACGACGAGAGCAACTTGGGATCTAGCCCGGGAGGTGAAGATTAGACCCTTCAGGATAATCTATACACTTTACAATTCTTTTGTTTGGGTGAGTGGGAGCGAGTCATGGAAGAAGGGCCATGGAATTACAAGGGTTTTGTTGTGATCGTAGCGCCATATGACGGATTTACCAAGCCGTCACAAATCAAGTTGGATACCCTTGAGCTCTGGGTTCAGATACATGATCTCCCTAACGGCTACTGTCCCATGTTGAATGCGTTGCCTGGAAAGGCTGGTGAGATGGTTTTCGTGGAACCAACTCATGATTTAGAGGGAACTTTTATAGTGTCCGCATAAGGTCAACATTTACAAACCACTCAAGAACGCTACATCAATGGTGAAGGAACACAAGAGTCGGATTTTTATCGTCAAATATGAGCATCTTCGAGATTGGTGTGTTGTGTGTGGTCATATTGGCCATTAATATAAGGAACATGGTGATGGTGTTCACCCTCCAAAAGCACTAGTGTTCAAGGTCTTGAGGGCAACGTGCTCCCGTGTCGCAGGGTGAGGCCCGGGTGAAGGACATGCACGGAGGGGAGGCTTTGGTCGTGGAGCTCCACAGGGCGGTATCCCTTTCGCATTTGGACGGGGAAGAACACAACACTCGCAGCATAATTCTAAGTATGAATATCCCGACGCTTATATGGAGGAGGCCGGCCCTAGTAGGAAGAGATCCTCATATGCGAATGTGGACTCAGGAAGCAAGACAACCACCCTAAGGGAGCCACAACTACGGTTAATAATCGGCTAATGCTGACTGGACCCAGTTATCCCACCGAGTTCGTCGTCGAAGTATGACTCAGAAAGAGCTAGAGTTTCCGCAAGTGCTGAGAAGGGTTTACGGAAGAAGAACCAAAATTAGAAAACGAATGATGCGCCATGTGTGCTGAGCCCTAGAGTGATCTCCGTCAGGCACAATGAGTATCATGTGTTGGAACTATCGTGGAGTGGGTAGAACTACGACAGGTCATGACCTTTGTGACCTCACAAAGCAATTTACCCCGGTAGTACTTTGTATAGCAATAATTCGAGTGTTTCTGTGGACGTTAGCTCGGTATCCATCCCGACAGAAGATGTGAGAATGCATAGGAACATGTTGACTACATGCAGTTGTGTTGTTTGTGGGATGCCGGATTCACGGCGACGCAGCTTGCTTGAGTGCATGACTGATCAATGAACCTATTTACAATGATTGAGCAGTTGCCTCACCAGAAGTTTAAGGATTGACAATCACGCTTTGGGCTATATGGTGGGCACAAGTGAAATTAATTTACGAAGGGATTAACCAAAGCCCTATATCAACATTTATGTTCATCACCCATTTTATTACGAAGCTAGGCGGGGTTCGAAGTCAGGTGGGAACCAGGGGAGTAGGATAGCTCCAACAGTTCAACTAAAGAGGTGGATCCCTCCAACGGCAGGGCATGTCAAGATCAATGTCGATGCGGTAGTTTCACATGGGGTGGGTTCAGTTGCGGTTTGTGTGAAGAGATCACCTAGGGGGATACATGGGATCATTAGTTTTCGTTATTAGGGAAATGATAGACCCGCCAAGTCTAGAAGCGATTATATACCTACCGTGAGGGACTATCACTTGCAGTGGGGCTTCAAAATCTTGTTATTGCGTCAGGACTATGAAACAGTGGTAAAGCACATCAAGGAAGGATCAGGAGACACCTATGGTGTAGTAGTTAAAGAAATTTTATCTTGGCAAACTCTTTAATTCTTGTAATTTCAATTATGAGTCTAGGAGCTCAAAGTTTGAGCAACATAATCTTGCTAGGCATGCACTTAATTACTATGGATCAGGGTCGCCACATTTGGCTAGGGCAGCCACATGAACCCATTGTAATATCTATATCCATACTACATGATGAATAAAGCCTAGTAGGTTATCTAAAAAAACGTAGATGGTGTACCTATGCATGGATCATATGCACGAGGTGTAGTTAAGCTCAAATATGTGGATTGGGTCCATCTTGCTCCATGGCTTGAGTTGGACACTGTGGCGCGGCCAAGGCCGATGGTGTAGACCTCGCTGACCCCGTCCGATTCGAGGCATGTCACGAGCACCTTATTTGTGGTGGCAACCTCGACCACGCGGATAATGGAATAAGAGCAGGACACACAAAGAAGGCAGTCAAAACTCGATTGGACAAAAGGGAAGAAAACATATGGCTTTGATCGTCCACACAGAGTTGTCTTCCATGTCAATCACATTCATAACAACATCGCCGTGGGGCTGATCGACCTCATTGTAGACAGCGACAAGGAGCAACCCTCTGATGTGCTGCTTGACTTATGTTGAGAGACGATGGCCGGGCCAGAGATGAGGCATAGCCACTCCTTGGAGACACATCTGAAGCGGCATACCAACTTGATCGGCGTCCAGGGAAGGATGTCAAAGATGGCATCTGTTGGCAACCAGACAACAGTGACGCCATCTTCGGCCATGTGTTTTGGATACAAACTCCTACTAAACGTCACGAACTTTTCTCTATACTTCTTTTAACTCACGGTTACAAGGTGCCCTGTGCATGTGTATATATATACATTGTGTGTATATACATACGCATCCGGCCAGTAACTAACACACCCAAAACAGAATCGGACACATATACTCTATCTTGTACACATATACTCTATCTTGGACTCGGAGTGCACTTCCTGTACGAACCAGACATGGTCACTTTGCAGAACTAATCGTGGCTATTGGACCTAAACCAAACTTTTTTTTTATTCCATCCGACGAACTATACCTGGACCAGGACTAGGACTTTGCATAATGTCCAGGCCATACATAGCAAGGTGAAAGCACTTGCACTAACAAAACAAACCCAAGCTTGTAGACATGGAAACTAACTCAAGAAACTGAAGCTGGTAATTAAACCTGTAGTTCAATGCACAAGAACAAGAATAAGATTAAGAAGCTATCTGATGTCTATGAATTTGCCGACGTCCTTGACCGATGAACAATAATGGGTTGCGTCCATAGCAGATCCAAATAGCATATTGAAGGTGGATTCAGTTGCGCGGCCGTCATTAGATCTTGCCGGCACCAAAGCAATGCAAGTGCAAGTCACAAAGACAGACTCTGCCAAAGGTGTTTTCCGGCAGCTTGACCGCATCCGTGAATATCCCGGTAGAGGGATCGTACACTCGCAACACAGGAACCAACGAGCGTCTAGTATGGTAGTCTGTCAGCAATTTTACACCATCCGCCATTATCATCAATGGTTGGACCATATCAACAGACATGGGCATCGGAATCGCATACGCCTTCATCCATACGCTATTGTCCGCATCAACTAGGAGCCATATGTTGGTGCGCTGTTCAGCCTTGTGTTTCTCCGTCTGGATCATGCACAGGGTATCCTTGAGCTGTGTTATGTGGATTAGCCCGGTCTGGCCCCATAGCTCAGTGTCTTCTTTCAATGGGCCTTCGATTGTCTTCCCCCACTCTTCGCTCTCGAGGTCGAAACAAAGAACACTGTTGCCTACAGGCTCTTGCTGAGAGAGGAAGTGCATGGCACCATTGACAGCGGCAGTGGAGCCTATGAAATTGTGCATGCGGACAAGGGCTGGGGGCGATGGTGCCTGCCTCCACTCACTATCGTCATGCCCTAACGTGAGAACCTCGCATGTCTGCTGGGATTGAACAACACCATATTCACCATTGTACGAGAAGCTTTCGGTTATGCGGATGGCTTTGCACGAGTTGGAGACGGCGGCGCGGCCAAGGCTGACGGCATGGAGCTTGCTGCTTCCCAATGTTGGGCTGGTCAGGAGCACCTTACCGGTGGTGACATCGACCAAGCGGACGCCGGGGGCTTCGGTGCAGTGGACGCTGACTAGGTTGCCGACACTCGAGGCGACGGAAGGGAAGGCGCCTAAGCCTTTGATCGTCCTCAAGACGTTGCCCTCCACGTCCATGACCCGCAGGCCGCCGTCGTAGGGGATGCAGTAGCTGCCGACGAGGAGCGACCCCGAGCGTGACCTGTGCTGGGCGATGAAGGCCAGGCCGGAGATGAGGGCAAGCCAATCCTTGGACACGCAACGGAAGCGGCACACGGACTTGAACGGCGCCCAGGTGAGGATGTCGAAGATGGCATCCCTCGGCAACAACGAGCCTGCAGCGGTGGCGCCGCCGTCGTCCATGCCGGTCGTCTGGTCGTGGGAAGCAGACGTCGTACGTCTAGGATTAGGGTTAGAGTTTGGGCCACGCTAATATTCTAGCGATAGAACCTCGTTGGCCGTGTGTAAGGCGATAAGCTAACAAAACAATCGGGTCGGTAGGATCGCGTTCCCAAGTCTGGCCACCGTGGTTTCGTGACTTTTACTATTTAGGAGCCGTACAGCTCCACTAAAAAAAGGAGCCGTAGAGTCGGCCATGTCCTGCAGCACCTCGTCTGGTTCAGAACCTGACTGCGATTCATGTATTGTCCGTGGAGCCGGAGTTGATGCCTGTTGCTTGTCCGGCATAGAGTTAGCTATTATGTTGGGGGTCTCCGTGCTACCACCTGGCTCCTTCGCGATGCGGGCAGATTCAGATTTCTTTGTTGGAAACGGTTGGAACAAGCAGAAAGAAAGCACAACCAGCTGGGAGACATGTTAAAAAAAGGCCATGAAATAATTCATCCAGAATTGCAGCCCCAAGACTCAATCTCCAATAAAGAAAACATCAAAGATCATACGGTACAAGTACACACAAGAGCTCTAGTTTAAGGTTACATCAGATCACTATTTGATGCACTTGATGCACGTGTGTCAATATTTGAGACTCGTAGCTAATTGGGCCCGCCGCTCAGCCATCGGTGACATCTTAGATGAGACAAAACACTTCAAGTGCAAGCGGCAAACACCAACCCGGCCCAAAAGGTTACCCAGAAGATTCACCAGGTGCGTGCATCACTAGTAGAAAAAGGGGCTTTTACCCCGGTTGGTAAGGGCCTTTTGTCCCGGTTTTCGAACCGGGACTAAAGGGTCGTTACTAAAGCCCTAACCCTTTAGTCCCGGTTCTTACACGAACCGGGACAGAAGGTCCTCCACGTGGCCGCTGCTGCCAGCCCAGGCAGGGGGGCCTTCGGACACCAACCGGGACCAATAGGTAGGGCCTTTTGTCCCGGTTGGTGTCACCAACCGGGACCAACAGGCATCCACGCGTCAGCATTTCATGGGTTGGGGTTTTTGTTTTTGTTTTTGAAAGGGGGGGGAGTTGGGAGGTTTTGGGGGGCTAATTTAGGTGTTTCATATATTGTGTTAGCTAGCTAATTAATAGAGAGAAGTGTCCTCTCTTATCTCCGTGCTTGGTCGACGCTACGTACTATATACGTATGGAGGGGACTAGACACGCTAGCTAGTAAGCAAATGAAGGAAACAGAAGATCGTCATGAACATATGCATACAGAGAGAAGTGATATCGACAACCTCTCCTTCTCCAACAACAAGTTTTCGTATATCTATCTGACACTACCGGCTACATATATACAATAATTATCTCTTACAATATAATCTCCTAATTAAATTGTAAGAACACAGGGTCCACATAGTATTCTCCGTTTTCAGCGATCAAAGTGGTCAAGGAAGAATGCCGCCAATTCCTCTTGAATTGCTCGCATACGATCTGGTGCTAGGAGTTCATCCCGCATCCGAAAGATCTAATTTGAAGAAGGGGGTCAATACATATATATATGAATAAATGAAACTCGACACAAATGATGGTAATAAAATAAAATTGTGAATATTATTGCTTACGCACTTCATATTGTTCGTCAGAGTAGCCCCGCTCACAGGTCGTGTGACGGATAGACTCGCAAACGTAGTATCCACAGAAATCATTCCCTTGTTCCTGCCACAACCACTTTACAAGAAATAGAGGTCAATCTAACTGATAAGCAAGCATGCTAAATGGTATTGATGAAACTAGCGCTTGAATCACTAGGAGATGTGCGGAACATGCTACTATAGTACTTACTTTCGGGTGTCTAAATTGCAGCTTCTTCGGCAGTCCCAGAGCTTTTGTGGTGAATTTTCTCCAAACCCTGCCAGACAAAGAAAACAATTACTTGATATCAGGAAATGAACAAAGTTGCTGATATGGTGGATAATGATCGATTTAACTTACTTCTCGAGCATTTGAGTCATGTCCGCATAGTCCTGGGGATCTTTTCGTCTCGAGTCTAAGACGGTTACTACTCCCTGCTCAAGCTTAATATCTAGGAGAATATAGTGGAAGCTGCGCATGCATGCATAGTCATCAATTACATTACCATAACCTGGATTAATAAGGGAAACCGAATATGCACAAGACAGTAACACTCACTTGAAGTTGTAAGGAAAGAGTATTATATCTTTGTTTTGATTTAATACCAATGATCGTAGCAAGTTGGCCTCGGCTTCTTTGGCATGTTTTTCAACCGTATATGCATATATGAGATTTGTGTTAATGAACCCAATATCACCGATTTGTCTTTTCTTCAATTCGGCGATCTTCAATCTGCATAATATAGTGAGGATAATTATAAATACATGCAATGAAAGAGCTGACCTATATAGAGAGACTTAATGACAGAAGTAGTACTACTTACAGACAGTAGCAAGTGATCGTTGATTTATCGAGGGCCTTTTGATTGAAAAACTGGAAGAACTCCTCAAATGGAACATTCAGCAGTTCAATTCCAACGAGGTCATGCTCCGGTTTAACTCTCAGCGTCAAAGTATTCATCCCATCAGACTCTCTGCAGGTTTTCATGTACCAATCATGTAATCTTCGCATCATCGTTGTTAGAGATCTTTCATCTCTGACGAGAGGTTTCCCGTAATGGTATTTGTGTTCGTCCACCTCCATGATTTCATAATGTACATCGTCGGGTAGGTAATCTCCAATATTGCTATAACCGGGCACAATCCTCGGATCATTAGCGACGATGTCGCTAGACACCTTGAGCGGGGGGCACGATTGGTTCGCTTGTTCGCCGAGCTAGGCAATTTTTTTCCCAGCTCGTCGTTCTTTTAACCTTTGATCACTGACAGTACTTCCCGACCGCTCCGCTTCGACAAATGTCTTTGCAATAATGCGGTCATAGTTGCCTTTCGGCGGAGACTTTGGTGGTTTTGTCAGGGCAGCCAGAGTGCGCTTCACTTTCACCGGATCTACCTTCTCCTCCGGAGGTGGATGTCCTTTGCTTTCACCCCTTGAAAGAAGTTTGTCACTTCGGCTCGCACGATCTTCGCTTTCTCCTCCGGGGTCCTCTCATATGGTAACTTCTCTAGAGTCTTCAGAGAAGGACCGAATCTGTATTGCCTCCCGCCTCTGGCAGCTGTACTGCTAGACGCCGGCAGAGAAGACGGAGCGGCTGCGGCTGTCTTCTTTCCTTGCTTACGAGGAGGAGGAGAAGGACTACGACGCGCCGGAGCAGCCGGAGCGGCGGCGGGTCTCTTCCGCCCTTGCTGACGAGGCGGAGAAGGAGGAGGCTGGCTGCTCTGGCACGCCGGCGCAGGCGGAGAAGGAGGCGGTGTGCCGCCACGCGCCGGAGAAGGAGGCTGAGTGCCCTGATCACTCGCCGGAGGAGGCGGAGGAGGAGGCGGAGTGCCGCCACGCGCCGGAGAAGGAGGCTGAGTGCCCTGATCACTCGCCGAAGGAGGAGGCGGCGGAGTGCCCTTACTCGCCGGAGGCGTCCAGTTCGAAAGGTTAATGAGCTCCTTCCGCCATAGGCACGGAGTCTTCAGAGCTAAACCCAGCCGAGTCTCCCCTTCACCGGTAGGGTGGTCAAGCTGGAGGTCCTCAAATCCCTCCGTTATTTCATCCACCATCACCCTAGCATATCCTTCTGGAATCGGCCGGCGGTGGTAGGTTGCGCCGGGTTCAGGAGGTAAAACAGAGCCAACAGCTGCCTTGACTTTGAAGTTCTGCCATTGCGCCATAATGTGGCAATGTTGAGACTCCGTGATAGCATCCACGGGGTAGCTAGCAGGAGCCGTCAAGACATGCTCAGGCTGAAGCAGCTCGGTGGAAGCCACGCTGCTTCTCCGCTGAGATGGCGGGGTAGCTTCGGGGGTAGTTTCGGCATGTCGATTGCCATCTCGTTTCTCTAGCGCTTGAACCCTTTCGTGCAGCTTCTGAATTTGGGTCTGCTCCATTTTTTTCCTCCTCTCCTGGCTTTTGTAACCGCCTGCGTCCGGAAAACCAGCCTTCCACGGAACGGAGCCTGGCGTGCCTCGTGTCCGTCCAGGGTGCTCAGGATTCCCGAGGGCCATTGTGAGCTCGTCGTTCTCTCTGTCTGGAACGAACGTCCCTTCCTGCGCTGCATCGATATATTGCTGAATCTTCTTGACTGGTATTCTCAAAAGCTCGTTCGTCCAAACGCACCTCCCTGATACAGGGTCCAATTTTCCGCCAGCCCCAAAGAACCAAGTCCGGCAACGGTTTGGCCAGTTCATTGTCTGTGGTTCGATCCCTTTTTCAAGCAGATCATTCTCAGCCTTGGCCCACTTAGGCCGGGCTTTGAGGTAGCCACCTGACCCCGTGCGATGGTGAAGCTTCTTCTTCGCAGCATTCTTCTTGTTTGTCGCTGAAATCTTCTTACTCTTTTCCAATGTCTTGTGGGCCACAAATGCGGGCCAGTGATCTCTGATCTTCTCATACCGGCCGATGAATTCTGGTGTCTTCTTTGTCGACAAACGTTTTCAGCTCATTCTTCCACCTCCTGAATAGGTCTGCCATCTTCTTAAGAGCATGAGACTTGATTAATTGCTCTTTAACTGGCTTCTCCGGATCCTCCTCTGGCGGTAGGGTGAAATTTGCCTTCAGCTCAGTCCAAAGATCATCTTTCTGCATATCATTGACATAAGACACCTCAGGGTCTTCCTTCTTAGGCTTATACCATTGGTGGATGCTGATCGGGATCTTGCCCCTAACAAGAACCCCGCACTAAGCAGCAAATGCTTCCTTTGTCCGGATGGGTTCAATCGGTTGGCCGTCGCGCGCGATTGCTGTGATCTCAAACCTTTCATCCGAGCGCAACTTTCTCTTCGGGCCTCGTCTCTTAACCGAAGTTGTGCTTTATCCGGAGGGCTAGAAAAAAGAAGAAAGACTAGAGTTAATTAATATGTGTACATACCAAAACAATGAATGCATCAATTAGCTAGTCAGCACAGGCTTAACTAATATATTTACCTGGCCGGACTCTGTTCGGTCACCGGAGCCGTCACCACGGGCTCCTTCTTGCACCAGCATTGGGTCACCGGCGCCATCATAATCATGTCTTTCCTCCTCCACTCTTCGATCACCGTAGCCTGCTTCTTCACCCTGTTCTTCCAGACCATCATTGTCATTAAGATACGACAAGATATCACCTCCGGCTAAGATTATGTCCCCCAACACCTCTTCTGCTTGCTCGTCTCGTCCGTGCTCCATTGTTTCTGCAAATATTACAACATGGCAATTATTACACAAACATGACAGCAGGTGGATATATTAGTGCAAACGTAGACCTAGCTTATTGCGGGTTTGGGGTGGCCTCGGCAACGCTTCAAGGATAGGGGCGCGGCGGGAGGGGGTAGGAGACCATCATTGTCGTTAAGATACGACAAGATATCACCTCCGGCTAAGATTATGTCCCCCAACACCTCTTCTGCTTGCTCGTCTCGTCCGTGCTCCATTGTTTCTGCAAATATTACAACATGGCAATTATTAAACAAACATGACAGCAGGTGGATATATTAGTGCAAACGTAGACCTAGCTTATTCCGGGTTTGGGGTGGCCTCGGCAACGCTTCAAGGATAGGGGCGCGGCGGGAGGGGGTAGGAGACCATCATTGTCGTTAAGATACGACAAGATATCACCTCCGGCTAAGATTATGTCCCCCAACACCTCTTCTGCTTGCTCGTCTCGTCCGTGCTCCATTGTTTCTGCAAATATTACAAAATGGCAATTATTACACAAACATGACAGCAGGTGGATATATTAGTGCAAACGTAGACCTAGCTTATTCCGGGTTTGGGGTGGCCTCGGCAACGCTTCAAGGGTAGGTGCGCGGCGGGAAGGGGTAGGAGACCGACATCGTTTTTTCTAGGGTTTGGGTGTCCTTGAGAGTTTTGGTCGAGCGAGAGGGCCCGGGGGTGCTCCCGTGGTATAAGTTATCACGGTCGAAGTTATCCGGGAGGGGTTTATATCGACAATGACGACATACATACATGGGAAAATAATGTTATCGGGGAGGGGGTAGGTCGACCCCCCCCCCTCGTGTTGAAGTTATCGGGATAGAAGAGAAGAAGAAAAATTAAAATTTTCTTATTTTTTCTTAAATGTAACTTTTGCATATATGAACATATACATACATAAATTATACATACATGGAAAAAAAAATTCTATGAACAAAAAAAAATCATATATGAATATTTTGTATATACATCCATATCCATCCATCCATCCATCCATTCATACATACATACATGGACAAAAAAATGCTATGAACAAAAACATCAGTAGAATTCTCTTATTTTTTCTTAAATGTAACTTTTGCATATATGAACATATACATACATAAATTATACATACATGGAAAAAAATTGCTATGAACAAAAAAAACATCATATATGAATATTTTGTATATATATACATCCATATCCATCCATCCATCCATCCATTCATACATACATACATGGACAAAAAAATGCTATGAACAAAAACATCAGTAGAATTTTCTTATTTTTTCTTAAATGTAACTTTTGCATATATGAACATATACATACATAAATTATACATACATGGAAAAAAATTGCTATGAACAAAAAAAACATCATATATGAATATTTTGTATATACATCCATATCCATCCATCCATCCATCCATTCATACATACATACATGGACAAAAAAAATGCTATGAACAAAAACATCAGTAGAATTTTCTTATTTTTTCTTAAATGTAACTTTTTGCACTAGAACTATTTCAAATAATTCCTTTCAAATGACACAAAATTTTTGAGAAGTCCTCTGATGCCTATAGATCATTTTTATTCAAAAACCCACTTTGGTCATTTGAAAATTTTGAGCACAACTTCCATTTTTCAATTTTGGTCCAATCTTGGCATTGAACTACAACCCTATTTTTCCTTGCTAAAAAAATTCTGAATTTTTGACATCTTGTAGTCCTTCCTACTAAACCCTTAAGTCCAGAAGGCCAGCCCCAATTTCATCTAGCAAGTCCACCAAAAAAATTCATGTAGTTTCTGTCCAGCACTAAATTTTAATAAAACTTGCACTAACAAGTTTTTCCTTTTAACAAACCAACTTAACCATCTTCACCAACATCCAAGGAGACATCATCCTGCCAAGTTTCACAAAAAACAAAGTTCCCTAGCTAGCCCTAGCATTTCATCAAACACCTTCTGGACATGGCTGAAAACATGCAATTCTCTGAAACTTTGCACTGAACCAACTTCACCATCATCACATACATGAAGGAAGGACAGAGGAGAGGGGTGGGAGGGAGGAGGGAGTACCGGCCTGTCTGGCAGGCAGTGGTGCGGCGGCATTGACGGCAGGGCAGGGGCGTGGCGCAGCGTCGGGGCAGGGCAGGGGCGCGGCGGCGTTGGCGTCGAGGTCGAGGCAAGGGCGCACGGTGGCGTCGTCGGGGCACGGTAGGGGCACGACGGCGTCGGGGCGAGGCAGGGGTGCACCGCGTCGGCGTCGGGGCAGGGCAGGGGCGCACGACGTCGGCGTCGGGGCACGGCAGGGGCGCGGCGGCGTTGGGGAAGGCAGGGCGCGGCGACGGTGTCGGGGCACGGCAGGGGCGCGACGGCGTCGGGGCAGGCAGGGCGCGGCGACGGCGAGCACGGGCAGCCTGGCGGCGTCGATGAGCACGGCGTCGTCGGGCGGCAATTGCGAGATGAGAAGTGAAAAATTTCACAAGTCCAGCTTATATACACAGAGCATTGGTCCCGGTTGGTGCCACCAACCGGGACGAATGCCCACTTTAGTCCCGGTTGGTGCCACCAACAGGGACCAAAGGCCTCTTTTCAGCAGCCCAAAGGGCGGGAAGCGGCAGCCTTTGGTCCCAGTTGGTGGCACCAACCGGGACTAAAGGGGGGCATTGGTCCCTGTTGGTGCCACTAACCGGTACCCATGCCCCCCTTTAGTCCCGGTTGGTGCCACCGACCGGGACCACAGGACATGTGCTGCCCGCGTCGCGGCCAAAGTTTAGTCCCACCTCGCTAGTTGAGAGAGCTCGAGAGTGGTTTATAAGCGCTGCTGCGCCCACCCTCTCGAGCTCCTCTCAACTGCAGGCTTTCGGGCCTAACCGTACACTATGTGCCTGTAGGGCCTAGTGGGCCACCCGCGGGCCTGAATCCTGGCCTATTGTTGGGTTTCTAGTCGTATTCAGGCCGTGGTGGCCCAGTAGATGGCACTTTTTTTTTCTTTGTTGCTTTATTTATTTTATTTTGTTTCTACTTACAACAAAATACTTACTGCTGCTATTTTTATTTATTTTATTAAAGTTTTTTAATTCTTTTTGCTTTTAGGTCACAAAAATTATAAACTTTCTGTTAGTGCCATTAGTTTTCAAATTTGAATAGTTTAAATTTGAATTCTTTGAAATTTGTGTGAATCACTAGTTTGTGATTAACTTTACTATAAAAATAGATTTTGGAGTGATTCTTTTTCCTGCTATTTAATATTACTGTGTTTTATGATTCTATTCAAAAACAGATTTTGTTATTTTAGTTTCTAACAAAAAAATCTTTATGATAATGCTTTTTGCTATTAAAATTTCTAACAAAAACATTCTTTATGAAAATTCTTTTTTGCTTTTAATGTTTTGAACAGAAAATGATTTGATAATTTTAGTTGCATAAATTTTATATAATTTTAGTTTCAATAATACTAGAGGTTTATAAAAGTTTTTTTGTTGATTCCTTTTGCTATTGGAGTTTTAGAAAAGCTTTTTAGTTGATTCTTTTGGCTATTGAAGAATATTATAGTTTTGTTTTAGTTGATCATAACAACATATTTTAATTGATTATTTTTAGTTCATTCTTTTTGCTATTAGTTCATGAGCTATAAATGACCCTTAAATTGAAAAGCACTACAAATGAACTCTGAAAAGGTTGAAAGTTAGCATGGTATCATCATTTCACCCACATAGCATGTGCTAAAAAGTTGAGAGGGTTACGGCAAAAACTGGATGCACTTCGTGGACAAAATGGACAATCTCTTCCGAAGTATCAGGGTTTCGAACGAAAACTCATCAGTTACAAAGGGATTTCATTTTTTTGAACTTATTTGAACTCCAGACTTTTTGTGTGTTCAAAATGCACCATTCAAAGCCACATCATCAATTTTCAACCCTTTCTGACTTCATTTGTTATTTTTCATGCATTTACTGATTTTCATGAGCTATATGACCGTGAAATTGAAAAGCACTACAAATGAACTCTGAAAAGGTTGAAAGTTGGCATGGTGTCATCATTTCACCCACATAGCATGTGCTAAAAAGTTGAGAGGGTTACGACAAAAACTGAATGCACTTCGTGTACAAAATGGACGATCTCTTTCGAAGTATCAGGATTTCGGACGAAAACTCATCTGTTACAACAGGCATTTCAAATGAACTACAAAAAGGTTGAAAGTTGGCATGGTATCATCATAATAGTTGTGGAGAGAAATTCTTCACTTTTTCTTCGCTTGTGTCCTTTGCTTATTGTGCTGTAACCATGGATAATCTTCATCGTTTATCAGGATGCTTGGATCAGCCTTGACTTTGAAGGGAGGAATTTCATGAAACTTTTCATAATCTTCAGACATGTCTGTCTTGCCCACCACTCCCACGATGTTCCTTTTTCCTGAAAGAACTATGTGGCGCTTTGGCTCAGCGTATGATGTATTCGCTTCCTTATCTTTTCTTTTTCTCGGTCTGGTAGACATGTCCTTCACATAGATAACCTGTGCCACATCATTGGGTAGGACGAACGGTTCGTCAGTGTACCCAAGATTGTTCAGATCCACTGTTGTCATTCCGTACTGTGGGTCTACCTGTACCCCGCCTCCTGACAGATTGACCCATTTGCACTTAAACAAAGGGACCTTAAAATCATGTCCGTAGTCAAGTTCCCATATGTCCACTATGTAACCATAATATGTGTCATTCCCCTCTCGGTTGTTGCATCAAAGCGGACACCGCTGTTTTGGTTGGTGCTCTTTTGATCTTGGGCGATCGTGTAAAATGTATTCCCATTTATCTCGTATCCTTTGTAAGTCAATACAGTCAAAGATGGTCCCCCGGACAACGAGTACAGCTCATCACAAATAGTGTTGTCACCTCTGAGACGTGTTTCCAACCAACTGCTGAAAGTCCTGATGTGTTCACATGTAGTCCAGTCGTCGTACTGCTCCGGGTGTTTGGAGCGCAGACTGTTCTTGTGTTCATCGACATACGGGGTCACCAAGGTAGAGTTCTGTAGAACTGTGTAGTGTGCTTGAGACCAAGAATATCCGTCCCTGCATATTATTGAGTCCCCTCCAAGCGTGCCTTTTCCAGTCAGTCTCCCCTCATACCGCGATTTAGGGAGACCTATCTTCTTAAGACCAGGAATGAAGTCAACACAAAACCCAATGACATCCTCTGTTTGATGGCCCATGGAGATGCTTCCTTCTGGCCTAGCGCGGTTACGGACATATTTCTTTAGGACTCCAATGAACCTCTCAAAGGGGAACATATTGTGTAGAAATACGGGCCCCAGAATGACAATCACGTCGACTAGATGAACTAGGACGTGCGTCATGATATTGAAGAAGGATGGTGGGAACACCAGCTCGAAACTGACAAGACATTGCGCCACATCAATCCTTAGCCTTGGTATGATTTCTGGATCGATCACCTTCTGAGAGATTGCATTGAGGAATGCACATAGCTTCACAATGGCTAATCGGACGTTTTCCGGTAGAAGCCCCCTTAATGCAACCGGAAGCAGTTGCGTCATAATCATGTGGCAGTCTTGAGACTTTAGGTTCTGGAACTTTTTCTCTGGCATATTTATTATTCCCTTTATATTCGACGAGAAGCCAGTCGGGACCTTCATACTGTGCAGGCATTCAAAGAAGATTTCTTTCTCTTCTTTCGTAAGAGCGTAGCTGGCAGGACCTTCATACTGCTTCGGAGGCATGCCGTCTTTTTCGTGCAAACGTTGCAGGTCCTCCCATGCCTCAGGTGTATCTTTTGTCTTCCCATACACGCCCAAGAAGCCTAGCAGGTTCACGCAAAGGTTCTTCGTCACGTGCATCACGTCGATTGAAGAGCGGACCTCTAGCTCTTACCAGTAGGGTAGGTCCCAAAATATAGATTTCTTCTTCCACATGGGTGCGTGTCCCTCAGCGTCATTCGGAACAGCTAGTCCGCCGGGACCCTTTCCAAAGATTACGTGTAAATCATTGACCATAGCAAGTACGTGATCACCGGTACGCATGGCAGGCTTCTTCCGGTGATGTGCCTCACCTTTGAAATGCTTGCCTTTCTTTCGACATTGATGGTTGGTCGGAAGAAATCGACGATGGCCCAGGTACACATTCTTCCTGCATTTGTCTAGGTATATACTTTCAGTGTCATCTAAACAGTGCGTGCATGCGTGGTATCCCTTATTTGTCTGTCCTGAAAGGTTACTGAGAGTGGGCCAATCGTTGATGGTTACAAACAGCAACGCGTGCAGGTTAAATTCCTCCTGTTTGTGCTCATCCCACGTACGTACACCGTTTCCATTCCACAGCTGTAAAAGTTCTTCAACTAATGGCCTTAGGTACACATCAATGTCGTTGCCGGGTTGCTTAGGGCCTTGGATGAGAACTAGCATCATAATGAACTTCCGCTTCATGCACATCCAAGGAGGAAGGTTATACATACATAGAGTCACGGGCCAGGTGCTGTGATTGCTGCTCTGCTCCCCGAAAGGATTAATGCCATCCGCGCTTAAACCAAACCATACGTTCCTTGGGTCAGCTGCAAACTCAGCCCAGTACTTTCTCTCGATTTTCTCCACTACGACCCGTCAGCGGGTGCTGTCAACTTCCCGTCTTTCTTACGGTCCTCACTATGCCATCGCATCAACTTGGCATGCTCTTCGTTTCTGAACAGACGTTTCAACCGTGGTATTATAGGAGCATACCAAATAACCTTCGCAGGAACCCTCTTCCTGGGGGGCTCGCCGTCAACATCACCAGGGTCATCTCGTCTGATCTTATACCGCAATGCACCGCATACCGGGCATGCGTTTAGATCCTTGTACGCACCGCGGTAGAGGATGCAGTCATTAGGGCATGCATGTATCTTCTGCACCTCCAATCCTAGAGGGCATATGACCTTCTTTGCTGCGTATGTACTGTCGGGCATTTCGTTATCCTTTGGAATCTTCTTCTTCAATATTTTCAATAACTTCTCAAATCCTTTGTCAAGCACAGCATTCTCTGCCTTCCACTGCAGCAATTCCAGTACGGTACCGAGCTTTGTGTTGCCATCTTCGCAATTGGGGTACAACCCTTTTTTGTGATCCTCTAACATGCGATCGAACTTCAGCTTCTCCTTTTGTCTTTCGCATTGCGTCCTTGCATCGACAATGACCCGGCGGAGATCATCATCGTCGTGCACTAGTTCCTCTTGATCTTCAGCAGCTTCCCCCGTTGCAGCATCATTGGGCACATCGTCTGGTTCCTCTTGATCTTCAGCAGCTTCCCCAGTTGCAGCATCACCGTATTCAGGGGGCACATAGTTGTCATCATCCTCTTCTTCTTCGCCGTCTTCCATCATAACCCCTATTTCTCCGTGCCTCGTCCAAACATTATAGTGTGGCATGAAACCCTGGTAAAGCAGGTGGGTGTGAAGGATTTTCCGGTCAGAGTAAGACTTCGTATTCCCACATGTAGGGCATGGACAACACATAAAACCATTCTACTTGTTTGCCTCAGCCACTTCGAGAAAATCATGCACGCCGGGAGTAAAGGGGGCGCATTGGTCCCGGTTCGTGGCACCAACCGGGACTAAAGGGGGGGCATTGGTCCCTGTTGGTGCCACGAACCGGTACGCATGCCCCCCTTTAGTCCCGGTTGGTGGCACCAACCGGGACCAAAGGCCTTGTGCTGCCCCGCGTCAAAAGTTTAGTCCCACCTCGCTAGTTGAGAGAGCTCGAGAGTGGTTTATAAGCGCTGCTGCGCCCACCCTCTCGAGCTCCTCTCAACTGCAGGCTTTCGGGCCTAACCGTTCTCTTTGCCTGTGGGGCCTACTGGGCCTTCTATGGGCCTGAATCCTGGCCCATGGATGGGTTTCAAGTCGTATTCAGGCCGTGGTGGCCCAGTAGGTGGCATAATTTTTTTCCCTGTTTTTTGTTTTCTCTTTTGCTTTATTTATTTTGTTTTGTTTCTACTTACAACAAAAAACTTATTTATTTTATTCCATTTTGTTTCTAATTACTTATGTATTTTACTTTCTTTATTTTATTTTTATTTATTTTACTGCTGCTATTTTTATTTATTTTACAGCTGCTATTTTTATTTATTTTATTAAGGTTTATTTATTTTATTTACTATAGTTTATTTTATTTTATTTTATTAAGGTTTACTTATTTTTATTTATTTTATTAAGGTTTATTTATTTTATTTACTATAAAAAAATGAACATAGATGCGCCTATAGAGAAAATTCAACCTAAATTCATAATAAATTTCTATGAAATTCAAAGAAATTTATTCTGAATTTAGGTCAAATTCCCTGTATAAGGGCATCTATTTTCACTTTGAGAGGAGCTCAACAAGGCAGAAAGAGACGGGCTTATAAATCGGTGTGAGCGCCCTTCGGTTGGCGAGGTGGGACTAAACTCTGACCGCAACTAGGACCAACCCTTTAGTCCCGCTTTGTGGTATGAACCGGAACTAAAGGGTGAGCCTCTTGTCCCGGTTCAAGCCACCAATCAGGACCAATGGTGGTGGGCTAGGAGCGAGGCCCATTGGTCCCGGTTTGTCCCACCAACCGGGACCAAAGGGGCCGGACAAACCGGGACCAATGCCCCCACGAGGCCCGGCAGGCCCCTGGCCGCATGAACCGGGACCAATGCTCACATTAGTCCCGGTTCGTGACTGAACCGGGACTAATGTGAATATTGCCCTGTGACCAAAGCCCAGTTTTCTACTAGTGCATGCGCTGTTGAGCGGATCATATACATGTAGCGTCGGAGTTGCCCCACAACTACGGAAGCAATAGAACAATAGCTTTCTACTGCGATGACACATGACCCTCAAAGGCATGATTAGATCGTTGGTTGAAGCCATCGGGATTGTGTAAGCTTTGATCCAGATGACTTTGGTGAAATCAGTTAAGAGCCATATTGTCGTGCAGGGATGGATGGTCATGCTTCCCTCCGAGAACTACGCAAAGGGTGTCATTGAGCTCGACCATATGGATTGCCAGTGTCTTCTTTTGGAACTCGTCACCGGATCTCATTGGGCCTTGGATCGACCCCTTCCACTCCTCACTCTACAGGTCAAAGCAGAGTACACGCTCCTCGTTCTCCAAGCTGTAAAGGAAGTACATGACACCATCTATTGTGACCACAGAATTCTCGTAATAGCTTAGATCAGCTGGGTGTGATTCCACTCGCCTCCATCGTGCGCCATCTTCTACCGTCACAACCTCGCATACATTTGTGAGGCGGACCACCTTGGGGGCGCCTGACGGAGTGGCATAACCGAAACCCATGGCATCGATATAGCGCTCTTGACTGCCCATCTCTGTGGAAGTCATCAGCATGCCGGTGGCCAGATCAATTAGGTTGAGGACGCTTCCATGGCGTGTGGCGCAGACAGGGCCATCGGGGCCGGAGCAGATCCTCCAAGGGTTACCTACGGCCTCGACCACCCTCACGATGTTGCCGTCCAAGTCCACTAGCTGCAGCTCTCGGCGTCCTTTTGATCCACCGAGGTAAGGGCTGGCGACGAGGAGGAGATGCGGCTCGTTGTGGGCTTTGTGCGCCGCAAGGAACGAAGGGTTGGAGACGAGTGCGTGCCACCCCTTGGACACGGACCGGAGCCAGCATGCCGACTTAACCGGCAACCAGGAGAGTATCTCCGAGATGACGTCGTTCGGTAGCGACGTTGCCATGGTCGATCAGTGGCTGGAAAGGAAAACGATCAAAAACAGCCGGATGATTTAATCGCAGCTTAAGCCGCCTCCAATGCTTGACACGCGTCCCTGTGAGGGGACCACCACCGAGCGTTCCCTTAACTGGTCATCTATTCACGCGAGAGAAAGCTCGTCCAGTAGTTTTCTCTCTTCTTCCCCGAGTGTTCCCTTATCCTTATCTCCAACGAGAACTCCAGCGACCTTCTCTTTCCCTTCCTGTCGATTCACTTTTCTCCAGCAACCAGCCGCAAGGCCGTGAAGAGATTGTATACGGGAACTGCAACTTCTTGCAACCCACTAATTTTTGAAAAATTCGGAAAGAGATTGTATTGTGATTCGTGACAATTGCTGAAACTAAAGATAGAGAACTATCACATCATCAACACATAAAATAAAAAGTTTTCCACATGAAAAATAACCCACTGATTTTCGGTAATATTCTTGTTACTCGTTAGAAAAGTATTCCATATGGAAAATAACATATGATCATGTAAAGTGTTTTTTTACTTGGTAAAGACGCAAGCGACGCAGCCGCCTCCTCCCTAAAAAAATTAGGGTTCCTCCGCCTCCCGCCAGCACTGCCGCCGATCCGCCTCGTCTCCGGTGGCCTTAGGGCCATGGCGGCACTGTGGATCCCGGCCTTTGCGGTGGGAGGAATCCGTTTTTAGATGTGTTTTCGAGTTTTGTTAGGATTTGTATCCTGCTCAGGAAGACGAGGAGGCGGTGGCTCCCTGAAGATGGAATTAGGTTCTCCCCGCTTAGCCTCCGTTCCGGTGGTGCATCTAGCATCGTCGGCGGGCGTGTGGAGTTGTGTCTCCGGTGGATTTGCTCGGACCTGTTCGTCGTTCGTCTACGTTTTTATGTTTTCAGATTGGATCCTTCCGATCTACGGTTCTTCATTGGCGGTGGTTGTTGTTCTGGTGCACTAGTCCTATGGGCCTTAGCACGACGACTTCCCGACTGTCTACTACAACATGTTTCGCCCGGTTCCAGTGAGGGAGGGGCGATGACGGCGGCGCGCCTTCATCTCGCTTCAGTGCTTGTAGTCGTCGCTAGGTGGTCTATGAATCTGGATGTAATTTTTATTATTTCTGGTATTCGTTGTACTATCATTATTAAAAATGAATAGGTTGGATGTTTTCCCATAAAAAAAGCAAAGACGCAATCGCTCATATATATGCGCTTGCGTCAGCATCACCACGAAAAATTGTTGAGTTAATTCAAAGCCCATTATGCCATGGAAAAATATGCATCATCTCTGGATAAGGTCGCCGGCTTGTCACCACGAAAGGTTCGATCCCAGCCTCTCCTTCCCCTCACACCTCACGCCATTGCATTCGGTGTCCCTCATCTCAGCCTTGTCACTGGCCACATCCAACTGGTTGTGTTCTTAGAATGGTTGGATTAATATATAGTCTAGGATGATATATATAGTTGTTCGAAATGTTGGCTCCTTGGAGCCCGAGCTAAATTTAGCGCTTTCATAAATATCTCCCTTTCATATCAACATAAAGTTAGCGTTCATGCCGGTTCCTTGAAAATAAATAAAGCTACGTTAAAAATTCTTACATGATTGTCATTCCGAGCTCTGCTCTTTGTGTCTTCATGTTCCTCCAAGTCTCCAACAAAAAAACATAGTAGGTTATAAGGCCACACAAGAGATTTGGTTTAAGGTTACATCAGATCACATTATTTGGCTACTCAAAAAAATCCTTTATAAAAGAGATCAAGGATTCGTGTGGTTTTGGTTTGTCAAAAAGATCCTTTATAAAAGAGATCAAGGATTCATCTGGTGTAGCCACCGGCGAGATCTTGGCTGAGACAAAACACTTCAAGTGCAAGCCCCAAACACCAACATCACCCAAGAGGTTACGTGGATGCTTCGCCAAGTGTGTGCATGTCCCATTGAACGGATCATAGAGCTCCAGCGATGGAGTTGCCTCGCCAAAATGGAAGCAATAGAACAATAGCTTCCCATCACGACGTATCATCCTCAAAGGCCTCACGAAATCCATGGATGGAAGCATCGGGATCGTGTACATCTTGACCCAGGTGCCCCTGGCGGAATCAGACATGAGCCATATGGTTGTGTGACGACGGCTAGTCTGGCGCCCCACCAAGTGAACAATGCAAAGGGCACCATCGAGCTCAACCATACGAAACTTCTGTGGTAACTCACCACCTGATCTAGCTGGGCCTTTGATTGTCCCCTTCCACTCCTCGCTCTCGAGGTCAAAGCAGAGCACCTCGTTCGCCGAGCCATAAAGGAAGTAGACGGCACCATCTATCGTCGCCACACAATTCTGGTGACAACGACCGTCGGCTGTAGTTGGCGGTGACTGGACCTTCCTCCATATTCTGGCTTCATCATCTTCTAATGTAAGAACCGTGCATGTGTGCTGACCAAGTGTACTATTCATGATACAGACCATCTTGTACATACTTGACCGGGCGGCATAGCCGATGCCAAAGGTATAGTCTCCATAGTCCATCCATGTGCAAGTCCTCAGCACAATTCCTGTCGTCATATCGATCAGGTTGAGGACTTTATAATGGCGGGTGGCGCAGACAGGGCCGTCGGGGCCAGAGAAGATGGTCCAGAGGTCACCTGCGGCCTCGACCACCCTCAGGATGCGGCCGTCCATGTCCACCAGCCGCAGGTCGCTGAGTCCTTCGCCGGCTAGACCATGGAAAGAGTTGGAGACAAGGAGGAGATGCGGATCGTTGCGGGCTTGATGCGTTGTCATGAACGCAGGGTCGGAGAGGAGCATGCGCCACCCCCTGGATACGCATCGGAATCGGCATGCCGACTTCACCGGCAACCAGGAGAGTATCTCGGAGATGACGTCGTTTGGTAGAGACGTCGGCATTGTCGCAAGTTTCTGCGGCACTGGACGATCGTGGCTGCTGTGGTCACCAGGTAGGACCGTAGGAGTATTTAAAGAAGCGGACGCGGAACCCAGACAGACCTCGCAAAGGATTCAAGATCGACAGGCAAAACGGGCCAACTATTTGTTTGACCCAGTACCAGGTATTTCCGTGCTGTTAGCGGGCCGCTGCTCAGCCCGGCCCACTAATAATATATGCGCAGTGTGTATGTGAGACTCTTTTTTCCTCTCTTTTTTTTCTCCCTATAAGAAAGACTGGTATTTCAAAAACCGCGAGACATGCAGTGCACGTGAGACACAGAAACCCCTAAAAGAACGTGAGGCTCTTTTTTCAACATGGAGTATCCAAAAACTGATTTGTATGAGCGCCCATGTTTTCTGTTTTTGTCCACCATCTGTTATGTGAATACAAATTTCAGAATTAATATTTTTGGTAATATTCCTGCTACTCGTTACAAAAGTATTCCATATGACAGACGACAATGAAAAGTGTTGATATACAAAACTCACCTAGTTTTCACTCCCTCCGTTCACAAATATTAGATGTTCTAACTTTTTTCTAAATTAGATGTATATAGACACATTCTAGTGTATTTGTTCACTCTTTTAGTCCATATGTGGTTTAACGAAATACCCCAAACATTTTATATTTTTGAACAAAGGAAGATATTGTTTATTGGAGAAAGATGTTCATTCTTTGAGAAACAAAGAAAAAAAGAATGTGCTACAGTTGTTTGCGAAAGAATGTTCCCCTAGCACCACATAATATGCATCTAGTTCACATAAGTTTTTGACATTGTTTTTTTTAATGAAATAAGTTTTTCACATTGTTATGAATGGAACAATGATGTTTTGCTCCAAGAGAATTTTCAGATTAGACATCTTATCACTTCCTAAGGGTCCGTGTACACACATTTTCCATTGAAGGGAATCTCCGGGCTGGGTTATCAGTTTCTCAAATTTTACTTGTTCTACACGCAAACATTTTTTGCAAGTGTTTTTTTAATCAGTCTTATCACACTTGGTGGGTGTTAGTGCAAATCTTATAATTTTCTCCAGATTATTTTTTGATAGAAAGATTGCACGGGAGACAATGTGGGCACCAGAATTTGAACCTTGGGAGGGTGGAGTCATTCCACCACAACTTCACCACAAGTTGTGGTTCCTGTATTGATATTTGTGATCACCCAACAATTCCTTTAATTTGACAATTTCTTCAGAGAGGGATTTTCTCCTGCATTAGTATACTTCTAAAATATTCTCTCTCCTGGATTATTTTCTGATGTACACAGTTACAAGAACGGGTTTGAGCCTCACGAACACTTTAGCAATTACTGTAAAGCATGACGACACGTACTCATGGGTTAGAAGCAAGGAAAAATGGCAGAAAAGATCACACATTTTATTTCACGAATGATAATGCCTAGGGACATCAGTTATTCAAAAACCAACTCACTACACAATCATATATAAGAGCATCAATTTACGGAAGTATTTTGCAATGAACATTGACTGGCTCATGCTTGCTCGGAATCAAATGCGCACAATGCTCCAAAACTCAATTTATGGCTCTAGCTAGTAGTTATCAGCGTTTACGGTGATCACTTCACAGCTTGGGTGGACTGTCTCAACAACCTTCCTGACTACAGCCATTGCTGCTGCAGCACCCGCATCATGCTGCGAAAACTCCATGAGCATGCGCTTCAGATGCGGCAGATGCTCTATGCCAGACACACCTCTTGACTTCTCCGAAACGCATTGTTCCAACTTCAGCTCAAGCACTCGAACCTTCGATAGAGCGCCGGTCATGAAGGTCACTGATGGCGAGTTGCATCGAATGGAAAGCTTCCTAAGACTCTTAAATCCGTCACTCGGAAACGTGACTTGTCTCTTATCCCCAGAAATCTGTGTAAAATTACAAAATAGTTCTAGTTCACTCAAGCTTGCCATTTCATCGAGCTCTTGAAGGATATCCACATCGGTGCTCTTCCCGATATTTCTGCACGAAACTGTCAGCACTGACTTCAACTTGCCTATCCCCGTCGGCAGCCTTGCATTCCCAGCAAGCAAATGCTTTAGCTTTTCCAGCTTGAGAATGCTGGGAGGTAGCTCTTTTACCTTTGTGGATCTCACATCCAGTGTCTCTAGGCATCTTAGCTCCCCAATCTTTGCTGGGAGCTTGCTGACATCTGTTCCCTTGAGGTTCAAGTACCTCAGAAGCAGCAATCCGCAGAGACCATCGAGGCACAGTGGACCTTCACAGTCTTCGAGGTCCAGAACTCGCAGCACACTGAGATAATTCAGACGAGGCATGCCCCCGGTGTGAGAAAATACGGTGATGGAGCGAGCACGAGAAATTTTCGCCCCATCGATTTGTGCAGCAGCCTGGTCATATTTACCACTGTTCAACAAGGACAGATGTCGGATGGTGCGATAGCCACGTGGGGCAAATTTCTGTTGAGCATGTACCAGAGTAACAAAATTATCTTCCATGGACATGGACACGATGAAATCATGTATTACTGGATGAACAACGCAGCTCCGATGAGTGCCATCATGGTTCAGCCGTGATGGCTGGATTAAGTTTCTGTCAATGAGCTCATTTATGTAGTCTGTCGCTGTTTCCTCCATATCTCTGTAACAGCATTCACTGATGAACCCTTCTGCAGTTAATCGCCTCGCAAGACGCTCTATTTCGATCTCATGGTTGTCAGGAAATATGCTCAGATACAATAGGCATGGCTTGAGATGAGGAGGAAGATCGTTGTAGCTAAGTTTGATGATATGTTTCATCCCTTCTAGCTCTGAATTTTCCCACCATTTCAGGCTAGACCGCTCAAACTCATCTCTTGTGTGCGCCTTGCTGGCTAACAAGCCACCCACGCACCCATGTCCTGGGCGACGCGCGTGGCACTCCGCTCGGTGTCGTCCGCCCACTCGAGCTGCTTGAGCGTGGGGAGCCCCTTTCCCTTGGCCCGCAGCGCGTCCGGCACCGCGGACTGCAGCTTCCTCATGGTCTCCTCCAGGGGTCGATGCACGCCTTGCTCCACCATCAACCGGATCTCATCGTCGCTCAATGGCGCGGCCATTGTTACCTCGATCGATCGGTCTCCCAGCCCGGTTAAACCTCCTCCCTTTCTTTTCTCTTCTTCTTCTGTCGCTGCTATGTATTGTTACGTACGTGGTTCGATCCGTATATATAGACCGACGGGACTGCGCGCGGTTTTATTTCCCGATCCGACTTGAACCGTACGTCTCCGTCGTCTGCTTCATTTCCACGCTATATACGCACAGGGAAAAACGACATCCCCGAAAGAAAAAAAATTGAAAAAATACACTACGAATACATTATTACTCCCTCCGTTCACTTATGTAAGTCGTTTCAGACATAAGAAAATGGACTGCTTTACACACTGTCTGAAATGTCTTTAAGGCCTTATAAAAATGAACAGAGAAAGTACTATTTATTTATCCAAGAAAATATTAATATTTCACAAAAGACATACTTATGGTCGTTGTGATCTTGTAGGCTTCTCGATTTTCTACTGCAATAAGGTCCCCGTGATGGAGGCGCAATGAATACGAATAGGCTTCTTGATTTTCTACTGCAATAAGATCTTCTAGGTTAGAGCGAGAGATGATATTAGCCTCCTTTTGAAGGAATGGGAGTAGTGGGCGCTCTGGGTAGCAGAGCTATTTAGCAGTCCTAGGTTTTTTTAAAGGGGAATATATTAATATCGTGAAAATATCAATTACACTCGGCCTCTGCACCAACAAAAAGTCACAAAGACATCTAGGATGCACATAGCCCAAAAGAAAAAAGAAAAAAAGAGAGGAAATGGCCTTGCCAAAGTGATCGACTCCTCAGCAAACAACCACCACACCAAAGACAGCACCCGGAAACACCACCAAAAATAAACCCTCCTATGCTGCCGCTCCCACTTGACACTGCTGCTACTGAAAGTTATCAAACATCTGGCAGACTCCATTGCCTACAAGCCCCCCTCGGGCTTACTGATCCTCCGATCTTAGCCATCAAGACTTCCTCTGCTGCTATCTGTGCCATGGAAATCGAGATGCCGACATATGTCACATGCCTATGTGAGCCCAACTGCTGGTCACAGTCTATGAGATTGAGTGATCTCTAGGAAGCTCATGAGAAGGTACGGAGTATGACTAATAAGCTCCACCCGTGGGGTTTAGCCTTCGGCAGCCACGTATCAGCTGACAATGGGCAAAACTTCTACACGCCAAACTGACAATTCAAGGCATAGTCCATTGTTCAGTTGTGAAGAAGTCTAATCCCATTGCTCTAGGTGGAAGTTCAACTTAACAGTCTCCACTGAAAATTCTGGTATATCAAACATTGTTTCGAACAGTTGACAAACTTATGTGCCTCTAGATCTGGTGGGGGATTGATGGAATATAGATGGGCTTAGGCCCATATAAGACAATAATCCCTGGTTAATCTCTAAGGCCCATGTGTGTGCACGACAAGTGGTGGGAAGTGTGGGAAGTTTGGTCCCATACTGCTACAGTAAGAAGAGTGAGACCTCTTTATAAGGGTTGCTCCATCACTTGCTATTGGGAGCTTGGGAATAGGAGTTGTACATGTTGGAAATATGCCCTAGAAGCAATAATAAATGCTTATTATTATATTTCTTTGTTCATGGTAATCGTCTATTATTCATGCTATAATTGTGTTATCCGGAAATCGTAATACATGTGTGAATACATAGACCACAACGTGTCCCTAGTAAGCCTCTAGTTGACTAGCTCGTTGATCAATAGATAGTCATGGTTTCCTGACTATGGACATTGGATGTCGTTGATAACGGGATCACATCATTAGGTGAATGATGTGATGGACAAGACCCAATCCTAAGCATAGCATAAAGATCGTGTAGTTTCGTTTGCTAGAGCTTTTCCAATGTCAAGTATCTTTTCCTTAGATCATGAGATTGTGCAACTCCCGGATATCGTAGGAGTGCTTTGGGTGTGCCAAACGTCACAACGTAACTGGGTGACTATAAAGGTGCACTACGGGTATCTCCGAAAGTGTCTGTTGGGTTGGCACGGATCGAGACTGGGATTTGTCACTCCGTGTGACGGAGAGGTATCTCTGGGTCCACTCGGTAATGCATCATCATAATGAGCTCAATGTGACTAAGGCGTTAGTCGCGGGATCATGCATTGCGGTACGAGTAAAGAGACTTGCCGGTAACGAGATTGAACAAGGTATTGGGATACCGACGATCGAATCTCGGGCAAGTAACTTACCGATTGACAAAGGAAATTGCATACGGGATTGATTGAATCCTCGACATCGTGGTTCATCCGATGAGATCATCGTGGAACATGTGGGAGCCAACATGGGTATCCAGATCCCGCTGTTGGTTATTGACCGAAGAGGCGTCTCGGTCATGTCTGCATGTCTCCCGAACCCGTAGGGTCTACACACTTAAGGTTCGGTGACGCTAGGGTTATAGAGATATGTGTATGCGGAAACCCGAAAGTTGTTCGGAGTCCCGGATGAGATCCCGGACGTCACGAGGAGTTCTGGAATGGTCCGGAGGTGAAGATTTATATATGGGAAGTCCAGTTTCAGCCACCGGGAAAGTTTCGGGGGTTACCGGTATTGTACCGGGACCACCGGATGGGTCCCGGGGGTCCACCGGGTGGGGCCACCTATCCCGGAGGGCCCCATGGGCTGAAAGTGGAAGGGAACCAGCCCTTAGTGGGCTGAGGCGCCCCCCTTGGGCCTCCCCCTGCGCCTAGGGTTGGAAACCCTAGGGGTGGGGGGCGCCCCCCTTTGGCTTGTGGGGGAAGCCACCCCCTTCCCCCCTTTGGCCGCCGCCCCCCCTTGGGATCCCATCTCCAGGGCCGGCTCCCCCCCCCAGGGGGCCTATATAAAGGGGGGGAGGGAGGGCAGCAACTTGACAGCCTTGGGCGCCTCCCTCCTCCCCTGCAACACCTCTCCCTCTCGCAGAAGCTCGGCGAAGCCCTGCTGAGACCCGCTACATCCACCACCACGCCGTCGTGCTGCTGGATCTCCATCAACCTCTCCTTCCCCCTTGCTGGATCAAGAAGGAGGAGACGTCGCTGCACCGTACGTGTGTTGAACGCGGAGGTGCCGTCCGTTCGGCACTCGGTCATCGGTGATTTGAATCACGGCGAGTACGACTCCGTCATCCACGTTCATTGGAACGCTTCCGCTCGCGATCTACAAGGGTATGTAGATGCACTCCTTTCCCCTCGTTGCTAGTATACTCCATAGATGCATCTTGGTGAGCGTAGGAAAATTTTAAAATTATGCTACGATTCCCAACAGTGGCATCATGAGCCAGGCCTATGCGTAGTTACTATGCACGAGTAGAACACAAAGCAGTTGTGGGCGTTGAGTTTGCCAATTCTTCTTGCCGCTACTAGTCGTATCTTGTTTCGGCGGCATTGTAGGATGAAGCGGCCCGGACCGACCTTACACGTACGCTTACGTGAGACAGGTTCCACCGACTGACATGCACTAGATGCATAAGGTGGCTAGCAGGTGTCTGTCTCTCCTACTTTAGTCGGAACGGAATCGATGAAAAGGGTCCTTATGAAGCGTAAATAGAAATTGGAAAATCACGTTGTGGTCATACGTAGGTAAGAAACGTTCTTGCTAGAAACCTACAAACCACGTAAAAAAACTTGCAACGACAATTAGAGGACGTCTAACTTGTTTTTGCAGCAAGTGCTATGTGATGTGATATGGCCAGAAGATGTGATGAATGATATATGTGATGTATGAGATTGATCATATTCTTGTAATAGGAATCACGACTTGCATGTCGATGAGTATGACAACCGGCAGGAGCCATAGGAGTTGTCTTTATTATTTTGCATGACCTGCGTGTCATGGAATAACGCCATGTAAATTACTTTACTTTGTTGCTAAACGCGTTAGCCATAGAAGTAGAAGTAATCGTTGGCGTGACGACTTCATGAAGACACAATGATGGAGATCATGATGATGGAGATCATGGTGTCATGCCGGTGACGAAGATGATCATGGTGCCCCGAAGATGGAGATCAAAGGAGCATAATGATATTGGCCATATCATGTCACTATTTGATTGCATGTGATGTTTATCATGTTTTTGCATCTTATTTGCTTAGCACGACGGTAGTAAGTAAGATGATCCCTTATAATAATTTCAAGAAAGTGTTCACCCTAACTGTGCACCGTTGCGAAGGTTCGTTGTTTCGAAGCACCACGTGATGATCGGGTGTGATAGATTCTAACGTTCGAATACAATGGGTGTTGACGAGCCTAGCATGTACAGACATGGCCTCGGAACACACGCGATACACTTAGGTTGACTTGACGAGCCGAGCATGTACAGACATGGCCTCGGAACACGGAGGACCGAAAGGTCGAGCATGAGTCGTATAGAAGATACGATCAATATGGAGATGTTCACCGATCTTGACTAGTCCGTCTCACGTGATGATCGGACACGGCCTAGTTAAACTCGGATCATGTTTTCACTTAGATGACTAGAGGGATGTCTATCTGAGTGGGAGTTCATTAAATAATTTGATTATATGAACTTAATTATCATGAACTTAGTATAAAATCTTTACACTATGTCTTGTAGATCAAATGGCCAACGTTGTCCTCAATTTCAACGCGTTCCTAGAGAAAACCAAGCTGAAAGATGATGGCAGCAACTATACGGACTGGGTCCGGAACCTGAGGCGCATCCTCATAGTAGCCAAGAAAGATTATGTCTTAGAAGCACCGCTAGGTGAAGCACCAATCCCAGAGAACCAAGACGTTATGAACGCTTGGCAAACACGTGCTGATGATTACTCCCTCGTTCAGTGCGGCATGCTTTACAGCTTAGAACCGGGTCTCCAAAAGCGTTTTGAGAAACATGGAGCATATGAGATGTTCGAGGAGCTGAAAATGATTTTCCAAGCTCATGCCCGGGTCGAGAGATATGATGTCTCCGACAAGTTCTTCAGTTGTAAAATGGAGGAGAACAGTTCTGTTAGTGAGCACATACTCAGAATGGCTGGGTTGCACAACCGCTTGACTCAGCTGGGAGTTAATCTCCCGGATGACGCGGTCATTGACAGAATCCTCCAGTCGCTTCCACCAAGCTACAAGAGCTTTGTGATGAACTTCAATATGCAGGGGATGGAAAAGACCATTCCTGAGGTATATTCAATGCTGAAATCAGCGGAGGTGGAGATCAGAAAAGAACATCAAGTGTTGATGGTGAATAAAACCACTAAGTTCAAGAAGGGCAAGGGTAAGAAGAACTTCAAGAAGGACGGCAAGGGAGTTGCCGCACCTAGTAAGCTAGTTACTGGGAAGAAGTCGAAGAATGGACCCAAGCCTGAGACAGAGTGCTTTTATTGCAAGGGAAGTGGTCACTGGAAGCGGAACTGCCCCAAATACTTAGCGGACAAGAAGGCCGGCAACACCAAAGGTATATGTGATATACATGTAATTGATGTGTACCTTACCAGTACTCGTAGTAGCTCCTGGGTATTTGATACCGGTGCGGTTGCTCATATTTGTAACTCAAAACAGGAACTACGGAATAAACGGAGACTGGCGAAGGACGAGGTGACGATGCGCGTCGGGAATGGTTCCAAGGTCGATGTGATCGCCGTCGGCATGCTACCTCTGCATCTACCTACGGGATTAGTTTTAAACCTCAATAATTGTTATTTAGTGCCAGCTTTGAGCATGAACATTGTATCTGGATCTCGTTTAATTCGAGATGACTACTCATTTAAATCCGAGAATAATGGTTGTTCTATTTATTTGAGAGATATGTTTTATGGTCATGCCCCGCTGGTCAATGGTTTATTCTTGATGAATCTCGAACGTGATGTTACACATATTCATAACGTGAATACCAAAAGATGTAAAGTTCATAATGATAGTCCCACATACTTGTGGCACTGCCGCCTTGGTCACATTGGTGTCAAGCGCATGAAGAAGCTCCATGCAGATGGACTTTTGGAGTCTCTTGATTACGAATCATTTGACACGTGCGAACCATGCCTCATGGGTAAGATGACCAAGACTCCGTTCTCCGGAACAATGGAGCGAGCAACCAACTTATTGGAAATCATACATACCGATGTGTGCGGTCCAATGAGTGTTGAGGCTCGCGGAGGATATCATTATGTTCTCACTCTCACTGATGACTTAAGTAGATATGGGTATGTCTACCTAATGAAACACAAGTCTGAAACCTTTGAAAAGTTCAAGGAATTTCAGAGTGAAGTTGAGAATCAACGTGACATAAAAATAAAATTCTTACGATCAGATCGTGGTGGAGAATATTTAAGTCACGAATTTGGTACACACTTAAGGAAATGTGGAATAGTTTCACAACTCACGCCGCCTGGAACACCTCAGAGAAATGGTGTGTCCGAACGTCGTAATCGCACTCTATTGGATATGGTGCGATCTATGATGTCTCTTACCGATTTACCGCTCTCATTTTGGGGCTATGCTTTAGAGACTGCCGCATTCACTTTAAATAGGGCTCCGTCGAAATCCGTTGAGACGACACCGTATGAATTATGGTTTGGGAAGAAACCTAAGCTGTCGTTTCTAAAATTTTGGGGATGCGATGCTTATGTCAAGAAACTTCAACCTGAAAAGCTCGAACCCAAGTCGGAGAAATGCGTCTTCATAGGATACCCTAAGGAAACTATTGGGTATACCTTCTACCTCAGATCCGAAGGCAAGATCTTCGTTGCCAAGAACGGGTCCTTTCTGGAGAAGGAGTTTCTCTCGAAAGAATTGAGTGGGAGGAAAGTGGAACTTGATGAGGTGATAGTCACCCCTTCCGAACCGGAAAGTAGCGCAGCGCGGGAAGATGTTCCTGTGGTGCCTACACTGACTGGAGAGGAAGTTAATGATGATGATCATGAAGCTTCGGATCAAGTTACTACTGAACCTCGTAGGTCCACAAGGACACGTTCCGCACCACAGTGGTATGGCAACCCTGTCCTAGAAACCATGTTGTTAGACAACGGTGAACCTTCGAACTATGAAGAAGCAATGGCGGGCCCGGATTCCGACAAATGGCTAGAAGCCGTGAAATCCGAGATAGGATCCATGTATGAAAACGAAGTATGGACTTTGACTGACTTGCCCGATGATCGGCGAGCCATAGAAAACAAATGGATCTTTAAGAAGAAGATAGACGCGGATGGTAATGTGACCATCTACAAAGCTCGACTTGTCTCTAAGGGTTATCGACAAGTTCAAGGGGTTGACTACGATGAGACTTTCTCACCCGTAGCGAAGCTGAAGTCCGTCCGAATCATGTTAGCAATTGCCGCATACTATGATTATGAGATATGGCAGATGGACGTCAAAACGGCATTCCTTAACGGCTTCCTTAAGGAAGAGTTGTATATGATGCAGCCGGAAGGTTTTGTCGATCCTAAGAATGCTAACAAAGTATGCAAGCTCCAACGCTCAATCTATGGGCTGGTGCAAGCATCTCGGAGTTGGAACATTCGCTTTGATGAGATGATCAAAGCGTTTGGGTTTACACAGACTTATGGAGAAGCCTGTGTTTACAAGAAAGTGAGTGGGAGCTCTGTAGCATTTCTCTTATTATATGTGGATGACATATTGTTGATGGGAAATGATATAGAATTCTTGGAAAGTATAAAGGCCTATTTGAATAAGTGTTTTTCAATGAAGGACCTTGGAGAAGCTGCTTATATATTAGCCATCAAGATCTATAGAGATAGATCAAGACGCCTCATTGGTCTTTCACAGAGTACATACCTTGACAAGATATTGAAGAAGTTCAATATGGATCAGTCCAAGAAGGGGTTCTTGCCTGTATTGCAAGGTGTGCAATTGAGCACGGCTCAATGCCCGACCACGGCAGAAGATAGAGAAAAGATGAGCGTCATCCCCTATGCCTCGGCCATATGGTCTATTATGTATGCCATGCTGTGTACCCGACCTGATGTAAACCTTGCCGTAAGTTTGGTAGGAAGGTACCAAAGTAATCCCGGCATGGAACACTGGACAGCGGTCAAGAATATCCTGAAGTACCTGAAGAGGACTAAGGATATGTTTCTCGTTTATGGAGGTGACGAAGAGCTCGTCGTAAAGGGTTACGTCGACGCTAGCTTCGACACAGATCTGGATGACTCGAAGTCACAAACCGGATACGTGTATATTTTGAATGGAGGAGCAGTAAGCTGGTGTAGTTGCAAGCAAAGCATCGTGGCGGGATCTACATGTGAAGCGGAGTACATGGCAGCCTCGGAGGCAGTGCAGGAAGCAGTCTGGATGAAAGAGTTCATTACCGACCTAGGGGTGATTCCCAATGCGTCGGGCCCGATGACTCTCTTCTGTGACAACACTGGAGCTATTGCTCTTGCGAAGGACCCCAGGTTTCACAGGAAGACCAGACATATCAAGCGTCGCTTCAACTCCATTCGTGAAAGTGTTCAAAATGGAGACATAGATATTTGTAAAGTACATACGGACCTAAATGTAGCAGATCCGTTGACTAAACCTCTCCCTAGAGCAAAACATGATCAACACCAGGACGCAATGGGTGTTCGATTCATCACAATGTAACTAGATTATTGACTCTAGTGCAAGTGGGAGACTGTTGGAAATATGCCCTAGAAGCAATAATAAATGGTTATTATTATATTTCTTTGTTCATGGTAATCGTCTATTATTCATGCTATAATTGTGTTATCCGGAAATCATAATACATGTGTGAATACATAGACCACAACGTGTCCCTAGTAAGCCTCTAGTTGACTAGCTCGTTGATCAATAGATAGTCATGGTTTCCTGACTATGGACATTGGATGTCGTTGATAACGGGATCACATCATTAGGTGAATGATGTGATGGACAAGACCCAATCCTAAGCATAGCATAAAGATCGTGTAGTTTCGTTTGCTAGAGCTTTTCCAATGTCAAGTATCTTTTCCTTAGACCATGAGATTGTGCAACTCCCGGATATCGTAGGAGTGCTTTGGGTGTGCCAAACGTCACAACGTAACTGGGTGACTATAAAGGTGCACTACGGGTATCTCCGAAAGTGTCTGTTGGGTTGGCACGGATCGAGACTGGGATTTGTCACTCCGTGTGACGGAGAGGTATCTCTGGGCCCACTCGGTAATGCATCATCATAATGAGCTCAATGTGACTAAGGCGTTAGTCGCGGGATCATGCATTGCGGTACGAGTAAAGAGACTTGCCGGTAACGAGATTGAACAAGGTATTGGGACACCGACGATCGAATCTCGGGCAAGTAACTTACCGATTGACAAAGGGAATTGCATACGGGATTGATTGAATCCTCGACATCGTGGTTCATCCGATGAGATCATCGTGGAACATGTGGGAGCCAACATGGGTATCCAGACCCCGCTGTTGGTTATTGACCGGAGAGGTGTCTCGGTCATGTCTGCATGTCTCCCGAACCCGTAGGGTCTACACACTTAAGGTTCGGTGACCCTAGGGTTATAGAGATATGTGTATGCGGAAACCCGAAAGTTGTTCGGAGTCCCGGATGAGATCCCGGACGTCACGAGGAGTTCCGGAATGGTCCGGAGGTGAAGATTTATATATGGGAAGTCCAGTTTCGGCCACCGGGAAAGTTTCGGGGGTTACCGGTATTGTACCGGGACCACCGGAAGGGTCCCGGGGGTCCACCGGGTGGGGCCACCTATCCCGGAGGGCCCCATGGGCTGAAAGTGGAAGGGAACCAGCCCTTAGTGGGCTGGGGCGCCCCCCTTGGGCCTCCCCCTGCACCTAGGGTTGGAAACCCTAGGGGTGGGGGGTGCCCCCCTTTGGCTTGTGGGGGAAGCCACCCCCTTCCCCCCTTTGGCCGCCGCCCCCCCCCTTGGGATCCCATCTCCAGGGCCTGCGCCCCCCCCCCCCCCCAGGGGGCCTATATAAAGGGGGGGAGGGAGGGCAGCAACTTGACAGCCTTGGGCGCCTCCCTCCTCCCCTGCAACACCTCTCCCTCTCGCAGAAGCTCGGCGAAGCCCTGCCGAGACCCGCTACATCCACCACCACGCCGTCGTGCTGCTGGATCTCCATCAACCTCTCCTTCCCCCTTGCTGGATCAAGAAGGAGGAGACGTCGCTGCACCGTACGTGTGTTGAACGCGGAGGTGCCGTCCGTTCGGCACTCGGTCATCGGTGATTTGAATCACGGCGAGTACGACTCCGTCATCCACGTTCATTGGAACGCTTCCGCTCGTGATCTACAAGGGTATGTAGATGCACTCCTTTCCCCTCGTTGCTAGTATACTCCATAGATGCATCTTGGTGAGCGTAGGAAAATTTTAAAATTATGCTACGATTCCCAACAGTACACGCGCGCTCCTCCTCCGCCGCCGCCTGCCTCGTCTCGCCACGCCTCACCTCGTTACGATGCGCGCACGCCGCGGGTTGCGGGAATGAGCCGAGCCGAAGCTTAGTTTTTTACCGGTGAGGATTGGTTAATTAATCTCGGATTAATTAACGAGTCGCTTACGGAAGTGTCACTGTCCGAGACGTTGGACCGTGGGCTGTTCGCAGACTCGGTCGTGGGCCTGAGCCCAGGCCCATCTACCCGACGGCCTATATAAGAAGGCGCTGGCCAGTGAAGTGAACCGTAACTCAGTTCACTCACTCCCTCTCGCACAACCCCAGCCGTTATCTACTGTTCGTCTCACTGTGCTGCTTCCGGCGATCCCATCCCGACGACCGCGTGCACGGTTGGTCGGGAGAGCAGGTGCCTCCAGAACCCTGTCATTCGAGATCCTGCCCGGGAGAACGGCAATAAGGTTTTTGGGGAGCGTCTCGACGCGACTGCTCCCGATCCGTCCCCGTCTCTGTCCGCCTCTGCTTCCACTACTTCCCCTGCATCGACTCCGTGGCTGACGACGAAGCCGCCAAGAAGAAGGCCTCGGCCGATGCCGAGGCTGCCGCTACCGTCGCCGCGTTGTCCTGGAGAACCGGAGGGTATGACTCGTTCATCCCCTATTTGCTCGTTCATGTGCTGACCGTATATATGATGTTGATAGATGTTTCGGTTCTATGTACTATACGCGCTCACATGCTTAGGTATTGGTATGAGGTGTATACCGTATTTGCTATGCTTACTGTTTATTCACGCATTAGATTAGTTGAAAAAGTGCTAATATTTCCAACACTTAAGACTGATTTCGCTTAGTTATCTTGACATAGGCAGTGCACCCATATGTTCAAGTGTTGAATCTTAGGCTTTTTGTTGTACCAGGCTTCGTATGGTGTCATATTTGTTACACTTTTTGTGCGAGATCTACTCAGTAAGTACACAGCTGTACTGATAGCCTCTCCCCTAAATATACTTGGAACACCTTTGCTCTTCAACGGGCTTCTTGCCATTGATACAACAGTTTGGTTCCGACGCTCTACAACGCAGTTCTGCTGTGGTGAGTACGAAGCAGTGAGGATATGCCTAATGCCATTTTCATCACAGTAGTCGATGAATTTATTTGAGGTGAACTCCCCTCCCCTGTTAGTCCTCAAAGTCTTCAGATCAGAATTCACTAACTTCTCTGCTAAGTTCCTGACCTTGTGAGTGCACGTAAAGCTTGATCTTTTGTTTTCAACAATTCTATCCACATAAATCTATTGAAATCATCTACTACCAACAGGAAATACCAAGTTCAAGCTTCACCTGCACTGCACAAGGTCAGGAAATTAGCAGAGAAGGTGTTAGTGGATGCTCAGCTCTGAAATAGGTTGTAAAACAGCTGAAATCATTCCAGAAGCTTTTCAACAATTCCAGCCACATAAATCTACTGAAATCATCTAATACACTACTAACTTCAGAAACACAAATTTTCAGTTACAGGACAGCAATAAGTTCAGAAACACCAAGTTTTAATTACAGGACAGCAACAAGTTCAGAAACACCAAGATTCAGCTACAGGACATCAACAAGTTCAGAAACACCAAGATTCAGTTACGGGAGAGCAACAAGTTCAGAAACACAAGATTCAGTTACAGGACAACAACAAGTTCCAGAAACTCCTGCGGGTGCCAAGTTACATTCACGGTGCCCGGTGTGGGTGCTCGTCGAGGAATTTGGTAGCGGCCAGCATTAGTCGACGGGTCATGAGGTGGCGCGGCAGGCGTAAAACACGGAGGAGCATGGCGCGCCCATCCAGCCCCCCATCAAGTTATTCGAGGTCTTGCTGCCCAGGCAGCCGCTCCCTGATCATCTCGGCAGCTGCTCTGAACCTGGCGTCGTCATTGTCTGGCCGTGGGAGGACGTCCCTCACATGCTCTTGGAGCGCAACCCGCAATTCTTGTTCCCGAGGTTTATCCGGGTATGTTGGAATAAAATTACCATAAATGCAGTCAGTGTTTCTAAAAAAGTCTGATTAGGAAATTCTGATCACAACCAATTTTACCGTGGCCCAGCCACTACAGCAGCTCGCTAGACGAAATCTCTGCGCATGCTGGGGGAAGGTCGTCCCACTGCAAGGGATGAGGACAGGGCCTTGAGGTGCTGAAGGGAAATCAACATGCAGGGATTCATTACTGTATTTCTCAAAAGTTTAGGAAATTCGTTTGGCTATTGCAAGTTACCTGTTCCATAAGGCTCCGGCCAGTATTTCAAACAACCGACGTGGAGGCCAGCAGGCACAAGATCTGCTGGGCGGATGGTGCCGGAACCTGCCGTCGAAGGGGGTCTCTGAAACACTGGAACCAAATGAGCAGCAATCAACAATTCAGTCACTGAAACGAAAATCAATCGACAAATATTCAGAAATTCACAAGTCATACCTTCGCCCGCAGGTGCCGGAGCTGCTGGCCGGAGGTTGTTGCCCGGTACTTCTGTTGACTGCTGGAGCCAGGGGAAGGCCGTCCCACCGCAAGCTGCTCGGGATTATGACCGGAGCAGGAGGTACTGAAATGAAATAATGGCGGAGCAATTCAGTGTTACTGAAAAGAATATGGATTCAAAAATTCAGCCTTACCGCCGGGGCTGCTGGGCGAAGGTTGTGCACGATGAGAGAAGGCGAGGCTCGGTTGGCCTGGAGGCCAACAGGCAAGGGATCTGCCCGGCGGATGATGCCGAAAATCAATCGACAAATATTCGGAAATTCGCAAGTCGTACCTTCGCCGGCAGGTGCCGGAGCTGCTGGCCGGAGGTTGTAGCCGACGGTGGCAAATGGTGCTCGAAGCCGAGGTGCCGGCACTGCTGGGCAGAGGTTTTGGGCGATTGCGCTGCGCGGCAGAGGTTGTTGCGAAGGCTGCATTGAAATGTTCCACCGAAAGTTTAGAACAGAGTTCATTGTGTAGTACGCTACATACGTCAACGGCAAGAAATAAAGAAAAGGAAAGGAGAGTTCGTCGTGTGGTAGCGCCGGAGGCGGGAGCCACGGTGGCGATGGAGTCACCACCATCATGGGCGAATTAAGAACGAGGTCACGCAAGAACACGAGACTCCATGAACGCCAAGAAAGAAAGAAAAGAACAATTAGTGGTGTTTTACCGTAGGAGTAGGGAGCCGAGGCGGTGGCGCCACCTCCGCTGTCAAACGCGCCGCCGTTGCCGCCGCAGCGGCTCTGCTTGCAAGGGGTTGCTGCTCGCTTCGGACCATGGACGGAGCTAAATGAGGACATGGGTGTACAAATGTACACTCATTATTTCTTTAAAAAAAATTAGTACATAAGTACAGCGTTTAAACAATATTCTGTTAAATTCTTACATTGTGTGTCCCTCACATATATTATTAGATATATTGTCAAATTTGTACAAGGATGCTCCAAAAACAAGTATATTGTACTTTAGAATTTTCTACAGATATATTTTTCTAATCATATAATACAACCGCTATAATTTTCTACAGATATATTTTCGTAGTCATATAATACAGCCACTACTACAATTTTTGTGAAATCATATGTTTTAGAGATATCTAACATATCTATGTATAAACTACATAAATTACGCAAGTATAAAAAATCATTAGAAAGCAGAATTAAATTCAGCGCAACACTTCAGAATTTTTCAGTGATATACAATACGAATATATGATAATTAATTAAATAATATTGTTAAGTATGCCAAATCTATAAGAAAATATAATCCTTCTATAAGAAAATATGCTCCTTAACACATTAGTGTAGTAAGTATAAATTTTCAGTATAAAATATGTATATATCAAGAGGAGCGGGGCAATAGGGAAACTAAAATTAATGACTCGAGTTATTTTTTGGAGACCTGTACATCCAAATTCGAAATGTTCTCCGCCACTTCTTCGGACCCGTCCCTTATGGGTTGTCCAAGCTCCAATCACGGTTCTCCTAGTCCTCCATATTCTGTGGGTTATCATTCATCGGCCTGCAACAAACCAAGAAAGTCGAAGAAATCAGGAAGGAAGAAGTCGAAGAATGGAGCTTGGTGAAAGGCAAAATAAACCTATCAAGTTGCTAGTACGCGGATTAGATGCGTCCCTCCGTCTCGGGTGGGCGTCTTCCTTCTCGTGAGTCGAGCTCTCCGGCAGAGGATGGTTCTGGGGAGAGAGGAGGAGAGAGAAGGCGCGGAGGAAGAAGAAGAAGCTGTTTAAAAGCTGATCGCTCGGGCTGGATATAAATGGTCTGGCCCAGACAAATTCTTCATCATTTTTCCTGTTTTCTCCTTTGTCCTACCCATATAAAAGATTACATACTTATGTATCTGAAAATGTTAAACATGCCTAAAAACATGTTCCTAATGTAAAAAAAATGTAAAATATATTAAAAAATGTACACATAAACATTTATCTGATATAACCATGTTAATCATGTATTCTTAAATTGTTGAATGTGTAGAAAAATGTTTCTACTATATATGGAAAATGTATTTTGTATATAAAAAATATAGACATCACAACATATATTTTAAAAAATGTCGATCAATTATTTGCAAAATATTAATCATGACTAAAAATGTATCACAAATGTGGACATAAACATTTATTTAAAAACTTTGATCTTGTATTTTTATAATGTAAATGTGTATAAAAAAATTTCTTGGCGTATGAAAAAAGTAGACATGTGTTGGAAAAAGAAAAAAGAAAAACAAATAAAGAAAGATTAAAGAAAAGAAAAACAAATAAGAAATGAAAAAGCCAAAACAACATAGGAAAACAAAAGAAGCCGATGTGAAACACAATAATATAGTGAAAACAAAAAAAACGATGAAACCATAAAGAAAAACATTGCAATAAGAAAGAAATAATAAACCGGAGGAAAAAAAAGAAAGACACAAAAGAAGTCCGAAGAAAATTAGAAAAAAGAAAAAGGCGTCCATAGTTCTTTGTTGATATTTTTGGTTTTAACAACCACGTCATCTATGTGGGCTTCCATAGTTTTACCAATCTGTGGTTCTAGACATGTTTGAATCATGCGCTGGTATATTGCGCATGTGTTCTTTAGAACAAAGAGCATTGTGTTGAAGCAGAAAGGCCCGTATGGAGTTATGAAGCCTGTTGCAGCTTGATCAGACTCTTTCATCTTTATTTGATGATACCCCAAGTAGCCATCCAGGAAATATAATGAATTATGTCCTGCTGTGGCGTCGATGGTCTAATCAATACATGGTAATGGGAAAGGGTCATTTGGGCAAGCCTTATTGAGGTCCTTAAAATCGACACAAAGGCTTCATGATATATCCTTTTCGGGAACCATGACCAAGTTAGCCAACCACTCGGGGTGTTTGATATCTCGGATGAATCCAACCTCCAATAGCTTGACCAGTTCCTCACCCATGGCATGTCTTTTCGGCTCGGAGAACCGATGAAGCGCATCTTTAACGGGTTTGAAGCCCTCTATGAGATTCAGGCTGTGTTCGTCTAGGTGTCTTGGAATCCCTAGCATATCCCAGGGGGTACCAGGATAAAATGTCCCAGTTTTCATGGAGGAAGGAACACAAAGCCTCGTCCACCACTGGGTCCAGTTGTGTTCCGACGGATGTCCTTTTGCTAGCATTTGTTGGGTGCACTTGAAGTTTGACTATTTCATCAGTTGGATTGAATGAGGTTGGTTTGGATCTTTTGTCAAGGATTACATTGTGTCTATCAACAGTGGCCCATAGAGCAATTAGTTCTTCGGCCGCGAAGGCTCGGCCAACGATTCCAGCTATACATACAACATAAGGATGCTGATTTTAGTTTCAAAGTAGTAGACTAATTTTCCCTTTCTTGATGTGATGTTATGTTGTCTTGAGCTTAAGTATTAATCCAAGTGATTATCTTACTTCTGTGCCAATGAATTGTTCAGAACTGTACATTTACTTTAGAACCTGCATTGTGCAAACCTTTCCACACAAAAATTATGCAGGAAAGCTTGTTATTGGCTATTTTTTGTCTCTCTTGCAATGAGCCTGTGTGTGGTATCCCTGTTGGTATGTATGTATCCCTGTTGTCTTGTCTTGTGATGCAGCTAATGATGGTATTGACTATAATGCAGCTACTAATGTAGCTGCTATGATTGTTTAACAGGACATGCCTTATGGAGATAAGGCAAACTGACACGAGATAAGAGTTGGATGGATAAGGAAAGAGATTCTATTCAGTGGCAAACTAGCATGAGGAATTTCTTGAATTTTGCTTTCGATGGTGCTCATCCAAACTCAACTGTACCATGCCCATGTAGGAAATGTCTGAATAGTGCCCAGAGAAATAAAAAGGATGTTCATACTCACTTGATGTACCATGGGATGGATCCGACCTGCACTCACTAGATATACCTGAAGGAAATATGCCCTAGAGGCAATAATAAAGTTATTATTTATTTCCTCATATCATGATAAATGTTTATTATTCATGCTAGAATTGTATTAACCGGAAACATAATACATGTGTGAATACATAGACAAACATAGTGTCACTAGTATGCCTCTACTTGACCAGCTCGTTGATCAAAGATGGTTGAGTTTCCTAGCCATAGACATGAGTTGTCATTTGATTAACGGGATCACATCATTAGGAGAATGATGTGATTGACTTGACCCATTTCGTTAGGTTAGCACTTGATCGTTTAGTTTACTGCTATTGCTTTCTCCATGACTTATACATGTTCCTATGACTATGAGATTATGCAACTCCCGAATACCGGAGGAACACCTTGTGTGCTACCAAACGTCACAACGTAACTGGGTGATTATAAAGGTGCTCTACAGGTGTCTCCGATGGTGTTTGATGAGCTGGCATAGATCGAGATTAGGATTTGTCACTCCGATTATCGGAGAGGTATCTATGGGCCCTCTCGGTAATGCACATCACAAGCCTTGCAAGCAAAGTGACTAATGAGTTAGTTGTAGGATGATGAATTACGGAACGAGTAAAGAGACTTGCCGGTAACGAGATTGAGCTAGGTATTAAGATACCGACGATCGAATCTCGGGCAAGCAACATACCGATGACAAAGGGAACAATGTATGTTGTTATGCGGTTTGACCGATAAAGATCTTCGTAGAATATGTAGGAACCAATATGAGCATCCAGGTTCCGCTATTGGTTATTAACCAGAGACATGTCTCGGTCATGTCTACATAGTTCGAACCCGTAGGGTTCGCACGCTTAAAGTTCTGTGACGATCGGTATTATGAGTTTTTGTGTTTTAATGTACCGAAGGTAGTTCGGAGTCCCGGATATGATCATGGACATGACGAGGAGTCTCGAAATGGTCGAGACGTAAAGATCGATATATTGGACGACTATGTTCGGACACCGGAAGTGTTTCGGGAGGTTTCAGACATATACCGGAGTACCGGGGGTTTACCCGAAACCCCCCGGGGAGTATAATGGTGAAGGAAATATGCCCTAGAGGCAATAATAAAGTTATTATTTATTTCCTCATATCATGATAAATGTTTATTATTCATGCTAGAATTGTATTAACCGGAAACATAATACATGTGTGAATACATAGACAAACATAGTGTCACTAGTATGCCTCTACTTGACTAGCTCGTTAATCAAAGATGGTTGAGTTTCCTAACCATTAACATGATTTGTCATTTGATTAACGGGATCACATCATTAGGTGAATGATGTGATTGACTTGACCCATTCCGTTAGCTTAGCACTTGATCGTTTAGTATGTTGCTATTGCTTTCTTCATGACTTATACATGTTCCTATGACTATGAGATTATGCAACTCCCGTTTACCGGAGGAACACTTTGTGTGCTACCAAACGTCACAACGTAACTGAGTGATCATAAAGGTGCTCTACAGGTGTCTCCAAAGGTACTTGTTGAGTTGGCGTATTTCGAGATTAGGATTTGTCACTCCGATTGTCAGAGAGGTATCTCTGGGCCCTCTCGGTAATGCACATCACTATAAGCCTTGCAAGCAATGTGACTAATGAGTTAGTTGCAGGATGATGTATTACATAACGAGTAAAGAGACTTGCCGGTAACGAGATTGAGCTAGGTATTGAGATACCGACGATCGAATCTCGGGCAAGTAACATACCGATGACAAAGGGAACAACGTATGTTGTTATGCGATTTGACCGATAAAGATCTTCATAGAATATGTGGGTGCCAATATGAGCATCCAGGTTCCGCTGTTGGTTATTGACCGGAGACGTGTCTCGGTCATGTCTACATAGTTCTCGAACCCGTAGGGTCCGCACGCTTAAAGTTCGGTGACGATCGGTATTATGACTTTTTGTGTTTTGATGTACCGAAGGTAGTTCGGAGTCCCGGATATGATCAAGGACATGAATAGGAGTCTCGAAATGGTCGAGACGTAAAGATCGATATATTGGATGACTATGTTCGGACACCGGAAGTGTTTCAGGAGGTTTCGGACAATTACCAGAGTACCGGGGGGTTACCGGAACCCCCCGGGGAGTATATTGGGCCTAATGGGCCTTAGTGGAGAAGAGGAGGGTCAGCCACGGCAAGACGCGCGCCCCCTCCCCCTCTAGTCCGAATTGGACAAGGAGGGGGGAGGCGCCCCCCTTTCCTTCCCCTCTCTCTCCTCCTTCCCCCTTCTCCTACTCCTACTAGGAAAGGAGGAGTCCTACTCCCGGTGGGAGTAGGACTCCCCCCTTGGCGCGCCTTCCATGGCCGGCCGCCTCTCCCCCTTGCTCCTTCATATACGGGAGCAGGGGGGCACCTCTAAACACACAAGTTGATCTGTTGATCTCTCCCAACCGTGTGCGGTGCCCCCCTCCACCATATTCCACCTCGGTCATATCGTAGCGGTGCTTAGGCGAAGCCCTGCGTCGGTAGCAACATCATCACCACCATCACACCGTAGTGCTGACGAAGCTCTTCCCTGAAGCTTTAATGGATCGTGAGTTCGCGGGACGTCACCGAGCTGAACGTGTGCCGAACGCGGAGGTGCCGTACGTTCGGTACTTGGATCAGTCGAATCGTGAAGACGTACGACTACATCAACCGCGTTGTCATAACGCTTCCGCTTTCGGTCTCCAAGGGTACGTGGACAACACTCTCCCCTCTCGTTGCTATGCATCACCATGATCTTGAGTGTGCGTAGGAATTTTTTTGAAATTACTACGTTCCCCAACAGTGGCATCCGAGCAAGGTTTATGCATAGATGTTATATGCATGAGTAGAACACAAGTGAGTTGTGGGCGATACGATTCATAATGCTTACCAGCATGTCATACTTTGGTTCGGCTATTTTGTTGGATAAAGCGGCCCAGACCGACATTACGCGTACACTTACGCGAGACTGGTTCTACCGATGTGCTTTGCACACAGGTGGCTGGCGGGTGTCAGTTTCTCCAAGTTTAGTTGAACCGAGTGTGACTATGCCCGGTCCTTGGGAAGGTTATAACAGCACTAACTTGACGAACTATTGTTGTGGTTTTGATGCGTAGGTAAGAACGGTTCTTGCTCAGCCCGTAGCAGCCACGTAAAACTTGCAACAACAAAGTAGAGGACGTCTAACTTGTTTTTGCAGGGCATGTTGTGATGTGATATGGTCAAGGTATGATGCTATATTTTATTGTATGAGATGATCATGTTTTGTAACAGAGTTATCGGCAACTGGCAGGAGCCATATGGTTGTCGCTTTATTGTATGCAATGCAATCGCCCTGTAATTGCTTTACTTTATCACTAAGCGGTAGCGATAGTCGTAGAAGCAATAGTTGGCGAGACGACAACGATGCTACAATGGAGATCAAGGTGTCGCGCCGGTGACGATGGTGATCATGACGGTGCTTTGGAGATGGAGATCAAAGGCACAAGATGATGGCCATATCATATCACTTATATTGATTGCATGTGATGTTTATCCTTTATGCATCTTATTCTGCTTTGATTGACGGTAGCATTATAAGATGATCCCTCACTAAATTTCAAGGTACAAGTGTTCTCCCTGAGTATGCACCGTTGCCAAAGTTTGTCGTGCCGAGACACCACGTGATGATCGGGTGTGATAAGCTCAACGTTCATCTACAACGGGTGCAATCCAGTTTTGCACACGCAGAATACTCGGGTTAAACTTGACGAGCCTAGCATATGCAGATATGGCCTCGGAACACTGAGACCGAAAGGTCGAACGTGAATCATATAGTACATATGATCAACATAGTGATGGTCACCATTGAAAACTACTCCATTTCACGTGATGATCGGTTATGGTTTAGTTGATTTGGATGACGTGATCACTTAGATGATAAGAGAGATGTCTATCTAAGTGGGAGTTCTTAAGTAATATGATTAATTGAACTCAAAATTATCATGAACTAAGTACCTGATAGTATTTTGCTTGTCTATGTTGTTGTAGATAGATGGCCTGTGCTATTGTTCCGTTGAATTTTAATGCGTTCCTTGAGAAAGCGAAGTTGAAAGATGATGGTAACAATTACACGGACTGGGCCCGTAACTTGAGGATTATCCTCATTGCTGCACAGAAGAATTACGTCCTGGAAGCACCGCTGGGTGCCAGGCCTGCTGCAGATGCAACTGACGACGTTAAGAAGGTTTGGCAGAGCAAAGCTGATGACTACTCGATAGTTCAGTGTGCCATGCTTTACGGCTTAGAATTGGGACTTCAACGACGTTTTGAACGTCATGGAGCATATGAGATGTTCCAGGAGTTGAAGTTAATATTTCAAGCAAATGCCCGGATTGAGAGATATGAAGTCTCCAATAAGTTCTACACCTGTAAGATGGAGGAGAATAATTCTGTCAGTGAACATATACTCACAATGTCTGGGTATAACAATCACTTGATTCAACTGGGAGTTAATCTTCCGGATGATAGTGTCATTGACAGAATTCTTCAATCACTGCCACCAAGCTACAAAAGCTTCGTGATGAACTAGAATATGCAAGGTATGGATAAGACGATTCCCGAGCTCTTCGCAATCCTAAAGGCTGCGGAGGTAGAAATCAAGAAGGAGCATCAAGTGTTGATGGTCAACAAGACCACCAGTTTCAAGAAAAAGGGTAAAGGGAAGAAGAAGGGGAACTTCAAGAAGAACGGAAAACAAGTTGCTGCTCAAGAGAAGAAACCCAAGTCTGGACCTAAGCCTAAGACTGAGTGCTTCTACTGCAAGCAGACTGGTCACTGGAAGCGGAACTGCCCCAAGTATTTGGCAGATAAGAAGGATGGCAAGGTGAACAAAGGTATATGTGATATACATGTTATTGATATGTACCTTACTAGAGCTTGCAGTAGCACCTGGGTATTTGATACTGGTTCTGTTGCTAATATTTGCAACTCGAAACAGGGACTACGGATTAAGCGAAGACTGGCTAAGGACGAGGTGACGATGCGCGTGGGAAATGGTTCCAAAGTCGATGTGATCGCCGTCGGCACGCTACCTCTACATCTACCTTCGGGATTAGTTTTAGACTTGAATAATTGTTATTTGGTGCCAGCGTTGAGCATGAAAATTATATCTGGATCTTGTTTGATGCGAGACGGTTATTCATTTAAATCTGAGAATAATGGTTGTTCCATTTATATGAGTAACATCTTTTATGGTCATGCACCCTTGAAGAGTGGTCTATTTGTGTTAAATCTCGATAGTAGTGACACACATATTCATAATGTTGAAGCCAAAAGATGCAGACTTGATAATGATAGTGCAACTTATTTGTGGCACTCCGTTTGGGTCATATTGGTGTAAAGCGCATGAAGAAACTCCATACTGATGGACTTTTGGAATCACTTGATTATGAATCACTTGGTACTTGCGAACCATGCCTCATGGGCAAGATGACTAAAACACCGTTCTCCAGAACAATGGAGCGAGCAACAGATCTGTTGGAGATCATACATACTGATGTATGTGGTCCGATGAATATTGAGGCTCGCGTTGGGTATCGTTATTTTCTCATCTTCACAGCTGTGATTTGAGCAGATATGGGTATATCTACTTAATGAAACATAAGTCTGAAACATTTGAAAAGTTCAAAGAATTTCAGAGTGAAGTGGAAAATCATCGTAACAAGAAAATAAAGTTTCTACGATCTGATCGTGGAGGAGAATATTTGAGTTACGAGTTTGGTCTACATTTGAAACAATGCGGAATAGTTTCGCAACTCACGCCACCCGGAACACCACAGCGTAATGGTGTGTCCGAACGTCGTAATCGTACTTTACTAGATAAGGTGCGATCTATGATGTCTCTTACTGATTTACCGCTATCGTTTTGGGGTTATGCTTTAGAGATGGCTGCATTCACGTTAAATAGGGCACCATCGAAATCCGTTGAGACGATGCCTTATGAACTGTGGTTTGGCAAGAAACCAAAGTTGTCGTTTCTTAAAGTTTGGGGCTGCGATGCTTATGTGAAAAAGCTTCAAGCTGATAAGCTCGAACCCAAATCGGAGAAATGTGTCTTCATAGGATACCCAAAGGAAACTGTTGGGTACACCTTCTATCACAGATCCGAAGGCAAGACATTCGTTGCTAAGAATGGATCCTTTCTAGAGAAGGAGTTTCTCTCGAAAGAAGTGAGTGGGAGGATAGTAGAACTTGATGAGGTAACTGTACCTGCTCCCTTATTGGAAAGTAGTTCATCACAGAAACCGGTTCCTGTGACACCTACACCAATTAGTGAGGAAGCTAATGACATTGATCATGAAACTTCAGATCAAGTTACTACCGAACCTCGTAGGTTAACCAGAGTAAGATCCGCACCAGAGTGGTACGGTAATCCTATTCTGGAGGTCATGTTACTTGACCAAGGCGAACCTACGGATTATGAAGAAGCGATGGTGAGACCAGATTCCGCAAAATGGCTTGAAGCCATGAAATCTGAGATGGGATCCATGTATGAGAACAAAGTGTGGACTTTGGTTGACTTGCCCGATGATCGGCGAGCCATAGAGAATAAATGGATCTTCAATAAGAAGACTGACGCTAACGGTAATGTTACTGTCTACAAAGCTTGACTTCTTGCAAAAGGTTTTCGACAAGTTCAAGGAGTTGACTACGATGAGACTTTCTCACCCGTAGCGATGCTTAAGTCTGCCCGAATCATGTTAGCAATAGCCGCATTTTATGATTATGAAATTTGGCAAATGGATGTCAAAACTGCATTCCTGAATGGATTTCTGGAAGAAGAGTTGTATATGATGCAACCGGAAGGTTTTGTCGATCCAAAGGGAGCTAACAAAGTGTGCAAGCTCCAGCGGTCCATTTATGGACTGGTGCAAGCCTCTCTGAGTTGGAATAAACGTTTTTGATAGTGTGATCAAAGCATATGGTTTTATATATATAGACTTTTGGAGAAGCCTATATTTACAAGAAAGTGAGTGGGAGCTCTGTAGCATTTCTGATATTATATGTGGATGACATATTGCTGATTGGAAATGATATAGAATTTCTGGATAGCATGAAAGGATACTTGAATAAGAGTTTTTCAATGAAAGACCTCGGTGAAGCTGCTTACATATTGGGCATCAAGATCTATAGAGATAGATCAAGACGCTTGATAGGACTTTCACAAAGCACATACCTTGACAAAGTTTTGAAGAAGTTCAAAATGGATCAAGCAAAGAAAGGGTTCTTGCCTATGTTACAAAGTGTGAAGTTGAGTCAGACTCAATGCCCGACCACTGCAGAAGATAGAGAGAAAATGAAGATGTCCCTATGCTTCAGCTATAGGCTCTATCATGTATGCAATGTTGTGTACCAGACCTGATGTGTGTCTTGCTATTAGCCTAGCAGGGAGGTACCAAAGTAATCCAGGAGTGGATCACTGGACAGCGGTCAAGAATATCCTGAATACCTGAAAAGGACTAAGGATATGTTTATCGTTTATGGAGGTGACAGAGAGCTAGTCATAAATGGTTACGTCGATGCAAGCTTTGTCACTGATCCGGACGATTCTAAATCGCAAACCGGATACGTGTTTACATTGAACGGTGGAGCTGTCAGTTGGTGCAGTTCTAAACAAAGCGTCGTGGCGGGATCTACGTGTGAAGCGGAGTACATAGCTGCTTCGGAAGCAGCAAATGAAGGAGTCTGGATGAAGGAGTTCATATCCGATCTAGGTGTCATACCTAGTGCATCGGGACCAATGAAAATCTTTTGTGACAATACTGGTGCAATTGCCTTGGCAAAGGAATCCAGATTTCACAAGAGAACCAAGCACATCAAGAGATGCTTCAATTCCATCCGGGATCAAGTCCAGGTGGGAGACATAGAGATTTGCAAGATAGATATGGATCTAAATGTTGCAAACCCGTTGACTAAGCCTCTTCCACGAGCAAAACATGATCAACACCAAGACTCCATGGGTGTTAGAATCATTACTGTGTAATCTAGATTATTGACTCTAGTGCAAGTGGGAGACTGAAGGAAATATGCCCTAGAGGCAATAATAAAGTTATTATTTATTTCCTCATATCATGATAAATGTTCATTATTCATGCTAGAATTGTATTAACCGGAAACATAATACATGTGTGAATACATAGACAAACATAGTGTCACTAGTATGCCTCTACTTGACTAGCTCGTTAATCAAAGATGGTTAAGTTTCCTAACCATTAACATGAGTTGTCATTTGATTAACGGGATCACATCATTAGGAGAATGATGTGATTGACTTGACCTATTCCGTTAGCTTAGCACTTGATCGTTTAGTATGTTGCTATTCCTTTCTTCATGACTTATACATGTTCCAATGACTATGGGATTATGCAACTCCCGTTTACCGGAGGAACACTTTCTGTGCTACCAAACGTCACAACGTAACTGGGTGATCATAAAGGTGCTCTACAGGTGTCTCCGAAGGTAATTGTTGAGTTGGCGTATTTCGAGATTAGGATTTGTCACTCCGATTGTCGGAGAGGTATCTCTGGGCCCTCTCGGTAATGCACATCACTATAAGCCTTGCAAGCAATGTGACTAATGAGTTAGTTGCAGGATGATGCATTACGTAACGAGTAAAGAGACTTGCCGGTAACGAGATTGAGCTAGGTATTGAGATACCGATGATCGAATTTCGGGCAAGTAACATACCGATTACAAAGGGAACAACATATGTTGTTATGCGGTTTGACCGATAAAGATCTTCGTAGAATATGTAGGAGCCAATATGAGCATCCAGGTTCCGCTATTGGTTATTGACCGGAGACCTGTCTCGGTCATGTCTACATAGTTCTCGAACCCGTAGGGTCCGCACGCTTAAAGTCTGTGACGATCGGTATTCTGAGTTTTTGTGTTTTGATGTACCGAAGGTAGTTCGGTGTCCCAGATATGATCACGGACATGACGAGGAGTCTCGAAATGGTCGAGATGTAAAGATTGATATATTGGACGACTATGTTCGGACACCGGAAGTGTTTCAGGAGGTTTCGGACATATATCGGAGTACTGGGGGTTTACCCGGAACCCCCCCGGGGAGTATAATGGGCCTATTGGGTCTTAGTGGAGAAGAGGAGGGGCGGCCAGGGCAGGCCGCGTGCCCCTCCCCCTCTAGTCCGAATTGGACAAGAAGGGGGGGGGCAGCGCCCCCCTTTCCTTCCTCCTCTCTCCTTCCCTTCCCCTTTCCTACTCCTACTAGGAAAGAAGGAGTCCTACTCCCGGTGGGAGTAGGACTCCCCCTTGGTGCGCCCTCCTCCTTGGTCGTCCGCCTCCCCTAGCTCCTTTATATACGGGGGCAGGGGGGCACCCCAAGACACAACAATTGATCATTGATCTCTTAGCCGTGTGCGGTGCCCCCCTCCACCATAATCCACCTCAGTCATATCGTAGCGGTGCTTAGGCGAAGCCCTGCGTCGGTAACTTCATCAACACCGTCACCACGCCGTCGTGCTGACGAAGCTCTTCCCCGAAGCTCTACGGGATCGTGAGTTTGCGGGACGTCACCGAGCTGAACGTGTGCTGAACGCGGAGGTGCCGTACGTTCGGTACTGAGGATCGGTCGATCGTGAAGACTTACGACTACATCAACCGCGTTGTCATAATGCTTCCGCTTACGGTCTACGAGGGTACGTGGACAACACTCTCCCCTCTCGTTGCTATGCATCACCATGATCTTGCGTATGCGTAGGAATTTTTTTGAAATTACTACGTTCCCCAACAATACCATGGTGAACAACCCAATGAGGGCATCACGTCTGAAGCTTCTAATAATGAAGACACTGTACATGATGGTGCTGGGATGTGTGACATGCTCAACACTCTCATAAGGGGCACATGCATGGAAAGTAATGCAGATCATGATGAATGTACAAGAGACATTCATGTGGATGCTTCCAGCGGTGATGGAAGGAACCAGGAGCCAAATGCAATAGCCAAGGTGTTCTTTGAACTATTGACAGAGGCAAAAAAAAAGAGTTGTACCCAGGTGGCAAGGATGTCATGAAGCTATCTTTCATTGTGAAGCTTTACCAAATCAAGTGTGTATCTGGGATGACCAATAGAGCATGTGACTTAGTTCTGGAGATGTTCACGCAGGTGCTGCCAAAGGTTCACCGCATTCCTAGTAATCTCGCAAAAGTAAGGAAGGTGATCTGGGATCCTGGGCTGGATTACAAGAAGATACACGTGTGCATTAATGATTGTGTTGTTCTATTTCGTAATGATCATGCCGATGCGGAAGAATGCCCTGTCTGTCATGCCTCTCGATGGAAATCTACTCCTACAAGTGACGAAGATAATGCTGAAGAAAATATGCCCTTGAGGCAATAATAAAGTTGTTATTTATATTTCCTTATATCATGAAAAATGTTTATTATTCATGCTAGAATTGTATTAACCGGAAACTTGATGCATGTGTGAATACATAGACAAAACAAAATGTCCCTAGTATGCCTATACTTGACTAGCTCGTTAATCAAAGATGGTTAAGTTTCCTGACCATAGACATGTGTTGTCATTTGATGAACGGGATCACATCATTAGGAGAATCATGTGATGGACAAGACCCATCCGTTAGCTTAGCATAATGATCGTTAAGTTTTATTGCTATTGCTTTCTTCATGACTTATACATATTCCTTTGACTATGAGATTATGCAACTCCCAAATACCGGAGGAACACCTTATGTGCTATCAAACGTCACAACGTAACTAGGTGATTATAAAGATGCTCTACAGGTGTCTCCGATGGTGTTTGTTGGGTTGTCATAGATCGAGATTAGGATTTGTCACTCCGAGTATCGGAGAGGTATCTTTGGGCCCTCTCGGTAATGCTCATCACGATAAGCCTTGCAAGCAATGTGACTAATGAGTTAGTTACGGGATGATGCATTACGGAATGAGTAAAGAGACTTGCTGGTAACGAGATTGAACTAGGTATGAGGATACAGATGATCGAATCTCGGGCAAGTAACATACCGATGACAAAGGGAATAACGTATGTTGTCATTGCGGTTTGACCGATAAAGATCTTCGTAGAATATGTAGGAACCAATATGAGCATCCAGGTTCCGCCGTTGGTTATTGACCGGAGATGTGTCTCGGTCATGCCTACATAGTTCTCGAACCCGTAGGGTCCGCACGCTTAACGTTCGATGACGATTTGTATTATGAGTTATGTGTTTTGGTGACCGAAGATTGTTCGGAGTCCCTGATAAGATCATGGACATGACGAGGAGTCTCGAAATAGTCGAGAGGTAAAAATTGATATATTGTATGATAGTATTCGGACACCGGAATGGTTCCGGTTTGTTTCGGGTATTTTTCGGAGTACCGGGAGGTTACCGGAACCCCCCGGGGAAAGTAATGGGCCAACATGGGCCATAGGAGAGAGGGGAGGCAGCCCACAAGGGGTGGCCGCGCCCCCCTCCCATAGGGAGTCCGAATTGGACTAGAGGAGGGGGCGCGACCCCCTTTCCTTCTCCTCTTCCCTCTCCCTTCCCTCTTCCCCCCCTCCACGGAAGGAAGGGGGAAACCTACTAGGACTAGGAGTCCTAGTGGCCCCCCCACTTGGGCGCGCCCCTAGGCCGGCGGCCTCCTCCCCTCCTCCTTTATATACGGGGGCAGGGGGCATCCCATAGCACATCAATAGTTCTCTTAGCCGTGTGCGGCGCCCCCTCCACAGTTTACTCCTCCAGTCATAGCGTCGTAGTGCTTAGGCGAAGCCCTGCGCAGATCACATCACCATCACCGTCACCACGCCGTCGTGCTGAAGAAACTCTTCCTCGACCCTCTGCTGGATCAAGAGTTTGAGGGACATCATCGAGCTGAACGTGTGCTGAACTCGGAGGTGCCGTACGTTCGGTACTAGATTGGTTGGATCGTGAAGACGTTCTACTACATCAACTGCGTTAAACTAACGCTTCCGCTTTCGGTCTATGAGGGTATGTGGACACACTCTTCCCCTCTCGTTGCTATGCATCTCCTAGATAGATCTTGCGTGATCGTAGGATTTTTTTTTTGAAATTGCATGCTATGTTCCCCAACAAATGCATCAAGCCGTAAATCAAAGGAGTGAGTGCCACATAAAGTTCTAAGGTATTTCCCACTCATTCCAAGACTGCAAAGGTTGTACATGACTGAACATATGTCGTCACATATGAAATGGCATAAGGAGGGTCGGGTGGATGATGGCGTAATGAGGCATCCTGCAGATTCGAAGGTCTGGAAGCATTTTATAAGAAATATTCTAAGAAATTCTCAAAAGATGCTCACCGTGTTTGGCTTGGCCTTGCTTCGGATGGATTCAACCCCTTTGGGATCATGAGTATATCACACACTACATGGCCTGTCATTCTTATTCCATATAACTTTCCACCTTGGATGTGTATGAAACAACAAAATTGTATTTATTTCAATGATTATTCCAGGACCAAAGTCAGCAGGAAATAACATAGATGTGTACTTGCAGCCCTTAACTGATGAACTGAATGTTCTATAGGAGGATGGTGCTTAGACATATGATGCTGCAACTAAAAAAAGTCCAGATGTATGCATGCTTGTTGTGGACCATCAATGACTACCCATCTTACGCAATGTTGAGTGTTTGGAGCACAAAAGGCAAGCTAGCGTGCCCGTATTGCCACAAACATACATATTTTCTATGGCTCAAGTATGGTCGAAAGCATTGCTACATGGGACACCGTCATTTTCTGCCCAGGACCCACAAATGGCGTTGAAACAAGTGTTTGTTCAACAACAAGACAAATAATAGTGAAGCTCCAGTGGCACTTATAGGTGAACAAGTTGTGTAGGAACTTGATAGCATTCAGCATGCACCATTTGGAAGGTGAAATAAGAGAAAGCGACCAAAAACTAATAGGTGGCATAACTGGCGGAAGAAAAGTGTATTTTTCCAGCTCCCATATTGGAAGCACTTGCTTGTTAGGCACAATTTGTATGTTATGCACATCGAGAAGAACATTTGTGACATCATTCTGTGGACTTTGCTTGAGATGGATAAGAAATCAAAGGATGGTGTGAAGGCTCGTCTTGATTTGGAGGACATGAAATTTAGGAAGGACCAACATCCAAAGCCTGGTAAGCATAACTGGATAAGTATGAAATAAAGAAAGGTTGCTATACTTTGAAAAAATGAAGAAAAGATAATGCTCCTCAAGTTTCTGTAGAGCATTAATATGCCTGATGGCTATGCTTCACACATTAAGCGATGTGTAGTCCTTGATTAGTGCAAGATTAGTGGACTCAAAACTCATGACTGTCATGTTATATTTCAGAAACTTCTTCCTATTGCATTGCGCAAGCTTTTGCCAGAGAATGTTGTTAACCCATTGCTTCAGCTGAGTAAATTATTTTCTGATTTATTCTCCAAGGAGTTAAGGGCTGAAGATTTGGAGAGTTGAGAAAAACAATTCCATAAACTCTATGTCAGCTCGAGATGATCTTTCCATCAGCATTCTTTGATATTATGATGCATCTCCCAATTCATCTTGCTGAAGAGGCTCGATTGGGAGGGCCTGTCTTGTACAGATGGATGTATCCAATTGAGCGATAATTGCGTACCTAAAAGGATATGTGCGTAACAAGGCTCAACCAGAAGGCTCTATTGCAGAGGGGTACATACTTGAAGAGAGCATAACTTTTTGCAGTCGATTCCTTGATGGAATGCCTACCAAGCTAAGTCAGTCCGAATGTAATGGAGGTGCAGATCAACCACCAACAGGGATTAGCATAATGAGTACAGTTGATTACTCCAAGAAAGGTTTTGTTTGTGAATCATTCTCTTTGGCTAAGATTAATCAAATGAGGCATTTCATAATAACAAACTGTGAGGAAACCGCACCATGGATTGAGTAAGGATACTTATGTATTTATTTCACATCATGATATGCATTAATACTTTCCTGTTCAACTAACAACCATTTCTCTTTGAAGTGAACATCTTGAGGAGCTCACAAGTAACAATTCTCCTAATCCTAAAAAGCAGCACAAGAGTTTGTTCGCTGGTTTGAGAGACGGGTAAGTTTCTTTTGCACTTTCACTAATGTTCCTCGTAATAACGTACCAACGCCGTACATTACACTCACACATATTCTGTTCCATGAAACAGATCACAGAGCTCCACAATGATGGGAAGGTCAGCAATCTTATTTATGCACTAGCTAAAGGACCCGATCACTTAGCTCGTGTATACAACCATACAATTATGAATGGATATTTCTTTTGGAATTCCTATATAGAGCAGGACTTGAGTACCCAGGGCCGGTCCTGAGATTTTGGGGGCCCGGGGCGAGACTAAAACTCGGGGCCCTTAATATAGACATAACAATAACAATGAATACACATATGAATATGAAATATTATCAATAACACTTGAATGCATCCAAAAACTGTATGCATATCAAATAATTTATACATATTACCTTTCTTCCAACATTCCTTGATGCAATGTCACTTACGGTGGGGTCGATGTCAATCTCATCGATAATTTTTTCTTCATGCATAATGTTGCCAAACCATTTAACCTCTCTTGAGTTATTGTTGACCTTAGATAGATCTTCATAATTTCAACTTTGAAAAACTTCTTTCGGCCAGTTGACGGTCACATGCACAACAAAAAAGATGTAATAAGCAATGGCGATAATAGGATACCAATGAGCTTCTCGGACATGCTTGAAAAATCTCCATAGCAGACACTACGCTATCTAGTAAAGTGAATCTCATATAGATAAAGATCATATACCTCAACATTACATGAAGCATTAAGAGAGAAAGTCTGCAATTTTTTGTTCCTCAAGATCATTGTGGTTGTACCCACTCATCCACAATTTTCTTCCTTTTCCTTTTAGATGCATGCTTTCTTTCGAATAACATGATAAAACACACTGATGAAAATAAACAAAAAAATTGCATCAGTTGTTTAACAGTGCCGCCGTGCCGTCTATGCATCCACGGAACTGCAAGAACCACAATAAGAATATAAGATATACCTTGGATGGTCGAATCGGTGATGAACGGCGAGCAAAGCGGGTTGGCGGCGACTGGGCGTCGATGCCCCATGGATTGAAATCGCGGCAAACTGACGATCTGAAGTACTAGGAAGGAAACTAGGATTTAGGAGACAAGGGAAAATGAGCGCTGAGCACGCTTTCGCGAACAGAGGAAGCGTCGGTGGCCGCTGGGAATCGCTCCGTGAGTGCGTGATTAGGAAGGGGATCAATCATTCTTTTTGACGTGAATCACTCCTTTTTTCTGGACGTAAACAAAGGAAGGGATCGATCGCGGCGTTCCGTGCCTCATTGATTGCGACCTACTGCGTGCGTACGAGCGCTGCCTGTGACCTGCTCGTGTTGGGTGAGGCCGAGCCAGCCAGCCCATACAAATTTTCGCTGACCACCGGAAATTTTTGGGCCATAGCTAATCTAGGGAGGGGCCCCTGGATTCCGGGGGCCTGGGGCGGCCGCCCCCCTCCCCCCCACAGGGCCGGCCCTGTGAGTACCCAAAATGGTGGCGTCATAGTCAAGGGCGATGCAACAACATGCAATATTGATTATTACAAGGTGATCAAGAAAATCATATTTCTTGATTTTCCTCCTGATAAGGAGGTTGTTCTATTCTGGTGTGACTGGTTTGATGTGCCTCCTACCAACATAACTGAGAGTAAGGGGTATAAGAAGGACAAATATGGAATTATTGACCTTGACACTACTCTACACTGGTTCCAGGGAGGCCCTGACATTCTAGGCCTCCAATCTCAACAGGTTTTCTATGTGAGAGATGTGAAGAACCCTAATTGGGCAGATGTTATTAAAATGAATCCACACAATTTGTTTGCTCCTTCCGTTTTAAATGGTGTAGGCCTTGATGAAGCTGCTGAAGCCGATAAAGGTGGTGCGGCAGACGTATTTGATGTCGTCGATGTAGAAATTACAGTGCCAGAAATTACAGTACCTGAAGGGATAGATCACTAGTTGGTGCAGTAATGATGACGAAGGATCCAACGTTGGTGTTTCAGTCATAAAAAATATAAAACCCGTTGAGTTTGAAGATGTCCAATTCGAATCTAATGATGATACGGACGATGATGAGGCTTACGTAAATGATGGCTATGTTGCTCCTTTGGGACAAGAAGAATTGGATAATGACTAGGGGTTCTTTGTATAGTTTTTAATCTCTTGGTAAGGTGCTTTTCACATGTTTAAGCCATGAATATAAGTTCCTGAACTTTTTTGATGTCACCTACGAGTAGTATCTCTCCTGAAGTTTAATCTGATGTGAAACAGGTTCAAACAAGGCACTCCTGCATAGTGTCATCTGTCGTGGCAAATGGGAACAGAAGCTAGTGCTCAGCACTAACAGTTTGGTGATGAAGAGAAGAGAAGAGTAGTTGTTGTTCTTTTAGCGTTGTTGCTATTTTGACAGTGCTATGTACACATTGTTGCTATGAACTTGTGTTCTTTTAGTGTTGTTGCTATTTTCATTACTTTGTCGTGACCTTATGGTCTTTTGTGTGAACAATCTACACAAGTATGGCTGATGAAACTTGTGTGTTGTCATGTTGAAACATATGTCATATATCTTGCTGAGATGGTTTGTTATATCCTACTAAAATCTTGTGTCATATGTCCTTATATATATCCTATTTAAAAGCGACCACACCCGGCTAACTCCACACCATAACACAAGCCGCTCCTCATCCTCCTCCTTGCATTGTATCTGCCATGACTACAGGCAACGAAGCTCTGTGGGAGAGCCTTTACAGGGAGATGAAGGACGTCGTGGCCGCCCTTGCCGCCGCCAGGCAGAGCGGCCATGCCAAGCGGATCGAGGCCGGCTTGCCGGTCAGCTCGCCCGGGGTCTCCAACGATGAGGACGAGACCACGATGGATACGGGCTCTGATGACTCCGTCCAGGCTCCCGCGCCTCCTGTGCACCATGGAGCAGGAGCGGGCGCACTACAACGTCGCCATGGTGGAGGTGCAGCTTGCACCGACGCCTTTGTCAGTGTTCCAGCGGGCGTAGAAGGAACAACAATACAACATGTTCCTCCTGGCGCAACATCGGCTGGCAGAGGGCCAGATCTACGACGAACGCGCGAGCGAGAATGCCGTGGTGGCCATGAACCCCAACTTCGTCGTGGAGTAGCGTGTCATCTACAATGCCGTCCGCGCTCAAGTCGCCGCTTGCCAAGAAGCGGCTGCCGCCAAGGCGCGACTCCAGGCGATCGTGGAGGAGAACAACGCCAGCTACTCGTCCTACGCGCCGTTGACGAACTATTAGGTAGCCCGGTGGGACGACGACAGTGTCGGCGCCACCATTCCCACCGTGGACCTCACGATCACCGGTGATGGATAGGTCGCGGACTCCTACGAGGATGAGTAGGCCACAGGAGGCGGCGGGTCCTGGTCTCCCATGTGGGCCGATCCATCTCCCGTGGTCTACTCTTCCTCGCCGGAGACCACACCTTCGCTTCACGGGTCATATCGTCGGTGATCATGGAGACGGCGGATGGAGGACGACAGGGGCTTGGATGCCGGGTGCTGCCGCCCTAGGTAGGTTTGGGGGCAGGTCTTTTTTCTGTTCTAAATGTTCAAAGTGTAATGAAAATCCATCGTATTTGTATGAAATCCGTCATGTTTATAAGAAATTCGGCCGCGTTTGCATGAATTTCATCCAGTTTGTTGAAAAAGAGTTTGAAATGTATGCGGCTATGATTGGATGGCGACCTCCCGCATCCGTGTCCGTGGACGGATGCGGGAGAAATTTTGCGGGTTACTGTTGGAGATGCCCTTAGGCATAACTTTGGTCTTATATGACTTACTATTTATTTTTTGTGTGCGTGTGCATCCTACATATGCAAAGACCAGATGTGTGTTTATTGTGTTTGTACCTTTTGATCCTTTATTTTGAATGAATAAAATCGACACTTTGTCGGAAAAGAGACGTTGTTTGAAGCGATGAGTGGACCATGTTTGTAAGAAAAACAGTTTTTGATTTGGACATGATTCTTGTGATTAAAAAATAGATATTTAAAAAGTTAAAGAAGTATCGGGCCAACACAGTTCGTGCTCTCTGTTGACCAAATGCGGTCTTTTTCTAGGATTTTTTATTCTGTTTTTCTAGGGAGATTTTTCATTCTGGGGATGCTGCTGTGAAGTGTGAAGTAGCCTACAGAAATATTTGCGCACCCACCACGAAGACAACAGCGGCCACCAGGCGACGAGGACTTGGCTGCAAGTCCACGCCCATCCTCGCCGCCGGCGACGCCCACAAATCCAGATCCAGAGAGCTAGAGAAGGTTGTTCTCAACCGGCCGGCGGGATGGAGATCGCGGTGGGCGCGCTGTCGGGCATGGTGGAGGCGCTGCCGGGCAAGCTGGGCGAGCTGCTGCAGCAGGAGTACGAGCTGCTCTCCGGCGCCCGCGGGGACGTTGCCTTCTTCCAGGACGAGCTGAGGACCATGAACGCCGCCGTGCTCCGCTGCGAGGCCCTCGAGGAGCCCGACGTCCAGACCAGCAGCTGGATCGCCCAGGTCCGCGACCTCGCCTTCGACATCGAGGACTGGGTCGACCTCTTCGCCCACCGCGTCGACGCCGGCACCCACGACGCCACCTCCCACCGGTTCTCCCGCTGGATCCGCCGGCTCACCACCATCCCCGACCGCCACGTCATCGCCACCGAGCTCAAGGAGCTCCGGGCGCGCGTCGTCGAGGTGAGCGAGCTGCGGAAGCGCTACAGCCTCGGCCCGCAGATGCCGTCCCATCACGCGCCCGCCGTCGACCCCCGCCTCTTCGCGCTCTACGCCGACAGCGCCGACCTCGTCGGCATGGACGGGCCGCGGGACGAGGTGGCGGGGATGGTGACCGGACAGGGCTCGGGCGGGCTCAAGGTCGTGTCCATCGTCGGGATGGCCGGCTCCGGGAAGACGACGCTTGCCAGGGAGGTGTACCGATTGGTCAACGCGGGGTTTACGTGCCGCGCATCGGTTTCGGTCGGCCGGAGCTCGGACGTCGCCAAGGTGCTCGGCGATATGCTGTCCCAAGTGGACAGCAGGGGACGAGGTGATGCTGGCGATGTGAATCAATTGATTGGGAGGCTGAGGGAGCATCTGCAAGATAAGAGGTACAACCATTTATATTGACAATCATCGACCACCATTTATGCTGAAAATTTTGCTCCAGTACTGAAGAAATGTCTTCAGTACACTGTTATTCTGTGGCATATTACTCTATTTGCTAATTCGATCAATCCACTTTGCTATTACTCTACTCCATCAATCCATTTCAATTGTTACTGACAAGAGTTAGTTCAGTTAGTTCCACCATTTATACTGAAAAGTTGTTGCTGGATTGACAATCATCAACCACCATTTATGCTGAAATTTTTATTTTGCTCAACAATCCTGTTATTCTGTGGATCATCATTTATACTGAAAAACTTGTCTTCAGTACACTGTTATTCTGTGGCACTTCCTATAAACATCTTCAATAAAACTTAGTCCTGCTTCCTCTTGGTTGAGATAAATGTATACTCTCAGACTCATTTCCCTCTCGTCATCAAATAGGTATCTTCTAATGATTGATGACCTGTGGAGTGTTCAAACCTGGGAGATAATCAAACACTGTTTTCCAGCGAACAATCTCGGGAGTCGGATAATCACTACAACAAGAATTGAGGCTGTTGCGAAAGCAGGTGCAGGTGACCATGTTTACAAGACATGTCTTCTTGGCAAAGACGATGCCGAAACCTTGTTTACCCGAAGAGCTTTTGGGAGTGTGGGTGGATGCCCTGCCCATTTGAAGGATGTCTCAGCTCAGATCATGAAAAAGTGTGGTGGTTTGCCACTCGCTATAGTGAGCGTGGGTGGCTTATTAGCCAGTAAGGCGCGCACAAGAGATGAATTTGAGCGGTTAGGACTGGAATGGCGCACAAATTCAGAGCTACAAGGGATGAAACAGATCATCAAACTCAGCTACAGTGATCTTCCTGCCAATCTCAAGACATGTCTATTACACCTAAGCATATTTCCTGAGAACCATGAGATCGAAATAGAGCGCCTTGCGAGGCGTTGGGTTGCAGAAGGGTTCATCAATGAACAGCGTGGCACAAGCTTGGAGGAAACAGCGAGAAACTACATCAACGAGCTCATTGGCAGAAACTTAATCCAACCATCACAGATGAATCATGATGGCACCCATAGGAGCTATGTTCTTCATCCAGTAATACACGATTTCATCATTTGCAAGTCCATGGAAGACAACTTTGTTGCTCTGGTACATGCTCAACAGCAAGATGTTCCACCTGGTAATGGCACTGTCCGACGGCTATCTTTGTTGAATAGCAGTAAGCATGATCAGGCCACTGCACAAATCGATGGGGCAAAAGTATCTCGTGCTCGCTCGATCACCGTATTTTCTCACACCGGTCGCACGCCTCGTCTGAATGAACTCAGTGTACTGCGGGTTCTTGACCTTGAAGGCTGTCAAGGTCCACTGTGCCTTGATGGTCTCTACAAATTGCTGCTTCTGAGGTACTTGAACCTCAAGGGAACAGATGTCAGTGAGCTCCCAGAACAGATTGGGGAGCTAAGATGCCTGGAGACATTGGATGTGAGATCCACAAAGGTGAAAGTACTACCTCCTAGCATTGTCAAGCTGGAAAAGTTAATGCATTTGCTCGCCGGGAACGCCAAGTTGCCGAGTGGGATAACCAAGATGAAGTCACTGCTGACACTTTCGTGCAGCAATATCGGGAAGAGCGCTGATGCGGACATCATTCAAGAGCTCCGTAACATGGTAAGCTTGAGGGAAATGGAATTATTTTGTAATGTTCCTCGGACGTCTGAGGATAAGAAACAAGTCACATTTCCGAGTGATGGATTTCAGAGTCTTAAGAAGCTTTCGATAAGGTGCAGCTTGCCATCAGTGACCTTTGTGACCGATGCTTTATCGAAGGTTGAAGTGCTTGAGCTAAAGTTTGAAGAAGGCCTTTCAGAGGAGTCGAGTGGTGTGTCTGGTATAGAGCATCTGTCAGGCCTGAAGCATATGATCATTGAGTTTTCACAGCATGATGCGGGTGCTGCAGCAGCAACTGCTGCAGTCAAGACGACTGCTGAGAAGGTCCATCCTAATTGTCAAGTGATCATCGTGAATGTTGATAAGAAGACCAACGAATAGACTTTTGGAGCATTGTGCACATCTGATTCTGAGCAAGCATGAGGGATGTGACATACCTTCTACCGGAGACAGTCAAGGGCATTTGATGATTCGTTTCAACACACTTCCTTAAACAGCGTTCTCGTGATTAATGTAGTGAATTGGTGCTTGAATAAGTGATGCCCCTAGAACTAGGCATTATCGTTCCTCAAATTAAATGTATGATGTTTTCTGCCATTGTTACTTGCTTCTATGCCAAGTGTTTTGATGGGAGGGTGTATCTTACAGAAACTTTATGTTGCTTTCAGTTTCAGTCTGAAAACTATACTAGCAAATGACCCTGCACGGAGTTCGTGTGAATACCTTATATGTAAGTCGCCTGAATCTTGAATTTGGGTCATTCAATTTCTAGACCGTTGATTCTTGCTCTGAGATTTGTGTTGTGTTTTTTTTTGCTGGGCTGTTATATGAGATGGTTTGGGCTATTTTTTTTTGACTGACCACATATTTGGGCCAGTCAATTTGCTACTGGGCTTAAGCCCATTACCTATCACGCCCAGCCCATCCCTCTTTCCCTTTGTTTTTTTCTGTTTTTATGTGTTTCTCCTTTTGCTTTTTGTTTATCTTTATTAGTTGGTTTTAATTTTTTTATTTCTAAGTATCTTTGGGATGTTGGGTGAGTGTAAATGTATACACACAAATTCTGTGCAATATGTGCAAAAAGTACAGTATTATATGATTGTTGTTTGCATACTACAAAAAGTGAAATTTTAAAGCAATGTTGTGTGCAATTGTTAACTTTCTTACATTATTTTTATTCTTAAAGATTAATATCATTGGCACTAATTCATTGTTCCTTATAAAACTTCCTTATTTTGATTTTCATTTAGTTATTATTTCATTTTATTTCCTCCCTAAGGGTAGTACATTTCCACTAACTCATTCCTTTTTAGGATTTGTTTTTGAAAATTCCTCTATTATACGTCAATTCTTGCATTTAAAAAAAAATGTATATTGTGTGCAAATTTTGTCATTGTTTGATTTAGATATTTATTTTATTTTATTTCTTCTTAAAGGGTAATACCAATGCCACCAATTCATTCTCTCTTAGAAAACCTCATTATTTTGAATTTTTTAGTTTTTATTTTATTTTCTTTCTTCTTAAAGTGTAAATCAATGCCACTAATTCATTTTTCCTTAAAAACTTCATAAAATTTTCACTTTGTTTCAATCTTATTTCCTTGACGTCATTGGAAGTGGATGAGCCCCCCCCCCCCCCCCCCCCCCCACCATATGACCGTGTTTGGTTGTTGGCCGGCCGCCATGTTGGACCGCGACGGACACCGAGGAGATGCGCGACGCATCCGCCACCCCGCCCTGCCGGCTGATCCCTCTCTTCTCCCGCCGGGATCTGGTCCCTGCTGCGCCATTGGGCTTGCTCCGGTGAGCTCGGTCGAGTCCTTGCCAGCGGGCGTGCACGCGCCTCTCCCTCGAGCAGGGCTTCCTGCGCCGCGCCTGCCCACCACCGCCTCCTCCCATTCTGGGGCCGGGCGTGCCGCTGCCGCCGGGTCACCTCATGCTCTGTTCTGTGTGTGCCTGCGTTTTCTGAATTTTTTGGTATAGTAGTAGAATAGGGCAGTGTGTGCTTTCTTTTTCTGAATTTTTGGGAAGTACGTACCAGAGCAGAGAAAGTGTGATGTAAGCATACTTGAGCATATGTAAAGAAAGTCAGCTTGTACATGCTCTTGGAATTCCATACCTGAGCATAGACGTAGCGGTAGTCGAACAGAGCAAGCGGGTTCGACAGTAGGTTCAGTCGCCCTGGGTTGTACATCAGCCTGGTATGATGTTCCTTTCGACAGTTAAATTCAGTTTCAACGGCTCCACACCAGGATCAGTTTGATTGCACTATTTTAGGGCAGCTGTTGCAGACGGCTATGGTTGTTTGTAAAAAAAGGCTGTTTTCAGGTCCAATTTTCTTTTACAACACCTTGTTTTCGTGCGAAAGATAGGCCAGCTATTGAAGATGCTCTTATGTGTTGGAAGGGTAGTCAAATGTCATGCAATATACAGGTTATGGTGACGTTGTTCTATTCTAATCTTTATCGAATCGTTGGCGGTACATCATATTAGAAAAATTACTCTGTAAATGTACATCTTTATTTTTTAGATGGATTTTTTCAATAGAGAGTTTTGTTAATTAAAAGAGGAAACATTGTTCTTACAATCTTGCAAGGCCACACTCAACACACAGATTGACACCGTCCCTTGCATAACACCACCACGCAACTTTCTATGTCCAAACTCGGCAAGACTATGAGCTAAACTATTGACTGTTCTATCTACTTTTCGAACTTTAACCTCTCTTCTTCCTTGCTTGATGGCTTGAAATTCCCTTGCAGTCACTCCGATTTCGAATGTATCCTTCCATTAGGGGTCGAGTGCCTTTGCCACCATGCTGTTGTCCGTCTCAACAACTAAAGGTGGGTCCGCACCCGGCATCGCTTTCCGTAGTCCTTCTAGACAAGAAGTAGCTTCTGCAAAGTCTGCTCCTTTATATCATCAAATTTGAGGTAGATCTTAGTCATAGGTAGTACTCTGTAATTGCAGGATTCGGTAAGAGCATCTTCAATAGATGATGTATTTTACATCATCAAAAGGAGATTTTTGTTACATCACGAAAAACGTCAAACTCCAACAGATGATGTAAAATAGGGCCACGACAACCGTTCTAACAACTGATGTAAAAATAGGCCAGCCGCACCCGCACAACAACAACCAACAACAGCACACCAGCAGCCAAATGCAGCACATATTTGAATCGAAATCATCCCAAATTAATCCATAAACAAACCTAATAATAATTTCATCAATCCACAACATCAAATTATTACATAATTCATCAAATCACACAACATGGAATGCAACACAAATACAACAAAGTTCTCACACAATACAAGAAACATAGATATGGAACTAGGAGGCTTGTTCCCCATGCCATGTCCACCACTCCACCATTATGTCTTTTTGAAGATCAATGTGTGTGTCGGACTCTCTAATGTCATGATACACCTCCATGAAGCGTATGATTCGGCCTTCCCTTCTTATCGGCCGAACGCTTTTTCCCATGAGACCATAGAGTGTGTAATCCGAATTTCGTACATGCTCATTCTCAATGATCCATAGTCTTTGCAAATTGTTTGACATAAAAAATAGAAGTGCTCTCTGCCATTGACAAATCATCAATGTAATCTGCCAGAACACCATAGGCCATCATGCGCAATGCAGTAGTGACCTTCCGCTCAGTGCTATGTCCAAGCAAACCGGTGCAATTCCTCCTCAGCTCGAAGGCTAAGTCATGTTGCTTCACAGAATTGCAAAAGTGAATATATACGCAAATCATTGGACATCCTGAAACGGCGACGAAAATACCTCTCTGAAAAAATAGGTGGAGTAACAAAATAGTTGCGCATCAATCTTTTGTGCGCCTCTACCCATTCTCTCAGTATGTACTCACGGTCAAACACAAAAATGCCATGCTTTGGCTTCTTCCTCTTGCACATCACTAAGAGCAAAGCAATGTCCTCTTCCTTAGCCAAGTCGAATTCATCATCCGATAAGGAATCGTCCAAAAATAAAGGAGTCGCATGATCTCATCTACAATACGAAAATCTCCATCAAACAACATTTCGTGCATGGTAAATATTCGACAAGTTTCGCCAAATTTTTAACTTGGGGAAAATTTGTTGAACACCCTGTGTGCGAGGAGGAAGAAACCGTTTGGCTGCATGTCGAAGCGTTGATGGTAGTTGCACCGACTGGTGGGGTTGGCCGGTTGGGTCCCTACACCTCCTTGACAGTTGCCGGTTGGTGGCTGAGCCTAATTGCGGCGGCGATGGCCAAAGCAGTGGCCGCTCAACTCGGTCGTGGTGGTCGCACAATAGGACGTGGTAGCTCCGGCGGCCAATAGTCCTATTCCGGACGGCGGCCATGAGCTGCGGGAGCCATCACGAAAGCCGCCGCACCGGCCAACAACCAAATTGGATGGCGGATCCAAATCTGCTCATCGGCAAGGCCTCCAAAGGGGTGGCTGGCAGACTCTAGTGACGCAATGATGGTAATTTAGTTGGCACACACGGCAATTTATAGTAAAAAAATAAACTAAAGCATGAAGCTACCATGTAGCGAGCTAAAATTGACATCCTCGCGTTACTAAACTTGACATCGAAAATGTTCGATTTGCCATTGTAGCTGACGTTCGGTCGTTATCAGATTTCAAAAGCTACGTCAGACAAAGCATCACCTTTGACATAGATGCTGTAAAAACAAGTTACTCTATCTATGGGAGATGCTCTAAGATGTCGACACGTGGACGGGAGCAGAGGCTTCAGGAGTGTGGCAGAGACAGTAAGGTTGGCTCCGGCTGCACCATGGGTCGGGCGCTTACCATTTCGTCCTCTCGCCTGCTCGATCGATCACGTGATCATCATTCATTCACCTCCTCCGCCTCTCCGCTTTGCTTTGCCCCCCTGTTCTGCTCGGCTACAGAAACCTGCTGTTCGCCGGCCCTGAGGCAAGGTGAGCCCAACCTCCGAACGGCATTGGACTGACTGACTGATCCTCTCCGAGCCGTACGTAAAACCTACTGTAGGTTGGTTGGTTCGTTGGCGGCGGTGGCGCCGTCGGTCTGGACTCTGGACAGCAATTTTTTTTTGCTGGGCAGCTCCAATTGACCGTCTCTGCTTTTCCGAATTCGGTAGGATTCGCGAGGAAGGGGGTTTCCGGAGGAGCCACCGGAGCGCCAGCGATACCCTGCCTTGGCGTCACGCAGATGGAGCAGTCACCAAGCGCGTGAAGGACGAAGTGGCCGACTCACTGGACCCGCCGCCGGCCGTGGAGCCTCGCACTGTCCAGATGAGCAGAGAGGAGCAATTCGTGTGGCCGTGGATGGGGGTGCTGGCCAACGTGCCCACGGAGTGGAGAGGCGGGCGGCAGATCGGGGAGAGCGGGAACCGGCTCAAGGAGCGGCTCGCCGCCTTCTGCCCGCACAAGGTCGTCCCTTTGTGGAGCCACAGAGGCCACACGGGGAACGCCATCGTCGAGTTCGGGAAGGACTACGCCTCTCTCCGCAACGCCTTCAGCTTCGAAAACCACTTCGAGGCGCAGGGCCACGGCAGACGGGGCTGGGAGGCGAGCAGGTGCCGAGGTGGGCCGAAGATGTTCGGGTGGGTTGCCAGGGCCGACGATCGACGGACGCCGGGGCTGGTCGTGGAGTACCTGCAGAGGAATGCCGACGTGAAGTCTGTTGCAGAGCTTGAGAGCGAGGGGACGCGCAAGACTGACAAGCTGGTGGCCAATTTGGCCAGCCAGATTGATGTGAAGGCCAAGCATGCCCAGGAGCTCGAATCTAAGTACAGTGTGAAGACGACCTCACTTGAGAACGTGATGGAGGAAAGGGAACTCATCTTCCAGAGATACAGCGATGGTCTGTTATTATGCTTTCAAACTCTTGCTGTTTACATGCTCTGTTATTATGGCAGAACAACATAGATGCATTCCTCTGCTTTCAACTTTCAGTTATTTAGTGCCTTCTGAACTTGCATTGTCACCAGAAATCCACAAGATGCAGCAACTTGCTGTTTATATGCTCTGTTATTGTGTATAGAACAACATATTCTCTGCTTTAACCTTTCAGTTATTTATTGTCTTCTGAACTTGCATTTTTACCAGAAATCCACAAGATGCAGCAACTAGCTCGTAGGCACTCGCAGATGACACTACGGAGAATCAGAAGGTCCGTTCGGAGCTGGATTGCAAGATGCAGGATCTTGAGCTCAAATCCAAGAAGCTTGATGAGCTTGCTGTGCGTAGCGAATCTGACAGAAGGAATCTAGAGAAGGAGAAGGAAAAGGTACGTGCCAAATGTCTGCCGTAAAAAATAAAATCATATGGATGATGGTTGATTGTTTCCGTGCTTCTTTCTAGATTACGCTGAAAGAAAAGACCACCACAAAATTGTTTCTGCATAACACTCATGTCAGGCCGTTGTGGTGAATACAGAACATGATCAAAGCAAAAGGACGAACTATGGATGGCGGCAAAGCGAAGGTCATAATCTCTTCAATCTTGCTTTTATTCACTTGCTGTTCTCTAATACAGAGTAGCTTGTAATCTTGAGTTGTCAAGTTCACAGTGAATTTCCTGTACTACAAACAGTAACAAGGTACATCTATGCATAAGTAAATTGTGCCAAAGCTTAGAATTCGAGATACCTAGTTTAGTTTACTCCCCTAGATATTCTTACATTGATCTAAGGGACATAAGTAGCAGAAAGTCTCATATTAGTAAGAAAAATGGGAAGTATACCTAATCTGCTGATCAAAGTATTGTCAATGGTAGAATACTGCCATAATACAAACATATGGTGGAAGTACCAAGTTAATGGCTCCAAATAGTGTTAGTGGCTTTGAATCAAGCTGTATTTGAGCCTGTCCCAAAAAAAATTAGCTGCATTACCAGTACATATCCTTGCCCTTTCATCCATTTCCTACGTCCTTGTTCCTTCATTAAATGCAAAAAAGAGAGGAGGAAAACAAGAAACTGTCAGCCACCAACGGACACGAACCAAGGAATTAGGTTGTGCCAGAAATGATTTTATTCTTGTGCAATAGTTCATATTTGATGGATGGTTGATGAAGGGACAATATGATAATATAGCCATGTGTGTGTATGCTGACAGTAACAGGTTAGCTAAGTTTCATCTACTTAATTTGGTACCTTGTGGAGATGTGCGTAGCATCGTATTGAATAAATGGCGATTTGTATTTACCAAATATTTGCTTTTGTCCTTTTATCACTTTTCTCTGAAGATGACAGTTAGTTATATGCCAGCCAAGTTATCTGTAATTCGTCAGCTTTCAGAACAGAGTCCATCTAGCATTTGCTCGTGGAGTTATGTGTGGGGCTACCAAAGCTTTTACAGATAAAAAGCTTGCCGCTCGGTACAAAGTTACCCACATCGCCGCATGCTAATAACTCCTAGAAGTATGTGATGTTCCTTAGTCAGTTAAATTGAGAAAATTAAATGGCATTCTTTGCTTGGACTCAACTGAGGCAAGTTTGTTTTATCTTGTCTTTTAGTACAAAAGAGCGTTCATCTTAGTTCCTTGCTTGGCTAAGTTAGGCACATCGCATGTCTTGGCTGCTCAGATTTGACCTGATATATTGATACTTGTAGTTCAAAGCTCTGCTGTCATCTGCAAGAGATGGGTTTTTCTAAACTTTCTGTAGCATACTAGTGCTGCAGGCATGGAAAGGTCCCCGTGTATGTATATTTAATTTGTCATATAGTCTCCTGCAGTGATGCATTACGATACACTAGTAATGAAGTAGGCGTGTCTTGCTTTGATTGTAGCACACATAAACAGTTTTCGTTCGCCGTGTTTTTGCTGTACTTTGGCTCAGACAGCATCTGGAGAGTATGAATGCTTTGCCAGCACAAGGTCGTGGGCGCCAAGTTCTGAGGTTGTTTCTTAAACAATTTATTCATCTTCCATTTTGGAACCGACTAGTATCATCTATCTAATGTTGTGCGTGCATTGTTTGTCAGGAAATCCTCCATGAGGACGACGAGAAGCTGCGGGAGCTGAAGGAGAAGTACCGCGAGGAGGTGTACGCCCTGGTGAGGAAGGCGCTGCTGGAGGTGCACGAGTACAACCCGAGCGGGCGCTACTCGGTGCCGGAGCTGTGGATCTTCAAGGAGAACCGGAAGGCGACGCTCAGGGAGGTGGTGGAGTTCATCCTCAAGCAGTGGCGCGCACTCAAGAAGAGGAAGCGCTGAGCCGAGCATGCTGCTGCGACTGAAGCAGAGTAGTGAACTACTGAACCTTGAGCAGCTGCTGCTGCACTGATGTCCCCTGTTGTCGTCTGATGAACAGTTTAGACCTGATAGTGACTGAAGCAGAGCAGTGAACTGAACCTTGACCTCCTGCGCTGATGCCGTCTGTCTGTTGTCTCATGAACGGTTGGATGGTTATCGGAGTTTGGTGCCCGGATTATTATTCAGCGTTGACATGAATGCTGCTAATTTGAGACCGAGAACTGCCATTTTAGGACCATGCATTTTGTGCTAGACTTCTACTTTGGATGGGTGATGATTTTTTTTTTGAGATTGCATTGACTGGTTCTCTTATTCGTTCGCATCCATGATGTGATTGCCTGGTGCTCGGCATGCGTAATAAAACGCTATATTTTTCATGGAAGGATGACTAACAATGGTCATGACCCTTTCTGGATCGGCGCAGATTCAATAGCTAGGGTTGGTTGCAAATCTCAGAAAAGGGGGGAAAAGTGCAGCACACATGAACCATGGCATATTCGCCATAAGAGGAACTGCATGTGTTTTGATTTGGTTCACAGAAGATGGATGCTCATTACAGGTAAAGCCGCTGGCTTATATATGGCTCAGCTGAAAACGGCAAGAAGGTGAACAGTACGAGACGGTGAAATGGAACAGTAATAACTGTGAATAACGCTTCAGTGGTATAGGGGAGCGAAGCGAGCCGCTGGATCGTGTTTTGACCCCCTCCTGCTCCCGCGACGCGCCCTGCGCGCGCGTCATGGGAGTCCCAGATCCGCCGCCGGCGAGAGGGCCCTTCCCCATCCCCTCCTTGTCGGTGTCAAAACCGGCCGATCTCGGGTAGGGGGTCCCGAATTGTGCGTCTGAGGATCGAAGGTAACAGAAGACAAAGGGGACACGATGTTTACCCAGGTTTGGGCCCTCTTGATGGAGGTAAAACCCTACACTACTACAGGATGCTGCTAACGCGACACTACGATCAGAGACCCTTCGAGAAACTGTGTGTGATGCAATAATCGCAAACGGTGGTGTATGAAAACCGTCAAAAATGTATAAAACGTTTGCGATGACGGATGCATCAAACACGGTTCAGATTTTAGTTGAGTGTGCGATGAAGGGCATACGGTTCAGTTCAATTAACTGTTTGCGATGTGGAGGAACAAAAGAAACGGGCAGCTAGATGAAGGCGTGTGTGATACACAGCATACGGTTCATTGGGATGAACTGTTTGTGATTAGGCAACACAAAAGAAACGGGCAGCCAGATGAAGGTGTGTGCGATATACAGCATACGGTTCACTCGGATGAACTGTTTGTGATTAGGCAACACAAAAGAAACGGTCAGCCATATCAAGGTGTGTGCGATATACGCATGCGGTTCACTCGGCCCTTGTCGTTAGTGTGTGACCTCTGTGGCAACCGTTCGCTCCCCAGGCGCCTCTTCGTGTACCGTGGCAACCATCCACCGCCTATTCGTCTTTCCCTCTCGATTTGGAACCGCTGTCGCACACTCTTCCTCCCTCCTCCATTTGCCTTCACCCTTCCTTCTGCCATTGTTCGATCGTCTTCTCCATGGAGGGAACAGGCCGGAAACGACCCCGTTATTCTTGCCCCGATCTGAATGATGACGCGGTGGAGGAACTCATGGATCGGTGCGATGTCATCACCTCGGCTAGCATGGCAGGTTCATTCAAGACCATTCTCGACTCAACTAATAACATCATTACAAGCAACCCAAGGGTCCAGGAGCGGTTTGATCTCCCCTATCTTGTTCGCCGTGACCCTGCTGACTGGCGCAGGGACGACGGAAGCCTCACCTTGTACAAGTTGATGCCGCTTGATAATGATACGTGTGATGTTAAGATGCCATCGCTTGAGGGCAAGGCTTGGGCAGGCGCAAATGAAGATTGGGTTGTTTATATTGGGTACAACTGCGAGTAGGAACTTGTGAATGTGTACACTCGTCATCGGGTTCCACATCCAAAAATACCAGGTTGCCCAGAGGTTGAGCACACAGATGATCTACGTGAGTTCAAATACGATCATGGCTGTCGTCTACGGAAGATAGCAATTTGTCGAGTTCCCAACCGCTCTTGGGATTACACGAACTATGAAGTTGTTGCTATCTTTGACAAGCTTGTTGCCTTTCTTACTTCCACGCCTCGATGGATATTGCTCAAAAATCAATTTCTGTACATGGATGAGTACTGTGATGCAATTCAATACGAGGGTTTTGTGTTTGCTGCCACCACTGGTGGCACTGTTTTTGCATGGAATTATCATGCTTTCGGTATGTTTGTATTCCACCGTAATTATAATTGTTTCATCCACATGCATGCGGGTAGCTAGTTTCCCTTTACTAATTAATTAACCTTCTTGTGTTTCCAAGGTCCTGTGAACATTCCGCCACCTATACTTGAAAATTTTCATAACCAAGGGGGAGATGACGATGCTGATGATCACGAGCAGGACCCATATACTCAGTGGCACCTGGCAACTGATTCCGATGGATCACCTCTTCTTGTTTGTATACAGGGCACTGCTGATGTTACTAAGGAAGCAGGTGTTGTCTCGCATGGTCGCACTCTCCGGACCTATTCCAACATCCGTTGCAGGGTATTCGGGATGGATACTAGTGTACTAGCGCCAACACCTTCTCCCTGGTTCAGTATTGAAAGTCTCTCAGGAAACTCGCTCTTCCTTGGACAAAACTATCCAATGATGGTGAAAGGCGATCCAGCTGCTGTTGACACAACGTTACTACCATTTATGAGAAGCAACTGTATCTATACCTCGGTCATTGCTATGCTTCCCTACCATCGCACTATGGGTCCTGACATAGCCCGCTTCAGCCTGGATGATCAGTCCTGCGTTGGTCTTGAGATTGACAGTAGGTGGCCCTTCCCAGAGAATCACTTCTGGTTCAAAGCAAGCGTTTCCAACGCCGACCAGTGGTTGAGCTGAAGTTCATTTCATGAATTTGTTATTTGTTGTGTGAGAAAAACTTTACTAGAATGTTTTGTTGGAAATGATCTATAATCCAACGTGTATCCTCGTTGTCGTTGTGGATTGATGACTTATTGTATGTAATCAATGGTACATTTGCATATGCGTTCATCAACTCACACCTGCTAGTGGTGTCCATATGAACAGTGCTAGTGATTTTAGTTGCAAAAATTAGATAGTGCTAGTGATTTGTAGCTGCATATTTTGACAAATCGCAGTGTTACAAGGTTGACAAATGGCAATGTTACCAGATAAACAAATGTCAATCTTTCCAGTTTAACAAATGGCAACATACCCAAAATGACAGATATGCAAATCTTACCCAATTGTTTGTACGTGGTTGCACACGGGTCATGCAAAACAACCGTTTGCGTTGAAGGGATGCAGAAATCCTGCTCGGCACATTTTCCCTGGGCTTCCTAGGGAAGCTGTCGGTTTGCATACATGTGTTCTAACTAAAACATTTGTGATGAGTTTTTTATATTTAAAAACCATTGATGTTTTTTCCAAAAGAAAATCGTTTGATAAGTCTGTACATTAAGAGAGAAAAACGCAAGTTCGTTCAAACCATATCTTTCATTCAGTCACACTGCAAATTTATATTCATATGATCGAGAATTCGAGATACAGTATTAAACCCCCAAAAAACTATTTCCGGCGGCGGCGTGCCGCGCCGTTGTTGTCGCTGTCGTCCTCCGAGACGCCGTTGTTGAAGTCTTCAAGGCAGCACAAAATGTTCTTCACTTGTAAATCAAACATCATGTCGTCGCGCAATCGACGGGCGGGGCGTGGGAGGACGGCAACTGGCGCCGCTGAGAGGTAGCGGTCGACGGCAGCATCCCATGCCGCTGAGGGGGGCGCGCGCACGGGCACGGGCACGGGCGCGGCGGGTGCAGCCAAACGCACGGGGACCGGCGCCGCGGTGGGTGGAGGGGCGCGCACGGGCGCGGCGGGTGCAGCCAAACGCATAGGGGCCGACGCCACGGTGGGTGGAGGGGCATGCACGGGCACGAGCACGGGCGCTGGCGCTGGCATGTACATGAGCTCGCGTGGGTCTGTGGAGACCTCGCTGACGCCCGCGGCTTCCAGCTCTGTGATAGTGTTCGGCGATCAGCCCGTCAATGCTATGGGGATGGTCACTGGCGCGGGCGCGGGGATGGGAGCTGGGACGGGAGCGGGGGCAGCAACCACCGCAGCCAGCTCATTCCGGGCCATGCCCATGAGGCCCCATTTCTCCTTATTTTCTATCTCCTCTGGCTCGAAGTCGACTTCACCAAACTTGAAGACTAGTGGCAGATGATCATTCTACGGCATGGCGTTGGTGGAGGTCTGCGGGAGGGAGAGGAATGGGAGGCGTACAGTAAGGCCGCCCGTATTAAACAGCGGCTCGGGTGCCATTAATGGAGAGGAAGGCGGGCGACCATTGAAGTCAAAGGGCTCGCTTCCCAGTGAGCCTGCGCAGCGTACAGCTCGCACGCTTCCCGGTGAGCCTGCGCATTGGAGGACAGCTTGCACGCCTCTCGGTCAGCCTGCGCACCGGACTGCGCTCGCACGCCTCCCATTCAGTCAATGTCAAGCAGCTGTCCGCACGGCACCTCCTACAGCCATTAAAACCAAGACATGTAGCGTCACGTGAATGGTTAACAGAACGCACACGGGTTGAATTATACAAACATTTGAGATATTAAAGTGGCAGCTATTTTTTCAAAATGCCTTTGTTGGCTATCATTATTCGAGTGCGCCTTCTCTCAAAATGGACACGAAAAATACCACATCATGTCGGGTGCCATTCCATGATAGCATGCCAAGTTTCATTAATTTCAGACGAGTTTTCGATTTACTAGAATTTAAAAACTAGGCATCTCAATGTTTTGCCGGCAATCAACGGTGCCGTGGTGTTTCAAATTCATTCCATTTCTTGCATGGGACCTAAGCATGCACCCAATGACACAGTTTTAATTTTTCAACCAATTTATATGCACTGGAGCATGTGCATTTCGTTCAAATTTGAATTATGCACAAAAATGCATTGAAAACTCAGTTAAGGCATAAAAATGTCCAAAAGACCCCAAAAAATCACAAAACTTTACACAACACTCCTGTTGTTCTATGTTGACACGAGAAATTTTTTGGAAGCAATAAGAGGCAGTGGATATCGTTTCGTCCCCAAAGGTGGGACGTTCCCTACCGAAACCATGATGCTTGTTGTGAGAAGCTCTGGTTTGTGAGAAGCATATACCCAAACCTGCCCCAAACGGGACAAATTTTTTACCACGGCATGTTGATGCCGCTCCATGAAAGCATGCCAAGTTTCATGAATTTCAGACGCCGGGAATCAACGGTGACCTGGTGTTTGAAATTCTTTCCCATTTCTTGCATGTGACCTAAGCATGCACCCAAGGACATAGATTTGATTTTTCAACAAATTTATATGCACTGGAGCATGTGCATGTAGTTCAAATTTGAATTATGCACATAAATGCATTGAAAACTCATTTAATGCATAAAAATGTCCAAAAGAACCCCGAAAAATCACAAAAATTGACACAACACTGCTGTTGTTCTATGTTGACAGGAGAAAATTTTTGGAAGCAATAAGAGGCAGTGGATATCGTTTCGTCCCCAAAGGTGGGACGTTCCCTACTGAAACCATGATGCTTGTTGTGAGAAGCTCTGGTTTGTGAGAAGCATATACCCAAACCTGCCCCAAACGAGACAAACATTTTACCACGACATGTTGATGCCGCTCCATGAAAGCATGCCAAGTTTCATGAATTTTAGACGAGTTTTGGATTTACTAGAATTTAAAAACCAGGCATCTCAATGTTTTGCTGGTAATCAACGGTGCCCTGGTGTTTGAAATTCATTCCCAGTTCTTGCATGGGACCTAAGCATGCACCCAAGGACACATGTTTGATTTTTCAACCTATTTATATGCATTGGAGCATGTGCATGTAGTTCAAATTTGAATTATGCACGTAAATGCATTGAAAACTCACTTAATGCATAAAAATGTCCAAACGAACCCCGAAAAATCCCAAAAATTGACACATCACTCCTGTTGTTCTATGTTGACACGAGAAATTTTTTGAAAGCAATAAGAGGCAATGGATATCGTTTCGTCCCCAAAGGTGGGACGTTCCCTACCGAAATCATCATGCTTGTTGTGAGAAGCTCTGGTTTGTGAGAAGCATATACCTGAACCTGCCCCAAATGGGATAATTTTTTTAACACGGCATGTTGATGACGCTCCATCATAGCATGCCAAGTTTCATGAATTCTTCAGGCGAGTTTTGGATTTACTAGAATTTAAAAACCAGGTATCTCAACGTTTTGCCGGCAATCAACAGTGCCCTGGTGTTTGAAATTCATTCCCATCTCTTGCATGGGACCTATAAATTCACCCAAGGACACACATGTGATTTGTCAACCAACTTTAGTGCATTGGAGCATGTGCTTGTAGTTCAAATTTGAATTATGCACATAAAATGCCTAGATAACCCAGTTAATGTATAAAAAAGGCCAAACGAACCCCGAAAAATTCATTTCCGTTTCTTGCATGGGACCTAAGCATGCACTGAAGGACACAGATTTGATTTTTCAACCAATTTGTATGCACCAGAGCATGTGCATGTAGTTTAATTTTGAATTGTGCACCCGAAATGGCTAGAAAACCAGTTTAATGTATAAAATGTCCAAATGAACCCTGAATAATTCCAATTCTTTTACGACACACATATAGTTGCATGTTCACTGCAGATAAAAGGTCTAGCAATTCAAACAGCGTCCATTGCCGCTGTGACCCCATTTTGTAATTCAAATCAAGTAGATCCCACACAGTTTATTATCACCAACCGTGTGAGATGTAGTACAAAATATCTTGGAGCACGTCGGTGTATAGTACGCCTATGGCTTCTGCGAGAAGGTGCGTCGGCTACAGTCCACAGCTGGCGTGTCAAACACACTAGCTCGCTCCCCAAAAACCCCCGCCTATGCATCCCTCGCAATCTTAAAAATATCTACCTCCTGGAAAGTTTTAATGTTTGATAGCACATGATTAGTATGTGCGGACCGTGTGCGATGTCTGTTACTCCCGCTCTGCTTTAGTCCCTGGATTCAAATTTTCAGTAGCCCCGGCATTTTACTCCCGCCTCTACATCCCTCGCAATCTCAAAAATATTTGCTCGCCCTTGATCCAAATTTTCAGTAGCCCCGCCTTGTTACTCCCGCCTAGTAAAATTTTTAGTTGCCGCAGTATTTCCTCAAACACAACCTCCGCTCACACATACACACACAACCCTCGAAACCATTGGTAGGTCGCCGCCATCGCCGGCGCCTCCATCCTCAACCTCTGCCTGTGTGCTGGGGAGCTCGAGGAGCCAATGGCCAAAAAGAGGTTTATCATAGCCTTTTCGCCCGACGCTAGAGAGGTGGCCGCCAAGGTGTCCCCGTCGTCATCCGCGGGCCCGATCCGCCGTCGCTGGTCCCCCGATCCGCTCGCCGCCGCACCCCTACTCCGGTTCGAGGACTTCCCCGTCCTCCCCCGGACCCAGCAGTCGACGAAGTCCTACCTCGGGGTCCGGCAGCGGTGGTGGGGGACGTGGGTCACCGAGATTACAGATCGAGAGACCCACACCCGTCGGTGGCTCAGTAGCTTCCACACGGCTGAGCTCGCGGCCATGGAGTACGACCACTGGCAGGTCCGCTACCACGGTGTGGCGGCTAGGCTCAATTTCCCCTTCGACACACGTCCGGTCCACCTCGTTCCGCCGGAGCCAGGGGTGGTGAGCTCGGCTATGGCGCGGGAGGACCGCGAGGCATGGGAGCGCCTCGAGGCCGAGGCCGCCGACAAGGCCTACATGCAAGAGCTCCACGGTAGCACCCGGAGCTCATGGAGGCGGAGCGGGCGATCTTTGCCGACGCGGAGGGCGGGGAGGTTATCACGCTCTCCTCCGATGACGAGGTCGAAGGCGGCGAGGACGGCGGCGCAGAGGGCGGCGAGATTATCGCGCTCTCCTCTAATGACGAGGTCGAAGGCGGCGGTGACGGCAGCGCGGAGGGCATCGAGGTGGGCCCCGAGGATGAGGAGATCGATGTCGACGAGTGGAGGAGTGCCTTCCCCAACGACCCCGACGACAGTACTGGCCCGGAACCGGCTCGCGGCACACCGTACATGACAAGGAAGGATTGGCTCGACCTCTACTTCGACCGAAAGTAGTTTAGCTTAGTTTAAGTTTATGTTTTATGTTCGGTTATGAAAAACTATCTATGTTTATGTTTGAATGCATGCTACTTTCGGTTGAACCTGCTTTGAACTTGATTAAATTGAAGTTTACAACCTTAAGTTTAGGGGATCGACTAGAAAAGGCAAAAAATTACTGGAGTATATATATATATATATATCCACTAAGGGTTTTAGTCCTTTAACTTTTTAAGGATCGCCTAGAGATGTCCTTGTGACTTGTTTATTTCAGTTCTTCACAATGTGATGCTCTATATGTGTGACTATTTGCCGTGTAGTTCAATTTCATCAATAACAGTTTCAACAATACCACTATGAATTACGATATTTGGTTGCTGTTAAGGATATTGCAGTTAACATGCCTTTTCGTTTCTCAATTATTGTTTAGCAACATGCATTGTACTGAATGACTAAATATGCAATCCCAGGCTATATAGCAACAAGGAAGAGTGTTACCTTAATATTCGGATGATGTCTAGATATACATGTAATAAAATCTTATATAATGGGATGGATGGAGTGTTGTACTAAATCATTTTTCAATTGTTGTTTAACTTCTAATATTAACTTGGTGCTTTTAGGTACATATATCATTGCCAAAGATCCACACTTCGACCCTTTCTGCGTATGGGGCAATGAGATATTCATGAACCAGCATCAAGTGAGGAAACTGATAAAGATTGTTATTAAAATGGGTCAAAAGATGTCAATCAAACTATTTGTTTACACTTTATGCAAGACAACAGTGAACTGCAGGATGGTAAGTATGAACCCTGTAGCCTTCTTTTTGCTGCCCGTAATGAGTTATGTTAGATGACAATATCTGAATCTTTTTTATTTTACAGTGGATCCTAAAGAAGTTTACTCAAGATTACCTCTCAAACTACATGATTGGCGGCCGGCCATCACAAGGGGTTGGACTAGAGTCCTGCATGCCTTCTGCATCCAGGAGAGGACACTAGGGCCATTCCGCTTCACCTTGTTCAGCAACTGGAATGTCTGTTGCCTCTTTCTTTACCATCTATAATAGTACAAGTATAGAACCCTGGTACATCATTCTTTATTTGGTGCTTCTGTAATTGTTAAACATATGTACCTGTGAATCGAATAATGCATTGGTTGTTTGAACCTGATGGATGTGAATAAAGCTATAGCCTACTTTCAAGTTTAAATTAGGTACAATTTTAAATAGCAGCAATTAAATTAGGGTGAAATTACGTTGTGCAGGTCATTATGGCACACACGGTTGGTAAAACATAAACGTTTGCGATATACACCATAACCCGAGACGGTTCACAGAGAGGAAACGTGTGCAAGCATGCACACAGTTGCCGTTTGCAAAGCGTGTGTGATGTCAGACACTATCACATACGGTGCGGGAAAACTAAATGTGTGTGATTATCTACCTATCATACACGGTTTATAATCATGAACTGTTTGTGATGTGCCTGGCATCGTAAAACTCCCGTGCCTAGAATCTGCCTGGAAAACTCCCATGCCTGGAATCTGCCTGGTTTTAGGCAGAAGCACAAAACTCCGACTGCAATGATAATGCGAGCACAAACAAGTAGCAAGGATGAAGCATTTGGGATATTCGAGATATCGGAAACGGTTATATAGGGACAAATGTATGCATCAAGGCTCCCTATCCCCGACGGTTTCTGGGTCGTGTGGGAAGGACCCCCTATCGCCCACACTCTTTTGGCGACGGTTCCATATGCCGTCGCGGAAAGGGGTTAAAAACCGTTTGTTTAGGACCGACGCGTACCAGTGCTACTTCCTGCTTGATTGTCTTTGATGAGTATATGGTTACAAGAGTTGATCTACCTCGAGATCGTAATGGCTAAACCCTAGCCGTCTAACCTATATGAATTCCGATGATCTCTATAGAGTAACCCCTCCGGTTTATATATACACCGGAGGGGTACAAAGTCGGTTTACAAAGGAAGGAAACATTACATCCGGACTCCAATATCGCCGTCCACGCATCAGGAGTCCTACCCGAATACGGGGAATGATCTTCCGTTTAATCCACACGGACTATTAGCATGGCCCATGTTCGAATAGGACGAACACCTGAGGACCCCTGAATCCAGGTCTCCCTCAGTAGCCCCGAACTTGCCTTCAATGATGACGTAGTATTCGGCTTATGTCTTCGGCTTTGCAAGGCGGGTTCTTCATCATACTTCGGACTGATGACAGTCAGGTTTTGACCTCTAGGTTCTGCCTTTATGATTCCTTCCTGCTGTCACCTCGATTTCCATGCGCCGGGCGAATGCGAACGGTCCATGATTTTTTGCAAATAAGCCCCTCATCACGCTCGAGCGGCATCTATATAAGGAGATTAGATCCCCAAATGCCATCTCACATCGTGCAAAGAAAAATCGTCAAGATTAGCTATGGAAAAAGCCTTCCAACATGGCTAGTGCCCCAGGCTCCTCTGCACGCCCCCATGGCCCTCAAGAGGGCGATTGGCAGAGCTGCTCAGTGCCTCATCTCCAGTTGAATCGACTCCAGACGCAGGGCTATCTTCCCCTCGCAGATCTAGTCTCCGTTTGACTGGCCTCCATTGGCAATGATGTAATGGATGAAAATTTCCCCAACCCCAATAAGGAGGAGAGGGTGTGCTTCGTCCCATTTCTGTTACAGGGCTTAGGATTTCCAATCCATCCATTTCTCAGGGGCCTATTGGAATTTAATGGCATTCAACTACACAACCTTACCCCAGGTTCGATTCTGCACATCTCAGGTTTCGTTGCTCTTTGCAAACTGTTCTTAGGCACCGAGGCCCATTTTGAACTATGGAGGAAGTTCTTTTGCCTCATTCCCCGCCATCGAGGAGGCTCTATATTTGAAGTGGGCGCTGCCGAAGTATGGCGTATTGTCGGATCCGGATACCTTGTAGGAACTCCCAAAGAGGTATACCCATAGTGGTCTTTGGAGTGGTTCTATATGGACGACTTCCCACTGTCGGACCCAGTCCGACGCGGCCTTCCTGAATTTTCCAGTGCTCCTCTAAGGAAGCGCCTCAACTGGCGCCCCCGAAGTCCCAAGGAGGAGGACATTGCGGAAATAAAATGATTAGTCAGCAAGGTCAGATTATTGGCCAACACCAAGCTCTTGATAGTCGAGGTTATGGCCATTGCAATAAAAAGATGCGTTCAGCCTCTCCAGTCCAGGGTAACTCCTTTATGGTGCTACAACGGAGAAGATGACGCTTCTCGTTACAGACGCAAGGGTCCGGATACTCCGGCCGAACTGGCCGTGATCTTGGCCGATCTATATAAGGGCGAAAAGGAAGACTTCCTCAGCTTAAATTGTTGGGAAGGTTACTCCATGTACAACCCCATTGAATGGGTAAGATTTCGATTGCCTGTGCTGCCTTATTGCTGTCACAACATGCTAATCCAATTTGTTCTTTGTTAAAACAGTCATGGTAGAAGATGATCGAGGATGTTCATTGTCCTGCCCCATAGCCAGAGGATCACAATCGCGCCGAAGACCCTGGCTTTCACGAGGATCCGGATATATACATAGAGTTTGATGACGGGTTATTTTATCAAGCGATCCTTGATGGTTCGGAGGTGGCCATCACCGCCGACTACCCCCGCCCCTATCCCTTCTCCATTGTAAGTATTCGGAGGGCACTTAAAAAGAAATCCCTACTTGCACCTTTGTCCATTATACTGATCCGGACTTTAATTGGATCGGCGCTCGGCGGACCGTACCTCCTCAAGGGCGGCTCCTACGCAGGGTAGTCATTCAAAGCGAAAGGGGACTGGGAGCGCTGTAGAAACCTCACAATCTTCCAAGAGGTATGTCCGCTTAATACATGCCTAGGCACGAGTCCGGATTGTCTAAAGTCTCCATTTATCACTACTGGAATCCACTTCTTTGCCGTCTGCTGGCTAACGACAAAGAAGGTCTTTGCCGTCCGCTTACATAAAACGGACGGCAAAGAACTGGTGATGGCAAAGTAGGTCTTTGCCGTCAGCAATTCTTTGCCGTCCGCTAGCGGACGGCAAAGAATCTTTGCTGTCAGCTAGCGTACGGCAAAGAGAGAGGTGGGCCCCACTAACGAGCTGCATAGAAAAAACCTAACAGCCCCCCTCTTTGCCGTCTGCTAGCAGACGACAAAGAGCAAAAAAGCGGACGGCAAAGGATGGCGGACGACAAAGAGTTGACCTAACTAACGGGCCGAGCCCCACCCCGGCCGCCCCACTTTCTCTATCTCTCTCTCTCTCTCTCTCTCTCTCTCTCTCTGTGTGTGTGTGTGTGTGTGTTTCTCTCGTCCTCTCTCCCCGACGACCCGCCGCCGCCCCCTCGCCCCGTCGCCGCCGCCCCCTTGCCCCGTCGCCCCTTGACCCGCCGCCCCCTCGCCCAGCCGCCGCCACCCCCTCGCCCAGGCGCCCCGCCCCCTCCCCTGCGTCGCCCCCCGCCCCGTCCCACCGCGGCTGTCCGGCCTCCCCCTCCACCGGGCCGCCGCCTCCTCCAGCGGCCGCCCTCCCATCCACCGGCCTCCCCGCGCCTCCTCCACCGACGATCCCCTGCAGGTGAGTTCTTCCCCACTGTTTTTTAGTTTCTTTTAGTTTAGTTTATGTTTTAGTTTAGTTTTAGTTTTAGTCTATTTAAGTTTATTTTTATTTTAGATTAGTTTTAGTTTTAGTTTAGAAGAAGAAGAAGAGTAGAAGGAGGAGGAGGAGGGAGGAAGAGGAGGAGGGAGAAGAAGAAAGAAGAAAGAAGAAGAAGAAGAAGAAGAAAGAAGAAGAAGAAGAAGAAGAAGAAGAAGAAGAAGAAGAAGAAGAAGAGGAAGAGAAGAAGGACTCCCCCCACCAACTTAGTGTCTATGTGGATCTGTAAAGGATTGGTTCAAGGAGGCTAATATTAAGGAACCTTATAGAGACAGATTCATCATTTCCTAGCCAACTTATCTGCAATATGCATGATGTCATTCGCTCATTTGCTCAATTTATGGCTAGGGATGAAACATTAGTAGCTCATAGTGGAGATACTGTTAAAAAAACCTTAGATCATCAACTTTTCTTAGATTGTCTATAGAAACCAAAGGAGTGGGATCATATGTATTTGAGTAGAGAGCAGAAATTGCTTAGGTCACTAATATTAACTGGAAGCCTCAAAATTCAGCCTGGTGATTCGTTGATTAACTTCCAGATAGCATTGTCAGGCTTCAAGGGTTGAGATTTCTTGATATTGAGGACACTTGTGTAAACTTTATTCCTAGGGGTTTCCGGGCTCTTACAAATTTGAGGGTACTATGTGGGTTTCCAGCCTATATTGATGGTGACTGGTGTAGTATGGAAGAGTTGGGGCCTCTTTCACAGCTCAATTGCCTTTCACTATGGAGCCTAGAAAATGTACTTACTGCCTTGTTGGCTGCAAAGGCGAGGGTAAATGCAAAGAAACAACTCACCTCTCTTGCTTTAACATGTGGTGGTAGGGTGGGAGATGGGTTGGTCCAAGGAGGAGTCTCTGAGTTCAAGGAGGAGGAGCAAAGAAGAGGGAAAGGGAAATGAAGAAGAAGAAGAGGAGGAGAAAAAGAATAAGAAAAAGAAGAAGAAGAAGAAGAAGAAGAAGAAGAAGAAAAGGAAGAAGATGAAGAAGAAGAAAAGGAAAAAGAGGAAAAAAGAAGAAGAGGGGAAGAAGAAGAAACAGACACGTTTTTATACTTTCTTATTTAGGGTTCCGCCACGTTTTGCAGTTTCTTTCTTTTCTTTAGTTGAATGTTTTTATACTGCTAGCTAGTTGCCTAGTTTGCTGACCCAAAGAAGTTAAAATAGTTATTATATGAAATTCAACTAAAGTCAACATTTTTGACGACTAGTGCTACTAATAAATTCAACTAGAGCCATCATATGTCCACAAGTGCATTGTTTTTTGAATGAGAAATGATAAAGTGTAGTTGATTATCTTCTGCTCAAAATTTCTTATGTTATAATGTTGTATGATAATGTTTAAAGGGTACTAATTGGTCTCTTCTGCTGCTTATTAGAGATGGGGGGAAGCCGCCACCGCAGACTCCGCTCTGCCACACTAGAGTATGAGTTGGATGCTTTCGAGTTCTTCAGTATCATACTTGGGACTTCAGTATCATCCACGAGGCAGGTATATAAAAGGAGAGATCTCCCCTTCACCCATCTCATTATGATAACTCTGTTGTTTGCTACATCACTCATTGTCCCAAACTGCAGAGGCTGCCTGACACTTTTATGAACATGCTGGGTGAAGATCCGCCAAATAATGTGAAGCTGCGACAGGCCGGCAGCGGGTTTCGCAGGCTGTGGGACGTGGAGTTGGTGATCAAGGAGGGCCACATGTACTTGTGTCGTGGCTGGGAGAAGTTCTACCGTGCCTACGACCTGCGGCGGGGGTTGATGAAGCCATGTACCTAGGGTAGGGTCATAGGCCTGACCTAGACACCCTCCCCAAGGGCATCGCCCTAAAGACAAAAGCATTCGAAGGGTACCATCATCCACTCGGCCATGAGGCATTCCAGTCGGAAGACTTGAAGTCACTCGACCATGGAGATTGTCACTCGACCGCCAGAAGATCTAAAACCACTCCACACTGCAACGGTCGGACATTACATCATAGCTTTAATGGTCATTATGTCTCTTTATTACTAGCGTTATTGGTAAGGCCTCCCTCTTGATGTACATTGAACCCTGTGTAACGGAGGGGAGTTGGGGTCCTGGCGCACTCTATATAAGCCGCCCCCTCCTCTAGGAAGAGGGTTCACACCCCCTGTAACACACACACACACACGCATAATCCAGTCGACCGCCTCCGGGCTCCGAGACGTAGGGTTGTTACTTCTTCTGAGTAGGGCCTGCTACCTCTTGAGCACTGCGTTGGTTTCCCCTTGAAGAGGAAAAGGGTGATGCAGCAAAGTAGCGTAAGTATTTCCCTCAGTTTTTGAGAACCAAGGTATCAATCCAGTAGGAGGCTACGCGCGAGTCCCTCGTACCTACACAAAACAAATAACTCCTCGCAACCAACGCGATAAGGGGTTGTCAATCCCTTCACGGTCACTTACGAGAGTGAGATCTAATAGATATGATAGGATAATATTTTTGGTATTTTTGTGATAGAGATGCAAAGTAAAAATAAAAGCAAAGTAAAAAGCAAAGGAAATAACTAAGTGTTGGAAAATTAATACGATGAAGATAGACCCGGGGGGCATAGGTTTCAGTAGTGGCTTCTCTCAAGAGCATAAGTATTTTACGGTGGGTGAACGAATTACTGTTGAGCAATTGACAGAATTGAGCATAGTTATGAGAATATCTAGGTATGATCATGTATATAGGCATCATGTCCGAGATAAGTAGACCGACTCCTGCCTGCATCTACTACTATTACTCCACTCATCGACCGCTATCCAGCATGCATCTAGAGTATTAAGTTCATGAAAACAGAGTAACGCCTTAAGCAAGATGACATGATGTAGAGGGATAAATTCATGCAATATGATAAAAACCCCATCTTGTTATCCTCGATGGCAACAATACAATACGTGCCTTGCTGCCCCTAATGTCACTGGGAAAGGACACCGCAAGATTGAACCCAAAGCTAAGCACTTCTCCCATTGCAAGAAAGATCAATCTAGTAGGCCAAACCAAACTGATAATTCGAAGAGTCTTGCAAAGATAACCAATCATACATAAAAGAATTCAGAGAAGATTCAAATATTGTTCATAGATAATCTTGATCATAAACCCACAATTCATCGGTCTCAACAAACACACCGCAAAAAGAAGATTACATCGAATAGATCTCCACGAGAGACGGGGAGAACATTGTATTGAGATCCAAAAAGAGAGAAGAAGCCATCTAGCTACTAACTATGGACCCGAAGGTCTGAGGTAATAAACTACTCACACTTCATCGGAGAGGCTATGGTGATGATGTAGAAGCCCTCCATGATGGATGCCCCCTCTGGTGGAGCTCCGGAACAGGCCCCAAGATGGGATCTCATGGGTACAGAAGGTTGCGGCGGTGGAATTAGGTTTTTGGCTCCGTATCTGATCGTTTGGGGGTACGTAGGTATATATAGGAGGAAGGAGTACGTCGGTGGAGCAACAGGGGGCCCACGAGGGTGGAGGGCGCGCCCTGGGGGGGGGGGTGGGCGCGCCCCCTACCTTGTGGCCTCCTCCTTTGTTCCTTGATGTAGGGTCCAAGTCTCCTGGATCATAATCTTCCTAAAAATCACGTTCCCGAAGGTTTCATTCCGTTTGGACTCCGTTTGATATTCCTTTTCTTGCGAAACTCTGAAATAGGCAAAAAACAACAATTCTGGGCTGGGCCTCCGGTTAATAGGTTAGTCCCAAAAATAATATAAAAGTGAATAATAAAGCCCAATAATGTCCAAAACAGTAGATAATATAGCATGGAGCAATCAAAAATTATAGATACGTTGGAGACGTATCAGGCATCCCCAAGCTTAATTCCTGCTCGTCCTCGAGTAGGTAAATGATAAAAACAGAATTTTTGATAAGGAGTGCTACTTGGCGTAATTTCAATGTAATTCTTCTTAATTGTGGTATGAATATTCAGATCCGAAAGATTCAAGACGAAATCTTAGTTTTGACATAAACAATAATAATACTTCAAGCATACTAACAAAGCAATCATGTCTTCTCAAAATAACATGGCCAAAGAAAGTTATCCCTACAAAATCATATAGTCTGGCTATGCTCTATCTTCACCACACAAAGTATTTAAATCATGCACAACCCCGATGACAAGCCAAGCAATTGTTTCATACTTTTGACGTTCTCAAACTTTTTCAATCTTCACGCAATACATGAGCGTGAGCCATGGATATAGCACTATATGTGGAATATAATGGTGGTTGTGGAGAAGACCAAAAGGGAGAAGATAGTCTCACATCAACTAGGCGTATCAACGGGCTATGGAGATGCCCATCAATAGATATCAATGTGAGTGAGTAGGGATTGCCATGCAACGGATGCACTAGAGCTATAAGTATATGAAAGCTCAACAAAAGAAACTAAGTGAGTGTGCATCCAACTCGCTTGCTCATGAAGACCTAGGGCATTTTGAGGAAGCCCATCATTGGAATATACAAGCCAAGTTCTATAATGAAAAATTCCCACTAGTATATGAAAGTGACAAAATGAGAGACTCTCTATAATGAAGATCATGGTGCTACTTTGAAGCACAAGTGTGGTAAAAGGATAGTAACATTGTCCCTTCTCTCTTTTTCTCTCCATTTTTTATTTGGGCCTTTTCTCCCTTTTTTATGGCCTCTTTTCCTTTTTATTTATTTATTTTTCGTCCGGAGTCTCATCCCGACTTGTGGGGTAGTCTCCATCATCCTTTTCCTCACTTGGGACAATGCTCTAAAAATGAAGATCATCACACTTTTATTTTCTTACAACTCAACAATTACAACTCGATACTTAGAACAAAATATGACTCTATATGAATGCCTCCGGCGGTGTACCGGGATATGCAATGAATCAAGAGTGACATGTATGAAAGAATTATGAACGGTGGCTTTGCCACAAATACAATGTCAACTACATGATCATGCTAAGCAATATGACAATGATGGAGCGTGTCATAATAAACGGAACGGTGGAAAGTTGCATGGCAATATATCTCGGAATGGCTATGGAAGTGCCAAGGTAGGTAGGTATGGTGGCTGTTTTGAGGAAGGTATATGGTGGGTGTATGATACCGGCGAAAAGTGCGCGGTATTAGAGAGGCTAGCAATGGTGGGAGGAAGAAAAGTGCGTATAATCCATGGACTCAACATTAGTCATAAAGAACTCATGTACTTATTGCAAAAATCTACAAGTTATCAAAGCAAAGTATTACGCGCATGCTCCTAGGGGGATAGATTGGTAGGAAAAGACCATCGCTCGTCCCCAACCGCCACTCATAAGGAAGACAATCAATAAATAAATCGTGCTCCGACTTCATCACATAACGGTTCACCATACGTGCATGCTACGGGAATCACAAACTTTAACACAAGTATTTCTCAAATTCACAACTACTCAACTAGCATGACTCTAATATCACCATCTTTATATCTCAAAACAATTATCAAGCATCAAACTTCTCATAGTATTCAACACACTCATAAGAAAGTTTTACAAATCTTGGATACCAAGCATATTAGGATTATTTAAGCAAATTACCATGCTATTTAAGACTCTCAAAATAATCTAAGTGAAGCATGAGAGATCAATAGTTTCTATAAAACAAATCCACCACCGTGCTCTAAAATATATAAGTGAAGTACTAGAGCAAAACTATATAACTCAAAAGATACAAGCGAAGCACATAGAGTATTCTAACAAATTCCAAATCATGTATGGCTCTATCAAAAGGTGTGTAAAGCAAGGATGATTGTGGTAAACTAAAAAGCAAAGACTCAAATCATACAAGACGCTCCAAGCAAAACACATATCATGTGGTGAATAAAAATATAGCTCCAAGTAAAGTTACCGATGGAAGTAGACGAAAGAGGGGATGCCTTCCGGGGCATCCCCAAGCTTTGGCTTTATGGTGTCGTTAGATTATCTTGGGGGTGCCATGGGCATGCCCAATCTTAGGTTCTTGCCACTCCTTGTTCCATAATCCATCAAAATCTTGAAAACTTCACAACACAAAACTTAACAGAAATCTCGTGAGCTCCGTTAGCAAAAGAAAACAAAAGACCACTTCAAGGTACTGTAATGAACTCATTCTTTATTTATATTGGTGTTAAACCTACTGTATTCCAACTACTCTATGGTTTATAAACTATTTTACTAGCCATAGATTCATCAAAATAAGCAAACAACACACGAAAAACAGAATCTGTCAAAAACAGAACAGTCTGTAGTAATCTGTAACTAACGCAAACTTCTGGAACTCCAAAAAATCAGCCAAAATAGGATGACCTAGACAATTTGTTTATTGATCAGAAGCAATTGGAATCACTATTTTATCACGTTCTGGTGATTTTTAACAATTGTTTTCATTAACAGAAAGTTTCTGGAAATTACAGCAAGATCAAATAACTATCATCCAAGAAGATCCTATAGGTTTAACTTGGCACAAACACTAATTAAAACATAAAAACACATATAACCAGAGGTTAGATCAAATAATTATTCCTAAACAGAAGCAAAAGCAAAAAAACTAAAAATAAAATTGGGTTGCCTGCCAACAAGCGCTATCGTTTAACGCCCCTAGCTAGGCATAAAAGCAAGGATCGATCTAGGTATTGCCATCTTTGGTAGGCAATCCATAAGTGGCTCTCATGATAGGTTCATATGGTAATTTTATTTTCTTCCTAGGGAAGTGTTCCATGCCTTTCTTTAATGGAAATTGAAATCTAATATTCCCTTCCTTCATATCAATAATTGCACCAATCGTTCTAAGGAAAGGTCTACCAAGAATAATAGGACATGAAGGATTGCAATCTATATCAAGAACGATAAAATCTATGGGCACATAATTACTATTTGCAACAATAAGAACATCATTAATTCTTCCCATAGGTTTCTTAATAGTGGAATCCGCAAGGTGCAAGTTTAGAGAGCAATCATCAAAATCACGGAAATCTAGCAAATCGCACAAAGTTTTGGGAATAGTGGAAACGCTAGCACCCAAATCACATAAAGCATAGAACTCATGATCCTTAATCTTAATTTTAATAGTAGGTTCCCACCCATCATAAAGTTTTCTAGGGATAGAAACTTTCATCTCAAGCTTTTCTTCATAAGATTGCATCAAGGCCTCAACGATATGTTTAGTAAACGCTTTATTTTGACTATAAGCATGAGGAGAATTTAGCACGGATTGCAACAATGAAGTACAATCAATCAAAGAGCAATTTTCATAATTAAATTCCTTGAAATCCAAAATAGTCAGTTTATTAGCATCTAACATTTTGATTTCTTCAATCCCACTTTTATCAAATTTAGCATCAAGATCTAAAAACTCTGAATTTTTGGAACGCATTCTAGGTAAAGGTGGATCATATTCAGTCCCATCATTATCAAGATTCATATTGCAAAACAAAGACTTAATAGGGGACACATCAATAACTTTTAGATCTTCATCTTTATTTTCATAGAAATTTGAAGAACACGCTTTCATAAAGCAATCTTTCTTACCACGCATCCTAGCGGTTCTTTCTTTGCACTCATCAATGGAAATTCTCATGGCTTTGAGAGACTCATTGATATCATGCTTAGGAGGAATAGATCTAAGCTTTAAAGAATCAACATCAAGAGAAATTCTATCAACGTTCCTAGCCAATTCATCAACTTTAAGCAATTTCTCTTCAAGCAAAGCATTGAAATTCTTTTGAGAATTTATAAACTCTTTAACACTAGTCTCAAATTCAGAGGGCATCTTATTAAAATTTCCATAAGAGTTGTTGTAGGAATTTCCATAATTATTAGAGGAATTACTAGGATAAGGCCTAGGATTAAAGTTTCCTCTATACGTGTTGTTACCAAAATTATTCCTACCAACAAAATTCACATCCATAGATTCATTATTATTCTCAATCAAAGTAGACAAAGGCATATCATTAGGATCAAAAGAAACACTCTTACTAGCAAATAATTTCATAAGATCATCCATCTTTCCACTCAAAACATTAATTTCTTCTATCACATGCACTTTTTTATTAGTAGATCTTTCAGTGTGCCATTGAGAATAATTAACCATAATATTATCTAGGAGTTTGGTAGCTTCTCCTAAAGTGATTTCCATAAAAGTGCCTCCCGCGGCCGAATCTAAAAGATTTCTAGAAGCAAAATTCAATCCGGCATAAATTTTTTGTATAATCATCCACAAATTCAAAGCATGAGTAGGTCAATTACGTATCATTAATTTCACCCTCTCCCAAGCTTGTGCAACATGTTCATGATCAAGTTGCTTAAAATTCATAATATCGTTTCTAAGAGAGATGATCTTAGCGGGAGGAAAATACTTAGAGATAAAAGCATCTTTGCACTTGTTCCAAGAATCAATACTATTTTTAGGCAAAGACAAAAACCAAGCTTTAGCACGATCTCTAAGCGAAAAAGGAAATAGCTTCAACTTAACAACATCATTATCAACATCTTTCTTCTTTTGCATATCTCACAAATCAACGAAGCTATTTAGATGAGTAGCGGCATCTTCACTAGGAAGGCCGGCGAATTGATCTTTCATGACAAGATTCAACAAAGCAACATTGATTTCACAAGATTCAGTATTGGTAAGAGGAGCAATCGGAGTGCTAAGGAATTCATTATTGTTGGTATTGGTAAAGTCACATAATTTGGTATTATCTTGAGCCATCGTGACAAACAAGCAATACAACACACGAGCAAACAAAAAGCAAGCAAAAAAGAGGCAGACGGAAAAAAGAGAGGGCGAATAAAACGGCAAGGGTGAAGTGGGGGAGAGGAAAACAAGAGGCAAATGGCAAATAATGTAATGCGGGAGATAAGGGATTTGTGATGGGTACTTGGTATGTTGACTTTTGCGTAGACTCCCCGGCAACGGCGCTAGAAATCCTTCTTGCTACCTGTTGAGCATTGCGTTGGTTTTCCCTTGAAGAGGAAAGGGTGATGCAGCAAAGTAGCGTAAGTATTTCCCTCAGTTTTTGAGAACCAAGGTATCAATCCAGTAGGAGGCTACGCGCGAGTCCCTCGTACCTACACAAAACAAATAACTCCTCGCAACCAACGCGATAAGGGGTTGTCAATCCCTTCACGGTCACTTACGAGAGTGAGATCTGATAGATATGATAGGATATTATTTTTGGTATTTTTGTGATAGAGATGCAAAGTAAAAAATAAAAGAAAAGTAAAAAGCAAAGGAAATAACTAAGTGTTGGAAGATTAATACGATGAAGATAGACCCGGGGGCCATAGGTTTCACTAGTGGCTTCTCTCAAGAGCATAAGTATTTTACGGTGGGTGAACGAATTACTGTTGAGCAATTGACAGAATTGAGCATAGTTATGAGAATATCTAGGTATGATCATGTATATAGGCATCACGTCCGAGACAAGTAGACCGACTCCTGCCTGCATCTACTACTATTACTCCACTCATCGATCGCTATCCAGCATGCATCTAGAGTATTAAGTTCATGAAAACAGAGTAACGCCTTAAGCAAGATGACATGATGTAGAGGGATAAATTCATGCAATATGATAAAAACCCCATCTTGTTATCCTCGATGGCAACAATACAATACGTGCCTTGCTGCCCCTACTGTCACTGGGAAAGGACACCGCAAGATTGAACCCAAAGCTAAGCACTCTCCCATTGCAAGAAAGATCAATCTAGTAGGCCAAACCAAACTGATAATTCGAAGAGACTTGCAAAGATAACCAATCATACATAAAAGAATTCAGAGAAGATTCAAATATTGTTCATAGATAATCTTGATCATAAACCCACAATTCATCGGTCTCAACAAACACACCGCAAAAAGAAGATTACATCGAATAGATCTCCACGAGAGAGGGGGAGAACATTGTATTGAGATCCAAAAAGAGAGAAGAAGCCATCTAGCTACTAACTATGGACCCGAAGGTCTGAGGTAAACTACTCACACTTCATCGGAGAGGCTATGGTGATGATGTAGAAGCCCTCCGTGATGGATGCCCCCTTCGGCGGAGCTCCGGAACAGGCCCCAAGATGGGATCTCGTGGGTACAGAAGGTTGCGGCGGTGGGATTAGGTTTTTGGCTCCGTATCTGATCGTTTGGTGGTACGTAGGTATATATAGGAGGAAGGAGTACATCGGTGGAGCAATAGGGGGACCACGAGGGTGGAGGGCGCGCCCTGGGGGGGTGGGCGCGCCCCCCTACCTTGTGGCCTCCTCCTTTGTTTCTTGACGTAGGGTCCTGGATCACAATCTTCCTAAAAATCACGTTCCCGAAGGTTTCATTCCGTTTGGACTACGTTTGATATTCCTTTTCTTGCGAAACTCTGAAATAGGCAAAAAGCAGCAATTCTGGGCTGGGCCTCCGGTTAATAGGTTAGTCCCAAAAATAATATAAAAGTGAATAATAAAGCCCAATAATGTACAAAATAGTAGATAATATAGCATGGAGCAATCAAAAATTATAGATACGTTGGAGACGTATCAGGGCTTGAACTCGTAAAACTCGTGTGTACAACTTCGCCATAGCTTGGATCTTGCCTCCTCATACCTACCCCCCATTCTACTGTCAGTCTTAGATCTACGACAGTTGGCGCCCACCGTGGGGCAGGTGTCTTAGCGACTTGTTGGAGAAGTTGCAATTTGTCCGATCCCCATCATCATGGTTTCTGGCGGAGGATTGGCCGAGGGCCGCAAGATCCGTCGCAGCGCACTCATGTTCGTCGCCGATGACTCCGCTTGGCTCCAAGAGGCTCCACTCGACGTTGAGGCGCTCCCCGTCCGCGGGGCAACGCACTTTCGCGCGTGCGTCCGCGGCGTCCTTCTGCGGCAGCCGTCGACTCAGTATCGGTCGGCTCCTGTGGCGTCCACGCTCCCTGCTGTTCGCCGGTGCAAGCTTTCCGGTTGGTCGCGGCTCCAACGGTGGGTGAGGCACGCGGTGGCTCGCCAGTCGGCCGCCCCACAAGTCGCGGCAATCGAGCCCGATGAAACTCTCTACGGCCTGTTCGATTTGTCGACTGGCTCCGTCGAGACTGCATCCGAGTGCGACAGCAGTGACCCCGCGGCAGAAGTCCTGATGGTCAATAGGCCACGCAGTCCTCCTGGCTTCCCCCGTGACGACGGTGGCGATGGCGGCGGCGATCCGTTGCACGTCCACGAGGGAAGAGCTTCGCCGCCGTAACATGGATGCACTTCACACTCCAATCGTTGGAGAAACCCCCGAGGCCCGACCCTTGGAGGAGGCGCTGCTGGCCAACTTGGCTGAGCGCACTCGATTGGAGAACCTCCAGCACGCACTCGACGAGCGTGCTCGGCGGCGGATTCCTGAGTCCAGTCGACGACAGCTTTTTCCGCCTCCAACTCAGGTATACCGAACTCCGATTCAAAATCTCACAGCTGCAGCCCGAATAGCAGAGTCGATTCAGCCTTCCCAGTCGGAAGCTGGCAGAGGTTTGATGCAGATCCGGGCTTTACTCCGGGCTGCAGGAGAGCAGAACACAGCAGTATCACAGTCACGGAATAGAATTCAAAGCAAGTCTGTGGTGGCAGACACAGTTCAGTCGGCTCACAGCCCAAGATCGCCCCCACGGCGTGAGGGACATGGGGACCGGCGAGATCAGTACAGAAACCGTGAGCAATATGATCGCCGACTCGACCACGATGACCTTCGTCAAGTGCCCACGCCTCCCCCGAGGAGTGGCTCATATATGCCTCGGCAGCATGATGACAGGTGCCCTCACAGTGGCGGGCGAAGAATTCCAATCGACCCAAGGGAACCAGGCTTTGACGCGAGATCTATTCTCGTTCAAGGTCTGGTTGACAGGAACAGAGCACACAGAGGAGGCCATGACAGAGATTACCCGACTGGCAGCAGAGTGCATGTTTCAGGTCTCGAGTGTTTCAGCAGAGCCATCAGAGCAGCAGTGATTCTTCCCAACTTCAGGTTGGCGACTGGAGTCAGCAAGTTCACTGGTGAGTCCAAACCTGACACTTGGCTTGAGGACTACCGAGTGGCTGTGCAGATCGGTGGTGGCAATGATGAAGTGGCCATGAAGCACCTTTCTCTGATGTTGGAAGGCTCAGCCAGAGCATGGTTGAATCAGTTAGCACCTGACAGCATATATAGTTGGGAAGAACTTTCCCGAGTGTTTGTTAGAACCTTTGAAGGTACGTGCAAACGACCAGCAGGCTTAATGGAGTTGCAGTCCTGTGTGCAGAAACTGAATGAGACCTTGAGAGATTATATCCAGAGATGGCTCACATTGCACCACACAGTGGAGAATGTGTCGGATCACCAAGCAGTTTGTGCCTTCAAGGAGGGTATTAAGTATCGAGAATTGAACCTGAAGTTTGGTCGGACAGGAGATATGTCTGTGAGTCGGATGATGGAGATTGCCACCAAGTATGCCAATGGTGAAGAGGAGGACCGACTCCGGAGTGGCAAGCACAAAACAGTCGCCCAGGAAACCGGAGGAGGGAATTCCAGTCGGAAACAGAAACGTAAGGCCGAGCCAGCAGCTCCTGGTGAAGCTTTAGTTGTGGCCCAAGGGAAGTTCAAGGGGAAGCCCAAAGGGCCATGGAACCCTAAGGAAGTGAAAGATCAAGATGGAAATGATGTGTTGGATTTACCATGCCACATTCACACCAAAAAAGATGAAGAGGGTAATCTCATTTACCCTAAACACACCACTCGATAGTGTCGGCTCTTGATCCAGCAGTTCCGAGAGAAAAAACCCAAGGAAAAGGAAAAGGAGTCGGACAAGGGTGAGGATAGGGAAGAACATGATGGTTTTCCCAATGTCAATTCCACTCTGATGATTTTTGCTGATGTTGAAAGCAAAAGTCGACTGAAAGTTATAAACAGAGAGGTGAACATGGTTGCTCCAGCAACACCAAGTTATCTGAAGTGGTCCCAGACTGCCATCACATTCGATCAGTCTGACCACCCGACACGTATAGCCACCCCTAGGAGGCAAGCGCTGGTGGTCGACCCAGTTGTTGAAGGCACTCGACTGACTAAAGTGCTGATGGATGGTGGTAGTGGCCTAAACATCCTGTATGCGGAGACCTTGAAGGGAATGGGCATTCCGATGTCCAAGCTCAGTGAAAGCAATATGAGTTTCCATGGCGTCATACCTGGCAAGAAGGCTGAATCCTCGGCCAAATCGCCCTTGATGTGGTTTTCGGTGATTCCAAGAATTACCGCAAGGAAAAGTTGACATTTGAAGTAGTGGATTTCTAGAGTACTTACCATGCTATTCTGGGTAGGCCTGGTTATGCACGCCTTATGGCTCGACCATGCTACGCGTATCTCAAATTGAAGATGCCTGGTCCCAGAGGAGTGATCACTATAACTGGCAATCGGCAGAAGGCAGAAGAGTGCTTCCAGAAGGGCTCAAAAATCGCCGATGCACAAATGGCAGTAGTAGAATTGCAAGAGTACCAGAAAAATGCAGATCCGAGTGATTTGTTGCGAGCCAAGAAGCCTGCCACAGACTCTGCATTTCAGTCGTCCGGTGAAACGAAGCCGATTCATATTCACCTGACCGATCACAATGCTGATCCGACTCATATCTCAACAACACTCGACAACAAATAGGAAGAAGCGCTCATCCAGTTCCTCCGTGAGAATTGGGACATCTTTGCATGGAAACCTTCTGACATGTCGGGTGTACCCAGGGGACTGGCTGAGCACCATCTGCGAGTCGACCCGAAAGTGAAACCGGTCAAGGAACATCTTCGGCGGTCCACCGTACAGAAGAGAAAAGCAATTGGTGAGGAAGTGGCTCGGCTCCTGGCAGCTGAGTTCATCCGAGAGATTTTCCACTCCGAGTGGCTCGCCAATGTTGTCATGGTCCCCAAGAAGGACGACTCACTTCGCATGTGCATTGACTTTAAGCATATCAATCGAGCCTGCCCGAAAGATCATTTTCCTATCCCCCGCATCGACCAAATCGTCGACTTGACTGTGGGGTGTGAGCGATTGTCTTTTCTGGACGCCTATTCCAGGTATCATCAGATCCGACTGTATGGACCCGATGAGATAAAAACGGCTTTCATCACTCCATTCGGGTGTTTCTGCTATGTCACCATGCCATTCCGTCTGAAGAGCGCTGGAGCCACATTCATGAGGATGATTCAGAAGTGTTTGCTCACTCAAATCAGTCAGAATGTGGAAGCATACATGGATGACATTGTGGTCAAGTCCCGTAAGGGTTCTGACCTGCTGGCTGACCTTGCTGAAACTTTTGCCAACCTCAGAAGGTATGATATCAAGCTTAATCCATCAAAGTGCACATTCGGAGTTCCTGGCGGAAAATTACTCGGTTTCCTCGTTTCTGAACGAGGGATCGACGCTAACCCAGAGAAAGTTGGTGCCATACTCCAGATGAAACGCCCTGTGCGTGTGCACGATGTCCAGAAGCTTACTGGTTGTTTGGCCGCCTTGAGTCGATTCATTTCACGACTCGGAGAGAAGGCATTGCCTCTTTACCGACTGATGAAGAAGTCTGATAAGTTCGAGTGGACTCCTGAAGCTGATGCAGCGTTTGTAGAGCTCAAAGCCCTGCTTTCCACCCAGCCGGTGCTCGCTGCCCTAATCAGCAAAGAGCCTTTACTGCTTTACATTGCAGCCACAGGACAAGTTGTCAGTACAGTACTCATGGTCGAGCGGGAAGAAGAAGGAAAAGCCTATAAAGTTCAGCGCCCAGTATACTATGTTTCTGAAGTTCTGACTCCATCAAAGCAAAGATATCCACATTATCAGAAGCTTGTTTATGGGATTTACATGACCACGAAGAAGGTTGCACACTATTTCTTTGATCACTCCATTATAGTTGTCAGCGACGCTCCATTATCAGAGATTCTGAACAACAGAGATGCAACTGGTCGAGTGGCGAAGTGGGCGATTGAACTCCTTCCCTTAGATATCAAGTTTGAGGCAATGAAAGCTATCAAGTCCCAAGCAATAGCAGATTTCCTCGCCGAGTGGATTGAACAGCAACTTCCGACTCAGATTCACTCGGAGCATTGGACCATGTTCTTCGATGGATCCAAGATGCTGAACGGTTCTGGTGATGGGGTGGTATTGGTATCCCCCCGTGGCGACAAACTCAGCTATGTTCTCCAGATTCACTTTGACTCCTCCAACAACGAAGCTGAATATGAGGCACTTCTGTACGGGTTGCGTATGGCCATCTCACTCGGCGTCCGTCGCCTCATGGTCTATGGCGACTCGGATTTAGTGGTCAATCAAGTGATGAATGAGTGGGACGTCATAAGCCCAGCTATGACAGGTTATTGTAGTGCAGTGAGAAAGTTAGAAGAGAAGTTTGAGATGTTAGAGCTCCATCACATACCCCGACTGAAAAATCAAGCAGCTGATGATCTGGCAAAGATAGGTTCCAAAAGGGAAGCCATTCCCAGCAATGTGTTCTTGGAACATATTCATTCACCTTCAGTTCAAGAAGATCCTTTCACTGAAGAGCCCCCACAACCAAAGAGTGCCACAGATCTGACTGAAGTCGAAATCCTAGCCGTGGTCGACTTGATCATGGAGGTTTTGGTCATCACTCCCGACTGGACAGTGCTGTATATTTCATACATTCTCAGGAAGGAACTCCTAGAGGATGAAGAAGAGGCTCGATAGATCGTCCGTCGATCCAAAGCCTTTACTGTGATAAGAGGACAGTTGTTCAGAGAAAGTGTGACTGGAGTCTGCCAGAAATGCATAACACCAGAAGAAGGTCGAGTGATCCTCAATGACATCCACTCGGGGACCTGTGGTCACCATGCGTCCTCTCGGACCATTGTGGCCAAAGCATACCGAGCGGGATTTTACTGGCCACGAGCAAATGAGATGGCAAAAGAAATAGTCGACAAATGTGAAGGTTGCCAGTTTTACTCCAACATGTCTCACAAGCCTGCGTCGGCCCTGAAGACCATTCCACTCGTCTGGCCCTTTGCTGTTTGGGGATTGGATATGGTTGGACCTCTGAGGACTGGTAGGAGCGGCTTCACTCATGTGCTTGTAGCAGTCGACAAGTTCACCAAATGCATTGAAGCCAAGCCTATCAAAAACCTTGAAGCCAGTACTGCTGTCAGTTTCGTCAGAGAGTTAACATTCAGATATGGTGTTCCACACAGCATCATCACTGACTACGGGTCGAACTTCGATTCTGATGAGTTCAGAGCCTTCTGTGCTTCTCAAGGTACTCGAGTCGACTATGCTTCGGTCGCCCACCCCTAGTCGAATGGACAAGCTGAAAGAGCAAACTGATTGATTCTCAAAGGACTGAAACCCCGACTGATGCGTGATCTCAAACACGCAGCAGGAGCCTGGGTCGATGAACTTCCATCAGTGTTGTGGGGACTGAGGACGACTCCCAATTGGTCGACTGGAAAACTCCATTCTTCTTGGTTTATGCAGCTGAAGCTGTACTTCCGAGTGATTTACTCCATAATGCGCCCCGAGTCGAGCTTTTCTCAGAAGATGAGGTAGAACAGGCACGGCAAGATGCAGTTGATCTCCTGGAAGAGGAAAGAGATATGGCCTTGATCCGGTCGACCATTTATCAGCAAGACTTGCGTCGATTCCACGCCAGAAACGTGAGGGGTCGAGCATTTCAAGAGGGAGACTTGGTTCTTCGAGTGGATCAGCAGAAACCACACAAGCTTGCTCCTGCCTGGGAAGGCCCCTTCATTGTCACCAGAGTGCTCCACAACAGAGCATACCACCTCTACAACGTCGAGCACAAGAAAGACGAGCCGCGCGCTTGGAATGCGGAGCTGCTCCGCCCCTTTTATACTTAAGCACTCAGTCTGTTGAGATGTAATAAGAAGTACCTTTGTAGTTTGTTTATCAAAGACAAGAGTTTTACAATCTTCTAATATGATTGTCGTTGCTTATGTTTGTGTCTGAAATCCCCCAGTGGGTGGCTTAGCTGCGAATCCGTTTCGCCTAAGTTTTTTTAAAAAAATCCTACCGAGTGATGAGCAAGCCTCTCACTCGGGGGCTTAGCTGCGAATCCGTTTCGCCTAAGTTTAAAAAAGAAATCCTACCGAGTGATGAGCAAGCCTCTAACTCGGGGGCTTAGCTGCGAATCCGTTTCGCCTAAGTTTAAAAAAAATCCAACCGAGTGGTGAGCAACCCTCCCACTCGGGGGCTTAGCTGCAGTCCAGTACTCCCCTAAGTTTGAAAAATCCTACTGAGTGGTGAGCGACCCTCCCACTCGGGGGCTTAGCTGCAGTCCAGTACTCGCCTAAGTTTGAAAAATCCTACCGAGTGGTGAGCAACCCTCCCACTCGGGGGCTTAGCTGCAGTCCAGTACTCGCCTAAGTTTGAAAAATCCTACCGAGTGGTGAGCAACCCTCCCACTCGGGGGCTTAGCTGCAGTCCAGTACTCGCCTAAGTTTGAAAAATCCTACCGAGTGGTGAGCAACCCTCCCACTCGGGGGCTTAGCTGCAGTCCAGTACTCGCCTAAGTTTGAAAAATCCTACCGAGTGGTGAGCAACCCTCCCACTCAGGGGCTTAGCGGCAGTCCAGTACTCGCCTAAGTTTGAAAAATCCTACCGAGTGGTGAGCAACCCTCCCACTCGGGGGCTTAGCCACAGTCTAGTACTTGCCTAAGTTTGAAAAATCCTACCGAGTGGTGAGCAACCCTCCCACCCGGGGGCATAGCCGCTGTCCAGTACTCGCCTAAGTTTGAAAAATCCTAGCGAGTGGTGAGCAACCCTCCCACTCGGGGGCTTAGTTGCAGTCCAGTACTCGCCTAAGTTTAAAAAATCCCACCGATTGGTGAGCAAACCTCCCACTCGGGGGCTTAGCTGCAGTCCACTACTCGCCTAAGTTTGAAACACATCCTCACCCGCAAGGACGACGAAGTGTAGGTCGACTGCAACCTTCTCCTCAGAGCTGCGCCACAAGTATAACGTACGCTCCATCCTCATCCGCAAGGACGACGAGGTGCAGGTCGACTGGAACCTTTTCCCCAGAGCTGCATCTCAAGCACAAAAGTTATTCCGAGTGAAGGATAAGTTCCACTCGACGACAAACACGAGCAAGTTCAGAGATAAACCAAGTTCAGATAAATCCTAAAATTCAAGACCACGGACTAAAATACTCGGGCATTCAACCTGAAGGAGTTTAATGATTAAAAAATCACTCAGCATTTCGAGGCGAATTTAAGGTGGGGCTTAAAGTTTGTTCACTCCGTAGGAGGAGGGCTAGAAGGCTCGACGAACTCATCCAGGTCGATTTCGTCAGCGATCCGAGTGGCAGCAGCGATGAAGGTTTCCATGAAAGACTGGAAGTCGTGCCTCTTGGTATTGGCAACCCTGATCGCCGCCAGCTTCTCCTCTCACGCCTCCTTGCAGTGGACACGAACCAAAGACAGAGCCAGATCAGCACCGCACCGAGCCGAAGACTTCTTCCATTCTTGCACTCGACCGGGAATCTCATTAAGACGAATCATCAGAGACTCGAGGTCATTCTGGAGCGTTGCCCCTGGTCAGAGTGCTATGTCGATCCGCGACACCGCAACCTTTAGTCGAGCAAGGTAGTCGACGACGCCAGTGACGCCGGATTCCAGTCGGAGCACGTTCACGGCAGCTTCATCCTTCACTGGAGAGTTGATGGGGTCCAAGCTTGTCTCAACATGCCCAGTCTCTTCTTCAAAGTTCTGGCAAAATTCTGCACGCACAATTCAAAGACGAGTCAAAGGTTGTACATCGAGTTGACAGCAACAAGTCAGTTAGTCGGAAGAAAGAAAATACCTTCAAGCATGACGAATAGCTTCTTGGCAAGACCTCCCAGATAATTCTCCAGGTCGTCCCTCCTGCGAGCAATGCCTTCCATCTTCTCATTCAGATTGTTCTTGTCCTTCTTCAGGCGAGTCGCTTCCTTATTGGCTTCATCAAGGGCAGTTTTCAGCCTGGTGTTTTCTTCCTCTAGTTTGCCGACTGAAGCTAGTTTCTGTTCAGCGAGTGCGGTTTTCTCATCAGCTGTTTTCTGTGCGGCCGCTAGATCTTGGTCCTTTTTCGCTAGAGCTTGGTTCAGTTTCTCTAAAAGAAACAATGCTTGGTTCAGAAAGGGCAGAATGAAATCCGGTACAGAGATAAGTCAGTCGGCAAGCTTTCTCTTACCAGCAGCTTCATCCTTGGCCTTCTGCAGATTTGTCTTGGCCAGCTCTAGATCGAGGTTGAGTTGAATCTGCTGCCTCTCCAGGTCAGCAAAATGAGCTCCAAGTTCACAAGATTTCTGCAACCAAAGAACAAGTCAGTCGACAGATGAAAAGATTGGTTATTTCGGAGAGATGAAGCGTTAAAGTCAACAAATTCTAAGACTACTGCTGAATCAAACATCCAACAGTAGTCTCGGGGACTACAACCAGTCGGTGCACTTAGCGTTCCCCCACTGGTCCAGTTTTCACTCGACACGGTCTGTCCAGGTTGAGTGTAAAAAAAAGTTGCTCTCAGACCATAGTCGACTGCCTACAGTCCACTCGTCATGGTCCGTCCAGGTCAAGTGAGGAAATACCGATTCTCAGACCACAGTCGGCTGCCCGCAGTCAACTATGGTCTCAGGGACTACACCCAATGGGTGCACTCAGCGTGCCCCCACTGGTTCAAAGATTCAATAGAAAACAACATAGTCAGCTCAAAGTGCAAGTTTACTTAGTGACAAGTCAAAACACCCAGTGGGTGGACAAATGCAAAACGCAGACCGATGGAAAGATTCCTCTAAGAAAGTTTGCAGGTACCATATCCTAACAGAACAAGTGGCAAGCTGAAGGGTCAGTCGGTGATCAACTAACCTGGATGTTGCTCTGAAGTGCTGAACTGGCGTCGTAAGCAGCTTGGCTAGCCTCTCGGATCACCTTCATCCGCTCCATCATGATGCTCGCTTGATGAATAGCCTCCTTGGCAGCACCCGCTTGGTCCTCTGGGACGTGATGTGTGGCGAAGAGTGAAGATGGATCGACTGGAGTCTGGGCAGTCGACGCTGAAGGCTGAGCACTCATCAGCGGTATGGCAAAAGTCACAGCAGTCCGATTGGCGTCGCCGGCTTCCTGGATCACCGGTTCCGTCACCGGCGTCGACAGAGGCGCCTTGTCGGCTCACGTCTTCCTGCTTCCTCTTTTCCTGGGCCTCAGTGGCACATCGTCATCGTCATCCGGAAGGTCAATGACATTGGGAAGAGCTGCGAATCGACCACCAGAATTCAGTCGACCAACGAAACAGTCGAGAAAATAAGGACAAGATTGTGAGAGTGGTACTTGGATTAGAGGTGACTGCATCTTCAATTTCCTCGTCCTCATTCTTGTATAGCAGCACTATAAATTCCAGAATTCAGTCGGTCATGTCTGTTGAAATGAGTCGACTCAAATCCAAATTCATACTAAACAAGAAATCAAGTCCAACTAATACCTAGAAGCAATGGGGATGGCCACTTTGATCTTGGGAAAGGCTTTCGGCGGTTTGGACGGCGCAGCTTTCGGGTGCTTCGGTGCCTTTTTAGTCGGTGCTGGAGAGGACGTCCGAGGGCGCTTTGATGACTGCTCGGTTTGCGCGGTTGCTTTGCCGCGGACGCTTGCTGGATCGTGAGTGAGCTTGGATCGCCTTTCCCTACGGGGAGGAGAGTCGACCTCTTCTTCATCGCTCGGGTCGTCGCTATCCTTGTCCTCTTCACCATCAGAATGCCACTCGCCGCTCTCGCCTCCGCTCGCCTCTCCCTCTGGGTCCTGCTCCTGCTCCCCGTTGGGCATTGAGTACATCTCAGTCAGGGCCTAGAAGACAACAATCAAGACAGATGTCAGTCGGGTGACAGCAAACAGTTATTTGATAAATCAAGAAGACACTCGAGCATTTGGAGTTGTACCTTGTCTGCTTCGTATGTGTTTTTGAGTGGAGGGATCCTCTTGGATCCCCTATGGTTATCTTTGTTGCCAGTGATACCCCTCAGCCACCCCTCCAACGTAGCTTCATCGACTTCCTTTGGATGGATCCGAGTGGTGTCGTCAGTGCCTGAATACATCCACATTGGATGATCATGAGCTTGAAGCGGTTGAATGCGTCGCCTGAGGAAGACCTCCAACAGATCCATGCCGGTTACCCCATCACGGACAAGCTGAACTACTTGCTCGACCAGCACCTTCACCTGTGCCTTATCTTCTGGTGTCACTTTCAAGGCGGTGGGCTTCTCCACTCGGGCCATGGAAAAGGGGGGAAGTCCAGTCGACTGTCCTGGAGTCGGCTGGTCCTTGCAGTAGAACCAGGTCGACTGCCACCCTCGGACCGACTCGGGAAGGATCCTGGCTAGGAAAGAGCTTTTACCCCTCATCTGAATTCCAAGACCCCCGCACATCTGGATCACATGCGTCCTCTCGTCACTCGGGTTGGCCTTCTTGACCGACTAAGAACCACACGTGAATATGTGCTTGAAGAGACCCTAGTGTGGTCGACAACCCAGGAAGTTCTCGCACATGGACACGAAAGCAGCAAGATACACGATGGTGTTTGGGGTGAAGTGGTGGAGTTGTGCCCCAAAGAAGTTCAAGAAACCTCGAAAGAAAGGATGGGGAGGCAAAGAAAACCCGCGGTCGACGTGAGTAGCGAGGAGAACGCACTCACCCTCCTGTGGCCGCGGCTCGGTCTCGTCCCCCGGGAGCCGCGCCGATTTGTGGGGGATCAGTCCCCCCTCGACCAGGTCATCGATGTCGTCTTGACGGATCACCGAGCGAATCCAGTTGCCCTGGATCCAGCCGGGCGGCAGGCCGGACCTCGAGGAAGATCTGCACCGGCTGGACTTCTTCCCCTTCGCCTTCACCGTCGCCTTCTTCGCGCGCTCCAATGCCACTGTCTTCTCCTTCCCCATTGCAGCAGACAGAGATTGAACGGAGCAGCGGCGCCGGGGCAGGAGCGGACGCGGTGGAGAAAACAGAGAAGGAAGAGGAAGAATGAGAGCGCACTGTTCAAAAACCCCCGACCGATGCCTTATATGAGGTTGCTTCTGACTGAGTGACTTGTGGACCCGGGCGATCTTATCAAATCCCGCAACAGTCGCGCGAGTGATACATGGCGAAAAAGGCGGCACGGAAATCGAGGCGGCCCTGCCTTATCCAGCCCGATTGCTGTGGCCTCCTCCGCCCCGCGCACTTCCCAAAAATTCGAATCCGCGGGATCCGCAGGTAACAGAGCAACCTGTCAGACAAAAGATTTTCTCCACATCAACACTCGAAGCTTTCCAGCAAAAGTTCACTCGACAAAACCAAGAATGGATCAAGGCGACTGAAAAAGAAGTTGATGTCACCGTGTTGATTCACCGATCCCAACCAGACACTTCCAAAGTGCAAGAGCTGAATCGGAAGTATTTTCAACTCCTTCTCCACTCAAACCCTGAACCATTCGGGGGCTAAATGATGAAGCCATGTACCTAGGGTAGGGTCATAGGCCTGACCTAGACACCCTCCCCAAGGGCATCGCCCTAAAGACAGAAGCATTCGAAGGGTGCCATCATCCACTCGGCCATGAGGCATTCCACTCGGAAGACTTGAAGTCACTCGACCGCCAGAAGATCTAAAACCACACCACACTGCAACGGTCGGACATTACATCATAGATTTAATGGTCATTATGTCTCTTTATTACTAGCGTTACTGGTAATGCCTTCCTCTTGATGTACATTGAACCCTGTGTAACGGAGCAGAGTTGGGGTCCTGGCGCACTCTATATAAGCCGCCCCCTTCTCTGGGACAAGGGTTCGCACGCCCTGTAACACACACACACACACACACACGCATAATCCAGTCGACCGCCTCCGGGCTCCGAGACGTAGGGTTGTTACTTCTTCTGAGAAGGGCCTGAACTCGTAAAACTCGTGTGTACAACTTCGCCATAGCTAGGATCTTGCCTCCTCATACCTACCCCCCATTCTACTGTCAGTCTTAGATCCACGACATGGGTACTTCCTTCTCTTCAGGTACGACGACGACGCCACCATGTTCATCATGAAGGTGTTCAACGCGATTATGGGTCGCATGTGCTACGCTGACGACGATGATGCCAGTACGTTCTGTCTCTTCTTATTCCTCTACATTTGGCTTTGTCTCGCATCGATTGTTAACAGTCATTGTTGCATTTGGACATGCAATGGGAGTAGCAGCAATGACACTGGCTACAGCCAAATCAGCAGCGATTCTGGCTGTAGCAAAAGCAACAGCGATTCTGGCTGTAGCAAAAGCAGTAGTGATTCTAGCTGCAGCAAAGACAGTAAGGAGGATGATCCGGACTGGAGTGGGGAAGAAGAGGAGCAGAGTGGGCATCAGGCTGAGGATAACCTAGCGATTGTGGTGGCTGACCAAGGGCAAGAGATGGTGGTGGCTGACCATGGGCAAGAGATGGTGGTGGCTGAGGATGACCTAGCAATGGTCGTGCCTGTCCTGCCTAAAGATGGCCTCGCGATGGTGGTGGTGCCTGACAATGACCTCGCGCCGATGGTGGCGCCGGCAATCCCACAGCAGGGCGACATGACCACGCCAATTGTGGTAGAAGACTACATCCCACTGCCTCCACCGCCTCGCCGCTCTTGGCGCATCAGGCTGAGGAAGGAGAAGGAGAAGAACAATGAGAACTGAACTATGTCACGTATGTTTGATCTCCAAAATGATCTATATATACTTAGCTTTGTTTCCTCCGATATGCTTAGTTACCTATGTTAGCTCTAATATGCTTAGTTACCTATGTTAGCTCTAATATGCTAAGTTATCTCTACTATGCTTAGTTTCCTATATGTTAGCTCCAAAATTACTTATGTTAGCACAAAATGACCAAGTTTACATAATAAGCTTATAGTCTTCTTCTTCTTCTTCTTCTTCTTCTTCTTCTTCTTATTATTATTATTATTATTATTATTATTATTATTATTATTATTATTATTATTATTATTATTATTATTATTATTATTATTATTATTATTATTCTTCTTCTTCTTCTTCTTCTTCTTCTTCTTCTTCTTCTTCTTCTTCTTCTCCAAACTGACATAAGTTAGCTCTAATATGCTTACTTTCCTATAGGTTAACTCCAAAATTACTTATGTTAGCACAAAATGACCAAGTTTACATAATAAGCTTATAGTCGTCTTCTTCTTCTTCTTCTTCTTCTTCTTCTTCTTCTTCTTCTTCTTCTTCTTCTTCTTCTTCTAGTATTCTTCTAGTCTTCTTCTTCTTCTTCTTCTTCTTCTTCTTCTTCTAGTATTCTTCTTCTTCTTCTTCTTCTTCTTCTTCTTCTTCTTCTTCTTCTTCTTCTTCTTCTTCTTCTTCTTCTTCTTCTTCTTCTTCTTCTTCTTCTTCTAGTCTTCTTCTAGTATTCTTCTAGTCTTCTTCTTCTTCTTCTTCTTCTTCTTCTTCTTCTTCTAGTCTTCTTCTAGTATTCTTCTAGTCTTCTTCTTCTTCTTCTTCTTCTTCTTCTTCTTCTTCTTCTTCTTCTTCTTCTTCTTCATTTTCTTCTAGGTTAGCTCCATTTTACTTAAGTATGCTTACTTCCTATAGTCTTCTTCTTCTTCTTCATTTTATTCTTCTTCTTCTAACATCTTGTTTATCATTTTGCAGATTTGATTTAATTCACGGAAGCTTGCATGGATGGAGTGCTTCTTTTCCATTTGTGCTTTTATTTTATATCAATGAACTTGCATGGTTGGAACTTGTTATATGGATGAATAACGGTGTTGGATGAACCAATGTCAAACATTTGTAATATGTAAGGATGGAACTATATATGTGTTGGTTATGTATGTATATATGATGAAACTAGTGTGTTGGATATGCTTGTTGTGTATATATGTATATCTGTTTATATCTGTGAACTGCTGTCAAATTGAATGAATTAAATTAAAAACAGCGCTGTACAGGCTCTTTGCCGTCAGCTAGCTGACGGCAAACATGCCACGTGGCAGCTACCTGTGATTCCTGGGACTGGCATGTTTGAGCACTTTGCCATCCGCCAGCGGACGGCAAAGACCTTAGCCTCTTTGCCGTCCGCTGGCTGACGGAAAAGCACGTCGTTAACCCCTAACGGCTCTCACCCCACCTCACTGCCGTCCACGATCTTTGCCGTCTGCTGGCCACCAACGGCGGACGGCACAATCCTTTGCCGTCCGTTTCTATGAAGCGGACGGCAAAGAAGGCCTTTGCTGGCACGTGTTCATCCGGATATTTTGCCGTCAGCCAGCGGACGGCAAAGAAGTTTGCCGTCCGTGATCTATGCCTTTGCTGTCTGCCATGGCGGACAGCAAAGAAGCTGATTCCAGTAGTGTATCCTTGATTTAAGGAGAAACACATGGCAGACGGTGGGAAAATGCCCCGCTAGCCGAATGTCAGCCAATCCGATGCCGAACTCGCCAACTAGGACGAGAACCGATGCAATGCCAGTTCCGCCGCCTCATGAGGATTCAGACGATGTATCGGTCACTAATTCTGAGGTGGAGAGCGTGATGAATCACCGTCGATTGAGAGAGCCCATGCGCGCTCCGGCCTTTTCTAAGCAAGAACTTACCGCACTCCGCTCCATGGATGCATATATCCGAGCCGCTCGAGACGGTCTTGCCAGAGTCACTCAGCTATTCTCAAAGGATATACGTGTAAAAGTCATGCAATTTTGATAGTCATATACCAGTAGCCCCCGAGACTTGAAACAGTGAAGCAAACCGATTTAAGGATCGATATGACCCGCAGGTTCTCAAAGAGAAGAATACTACACTATCCCAGGAGCCAAAGGCAAACCAGGCACAGCTAAATGCCATTACCATCGAACTGGCAGAAATGAAAAAGGTCGCAATGAGCATGTCCGGGAAGAAAAAGCACGAGGAGGAAAAAGACAAACAATCCGAAGAGATAGAGAGCTTAAAGGCTCAGTTATCGGCCGCTCAGAAAGAAAACGAGAAGCTGAAGGGTGGTATGTTCGGAATGTCTTCCCCCTTTAAAAACCCACCATAGGGGCTCATGTTTAGTCCATAATTCAGAATGTCATGACTCTGTTGCTGCAGGTCTATTAACTGGTCGGCCAGAAGAAGAAGTATCCGGCTTTCAAGGCGACGTGCTGAAGGAACTGTCCATGGTACATGCTCGGGCCCGGAAAGCCATGAGGAGTATGGTCAAGGCTTTATGGCCATCCGATACCCCTCCATAAAGTATGGAGGGCTTGGCAAACCTGTTCAGAGGTGCCCGATGCCGCTTTGAGCTATGGAAGACATCCGCCTGCCGTGAAGGCGCACGAGAAGCCTGGGCCATGGTGAAAACACGCTTCACCAAGCTAGATCCAAATCATATGGCCCGAGTGGGACCGCATGGACCGGACGGGAAAGAAATTCCATTGAATTTGGTGTATGACCAAGTAATGATAGCTGTGAAGTATTCTCAGGAAGACTGTAGGTTAGACAGTCTTATAGATGGAATAGATAAGGAATAGGTATTTGATTCGATGCATTAATGTACTTTATGAACCTTTACCTTTGTCCGAACATGTGGAAAGTTTGTCATCACAGGCTTTCGGCTTTAACCTCCGAACCAAAATGGTGGAGTGTTTCCGGTTACTATTTTGGAATGAAAAGAAGCATTCACTATGTCCGGAAACCAGGCAATCCCGTCATTGTGCTCGAACAGACAAAATTTGTAGTTCAGGATGTATGTTATATTACATATGTAAGAAACATCTTCCAAGGAGAATAGTTCCATTAAGGGTTCCTTTCCTTGGGTTGGCATGCTTTAATTATGTGTGCCTGGGCTTTGGTCCACAATACGGAAAAAGCTGTCCTATATACTTGAAGAGTTACCAGAATGTAACAATCTGTCGTTTGATTGCCGACCAATTATTCTCTTAAGAACGCTAGCTTTTGGCTTCACCCGTCTGAGGTACAGGTCTGGATTACCCGGTTGTAACAATCGCAGAGGTGCTCCCTTTACGCCCTAGCCGAACAATCGGGAACGGAGGGCATAAGCACAGGAGCAAGGCAACCCAGCTTGGCAAAAACTGAAGTCATAGAGGTGCATATAATGGCAAAAAGAGTGTATATGAACAAACGACGTATACATTGTGAGCTCTAGGCTTTGAATAATAATAAGCTTCGGTTAAATAAGCCGCCAAGCGTCGTGGGTGTATACATTTTAGGATGTGTACCCCTTAAGTGTTCGGCCTATCCGAACATACCCTGGGAATCGTACAAAAACGAGGAAATAAGAAGAAATGAAGAGGAGAAAGAAAATCGAAAAAGAAACATGGCCAAACTTATGCGTAGAATCTTCAGAGCCGAGCAGCGTTCCATGGATTCGGCTCTAGGCGATTATCCGATGTATTACGAAGGCGATAGGCCCCTCCTGTGAGAACTTCATCTATAATAAAGGGGCCCTCCCATTTTGGTTTGAGCTTGTCCTTCTGCTTCTCTGGGAGGCATAGAACGAGTTCGCCGACATTATAAGTCTTGGCCCGCACTTCTCTGCTTTGGTATCGTCGAGCCTATTGTTGATAAAATGCGGAGCGGGCTTTTGTAACATCAGCTCCTACTCCAGGCCATCTAGGTCGTCCTGCCGATCGAGCTCAGCCTCTCTCTCTCTCTTCAGACAGGCGCACTCGAGGTGAGTCATGAATAATGTCGCAGGGCAGGACAACCTCTGCGCCATACACCATAAAAAAGGGTGTGTACCCGGTCGTGCGATTGGGTGTAGTCCTCAGTCCCCAGTGTACGGAATCGAGTTCCTCGACCCATTGTTTATCTGACTCCCATAGGGATTGCACTAGCCTGGGTTTGATGCCACTCATTATCAGGCCATTAGCCCGTTCGACCTGACCGTTTGTTTGAGCGTGATATACGGAGGCGTAATCGAGCTTAATACCCAGATTGGCACACCAATTTTCACCCCATCGGCTGTGAAGTGAGAGCCATTGTCAGTGATGATGCTGTGCGGGACACCATAACGGTGCACGATGCCGGATATAAAGTTGATCATCGGCCCAGCTTCAGCCGTTTTTACTGGTTTGGCCTCTATCCACTTAGTGAATTTATCCACCATAACCAACAAATATTTCTTCTTGTGGCTTCCCCCTTTAAGGGGTCCGACCATATCTAGCCCCCAGACCGCAAAAGGCCAAGTAATGGGGATTGTTCGTAAGGCAGTGGGCGGCATATGACTTTGATTGGCAAAAAGCTGACATCCTACACAACGATGTATAAGGGCCTGTGCATCTGCTCGGGCCGTTGGCCAAAAGAAACCTGTACGGAAGGCCTTGCTTACGAGGGCCCGAGCTGCGGCGTGATAGCCACCAAGACCAGCATGTATTTCGGCCAAGAGCTGCCGTCCCTCCTCTTCGGAGATGCATCTTTGAAGAACTCCAATAGTGCTTTTCTTGTAGAGTTCGCCTTCGTGAACTTTGTAGGCTTTAGAGTGTCGAACTATGCGATGGGCCTCGTTCTGGTCATCAGGGAGCTCCTGCCTATTAAGGTAGGCCAGGAAGGGTTCGGTCCATGGAGCAATGACATCCATGATTACATGGGCGGAAGGTGTTGTTTCGGTGCCCGAAGCCTGATACGTCCATTTTGCATCATGCTTTTATATCGATATTTATTGCATTATGGGCTGTTATTACACATTATGTCACAATACTTATGCCTATTCTCTCTTATTTTACAAGGTTTACATAAGGAGGGAGAATGCCGGCAGCTGGAATTCTGGGCTGGAAAAGGAGAGGGCAACCTCCAAAAGTCCTGAAACTCCACGAAAGTTATTTTTGGAAACAATAAAAAATATTGAGCAGAAGAAATACGTTAGGGGGGCCTCCACCTGGCCACGAGGGTGGGGGCGCGCCCTACCCCCTGGGCGCGCCCCCTGCCTCGTGGGCCCCCTGTTGGCCTTCCAGTGCCCATCTTCGGCTATATGAAGTCTTTCGTCCGAAGAAAAATCATAAGCAAGCTTTCGGGACGATACTCCGCTGCCACGAGGCGGAACCTTGGCGGAACCAATCTAGGGCTCCGGCAGAGCTGTTCTGCCAGGGACACTTCCCTCCGGGAGGGGGAAATCATCGCCATCGTCATCACCAACGCTCCTCTCATCGGGAGAGGGCAACCTCCATCAACATCTTCACCAGCACCATCTCCTCTCAAATCCTAGTTCATCTCTTTTATCCAATTCTTGTCTCCAAGTCTGGGATTGGTACCTATAGGTTAATAGTAGTGTTGATTACTCCTTGTAGTTGATGCTAGTTGGTTTATTTGGTGGAAGATCATATGTTCAGATCCTTTATGCATATTAATACTCCTCTGATTATGAACATGAATATGCTTTGTGAGTAGTTACGTTTGTTCCTGAGGACATGGGAGAAGTCTTGCTATTAGTAGTCATGTGAATTTGGTATTCGTTCGATATTTTGATGAGATGTATGTTGTCTATTCTCTAGTGGTGTTATGTGAACGTCGACTACATGACACTTCACCATTATTTGGGCCCAGAGGAAGGCATTGGGAAGTAATAAGTAGATGATGGGTTGCTAGAGTAACAGAAGCTTAAACCCTAGTTTATGCGTTGCTTTGTAAGGGGCTGATTTGGATCCATATGTTTCTTGCTATGGTTAGGTTTACCTTAATACTTTTGTTGTAGTTGCGGATTCTTGCAATAGAGGTTAATCATAAGTCGGATGCTTGTTCAAGTAAGAACAGCACCCAAGTACCGGTCCACCCACATATCAAATTATCAAAGTACCGAACGCGAATCATATGAACGTGATGAAAACTAGCTTGACGATAATTCCCATGTGTCCTCGGGAGCGCTTTTCTCTAAATAAGTGTTTGTCCAGGCTTGTCCTTTGCTACAAAATGGATTGGGCCACCTTGCTGCACTTTATTTACTTTTGTTACTTGTTGCTCGTTACAATTTATCCTATCACAAAACTATCTGTTACCTATTATTCAGTGCTTGCAGAGAATACCTTGCTGAAAACCGCTTATCATTTCCTTCTGCTCCTCGTTGGGTTCGACACTCTTACTTATCGAAAGGACTAGGATAGATCCCCTATACTTGTGGGTCATCAAGACTCTTTTCTGGCGCCGTTGCCGGGGAGTGAAGCGCCTTTCGTACGTGGAATTTGGTAAGGAAAATTTTATATAGTGTGCTGAAATTTACTGTCACTTGTTATTATGGAAAGTAATCCTCTGAGGGGCTTGTTCGGGGTATGTTCACCCCAACCAGTAGAGCAAAGAGTTGCTCCTCAACCTACTGAAAATGAAAATGTCCACTTTGAGATTCCTTCGGGTATGTTAGAAAAACTGCTAGCTAATCCTTATGCAGGAGACGGAACAAAGCATCCTGATGAGCACCTAATATATGTGGATGAAGTTTGTGGATTATTTAAGCTTGCAGGTATACCCGGTGATTTTATTAAGAAGAAGGTCTTCCCTTTATCTTTGGAGGGAGATGCATTGACATGGTATGGGCTATGTGATGATACGTGATCATGGAACTACAAACGATTGAAATTGGAATTTCATCAGAAATTTTATCCTATGCATCTTGTTCATCGTGATCACAATTATATATATAATTTTTGGCCTCGCGAAGGAGAAAGCATCGCTCAAGCTTGGGGGAGGCTTAAATCAATGTTATATTCATGCCCCAATCATGAGCTCTCAAGAGAAATGATTATTCAAAAATTTTATGCTCGATTTTCTGAGAACAATCGCACCATGCTCGATACTTCTTGTGCTGGCTCTTTTATGATGAAGACTATTGAATTCAAATGGGATATATTGGATAGATTTAAACGCAACTCTGAAGATTGGGATCTCAACGAAGGTAAGGAGTCAGGTATAACACCTAAGTTTGATTGTGTTAAATCATTTATGGGTACCGATTTTTTCCGTAAATTTAGCACTAAATATGGACTTGACTCTGAGATAGTAGCTTCTTTCTGTGAATCTTTGGCTACTTATGTTGATCTCCCCAAGGAGAAGTGGTTTAAATATCATCCTCCCATAGAAGTAAAAGTAGCTGCACCTATTAAAGTTGAGGAAAAGACTATCACTTATAATGATCCTATTGTTCCTACTACTTATGTTGAGAAACCACCTTTCCCTGTTAGAATAAAGGATCATGCTAAAGCTTCAACTGTGGTCCGTAAAAGCAATATTAGAACTTATACACCCCCTGAGCAAATTAAAGTTGAACCTAATATTTCTATTGTTAAAGATCTCTTGTCTGATAATATTGATGGGCATGTTATTCATTTCTGTGATGAAACTGCTAGAATTGCCAAACCTTGTGCTAAAGATAAACATAGACCTGTGGTAGGCATGCCTGTTATTTCTGTTAAAATAGGAGATCATTGTTATCATGGCTTATGTGATATGGGTGCTAGTGCTAGTGCAATACCTATTGACTTATACATCGAAATTAAGCATGATATTGCACCTACTGAGTTAGAAGATATTGATGTCACAATTAAACTTGCCAATAGAGATACTATTTCACCAATGGGAATGGTTAGAGATGTTGAAGTCTTGTGTGGGAAAAACTAAATATCCTGCTGATTTTCTTGTTCTTGGTTCCCCACAAGATAGCTTTTGTCCCATTATATTTGGTAGACCCTTCTTGAACACTGTTAATGCTAAGATAGACTGCAAAAAGGATGTTGTTACTATTGGTTTGGGTGATATGTCTCATGAGTTTAATTTTTCTAAATTTAGTAGACAACACCGTGAAGAGGAATTGCCTAGTAAGGATGAAATAATTGGTCTTGCTTCTATTGCCGTACCTCCTAGTGATCCTTTAGAACAATATTTGCTAGACTATGAAAATGATATGTTTATGAATGAAAGAAGGGAAATAGATGAAGTATTCTTTAAACAGGAACCCATCCTGAAACACAATTTGCCTGTTGAAATCCTAGGGGATCCTCCGCCACCCAAGGGTGATCCCATGTTTGAGCTTAAACCGTCACCTGATAATCTTAAATATGCTTATCTTGATGAAAAGAAGATATATCCTGTTATTATTAGTGCTAACCTTCCAGAGCATGAAGAAGAGAGATTATTGAAAACTCTGAAGAAGCACCGTGCTGCTATTGGATATACTCTTGATGATCTTAAGGGCATAAGTCCCACTCTATGTCAACACAAAATAAATTTGGAGGAAGATGCTAAACTAGTTCGTGATCATCAACGACGGCTGAATCATAAGATGAAAGAAGTGGTAAGAAAAGAAATACTAAAGCTCCTTGAGGCAGGTATAATTTATCCCGTTGCTGATAGTCAGTGGGTAAGTCCTGTCCATTGTCTCCCTAAGAAGGGAGGTATTACCGTCGTTCCTAATGATAAAGATGAGTTGATTCTGCAAAGAATTATTACAGGTTATAGGATGGTAATTGATTTTCGCAAATTAAATAAGGCTACTAAAAAAGATCATTACCCCTTACCTTTTATCGATCAAATGCTAGAAAGATTATCCAAACATACACATTTTTGCTTTCTAGATGGTTATTCTGGTTTCTCTCAAATACCTGTGTGAGCCAATGATCAATCAAAGACTACTTTTACTTGCCCTTTTGGTACTTTTGCTTACAGACGTATGCCTTTTGGTTTATGAAATGCACCTGCTACCTTTCAAAGATGCATGATGGCTATATTCTCTGACTTTTGTGAAAAGATTTGTGAGGTTTTCATGGACGATTTTTCTGTCTATGGATCCTCTTTTGATGATTGCTTAAGCAACTTTGATCGAGTTTTGCAGAGATGTGAAGAAACAAATCTTGTCTTGAATTGGGAAAAGTGCCACTTTATGGTTAATGAAGGTATTGTTTTGGGGCATAAAGTTTCTGAAAGAGGTATTGAGGTTGATAAAGCCAAGGTTGATGCTATTGAAAAGATGCCATGTCCCAAGGACATCAAAGGTATAAGAAGTTTCCTTGGTCACCCCGGTTTTTATAGGAGGTTCATTAAGGACTTCTCAAAAATTTCTCGGCCCCTATCGTTCAGCCACCTGATTGGAATTTATCCTTTGAAATTATGTGTGATGCTAGTGATTATGCTGTAGGTGCTGTTCTGGGGCAAAGAGTTGATAAGAAATTAAATTTTATCCAATATGCTAGCAAAACTCGAGACAATGCTCAATGAAATTATGCTACTACTGAAAAAGAATTCTTAGCAGTCGTATTTGCTTGTGATAAGTTCAGACCTTATATTGTCGATTCTAAAGTAACTATTCACACGGATCATGCTGCTATTAAATATCTTATGGAAAAGAAAGATGCTAAACCTAGAATTATTAGATGGGTTCTCTTGCTACAAGAATTTGATTTGCATATTGTTGATAGAAAAGGAGCTGAGAACCCCGTTGCAGACAACTTGTCTAGGTTAGAGAATGTTCTTGATGACCCACTACCTATTGATGATAGCTTTCCGGATGAACAATTAAATGTCATAAATGCTTCTCGTACTGCTCCATGGTATGCTGATTATGCTAATTATATTGTTGCTAAATTCATACCACCTAGTTTCACATACCAGCAAAAGAAAAAGTTTTTCTATGATTTGAGACATTACTTTTGGGATGACCCACATCTTTATAAAGATGGAGTAGATGGTGTTATTAGACGTTGTGTACCTGAGCATGAACAGGAATAGATCCTACGCAAGTGTCACTCCGAGGCTTATGGAGGACATCACGCTGGAGATAGAACTCCACATAAGGTATTGCAATCCAGTTTTTATTGGCCTACTCTCTTCAAGGATGCCCTTAAGTTTGTCTTATCTTGTGATGAATGTCAGAGAATTGGTAATATTAGTATACGTCAAGAAATGCCTATGAATTATTCACTTGTTATTGAACCATTTGATGTTTGGGGCTTTGATTATATGGGACCTTTTCCTGCCTCTAATGGATATACACATATTTTAGTTGCTGTTGATTACGTTACTAAGTGGGTAGAAGCTATTCCAACTAGTAGTGCTGATCATAACACTTCTATTAAGATGCTTAAAGAAGTTATTTTTCTGAGGTTTGGAGTCCCTAGATATTTAATGACTGATGGTGGTTCACATTTTATTCATGGTGCTTTCCGTAAAATGCTTGCTAAGTATGATGTTAATCATAGAATTGCATCTCCTTACCACCCGCAGTCTAGTGGTCAAGTTACTCAAATTAATTTTGCAAAAGACTGTTAATAGATCTAGAAAGAACTGGTCCAAGAAACTTGATGATGCATTATGGGCCTATAGAACTGCATATAAAAATCCTATGGGTATGTCTCCGTATAAAATGGTTTATGGAAAAGCATGGAAAGCTGACAGGTCCACACAAAATATGAATTTTCTGAAAACGTGGAAACGCGAGGACATGCAAAGATACACACGGAGCTGAAGTCGTCAGATCCGTTGGACATCAGGCTATACCACAAGCGAAGCATATTTACACCGGTGTGCCACAGGTGTGAAGTGCATTAGCATAAGCTAGATTATTGTCTCTAGTGCAAGTGGGAGTCTGTAGGAGATATGCCCTAGAGGCAATAATAAATGTTATTGATTATCTCCGTGTTCATAATTATGTTTATGTTCCATGCTATAACTGCTGTGGTTCCCGAGCCCGTATATCCATAAAGGCTCTGGGGAGAACCCATATGCACGTGTGGAATAATAAACGGTAAAATGTATTCCTAGTCGTGCCTCTAAGACTAGCTCAAGTGTTGCATGATGATTATGTTTTCCCAATCATGGGTATGTCTATGCCAAGCAACTTTGAGGGCACAATGTCAGGAAGGACATTTGTGTTGAATTGACCCGAATTGATGTTATGCTATGAGATACATTCATCACAAGTTAATGGTTTATAACACAGAGATAGTTAATGTTTGCATAATTCCTTAGACCATGAGAGTATCGAGTTTCTTCATGCTTGCTTCATGAACTTTGGGGTTTGTTAAAGGTCATCCGTAACTGGATGGCTATTACGGCGGCTTACGGGTTCATGGGAAAGTATGTTAAGTAACTTGATAGCTTGAGATTGGGAATTGCTCCTCCGACGATGGAGAGATATACTCGGGCCCACTCGGTGTTACGGTGTCCATCATCGTCTGGCCAGACACTTTGTGATTTGATCACGGGGATGCCGGAACACGAAACGAGAAAAGAGAACAAAACCGGTAACGAGGTAACTTGCATAGTGGACAAAGTGTTGGCCCACGGGGATGCAATAAATCTCACCTCAGGTGTTTGTGATATATCGTGAAGCAACAGGAATAGCTCACCTCAACTGGAGGTTCACTCGAATATTCATTCGTGTGGGTATAGGGGTCAATATGGGTGTCCACGGCTCCGATGTTGATCATTGATCGGAAGGGGTTCCAGGTCATGTCTATACTTCACCGAACCTATTGGGTCACACGCTTAAGGGTCATCTATCTTCTGAATACTAGACAGGGAGTCTGAGAGAAAATCACCGAAAAAGTTTCGGACACCGAAAAGTTTCGGACAGCGGAATCGTACCGCAGAGAGAGGTCATCGGATGAGTTTCGGTGAAACCAAAAAAGTTGTTTCGGGGTATGCCATTAAGTCAAAATGGTTTCGGCACATGCTTGATAATTCTTGAAGGGTGCCAGAATCATTCTGGAAACTTTTTGGAATTTTCAGAAATAAAAACCGAAAATGTTTCGGAGCTGCCGGTACCGCTTTGGCTGTTTTTCTCAGATGAAATTCACTAATCTGAAATTGTTTCAGAACGAATCCAAAATCATTTTAGTGGGTACTGGAATTATTCTAAGACCCACAGAAATATTTTCGGATTTAGTGGACGCGAAAAATTGTCTTCATGAATAGTGAAAACGCATTCTTGTTTGCTTTTCGCAGATGAAAATCACTAAACCGAAATTGTTTCGGAACGCGTTGCAAATTATTTTAGTGGGTACTGGAAATGTTCTGAGCCCACATAAATATTTTCAGTTCGAATGGACGCTGAAAAATGTCGTCATGAATAGTGAAAATGCTTTTTGCTTGGCTTCTTGGAGAAGCCACCTTGAGGGCCTTTTTGGTATTTCCCCCCTTGGCTTCTTGGAGAAGCCACCCTTGGGCTTGGCCTATAAACAGGGGTGGAGGGGGCTGCCTAAAGGATCATCCCTTCTCACATACAAGTGCCATGCAATGATCTGGCTTCTCTCTCCCTCCCCGCGAAATAGTTTCGTAGAGCCGAAAGGCTGTCTGGGTTCCGGCAGGAACTAGTTCTGGACGGCGAAGCCCTGCCGGATAGATGACATCGTATGTGTGCAACTCTGTAGAGAGATCGTAGTTTCGGTCTTAGTTCGTGAGTGCCTCCCGAAGGGCTGTCCATGTGACCATCCGAGTTTCGAAGGTCCTCCCGAAGGGCTGTCCGAGTGACCGTTCGAGTTTCGAAGGTCCTCCCGAAGGGCTGTCCGCGACACCGTCCGGGGGGCTGTTCGACCGCCTCCCGGAGGGCTGTCTGAGGAGCAGATGAGGGTATACATCCTCGCGGTTGGGAGGTTGTAAATCCTAGCTGCGGGGATCTGCACCGCCGATCGTCACCGACTCTACTTCCCGCTGCGCTACGAGTCGGTAACGAAAAAGATCAAACCATGTATGCAGTCTCCATAGTGGTCCTGGGCTGGTGCGTAGGTCGGAATTTTTTTGTTTTCTGCTGCGTTACCCTACAGTGGCATCAAGAGTCGTGCTATGCGTAGATGCAGGTTTCGATCTAGAATACATGGAGATGTATGGGTATTGCATAATATAATTAGGTAGTAGATGAGATCTATTGCTGAAAATTATTTATGCGGGTGACAGATGAAATCTGTTACCCGACGTTCTTGTTGCTTCCCTAGAATTTGCGTTTGCTCAATCTCGAGACAGCATGGTGGAATTTGACAAAGTTCTGGCAATCCGTGATCCTGATTGATCATGGAAGTGCTATCAGTTCTTTGGGTTCTCCCGTAGTCAAAAGAAAGATGAAATTCGGAGATGAAAGGGCATTGCAGATATGATCTGCACGGGGGTCATGCATATGCCGAAGTTTACTATGGGGCTCGAGATTTAATTATCCCGTGTTTCATACACCCCGAGATGTTAATCTAGCAACCTGAATAATCATACTTGATTATAAAATGTTGGCAGCTGCGGTTTAAGTCAAAACTTTAGAAGCCACGTAAAATAAATTTTGCATAAACCGATTAGAGGCGTCTAACTTGGTTTTGCAGCATGTGCATGTGATGTGGTATAGCAGTGCTCATACTAATTCGATTATGTATGAGATGACTATATGATGTAATTTGATTAACATGACCTGCGTGTCATGATTCGGCATGATCGCTGGAGCCATATGATTGCACTTTAATGACCTGCGTGTCAACCTTGTTGTAATGCATTATTTTGTTAGCTATAGAGATAGCAATATTATCTGGTGCATCGACAAGGTGGTGGCAATCTTCGCGAAGGTGAACACCGACGCGAATGCCGAAGATGAAGAAATGAAATACTTCTCCGTCAGAAAGGGCTATACCATATCATGCTATTATGAATTGCCTGAGATGTTTATCCCTTATGATGCACCCTTCTTGATTGCACGGTAGTCGCTTTTATTAGGGTGATCTCTCACTTAAAATATCAAGTAGTTAGTGTTCTCCCAAGTGTAGCACCGTCACGGCACCTATCTTTTCGGGGTGCGCCATGGATGCATGGGTACGAACGATTAGAGAAGTGTGAGGCGGGTGAGGTCAGACCTCGCAGCAAGATCACTTGGTTGTCTTGACGTTCATGGCAGGATCGTCCTGAGCTCGGAACACACGCATCGAAAGATGAGCAAGAGTCACATAGAGATGTGATCGGCAAGTTGGCCTACCGATTAAAATTCCCGTTATGAGATGATGATTCTATGGCGATGAATTGAAGTCTGGATCTTGTATCACTCAAAATTAATTGTGAGAGATATTGATTTGAGTGGGAGCGCACTGTTGAATTAACATGTTTAATTCTCAGTGCAATTAATTATGAACACTGTCTAAGTGTTTCTTGCATAATAGTTGTAGAATAATGGCTCGCATTCCACCTTCCCTATTAAAATTGAATAGCTGTTAAATATCTGGTTAAAACTTTACGATTGGTAACGTAATATGAGGATTGTCCTCAAAAGTGCCGAGAAGGACTTTGTCCTATCGCATGCTTTCCGTATCCTCCCGCTAATGCTATGGATCATGTGACTCTCATCCTTCGATCCAAAAGCTAGAATTCTGTTACGGTCAAGTGGAATATGTTTGCTTCCATGAAACCCAAACTTCGAAAGTTGGGATAGTTATATGATATTCATGGAACTGAAAATTATTTTCAGATACAAACAAAGCAATGTTTGTTTGCAAGTATTAGTAAAAGTGTTTACTATGCATTTGACTGTTGGGAAAGGGATCCAGAAGAATGCCTGTCATATAATGAAAGGTGAATAAAACAACAACTTAAAGATAAAGGAAGTGTCCAAAGGGTGTTAGTATGACTTACACGCCTAGGAAGTCCGGGGCTAATGCCACTCTTAAGTTGGGTGCTTCTTCTGAGAGTAGGAGAAATACTAAAAGTTAAACTGTTAGAAGTATAAAGGCAAAAGGAAAGAAGACTGGAATATCCAGCTCATGTATGAATGTCATACAAGTTTTTGATGTATAGAAGGCTGGTCAAAGATATAGTTCTTGCGAATTATGGTTAAACATGTTAATCACTAATTCTTGGGTATTGTGAGTTCATCACAAAAATGCCCGCTCGATTGCATTCTGTTGCAACTCGATGTAAGAACTACTATGGCCTGAAAGACTAGCTAGAAATGAGGTTAAGGTATACACAGGGAACATAGTAAATGTTACTATACCTTCCATCGGTGTATTGCCGTCTGTATTTATTTTCACAATTCATTTAGAGTTTTACAAACTCTATCCCATTGCATAAGGTATCTTGCAAGAAGATTGTTCATAAGAGAACTTTTTATGTTCGATGTTATGAATAACACAAGGGCCATACTTTCATTATGAATGAGATGTATGTTATGAATATTGATAATAATACAATACCTCTAGGTTTACTTTCATAATTCATTTTAGAGTTTCATACACTCTAGCCCATTGCACAATGTTTGCTGCAAAAGAGTTGTTCATAAAAACAACAATTGTTGTTAAGTATTATGAATAACATAAGGGCCATACTTCCATCATCGATGGAACGTATGTTATGAATATTGAGGGTAATATGATACATCCATAACACTGACGCTAAATGTCGCAAGACTAAAAGAATACCACACAAGTGTGGCACTACATTTGGTCACATTGGAGAAACCCGCATGGAAAATTCAATTATGATGGATTTTGAAGTCTTTTTGATTTTGAATCATCTGACACTTGCAACTTTCCTCCGAAAAGTGAAGTGACTAAAATACCGTTCACAGGCCATAAGGAACGAACAACAAACTTATTAGTGATCATACATTTGATGTGTGTAGTCCGATAAGTGTTGTTAGTGGTGGATTTATTTATCTTCAGAAATGACTCAAGTAGATATATGGATATTTACTTGATGAGACGTAAGTCTGGATCTTTTGAAATCATTCAAAAGGTTCTCAAAAATGAAGTAGAAGTTATTGTAACAAGAAAATTATGTTTCTGCAATTTGATTGCACAAAGGAATATTTGATTTACATGTTTAGCGAATGTCTGATGAGTTGTGAAAGGGGTTTCATAACTCGCACCTCCCGGAACACCACTGCAAGTGGAAAGTCCGTGGAGATGTAATCAAACCATTTATGACATGGTAAGGTCAAAGATGACATAAATAAATTTGCCATTATCCCTTTTAAAGTGATGCTTTAGAGACTGCGGCTTTTACACTGAAAAGAGTTACATCGGGTCTGTTGAAATGAAGCCATGGTATGGTACGCCCAACCATGTTATATCTTTTCTTAACATTTGGAATATGGGGCTTGTGTAAAAGGTTACAAACCTATTCCAAATCAGACAAGTGCTACTTTGTAGGTTATACCAAAATGTTGGGTATTCCTCCCTCACTATACCGAGGCAAATAGTTTTGCCGCGAAACGGTGTGATTTTAAAGAGAATGGTTCTTTCAAAAAGGTGAGTGGGAGAATAGTGCAACTCGACGAGATAAATAGTATCTACGTCATCAGATCAAAGGAAAGAGACCTTGGAAGTAATTCCAGAGTTTCCTACTGCGACTGATACGGAAGTCTCTACAATAAAATGTATGAACTTCGGTCGAACTTGCAGCTGAACCACGTAGGCAAGGCTCGTGCAAACCTCTCAGGTGCGCAAACGAGATATTGTTGTTAGACAACATTATACCTACGATACACAAGGAAGCGTTGATGGGCCCTGACTCCGGAATTGGCTAAATGCCAATACAACCCGAGTTAGTTTCCATATAAATGATTCAAGATTAAAACCTTGATACACCTTTCGGAAGACTTAGAGTCTAACGAATATTTATGGAACTTAAAACTGATACGGATAAAATGTTTTATCCATAAAGCTCGACTTGTTGAAATAACAAGTTCAAGAGTTGACTACGATGAGGTTGTTTTCATCGTAGCGATGCTTAAAGTCGGTTCGGGTTGAACTAGCAATTAATACATATTTCAATCATGAGATATGAAATATGGATGATAAAAGGATTTCCATCTGATGGAAATGAAAGCTAGGACTTGTATATGATACAGTCCAAAGTAATTTGTCGATCCAGAGGATGCTAGTAGGTATGCAAACTTCAGAGTTCCAGCAATGGACAGAAGAGAGAAAAATGGAGTTGGAATCTTCGTGTTTTGATGAAATGGTCAAAGGGGTTTTGACTTCACCAATGGGTAACGAAGATGCTTGTAATTCAAGAAAGTAAGTGGGAGCGTAATAATATTTCTAAAAACCTTATGTGCTTGGCACATTGGTAATTGGAAATAAATTTCTTGACACAAATTAGGACTTCATTTGAAAATAGTTTTTCGATGAAGTGCTTAGGCTAAATAGCCTCAATATTAGGCATGATGATCTATGGAGATAGATTTACCTAATGAGGCTAAGCAATGAATACATATTGACAAGATGCTAAAACTCTTTAGCATTTAAAACGCCAAGGAGTGATTCTTTCCAAAGTCACATGGAAAGAGTTTTTGCAAGACTCGGTGTCCCAAAACACTGATGAGTAAAATACATGATGCAGATTCCACACACTTTTGTGTTTGGATTAATCATGTATTCCATGGTATGTAAAACAACTAGATATGTCCGATACTCCCAAGGTGTTGCGAGTATGGATACCAAAGTGATCAAATTACTGATCATGGGACAACAGTGAAAGATGCCACATAGTACTAGAGTAAGTACTGATGACATGGTTTTCTCACAAGCAGAGATCATGAAGAGTTCGTTGTAAAATGTTACATCGATACAGTCTTCATCTTTTCTCCATGCGATTTTCGATTTAAATTATGGGTTTTGTGTAACACACAATGTGGTGGCACAGTTAGTTGGAATTTGTTCAAACTAGTTACTGTGGCGAATTCTATAACAAGGGCTAAGTATGTTGACGCTTTAGAAGCGACAAAGAATATGTTGAATCATATAGTTCATTCATGAACTTAGTATAGTTCCAAGATGGCTTTTGACAATGGGACACTACTGCAGGTAGTTGCTCCATAACTCAGTCTGAGGAATCCAGGTTCGACCTGTGATTCACATACATACAAAGCCAAGTCCACACAAAATATGAATTTTCTGAAAACGTGGAAACACGAGGACATGCAAAGATACACACGGAACTGAAGTCGTCAGATCCGTTGGACATCAGGCTATACCACAAGCGAAGCATATTTACACCGGTGTGCCACAGGTGTGAAGTGCATTAGCATAAGCTAGATTATTGTCTCTAGTGCAAGTGGGAGTCTGTAGGAGATATGCCCTAGAGGCAATAATAAATGTTATTGATTATCTCCGTGTTCATAATTATGTTTATGTTCCATGCTATAACTGTTGTGGTTCCCGAGCCCGTATATCCATAAAGGCTCTGGGGAGAACCCATATGCACGTGTGGAATAATAAACGGTAAAATGTATTCCTAGTCGTGCCTCTAAGACTAGCTCAAGTGTTGCATGATGATTATGTTTTCCCAATCATGGGTATGTCTATGCCAAGCAACTTTGAGGGCACAATGTCAGGAAGGACATTTGTGTTGAATCGACCCGAATTGATGTTATGCTATGAGATACATTCATCACAAGTTAATGGTTTATAACACAGAGATAGTTAATGTTTGCATAATTCCTTAGACCATGAGAGTATCGAGTTTCTTCATGCTTGCTTCATGAACTTTGGGGTTTGTTAAACGTCATCCGTAACTGGATGGCTATTACGGCGGCTTACGGGTTCATGGGAAAGTATGTTAAGTGACTTGATAGCTCGAGATTGGGATTTGCTCCTCCGACGATGGAGAGATATACTCGGGCCCACTCGTTGTTACGGTGTCCATCATCGTCTGGCCAGACACTTTGTGATTTGATCACGGGGATGCCGGAACATGAAACGAGAAAAGAGAACAAAACCAGTAACGAGGTAACTTGCATAGTGGACAATGTGTTGGCCCACGGGGATGTAATAAATCTCACCTCAGGTGTTTGTGATATATCGTGAAGCAACAGGAATAGCTCACCTCACAGATGAAAAATTGTCTAAGACCCACAGAAATATTTTTGGATTTAGTAGACGCGAAAAATTGTCTTCATGAATAGTGAAAACGCATTCTTGTTTGCTTTTCGCAGATGAAAATCACTAAACCGAAATTGTTTCGGAACGCGTTGCAAATTATTTTAGTGGGTACTGGAAATGTTCTGAGCCCACATAAATATTTTCAGTTCGAACGAACGCTGAGAAATGTCGTCATGAATAGTGAAAGTGCTTTTTGCTTGGCTTCTTGGAGAAGCCACCTTGAGGGCCTTTTTGGTATTTCCCCCCTTGGCTTCTTGGAGAAGCCACCCTTGGGCTTGGCCTATAAATAGGGGTGGAGGGGGCTGCCTAAAGGATCATCCCTTCTCACATACACGTGCCATGCAATGATCTGGCTTCTCTCTCCCTCCCCGCGAAATAGTTTCGTAGAGCCGAAAGGCTGTCTGGGTTCCGACAGGAACTAGTTCTGGACGGCGAACCCTGCCGGATAGATGAGACCATATGTGTGCAACTCTGTAGAGAGATCGTAGTTTCGGTCTTAGTTCGTGAGTGCCTCCCGAAGGGCTGTCCATGTGACCGTCCGAGTTTCGAAGGTCCTCCCGAAGGGCTGTCCGAGTGACCGTTCGAGTTTCGAAGGTCCTCCCGAAGGGCTGTCCGCGACACCGTCCGGGGGGCTGTTCGACCGCCTCCCGGAGGGCTTTCTGAGGAGCAGATGAGGGTATACATCCTCGCGGTTGGGAGGTTGTAAATCCTAGCTGCAGGGATCTGCACCGCCGATCGTCATCGACTCTACTTCCCGCTGCGCTACGAGTCGGTAACGAAAAAGATCAAACCATGTATGCAGTCTCCATAGTGGTCCTGGGCTGGTGCGTAGGTCGGAATTTTTTTTTCTGCTGCGTTACCCTACACTACCCCCTGGGAGCGCCCCCCTACCTTGTGGGCACCTCGTGTGCTCTCCGGACTCCGCTTTCTTGCACGATACGTATTTCGGTTAGTAAAAATTCATTATATAATCTCCCGAAGGTTTTGACTCATGTATCACGCAAGTATCCTCTGTTTTCATTTCGAGCTGTCCTGCTGCAGATTAGAGCAACATGTCGTCCCAGGATTCGGAAGGAGAAAGTTATGTGGCTGATTACCTTGCAAATCCTAAGGTCTATGGAGATGTGGAGCATTGTCGTTGGACTACGGAAGAAGAAGAGGACTATGAACCCAAGAGGAAGGAGCAGACGAGCTCAGATGAAGATGAAGTCCCATTACCTCAACCTGGGGACATGCATGTGGAGTTCAAAAAGTCAAGCCTCCCTGATAGAGCAAAGAAACTTAAGATCGAGTTTATCCCTTTTCGTCTCTTGCAGGAAAACAAGCAGGAACTATGAAAAAAGATATTAAGCCTGGAGCAGGAGATTGATGACTTGAGGGATCAAAATTCTGTCCTCAAGCGCAAATTAAGGAAGAAGCCTACGCCATCAACTAAATCATCACCTCCACCTTCTTCACCAGCAAAGGAGACATAATCACATGAGTATGGGCACTCCCCTTGGCAACTTCCAAGCTTGGGGGAGGTGCCCCAGTATCGTATCACAACCACATGTCCTTTCTTTACCTTTTTCTTAGTTCGATCCTATTAGTAGTATCTTGATCTAGTAGAATAAAAGTTTTGGTATGATCTAGTTTTGAGTTTTGCTTTATGATCTCTCTATGTAATCGAGTCCGTGAGCTATATAATAAAGATTAGTGTTGAGTCAAGGGCTTGATTATTTTACCATGATCTTGAGTGAATAAAAGAAAAGAGAAAAAGAATAAAAAGAAATAAAGAGATCATATTGATCTTATTGAGAGTAATGACTTCACATAGGAAGAGTATGATGATTAAAAGTTGTTGAGAGTTGACAAACATATCTTTGGTCATCGTTGCAATTAATAGGAAGTAATAAAGAAAGAGAGGTTTCACATATAAATATACTATCATGAACATCTTTTATGATTGGGAGCACTCATTAAAATATGACATGCTAAAGAGTTGATGTCGGACAAGGAACACAATGTAATGGGTTATGTTTTCTTATATCTGAGATAAAGTATATTGTCATGGATCATCCAACATGTTGAGCTTGCCTTTCCCCCTCATGCTAGCCAAATTCCTTGCACCAAGTAGAGATACTACTTGTGCTTCCAAAAACCCTTAAACCAGTTTTGCCATGAGAGTCCACCATATCTACCTATGGATTGAGTAAGATCCTTCAAGTAAGTTGTCATCGGTGCAATCAATAAAAATTGCTCTCTAAATATGTATGATTGATTGGTGTGGAGGAAATAAGCTTTATACGATCTTGTGATGTGGAAGAAATAAAAGCGACGAACTGCATAATAAAGGTTCATATCACAAGTGGCAATATAAAGTGACGTTCTTTCACATTAAGATTTTGTGCATCCAACCCTGAAAGCGCATGGCAACATCTGCTTCCCTCTGCGAAGGGCCTATCTTTTATTATTACCTTCTACCTTATGGAAAAGTCATGGTGATCTTCACCTTTCCTTTTTATATTTTATCCTTTGGCAAGCACAATGTGTTGGAAAGATCCTGATAGATATATCTAATTGGATGTAAGTTAGCATGAGCTATTATTGTTGACATTACCCTTGAGGTAAAAGGTTGGGAGGCGAAACTATAAGCCCCTATCTTTCTCTATGTTAGATTAAAACTCCGTAACCACAAGTATTGCGTGAGTGTTAGCAATTATGAAAGACTAAATGATAGTTGAGTATGTGGACTTGCTAGAAAGCTTTGACATAGACTCTTTCTGATGTTATGATAAATTGCAATTGCTTCAATGACTGAGATTATAGTTTGTTAGTTCTCAATAAAGTTTCTGATTCATACTTTGCATTGTGAATAGATTATTACTTGAGCATAAGAAATCATATGACAATATCCATTTATGTTGCTGTTATGAGAATAATCATGATGCCCTCATGTCCGTATTTTATTTTATCGACACCTCTACCTCTAAACATGTGGACATATTTATCGTTATCGGCTTTCGCTTGAGGACAAGCGAGGTCTAAGCTTGGGGCCATTTTGCATCATGCTTTTATATCGATATTTATTGCATTATGGGCTGTTATTACACATTATGTCACAATACTTATGCCTATTCTCTCTTATTTTACAAGGTTTACATAAGGAGGGAGAATGCCGGCAGCTGGAATTCTGGGCTGGAAAAGGAGCAAATATTATAGACCTATTCTGCACAACTCCAAAAGTCCTGAAACTCCACGAAAGTTATTTTTGGAAATAATAAAAAATATTGAGCGGAAGAAATACGTCAGGCGGGCCTCCACCTGGCCACGAGGGTGGGGGCGCGCCCTACCCCCCTGGGCGCCCCCTGCCTCGTGGGCCCCTTGTTGGCCCTCCAGTGCCCATCTTCGGCTATATGAAGTCTTTCGTCCGAAGAAAAATCATAAGCAAGCTTTCGGGACGAGACTCCGCCGCCACGAGGCGGAACCTTGGCGGAACCAATCTAGGGCTCCGGCAGAGCTGTTCTGCCGGGGACACTTCACTCCGGGAGGGGGAAATCATCGCCATCGTCATCACCAACGCTCCTCTCATCGGGAGAGGGCAACCTCCATCAACATCTTCACCAGCACCATCTCCTCTCAAACCCTAGTTCATCTCTTGTATCCAATTCTTGTCTCCAAGTCTGGGATTGGTACCTATAGGTTAATAGTAGTGTTGATTACTCCTTGTAGTTGATGCTAGTTGGTTTATTTGGTGGAAGATCATATGTTCAGATCCTTTATGCATATTAATACTCCTCTGATTATGAACATGAATATGCTTTGTGAGTAGTTACGTTTGTTCCTGAGGACATGGGAGAAGTCTTGCTATTAGTAGTCATGTGAATTTGGTATTCGTTCGATATTTTGATGAGATGTATGTTGTCTATTCTCTAGTGGTGTTATGTGAACGTCGACTACATGACACTTCACCATTATTTGGGCCCAGAGGAAGGCATTGGGAAGTAATAAGTAGATGATGGGTTGCTAGAGTAACAGAAGCTTAAACCCTAGTTTATGCGTTGCTTTGTAAGGGGCTGATTTGGATCCATATGTTTCATGCTATGGTTAGGTTTACCTTAATACTTTTGTTGTAGTTGCGTATGCTTGCAATAGAGGTTAATCATAAGTGGGATGCTTGTTCAAGTAAGAACAGCACCCAAGTACCGGTCCACCCACATATCAAATTATCAAAGTACCGAACGCGAACCATATGAACGTGATGAAAACTAGCTTGACGATAATTCCCATGTGTCCTCGGGAGCGCTTTTCTCTATATAAGAGTTTGTCCAGGTTTGTCCTTTGCTACAAAAAGGATTGGGCCACCTTGCTGCACTTTATTCACTTTTGTTACTTGTTGCTCGTTACAATTTATCCTATCACAAAACTATCTGTTACCTATTATTTCAGTGCTTGTAGAGAATACCTTGCTGAAAACCGCTTATCATTTCCTTCTGCTCCTCATTGGGTTCGACACTCTTACTTATCGAAAGGACTACGATAGATCCCCTATACTTGTGGGTCATCAAACCCCCAATGATATCAGAATTGTGTTCGGCATCGGAGGGTATGCTTGGCTCTGGACTAGTATTTCCGCTCTCGTCCTGCCATATGACGGATGGCTTGAAGAGCCTTTCCACAAAGGTGTTAGGCAGGACGGGATCACGTTTAGCGCCCATTCGAGCAAGGCTATCCGCTGCCTGATTACTGTCTCGAGCAATGTGGTGAAACTCGAGCCCCTCAAACCGAGTTGATATTTTTAGTACGACATTTCGGTATGCTGCCATCTTTGGGTCTTTTGCATCGAAATCTCCATTTATTTGGGATATTGCGAGGTTCGAATCCCCACGCACCTCTAGGCGTTGTATGCCCATAGAGACAGCCATTCGGAGACCATGTAGTAGTGCCTCGTATTCGGCCACGTTGTTGTAGTACGTATACATGACGTAGCGGATTGTGTCCCCTGTAGGGGATGACACCAGCCCCCAATCCGGCTAACATTTTAGAGCCGTGAAGTACATTATCCAGTTGGAGTATGTGTTGTACTCTTTAGGGAGTTCGGCTTCCGTCCACTCGGTGACAAAGTCGGCCAACACCTGAGATTTAATAGCTTGGCGTGGCTTATATGTTATTTCGAATGGTAAGAGCTCGATGGCCCATTTAGCTATGCGGCCGGTGGAGTCCGGTTATTTATGATGTCATTGAGTGGTACTTCGGATGCCACCATGATCGAACACTCTTGAAAGTAGTGCCGCAGCTTCCGGGATGCCATGAACACCGCATGTGCTATCTTTTGATAGTATGGGTATCAAGATTTGCATGGTGTAAGGACCGCCAATACATAGTACACTGGTTTCTGGAGTGGGAATTTGTGTCCCTCTTCCTCTAGTTCGACGACGAGTATGGCGCTCACCACCTAGTGAGTCGCAGATATGTAGAGCAACATAGGCTCGTCAACGCTTGGTGCGGCAAGGATTGGGTTGCTTGCTAACAGAGTTTTTATTTCTTCCAATCCAGCTGTAGCTGCATCCGTCCATGAAAAGTGGTCGGTGCGTCGGAGCAGTCGATAAAGTGGCGGAGCCTTTTCTCCCAATCTGGAGACAAAGCGGCTCAAGGTTGCCACGCACCCAGCTAGTTTTTGGACCTGCTTTAAGTCTATTGGCGTTGCCAATTGTGACAGGGCTCGGATTTTGGCTGGGTTTGCTTCGATTCATCTACTGGAAACAATGAACCCGAGTAGTTTTCCGGCTGGAACGCCGAAGACACATTTTCCGGATTGAGCAGTATGTCATATGTTCAGAGGTTGTCGGATGTGAGACATAGATCATCCACCAATGATTCGACATGTTTAGTCTTGATGACTACATCATCCACGTACTCCTCCACTGTCTTGCCAATTTGCTTTGCCAGACATGTTTGAATCCTGCGTTGGTAAGTGGCGCCAGCGTTCTTGAGCCCGAACGGCATAGTGTTGAAGCAGAAAGGCCCGCACGGGGTAATGAATGCCGTTGCGGCCTGGTCGAACTCCTCCATCTTGATTTGCTGGTATCCGGAGTATGCGTCGAGGAAACACAATGAGCCGTGTCCTGCAGTCACATCAATGATTTGGTCAATGTGGGGCAGCGGGAAGGGGTCCTTGCGGCAAGCCTTATTGAGGTTTTTTAAATCGACGCAAAAAGGCGCCAGGATTTATCCTTCTTCGGTACCATGACCAGGTTGGCTAGCCAGTCCGGGTGCTTGATTTCTCTAATGAACATGGCCTCAAGTAGTTTGGCTAGCTCTTCGCCCATAGCTTGTCGTTTGGGCTCGGAAAAGCGCCGCAACGCTTGCTTGACTGGTTTGAACCCTTTTATTATGTTGAGGCTATGTTTGGCCAGTTGTCGTGGGATTCCGGGCATGTCCGAAGGATGCCAGGAAAAAATGTCCTAATTTTCTCGTAGGAATGCTCGTAGAGCGGCGTCGATCATTAGATCCAGCTGTGCTCCGATGAATGATGTTTTGTTTTGATCCGTCGGGTGCACTTGAAATTTGACTATTTCATCTGCTTTTTTGAAAGATGTAGATTTGGGCCTCTTGTCGAGGATTACATCGTCTTTGTCCACTGAGGAACGCAGAGGGGTTAGCTCCTCGGCCGCGAGGGCCTCAGATAGTGCCTCGAGTGCCAAGGATGCGGTTTTGTTTTCGGCGCGGAGTGCTGTATCCGGATCACTGGTGATAGTGATTATCCCGTTGGGCCCTGGCATTTTAAGCTTCCTGTACTGTAATGGGGGATGGCTTGGAAGCGTGCGAAGGCGTCCCGTCCCAAAAGGGCGTGATATACCCTATTGAAAGGTGCCACGTGGAAGAGCAACTCTTCGGACCTGTAGTTATCAGGCGTGCCGAATAGTACGCCGAGTTTAAATTTTCCCAAGCATTGTGCTTCTCGACTTGGGATAATACCTCGAAAGGTGGTACTACTTTGCTCGATGCAACTCTTGTCCATTTGCATTTTGCCGAGCGTGTCTTCATAGATGAGGTTAAGTCCGCTGCCGCCATCCATGAGTACTTTGGAGAGTCGAAAGCCATCCACAATTGGGTTTAAGACCAAGGCGGCTGGTGTTCGGACTGATCGGGCCCTTGGTTCGTCGTCGGCGGTGAAAGTTATTGCCGTATCGTTCCAAGGATTTATTGTGGTTACTTGGTTGACTTTGGCGAGGTTGCGGAGTGCCCTTTTGCGCCGATTATTTGAAGAAAAGGTCTCGAATACCGTAAAGACATTGAGATCATCGTCCTCCGAAGAGTGCTTCTCTGGGGTAGTATTGGTGAGGATAGCCTCACCGCTCTTAGCCACTTGCTGGAGTACCCAACATGCCCGAAGGCTATGCGTTGGTTCGGTGCTTGGCGTCATGTGTATCTGACATGGCTTGTTGAGTAGTTCATCAAGGACGTTTTTATATCCCGTGAAGGGCTTGTTTTTCCTGTCAACAGGCTTCTGATCGAATGCCACGTAAGGGTGCATTCGTTTTGCCCGCCCAGTGGGCTGCTTAAAGGCAGGAGGTTCCCACCGGGCTGTCTGGGCTTTCCAGGCGCTTTCCATCGCGCAGTACTTCTGTACTATGTGTGCAAAATCCGCAAAGTGCAGTATGCGGCGGTGGTTGAGGGCATTTAGAATTCCCTCATCCGTACAGTTGCGGCAAAAAACTGAAACCGCGTCATCGTCACAACAATCTTTAATCTTGTTCTTAACAAGGAGGAACCTGGCCCAGAAGTGATGGGCCGTTTCCCGTGGTTGCTGCGTACATACATTAGGTCACATATGTCTAGAGGCCCTGAATTGCTTGGGGAATATTGCTTGTGGTGGGTGGGCGGGCTAAAATCCAAACCCTGGCCCACTATTGCATCCGGAGTTTGAAGAATCTCCGAGGTCATAAGTTTAGGATCAGTAAGGTCCTGAAGACTTCCGGGCTTAATGCCCGATCCTATGTTCGGAGGACATGAGGTATCTTCTCGAGGATGGTCATCCGGCTCGCAGGGCTCGGAAATCCGAACATAGTTGGTGCTTAACTTAGAGGGAGAGGCGTCTCAGCTCGTTCCTCAACGACCGCTAACAGATGGGTGACCGACGGGGACTTGATTTCCCTCTGATCGGGTTTCAGCCCAATCCGATTATAGTCTGTTGCGACCCCCAGGGCGGCGATGCGATCTAGTAGCTCGTTCAAGGACGAGACATTTGCTGGATCCATCTTTTTGGAGTGTTCGAGGCTGACATGGAGATGATGTTTGGCGATTGTGGGCGCCGCCTTTGGCTTGATGGCCGAGCGAGCGCCCATGGTAAAACCGCCAAGCTGGAGGACCTGTCGTGGAGTTAGGGCCCCTCCAGAAGTAATATTGTCATTCATGACAAGGGGAGCCATCGATCCTTCTGTTGACAACACAAAGGAACCCTCAATGAAAGCACCAATGTTGGTGTCAAAACCGGCCGATCTCGGGTAGGGGGTCCTGAACTATGCGCGAAGGTAACAGGGGACAAAGGGGACACGATGTTTACCCAGGTTCAGGACATCTTGATGGAGGTAAAACCCTACTTCCTTCTTGATTGTCTTTGATGAGTATATGGTTACAAGAGTTGATCTACCTCAAGATTGTAATGGCTAAACCCTAGCCGTCTAGCCTATATGAATTCTCATGATCTCTACAGACTAACCCCTCCGGTTTATATATACACCGGAGGGGTACAAAGTTAGTTTACAAACGAAGGAAACAATACATCCGGTCTCCAATCTTGCCGTCCACGCATCAGGAGTCCTACCAGAATACGGGGAATGATCTTCTGTTTTATCCTCACGGCCCATTAGCCCGGCCCATGTTCGAATAGGCCGAACACCTGAGGACCCCCGAATCCAGGTCTCACTCACTCCTCCTCCTCGCCATTGCTGGAGGGCGTCCACCGGGCAAAGCCCGTGCAGCTCTGGCGGTGGCAGGGCTTCTTGCCTCCCTCCCCTAGTCGAGATCTCGGCGGCGCGGGTCGGCCGCCCGTGGGGGAGCTGGATCCGACGGGTTCTCCGGCGGCGGGGGCGCGCGGCTCCGGTAGCGGGTGTGCTGGGAGGTGGCGGTGAGCTTCATGGTGGCGGAGGTGGGGCTTACGTCGGGAGGCTGATCTGTTCCCTTGGGGCTGCGGGTGTCGCAGGTGGCAGAGGCCACAGTCGGAGAGGGCTCTCCCTCCACGTTGACGGGGGGTGGCACTGGCACTGCTGTGCACCGTTCTTGGCCGCGCTGGGCGGCGAGGCGGTGGCGGACATGGATCTCGATCTAAAGTTGGAGGCTTCACGGGCTGCTTCTCCTACACGACCGGCCGGAGTGTGGGTGACCTACTGGTGTCCTGTGCGTTGGCGGGGCGCTAGGTGTGGGCTATCGATCGGGGGAAACCCTTGGCCGGCGTTGCCGGTCACGATGTCGGCGATGCTTTTGGCACCGTTCTCCCTCTGGTGGGCGACATCGAGACTTATCCCTTGCCCTCTGCCTCCTGGTCCTGGGCGAAAGCTTTCAATCTCTGGATTGGGCAGCGACGGCGCGTCAGCGTCGTGTTCTTCTTGAAGACGCCATCTTGGGCAATCAATGGTTTGGGGTGTGGCGCGGTGGTGGTTTGTAGGTCTTCAGTAGGGTCCATGTTCGGCGGCCGCGGTGGGCTCTGGGTCTAGGCCAGAGACAGTGGCGATGTATCGGTTTCTTTCAGAGGTGAGGTAGCCAGGGCAGTCGTCCTCTCCCCGGCAACTTGTTCGCCGTCCAAGCATGCTCGGGGGTGAGCTGCTATGCCTGCCGAGGGGTCGGCGTCCTACGATCCAGGACGAGAGGGCAGTGGTGCCCTCTTCGGAGGCAGATTTGGATGGCTGGTCAATCGGGTTGGCCCTAGAAGGTGACAGAGCATGGCTCTTCTCCGGTGGCGAATAGCTCCCTTGTCGCTTGCTCGTCGATGACTCGATTTGAGTCCGTCGTGGGCTCTGATGTCCTATTGGGTCCTTCGGTTCTCGTTAGCTATTCTGTAGTGCTATGTATCCATGTCAATTTTATTTTCTGTTTCTTACTGTCTTGTTGGTGGTAATGCATGGTTGGTGCTTTATATGTAAAGCAGGGCGAAAGCCTTTTTCGTTAAAAGCCCGAATATCTTCAGTAACACATGCTCAATCAGTCTGCTGTGATACTTCATCCAAGACTTGGCAATGTTCTTGGCCTTCCAACCACCATGGAGACCTCTACCTAATTAGCCAGGATGACGAAAATTGTCTGATTCACAGTGCTCGGTACGCACAACCTCCGTAGTTTATTTACTAGTAGGAGGGGGCTAAATTATCCAACGATTGTCCAAGTACGCACTCTGGGTACACCTTGCTGAACTAGCCCATGCACGCACGCGCGTACAAAATCCTTGGAAGGGCCTTTACTTTCCACTCTGATTTTTTTCAAAAAAGGGGACTCCACGACCTCTGCATCAGAACGATGCATACAACCACATTTATAGATAAAAAAGGTTCAACAAGTTCTTAATGTCTTGCAAGAAAGTAAAAATGGCAAGCTCACACAGAGCCACAACGCCAAGAACTGAAGGCCCAAAAGCCACAACCGGCTGCCACAACAAAAGATAGGTAAACTAATCGCATATCCTATTACATGACCACCATCCAAACCGGTTGAAGATATCCCGCGCTACCATCTCCCACCGGACAGATCCAGTAACAAAACGCTCCCTGGCCTCCGTCGGAGTGAGTAAGGACCACGTACGGATCAGCGCGGTAGCCCGGAATAAAGCCTGCAAAAAATGAATAGTTGTTGGTCTGTTAAAAACCAAATCATTTCGGTAGTTCCAAATTGCCCATAACAACGCACATACTCCTACTCAAATGTGTCTAGTTGTTTCTGACTCTATCCCAACAAGCCACGTTCCAAATAACGTACTGACCGAATTCGGGGGAGTAATGTTAAAGGCAATTTGCACGGTGCACCACAAAACTCTCGCCAACGGGAAATCAAAGAAGAGGTGCTTGATAGTCTCATCCCGATCACAAAAACTACACCTAGTAGATCCTGTCCAGTTGCGCTTAACCAAATTGTCCTTTGTTAGAATTACTTGTTTATGCACAAACCACATAAACACTTTAATCTTCAAAGGAACTTTGACTTTCCAAACATGTTTGGAACTAGGAATACTTCTAGAGTTAATGACATCGATATACATCGATTTGACTCTAAACTCTCCAGACCTAGTAAGCTTCCAACACAACTGATCGGGGTGATGAGTTAGCTGAACCTCCATCAGTCTACTCACCAAATGAAGCCAAGCTTCCCACCGGTCGCCAACAAGCACCCTCCGAAACTGAATATTGAGGGGAATGGACTGCATAATCGTTGCAACAAGAGAATCACGACGCTGAACAATACGATACAGGGACGAATACTGGAGCGCCAACGGCGTTTCACCAAGCCAAGTATCCTCCCAGAAGCGAGTGGTGTTGCAATTACCGACAATAAACTTTGTTCTATTAAAGAAGGCGGCTTTGACTCTCATAAGCCCCTTCCAAAATGGCGAGTCAGTTGGTCTGACTGTCACCTGGGACAAAGTCTTGGACTGCAAATACTTACTACGGAGAATCTGCGACCAAGTTGCCTCAGTCTCAACTGACAACTTGTACAGCCACTTACTAAGAAGGCATCTGTTCTTGACTTCAAGATTCTCGATACCAAGGCCCCCCTGGTCCTTTGGTCGACAGATGATATCTCATTTGGCGAGTTGGTATTTTCTCTTAAGTTTGTCACTCTGCCAGAAGAATCGGGGACTTCAAAGGAGGATAAGAGAAACATAGGCATACTCGTGAGCACCGAATTAATGAGAATCAATCGGCCTCCATATGACATGAGTTTTCTTTTCCAGCAACTCAGTTTCTTCTCAAACCGATCCTCGGTGCACTTCCACTCTCTGTTTGTTAGCTTTCGATGGTGAATGGGTATACCTAGGTACGTAAAAGGTAAAGCCCCCAATTCACATCCAAACAATTGCCTATAAGCCTCTTGTTCGTCCTTGGCTCTACCAAAGCAGAACAACTCGCTTTTATGAAAATTAATCTTCAATCCAAACAATTGTTCAAATAAGCATAACACCAGCTTCACATTTCTTGATTTAGCCATGTCGTGCTCCATGAAGATGATTGTATCATCAGCGTACTGCAGGATGGACACACCACCATCAACTAGATGAGGCACCAAGCCACCCACCTGATCGGCCTCCTTTGCCCTCCCTATCAGGATCGCAACATATCAACGACAATGTTGAACAAGATAGGGGACATGGGATCACCTTGTCTCAGGCCCTTGTGTGTCTGGAAATAATGACCTATATCGTCATTCACTTTAATTCCAACACTCCCTTTTTGCGTGAAAGATTCTACCTGGCGTCGCCAAACTTCATCGAAACCCTTCATGTGTAAGGCCTGTTGAAGGAACGACAACTTGACTTTATCGTACGCCTTCTCAAAATCCACCTTGAAAATAAGTCCATCAGGTTTTTTCGTGTGAATCTCATGGAGCATTTCATGAAGGACCACAACCCCTTCAAGGATGTTCCTATCCGGCATGAAAGCAGTTTGAGTAGGCTGCACAACAGCATGCGCAATCTGTGTGAGCCTAATCGTTCTGACCTTTGTAAATTTTTTGAAACTAACATTGAGAAGACAGATGGGTCTGAATTGCTCGATTCTCACAACCTTTGTTTTCTTAGGAAGGAGGGTTATCGTACCAAAATTTAGCTGAAAAAGCTCGAGCTGCCCCGAGAACAAATCATGGAACATCGGCAACAGGTCCCCTTTAATAATATGCCAGCACTTCTTATAAAACTCCGCCGGGAAACCATCCGGGCCCGGAGCTTTATTATTTTTCATCTGCGAGATGGCTTCGAAAACCTCCTTTTCAGAAAAAGGAGCTGCCAAAATATCATTCTCAACAACAGTGAGTTGAGGCACATCCTCAACCCTAGACTCATCGAGAGACACACAGTTATCCTCTGGGGGTCCAAACAACTTCTTGTAATACTCAGTAATGTATGATTTTAGGTTCTCCTGACCGATAATCGTTCCTTCATCTTGTTCAAGCTGAAAGATCCTCTTCTTCCTGTGTTTGCCATTGGCGATCATGTGGAAGAATTGAGTGTTCGCGTCCCCTTGGACAACTCTTCGGACCTTGGCCCGCAGCGCCCACTTTAATTCTTCTTCATGAAGAAGTTCTTTTAGCCTCATCTCTGCGTCTAGCTTGGCATGAAGCTCTGCGGCTGGCAGAATCGTGGTTTCTTCTTTTACATCTAAGGACTGAATAAGGGTAAGGAGCCGTTCCTTTTCAACCTTATAAATCCCGCTTAGATGCTTAGCCCACCCACGTAGAAATCTTCTCAGGTGCCTAATCTTATTCTGCCAGCGCTCAAGCGCAGTCCTCCCTCCTGCATCCTTAGCCCACTCTCTGGCTACGAGATCAAGGAAACCTTCTCTTTCAAACCAAGCAAGCTCGAATGAGAAGACATTTTTATTGCCCAGGTGAGAGGCCTCACCAGAGTCAAGAAATAGAGGCGTGTGGTCAGAAATACCACGAGAGAGTGCCTGAACTGTAACAAAGGGAAACTTCTGTTCCCATTCGACACTTGCCAGTACATGATCCAACTTCTCAAACATTGGATTTGGCATTGCGTTAGCCCAAGTGAACTTCCTACCCGAAAGCTCAATCTCTCTCAGATCCAAGCTTTCAATGATAGTGTTAAACATGAACGACTATCTCCCGTCAAAATTATCATTATTCTTCTCATCACGCCTCCTAATGATGTTAAAATCCCCCCACCAGGATTGGTAGCTGCTCAGAGCCGCACACTCTAACTAGATCAGCCAAGAAATCCGGTCTGAATTCTGGCTGTGCGGCACCATAGACCGCCACTAGAGCCCAATCAAACCTATCAGCCTTCGAGCGCACCCTAAACTTAACAGCAAAATCTCCCATGACCACACTTCGTACTTCGAGAGACTCCCATCTCACACCGAGTAAGATCCCACCCGATCTTCCTCGCAGCGGCAGACAGTGCCAGTCGAAATCAATACCACCTGACAGAGTATTGAGAAATTGTGGCGAGAAATTATCTCGGCCAGTTTCCGACAAAGCAATAAAGTCCAGCCTATGCTCGATAGACGCTTCAGCAAGAAACCTTCTTTTAGCCAAGTCTTTGAGACCTCTGCTATTCCAAAAGATTCCTTTCATATCTCGTCATGGAATTTTTTAGCCGTGCGGATCCTAGCACTCCTACGCACTGCTGACGTCGGGTAAATCTTCCGCTTCCATTTGTGTTTAGGACTGGTCTTACTCTCCAGCTGGTCCTCACAACCAGGCTCAGGAGGTCTTACTACAGCATCCTCAAAACTCACATCTTCCTCCTCAGGCTCAGAGATGGGATTAGCAAGATCCGCACAAAAGTTATCCAGCACCCAGACCCCCAAAGCATCAATATCGGAATCATTCATGGGTTTGACCGCTGCTAAGTTACGAATCATTTCTAAAGCCCTCTCGGCTTCTAAATCCAGTAAATCATTAACGGAATTTGAAATTTCACCCTCATTACTCCCTAGTGAAATTCCTAATTGCTTTGCATTATTAACAATCTCATCGTTTGAAAAATGCAAGATAGAATTAGAAGTATTAACCGACATACCAGTAGTGACCTGAACGTCACGAAGCTTGGCCGCCCTCATGGCGCACCGCTGGTGTATATCGTCCACCTCCAGATGGTCCTGAAGACGGCAGCTCAACCGTCTCCCCTCAGAGACCGGATCCGGAATCCCGCCAAACGCTATGACCTCCTCCCGAGTGAAGTTGCCCTCGGGGGCCTCCTGCCTCACCCCGAACACCAAGCCGGTCCCCACGGCAGGGAGACGGCACCACGCCGGTTGATGGGGTAACATGGGCCGCCTGCCCTAGTTCCCCACCCAACCCAGCTAGCCGACAAGAGCTGCTCGCCGGCGCCAACGGAGGGCTGGCAACCGTAGACGCCGAAGGAGGAGAGGGCCCCGAGGCCACCTGCCCCGAGCCCCTTCCAGGGACTGAAACTGCCGCCTGCAGCTCCGTCCAATCGAGAGGAGAAGAGGGTGCCGAGGCCACCTGCCCCGGACCCCCTCCCGAAGATACAGCCTCCACCACCGACACCTCGGCCGGCGGGATAGGAGAAGAGGACCCCGAGGCCACCTGCCCCGAGTGCCCTCCAGCGACCGGAACTGCCGCCTGCAGCTCCGTCGTCGCGCCAGGAGGACAGGTAGCCGAGGACACAAACCCCGGACCCCCTCCCAAGGGAACCACCTGCTCGGCCGGATCCTCAGTCACCGAAGGACCACCAACGCGGGTAGGAGCATCCTCAAGACCCAAAGCGGGTAACGTGTGCTCAAAAGCCTCGAGAGACTCCACTCGCTCACTCCCCAATCTCGGAGGTGCAGAAGCAGGCTCGAGAGACCCAAATCTCAGAGTGGTCATAGGCAGCGAGGAGGGTGGAGCCGTCCCGTCCCCAGTCGTCTGCGAAATGGACCCCTGTCCCTTGGACAACTCTCGTCCAGGATCAGCGACCGGAGGCTCCTTCGCTCCCGCGCCATCATTACCCTCGTGCATATCAACATCAGTCTCGGTAGCTGCCTCGCCGAACAGGCTATCATCCTCAAACTCAATCCCAAGGCTGTAAATCTGGCCACGATATGACCACTTAACCACATCAGGCACAAACTCAATGTCCAAAATACTAACCAGAAGCTGAGCTACCCCATGAGCTCTAGTGAAGGCCATGTCCACTCGCTCAGGTTTTCCAACCATGATGCCCAAGCTAGCAACGACCCTAGCATCCTGCATAGGCTTCGAGGGAGCCCTAGAAAAACGCAGCCAAGCTTGGGTAAGAGGCTTACCCTTAGGCTCCACCAACTTCCACTCATGGAACTCGAGGATGCCATCTGTACCTGGCACTTTGCACATCCCAAAACTCAGTAGCCTCTGCAAATCGTCCACCGACGGGAACTCAACTCTATACAAGTTTGCCTCGAGACTGACGAGCTCCCAATGGAAGTCCCCTGGAGCTAGCTCCCGTAGGCGCTGCACAATCTGGGTCTCAGAGACTTCTCCTCTAGACACTTTGACAATCCCAGTAGTCATACTCTGAGCCTCCTCAGGAGCCTCCCTCTCATTCAGAGACTCAAAGAACGTGAGTTCAGCACAGTACACTATACATCATAAGTGACGGTGCCTGATCCCTCAGAAGCGGACACTTCCCCGAGTCATGGGCTGGTTTGCCACAAGTATCGCACAAAACCGCTAAACACTCCGCTATAAAATGGCCCTTCTCGCCACAACGATAACACAACATTCTTTCCTTCTTGCGCGCCCACTTGGACGCCCTGTCCGAATCAGCCCTGTCCGACGCCTCCACAGACACAGATCCCGAGCCTACATTCCCAGGAACCTCGACATCAGCAAGTGTCGTCACCACCTCCATAGCCTGGGCAGACAACCCAGACTCCTCGGCAGCCCCGCCGGCGGCCGTCTGCTCGACCACAACGGTTGAATGATGCTGTCGTGGACGATACCGGCCACCTCGACCTCCTCGGCCACCACGATGACCGCGGAAACCACCGCGGTGTCGATTTCCCGGACCGGACGCCCCCTCAACAAAGCCACCCGTCGGACCCATGAACGGCCTCTCAACCGAACCATCACTCTGCCAGGCATACCCCCGACCACCACCCGTGGACGAGGAACCCCGGTGCTGACCATCTCCATACGCATTATAACCGTCATCACCCCATTGACCACGAGGCGCACCCGAATCAACTCCACCTGCCGAAGTTTGCGGCGGCGGTGCCTGCGTCAGCACCGGCGCAATTTGCGACTATCGGGCGACAAAGTGCGGCGGCCTCGCGCCAGACTGAGGTGTAAGCGATCGAGGCTGTAGGCCAGCCGCAGGGGGCGGCGGCCTCGGACCAAGCGCACCCCTGCCCACAGCAGCAGACAAGGCCGGGGGTCGAGGATTCACACCAACACGGGCCGTCGCCGGCTGCGGCACCACCACCGGCGCCGGGGGTCTAGCACCCGGGAGACCCGAGCCTCGGCCAACCGCGCCAACGCCGGTTGCCCCGATAGCCGCATGCGGCCTAGGGCCGTTCCCCTCAGTAGCTGCCCTGCCGGCACCAGCGCCCGGCGTCGGGGCACCCCCACCGCGGCCAGTCCCTGGCGTTGGACCGACCCCACCTTGGCCAACCCCCGGCGGCAGGCCGTCTCCGCCATGGCCAGGACCCGGCGGCGGCGGCTGCCCTCCGCGGCCAGCAGCACCCGCGGCGGCAATCTTGCCCGGCGGCGGCGCAGCTCCTCGGCCAGCCATGGCCCGGAGTGGGGGGATGCGTCTTGCCCGCCCTGCACCGCGATCGCAGAACCCAGGCCGGCCTCGACGAGATACCCTAGACCGTAGCGATTGCAGACGAACGCGTTGATCGATCGTGCATGGGGCGATAGGAGGAAGCGACGTAGTGCTCGGGGTGGACTGGGCCTCATACACAGCTGTCCCCGGCCCAACTACACGCGGGCCTGGCTCACACAGAACCGGCCCGCCCCCTGGCGCACCCAGATCGTGGCCCAACACCGAATTCAAACGCTGCGCCCGAGCGATCGCGATCCCGATCGGCTGCCCAGCCGGCCGCTCCGCCACGGCCGCCGCCGGCGTCCGGGAACCACTCGCTCGGCGCACAGGTCTCTTCTTCCTTTGAACTGTAATCCATGAATCTGGCCTAATCAAATCAAACAGCGTAAGATTGGGAAGACTAACCTTCGGGAGCGGACCCTTCCATGGCCGGATTGCTGTCGCCGCCGTTCTCCGGTGAACAACTCGACGGACCATCTCCTTCCTCTCTCCCGCGTGTAGCCCAACCCTCGCCGGATCGTCCACCGGCAAGACCGAGTCAACCGCCGTGGCAACCTCGTCTTCGTCGTAACCCGAACTGAAAAATTCACAAAACAGGTCGGACGGGGTCGGCGTTGGCGGCGAGGCCGCCGGGTCTTCTCCGTCCTCGTCCGCATCCTCGTCAGCCGATCCGGCCGGCGCCGAGAAACGGCCGCCAACGCATGGGCGAGGCGCAGTAGCCTAGGGAAGCGCCCCGGCGGCCGACGCCCCGGTCGCCCGCGGAGTCGCCCGCAGGGTCGCCCGTTGGCCCACCTGTCCTGATAATTTACTAATTACAGATCAACGTTATCACTTTCCACTCTGAATGGGGGTTGAATTTACCAAAAATCATATACCGAATTTCCATGGACGTTGTCAGAGTCAGACCATTGTTTCTAACTCTCATGAATTACTAACTCACGCTTCCGATGCAAGTCGTTGAATTATTCCTAGCACGTGCGCGCGTACTACGTACAGAATGTCGATTTTTATTCCATCCTGTTGGTCCATGGCGTCCCATCCCTTTCCGGATGAATGGAGTAGAGTAATAATATGGACAGGGTGATATATTGACCACAAACCACAGATCCAATCGGGCACGTCCACCACTCACTTTCTCATGCCCTGCCGTGCCGTTAATTCACGTTTATTTGACACACGAGGGCAAATGTGCGATAACGAAGAAACACCATTTCATCGGCCTAGAAGCAACCGGATTATTCGTGTGCAAATTTTCTTCGGTACGCCTTTATTTTTATTTTTTTGATATTATTTGTAATTGAGTGGTTTCTCAAAAAAGAAAAAAATATCAAGGGGCAACCATCATTTTCGTCTAACAGTACGTGCATATTGAGATTGCAGCTTGCCATCAAGACATCTTCAATATTACTCCATTCAACGCCGAAAGCGACACACTATGGACCAACGGAACGGAAACAAAAGCGACCTTTCGTATGTAGTACTTCGTTAAGCTTGAAACCCTATTCGGAGTGCCAAACAATCCATTGACTTTTATGACTTCGATGGCATAATTTGTGGACATCAGCTATACCAGCGTTGCAAACCCTGTTCACTCGTGGAATCCGAAGAGTTGCATGCACTTGGTTTTCTGTCCACCGAGGGACGACTTCACCCCTTTGGAAGATTGGTGGAGCAAGAGTATTGTTTTGCCAAAGTATGTTTTATGTGATGTGGAATGCATGGAAGGAGCGGAACAGACGAATCTTCAATGAAACCACACTTACTATTGTGCAACGTAGTTTCCCTTGTAAGGAAGACATTGACAAAAAAGACTCTCACGCTGGATATGAAGTTCACAATTTCCTTTTTCTTTTCTCTTATTTTTTTCCTGGTTCCATGTAATATTTTTGTACTCCTTTTTTCTATGTCCATATGTTGAAATGGGCAGAGCACCCGCTTTCCCCGCAAATTTGGAATAATTTTGGTAAATTCAAATACTTCAGGCTTCGGTAATTAGGAGTTTAGGTAGACTTTCAGCAAACTTCGTCAATTATTCTTTTTATGCAAGAAGGTACATACATGCCTTTTCTCTCTAATTGAAAGATAAACATAACATCTGCAGCGAACAAGGGCATCTGCCCACCAAATGGTTTCAATAAATTTGGCATGAATAAATTAAACAATACACAAGTATTTACCAAAGAAATGTAATAAGTAATACTAGTCCTATACCAGATCTCCTCCTATACCGCGATTACACTACATTTTAACTTAAAAAACAAGTGACCTAAACATCAAAGTTACAGTAACTATATATGGTGATTTACGGTATACTCTAATCTATCTAACTGTTCAGAAACAACTGATATTAACATCAAGTGAGCTTTTGGCGAGGGGTGGTGTCGCTGTAGCCGATGCCCTTCCTTTTTGTGGGGAAGATCATGAACACAAAACTGGACAAAAACGCAATGCCCAGAGGCAGGTTCTTGAGAAGCTCCTGGGTGTCCATGCCAGCGTTGGGGAAGAAGCAGTTCTGCAGCCCCACGTCGCTGAAAGCTACGGTGAGGAACACCAGGGCCGTGAAGATGGCGCGCACGAAGTCCAGCGGCCGGATGCGGAGCCTGCGGAACTCAGCGGGAGTCCACTGCTGCCTCTCCTCTTCGTCCGAGAAGTTGAACACGTTGAAACCGCGCGGCGTGGCGATGCCGTAGTAGAGCTTCTGGTCGCGGCCAAGTACACTGTCGGTGAAGGTGAAGAGGATGCACGAGATGGTGAGGATGATCACCAGCGCCGCGGTGAGCCACTGGTTGGAGGAGAAGCACTTGCCGTGGTTGGTGAAGGACGGGGACAGCGCCTGGTACGCCAGCACCGTGCCCGTCGGTAGCAGCTGCGCGAGGTTCGCGGCGCTCGACATGACCTTGTCGGTCGGGCTGGCTGCTGGTCCAGCAGCTGCTGCGGGCGCTGTGGTTGGCACATCGCCGGCGTCCTCGGGCGTGGCCGGAGCCAAGCCCGCTGTCCCGCCGTTGGTGTGTGGACTTGGAGGCATCTGGATCACTGTGGAAGACGGAGAAGGTGACGCCATCGTGTTGTTGATGAGAGATATCCTGAGCTGTTCCATTCTTGTGGCAACGCAACGTTGGTGTGTTATATAGGTGAATCCTCTTAGAATGGGTCCAAAGTTGGCCGCGTTGATTTGTCCATGCGGTGTGGCATTCTAGTTGAAGGCTGCACGTATATTGACTTCAACTTTTCTAGGCGTGGTGAGTCGTATCTACGTGTAGTATTGAATTGTCTACGTTTGCATTCCATTTTTTCCCACGTACTCGGAACTCTCTCTAGATTTTCTTTGGTTAACGTCCACTAATGGCAACAGAAGGTCGTCGTCCGAACGTGACGCAGTCTACTTCCACGAAAGTGAGGAGAAGGAATTAATCAGCAGATCGGCACATGGTTGATAGATACTATGATATAGCCAGTTGTATGCATGGCCAGGAGAAGATCTGCCTGTCACTTCATCCAAGACTTTGCAGTCGATGTACAAAAAAGGGGCCTTTTCTCTCCACTCTGAATAGAACCCCTAAACGGATTGGCACATGCAAGAGCTGGTTCTTGCCTTCGCTAAAGACTCTTCTTCGTGTCGAGGTGCCCGGTAGCACACCAACGACAGCTCCTCAAGAAGGTATGAACACCACCCCACCTAGCAAATTACCTGCACCTGTCGTGGCGGGTGATAGCGGATGACGCGAGGGAGAGCCTTCACTAGTGCCAGATGACGTCGCCCCGTCGAAGAATCAATTGCTGATGATGTCATGGAGGAGGATGATAATGACCCTCTCAAGTATATCAATACCACCTATGACGATGGAGGATTGATGGCTCGGGACTATGACTCAGGCTATGAGCGTGGAGATGATGACTTGATGCTGCCTGATTTGCCGGAGCCGGAACATCCTAAGGCGGAATGCAAAAAGTCTCTCTTCATACGATCCTCGCAGGAGACGCCTCCAGATGCCGCCTCTACCCAACAACAACAACCCGAGGGCCATCCGCTGATTAGTCCGACGACACTGGAGGTGGTGGTTAGGGAAGGTATGGTGGCTCACTACCGCCACCCGCCAAGAAATAAAGGAGGAGACCGGACAAGAAAGGCCCTAAAGGCGCCAGAGCTGCTTCAAGCAGCCAGCCGCCTCTGAAGCCCTGGGAGGTAGACAGAATACATGTCGAAGATGCAAAGCGTTTCCATGTCGCCGGCCACCCGATCCTACCTCCGAAAGCGCTAGAGCACATACTGAACAATGATCTAAGGAGACTTCATGAAGATGTGCTGGCCAGAGAGAAAAGCCTTCTCATCTCGAAAAATCCAGGATACTCGTTTTACGCGGCTCAGGTGCCGGGTGGGAAGTTGTACGTTGAGAGATGGCCCGCGGATAAGTTCATCCTATGATTTGATTACATCTACGACATGTTCCACGTGACTAAGCTGGATTTTCAATTCATTCGCATGTATGCGATGTATCTCAACTACATCATCAGACGCGAGAACATAAAATATATCTGCATCGCGGACCCGTACTATATGCACGAGAGCTTCTTGGCAGTCCGCAAAGAGCACCGTGACTATGCGAGCAAGTACATCGGCGAGTTCATGATCGCTAATAAGGACAAGAAAACGATTCTCCTGCCTTATCATCCCATATAAGTCATCCGCAGATATCATTTCGTAAGTTTTAATCATTCCTTTGCAAGCATTATAGGCTAATTTGAGGTGTACTTATTTTGCGCATGGGGGGGGGGGTCCTCATCTGTCTGTACCCAGAATACTCCCATGCTATGTACTTGGACTCATCGAAGAACATCAGGAAAAAGGATTACATGCACATAAAGAGTGTTCTTGATAGTGCCCCGTTAACCTTCAGCCTGTTTGGTGGATATATCAAGGTGAAAAAATACAGGAAGAACGGGCTGGGTTTCGGCCATAAGACCGACTTCTCCTGCATCCAGCAACCGTACACCAGTAAGGCTGATGGATTCTACCTCATGCATCACATGATCGAGTACAGAAGGGATAATCAACGCCTTCGCATGTCAGCTACTTCCAACGATGCCGAGATTGTCAACTTGTCCACAAGCATAGGAAGGACACCGGATCATCGAATCCGAGCTGAGTTTTATCACGTATAGTGTGAACTTGCCCAAGTGATCATGAAGGAGCACTAGTAGAAAAAAGGGCTTTCGTTCGGGCCTGGCCAACCCATTAGTCCCGGTTCTTATACGAACCGGGACCAATGGGTGCATTCGTCCCGGTTCATGAGCCCAGGTGGCTGGCTGGGGCCTCGTGGGCTTTGGTCCCGGTTCGTCTGGACCCATTTATCTCGGTTCTAGGCACGAACCGGGACCAATGGGCCTCGCTCCTGGCCCACATCCATTGGTCCCGGTTCCAGCCACGAACCGGGACAAATGAGTTGCCTATATATAGCCCATCACCGGCGAGCAGAGCACTCCACACTGCTCTGTTTTTTGCTGGCCGGCGAGGGGAGGGCATTTGGGTGCTCTAGCTCACCTCCTATACATATGAGGTGTTCGATGAAATGTCCGAGCCACACTAGTTAATATTTCTTCTCTCAAAACTCGACCTCCGAGCTCCATTTTCCCCGAGATTTTTCTAGGTTTAGCGATCCGTCCCGTCCCGTCCCCGTCTTCACCGCCGTCGATCGCCCGTGCCGATCTCGTCGCCGGCACCACCGTGGTGAGCCTCTTGTTCTTATCTTCTTTCTGAAAGAAAAAAATTCTTACTTGAGATAGATACTTGTCTAATTTTCTTACTTTTATTATTCCTTGTTATTATATAGTGCGATGGTTCTGGTATCCGCCCCCGTCGGCCCTCGTCCTGTCTATGATTCGGATGTGGTATATATTATCTTTTTATAACTATTTGGTTCATTTATTGTTTATGACAATTATGCGGACCAACGTGATATAGATTTTATTTATGTAGGAGGTGGTTGAACCGGAAATTCCAACCGACCCTATTGTCGAGAGGTTAAATTTAGTTGAAGAATAAAACAATTACTTGAAGGAAAAAATAAAAAAAATTGAGGAGGAGAAGATGATATTGGAGTTGCATGTTGCGGATGTCGTCGATGATCACAAGATCAAGATGGATGCAATGCGGTTGAAGACTGGAAATATTAGAAAATATGCCATTCATACCGAGGCTTGGTATCATTATGCCGTTGGATTAATTGTTACCTTAGTTGTGATTATGATGGCATTTGTTGTTGCATTGAAAGGTTATACATAGTTTCAATGTATGGTTTAACTAGATGCTCTGGAGAGCTATATGTTGTTCAATTTGAAATATGTATGTACTTTGGTTTTAATGTGATGATGAACTACTATTAATTTGGTCACTTATCTATCCATGTTCATTTGTAGTGCTTTTCAATTTCAGGGTCTTATAGCTGAAAAAAATTAGTAAATGCATGAAAAATAACAAATGAAGTCAGAAAGGGTTGAAAATTGATGATGTGGTTTTGAATGGTGCATTTTGAACACAGAAAAACAATGGAGTTCAAATAAGTTCAAAAAAAAATGAAATCCCTTTGTAACAGACGAGTTTCCGTATGAAACCCTGATACTTCGAAAGAGATTGTCCGTTTTGTATACGAAGTGCATCCAGTTTTTGCCGTAAGCCTCTCTACTTTCTTGCACATGCTATGTGGGTGAAATGATGATACCATGCTAACTTTCAACCTTTTCAGAGTTCATTTATAGTGCTTTTCAACTTCAGGGTCTTATAGCTGAAAAAATCAGTAAATGCATGAAAAATAACAAATGATGTCAGAAAGGGTTGAAAATTGATGATGTGGCTTTGAATGGTGCATTTTGAACACAGAAAAACTATGGAGTTCAAATAAGTTCAAAAAAATGAAATCCCTTTGTAACAGACGAGTTTCCGTATGAAACCCTGATACTTCGAAAGAGATTGTCCGTTTTGTACACGAAGTGCATCCAGTTTTTGCCGTAACACTCTCTACATTCTTGCACATGCTATGTGTGTAGGGAATCGTAGCATAATTTAAAATTTTCCTACGCTCACCAAGATGCATCTATGGAGTCTACTAGCAACGAGGGGAAGGGAGTGCATCTACATACCCTTGTAGATCGCGAGCGGAAGCGTTCCAATGAACGTGGATGACGGAGTCGTACTCGCGGTGATCCAAATCACCGATGACCGAGTGTCGAACGGACGGCACCTCCGCGTTCAACACACGTATGGTGCATCGACGTCTCCTCCTTCTTGATCCAGCAAGGGGGAAGGAGAGGTTGATGGAGATCCAGCAGCACGACGGCGTGGTGGTGGATGTAGCGGGTCTCCGGCAGGGCTTCGCCGAGCTTCTGCGAGAGAGAGAGAGAGAGAGGTGTTGCAGGGGAGGAGGGAGGCGCCCAAGGCTGTAGGTTGCTGCCCTCCCTCCCCCCTTTATATAGGCCCCCTGGGGGGGCGCCAGCCCCAAGAGATGGGATCTCAAGGGGGGGGGGCGGCGGCCAAAGGGGGGGAAGGGGTGCCTTGCCCCCCAAGGCAAGGGGGAACTCCCCCCCTAGGGTTCCCAACCCTAGGCGCATGGGGGGAGGCCCAAGGGGGGCGCCCCAGCCCACTAGGGGCTGGTTCCCTTCCACTTTCAGCCCACGGGGCCCTCCGGGATAGGTGGCCCCACCCGGTGGACCCCCGGGACCCTTCCGGTGGTGCCGGTACAATACCGGTAACCCCCGAAACTTTCTCGGTGGCCGAAACTGGACTTCCTATATATAATCCTTCACCTCCGGACCATTCTGGAACCTCTCGTGACGTCCGGGATCTCATCCGGGACTCCGAACAACTTTCGGGTTTCCGCATACATATATCTCTACAACCCTAGCGTCACCGGACCTTAAGTGTGTAGACCCTACGGGTTCGGGAGACATGCAGACATGACGGAGACGCCTCTCCGGTCAATAACCAACAGCGGGATCTGGATACCCATGTTGGCTCCCACATGTTCCACGATGATCTCATCAGATGAACCACGGTGTCGAGGATTCAATCAATCCGTATGCAATTCCCTTTGTCAAACGGTATGTTACTTGCCCGAGATTCGATCGTCGGTATCCCAATACCTTGTTCAATCTCGTTACCGGCAAGTCTCTTTACTCGTACCGCAATGCATGATCCCGTGAATAAAGCCTTAGTCACATTGAGCTCATTATGATGATGCATTACCGAGTGGGCCCAGAGATACCTCTCCGTCACACGGAGTGACAAATCCCAGTCTTGATCCGTGCCAACCCAACAGACACTTTCGGAGATACCCGTAGTGCACCTTTATAGTCACCCAGTTACGTTGTGACGTTTGGCACACCCAAAGCACTCCTACGGTATCCGGGAGTTGCACGATCTCATGGTCTAAGGAAAAGATACTTGACATTGGAAAAGCTCTAGCAAACAAAACTACACGATCTTTTATGCTATGCTTAGGATTGGGTCTTGTACATCACATCATTCTCCTAATGATGTGATCCCGTTATCAATGACATCCAATGTCCATAGCCAGGAAACCATGACTATCTGTTGATCAACGAACTAGTCAACTAGAGGCTTACTAGGGACACTTTGTGGTCTATGTACTCACACATGTATTACGATTTCCGGACAATACAATTATAGCATGAATAATAGACAATTATCATGAACAAAGAAATATAATAATAACCATTTATTATTGCCTCTAGGGAATATTTCCAACAGTCTCCCACTTGCACTAGAGTCAATAATCTAGTTACATTGTGATGATTCGAACACCCATTGCGTCCTGGTGTTGATCATGTTTTGCCCTAGGGAGAGGTTTAGTCAACGGATCTGCTACATTCAGGTCCGTGTGTACTTTACAAATATCTATGTCTCCATTTTGAACACTTTCACGAATGGAGTTGAAGCGACGCTTGATATGCCTGGTCTTCCTGTGAAACCTGGGCTCCTTCGCAAGGGCAATAGCTCCAGTGTTGTCACAGAAGAGTGTCATTGGGCCCGACGCATTGGGAATCACCCCTAGGTCGGTAATGAACTCCTTCATCCAGAATGCTTCCTGTGCTGCCTCCGAGGCTGCCATGTACTCCGCTTCACATGTAGATCCCGCCACGACGCTTTGCTTGCAACTGCACCAGCTTACTGCTCCTCCATTCAAAATATACACGTATCCGGTCTGTGACTTCGAGTCATCCAGATCAGTGTCGAAGCTAGCGTCGACGTAACCCTTTATGACGAGCTCTTCGTCACCTCCATAAACAAGAAACATATCCTTAGTCCTCTTCAGGTACTTCAGGATATTCTTGACCGCTGTCCAGTGTTCCTTGCCGGGATTACTTTGGTACCTTCCTACCAAACTTACGGCAAGGTTTACAACAGGTCTGGTACACAGCATGGCATACATAATAGACCCTATGGCCGAGGCATAGGGGATGACATGCATCTATTCTATATCTTCTGCCGTGGTCGGGCATTGAGCCGTGCTCAATTGCACACCTTGCAATACAGGCAAGAACCCCTTCTTGGATTGATCCATACTGAACTTCTTCAATATCTTGTCAAGGTATGTACTCTGGGAAAGACCAATGAGGCGTCTTGATCTATCTCTATAGATCTTGATGCCTAATATATAAGCAGCTTCTCCAAGGTCCTTCATTGAAAAACACTTATTCAAATAGGCCTTTATACTTTCCAAGAATTCTATATCATTTCCCATCAATAGTATGTCATCCACATATAATATGAGAAATGCTACAGAGCTCCCACTCACTTTCTTGTAAACACAGGCTTCTCCATAAGTCTGTGTAAACCCAAACGCTTTGATCATCTCATCAAAGCGAATGTTCCAACTCCGAGATGCTTGCACCAGCCCATAGATTGAGCGTTGGAGCTTGCATACTTTGTTAGCATTCTTAGGATCGACAAAACCTTCCGGCTGCATCATATACAACTCTTCCTTAAGGAAGCCGTTAAGGAATGCCGTTTTGACGTCCATCTGCCATATCTCATAATCATAGCATGCGGCAATTGCTAACATGATTCGGACGGACTTCAGCTTCGCTACGGGTGAGAAAGTCTCATTGTAGTCAACCCCTTGAACTTGTCGATAACCCTTAGCGACAAGTCGAGCTTTGTAGATGGTCACATTACCATCTGTGTCCGTCTTCTTCTTAAAGATCCATTTGTTTTCTATGGCTCACCGCTCATCGGGCAAGTCAGTCAAAGTCCATACTTTGTTTTCATACATGGATTCTATCTCAGATTTCATGGCTTCTAGCCATTTGTCGGAATCCGGGCCCGCCATCGCTTCTTCATAGTTCGAAGGTTCACCGTTGTCTAACAACATGATTTCCAGGACAGAGTTGCCGTACCACTCTGGTGCGGAACGTGTCCTTGTGGACCTACGAAGTTTAGTAACTTGATCTGAAGTTTCATGATCATCATCATTAACTTCCTCCCCAGTCGGTGTAGGCACCACAGGAACATTTTCCCGCGCTGCGCTACTTTCTGGTTCGGAAGGGGTGACTATCACCTCATCAAGTTCCACTTTCCTCCCACTCAATTCTTTCGAGAGAAACTCCTTCTCTAGAAAGGACCCGTTCTTGGCAACGAAGATCTTGCCTTCGGATCTGAGGTAGAAGGTATACCCAATAGTTTCCTTAGGGTATCCTATGAAGACGCATTTTTCCGATTTGGGTTCGAGCTTTTCAGGTTGAAGTTTCTTGACATAAGCATCGCATCCCCAAACTTTTAGAAACGACAGCTTAGGTTTCTTCCCAAACCATAATTCATACGGTGTCGTCTCAACAGATTTAGACGGTGCCCTATTTAAAGTGAATGCGGCAGTCTCTAAAGCATGACCCCAAAATGAGAGCGGTAAATCGGTAAGAGACATCATAGATCGCACCATATCCAATAGAGTGCGATTACGACGTTCGGACACACCATTTCTCTGAGGTGTTCCAGGCGGCGTGAGTTGTGAAACTATTCCATATTTCCTTAAGTGTGTACCAAATTCGTGACTTAAATATTCTCCACCACGATCTGATCGTAAGAATTTTATTTTCCTGTCACGTTGATTCTCGACTTCACTCTGAAATTCCTTGAACTTTTCAAAGGTTTCAGACTTGTGTTTCATTAGGTAGACATACCCATATCTACTTAAGTCATCAGTGAGAGTGAGAACATAACGATATCCTCCGCGAGCCTCAACACTCATTGGACCACACACATCGGTATGTATGATTTCCAACAAGTTGGTTGCTCGCTCCATTGTTCCGGAGAACGGAGTCTTGGTCATGTTACCCATGAGGCATGGTTCGCACGTGTCAAATGATTCGTAATCAAGAGACTCCAAAAGTCCATCTGTATGGAGCTTCTTCATGCGCTTCACACCAATGTGACCAAGGCGGCAGTGCCACAAGTATGTGGGACTATCGTTATCAACTTTACATCTTTTGGTATTCACACTATGAACATGTGTAACATCACGTTCGAGATTCATCAAAAATAAACCATTGACCAGCGGGGCATGACCATAAAACATATCTCTCAAATAAATAGAACAACCATTATTCTCAGATTTAAATGAGTAGCCATCTCGAATTAAACGAGATCCAGATACAATGTTCATACTCAAAGCTGGCACTAAATAACAATTATTGAGGTTTAAAACTAATCCCGTGGGTAGATGCAGAGGTAGCGTGCCGACGGCGATCACATCGACCTTGGAACCATTCCCGACGCGCATCGTCACCTCGTCCTTTGCCAGTCTCCGTTTATTCCGTAGTTCCTGTTTTGAGTTACAAATATGAGCAACCGCACCGGTATCAAATACCCAGGAGCTACTACGAGTACTGGTAAGGTACACATCAATTACTTGTATATCACATATACCTTGGGTGTTGCCGGCCTTCTTCTTGTCCGCTAAATATTTGGGGCAGTTCCGCTTCCAGTGACCACTTCCCTTGCAATAAAAGCACTCAGTCTCGGGCTTGGGTCCATTCTTTGACTTCTTCCCGGTAACTGGCTTACCGGGCGCGGCAACTCCCTTGCCGTCCTTCTTGAAGTTCTTCTTACCCTTGCCCTTCTTGAACTTAGTGGTTTTATTCACCATCAACACTTGATGTTCTTTTCTGATCTCTACCTCAGCTGATTTCAGCATTGAATATACCTCGGGAATGGTCTTTTCCATCCCCTGCATATTGTAGTTCATCACAAAGCTCTTGTAGCTTGGTGGAAGCGACTGGAGGATTCTGTCAATGACCGCGTCATCCGGGAGATTAACTCCCAGCTGAGACAAGCGGTTGTGCAACCCAGACATTCTGAGTATGTGCTCACTAACAGAACTGTTCTCCTCCATTTTACAGCTGAAGAACTTGTCGGAGACATCATATCTCTCGACCCGGGCATGTGCTTGAAAAACCAGTTTCAGCTCCTCGAACATCTCATATGCTCCATGTTTCTCAAAACGCTTTTGGAGACCCGGTTCTAAGCTGTAAAGCATGCCGCACTGAACGAGGGAGTAATCATCAGCACGCTGCTGCCAAGCGTTCATAACGTCTTGGTTCTCAGGGATTGGTGCTTCACCTAGCGGTGCTTCTAAGACATAATCTTTCTTGGCTGCTATGAGGATGATCCTCAGGTTCCGGACCCAGTCCGTATAATTGCTGCCATCATCTTTCAGCTTGGTTTTCTCTAGGAACGCGTTCAAATTGAGGAAAACGTGGGCCATTTGATCTACAATACATAGTGTAAAGATTTTAGACTAAGTTCATGATAATTAAGTTCATATAATCAAATTATTTAATGAACTCCCACTCAGATAGACATCCCTCGAGTCATCTAAGTGAAACATGATCCGAATTCAACTAGGCCGTGTCCGATCATCACATGAGACGGACTAGTCAAGATCGGTGAACATCTCCATGTTGATCGTATCTTCTATACGACTCATGCTCGACCTTTTGGTCCTCCGTGTTCCGAGGCCATGTCTGTACATGCTAGGCTCGTCAAGTCAACCTAAGTGTATTGCGTGTGTTCCGAGGCCATGTCTGTACATGCTAGGCTCGTCAACACCCGTTGTATTCGAACGTTAGGATCTATCACACCCGATCATCACGTGGTGCTTCGAAACAACGAACCTTCGCAACGGTGCACAGTTAGGGTGAACACTTTCTTGAAATTATTATAAGGGATCATCTTACTTACTACCGTCGTTCTAAGCAAATAAGATGCAAAAACATGATAAACATCACATGCAATCATATAGTGACATGATATGGCCAATATCATCATGCTCCTTTGATCTCCATCTTCGGGGCACCATGATCATCTTCGTCACCGGCATGACACCATGATCTCCATCATTGTGTCTTCATGAAGTCGTCACGCCAACGATTACTTCTACTTGTATGGCTAACGCGTTTAGCAACAAAGTAAATTAAATTACATGGCGTTATTCAATGACACGCAGGTCATGCAAAATAATAAAGACAACTCCTATGGCTCCTGCCGGTTGTCATACTCATCGACATGCAAGTCGTGATTCCTATTACAAGAATATGATCAATCTCATACATCACATATATCATTCATCACATCTTCTGGCCATATCATATCACATATATCACTTGCTGCAAAAACAAGTTAGACGTCCTCTAATTGTTGTTGCAAGTTTTTACGTGGTTTGTAGGTTTCTAGCAAGAACGTTTTCTTACCTACGTATGACCACAACGTGATTTGCCAATTTCTATTTACCCTTCATAAGGACCCTTTTCATCGAATCCGTTCCGACTAAAGTAGGAGAGACAGACACCCGCTAGCCACCTTATGCAACTAGTGCATGTCAATCGGTGGAACCTGTCTCACGTAAGCGTATGTGTAAGGTCGGTCCGGGCCGCTTCATCCTACAATGCCGCCGAAACAAGAAACGACTAGTAGCGGCAAGAAGAATTGGCAACATCAACGCCCACAACTTCTTTGTGTTCTACTCGTGCATAGTAACTACGCATAGGCCTGGCTCATGATGCCACTGTAGGGAATCGTAGCATAATTTAAAATTTTCCTACGCTCACCAAGATGCATCTATGGAGTCTACTAGCAATGAGGGGAAGGGAGTGCATCTACATACCCTTGTAGATCGCGAGCGGAAGCGTTCCAATGAACGTGGATGACGGAGTCGTACTCGCCGTGATCCAAATCACCGATGACCGAGTGCCGAACGGACGGCACCTCCGCGTTCAACACACGTACGGTGCAGTGACGTCTCCTCCTTCTTGATCCAGCAAGGGGGAAGGAGAGGTTGATGGAGATCCAGCAGCACGACGGCGTGGTGGTGGATGTAGCGGGTCTCCGGCAGGGCTTCGCCGAGCTTCTGCGAGAGAGAGAGAGGTGTTGCAGGGGAGGAGGGAGGCGCCCAAGGCTGTAGGTTGCTGCCCTCCCTCCCCCCCTTTATATAGGCCCCCTGGGGGGGCGCCAGCCCCAAGAGATGGGATCTCAAGGGGGGGGGGCGGCCAAAGGGGGGGAAGGGGTGCCTTGCCCCCCAAGGCAAGGGGGAACTCCCCCCTAGGGTTCCCAACCCTAGGCACATGGGGGGAGGCCCAAGGGGGGCGCCCCAGCCCACTAGGGGCTGGTTCCCTTCCAATTTCAGCCCACGGGGCCCTCCGGGATAGGTGGCCCCACCCGGTGGACCCCCGGGACCCTTCCGGTGGTCCCGGTACAATACCGGTAACCCCCGAAACTTTCCCGGTGGCCGAAACTGGACTTCCTATATATAATCCTTCACCTCCGGACCATTCCGGAACCTCTCGTGACGTCCGGGATCTCATCCGGGACTCCGAACAACTTTCGGGTTTCCGCATACATATATCTCTACAACCCTAGCGTCACCGGACCGTAAGTGTGTAGACCCTACGGGTTCGGGAGACATGCAGACATGACGGAGACGCCTCTCCAGTCAATAACCAACAGCGGGATCTGGATACCCATGTTGGCTCCCACATGTTCCACGATGATCTCATCAGATGAACCACGGTGTCGAGGATTCAGTCAATCCGTATGCAATTCCCTTTGTCAAACGGTATGTTACTTGCCCGAGATTCGATTGTCGGTATCCCAATACCTTGTTCAATCTCGTTACCGGCAAGTCTCTTTACTCATACCGCAATGCATGATCCCGTGACTAACGCCTTAGTCACATTGAGCTCATTATGATGATGCATTACCGAGTGGGCCCAGAGATACCTCTCCGTCACACGGAGTGACAAATCCCAGTCTCGATCCGTGCCAACCCAACAGACACTTTTGGAGATACCCGTAGTGCACCTTTATAGTCACCCAGTTACGTTGTGACGTTTGGCACACCCAAAGCACTCCTACGGTATCCGGGAGTTGCACGATCTCATGGTCTAAGGAAAAGATACTTGACATTGGAAAAGCTCTAGCAAACGAAACTACACAATCTTTTATGCTATGCTTAGGATTGGGTCTTGTACATCACATCATTCTCCTAATGATGTGATCCCGTTATCAATGACATCCAATGTCCATAGCCAGGAAACCATGACTATCTGTTCATCAACGAGCTAGTCAACTAGAGGCTTACTAGGGACACTTTGTGGTCTATGTATTCACACATGTATTACGATTTCCGGACAATACAATTATAGCATGAATAATAGACAATTATCATGAACAAAGAAATATAATAATAACCATTTATTATTGCCTCTAGGGCATATTTCCAACAATGTGGGTGAAATGATGATACCATACCAACTTTTAACCTTTTCAGAGTTCATTTGAAATGCTTTTCAATTTCAGGGTCTTATAGCTCAGAATAATCAGTAAATTCATGAAAATTTAATAGCAAAAAGAATTATCATAAAATAAAATAAATAAGTAATTTGAAACAAAATAATATAAACTTTAATAAAATATATAAGTAGAAGCAAAATAAAATAAAATAAACTTTCATAACATAAATAAAATTTATGAAACTAAAATTATCAAAGTATTTTCTGTTCAAAACATTATAAGCAACCTCTAAAATTTATGAAACTAAAATTATATAAAATTGATGCAACTAAAATTATCAAAGTATTTTCTGTTCAAAATCATTAAAAGCAAAAGGAATTTTCATAAGAACTTTTTTTGTTAGAAACTTTAATAGCAAAAAGAATTATCATAAAATAAAATAAATAAGTAATTAGAAACAAAATAAAATAAAATAAATAAGTATTTTGTTGTAAGTAGAAACAAAACAAAAAAGAAAACAAAAAAACTGGGAAAAATAAAAAATTTGCCACCTACTGGGCCACCACGGCCTGAATACGACTAGAAACCCATCCATGGGCCAGGATTCAGGCCGGCAAAAGGCCCAGTGGGCCCATCAGGCATAGCAGTCACAATTAGGCCCGTAAGCCTGCAATGGAGAGGAGCTGGAGAGGGGTGCGGCAGTGGGGCTTATAAACCACTGCGCGCCCCTCTCAACTAGCGAGGTGGGACTAAACTGCCACCACCACCCCGCTGTGCAAGGCCTTTGGTCCCGGTTGGTGGTACCAACCGGGACTAAAGGGGTGCATTGGTACCGTTTCGTGGCACCAACCGGAACCAATGCCCCCCTTTAGTCCCGGTTGGTGCCACCAACCGGGACCAAAGGCCTCAGCTTCCAGCCCTTTGGGCTGCTGAAAAGAGACCTTTGGTCCCGGCTGGTGGCACCAACCGGGACTAAAGGGGGCATTGGTCCCGGTTGCTGCCACGAACCGGTGCCAATGCCCTGGGTATATAAGAAAACACTTAGCAGTTTCGACCAAATCCATCACTTCTTCCCCCGACGCCCCTGCTCCTCCTCGCCGTCGCCGCCCGACGCCCCTGCTCCACCTTGCCGTCGCCGACGCCACTGACGTCGTCAGGCTGCTCGACATCGCCGTTGCCGCCACCACCGACGCCGTCAGGCTGCTCAACGTCGCCGCCGTCGGCGTTGACGCCCTCTGCCCCAACGACGGCGTCGACCCTCGCGCCCCTGCGGGCCCCGACGGGCCGCCCACCGTGCCGCGCCGCCCCCTGTGAGCACCAACCTGCTCCCGCGCCCCTCCCCTCCGCCCCTGCGCCGTGCTAGCTATTAGATTTTTAGATGTTTTTAGATATTTTCTTAGATGTTTTTAGATGCTATTTTTAGATGTTTTTACTTGTTTTTTAGATTATTTTAGTTTATGTTTAGTTTAGTTTTAAGATTAGGAATATTTCAGATGTATAATTATATTTATTTAGATGTATAGTTAATTTAGATGTTGTAATTTGTTCATAAAAATTGTGCACTTTTGTATAGAAACTTTATTTTTTTCATATGTACGAAAATGTAGAATGAAAACGAAAACAAACATATAAGAAAAAACAAAGGAAAAAATGAAGAAGGAAAAGAAAACCGTCCGGCTCGGCCACCACCGCATTTTCATAAAGTGTTTCCACCGAGTCCACGTCGCACCGATCGAGTACCCGTGGTGAAGAAAGTCTTTTTTGAAGGTAGTTCTTTGTTAAAGTGAGGGGGGACGTCGGGAGCACCCCCGGCCCTCTCGCTCGACCAAAACTCTCTATGATACCCAAACCCTAGAAAAAACGATGTCGGTCTCCTACACCCTCCCACCGCGCCCCTACCCGATCGACAAACTCTCTTGAGGCCACCCAAATTTACCAAGTTAAAAGAGCGTTGTCGTCGAGGCCACCCCGAACCCTTGAAGCGTTGTTGAGGCCACCCCGAACCCTTGAAGCGTTGTTGAGGCCACCCCAAACCCTTGAAGCATTGCCGAGGCCACCCCAAACCCTAGAGAAGCGTCGAGGCCAGGCCACTAATATGATTCCTTATTGTGCTTAGCAAGCTAGTTCTAGGTTTGCCACAAATATATCCATCTGTCATGTTTGAATAATAATTGCCATGTTGTAAATATTTGCAGAAACTATGGATCCACACCCCCGAGACGAAGCAAAAGAAGCGGTGTTGGGGGAGATAATCGCACACGGAAGTGATGCCGTCTTGTCGTTTCTCAACGACACATGCACCGATGGTCTGAAAAGACAGGATGAAGAAGCAGGCTACGACAATGATCGAACAATGGAGGAGGAAGGACACCGTGATGACGGCTCCGGTGACGGAATGGAGGAGGAAGGACACCATGATGACGGCTCCGGTGACCGAACAGAGTCCGGCCAGGTATATATATTAATTAATTAAGCATGCTAATTGATGCATTAATTGTTTTTGGTATGTACACATATTAACTCTCTTCTTTTTCTTCTTTTCTAGCCCTCCGGATTGAGCAACACTTCGGTAACGAGATGAGGCCTGAAGAGAAAGTTGCGCGTGGATGAAAGGCACACGATCATCGAAATTGATCACGCTGGCGAACCGATTGAACCCCTCCGGACGAAGCAAAAATTTAATGCTCAGTGCGGGGTTCTAGTTAGGGACATGATCCCAATCAGCATCGAGCAATGGTTGAAGCCTAAGGACAAAGACTCTCAGGTGTCTTCTGTCAGCGATAGGCAGAAAGCTGATCTTTGGACTGCGCTGCAGGAAAATTTCACCTGCCGCCAGAGGAGGATCCGGAGAATCCAATTAAAAAGCCAATGATCAAGGCTTATGCTCTGAAGAAGATGGCTGAGATATTCAGGAGGTGGAAGAATGAGCTAAAATCATCGTTTGTCGACCAAGACAAGACTCCAGAATTCATCAGCCGATTTGAGAAGATCAAAGATCAGTGGCCCGCATTTGTCACCAAAAAGAAATCTGAGAGAGCAGCGAAGATGTCAGTGACAAACAAGAAAGATGCTGCAAAGAAGAAGCATCACCATCGCACGGGGTCAGGTGGCTACCTGAAAGCCCGGCCGTTGTGGGACAAGGCTGAGAATGACTTCATTGATAAAGGGATCGAACCAGAGACGCGACGCTGGCCAGACCGTTGCAGGACTTGGTTCTTCGGGGTTGGGGGAAAATTGGACCCTGTAACAGGGAAGTGCGTTTGGACCAATGAGCAGCTGAACACACCCATGAGAAGCTTCAGGAGTATATCAAAAAAGCGCAGCAAGGGATGTTTGTTTCGGACAGAGAGAACGACGAGCTCACAGAGGACCTCAGGAATCCTGAGCACCCCGGACGGACACGAGGCAGGCCAGGCTCCCTTTCGTGGAAGGCTGGATTTCCCGATGCAGGCGGTTACAAACGCCGGGAGTGGACGAAGAAAAAGGAGTTGACCCAACTACAGGCGCCGCACGCAAGGGTACAAGCGCTAGAGGAACGAGACGCAGTTCGCAGCACACGACCTGCCGAAGCTACACCCGAAGCTACCCCGCCATCTCAGTGGAGAAGCAGCATGGCTTCCACGGAGCTGCTTCAGGAGCCTGTCTTCACGGCTCCTACTAGCTACCCCGTGGATGCTATCATGGAGTCTCAGCATTGCCACCTTATGACGCAGTGGATGAATTTGAAAGTCAAGGCGGCTGTTGGCTCTGTTGCACCTCCTGAACCTGGCGCAACTTTTCACTGCCGGCCGATTCCAGAAGGACATGCCAGGGTGATGGTGGATGATATCACAGAAGGATTTGAGGACCTCGCGCTTGACCACCCTACGGGTGACGGGGAGACTCGGCTGGGTTCTTGTCTTAAGACTCCATGCCTATGGCGGAAGGAGCTCATCAACCTTCCGAACTGGACGCCTCCGCCTCCTTCTCCTCCTCCGGCGATTCAGGGCACTCCGCCTCCTCCTCCGGCGAGTGATCAGGGCACTCAGCCTCCTTCTCCGGCGCGTGGCGGCACTCCGCCTTCTTCTCCGCCTGCGCCGGCGCGCCCGTGCAGCCAGTCTCCTTCTTCTCCGCCTCGCCAGCAAGGGCGGAAGAGACCCGCCGCCGCCCCGGCTGCTCCGGCGCGTCGTAGTCCTTCTCCTCCGCCTCGTAAGCAAGCACGAAAGAAGACAGTCGCAGCCACTCCGTCTGCTCCGGCGTCTAGCAGTACAGCCAGAGGCGGGAGGCAATACAGAAATGGTCCTTCTCTGAAGACTCCGCCGAAGTTACCATACGAGAGGACCGTGGAGGAAAACGCGAATATCGTGCGAGCCAAAGTGACGAACTTTTTTGAAGGGGTGAAAGCAAAGAAACATCCACCTCCGTAGGAGAAGATAGATCCGGTGAAAGCGAAGAGCACTCTGGCTGCCCTGAAGAAACCACCAAAGTCTCCGCCGAAAGCCAACTCGCATTATTGAAAAGTCATTTCTCGAAGCGAAGCGGTCGGGAAGTACTATCAGTGATCAAAGGTTAGCAGAACGACGAGCTGGGAAACAAATTGCCCAGCTCGGCGAACAAGCGGACCAATCGTGCCCCCCGCTCAAGGTGTCTAGCGACATCGTCGCTAATGATCCGAGGATGGTGCCCGGTTATAGCAATCTTGCAGATTACTTGCCCGACGATGTACATTATGATTTCTTGGAGGTGGACGAACACAGATACGAGTACGGGAAGCCTCTCGTCAAAGTTGAAAAATCTCTAACAACGATGATGCGAAGATTCCATGATTGGTACATGAAAACCTGTAGAGAGTCTGGGGGGACGAATACTTTGACGTTGTTCGTTAAAGAGGAGCATGACCTCGTTGGAATTGATCTGTTGCATGTTCCATTTGAGGAGTTCTTCCAGTTTTTCAATCAAATGGCCCTCGATAAATTAACGGTCACTTGCTACTGTCTGTAAGTAGTATTATTTCTGTCATTAAGGTGGTGTTTGGTTCTCTAGTCCTAAGACTTTTTCTAGTCCCAACTAAAAAGTCCCTAGTCCCTAAAAAGTCCCTCCCTGTTTGTTTCCAGAGACTAAAAAGTCCCTAGTCCCTTCCTAGAGGTTATTAAATGACCATGTTGCCCCTAGTATATAGAAAATTAACAATCAAACAACACCATGGGGTGGCGGGCCAATGGGTGCATGGAGGGGCATTATTGGAAAAGTCCCAAAAAGTCCCAAAAAGACTCTCCTTGAGAGTCTTCTTCATTTAGTCCCAAATGCCTAGTTTAGTCCCTAAAAAGTCCCTCCCGTTTGGTAAAAAAGTCTCTAAGAGGGACTTTTTCTAGTCCCTACACAAAAAAGTCCCTGGAAACAAACACCCCTTAAGTCTCTATATATAGGTCAGCTCTTTCATTGCATGTATTTTTAATTATCCTCACTATATTATGCAGATTGAAGATCGCCGAATTGAAGAAAACACAAATCGGTGATATTGGGTTCATTAACACAAATCTCATAGATGCAAATGAGGTTAAATTTCATGCCGACGATACCGAGGCCAACTTGCTACGATCGTTGGTAATAAATGAAAACAAAGATATAATACTCTTTCCTTACAACTTCAAGTGGGTGTTAGTGTCTTGTGCATATTCGGTTTCCCTTATTAGTCCAGGTTATAGTAATGTAATTGATGAGTTATGCATGCGTGCGGAGCTTCCACTATATTCTCCTAGAGATTAAGCTTGAGCGGGGACTAGTAACCGTCTTAGACTCGAGACGAAAAGATCCTAAGGAGTATGAGGACATGACTAAAATGCTCGAGAAGTAAGTTAAAGCAATCATTATTGCACCATATCAGCAAGTTTGTTCATTTCCTAATAACAAGTAATTGTTTTCTTTGTCTGGCAGGGTTTGGAGAAAATTCACCAAAAAAGCTCTGGGACTGCCGAAGAAGCTGCAATTTAGACACCCGAAAGTAAGTACTACTAGCATGTTCCGCGCATCTCCTAGTGATTCAAGCGCTAGTTTCATCAATACCATTTATAGCATGCTTGATTATCAGTTTGATTAATTGACCTCTATTTCTTGTAAAGTGGTTGTGGCAGGAAGCCGGGAATAATTACTGTGGATACTACGTTTGCGAGTCCATCCGCCACACGACGTGTGAGCGGGGCTACTCTGACGAACAATATGAAGTGCGTAAGCCATAATATTCACAATTTTATTTTATTACCATCATTTGTGTTGAGTTTCATTTATTCATATATATATGTATTGACCCCCTTCTTCAAATTAGATCTTTCGGATGCGGGATGAACTCCTACCACCAGATCGTATGCGAGCAATTCAAGAGGAATTGGCGGCATTCTTCCTTGACCACGTGATCGCTAAAGACGGAGAATACCATGTGAACGCTGAGTTCATATATAATTAGGAGATTATATTGTAAGAGATAATTATACTATATATGTAGCCAGTAGCGTCGGATAGATATACGAGAACTTGTTGTTCGACCAATCTCTCGGAGAAGGAGAGGTGGTCGATATCACTTCTCTCTGTATGCATATGTTCATGACGATCTTCTGTTTCCTTCATTTGCTTACTAGCTAGCGTGTCGAGTCCTCTCTATACGTATAATACATAGCGTACGTTGACAAAGCACGGAGAAAAGAGAGGACACTTCTCTCTATTAATTAGCTAGATAACACAATATATGAAACACCTAAATTAACCCCCCCAAAACCCCTAAACCACCCCCTTTCACAAAAAAACAAAAACCTTAGCTCCTGCCAGCTGCTGACGCGTGGATGCCTATTTGTCCCGGTTTGTGCCACCAACCGGGACCAAAGGGCCTCCTGCCTGGGCTCACCGCACGGGCCACGTGGAGGCCCATCTGTCCCGGTTCATGTAAGAACCGGGACTAAAGGCCCAGGGCATTAGTAACGACACTTTAGTCCCGCTTCAACAACCGGGACAAAAGGCTCTTCTGAACCGTTACAAATGGCCCTTTTTCTACTCGTGGAGGTCCTCGAACTAACAGGGATGTTCTACCATGGGCCAATCACGCGGGATGATGCTCGAGCACTACTACTCGCTCAGCATCTGGACCTGAAGCATTTCAACAAGCTCGGGTGCTTCATCCCTGACTATGGAAATTGGACCGCCGACATGGAGGACTGATTGTCGATGGCAATGTGTCACTACTGTCTTTCTATGGCAAAACTTTGAATTTATGCAAGGCGAAACTCTGTGATGTAATTAAACTGTCCTCCTAAACTGTTGGGGCACGCAGTATTTCTAAAAAATTCCTATGATCACGCAAGATCTATCTAGGAGATGCATAGCAACGAGACGGGAGAGTGTGTCCACGTACCCTCGTAGGCTGAAAGCGGAAGCATTTAGTAACGCGGTTGATGTAGTCGAACGTCTTCATGATTCAACCGATCCAAGTACCGAACTTACGGCACCTCCGTGTTCAGCACACGTTCAGCACGATGACGTCCCTCGAGCTCTTTATCCAGTTGAGGACGAGGGAGAGTTCCGTCAGCACGACGGCGTGGGGACAATGATGATGAACTTACCGGCGCAGGGCTTCGTCTAAGTGTTGGGGAACGTAGTACTTTGAAAAAAATTCCTACGCACACACAGAATCATGGTGATGCATAGCAACGAGAGGGGAGAGTGTGTCCACGTACCCTCATAGACCAAAAGTGGAAGCGTTAGCACAAAGCGGTTGATGTAGTCGTACGTCTTCACGATCTGACCTATCCAAGTACCGAATGCACGGCACCTCCGAGTTCAGCACACGTTCAGCTCGATGACGTCCCGCGAGCTCTGATCTAGCAAAGCTTTGCCGACGAGTTTCATCATCACGACGGCGTGATGCGATGCAGGGCTTCGCCTAAGCACTGCTACGATATGATCGAGGTGGATTATGGTGGAGGGGGGCACCGCACACGGCTGGGAGAGATCAACAGATCAACTTGTGTGTCTAGAGGTGCCCCCCTGCCCCAGTATATAAAGGAGCAAGGGGGAGGCCGGCCGGCCCTTGTAGGGCGCGCCAGGAGGAGGAGTCCTCCTCCTAGTAGGAGTAGGACTCCCCTCTTTCCTACTCCTACTAGGTGGGGGAAAGGAAGGGGGAGAGGGAGAAGGAAAGGGGGGCGCTGTCCCCCTCTCCTAGTCCAATTCGGACCAGAGGCGGAGGGGCGCGCGGCCTGCCCTAGGCCAGCCCTCTCTCTCTCTCCACTAAGGCCCATAAGGCCCACTTTTTCTCCCCGGGGGGTTCCGGTAACCCTCCGGCACTCCGGTTTTCTCCGAAACCACCCGGAACACTTCCGGTGTTCGAATATAGTCGTACAATATATCGATCTTTACGTCTCGACCATTTCGAGACTCCACGTTATGTCCGTGATCATATCCGGGACTCTGAACTACCTTCGGTACAACAAAACACAAAAACATATAATACGGATCGTCACCGAACTTTAAGCGTGCATACCCTACGGGTTCGAGAACTATGTAGACATGACTGAGACACGTCTCCGGCCAATAACCAATAAGCCCACATATTCTACGAAGATCTTTATCGGTCAAACCGCATAACAACATACGTCGTTCCCTTTGTCATCGGTATATTACTTGCCCGAGATTCGATCGTCGGTATCTCAATACCTAGCTAGTTCTCGTTACCGGCAAGTCTCTTTACTCGTTACGTAATGCATCATCCTGCAACTAACTCATTAGTCACATTGCTTGCAAGGATTATAGTGATGTGCATTACCGAGAGGGCCCAGAGATGCCTCTCCGACAATCGGAGTGACAAATCCTAATCTTGATCTAGGCCAACTCAACAAGTACCATTGGAGACACCTGTAGAGCACCTTTATAATCACCCAGTTACGTTGTCACGTTTGGTAGCACACAAAGTGTTCCTCCGGTAATCGGGAGTTGCATAATCTCATAGTCAGAGGAACATGTATAAGTCATGAAGAAAGCAATAGCAGTAAACTAAACGATCATGTGCTAAGCTAACAGAATGGGTCAAGTCATTCACATCATTCTCCTAATGATGTGATCCCGTTAATCAAATGACAACTCATGTCTATGGTTTAGGAAACTCAACCATCTTTGATTAACGAGCTAGTCAAGTAGAGGCATACTAGTGACACTATGTTTGTCTATGTATTCACACATGTATTATGTTTCCCGGTTAATACAATTCTATCATGAATAATAAACATTTATCATGATATGAGGAAATAAATAATAACTTTGTTATTTCCTCTAGGGCATATTTCCTTCACTAAGAACTACGACGATATGACGGAGGTGTTAAACTATGGAGGGGGCACTGCACACGGCTAAGAGAAGACTTGTTGTGCCTTTGGGGTGCCCCCTCCCCCGTATATAAAGGAGGGGAGGAGGAGGAGGCCGCCCCCTAGGGGCGCGCCAAGTGTGGGGAGTCCTACTAGTACTACCCAGTCCTAGTAGGATTCCACTTCCTTTTTCCTTTTCCGGAGTAACAAAGAGGGAAAGATAGAAGGAGTAGGAGAGGGAAAGGGGGGCGCCGCCCCAACCCCTTGTCCAATTCGGATTGGCAAGGGGGGCGCACGCCACCTCCTATGGCCGGCCCTCTCTTCTCCACTAAGGCCCATGTTGGCCCATTATCTTCCCGGGGGGTTCCGGTAACCTCCCGGTACTCCGAAACTTATCCGAAACTTCCCGAAACCATTCTAGTGTCCGAATGTAACCTTCCAATATATGAATCTTTATCTCTCGACCACTTCGAGACTCCTCGTCATATCCATGATAATATCCGGGACTCCGAACAAACTTCGGTCATGAAATCACATAACTCATAATACAAATCGTCATCGAACGTTAAGCGTGCGGACCCTACGGGTTCGAGAACTATTTAGACATGACCGAGACACATCAACGGTCAATAACCAATAGCGGAACCTGGATGCTCATATTGGCTCCTAGATATTCTACAAAGATCTTCATCTGTCGAACCGCATAACAACAGACGTTGTTCCCTTTGTCATCGGTATGTTACTTGCCCGAGATTCGATCGTCGGTATCATCATACCTAGTTCAATCTCATTACCGGCAAGTCTCTTTACTCCTTTCGTAATGCATCATCCCGTAACTAACTCATTAGTCATATTGCTTGCAAGGCTTATAGTGATGTGCATTACCGAGAGGGCCTAGAGATACCTCTCCGATACACGGAGTGACAAATCCTATTCTTGATCTATGTCAACCCAACAAACACCTTCGGTGACACCTGTAGAGCATCTTTATAATCACCCAGTTACGTTGTGACGTTTGATAGCACACAAGGTGTTCCTACGGTATTCGGGAGTTGCATAATCTCATAGTCAGAGGAACATGTATAAGTCATGAAGAAAGCAATAGCAATAAAACTAAACAATCACTATGCTAAGCTAACGGATGGGTCTTGTCCATCACATCATTCTCTAATGATGTGATCCCGTTCATCAAATGACACCAAATGTCAATGCATAGGAAACTTAACCATCTTTGATTAACGAGCTAGTCAAGTAGAGGCATACTAGGGACACTCTGTTTGTCTATGTATTCACACATGTACTAAGTTTCTGGTTAATACAATTCTAGCATGAATAATAAACATTTATCATGATATAAGGAAATATAAATAACAACTTTATTGCCTCTAGGGCATATTTCCTTCAGTCTCCCACTTGCACTAGAGTCAATAATCTAGATTACATAGTAATGATTCTAACACCCATGGAGTCTTGGTGCTGATCATGTTTTGCTCGTGGAAGAGGCTTAGTCAACGGGTCTGCAACATTCAGATCCCTATGTATTTTGCACACTTTTATGTCTCCCTCCTTGACTAGATCGCGGATGGAATTGAAGCGTCTCTTGATGTGCTTGGTTCTCTTGTGAAATTTGGATTCCTTCACCAAGGCTATTGCTCCAGTATTGTCACAAAAGATTTTCATTGTACCCGATGCACTGGGTATTACACCTAGATCAGATATGAACTCCTTCGTCATAGATCCCGCCACGGCGCTATGCTTGGAACTGCACCAACTGATAGCTCCACCAATCATTATAAATACGTATCCGGTTTGTGACTTAGAGTCATCCGGATCAGTGTCAAAGCTTGCATCGACGTAACCATTTACGACAAGCTCATTGTCACCTCCATAAACTAGAAACATATCCTTAGTCCTTTTTAGGTATTTTAGGATGTTCTCAATCGCTGTCCAGTGATCCACTCCTAGATTACTTTGGTACCTCCCTGCTAAACTTATAGCAAGGCACACATCAGGTCTGGTACACATCATTGCATACATGATAGAACCTATGGCTGATGCATATGGAATGACTTTCATTTTCTCTATATCTTCTGCAGTGGTCGGGCATTGAGTCTGACTCAGTTTCACACCTTGTAATACAGGCAAGAACCCTTTCTTTGACTGATCCATTTTGAACTTCTTCAAAACTTTATCAAGGTATGTGCTTTGTGAAAGTCCAATTAAGCGTCTTGACCTATCTCTATAGATCTTGATGCCCAATATATAAGCAGCTTCACCGAGGTCTTCCATTGAAAAATTCTTATTCAAGCATATATTCCAACTCCGAGAGGTTTGCACCAGTCCATAAATGGATCGCTGGAGCTTGCACACTTTGTTAGCACCTTTAGGATCGACAAAACCTTCTGGTTGCATCATATACAACTCGCCTTTAAGATATCCATTAAGGAATGCAGTTTTGACATCCATTTGCCAAATTTCATAATCATAAAATGCGGCAATTGCTAACATGATTCAGGCAGACTTAAGCATCACTACGGGTGAGAAGGTCTCATCGTAGTCAACTCCTTGAACTTGTCGAAAACCTTTCGTAACAAGTCGAGCTTTGTAGACAGTAACATTACCGCCAGCGTCAGTCTTCTTCTTGATGACCCATTTATACTCTATGGCTTGCCGATCATCGAGCAAGTCAACCAAAGTCCATACTTTGTTCTCATACATGGATCCCATCTAAGATTTCATGGCCTCAAGCCATTCCGCGGAATCTGGGCTCATCGTCGCTTCCTCATAGTTCGTAGGTTCATCAGGGTCTAGTACCAAGACGTCTAGAACAGGATTACCGTACCATTCTGGTGCAGATCATGCTCTGGTTGACCTACGAGGTTCGGTAGTAACTTGATCTGAAGTTTCATGATCATCATCACTAGCTTCCTCACTGATTGGTGTAGGAATCACTGGAACTAATTTCTATGATGAACTACTTTCCAATTCGGGAGAAGGTACAATTACCTCATCCAGTTCTACTTTTCTCCCACTTACTTCTTTCGAGAGAAACTATTTCTCTAGAAAGGATCCATTCTTAGCAATGAATATCTTGCCTTCGGATCTATGATAGAAGGTGTACCCAACAGTCTTCTTTGGGTATTCTATGAAGACACATTTCTCCAATTTGGGTTTGAGCTTATCAGGTTGAAGCTTTTTCACATAAGCATTGCAACCCCAAACTTTAAGAAACGACAGCTTAGGTTTCTTGCCAAACCACAGTTCATATGGTGTCGTCTCAACGGATTTAGATGGTGCCCTATTTTAACGTGAATGCAGCCATCTCTAAAGCATAACCCCAAAACGATAGCGGTAAATCAGTAAGAGACATCATAGGCCGTACCATATCTAATAAAGTACGGTTACGACATTCCGACACACCATTACGCGGTGGTGTTCCAGGTGGCGTGAGTTGCGAAACTATTCCACATTGTTTCAAATGAAGACCAAATTCATAACTCAAATATTCACCTCCACGATCAGATCGTAGAGACTTTATTTTCTTGTTACGATGATTTTCTACTTCACTCTGAAATTCTTTGAACTTTTCAAATGTTTCAGACTTATGCTTCATCAAGTAGATATACCCATATCTGCTCAAATCATCTGTGAAGGTCAGAAAATAACGATACCCGCCGCGAGCCTCAACACTCATTGGTCTACATACATCAGTATGTATTATTTCCAATAAGTCTGTTGCTCGCTCCATTGTTCCGTAGAACGGAGTATTAGTCATCTTGCCCATGAGGCATGGTTCGCAAGCAGCAAGTGATTCCAAAAGCCCATCAGCATGGAGTTTCTTCATGCGCTTTACCCAAATATGACCTAAATGGCAGTGCCACAAATAAGTTGCACTATCGTTATTAACCTTGCATCTTTTGGCTTCAATATTATGAATATGTGTGTCACTACAATCAAGATTCAACAAAAATAGACCACTCATAAAGGGTGCATGACCATAAAAGATATTAATCATATAAATAGAACAACCATTATACTCTGATTTAAATGAATAACCGTCTCGCAGTAAACAAGATCCAGATATAATGTTCATGCTCAACGCTGGCACCAAATAACAATTATTTAGGTCTAAAACTAATCCCGACGGTACATGTAGAGGTAGCGTGCCGACGGCGATCACATCGATTGTGGAACCATTTCCCACGCGCATTGTCACCTCATCCTTAGCCAATCTTCGTTTAATCTGTAGCCCCTATTTCGAGTTGCAAATATGAGCAACAGAACCAGTATCAAATACCCAGGCGCTACTATGAGCATTAGTAAGGTACACATCAATAACATGTATATCAAATATACCTTTCACTTTGCCATCCTTCTTATCCGCCAAATACTTGGGGCAGTTCCGCTTCCAGTGACCAGTCCCTTTGCAGTAGAAGCACTCAGTCTCAGGCTTAGTTCCAGACTTGGGCTTCTTCACTTGAGCAGCAACTTGCTTGCTATTCTTCTTGAAGTTCCCCTTCTTCCCTTTGCCCTTTTTGTTGAAACTAGTGGTCTTGTTAACCATCAACACTTGATGCTCCTTCTTGATTTCTACCTCCGCAGCCTTCAGTATTGCGAAGAGCTCGGGAATTGTCTTATCCATCCCTTGCATATTATAGTTCATCATGAAGCTTTTGTAGCTTGGTGGCAGTGATTGAAGAACTCTATCAATGACACTATCATCAGGAAGATTAACTCCCAGTTGAGTCAAGTGGTTGTGGTACCCAGACATTCTGAGTATATGTTCACTGACAGAACTATTCTCCTCCATCTTATAGCTATAGAACTTATTGGAGACTTCATATCTCTCAATTCGGGCATTTGCTTGAAATATTAACTTCAACTCCTGGAACATCTCATATGCTCCATGACGTTCAAAACGTCATTGAAGTCCCAATTCTAAGCCGTAAAGCATGGCACACTGAACTATCGAGTAGTCATCAGCTTAGCTCTGCCAGACGTTCATAACGTCCAGACTTGCTCCTGCAGCGGGTCTTGCACCTAGCAGTGCTTCCAGGACGTAATTCTTCTGTGCAGCAATGAGGATAATCCTCAAGTTACGGACACAGTCCGTGTAATTGCTACCATCATCTTTCAACTTAGCTTTCTCTAGGAATGCATTAAAATTCAAAGGAACGGTAGCACGGGCCATTGATGTACAACAACATAGACATGCAAAAACTATCATATACTAAGTTCATGATAAATTAAAGTCCAATTAATCATATTACTTAAGAACTCCCACTTAGATAGACATCCCTCTAGTCATCTATATGATCACGTGATCCATATCAACTAAACCATGTCCGATCATATGTTGATCATATCTACTATATGATTCACGCTCGACCTTTCGGTCTCAGTGTTCCGAGGCCATATCTACATATGCTAGGCTCGTCAAGTTTAACCCGAGTATTCTGCACGTGCAAAACTGGCTTGCACCCGCTGTATGTGAATGTAGAGCTTAGCACACCCGATCATCACGTGGTGTCTCGGCACGACGAACTGTAGCAACGGTGCATACTCTGGGTGAACACTTATACCTTGAAATTTAGTGAGGGATCATCTAATAATGCTACCGCCGTACTAAGCAAAATAAGATGCATAAAAGATAAACATCACATGCAATCAAAATATGTGACATGATATGGCCATCATCATCTTGTGCCTTTGATCTACATTTCCAAAGCACCGTCATGATCTCCATCGTCACTGGCTTGACACCTAGATCTCCATCGTAGCATCGTTGTTGTCTCGCCAACTATTGCTTCTATGAATATCGCTACCGCTTTGTGATAAAGTAAAGCAATTACATGGCGATTGCATTTCATACAATAAAGCGACAACCATAAGGCTCCTGCCAGTTGCCGATAACGGTTACAAAACATGATCATCTCATACAACAATTTATATCACATCACGTCTTGACCATATCACATCAGAATATGCCCTGCAAAAACAAGTTAGACGTGCTCTACTTTGTTGTCGCAAGTTTTATGTGGCTACTATGGGATTCTAGCAAGAACCGTTCTTACCTACGCATCAAAACCACAACGATTTTTTGTCAAGTGTGTTGTTTTAACCTTCAACAAGGACCGGCCGTTGTCAAACTCGATTCAACTAAAGTTGGAGAAACAGACACCCGCTAGCCACCTGTGTTCGAAGCACGTCGGTAGAACCAGTCTCATGAACGCGGTCATGTAATGTCGGTCCGGGCCGCTTCATCCAACAATACCGCTGAATCAAAGTAAGACGTTGGTGGTAAGCAGTATGACTATTATTGCCCACAACTCTTTGTGTTCTACTCGTGCATATAACATCTACGCATAGACCTGGCTCGGATGCCACCGTTGGGGAACGTAGTATTTCAAAAAAAAATCCAATGATCACGCAAGATCTATCTAGGAGATGCATAGCAACGAGATGGGAGAGTGTGTCCACGTACCCTCGTAGACCGAAAACGGAAGCGTTTAGTAATGCGTTTGATGTAGTCGAATGTCTTCACGATTCAACCGATCCAAGTACCGAACGTATGGCACCTCCGTGTTCAACACACGTTCAGCACGATGACGTCCCTCGAGCTCTTGATCCAGTTGAGGATGAGGGAGAGTTCCGTCAGCACGATGGCGTGGCGACGGTGATGATGAATTTACCGGCGCAGGGCTTCGTCTAAGCACTACGATGATATGACCGAGGTGTTAAACTGTAGAGGGGGGCACCACACACGGCTAAGAGAAGACTTGTTATGCCGTTCGGGTGCCCCCTCCCCCATATATAAAGGAGGCGAGGAGGAGGAGGTCGGCCCCCTAGGGGCGCACCAAGTGTGGGGAGTCCTACTAGGAATCCCTAGTCCTAGTAGGATTCCCCTTCCTTTTTCCTTTTCCAGAGTAGCAAAGGGGGAAAGAGAGAAGGAGTAGGAGAGGGAAAGGGGGGGCGCCTCTGATACGTCTCCAACGTATCTATAATTTTTTATTGCTCCATGCTATATTATCTTCTGTTTTGGACATTATTGGGCTTTATTATTCACTTTTATATTATTTTTGGGACTAACCTATTAACCGGAGGCCCAACCCAGAATTGCTGTTTTTTGCCTATTTCGGAGTTTCGCAGAAAAAGAATATCAAACGGAGTCCAAACGGAATTAAACCTTCGGGAACGTGATTTCTGGAACGAACAAGATCCAGGAGACTTGGACCCTACGTCAAGCAACCAACAGGCAAGCCACGAGGTAGGGGGGCGCGCCTATCCTCCCCCAGGCGCGCCCTCCACCCTCGTGGGCCCCCTCTTGCTCCACCGACGTACTTCTTCCTCCTATATATACCTACGTACCCCCAAACGACCGGAGAGGGAGCCAAAACCCTAATTCCACCGCCGCAACCTTCTGTACCCACGAGATCCCATCTTGGGGCCTGTTCCGGAGCTCCGCCGGAAGGGGCATCGATCACGGAGGGCTTCTACATCAGCACCATAGCCCCACCGATGAAGTGTGAGTAGTTTACCTCAGACCTTCGGGTCCATAGTTATTAACTAGATGGCTTTCTCTCTCTTTTTGGATGTCAATACAATGTTCTCCCCCTCTCTCGTGGAGATCTATTCGACGTAATCTTCTTTTGTGGTGTGTTTGTTGAGACCGATGAATTGTGGGTTTATGATCAAGTTTATCTATGAACAATATTTGAATCTTCTCTGAATTCTTTTATGTATGATTGGTTATCTTTGCAAGTCTCTTCGAATTATCAGTTTGGTTTGGCCTACTGGATTGATCTTTATTGCAATGGGAGAAGTGCTTAGCTTTGGGTTCAATCTTGCGGTGTCCTTTCCCAGTGACAGTAGGGGCAGCAAGGCACGTATTTTATTGTTGCCATCGAGGATAACAAGATGGGGTTTTTATCATATTGCATGATTTATCCCTCCACGTCATGTCATCTTGCTTAAAGCGTTCACTACAAAAAAATACACTTCCGTGATGATACATGTTTGTCACAGTAGGTCGCATTTTCTGTCATGCATGTACAGCCATGACGATTTTATGACAGAATCAAGATAGTCATACCTATGCTGTCGTAGAAGTGTTCCATGACATTACCAAAATTATCATCACGAAAGTGTCCACTTCCATGACGATAAATCCCGTGTCACAGAAGTGCTTTCGTCAAGGGTGACCGACACGTGGCATCCACCGTAACGGAACGCCGTTAAGCTATCGGGTCGGGTTTTGGATCCGATAACCCGTTAACAGCCCCGACTATTGGGGATTTTCCACGTGTAAAATCGTCATTGGCTAGAGGAAACACGTGTCGGCTCATCGTTGGGACAGATGTCATCCACTCATTGGACAGAAGGCACCTATGATACGTCGACACGTGGCACAGCCCAATAGAGGCCCATTCCTGTGAAAAGGCCGGCCCGTTTGACTTGGTCAAAAGGTGGCGGGCTGGCCCATGTAAAGCCTGTTAACGGCCTGTTCGCATATAGCCCATTTACAGCCCGCTAACCCAAGGCCCGTTACGCCCTATCCGAATTAGGCCTAGTAGCGTCATCTGGGCCACCCAATATGATTCCAGCCCGTTTTCACTTCTGGCCCATGTATGGCCCATGACATCTTTCGGCCCATATGAGGCCCTATGTAACTCTTGGCCTATTAACGGCCCGTGGTGAAACTGGCCCGTAATGAACAGTGTATCACTTTACACCCATTAACGGCCCGTGGTGACACTGGCCTGTAATGAACAGTGTATCACTTTATACCCATTAACGGCTCGTTATTCCGTTGGGCCGTTTCCAGCCCATGTTATCTTTCGGCCTTCTCAGAGCCCATTTATTCTTGGGCTCATTTCCAGCATTCGTTTACTTACGGCCCGTTACTGTCATTTCCTGCTTGTGGGCCAAATTCAGTCCGTGGTTACAGTCGGCCCGTTTGTGGTTCGTTAATACATTGGGCCGTTTTCATAGCGTCATCAAATACGGCCTATTAACGATGGCCCGTTATGGTCGGCCCATGAACGGACGATTCCAACTCTAGCCCATTTACGGCCATAATGCGGCCTGTTATTGGCCCATGTTTGGCCAATCGATCATACTGCCCGTATAAGGCCCATTGATGATACGGCCCGTAGAAGGCCCATTGTTTCTACGGCCCGTAGAAGGCCCAGTGTTTCTACGGCCCGTAGAAGGCCCACTGTTTCTACGGCCCGTAGAAGGCCCACTGTTTCTACGGCCCGTAGGAGGCCCAGTGTCACTACAGTAAATATTAGCCAATGGTTATTGTGTCCTAGTTTTAAAAAATAGGTTATTGCAGCCACTAGCAAACCGCGGAAAAAGAACTGCAATGACTACAAGCAAACAAATAAACAAGACAACAAGGAAATAAATAAGCAAGCAACTTACGCTAGGCTATCACGGCTATCACACATATTACATCCACTGGGCATCAAAGTTCGCCACCAGTGCAAATAAACGCGCCGACAAAAGAATATACAAAACTGAGAGCACTTCAGAAGGCACTAGGCCTGGCCATGTCGGCCCCCCCAAACAGCTGAAGAAGCTGAGTAGACCTCAGTTGTGTCAACGATAGATGCATCAACACTAGATTTAAGGCATGATGGTGCGCACGGCAGTCCTCTGGCATCTTCATTGCATCTTTGACTTCAAGTCGGAGCTGAGCTGAAGCAAGCCTTTCCGCTTTAAGTTGAGACTGAAGAATTCGAACTGATTGAGGCAGCGACTGCACAGAGGTTGTCTCACACCTGCTGGTGAGTAGCTTCAACTCACTGTCTTCATCAAGACAGGACCTTGGGGTCATCTCGCTGTCCTCAAGATGGTTTGGCTCACTATCTTCCCCAAAGTTCTGCCTGGCGTAAGAGATACGAGTCTGAAAGAGAAACAAGGAGACACGTAACAGGTTTCAAAATTATATAAGCAAATAAATGGATCTGTTCTGCATAAGGAACATGTTTTTACAACTACAATTTGAAACTGGTAGTTGTTGCAAACATCCAATCAGATGTAAACAGCAAAGCAAACAACAGTGGAGGAAATGATGCCTATCCAAATCTATACTAGAACAAAGTTTGAAGGCTTGAGAGGGATGAACTTACATTACATGTTAACACGGGCTGGACAAAGCCCTTCTCCATCTTGATGGAAGGATAATTCAATAAATTCCCCAAAGAAAATTCTTTATAAGCGTTGCCATTATTCTACATTTTGCAAAGAGTGAATATAGATCAAATAATATTGGAAGAAACAGAGGATAATGAAGCTCAGGTGCAGACTGATGATACATAATCAAATAGCAATTAATTAAGTACAGCGTTACAAGGCAAAAGGGAGAGAGGTACTGACAAGAGCAATGCAGAGCCCATTATTGTTTTGAGATCGTATGATCCTTTGAGCAAGGAGATTCATCTGAAATTAGTTTTCATACAAGAGAGAAGGTAAGGCACAAGCAAAAATTTAGGAGTTCAAATTTTGAATTGATATCATAGACAGTACCTGATGCTGGGCTCCCAGCAGTTCTAATAGGGGTTTGGCCACTGGAGTAGGGGTAAAGTGTGGTACAGTTGGGCCTGTGTTTTCTGTGGCTGCTGATCTATCTGATTTAACAGGTATCACTACCTTTTAAAAATACCTAGTTTGTACTCCTTGAGGATCTGCACTCACCCTCTTCCTTTTGGACATCTATTACGAAAGAACAACATTTGACTGAAAAACATAGTGTGACGACACATCGAATAGGTACAGAAAATGGATAGGTATGGCATATACTCATATATGATGCTTAAACTAAGAAGATGGTGTAACAAAGTAGAAGTAATGCAAGAGGTCAGATGCAAAATATGTGCGACCAATACAACTTTGCAAAGTTAGAGCAATCACTTTGATGGGTGAATAAGATAGGCCATCCTCCACCATGCCAAGTTTGTTAGCCAGTGGATCATTTCGCAATATTCCTCTCGTGCGCCCATTCTCATATTCGTTTCGATAATGTTCAATATCTGGCATGCATGAAAACATAAAAACAAGTGAGATTTTCTTTGTAATGCAGAAGTGATTCTAATCCAATACTTCCTCCTTGTAAACCCCTTTGTGCTATCTCTACAATTCTTTTAAAAGATGCCATGCATGCTGTAATTTGTTTTGTGCATTAATATAATGTGGCCTACTACTAAAAATATGGGAGCTCCAGAAGTGATGACACTTCGCAGATGATAGCTTCAACATATAGTAAAGAAGAACAAGTCGACCTCACCTGACAGATTCAAAATATACTAAGGGAGAACAACTCGACCTGACCAGTTGACCGCAAGAGAAGAGTATCATCTTAAAGAAGAGCAGAAGAGCAAGCAGATTGAAGATATTACAAGTCTTTCAATACAATGTCGGTTGGCCACCCATGATGAACCAGAGCGCACAGAGAAATACTATTCTTTCCGGTCTCTCCATATGTGGCTCACATGCATTTCGAAACTAAAGTAGGAACATTTAGCTAACCAATTAAACTTCTCTCAGTTTTACTAATATCAGCAATAATATCAGATATGAATTTGTACAACTAAGCTTGTTTAGCTCGATGGGTGGAGCAGTGCTATTACGACACGAACCACGTAGGCTGATTGTGGTCATCATAAAATGGGGAAAACATAAGCATGATGAGTACAGTGTTGACCGTGGCAGTGGGATGGCAGATCTGAAGCTGCAAACCGCGCAAAGGGTTGTTAGCAACCGATGTTTTCTTTGAAATAACAACTAAGATTTGGTATGGACAAGAAAGTACGGTCAACAAGTGACAAAGAAATGCAATTATGCTGTCTCTCTATATGTCGCGACATGCATTTGGAAACTCAAGTGGGACCTTTAGCTGACCAACTAAATGTGTCGGTTAACTAATATCAGTATCATATCACAATCATATTTGAACAACTAAGCTTTCGAATTCTGAGTGTTGTGTTGTTTAGCTTGAAGGGTGGAGTAATGCTAGTACGACAGAAAGCACCTACGCAGATCATAGTAGAGTAGATAAAAGCGGAAAACCCTAAGCATCAAGAGAAAAATCAGGAAAGTGGAACTACCTGGACCAGTGGGTGGAGCACATGCTTTTCGAAACGAATATAGGAACATTAGGTGACCAATTAAACGTTCTCTGTTTTAGTGATATGAGCATCATATCAGATTCGTATTTCAACACGTAAGCTTTGGGTTGAGGTCTTGAGGAGCAGTGCTAGCACGACACGAAGCACCTACGATGATGGTAGTGAATATAAAGGGGGGAAACCATAAGCTTTACGAGTATAGTGCCTGTGCCATGGCGGATCTGAAGGTGCAAACCGGAGAAAGCTACTTCGCAACCAATGTTTGCTTTCAACTAGCCACTACGATTTGGTACGGACAAGAAAGGTACAGTAAACAAATTACGATCTATTTTCTGGGTGAGATCAATAACTTAAGCACATATGGAAGAGTACCACCTCTCCTGCGACGCCGTGTAGGCCTATGCTGATACGTTGAGCGTGTTGCGGGTGCGATGGCTGTCGGCGGCGGGGAAGAAGACTTTAGACGGCAGACGGCCGGGTCGGGGGATATATCTTGTTGCCGTGGACGAGGCGGTCGTAGGAGTGGCAACGGAAAGGTGGACGACGGTGCCGATGAAGCGAGAGGAGGCGATGAAAGGACCCTGGTCCAGCGCCGTGGATGAGAGACGTCCATCTCTTGCAGTGGACGACGGGGTAGGGGTAGTGGCTCCGGCAAGGTGGAGGATCGGGTGGCGGACGTAGGAGGCTGGCCGCAGTGCGGAGGTTGTCGTGCCGCCGACGGTGTATGAATGGGGAAATGGAGGGGAGGGGGATCTCAAACTTTGGGACGCGCTTCTCTGAAATGGGGGAAAGTTACGAACTTATCCCCCGTTTAAAATTTCGGACATCGCGTCGGTTGGGGATAGGACGGTAATCTCGCATCTCCCAAATATTTGCCGGTAACTATTTCGGGCGAGGAGAGTGTGTTTTGCTGCCCACGGTTGGCGCCCACGGTGTATGAACGGGCCTGACAGGTAGGGCGGTTGTGTCACGTCTGATGGAAGTTACACATCTGCCCCTATTTAAAATATTAGCCTACATCGATTTCGGACGAGGAGAGTTTGTTTTGCCGCCCACAGTGTATGAATGGGGAAATGGAGGAAGAGACACATGTCTTTTGGACGAGCTTGAATCAAATGTGTTTTTCCACCCACGTTTGGCGCCCACCGTGTCTAAATGGGCTCAGAGGCCGTCGTGTCACGTCTAATTGAAGTTACTAGTCTACCCCTATCGACAGCAGTGTAAATCCGGTCGATAAGGATGTCAAGTGTCAGGGGTAGACAGTAATTTCCATCTCGCAAACACTTGCTTCGGGCAGCCCACAAATTATAGTGGGTGTTTAGCCGCTTCGTTCAAAACTTGGGAGAATTAGCATTCACGTTTGCCCTGGGACCTGGCAAACTAAATTCAAATCCTATTTGTATTTTATTATGAATATCCACAGATAATTATACGTTTTGTTATTTATTTCTTCAAAACCATAACAAAGATTTATTCCACCTTTATATATGATTATGATTTAGAAATGTCGTGATCTTCGAATTCAGTAGGTTGGTTACACTCTGAGTCAAACAGTTATTTCATCCAATACAATATGCTCACACGAAAAACAGTTCACCTTATGTCAATCATACAAGTACTGAGGATTACCTCGCCTAAAAAATTCGGATCATTACAACACATGGACAACATAGGGGGTCTTGCAACATAATCCATTCAGAGACATGACACAACATGCAAGTACAATAATCTAATGACAATTTCAACTGGTATCTAAAGAAGAACCGGGATTACCTTGGGCTTCAGATAGCAGAAACAGTAGGACCTCCTCCGTATTCAAATGCAACATTCTTACTTCCTCCAATTCTTGGGTTGCTTGCATAATGCGTGCCGCTAATTCCGTAATTTCCAGCCTCAAGATAAAGATTACGTCATTCATGGCAGCCACACCATCTCTTTCTGCCTCTAGTAGAGCCTCAAGCACTATAATATCTGTGCTCAGACTGCTCTCCGGCGGTGTTGCCTCTGAAATGCTACCATCTAGTAACATGGATGGCGCACTGCTTCCACAAATAGATTCTGGGGTTGTACATTGTGTCCTAGTGTGAACGGCATCCTGAAAGGTTTCTGCTGGACATCAGTAAGAGATAGTTATCGTATGATCCAGGCAGTAAGCTTACATGGTAAACGACGGACGAATTATTGCCGAGCATGGCAAACTATATTTAAATGGTTCGAAGCAGCATCAGCCGAAAAGAAATTAAAATGGTAAGATGAAACTAGGGATGTAAGTGGCAAATAAACGACATCCGCCAGTCCCATCTAGTTAGCTTTTGCTACCTCCCTAGTTCATTTTCCTCAAAAAACAAAAACTCTTTTGAACTATCATACCACTAGTGGACTTTAATCGGGATTAAACGGGACCCAGTTGACATCCCTAGTTGAAAGGGAGTGTACAACCGCTATATTTAAGTTGCCAAGGCATCTAAGCAGTTGAAATAATCTGAGAAAGCACTTAACAGTGTGGCCTCATATAAACTACGAAGACAGTCTTGTGATGAAGTTGAGAGGAAAAGTTAAGGACTAAAATGAATAGGCATGCATTTCTTTACGATAGTACAACAGGCACTGCTGACATATTGGCCAACTCAGGTATAGCGTAACAACAAATAAGCATTCGAATCAAGCAATACAGCAAAGCAGACAACTGAACTATTTGTAATTCGGTAGGATTACACGTTGAGGGCACAAGCCAAGAAAGCAGCCCACTCGCATTACATTTCACATGTACTAAAACACACTGGTTTACCATATGTTGCTGTGAAGCCTAGCTGCTGTTGCAATGTTATTTGAAGATATCGTCAGCATCCCGTGGTTGCAAATCTAGTTGTTGTAGTTTATTCTGCACCATCTATTTAGGTAAAATTAATTTTAATCGCATGCACTGGTCCGAATTGATCATCAATGGTTTATCTAAACTAATGAAAGAAGGGTGTGTGCATACATGACAATATATCTGCTTCCCTCTATTTTTATGCTTGTTCGAGGTGCCAGCCCCAAAAGAACAAATATTTTGCTTGATGGGGTTGGCAGCTCCATAATTAATAGAAGCATCAAATTAGTCATGCAACTTGGGAAGATCAAGAACACACAAACAAGTAATGAACAGAGGCTCGGAGCAGTGATGTAATAGCTAGCATCAGAAAATGTAGGGTAAAACAAACAAAAAGCAGCGGAACCACATGCTAGTTTGCTGATGTGTAATTAAGCATAGAGAACATTAAGCAGTCTGATGGAACCAACAGGTGGCATCAGAACAAAACTAAAGCATATTAACTATATGTGCACTGGTATGTAATTTAGCACATGTAACATGTTCACTGCCAGAAGTATGGCCCTACAGGTGCAAGCAGAATAACACGTCTCATGAAAAACTGAATGATGCCCTGAAGAAATTCAAAGGTGGGATGCTTATGCTAGGAAAGTGAACATAGGCTCCGGCCATTGGATAATAGTACCTGATTCTCGGCGGCGTATGGGTATCGTTGTCATACTTGATAGCTAAGGATCGTCGATGGTGCTCGTGTTGCAGTTGAGTTTGGGCCGGCTGTCGCCGTCGCTGAAGCGGCTCCGGTGCTACGGTTGCGGCGACTGTCGACATACAAGAAAGCTCATCTGTGGTAAGTGAACAGTTGCACGATAAAGAGAAAAACCCGAAGGAGTACAAATTGAAATAACCTGATGAGGCTGCGGCGTCGGTAAAGCAGGGCCGGTGGAGTTGAATATGGCGTCCGTGTAGCGGGTCCGGTGCAGTGGACGAAGGCTTCGGCGGGCGCGTTGTACAGTGCTTTCGGTGAGGCGGATCTGTAGCGGCGGACGAGGGCTTGTATGAAGGGCCAGCGAAGGGGCAGACGAGGGAGTCAGTGAAGGGCCTACGCTGTGGTGGACGAGGGTGCCGGTTAAGCAGATCCGGTGCGGTGGACCATGATGGCGGTCAAGGAGATCTGTAGCGGTGGACAAGCCAGTCGCTGAAGCGGCTCCGGTGAAGTGGTGAGTTGGCAGTTGGGGGTTCCAAGGTGCGGAAGGTAGACCCGACGGGGTGTGAGGTCCACCGCTGCGGCGGAGGACTAGATTCGGCGGCTTGCCGTGGTTGGGGGGGTCGGGGAGGGGAAGGGGCGGGGCTCTGGAAAGAATGTTGGGGGCAAAGAGGGGAAAACAATGGAGTTACCAAAGCAGCCCTTTTCCGTTCATGTGGCAGGGGTAAAACAGGAATATCGCAGGGCTAAACTTTCGGGCGCGTGATATTTCGATGTGAGCGGGAAGTTTGAAAGCTTTTGGCGCCTAAAATTATAAGTATTCTGCTCTCGTACGGCCGACTATGATATCATGGCCGACAATTTGTTTGTTTTGCATGCAAAAAAATGTGCAAGTTTTGAAAATCAATGTCTCCAACTCGAAACTTAGATTGTCCGTTCAATTCAAATATGGATCATTGAGCTACTACAAGCAAATACCATCATACGGTCCAATTCAAATGAAATTCCAAATGTGTTTATCCTAAATATGATGACAAAAGCAAAAATGTGTATGTGTATCAATAAAGTGGATGATTATAAAGTTTGAACATGCCCGTATGTGTATATATCTAGGTTTGATATATGAATTTGAAATCACAAAATCCCGGCTTAAAAAATGTACCTCCGTTTAAATGAATTACAAAAGCTAATGATGGAGTCGAATTCCAAAATTCCAATCTTAGGTTTGTAATTTTGGTACATCAAGGTATATCATGCATGTTCAAAAGTATCGTTATCTCATAGTACAAACTGTGAAACAAATTGATCAACCATGAGTGCACAATATCTCAATTATGCTAAAGTCCCTCAAATATAGACACCTCACTCTTTATCTGAAGTCAACCCCCCCACCACACACACACACACACACATAGAGAAGTCGTTCTCTCCCCCAAACACCAACACACGAGCACATTCACACCCGTCTCTCCTGTAAAGTCCGGACCCCAACATAGGTCTCTATCACTTTGTCTCTCGGGCATGCACACATCTCTTCCCTCACTCTCAAGGTCTCCCGCTATCTCTCTTACCCAAGCACACACACTATGTAGAGTGTATATTTCCCATACACACAAAACGTCGCCCCCAAACGTCTATCTCCCTAGTCATGTGGTTCTCGCGCACTCACCTCACACACCACCCCCACTGCAAACAAGCACACTTTGTCTCCTTGTGCACCACTCTCCTCTTTCTATCTCTCCCACATGCGGACCCGCCCCAGCTCCTTCCCTGTATACATATATGTCGTGACTCTTTGCATAGCTCCCTAATGTATAATCGTTCTTGATTTCGCACATTGTTATCTACACCATCTATTCTAGATCTCTCATGAAGTCCCTATCACACACACGATGACTCGCTTCCCTTGCGTCTCCGTTCATAGGCCAATTTTGGACAACATCAACATTGTCTCCCTATCTATACGCCATTTATGGACACAAACGACCCCTCTCGCCCCCTCTCTTCCTCTCTCTCTCTCTCTCCGTCGCTAGCTCTCTCTTTCTCTCGCTCCACACCCTCACCCACACACACACTCGATGTCTCTTCCAAATAGTCTGCTCCCCCCGCCCGCACCCGTGCTATCTCGCTACTACACATGTCACACCATTCCCCCTTCCCTTATACTAGGTTTACATCATCAGTGGTCTCTCTACTCCTCATACACTCTCTCCCTCTCACACACAAACGCATGCACAAACACACACAGACACGCACAAACACCCATTTATCTGGATCCTCATCTATCCTCATGTCCGCATGTGTATCTCACACACTCACTCTCTAATTATGTATATGTGTCTCCACGTTACACAACACAAAGCCCCATGTACATGTCTCTCTCTATCCTCCGCACAGATAGACACAAAGAATCTGTTATCATTGCCTCAGTCTCTAACATATCACACACGCACATTGTCTCTCTCTCTCGCAAACACGCTCAACAAGGGTTTCCCCGTGAATAACTTACCGTCTATTCATCAACAGTCGTGGCAGTACGGCGAACACAAGACGTGAAAAAGAATAAATCTACACATGCTTAGACCACCTAGTATGACTACTAGGACTAGAGCAAGCCAAAAAGCGCGCCACCGTCACCCCACTTGTCGGCGACGGGAAAATCTTTGTTTTACATAGTCGAGAAGTCATTGTGCTAAGGCCCCACATGCCGAGGCGTTGAATAGAATGTAGATGCTAGTTTACGGAAGCAAGTATCGATAATACGTTTGTATCTCCATACTTATATTTCTTCTCTTTAAAAAACCGAGTTGGTGATGATGGTACGTGTGCCATCTTGCAATATAGACCGTCCGATCTATATCTGACGGATGGAAATTAAACTAAAAGATACCCGCACCCCTCTCCACATTTGCAGACAAGGCCTTCCCTCGTTCATCCTTATCTACAACAAACCTCATTGTTGAGCAATTAAGAAAGGAAGCCTCTGGAACAAACTGGCCTGGTGGCCGCTGCCGGCGTCGTCAATCCCCATGACTCCGCTCAGTCCGACCACCAACCACCACCACACCCCAGTCCTCTTCACCTTATCTCATATTTCTCGAGATATCATTAGTTTTTACACATGGGATTACTCCCCCAAGGGTCAATCACAACAAGTGTTTTATAAAAAAATGCATCTTGATGTTCCGTGCAATGCACGGATCTTGCTAGTACTCCTACACAAGACTAAGTTGGTGATGCTGGTGTGTCTGCCATCCGTTGTTTCTGACCATTAGATCTACATCTAACGATTGTGAGGTAAGTTGTTGCCTTTTCTCACCAACATCCCACTTGTCTACCAATTTGCAGAAAAACCCATAATTTGTATCTTAAAACCAACCACATCCCTCCCTGACCTCACCAAAACAGCCGAAGGAATATATTCTAATTGAAACATAATTTATCTCTAGTGACATATGTATATCAAAATTAGAGTGTTTTGTACCAAGTTTGTGAATAAGTATTATTCTAATTATGATTTGTTGCAACGGACATGAACATTGCTAGTATTTCCAACCATGCATTTTTTTCCTAGTATTCCATAGTTTCGAGTTTTCCATCAAGATATTAGTCACTCATGGTTGATATTTACTTTCAATCATGTACACATATGCACTATGTAACTAGCCTTGCTTATTGGCTTCCAAAGCTTAACTTTCACTCCTACTTACAATATGTAGAGTATTTAACAAAAAACTACCACTTTCAACCAGCCCTAGGAAGAATCTGTTGTACAAAAAATAGCAAAAACATACCCAAAATTTCTTAATCCACGCCAAAAACTACCTAGTACTCCTACCGATTAGGTTCGTTTAAACCCATTTATGACAGGGTTAGCCCACACGTCCGTGCTGAGAGGCGGCTTAAACCAACACATTTTGTTTGACCGTTGACACGAGGGGCCCACATCTGACCTTCTATCCTGTTATTCCCCCTCAAATCATTATTTTTCCTGAACATTACTTCAAACAGTACTGATGCGTGTTCGTCAGTGGCGCCGGTGATGAGCGAGTTGGCCGCCGCTCCGCCAGACGGGCCGGACGCCGCGCTGGCCTCCGCACGGGTTGGCAGGCTGGCCCGAGCGTGACTCACAAGCGAGAAAGCCGCCACGCTGGCCTTCGCTCGAGCCAGATGGCTGGCCTTAGCGCGGCGCGCGCGAGCAAGCCGCCGCGCTGCCGTGCCAATCTAGCTAGCAAACCTTGCAGACAAGCAGCTAGATGGAGCTATCTTGGGTAGCTAGCGGCCCCGAGCGCCGGACGGAGCTGGCATCCGGGCTGCCGCAACATGGGCTCCGCACCGCCGGCAGTTTTGACCTCGCCTTCTGCCGGCGGCGGTAGCTGCGTCCCATGACCGAGGATGACTAGGTGGATGGGCCGGAGGTAGGAGGTCACTCGAGGATTTTTTTTGGTAAGAGCATGTACAATGGTTGATAAGGTAGTCTTATCTTAAGTCTGCCACGTATGCAAGTGGTAGTAGTTTCTTGGCATTTTAGTGGTTTCTTGTATTATTAGAGCAAGTACAATAGAGCTGAGTCAGCGGGCTATAAGAAATAAACTAGTATATTTCTGCTTAGTTGAAGGATAGAGAAGAGGAGAGAGTAGGTAAGTGGGCTCTTCGTGAAGAGCCAACTCTAGCACGTGCTCCTAGGCACTTTGTGAGAATGAGAAGTGGGCCACATAATAAAAAAGTAGTACACTCTTTTGATCTATTATTGTACATGTTGGCTATAAGATGGGCTGTAGATGACATGGCACTGGCTTATAGCCAGCAGTTGGCTATACTATTAACCATTAGGGGTTTCTTGTAAGGAACAATGTACGTACTACTAGCGACAAAAGGCGATTCTAGGTTGCGTTGTACTCCAACGAGTACTACTAGTGGTCGCAGGAGTGTATACCTCGTCCACCAGGGTCCTAATGTACGTACTACGCACGGTGGCCTTTTTTTTTAAATAGTACTACTACACTTCGCTGCGAGCCAATATTTTACACGGGTAGTTTGAGTTTTGAAGTCAAACGGACGTGCGGCCCCACAATCTGGGTGCACTGGACAGCCTAGCCACGTGAACGGGTTTTCCTTCCCAGCATCCCGTGGCTCGCGTGCTCGCCCTAGCCGCACCTCGCTTGCAGCTTCCAGCTAGTAGCATATTTAAACTAGCGCCTCCCAATTAAGCCCGAGGAGCCGGAAAAGCCCGGCGGGGCATTGGGAACTGTGCAATATGGCTCTGTACGTAAAGTGCTCTACTACTACTCCGTAGCTTGTGGCGTTGCATGCATGGACTTCACTCCATTGTCAGCTCTACTATAAAATAAATTCCTCTTGACGTGTTTTTTTTGAAACAAAGGCAAAAGCTTTGCTTCATCTCATTCATAAAGAAGGAACTACTAACAAAGTTCGACGAGATCCATTACACCTCCACAAATGGAAGCGAAAAGCCTAATCTCGTTGTATCAAATAACTCAAATGTTCTGCCCCCGCAGTAACCGTTGCTGATAAACAGGCTGCTAGTGTGTGCGTGAGAGGAGCGACTGACTAGGCCAGCTACATGAGAGGAGCGGCTGAATAGAGCACCGAGAGTACCCACTAGGCCACTACGCAGGTGTACTTCCCCTGCATTGACAGTACAGCGATGGTTCTAGAGAACAGTAGTACCCTCCACTTCCAACTGTTGCTCCTTGGCCCTGAGATTCAAGAGTTCAAAACTGGTGCACTATACTAGACTAGACTAGAAGTACAGTACATCGCACTACTAGTTGAGAAAAGTAGTACTAGTACTGCTACAGTACGAGTATGTACTCCTCCGTCACATAATGTAAGATGTTTTTTCACACTAGTTGGCATGTACAAAGAATGGCAAAAACATACCCAAAATTTCTTAATTCACGCCAAAAACTACTAGCTAGTGCCAAAAATTTCTTACTAGTGCTATTATTTACAGTATAATGCAATCCCATAACGTTCCATAATGCTAGTACTAGTAGTAAATAATAGCCTCGCCCCTTCGCTGAGGAACGATCTACCGTTGGAAGGGACGAGGCCCTGCGGTTACTACGCTCTTATCTCCTCCTCGGCAGTGCCCCCTCCCCCCCCCCGAAGAGAAGGCAGTTCGTCGCTGCACCCATGGATTCGCCAGGCGGTTCTCCTCCTCGTCGGGGCTGGGAGACCTTGGACGACAATCCTCTAGGAGAAATCACACGCCGCTCCGACGTCCTCACCGCCGCAAGACTCGGTGCTTCCTGCACCAACTTTTTCAAGACGCTACTTAAACAGGCTTGGGAAAAGGCCATGCTTGTTGGTCTTCCATGCGTCCTCGAGGAGAAGGTTCTTCTATGGGACAATCCTTAGAATAGTCCACCGCTCCCTTGCCATGGTTGCACGTTGACTCCGCTAGAGTTGCCGACGTTGAGAGGTTGTCGGATTTTGTCCGATGAGCAGGTCAGTAATGGAGTTTGATCATGTAGTACTTAGTTATTCCATTTCCATCCCGTAATTTCTCCGCTGCCCACCGTCTTATATATAGGTCTGGGTCGGTGCCAACGAAGATTGGCTTGCATATCTCCGGCCGGATACCACCATCATTTTGCACAACATCCACAGCAGTGCGGCCGTTCCAGTAGACCCCTTCTCCACCATTGGGATCGGCCTTCCGGACTGGCTGGGCTTGAATACGTATGATGATGCCTACATGAGATTGAAGAAGATAGCAATTGCAGACCCACCGACAAAGCGACGCGGCTACGACGATTACTATCTCATCGCGATGTTCGACATAAGGATTGCCATCAATGCAAGAGGCAGTAACGGCAGAGGCTAGCGCATGTTGGCGGCGGCAGATTTGTACCCCTACACGTTCGAAGACGCCGTGCGCCATCTAGGCCGCATCTTCATGGTGACAAGCCAGGGGACTTGTATCATTCGATTGCCATCCTACGGTACGGGAGATTACAAATGGAATGCACAAACCATCATTTGCATCCCTAATGGTACTCCATTATTTTGTAGGGACCAGTCATCCCCCGATCAAAATAAGATCGCCGATCCTGGATGTGCATTTGCATCCGCGATTCGTTCTAACCTGGAACCTTGTAGCTGACTTTGGCATATTGGGATCAACTATCTTAGCAGTCGTTACCCATGGTACCACTGATGTGCAACATGGTCACACAATCTACCATGATCGGACCGTCACAATCTACCCAGGTATTCCATTTTTTAACCCTCTCGCCTTCTCTTTCATTGTTGTACTAGTAGTATACTTTGTAGTACTAGTAGGAGTACTTTTTACTTTGGAGGACGCGTATAGCTAGCTAGGCCCTTGAAGACTTGATCCCACTAGCTGCCACCATTTTTGTTTTTCCATGTCTTACTATCTCATCCATGTAGCCAAGAGTGTACTATTTGCTGCACTGTATTACTGACCGCCATATTTGAGCACAACATTATTATGCATGGACCTTGACTATGTACGTCACCATGTGTCCAGATCTGGGATGGCGCGTGTACCAGATGAACGTCGCCGAGTTCGACCCCCGGGATGCTACGTGGGTGCCGAGGAACACTCTTCGAGAGTACTCGCTTTTCATCGGGGACAGCTACCCCATTGTGAAGCGGATGCCACCTTCCATGCACGACACGGAAGGCCTGCCATTCATGAAGCATGGTTGTGTCTTCAATGTGCACCGCCGGATGAACGTCATGCTGGGACACGTTATCCCTGATTTATGCCGCTTCAGCTTGGATGAGTCTCCATCATGTGGAACCGGACTAGGAAGCTGCGACAATGATTCCCGTTGCCCACCGCTATGGATTGTGCCATCCATGAAGAACACCTGGGACTGGAACCTGGAGGAGGACATGTAGCCCATCTATAACGTGTAAGTGGAGTACGGTAATTGTGAACGGTAGCGCTGTGAATATATGTAGACTAGTCGTGCACAAATTTATCACATGAATTGGAGATGAACTTGTGTGGCATACTGGCATTTGTCCTTTAGAATTTATTACTAGTAAATGTTTTATGTGTATGTGCAACTTGTGTGGTTGTTGCACGGGCTCCAACACGCTCTTTGAGAAAAAAAAGGTGGCACAGCTTTGGATATACATGACGTGGCGGCATCATACAGTAGCATCGTTCGCTATAGTTGTAGTACACTCCTACTAGGACGACAACTCCTATAAAACCTAGCGCTTGGCTCTTTGCCTCTTCGGGAGGTTCAACAGTTCGTACTCGTGTGAACCTTGCACTTGGCTCTTCGCCTCTTCGGAAGGTCCAACAATGATGATACTACAGTACAATATGCTTCTGGCAATCTGACACCGATTGAACTACTGCACGTCCACCGCGAGGGCGAGGGCGAGGGCGAGGGAGAGGACGCTGTAGTCAAAACCCTCTCCTTGTCCTGCGAACCACTGCGCGTGTGGGAGAGGGAGAGGCGTAGTAAGCAAGCTTCTCCTCGTTCGGCGAGTTAACGGGACACATCAAAGCAGTACTAGTACTAGTAGTAGTAGTAGTCCATACTGCGTCCTTTCCGATTAATATGGCTTAATTTGAAACGAGAAAAATACACTGGCGGTCAACGTATGTAACAATACGCTCTTTACGGTCACTACATATAGTTTTGCGACGATTATACGATCACTAGCTCATCGTAGAGCACCGTATTGCACCCTACTGACCGGCCACATAGTCGACGTGGCACTTTGTTGACTGGTTAAATTGTCACCTGGTTTCTGGGTCCCACCTGTCAGTTGGCAGAGCAAAGAAATAAGTTAAACAAAACTTTACGCAGGCGCGACACGAGTCCAACCCTTGCGCGCGAACCGCCCTGGCTGTGTATGTGAGTGCATGCACGTGTCCTCCCTCGGTCTTCAAACAAAGAGTGTACATCTGCTATAAAACAAAGAGTGTAGTACATGATGTACATCTACACTTCCAATGCATTTAGCCTTTAATCTAAATCGATATTGATTGACTAATGCACCAACTTGTGCTGTAGGTATAGGCTACATGTCTATCCTTAATTACAGCATGCAATGGCCTTCATTTAATCTTCTTATCTCAATGGTCGCATGCACACATAAGTCTGCTACTTTTGGGCGTTAATTTGCCCTGGTCAATGTGTAAATCTCTAAATGTACAGTCTTTCACGGACGTAGGGAGTAGGTTGAGCACTTGAGCGTGAGCGTGTGTGTTGCGTCGTGTGCTATGTGCCGCATGGGTGCGTGAGTGTTGCGTGCGTCCATGTGTACGTGTGAGTGTTGCATGTTGCATGCATGCATGCATGGGGCTTACTCCCTCCCATTGACATGTTCATATTTCAAGCTTCCTCTGTTCCCTCCATATGGTGATACTCCCTCTGTTCCCAAATAGTACGGAGTAAAAGCCTCCCTCTGTTCCCAAATACGAAGTATTTGTCTTTCTACAGATTTCAACAAGTGACTAGGTACGGAGCAAAATGAGTGAAGTGAGCGTAGAGGCATAGGGTTACTATAAAAAGGAAGTCCTCGCGATCCATTATTCCCCATCTCGGTCAGAGAGAACTATTCAACTAGTCTTCGCAGTGAAGTGACAATACACGCTGCAGCAGATGGGACACGTAATTAATAAGCTGAACCAGCGTGTTGGTGTTACTAAATCAGCCTTACCCAGTACTGCCATCATGTTTGCCAGTAGGGCACGCTTCCGCAAATACGCCTACGCACCTCTGTCCTCCATTAACTGACATATGGGCCCTGTTGTGGTAGACCCACATGTCATTGGTGTAACTATTTACACTCCGAAGGACGCTATATCCTGGTAGTAGTACTAGTAGAATTGAGATTGAATGCACTTTCTTCCCCGTCTTCCACTCTTCTTCCTCCTCTCTTCTTTTTCCTCCTCTCTTCTTCTTCCTCCTCTCTTCCCCATCGTCGGCCGCACACCATTTACCCCCGCTCACTGCTCGCCCGCCCGCGCCATCTTCCTTGGTAGCTCGCGCGTACCATATCCCCCCGCTCACTGCTCGGCCACACGAGGAGAAGCTTCTTCGCTCGCCGGCCCGCCCGAATCCACTTCCCCGCTGGCTCGCAGGCACCGAAAACCCCAATGGAAGAACCGACTGACACGTAGAGCCGCGATTGGAATTCCCTCCCCGATATTCTCTTGGAGCAGATCTGTAGTCGTATGGACCTACTCAGCACCGTCGGTCTGGCCGCATGCTCGGTGTCTTTGTACCGTCTACTCGTCTGCAACCGGCCGGCTCTTTTCAAGACACCCTGCTTGCTGATGCCCGATCCTTGTAGGTGGCCCAGACACCGACTTGATGATCCTACGGAGGTTGCCGTGGTTCCCCTCGACATGGTAGCACTACCCGTCCACCTGTCCTTCATGTGCGGCCACTACTGGGCGGGCATGAAGGCCAACTGGATCGTCCTCATCCACCATACTGGTAGTCCATGGCGTCTTGTGGGTATCTACACCCAGCGAGAGATCACCCTTCCATCGTTGGATACCGCCGCCATCGAGCCTCGTGGCCCGCCAGACACTCCTTCCTACTACGCACGAGACGCGTCAAGCTTTTGGCTCGACCTCTGTTTGCAGAAAGTTGTAATCTGCGAAGTGCCCACACCATCAGAAGACTACATGGATTACAAGCTCATTGCCTTGTTCAACATGGGATTAGTCTATCTGGAATCCGGTCGCCATACATGGTTATGGCTCATCATCAATCCTGTTGAGGCAACATTTTTGTCTGATGCTATAGTGCACGATGGCATCGTTTACGCGGTCGACGCACAGATTGGCTTCCTATACTGGTGGAATCTATCGTCGTGTAATTGTTCTATCTCATCTCATCTTTACCTTATGAATACGACTGCCTGTTCATTTGTTACAAATTTAGAATGCGTAGCATGTCTATAACCACATCATTACTATATATTCCTCTCATTTCCTAGATTTTTATGACCACACATGTTATTGTAGAGTTGATATGAGAACAATTGGCATCTAATGATTGTTAGAATACATATTATGAGCATAACATCATGATTGCTATATGTTACTCTCGTTTACAAGATTTTTATAACAACGCATGTTATTGCTTAGAGTTGATATGAGAACGGTAGTAGTAAGTGCTATGGTAGAATCTGAGTAAGCGCTGTCATAGCTGTTTTCCTCTCATTGTTACATGATGTTTGAACCATGACATATTGCTATAATATGAAAGCCATTGGCTTATTTTTTTAACTTGGGGTATGATTATGACCACGGCATTGCAATTCTCTGTCTATGATATGTGTCACTATTATAATAATCTTAATTCCACACATACTCTGAACATGATTGTTTATTTTTGTCCTTTTGGTCTCCAATTTGAATTGTTGCAGCAGACGCAAATGCGCTGGCCTTCTTGATTCCAGGACTTGGAATCATACCAGCCGATGGGTGGTGGTTTATCGCTCGTTCAGCTGACGGCGGTCATTTGATGCTCATTCGCACGTACCAAATTGACCAAACCATTACATCAAACCACATGCAGTACAATGCGTGGGGCGTTCGTGACATTGATGGCTATGGCTGCTTCGTGTTCGAGAAAGATCCCAGCTCCGTTGGGCCAGGCGTATTCAACTGGAGGCGGGTTTACAGCCTCGGTAACCACTCCTTGTTCCTCGGGCTCAATTATCCGATCATCCAACCAATCATCGATCATATCACCGGCGATGATTACTGTGCTATGCAACTTCCATTCGCGAGGGGGGGCTGTGTTTACACATCATACCATGGGTTTCATGAATCACCATATCCAGAGATTCGTCGACACAGCTTGTTGCCAGATAATCTTCAGTGTGTGAAAGGCATCAAGCTTCCATGAGATGGATGCCTTTTGCAAACCCGACATGCGGCAATGTGGTTCATGCCAACAGCAAATATGCACAACTTGATTCGTGCTGATATCTAGACTGAGCCATGTATTCTGCTGCTGTAGCACGACCCTCTTTTGTTGGATATTATGTACTGTTGTTAGTTTGAAGCACTCCTCTGGTTTGAAGGATAGATACCTTCCTGGGATCAAGTGCATCCTAACTCACCTGCGTAGGATGTACTGATAATGATGATGGAGATGCTATGCAGAAGTCTTATATATATATATATATATATATATATATATATATATATATATATATATATATATTAGTTAGGCTTCAAGTGCGTACTTGTTAGTTAAACCTATGTATAAATTGTGACACTAAATACGACTAGTAAGTAGTACAGTAGCAGTACTAGTATACGTCGGTCAAATTATTCATCGTGTCCACACATTGAATTGACGTGACAACACGCTGCGCGTGAGGTGACACAAGAATCCCGGCGGCGTGTTCGGGTATTCTAGACTTCAGATTTGGAGTACCACTTATCTGTCGAAATCTTTCATCATTCACTTAAAACAGTTGATTGATCATACATTGAGTACCATATAACTGGAATTACCGATGCAAGTCGAAGAAGGATTGGCCGGTGCTGCCGGCTGGCGTCAAGTTTGATCAAACGGATCAGGAGCTGGTCGAGCACCTTGAGGCCAAAGTGAGTGCTGACAGCGCGAGATTTCAGTCTCTCATCGATTTGTTCATATCAACCATCGACAGCGAGCACGGCATATGCTACACCCAACCTGAGAAACTTCTAGGTAAGACACCGATCGGCCGTCTACTTGCACAAACATATTCCTTTGTGTATAGCTCTATTTTTCTTTTTAGACGCAGACCTGGTGAAGCAATTACAATTTGACAGTTAATAAAAAGTGAAACAAGTGACTGCAACATGCCAAAGATGTTATGAAAATGCCAACTAGGTACACTAAAACCTGTATTCCGCAATACTACAGGTATCACCCTGAGTGGCCTAAGGAAGCATTTCTTCCAGCGCAATTCCAGGACGTTCAAAAGGGGCACGTGGACGAGTCGCAAGATACAGTCGGAGTGCGGCATGCACGCGATGTGGCACAAGACCGGCAATACCTTGCCGGTGATGGTCAACAGCCGGCAAGACGGGCAGCAAAAAAGGTTCTGGTGCTGCACACCAACAAGAACTTTGACCAGCAGAGGACCAACTGGGTGATGCACCAGTACCACCTCGGGGACCTGGAGCAAGAGAAGGAGCGGGAGCTAGTCCTCTGCAAGATTTTATACCAGACGAACACTAGGGCCAGGAGTAAAAAGATTATAAGTTAGATTGGTATTGGTAGTTGTACTACCTTGTCGTCCGTAAGTTGGTATTGTTGTTAACGATCTTTTGGTATGAACTTGCATTTGCTTCCAATCATCATGCCGAGGGTCGACGTGGATATAAAGCTGAATCATTTGTTTCGAAACGAATTTTCAGGCACCTGATTTTTATTTGATGGGTAGCAAAACACCCGCCGTTCGAATTCCCAGTTCTCCAATTTTTTCGAAACAAGTGCATGCACTTATTATCACGATAAAAAAAATATCCGTGCTGCATCCCAGTTATCAGTCTGTACTTGCAGAACTCTCTAGTTTATTGAGCACGTATATTGTTTTTTCAGGTCGAGCAAGTTTCAACTGGGCTGTAGACTGCCCAGGGTTGGTTTTGTTTTTAACAGGCCCAGCCCATGACGACAACGGGGCACAAAGATCCAGCAGGTATCTACTGGCCTCTGGCCTGCCAGCGTTAGTTATACTTTGTCTTACAACATCCACAGACAGTTTTTTTTACTGAATCAAACACACAACCCAGTTCTATTTTCCTCTTGAAACGCATGTCCTACATCTGTTTTCTAATCTCTACCTATAGTTTTACTAGTTCATATACACGTATCATTATATTAAAAACACATAAAATTCCCTTTTCATATTTACATCCTTATTTTTGTTGTTTTTTCCCACCCAGCGCTGATTTTTTTTTACCACTGGTTTTCCCTTAAACCAACTCAATTGTCCCACGTCTTATTTGCTTACAAAAACAAAACGATTTTTTTGGCAAATCAATAAGTTCTTAAAAAAAGTTTATCATTTCGGGATTACAACAGTTTGGACTCCACCGAAATATGCAAAATAAGGTTGAACTTTTTGACCGTGCTCCTGGGCAGAGAATGGGCTGTAATAAATTACTTAAGAATTAGCAAATGGGCTACAAATTATAAAAAATAGCAAATGGGCTTTATGTTGTCTGCCATAGATTTGGAGGCTGACTTGTGGGCCTACTAAGTGCATGCGTACACAAGGTTTCTCAACAAAGAAACTTAGTCAACAATCGACTCTACCAACGTCAGACCGTTAGATGTCAATCTAACGGCAACCGTGCTTCTTCAGTCTCTGATCTTCCTACCCCAGCCGCCCAAACCAGCGCCGTCGGAACCGCCTGCTCCCGCCTCCCATGGCCGGCAGTGCTGCCGGGCAGGCCTCACAGCCCCATCATACTCGCATCCTTGGCCTGTCTATCCCTCTACTCACCCACACCTCCTGTTATTTTCCGGCGACGGCAGCCGAACCAGTCAACCCTCGTACTCTCCACTGCGTGGGCAGCCACTGCCGTGTCTTCCCCGGCTCCGTGTCGTTCCCTTCATAGGCCTCGCCGTCGTCCACTGCCCTGGTGCTCTCGGCGCGGCGCGGTCAACGATGTCCATCCAACGGCCGTAGTGCTTCTTCAACCTCTGGTCTTCTTGCCCCAGCCGCCCAAAGCAGCGCCGGTTGTGCCGCATGCTCCTGCCTCCCGTGGCCGGCTGTGCTGCCGCGGAGGCCTCACCGTCCCCATACTACTCCCACCGCTGGCCAGGCCATCCCTCCACTCACCCACTCCCCCTGTTATTCTGCGGCGACGGCAGCCTCACACCGCAGCCGAACCAGTGAACCCTCGTACTCCTCTCCGCGTGGGCATCCACTGCCGCGTCTTCCCCGGCTCCGCGTCGCCCCCTTCCTAGGCCTCGCCGTCATCCACCGCCGTGGTGCTCTCGGCGCGGCATGGTCAATGTGGTCAACGACCGACTTCCATCGGAAGAGTACTGTACGTGGAGAGGCTGACAGCTGGGTCCACGGCAGCCGCAAGGAAGTGCCTCCTTATTACTCGCAAAATAATTATTCCTCCACCTGACAGCAGGGACCCACCGGACGGGCCACCAGTATTTCGCGGAAAAAATGTTTCCCCCCTGACTGCTTGGACCCACCGGACGGGCCACCGTATTTCACGAAAAAAACGTTTGCCCCTGACTGCTGGGACCCACCGGACGGACCACCGTATTTCGCAAAAAAAACGTTCCCCCCGCTGTCAGCTCGGACCCACCGGAAGTGCCTCCTTATTACGCACAGAAAAATGAATACTCCCCCTGCTAGCTGGGACCCACCATGGTGGGAGGCTGACTTGTGGGCCTACTAAGTTGACAGGGACGGAGGGCTTTGTCAACTTTGCCAATACAAACGATTATGATTTCCTTAGCACTCCGATTGCTCCTCTTACCGATACTGAATCTTGTGAAATCAATACTGCTTTGTTGAATCTTGTCATGAGGTGTTCTTTGATTGTCCTCCTTATGAGTGGCGGTCGGGGACGAGCGATGGTCTTTTCCTACCAATCTATCCCCCTAGGAGCATGCGCGTAGTGCTTGGTTTTTGATGACTTGTAGATTTTTGCAATAAGTATGTGAGTTCTTTATGACTAATGTTGAGTCCATGGATTGTACGCACTCTCACCCTTCCATCATTGCTAGCCTCTTCGGTACCGTGCATTGCCCTTTCTCACATTGAGAGTTGGTGCAAACTTCGCCGGTGCATCCAAACCCCGTGATATGATACGCTCTTTTCACACATAAACCTCCTTATATCTTCCTCAAAACAGCCACCATACCTACCTATTATGGCATTTCCATAGCCATTCCAAGATGTATTGCCATGCAACTTTCCATCATTCCGTTTATCATGACACGTTCATCATTGTCATATTCCTTAGCATAATCATGTAGTTGACATAGTATTTGTGGCAAAGCCACCGTTCATAATTCTTTCATACATGTCACTCTTGGTTTATTGCATATCCCAGTACACCGCCGGAGGCATTCATATAGAGTCATACTTTGTTCTAGTATCGAGTTGTAATCATTGAGTTGTAAATAAATAGAAGTGTGATGATCATCATTTTCTAGAGCATTGTCCCAAGTGAGGAATATAAAAAAAAAAGAGAAAGGCCATAAAAAAAAGAGAAGGCCCAAAAAAATGAGAGAAAAAGAGAGAAGGGACAATGTTACTATCCTTTACCACACTTGTGCTTCAAAGTAGCACCATAATCTTCATGATAGAGAGTCTCTTGTTTTGTCACTTTCATATACTAGTGGGAATTTTTCATTATAGAACTTGGCTTGTATATTCCAACAATGGGCCTCCTAAAGTGCCCTAGGTCTTCGTGAGCAAGCAAGTTGGATGCACACCCACTTAGTTTCTTTTGTTGAGCTTTCATACATTTATAGCTCTAGTGCATCCGTTGCATGGCAATCCCTACTCCTTGCATTAACATCAATCGATGAGCATCTCCATAGCTCATTGATTAGCCTCGTTGATATAAGACTTTCTCCTTTTTTGTCTTCTCCACATAACCCCAATCATTATACTCTATTCCACCCATAGTGCTATGTCCATGGCTCGCGCTCATGTATTGCGTGAAAGTTTATAGGTTTGAGATTACTAAAGTATGAAACAATTGCTAGGCTTGTCATCGGGTTGTGCATGATGAGAGCATTCTTGTGTGAGGAAAATGGAGCATGACTAAACTATATGATTTTGTAGGGATGAACTTTCTTTGGCCATGTTATTTTGAGAGGACATAATTGCTTAGTTAGTATGCTTGAAGTATTATTATTTTTATGTCAATATGAACTTTTATCTTGAATCTTTCGGATCTGAATATTCATACCACAATTAAGAAGAATTACATTGAAATTATGCCTAGTAGCACTCCGCATCAAAAATTCTGTTTTTATCATTTACCTACTCGAGGACGAGCAGGAATTAAGCTTGGGGATGCTTGATACGTCTCCAACGTATCTATAATTTTTGATTGCTCCATGCTATATATCTTCTGTTTTGGACATTATTGGGCTTTATTATTCACTTTTATATTATTTTTGGGACTAACCTATTAACTGGAGGCCCAGGCCAGAATTGTTGTTTTTTGCCTATTTCAGAGTTTCGCAGAAAAAGAATATCAAACGGAGTCCAAACGGAATGAAACCTTCGGGAACGTGTTTTTTTCAACGAACAAGATCCAGGAGACTTGGACCCTACATCAAGCAACCAACAGGGAAGCCACGAGGTAGGGGGCATGCCTACCACCCCCCCCCCCCCCCAGGCGCGCCCTCCACCCTCGTGGGCCCCCTGTTGCTCCACCGACGTACTTCTTCCTCCTATATATACCTACGTACCCCCAAACGACCGGAGAGGGATCCAAAACCCTAATTCCACCGCCGCAACCTTCTGTACCCACGAGATCCCATCTTGGGGCCTGTTCCGGAGCTCCGCCGGAAGGGGCATCGATCATGGAGGGCTTCTACATCAACATCATAGCCCCTCTGATGAAGTGTGAGTAGTTTACCTCAGACCCTCGGGTCCATAGTTATTAGCTAGATGGCTTTCTCTCTCTTTTTGGATCTCAATACAATGTTCTCCCCCTCTCTCGTGGAGATCTATTCGATGTAATCTTCTTTTGCGGTGTGTTTGTTGAGACCGATGAATTGTGGGTTTATGATCAAGTTTATCTATGAACAATATTTGAATCTTCTCTGAATTGTTTTATGTATGATTGGTTATCTTTGCAAGTCTCTTCGAATTATCAGTTTGGTTTGGCCTACTAGATTGATCTTTATTGCAATGGGAGAAGTGCTTAGCTTTGGGTTCAATCTTGCGGTGTCCTTTCCCAGTGATAGTAGGGGCAGCAAGGCACGTATTGTATTGTTGCCATCGAGGATAACAAGATGGGTTTTTTTATCATATTGCATGAATTTATCCCTCCACATCATGTCATCTTGCTTAAAGAGTTACTCTGTTCTTATGAACTTAATACTCTAGATGCATGCTGGATAGCGGTCGATGTGTGGAGTAATAGTAGTAGATGCAGGCAGGAGTCGGTCTACTTGTCTTGGACATGATGCCTATATACATGATCATACCTAGATATTCTCATAACTATGCTCAATTCTGTCAATTGCTCAACAGTAATTTGTTCACCCACCGTAAAATACTTATGCTCTTGAGAGAAGCCACTAGTGAAACCTATGGCCCCCGGGTCTATCTTCATCATATTAATCTTCCAACACTTAGTTATTTCCATTGCTTTTATTTTACTTTGCATCTTTATCATAAAAATAGCAAAAATATTATCCTATCATATCTATCAGATCTCACTCTCGTAAGTGACCGTGTAGGGATTGACAACCCCTTATCGCGTTGGTTGCGAGGATTTATTTGTTTTGTGTAGGTGCGAGGGACTCGCGCGTAGCCTCCTACTGGATTGATACCTTGGTTCTCAAAACCTTAGTGAAATACTTACGCTACTTTGCTGCATCACCCTTTCCACTTCAAGGCAAAACCAACGCAGTGCTCAAGAGGTAGCAGCCTCCCCCACCCCTTGTCCAATTCGGATTGGCAAGGGGGCGGGCACGCCACCTCCTATGGCCGGCCCTCTCTTCTCCACTAAGGCCCATGTTGGCCCATTACCTTCCCGGGGGGTTCCGGTAACCTCTCGGTACTCCGAAACTTATCCAAAAAATCCCGAAACTATTCTGGTGTCTGAATATAACCTTCCAATATATGAATCTTTACCTCTCGACCATTTCGAGACTCCTCATCATGTCCATGATCACATCCGGGACTCCGAACAAACTTCGGTCAGAAAATCACATAACTCATAATACAAATCATCATCGAACGTTGAGCGTGCAGACTCTACGGGTTCGAGAACTATTTAGACATGACCGAGACACATCTCCAGTCAATAACCAATAGCGGAACCTAGATGCTCATATTGGCTCCTACATATTCTACGAAGATATTATCGGTCAAACCGCATAACAACAAACGTTGTTCCCTTTGTCATCGGTATGTTACTTGCCCGAGATTCGATCATCGGTATCCTCATACCTAGTTCAATCTCGTTACCGGCAAGTCTATTTACTCGTTCCGTAATGCATAAACCCGTAACTAACTCATTAGTCACATTGCTTGCAAGGCTTATAGTGATGTGCATTACCAAGAGGGCCCAGAGATACCTCTCCGATACACGGAGTGACAAATCCTATTGAACTATGCCAACCCAACAAACACATTCGGAGACACCTGTAGAGCATCTTTATAATCACCCAGTTACGTTGTGACATTTGATAGCACACAAGGTGTTCCTCCGGTATTCGGGAGTTGCATAATCTCATAGTCAGAGGAACATGTATAAGTCATGAAGAAAGCAATAGCAATAAAACTAAACGATCACTATGCTAAGCTAACAGATGGGTATTTTCCATCACATCATTCTCTAATGATGTGATCCCATTAATCAAATGACAACACATGTCCATGGCTAGGAAACCTAACCATCTTTAATTAACGATATAGTCAAGTAGAGGCATACTAGGGACACTCTGTTTGTCTATGTATTCACACATGTACTAAGTTTCCGGTTAATACAATTCTAGCATGAATAATAAACATTTATCATGATATATGGAAATATAAATCACAACTTTATTGTTGCCTCTAGGGCATATTTCCTTCATAAACTAGCGTAGATCACTCTAGTTAATTTGTTTGGGTACGAGGAACTTCCTTACTTTGGGGGCTTGAGACTGGCTTCACAAAAGTAGTCCACTTCAGATAGATCCACTTCACAAAACTAGCCCACTTCGGATAGATCCCATCCGCAAGGAAGTACCTATGGTTGTGTGCGCGCCATTTTGCATGTGAGATCACTGGTGTAGCTTCTGCATTGGCTAACTTAACAAAAAGAGGTGATCGATTGAACACATTGATGTCATTGCAAGATCCAAGCATCCAAAAATATGCATGTCAAATCCATGCCTCCCTATCGCCCACGACCTGAAGAATGATGGTGGCATCCTTGTTGCATCCTTCGAACTCTCGATGCCATCTTGTAGGGCTATTCTTCCCCTTACAGAGCATCCAATCAATAAAGCCGAACACACCTAGAAACCCACGGACTTTGTGAATCTCCAAAAGCCTCCGAGTGTCCTGAATATTGGGTGATCTCAAGTACTCTGGACTGAACACTTCTACCATAGTCTTTGCAAATTGTTTGACATAAAATATAGAAGTGCTCTCTGCCATTGCCAAACTATCATCAATGTAATCTGCCGGAACACCATAGGACATCATGTGCAATGCCGTAGTGACCTTCTGCTCATTTCTATGTCCAAGCAAACCGGTGCAATTCCTCCTCTGCTCGAAGGCTTAGTCATGTTGCTTCACATAATTGCGAATGTGAATACGCAAATCATTGGACATCCTGAAACGGCGACGAAAATACCACTCTGAAAAAAACAGGCGGACTAGAAAAATAGTTACGAATCAATATTTTGTGCGCCTCTACCCATTCTCTCAGTACGTACTCACGGTCAAACACGAAAATGCCATGCTTGGGCTTCTTCCTCTTGCACATCTCTAAGAGCAAAGAAATGTCCTCTTCCTCAGCCAAATCGAATTCATCATCTGATAAGGAATCATCCCAAACAAAGGAGTTGCATGAGCTCATCTACAATACGAAAATCTCCATCAAACTACATCTTCATGCACGATAAAAATTCTACAAGTTTTGCCAAATTTTTACCTTGGGGAAAATTTTTTGAACACCTTGTGTGCGAGGAGGAAGAAACCGTCCAGCTGCATGTCGTATCGTTGATGACTTGATGGTAGTTGCGCCGGCTGGTGGGGTTGGGCAGCTGGGTCCCCTACGCGTCCTTAATAGTTGTCGGTTGGTGGCTGAGCCTAATTGCGGCAATGCAATGACGGCGATGATGGCCGACGCAGTGGCCGCTCAACTCGGTCGTGGTAGTCGCGTAATAGGACGTGGTCGCTCGGGCAACAAGTAGTCCTATTCCCGACATCGGCCATGAGCTGTGGGAGCCATCACGAACGTCGACGCTCCGGCCAACAGCCAAATTAGACGAAAAAACGGCGCGCGTCAACGGATCCAAATCAGCTCATTGACGAGGCCTCTAAAGGGGCGCCTGGCGGTGGGGTCAAGGATGGGCTGGCGAGCGGCGACAACAGACGACTGGTGCAAAATCGCCAGCAGTAGTAGGCGGGTGGAGGAACGGCTATGGCGCAGGAAGGTTTAGTGCGACAGTTGGGAGTGTGCGCGCGACCAGCTGTGTTTTGCTCGGGCGCGACCCAAGTGTCCTATTTTCCATCTAGAGCAAACTTGGAGTAAATTGTTCGGAAATGATAAGTACCCGACTTCATATACGAGCAGATGGCAAATCGAGCGTTTTCGATGGAAACTCTAGGGATGCAATGATGGCAATTTAGTTGGCACACATGGCAATTTATAGTAAAAAAAATAAAACATGAAGTTGTCATGTAGCCAACTAAAATTGAGATCCTCGCTTCAATAAACTTGCCATCTAAAATCGTTATCAGATTTCAAAAGCCACGTCAGACAAAGCATCACTTTTGACATAGATGATGTAAAAATCAGCTATTTATAGGTCTGCATCATCATAATATCTATGGGAGATGCTCTAGGATGTGGACACGTAGTCGGGAGCAGAGGCTTCAGGAGTGTAGCAGAGAGAGCAAGGTTGGCTCCGGCTGCACCATGGGTCAGAGGACGCTTACCCGCATTTGGCCATTTCGTCCTCTCGCCTGCTCGATCGATCTCGTGATAATCATTCACCTCCTCCTGTCTTCGGCACCTTGCTATAGGCTACAGCACCCTCAAGCTCGCCGGCGCCGACGCAAGGTGAGCCCAACCCCCTGGACTCTCTCGCTCCCCCTTCCTCGCAGCGACATTGGACTGACTCATCTTCGCCGATCCTTACCTTACAACCCTAGGTTGGTTGGTTGGTTGGTTGGTGTCTGCGGAAGGCGGTGTCGGTCTGGCCAGCAGCCGCGCGAGTCCTTGGAGGGACAACAAAAAGTTGTTCCTAAGTTTCAAAAGCTATCCAATAATTTCAATAAAAAGTTCATCGATTTAAAAAATAACTGTTCGTGTATTCACAAGTTGTTCCTAAGTTTCAAAAAACGTTCGCCTATGCAAAGAACTTGTTCACGAGTTCCAAAACGTGTAAACAATTTCAAAAAAATATTCACGATTTAGATAAAACATTCAAGAATTTAATAAAAGAGGGGGTTAATTTTATGACCACCTTTCAGTAATGATGGACATTTGTTATGTATTTGATGCACAAATTTTGAATACGACGGGCATTTTTTGAACTTGATGAATAATTTATTTATTCAACAACATCTTTTTTTAAGTTGGATGTACGAATTTTTTTATTCAATGATCACATTTTGAAATCGATGAATTTTTTTCAAATTTGATGAACATTTTTAAATTCCATAAACAAATTTTTAATTTTGATGAACATTTTTTAAATCTCATGAACGAAAAATTGAATTTGATGAAAAAAATTTAAAAAAATTATACTAAATCTGATGAACAAAAAATTATACCAAACGAACATCACCAGAAGCCTGAATTAAATTCGGAAATAATGCGAGCACCAATGTCAAGTCTAGGACTTCAACCTTAGTGGGTGGGGATACCACTGTTCTCCTTACCATCGAACACAAGTTGATTCTAATTTAGTGACTTCTGTCGGGTAGAGTTCGTGTGTGTTTTTGACTCCGCTTATTAGGATAACTTTGACGTGTCACTGGTCTGTTTCTCGTCGCGTCATTTTGCTGTTTTCAGCGAGTTCTGTGGCACCAGAATGAGATTTTAATTTGCAGGGATAGGCCGTTGAATTCCACCAAGGTCCGTTAATTTACTTTGATCATGAAACAAGAAAACATGAATTCAACTTGGTTCTTATTTTTCACTATCACACATCTACTCTTGGTAGTATGCCATGGCAGCATAAATTTAGATGTTCCTTACATTAGCAAAGGTTATGCGTGAGAAGGAAGTAAGCATGATTTACATTTTGGGCTTGCAAGCTGGAAGGAGCAAGAGAAATTGATCCCAACAAGGTTGATGCACCCTCTGTGCTTGGTGAATGCTCTTGCAAATATCTTCGAGGCTACTAAATTTTCTGGAAGGGCAACTGACTGCTCATTGTTGTCGTTCTATTTCGTTTGTCCGCAAAGATATATCCGTTTTGGCAAACTAAGCAGAGTACGAACTAATTCTAATAATTTATGTTGGTGAGTTCAAACTTTTAAGTGATTGCTCCCAATATCCAAAAAGATCTATAAATGTATTGCTATGCCCCCCCCCCCCCCCCCCCCACAAAAAAGAAGAGGTAGGTCTTCCTCCTCCTTAATTTTGCATGGTTCTTCACTAATCTAGCACATTGTAACCTTAATTATCAGGAAATTGATGTTGTGCAAATCAATCTTCTTATGTTACTTTTATGGCAAGTTTATGTTGCTAGAATCACAGTTTAGTTAGACAATCAGGATATGTATAACTACCGTTTTTTATAAATGAATGTTAAATGCATCGCTAAATCTCACAGCATGAACGCACTATAGTGTCTTTCTTTTCCCCTTATGTTGCTTGCATTTCATTATCCTTCTTCACAGCACGTAACCACTCTTCCACAATTACAAAAGTTGAATTTGGCATGCCTGTGGGTCCACTAGGTCAGATATGTTATTAGCCAATATAAACCGTAGATTCGGGCCAGCGTAGCTGCAACAATTTACCCCAACGAGTGGTGTTTTGTGCAAAGATAATGGATAGTTGTGGATTTGTGCAATGACTGCCCGGCTGATTGGTGTTTTGCGCGAAAACTCTACAAAGATTTATATTTAGAAACGCAGGGGTAGAAACATAAAAAACAGATGATGAAATATTGCTACATCCTCGCCGCTGTTAAATATTACTAGTATTTATTTGCATCAACTTACCATGCATGACGAACACAATTAGGTCTTAAAATATACACCAGCTAGACATTGAATGATCTATAACGCACGTACCGGTATGGAAACAACATAATGCGTGGAATATGCCATGCTACCACATTAGTGGAGTATTTCACTAGACACAAATCTTGCAGTTATGGCAATATCGTCAATCTCCATTATTCTCTTTCCATAATTTCATTATCTATTTTCTGGAAAATAATTTCTTTCTTTCGCATCCAAACAAAATTTTATGGCTTATATAAACTCACTCTTCCTCTATATATTGCCCATGCACCCTGGCCTCTGCACGACCAAGAGACCAAGGACGTACTGCTTGACTATCTTCACCTTCACGGCAAGGTAACCATGCATGCAAGAACCCAAGCTAGACGTCGTTGCAATCTATCATGGCCGAAACGTTTATCTTTATCTTTCGATAGGAGTATTTGTCATGTGCATGCCTCTGTAGCTTATCCTTGAATAAGCTTTCTAATCTGGCCTCCACTTATTTAGTTAAATTTTGACGAGCATATATTCTTGGCCTCAATCTAATCTAATTTAGGCGCCACATGGCAATGCCTGGTTAATTCTTCCACTCATTTGATTTTGTTGTCTGTCTCTGTCATTGGCATCTAGTATAGATTGATCAGATGGGTTATTTTTAATGGAACAGATGAACCCCACGTTAGGATGTTCATTCTCTTGATCATGTAATAAATTGCATTTTGTTGGTTGAATAAGCCGTGTCTTGCACATACTTGTCTTTATCTGCACCATGTAGTGGTTTTTATTCATATTTATCAGGTGGCATTCCTACACATGCATGATAATGTTTTCAACATAAATTAGTATAAATTTTGACTGTTTATATTTAGAATTCCAACTATTTTGTAAGTCGAATTTATGACCTAATAGCTAGGGATATTGGTGGTCTACAGGTAGAGAATAGACGAGAGTGAGAGATGGACGTTACTTTTGAGGCTCGGAACGGCTCCTTCACCCTAGAGGTGTGGTACTTTGCGATGGTGAAGCAGATCAAGGAGATGATCTACAAGCGCTACCGTCACTTCCCGGTGAGGGCACAGCGGCTTGTCTTCCAGGGCAAGGAGCTTGAAGACGACCGCAATACCGAGCACTACGGCATCATCCAGGGGTCACGCATCTGTCTCGACCTGCCTGAAAGCTTGACCATGTATCCTTTGTGATTTGTGCGTGCGTTTCGTCTTGTCGGCAAGCAAGGAGGAAGCACCGGATAGATAGAGGGGAATATTTAATAACTTCCCTGTTTTACGCATGCATGCAAGTATTTAAATCAGAGTCTTGCCGCTATCGAGTCAGTATGCTGTTACACTAGCAGGTTACGTGCATGCACACATGCATCATTGAGTAATTCCTTGCATTTCTTCTTCTGTTTTGACGATGCTTGCTCGTACGTCTACTGAAATCTTCTTCCTAAGCTCCGGCCCTCCAATGCGCCCTTCCCCTGCTGCTCCAATGGATCTGACTAGCCTTGTCTCCGCCTATGGGGATCAACGTTGTGGCTAAATTAAAACAGGGTGGAGGAGGGAGGTTTGCGATGCGCCGCGGTGTCCGTGACTGCAGTGATGTATGCTGTGTGCCATGCGTGGCGCGCGGCTGCTGCCCGTGACCAAAAAACCTAGCTTCCTCGGGTGTTCTTTAAACGGTTTAAACAGTCTGGACCCAACGGTGCCGCGGACGGACATTGGACTGTCTCATCTTCGCCGGGCCTTACCTTACAACCCTAGGTTGGTTGGTTGGTTGGCGTCTGCGGAAGGCGGCGACGGTCTGGCCAGCAGCCGCGCGGGTCCATGGATTCTGACAAGGCACCTGATGGTACGTGATGCTTTCCCCCTCTCTCCATCTCCCCAGATTTTGCTCCGTTTCCGGTGAGGCGGCTGCAATTGAGCGTCTCTGCTTTTTTGATTTCGGTAGGATTCGCGAGGCAGGGGGTTTCCGGAGGTGCGACTGGAGCAGCAGCAACGATACCCTGCGTCGGTGTCACGCAGCTGTAGCAGGCTCACATGCTAATGGGCATGACCGCCGCCTCACCAAGCGGGTGAAGGACGAAATGCCGGACTCACCAGACCTGCCGCCGGCACGGAGCCTCGTCCTGTCCATAACAGAGAGGAGCAGTTCGTGTGGCCGTGGAAGGGCGTGCTGGCCAACGTGCCAACGGAGTGGAGAGGCGGGCGGCAGATCGGGGAGAGCGGGAACCGGCTCAAGGAGCAGCTCGCTGCCTTCTGCCCGCACAAGGTCGTGCCTTTGTGGAGCCACAGAGGCCACACCGGGAACGACATCGTCGAGTTCGGGAAGGGCTACGCCTGTCTCCGCAACGCCTTCAGCTTCGAGAACCACTACGAGGTGCAGGGCCATGGCAAACTTGGCTGGGAGGCGGGCATGTCTCGAGGAGGGCCGGAGATGTTCGCGTGGGTTGCGAGGGCCGACGATCAAGGGAGGCCGGGGCTCGTTGGGGAGTTCCTGCAGAGGAATGGCGATCTGAAACCTGTTGCAGAGCTTGAAAGCGAGGGAATGCGCAAGACTGACATCACTAGACAACGAGATGGAAGAGAAGGACCTCATCCTCCAAAGATATAATGAAGGTTAGTTGCAAAATCTTTCTGTTTATATATGTTCTGTTATGAACATTGTTGGGACCTTTCAGTTATGAGCATTGATGGTAGTTGCAAACTTTCTGTTTATATGGTCAGCTGATCCTCCAAAGATATATGGTAGAACAACATTCATACTACATTTCTCTGCTTTGAGCATGGGGAGGGGCCTTACAGTTATTTAATGCCTTCTGAACTTGCATTGTCACCAGAAATGCTAAACAGGTAGTTGAAATTTTTAATCAAGCATTTGAAAAATGTTAAATGTGTATAGAAAAAATATTAACCATGTATTATAAAATGATGAAAAAATTGATCATGTACATAATAATATTAATCAAGCATTTGAGAAAAATGTTGAACAAGTGTTTGAAAAATATTAATCAAGCATTTAAAAAATGTTAAACGTGTAATAAAAAATGTATTAGAAAATGTTGAACGTGTATTAAAAAGCGTATTAGATATACCAAAAATGTATAGAAAAACAACGAAAACTTGAGAGAAAAGAAAAAAAGAAAAACTGATAAAAATGAGATGGAAACAAACAAAATCAAAGAAAAAGGAAACAAAAGGAAAAAAAGCTATAAAGAAACAAAGAAAAAAGAATGAAACAGTCGTCGAGGTTGACTAGCGGCAGGGAGAGCACCAATCGATCGGTGCGACCACCACAGAGCCGTGACACCATTAGGGGAATATGGGCACATCTTATTAGGGGAGGTGGGGTTAACCGTCAACTACACTAAGAAAACAGAGAATTGCTATTTAACTGCCGGCTCGGGTCCTTCCTGACATCCTATCTGGGTATGTTGATTAGTGAGCGAAGTACCAACTCTCTCTCTCTCTCTCTCTCTCTCTCTCTCTCTCTCTGATGTTGTACTTGCTTTTATGATTGACGTGTAAGACTTCATTCGTGCACATTTTAGGTTTTCTTGTGTATGAATAATCACTCGCCACCATGAGATAGTGCTACCAAGTTATTTGATGGATACAAGATTTGCAACTGGACTTGACTAGTTGACTTGCATTTGAACATCTACTCCCATATTTATGTCCAATAGTTGAGCTGTGTACAATGAAATAATGTGTTGATCGACTACCTTATTCGGTTGTTACACTGATTTAACTGCACACCCATGTTTGTGTACACCCATGAAATAATGTGCTGCCTTGTACGTAACACAAGATCGAAATAAGAAGTCCGGTTGGGAAAAAATAACCTTTCTGAATCATCGTTTGAGAACAAAGAATAGACCATTGCAATATCTTCTCTCATTAGCCATTCTATACTATGAAGGACCAACACTCACATTTTCCTTCATTATAAGAACCATTTTTTTTTTCATTGCAAAAGATCTGCTAAATAAATTTGGACACCTTGACTAAAAAGATCAGCTTTTCCTACTCCACACAAATGATTTTGATGATTTCACGCTGCACAAATCTCACTAGCAGTGGATTTTTCATATTAGATTATGCAAGGCTTCAAAGAGCTCAAACGGCAATTACAGGTCACAAATGGCCATATGCTTTCTTTTGCTTCTCATTCATAGTCTAATAATAATATTTGCTAGAGTACCACTCAGCTAGTTACAAGCCAAACACAGAATCCTAAAAAGATTCATAAGCTAACTGCAGCTTGAAACAAAGAAGAAAATATGAGGATGTCATTATTTTCTACCTAGAATGGCTGATATAAACTGAACATACAAATAGTCCTGCAATTTCTATAAATAAAGCTTTAATTTCTAGAAGCAAAATTTATTTTCACCATTCAATTAACAAACCATTGTAGCTCGAAACCAACAAGTGCAATCTCCAATTCCAAATTCAAAATATGGTAACAAATATGAGCAAGGATAATGAAATGAAATCAAAATAACTGCCATCTTAAAATGATTCAAAAACAAGTACAACATGAAAAGGTGTTTTTCAATGTTTGCCTTGGCTTTTTAATAAAAGTTGGGGTCAGGGGTAAACCACTTGGATCCAAGAAAAAAACAAGTACAAGATGAAACCAAGAATTATATATATGAAGAGATCATTTTTCTGCTTATAATGGCAGATAGAAATTGAACAAACAAAAGAAGTCATGCTTACTACTTGTCTTCAAACAAGCCTTCTTATTTTGTTAGGTGACACTCACGGGGACAAAATAAACCGATATAAACCCAAAAGCACCGACTTCCACCAAAAAGATAGAGATTTTATTAAAACAAATTAGAGTGATGACATGAACACAATATGAGATCAATATGGATAATTAGGAAATTACCAAATTACTCTTGACTAAAAACACCATTAGTCAAGAAGGCACAAAATCTTCATTAGAAAAAAATGGTGGATACATAATTAGGCTACTGTAACATAGTGAGACTATTTTTCTTGTCCAAGTTTTCCTATTTATTTTTAATAACAAGAAATAAGGTTATATAGGTGACGGTGTCCTGGACTAGGGGGTACTCACCACGTCGTCTCCTGGTCAGTTGGATTGGGCCGAGGACCCCCATGGCCGTTTACTCATGGGCCAGTTCGGACAGCCGAAGTATACACGAGGAAGATTCCACAAGACTTGGTGATCAAGACAAGGACTCCTCTCCACCGACGTATTCGACTAGGACTCTTGTTATCCTAGGCCTCTGGTACATTATATAAGTCAAGGCCAGGCTAGTCGATAGATTATTATGATATTACTCATCATACCCTTAGGTCTTAGACCACAACGTATGATCTCAAGGTAGATCAACTCTTGTAACCCTATATTCATCAAGATCAATCAAGAAGGAGGTATGGTATTACCTCGATAGAGAAGGTCCGAACCTGGGTAAACATCGTGTCCCCTGTCTCCTGTTACCCATCGATCCATGACACACAGCTAGGGACCCGCTACTCGAGATCTGCTGGTTTTGACACCGACAATGGTGCTTTCATTGAGAGTTCCGCTGTGTGGTCGGCAAAAGGATCAATGGCTCGCCTGCAGATCAACTGCGACATGGGCGTCTTCGTCGCCGGCTCAACTGGTCACCTTGGCTTGACCGAGGACTGTGCCTTGAGTCCAATCATCATGTTCGGACGAGGGCATTTATCAACATCAACTCCGATCTCTATCATGATCATGGAGGAATCATCCATGGAGCTCGGGGGCTCAACGTCAACATTGCCCTCGGGTGACCAAGCTGTTTTTCCAAACAGCGAACTTGTATCCGCTACCACCACCTCCTCAAGCACCGCTTTGATGATTCCTTCGGTGCAATTGTGCGGAATTGAGTCTACAACAACACTGTAAAATTTCATCGCGTTCCGCCGGTCTCCGATATACCGGAGCCCTATCGAATTTGGACGGGAATCTGGACGAGTTTGGAGCGTGGTGTCCAGCATCTAGCTCGGACATCCTTTGGAAGATCCAACCATTGATCGGCTGCGGAATTCCTATATCTACCACCCCTCAAAAATTCGGCTCGATCCGACAGTCCAAACTCCGGGAACCTTCCGATTAGTGCACAACTTTTCAGATCTGTTTTCTGCGCGAGAACGAATCCGAACCGAGTTCATCTTTTTTATGAACGGGATTTCGGACATCTTTTTGAAGGAAGTTTTGTATGGGGTATTGTGTTTTGTTCCCAAACACATCCCACTAAATTTAATATGTTTTCCAATATGATCTTAACCATCGCGCTGGTGTCAAACCAGCTCGACAACGTTGCTCCACGGCTGCCGATCTGCGCTAGACACGTCGTCGCTTTGTTGAGCCGATCTCAACTGCTTCGGATCATCATCTTGGCAAGCCGAACAAGAGTTCGGCATCGCGAAGGATAAATCGTCACCAACATCACCGCCCATGGATTACACGGAACGGGCACACCGGCATCTCTGCACGGTCACTTCATCAAGCCGGCATTGACCACGTCACGAGCTACGACCTGCATCGGCACGGCCGCACTGTCGATTCTTCAAGCCAATGTCCATCACGCCGACCTACTTGGACTCATTGGCTGACATCGAGGCTTCGACACCTCGGCTGGACCGGGGGCATCGCTATTTCTTCATCAACATGATCCGGTGACTTCGGCGTCACCGGCTGACCAGCTTCGACACATCGGCTGGCATGGTGGCTGCAACGCCACCTTACCGACCTGCTCCCTCACCTCGTCTGGACCGAAGGCTGCGCCATCTCTTCATCAACCTACTCCGGAGAGTTCGGCGTCACCAGCCAACCGGCTTCGTCAGGTTAGCTGGACCGAGGGCTTTGCCTCGGCGAGCCAACCTTTGCCAGTATCGCCATGCCGTCGCTTCATCGCCCATTAGGCAAGGGGTGTGCGGATGGTCCCAATTTTGGGAGTCACCGTTCTTCGGATTGCTACAACAAATAAACTAGGTTTATCAAATGGTGGCCGCATTAAGGACGATCGCGTGGTGGTTTGGTCAGTTTCCGTACACAGTTCGGCGAACGCCGCATCTGGAACTCGGACCGACCTGTGAATTCAGACTTTGCCACGCCTTTACTGCATCACGCCGACGCCCTGCATCGACATTGACTTCGGCGCCAGGCCATATATCTTTAAATAAATTATTTTGCGTAAATTAATTATGCGAGGATTTTTATACATTTATATTATTATTGTTGGCCTGCACTATTTTACATGTGTAGGTAATCGACTACGACTGCGTCACGTGGTCACCTCGGTAAGCCGACGCCGTCGTCCCAATCAGCATAAATCGGCTCGCGTGATCACCTTGTTGGTCGAATTGCCATACCGACATGTTCGGTTGCCTCCGGGACTTCGTCATCGCCGAGAGAGCTCTACATCATCGAGTGTTCGGCGCACATGCCATATTTATTTTATTACTCACTTTGCATAACTTATTTGTTATGCAATAATTTTATTAATTTATTATTATTACTATTATCTCCGGTTTGCACTATTTTTTGTGCACAGGTAAATGATTCGGGTCGGGCAGTGTTGTCACCTCGGCATACTGACATACCACGTCACCTCGGCTGGATGGGGGGCTTCGTCAACACTTCATGAACCCATGCCCGGGACTTCGGCGTCACTCTGCCGGCCTTCATTGACCGTGCTATGTCACCACTTCGGAGTGCCGAGCTCTTCGCTCCGCCACCTCGGGACCGGCTTGGGGGATGGAGCCTTGTCCCGCATTAAGCGCGGACCACGTCATCAATGCCGAACACATTAACCAGCTAAGTCGCTTTCATGCTTAAAGTTTTAAATTTTTAACTTGTGTTCGGTGCGACCATGCTCACATACGTTGTTCGTTAAAAGAAACTCCCCTTACCCATGTTAACTGGGGGCTCTTAAAATTTACACGAGCCGTTCTATAATAATGTGTTTTCTTCTTGGTCGTTGCAAAGTCTTTTTCTACCGCTCCTTTTTCGACTCAAGTGTATGGTCAATAGCCGGATAGCCTAGCTTCTCTCTAAAGCCGCTCGAGTTTAGTTCGCTAAACTGGCCTCGGAGAAGCACTCCCCCTTCGGGATAAGGAGCTTGAAGCCGCAGGCTGACCCGCTTGAAGTCTTGAGATCGGATGTGTTATGTTAAAGCACGACAGAAGCACAGTTTAAAAAAAGACCAATTTCCGAATTGGCATCAAAATCTCGGTTTAGTCCAGACGTCAAGCTTTTACATAATTTTTTGGATTTTCGAGCCTATAGCACTTTTAAACTATTTGTGTGTTTCCAGCATAAGTCTCGTAGTGCAACGCCGGACACTTCTAGAGATTCTGCAAAAACATTCTCGGATATTGCTATATATGCATCGGTTTCGAATTGTGTCTTTGGTCAATAGTTGGGTTGCCCGGCTCCTGTGCTTGCCTCCTACGTTCCGCTTTGTTCGGCTAGGTGTGCAAAGGAAGAACCACTGCGATTGTGCTTCCAGCTCGCATGGTTAAGCACCTCAGTGGAGAAAGCCGAAAAGCGACTGTCACAATAAACATAAACTGGTCAGTGATCCGATGACTGTGTTAAATGACGGGCCGTTCATAACATTGGCCGAGGTGTTTACGTCTTGACCTCGGCTGTCACCGAACACTAACCGGGGGCTCATAGCTAGCTTCCCCAGTTTAAAGCTCCGATGACTAAGTGAAAGTTATAAAGCCCGCATATCTGATTGCCTCATTTTTGCTAACACAACCGCCTTCGGGTACCGAGACGTCGGCTAAGGGTTGTTTTGTTACTGCGGAAACACCCTGCATAGCATCTACAAGGGGGTGGAAGCCGACGATGGGCCACTCTCAACTGATAAACGATCGCAACGGAGTCAAAATAAACATATCATCAACGTTTGTATTTAATATACGAGGGCTGCCTTTCATAATCATCGTTATAAAGCCATAAATATGCATCAATTTGACTTAAGATTTTGGCCAAGCTGGATTGCGTGGCTCCTGTGCTTACCCCTACATTCCCGATTGTTCGGCTAGGCGGTAAAAGGAGCACCTCTGTGATTGTTACTACCGGGTCATCCGAGTTAGTACCTCAGACTGGGTGAAGCCGAAAGCTAGCGATCTTAAAGTATATAATTGGTCTGCAACGACGTAAGCGAAAATTTGGGTTCGCTAAAGACCACATAGTTCGGGAACTTTCCCCAAACTAAATCTTCAATATTTTGCTCCCACATTGATTGGAGCTGAGGTTTCATGATCATGCTTAGCATGACAACCCAAAGAAAGGAACCGATAGCGGGACTATTTTCTTTGGAAGATGTTTCTTACCTTAAAAAGTAATATAACATATCTCTCCGCGTACCTTTGTTTATAAAACCGTTGGCCGGATTGCCTTGTTTGCCATAAATCTTTGCCCTCATAAAGGCTTTATAAAGTAGGACAAACACTCCTCGGCTGCTGGCCGAGGAGGTTGACCGATGGTTGGTCAATAAAGTTTTGTATAATGCGGATCCGAGCATTAATGATGTAGAGTACTTGGATACATAGAATCATTACACATACTTTCTGATTTTACTCTGGATATCGATCCTCAATTCGTCCACCCGTGCCCACATTAAGGCTCGGGGGCTACTGGGCTTCGTGCTTATCATTTACAAATATTAAAGGGGTACATCGATCCACATTGCCACCCGACCAGTGGCTCGGGGGCTACTGCATTGCTTATTCAATGTGCTCAGTGTTCGGCATGACCGAACTATGGGCAAGCGTGTCTTCGGACAACAATAAATACCATCCGGGACTTATCCGACATCAAGCTAATATATCACGGCGACTTCTCACAACCCCCTCTCAGGGGCCTGTCCGCCGATCATTATTTCTAATATATTACACTGCGTTTCTATTCCTACGTATGCTGCCGAGCTAGGAGTTGATCCTCAGGCCGATTTTGCAAATTGACCTGAGTCTCAGGGGCTACTAGGATCAGCAGTTTTATGTTTTCCTTCACGTGCAACTCGGGTTTTAGACCGATACATACCTTGAGGGCTACTGGATATACATATACTGGCTATATATCTCGGCAGAGAATAAATTGTACCAGTCAAAACTATTCACAAAGAATCAGCACGCGGTCAGGGTGGTGCACCACCTCAGAAGCAGTCCGGCATAAAGCTCGGGCGCGAGTGGCTGGCTCCATAGAGGGCATTTCTGGCATTAAGCTCGGATGAATTCGTTCAATCTTTTAAAAGATCGAGGTAGTTTACGACACCTCAGACGCTGACCATCGTTGGAGCTTGGAAGTGGTCCGGCATAAAGCTCGGATTCGAATGGCTCGTTCCATAGAGAACTTTTCAGTGTTAAACTCGGATAACCTCCTTCAAACTTTTTCAAGCCAAGGTGATCTATGACACCTCGGATATAGTCCGGCGTTGGAGCTCGTATACAGTCCGGCGTTGGAGCTCGGATACAGACCGGCGTTGGTGCTCGGCTGCAAAAGATACCTCGAATGCAGTCCGGCGCTGGAGCTCGGATGGAAGAGGACACCGCCGCACGGGAACAACTTCAAACCCAAGGTGTGGCATAAAAATAACAAGGCATTGATAAAGGCTGAAAACTTAAAGGGGCTCCTCGGATACCCGACGTGTAAACTCTTCGGATTCACTTCGGCGATCCTCAAGATCGAAGATGAGAAGATTTGTTGAACCAGTTTCCAAGACTGACGACCGAAGATGAAGAATAGTTCGGAAGAATCGAGGAGCGTGCCCAACTTGAAGACCGGTTCAGGGGGCTACTGACGGTGTCCTGGACTAGGGGGTACTCACCACGTCGTCTCCTGATCAGTTGGATTGGGCCGAGGACCCCCATGGCCGTTTAGTCATGGGCCAGTTCGGACAGCCGAAGTATACATGAGGAAGATTCCACAAGACTTGGTGATCGAGACAGGGACTCCTCTCCACCGACGTATTCGACTAGGACTCTTGTTATCCTAGGCCTCTGGTACATTATATAAGCCGAGGCGAGGCTAGTCGATAGAATATTATGACATTACTCATCATACCCTTAGGTCTTAGACCACAACATATGATCTCGAGGTAGATCAACTCTTGTAACACTAATAGGAAAAACCCTAGTAGTAGCGCGGGTTTAATGCCCACTAGTAGCGCGGGTCACCGCGCTACTAGTAAGGCGCTACAACTATTCCTTAGCAGTAGCGCCTGCTACACGCGCTACTGCTAATACATATAGCCGCAACGTTTGTTCACACCCGCTCTACTGCTAATATAGCTAGTAGTAGTGTGTTTACTCTCCATCGCTACTAGTATTCTTTTTCTTATTTTTTTTATTTTTTTGTGTATTTATACGCCGTTATACAAATTTTGGTACAATACCAATTATGAGGTTGTTATATCAATATGTCCATAACAGTGTGTCAAATGAAGGTGGATTAGGTTCAAGTGGAGGCAACATGTGGTGCATGTCAAAAGTATACTACTAATCTAAACTTGATCTAGTTTGGACTAGTAGTACTTTCGATATGCACCACATGTTGCCTCCACTTGAATCTAATCCGCCAACACAAGCTATTTAATCATCATCATAGTCATTACCACCAACAGTAGCTATTTAATCATCATAGTCATAGTGTAGCACACATCATCATCTTCAAACTCATTCTAGCTAGCTAATCACCACCAACACTAGCTGCGGTAGCTATCTAATCGCCATCAACACTAGCTAATAATAATCATCATAGTCATTACCACCAACACTAGCTATTTAATCATCATAACTCATTTCTAGCTAGCTAATCACTCCTGCTGCTCTCTCACAGGTAAAATAGCATAAAACATGTGTAGCACTCCTGCTTCATCAAGTTGGAGCATGCAGATGAACTTGTCTCCTAATCGTGGGCTGCGCTTCTCGTTGCTGCCCCCTAGTACTTCTCTGCGATCGTTCACAATTTTGCTCCAGTCTTTCACTATTAAGCATTCCTCGCTATTAGAAATCCTGTATGCACTAAAGTGCATTGTAGGATATCTTGGCCGTAAGCTAACAATTCTCATGCGACCTTTAGTCTGGATCCAATGAGGCAGAACATTCATCGGGAGTCCCTGTTGAAGAACATCATATAGTAACATACTTAGCAATGAAGTTTAACTTAAAAAATAATGTATGCAAAAGATGCACTGAGGACAAATAGTAACATACTTGGCAATGAAGTTTAACTTAAAAAATAATGTATAAAAAAGATGCACTGAGGACAAATAGATGTTACCGTCGTTCAGTACGAACACTATTGGTCGCATGTTTTGAGTACTAAGATTTCTAAGTCCAGGAAAATAATTTGTCTTGACAGCATCAAGATCCTCAAGCCATGAAACATAATGACCTATCTCCTCGCAATTTAGTTCAGCCTCGGGACAGTGGACGGTCATGTCTACCAAGCGCCGGACATGTTTGCTTGAATGGAAATAAGCTGTCAATAGAAATTAGTTGTCAACTATTTTTGAATAAATAATATCGAAGACATAAATATGGTTGAGAAACTCACATAATGGTATAACTGGAGGCGTCTGCACATCGACCCAAATGTCTCTATTTCCTTCAATATCATCTTCGGGACGAATATCAAAGGTGATAAACATATCAGGCTCAAATGCATAAGCCTTGCATAGTGCTTGCCAAGTTTTGCATTCAAAATAGGTGTAGGTGTCTGCGTTGTATAATTTTGCGTGGAAAGTATAACCATGCTCGGTATTCAAGTTAACTCTCTTTACCTCCGTAGTAGTTTGCATAGGACTGAAACCTATCTTATCCAAGACAAAAACTCTTGCATGGCAGGGGATACGCTAGTAAAATAGTAAAAAATTTAAATTATAAGTTGAAGCAAATGAAGCAGATGTCATGCTTAATTACGAAAAAAGACTTGTCGTTGTGACTTACTGTATCCACTTCGAAGTTCTCGTCCAGCTTGATGCTGAAGCGCCTATCATCATCTAGGAAGATTCTGTCGCACAGGCCGCGCTCGTCTTCGCAGTATTCGCAAATACCGAAATCCTTTTCGTCGTCAGACATTTCCTATGTTCATAGTTGAAACATTAATTGAAAATCGATCGAAGGCAACTACCAGGATACTCAACACACAAATCCAAATCGTAAAATAAATGAGTATTCAAATTAGCATGCATTCAGTAAGCAAAAGTAAATCATCTCATGCGTCCGTACATCATCGAATATTATCACTAATACATCCCGAATAGTATCATACATATAACATCACTAATAGAACTAAAACCCTAGCGCATGATGGGTATCCGCGCGGGCGGTGGACACCCAAAAAGAAGGAACCATCACAGGATCATATCTCCGGTCAGCTGCCCAAAGAACCTGCTAGGTATTGGAGAACCCGTGCTCCAACTCAAGCAAGTAGCGACAGACGTGCGCATTCTCCTCCCTGACACGTTGACATACCACCTCCGTGGGGTCCTCGAGCCTCTGGACCGTCACTGGCGCACGCGACCGCCACCAAAGAAGGTTCGGGTCAACGATGGGCTGACTCCTCACCAACCTGCGCCCCCCGGTAGGTAGCGCCTCCCAGTACCAGCCCGGCGGAGCCCAGTCCCGGACATGGCCCATCTGGTCAAGCAGGTGTCCTCCGCCGAGTCGACGACGACGAGGATGCGGGATAGGCATCGTCGACGTCGATGCGGGAATAATTGCTTTAACTAAAAAAATAACAACAAATGTGACATATTCAACTAGTTTTATTAATTCAACTAGTTCTTACTAAAAATAAACTTATTATAAATCTCGGCATGACTTTTGCTAAAAAGTGGACAAATCGAGAACCTGAAATTTGCCGTAATGGAAATGAATCAACATTCCGGCAAAACATAGGCCACTCGGCTTCATTCCCTGGAAACAACAAAGCCACTTGGGCACAATCGAACCACTTCAATGAAAAGATATAACATGAGCAAACACTATTGAGGAATTTGCATATAACATGGCCACTTCAATGAAAAGATATAATCAACAATAATGGAATATGCAAATGAACATCAATGACATATATCATATAACAACAATCTTGTTTTTTGTTTACATAGCAACAATTAGTTTAACCAAGTTTTTGAAAAGAGAAACAATTCTGTTTCTTGTTTATAGCTAAATGTCATAGCTACTGTTTTTTATTTATAGCTAAATACTTTTGATTTTTGTCTAAAGCTAAAAGTCTAGGAAGTCCATTTTCTCTAACCCTTCTGACCTCACCAAAATTTCCACAGCAAGACCATAGTACCTACACCCAATTTCTTCAAAAATATTCAGGTCCATAGTCCAAATAATTCAAATTTCATTTGAATGAAATTTGGAACAGATTCAGGTCCATAGTCCAAATAATTTTTTATAACCAAGTTTCATAAAAATTTGCCCTAGCTAATTTCCAAAAAAAATTGATAATCATTTTTCCTAAATGCTAAAAAATGCCTACTGCCCTAAACAAATCTAGGGTTCATATGAACACCTAGGGTTCATATGAGCATCAACACAGCATCAACATATATATGAATTGCCCTAGCAGAGAGAGAGAGGAGGGTAGGGGAGAGGAGAGGCAGAGCCTTACGGTCGGCGGCGAGGGCAGGCTCTGGCTCGGGCGGCGGAGGTCCTGGGCGGGCTCGGGCGGCGGCGATGAGGTCGAGGGATTCGACGGTGAGGGCGACGACGGCCTCGGGCGGCAATGGTGTGGTCGAAGGCGGCAGGGCGACGGCGGCGATGGAGCAGTTGGGGGAGAGGGGGAAGTGGAGGGGAAGGACTTAGCGAAATTTTGAGCCCGCGCGGCCGGGGGTTAAGTCAAACTAGCAGCAACGCGTTTGGCCGGAACGTGCTATAGCTAAGTTAGCTATAGCGTGTCCAGGGAAACGCGCTACAGCTATTCCTTTCTGTTTTATAATATCAGTAGCGCTTTGCCCTGAAAAAACGCTACTGCTAAGTCTAAGCATGTAAAAACATCAAAAATATACATTGGTCATCATTGATCTTTTTGTGTAGAATCTAAATAGTCAACATGAATCCTCACAGTACCTGTATAGGCACTGGTGAAGATTCATATTTTAGCCACAAATCCTACACATATAGTCAATGAAGACCAAGTGCTCGAGATAGTTTGAGAAGTAACATATTTAAGGTGGTAAACACCTTGTTCGCTTAGCAATATGGGACTAAACTTAATTAGGTGCAATACTTAGCAGCAACATATTTTGAAGAAAAACGTTGCTACTAAGTACTTTAGCAGTAGCGCGTCCTTGGAAGGGCGCTACTACTATATCTAGCCTGGAGGAAACGCCGTGGCAATTATAGTAGTAGCGCTTGTTTCACCTAGACCGCTACTGCTACCGTGCTATTAGTAGCGCGGTTTCCTGAATCTCGCTACTGCTAATTAGCAGTAGCGTCTGTTTTTAAACCGCGCTGCTGCTAAGATTCTGTGTATAAGGTTTTCCCTAGTAGTGTAACCCTATATTCATCAAGATTAATCAAGCAGGAAGTAGGGTATTAGAAATCCAGAATGTCACCCTTTTAAAGTTGTCGTGGATGACGGCAAAGTGAAGGTAATAATCTCTTCACTCTTGCTTTTGTTCACTTGTTGTTCTCTAATAATCTTGTAACTTGAGTTGCTAATTTCATAGTGAATTTCTAGTTCTGCAAACAGAGTAACATGGTACATCTATGTATAAGTAAACTGTGGTGAAAGCTGAGAATTTTAGACACTAAGTTTAGTTTACTCCCCTAGATATTCTTACATTGATATAAAGGGACATAAGTATTATCGAGGCAGAATACTGCCACAATACAAACACTGGACTTACTCAATTAATGGCTCCGAATAGTGTTATAGTCTCTGAATCTTGCTGTATTTGAGCCTATCACAAAAACATTATTTGCATTACCAGTTCATATCCTTGCTAAAAAGAGAGGAGGAAAATAAGAAATTGTCAACCACCAACTGTCACCAGCCAAGGGGCTATATTCTTGTGTTCGTTAACTAATCTTGTTTTTCTTGGGACTTTAAAAGATCTTATTTTTCATGTCATGGTGTAGTTGTAAGCTACCATATGATGGTCTTCACAATTAATCGGTTAGCGAGTCACATTAGGCTGTTCCATAGATAATTTTGTTTTTGTGCAATACTTAATATTCGATGGATGCTTGATGAAGAAATCTGATAATCTGGTCATATGTGTCTACAGTAACAGGTTAGCTAAGTTTCAATTACTTAAGAAGTTACCTTGCGCAGAGTTCAGTCATATGCATAGCATCGTATTGAAAAATAGTGATTTGTATTTACTCAAGACTTGCTTTCGTCCTTTTGTCACTTTTCTTTAAAGCTGCCGGTCAGTTCTATTCCAGTTAAGTTATATGTAATTGGTCAGCTCTGGGAGCAGAGTGCATCTAGCATTTGCTGGTGGAGTGGTGTGTTGGGCAACGGAACTTTTCACTAAAAAGCTTGCCACTTGATACCTATATTGACGCATGCTAATAACTTCCTCCTCCTAGAATTTTATGATATTCCTTAGTTAATTTGATTAGGAAAATTAACTGGTATTCTCTGCTCTGTCTCATTCGAGGCAAAGGTTATTTCATCTTGTCTTTTAAAAGGAGCGTTCGTTGCTTGGCTAAGTTGGGCACATCTGATGTCCTGGCTGTTGAAATTTGACATGATGCATCCATGCTTGGAGCTCAAAGCTCTGCTGCCATATTCAAACGCAATGTGTTTTTCTGAACTTTCTGTAGCAACTAGTGCCCCAGGCATGGAAAGGTTCCTGTGTATGTATATTTGGCATGTCTAATATTAATTCTAGCACGCATAAACAGTTTCTGTTCACCATGTTTTGCTGTACTTTGGTTGAGACAACATCTGGACAGTATATATGAGATTCTGTAGCATACTACTAGTGCCACAGGCATGAAATGGTTGGTCCCTGTGTATGTGTATTTTGGTGTAGTTTTTTACCGTGGTGCATTACAACATAATAGACGTGTTTTTCATAAATATTCTGTTCATATCCGAAACGGACCAATGTCGTTTATCTAACGGCATGTATGCTTTGTTTGTCAGGAAATTCTCTGCGAGGATGACGAGAAGCTGCGGGAGCTGAAAGAGAAGTACGGCGAGGTGTACGCCCTGGTGACGAAGGCGCTGCTGGAGGTGAACGAGTACAACCCGAGCGGGCGCTACTCGGTGCCGGAGCTGTGGAACTTCAAGGAGAACTGGAAGGCGACGCTCAAGGAGGTGGTGGAGTTCGTCCTCAAGCAGTGGCGCGCACTCAAGAAGAGGAAGCGCTGAGCTTAGCACGCTGCCGCGACTGAAGTAGAGTAGTGAGCTACTGAACCCCATTGTCTGATGAACAGTTTAGATCTGATTGTGACTGAAGCAGAGCAGTGAACTGAACCTTGAGCTGCTTCACTGCCCTCTGTTTGTTTTCTCATGAACGGTACAATGGTTGTCGAGTTTGGTGTCCGGATTATTCAGCGTTGAGATGGATGCTGCTAATTTGAGATTGTGAACTGCCATTTTAGGACAATGTTTGTGCCTCACTGCTAGTTTGGATGGGTGATAACTTTTTCTAGATTGTGATTATTTATTCTCTGATTGACTTGCATGCAAGGTGTGATTGCCTGGTGCTCGGCATGCCTGACAGAATCCTACATTTTTTATGGACGGGCAGATACCTGACAATGATCAGGCTCCTTTCTGGATCGGACCAGATTCGATAGCTAGGGTAGGGTTCGTCGCAAATCTCGGAAAAGGGGGAAGAGTGTAGCACGCTTGAACCATGGCATGTTCGCCATAAGAGGAATTGCATGTGTTCTGTTGGTTTTGGTTCACCGAAGATGGATGCTAATTAGAGGTAAGCCACGAGTGGGCTATATAACTCAGCTGAAAACGGCGAGAAGGCAAACAGTACGACACGGTGGATTGGAACAGTAATAACGGTAAATAGCGCTTCACCAGTGGTAGGGGACTCGTGGATCGAAGCGAGCTGCTGGATCGTGTGGCGAACTTCAATCTGGGCCGTCCGTTAACTAAAGACTGGAACAACAGCTAACTGGAAAGGTGATGTCGGGCTCTGTAACAGAGTATGTCAATGCACCCTTTGCTGAGTGCGGCGTTTCTGCTCCCGAGCTCATCTGCACCCGCCTTGACGGAAAAAATCAAAACAAATACTGAAAAAATTCAAAAAATTTCATTTTTTTGTGTGGTAGATAAGTTTATGCGTGAGGTGCGCTCCAAGTTTCAACTCATTTGGACATGTGAGCAACTCTCACCAAAAAAGACAAATTCAGGGTCTGCAAAAATGTTTACTGTTCACACACTGTTCTGACCTGTTTTTTTTTTGCTGAGAGCTGCTCAAATGTTCAAATAAGTTCAAATTTGGAGCGAACCTCACGCATAAAATTATCTATCACACAAAAAAAGATTTTCTTGAAAAAATTTAGTATTTCTTTTGTTTTTTCTGACCGGGTGTAGATGGGCACCGAATTGGGTTTTCGCCCTTTGCTGCTGCTATGCTGATTGTTGGATTCGACAGGGCTCCAGCTCGGATGGACCCACCATCTCGCCAAGTGTAGAACTGGCTCACCAATCCGGAAAGGTCCTGCACAACTTATCCATGCACGCACGCCCGCACTCTGAGGACAAGTTGTTGAACTGGTCTGTCCATGTCCATGCACATGCGCACGCACGCACGCGCGTACAAAAGCTCTCAACAGGGGTTGAATTTACTTTTCATGGATCTCGCGCTTCCGGTGCAAGCCGTTGAATTAGTCCTTGCAGGTGCGCACGTGATACATACACAAGGTCGCCTTTTATTTTATGTATCACCCCCTTTCACCCTTTCTCATGAATGGAGTAATGTTGAAGGGGAAGGAAGTAAAGGTGACATTTTGTATGCACCTCTCCAAGCATGAGATCCTATTCAGAGTGCCAAACAATCCTTTGACTTTGACGACTTTGACGGCAAAACTCCTAATCAGCAAAACACCACCATTGCAAACACTCCTCACTGTGTGGGATCTGAGGAGTTGTATGAACTTGGTTTTCTGTCCCCCCAGCGGACGAGGCATGAGTTCTCCTTTTGGAAGATTGGTGGAACAAGATAACCGTGATAAAAGGTTGCCTTTCACAATCAACTTGCTGAAGCGAGGATTCATGTGATGTGGAATACGTGGAAGGAGCGGAACAGACCAACCTTCAACGAGACCCCCCTCACTTAGGTGCTCGATGTAGCTTATCTTCAAAGGTGGACATTGACCAGAGGTAGTTAGGCGGTTAACTCTCACACCAGACATGAAGTTCACGTTTTCTTTTTCGTTTTTCTTTTCCTTTCTCTTTTATTTTCTTGGCTAAATGTAAATATTTATTGTACTCCTTTTCTTTTTTGCTTTGTCCCTATGTTGATAAAATGGGCAGAGCACTCGACTTTCATGCTTTTTTAAAATAAAACCTCAGTTTGTGAGACAAATTTGGTATGATTTTGGTAAATTCAATTGTTGAAATACCTCAGGCTTCATAATTCACGTACGTGTTTGGGTAGACTTTGAGCGAAGTTCAACAACTACTCCTTTTGTGGAGGGAGGTATATACATGCCTCTTCTCTTTAATTAAAATATAAACATTATAACCACAGCGTTGTACAATGGTATCTGTCCACACAAATTGTTTCATTAAATTTGGCATGGATGAATTGAACAATACATAATTTTTTTAAAGTATGCATAAGTAATACTGCTCCCATATACCATGATTAACTGTTAAAAAAAGTGATCTAAACATTACAATCTAAAATTTATCTAACTGTTCATAAACAATGTTCCGACTCTATCCTCATGGTATAATACTACATAGCGTGATTACGTTATAATCTAAAATCCATCTAACTGTTCAGAAACAACTGATATTAACATCAAGTGAGCTTTTCGCGAGGAGTGGTGTCGCTGTAGCCGATGCCTTTCCTCTTTGTGGGGAATATCATGAACACAAAACTGGACAGAAACGCGATGCCCAGTGGCAGGTTCTTCAGCAGCTCCTCGGTGTTCCTGCCAGCGCCAGGGAAGAAGCAATTCTGCAGCCCCACGTCGCTGAAAGCCACGGTGAGGAACACCAGGGCCGTGAAGACGGCGCGCACGAAGTCCAGCGGCCGGATGCGGAGCTTCCGGAACTCAGCGGGAGTCCACTGCAGCTTCTCCTCTTCGTCTGAGAAGTTGAATACGTTGAAACCGCGCGGCGTGGCGATGCCATAGTAGAGCTTCTGGTCGCGGCCGAGAAGGCTGTCGGTGAAGGAGAAGAGGACGCACGAGATGGTGAGGACGATGACAAGCGCCGCGGTGAGCCACTGGTTGGAGGAGAAGCACTTGCCGTGGTTGGTGAAGGACGGGGACAGCGCCTGGTACGCCAGCACGGTGCCCGTCGGCAGGAGCTGCGCAAGGTTCGCCGCGCTCGACATGACCTTGTCGGTTGCCGTGGCTGCTGGTCCGGCAGCTGGTGCAGGCTCCGTGGTCGGGACATCATCGACGTCCTTGGGCGTGGTCGGAGCCGTCGGCTGGCTGCCGTTGGTGCGTGGAGTTGGAGGCATCTGGATCACGGTCGAAGATGGAGATGATGAAGCCATCGTGTGGTCGATTAGGGATATCCTAAGCTGTTCCATTCTTGTGGCAACACAACGTTGGTGTGTTATATAGGCGAATCCTCTACGAATGATTCCAAAGTTGGCCGCGTTGATTTGTCTATGTGGTGTGTCATGCTAGCTGAAGGCTGGAGGGTGCACATGTTGACTTCAACTTTTATAGGCGTGGTGAGTCGTTTCTACATGCATTGAATTGTCTACGTACGTTTGCATCCTTTTTTTTCCCGCGTACTCGGAACTCTCTCTACATTTTCTTGGGTTAACTTCCGCTAATGGCAGCAAAAGATCGGCGTCTTCTTCAACGAAGGTGAGGAGAAGGAATTAATTAGCCTCAAGATCGATCGGGACATGGTTGATATGATATAGTAGCCAGTAGTATGCGCGAGCACTCCATCCAAGACTTTGCAGTGCCCTAGTAGTACAGCCAGTAGTATGGTTGATATGATATGATATAGCCAGTAGTATGATCGGGATATGGCTGGCCTTCCAACGCCGGTGGAGACCTAGCAGAATCTACCTACTCTCCATCCACCATGGAGACCTGTAGCTAATTAGCCAGGATGACGAAAATTGTCTGATTTACAGTGCTCGGTACACACGACCTAGTTTATTTACTGGGAGGGGGCTTTTTTTTAGAAAAGGAGGAATTATTCTCACAAGACCTTACACAGTCATACAACAGTAAAACTAAAGCCGCCGTCTAAACAACAAACTGTCGCTACACCTATCCAGTTGATGAAGGGGCGCAGATAGCCCGGGCCTAATACCAAACAGACATCGCAGCCAAACCTAAACATCTAAGACCTGAGGTCCCAACCAGGACGCTTGCCGGGTATGGGGCACCTACCAGTCCGGCGAACTCCTCAACCAGGACGCCTGCCGGGTATGAGGCCTCCGCAGCCACCTGCCACTAATCCATCTTCAGAGTTGTACTGTTGCATCAACCGTGCCAGGTCTCTCTGCCATCGACGCCACCACGACGCCAGAGAGCGTCGTCCTCCTGCGCGAGCCCATCCTCGCACATCGAACTCCGAATCTGCACTGCACCACGCCGTCGAGCATCAATGTGTAGGATGAAGCACCGCTCCACCAAAGATGTCGTCCGCTGGTCCCGCGAAGCCGAGTGCACCTCCAAGAATGCCGCCCCCAAGGGGGTAACGACACATGCTTGCCACCAACATCCGATCAGCTGATCTAGGGTTTCCCCCAGAGGTACTGAGTGGAGTTGGGAGCTTCACCTCGATGATGCCTTCATGAAGGAAACGATGATAAGGACATCGTCATCACCGGCTCCGGCCATTGACCGAAAACCAGGTTTTCACCCGGATCCATCCCAAGAAATCACCCAGCAACATGTGCACCGTCTCGACCGCCTTCAAAGCCCCAGATCCAGCCGCCTAGATCCGGCGGCCACCCACAGCAACAGTGCCACCGTAGGAGCCCTGGCGCACAGGCCACAGCCTGAGTGTGCCACCACTGGAGCCTAGGAGGAGGGCTCCCACCCCGCCTCACCAAGCCGCGAGAGCCGCTGAGATGGATCCCGCGCGCTCGTCACCGTCTCTGATCCGAACCAATCCAAAGCAGATCGCTGTCGCAGATCCGCCTTCGACAGGGACTACACCACGCCATGCCGTCGCGGGAAGCCCTAGCTTCACGAGCCGCCACACTCCAGGGCCGCCGCCCCGGGATCTAGGCAGGACATCGCCGCTGCCACTGGCCATGTTCTGCCGCCGCCGACCGGCCGAGCCGCCGGCCACTGCGACCTAAGCCGCCATGACCAACACGCCCACCGAGCAGCCGGCACCACCAGATCTTCCACCCAGCCCGCCGCGCCGCCGCCTCCTCTCATCACCACACCGCCAAAGCGCCGTCGGCGGTTAGATCGTCCGCGCCGCCGCGACGACGGCTTAGATCGGGGAGGAGGGCCCCTGCGCCCCGGGTCACCCGCCTCACCCAAAGGAACGCGGGAGGGAAGGGGGCCTCCGCCGCCGCTGTCAGCCGCCCGGGGCTTTGCCCGGCGGCCTCCTCCAACGGCGGCGGAGGGGAGGGGAGGGAGGGGTTGGTAGTCCGGCGGCGGAGGGGCTAGGGTTCCGCCCAAGCCGCCCTAGCGGGGGGCGACACGGGGGACGGGGAGGGGGCTACATTATACAACGATTGTCCATGGACGCACTCTGGGTACACGTTGCTGAATTAGCCCATCCCCACTCTGAATAGGGGTCGAATTTACTTTCATGCCGAATTTCCATGGACGTCGTCGTTGAATTAGTCCTAGCACGCACGTGCTACTACATACAGAAGGTCGCTTATCATTCCATCCCGTTCGTCCATGGTGTCCGAGCCGTCACTTTCGGGATGAATGGAGAAATCAAGCCCCGGATCCAATCGGCCACGTCCATCTCTCTCTTTCTCATGCCATGCCGTGCCGTTAATTCAAATTTATTTGACGCGCGAGCATGAATGTGCGATAACGAAGGAACACCGTGCCTGCTTCGAAACAATTGGAGTATTTGTACGCAAAGTTTGCTTCGGTACGCCCTTAATTTCTTATTTGGTATTATGTGTAATTGAGGGGTTTCTTGATTTCTTTTCTAAAAAAATCAAGGGGGCAAACATCCTTTTCGTCCGACCATACGTGCATATCCAGATTGCAGCTTGCCATCAAGACATCTTCGACATTACACATAAAATAAAAAAATCAAGGGGCAACCATCATTTTCGTCCAACAACACGTGCATATTGAGATTGCAGCTTGCCATCAAGACATCTTCAACATTACTCCATTCAACCCCGAAAGCAGCACATATGAACCAACGGAGCGGAAACAAAAGCGACCTTTGGTATGTACTTCTTGAAGCTTGATATCCTGTTCGGAGTGCCAAACAATCCATTGACTTTGACGACTTCGATGGCATAATTCCTGGACATCAGCTAAACCAGCGTTGCAAACCCTGTTCACTCGTGGAATCTGAAGAGTTTATGCACTCGGTCTTTTGTCCACCGAGGGACGATATGACTTCACCCCTTTCGAAGATTGGTGGAGCAAGAGCATTTTTAACCGCAATAAAGCTTGCCTTTCACAATTGTTTTGCCAAAGTATGTTTTATGTGATGTGGAATGCGTGGAAGGAGCGGAATAAACGAATCTTCAACAAAACCACCCTTACTATTGTGCTCGACGTTTTTAAGGAAGACGTTGACGAAAGACTCTCACACTAGATATGAAGTCCACATTTTTGTTTTCCTTTTCTCTTATCTTTTTTTACTGTTTCCATGTAACCTTTTCTACTCCTTTTTTCTATGTCCCTATGTTGAAATGGGCAGAGCACCCGCCTTCCCCGCAAATTTGGTATGATTTTGGTAAATTCAAATACTTCAGGCTTCAGTATTTAGGAGTTTAGGTAGACTTTCAGGAAAGTTCATCAATTATTCTTTTTATCATACAAGAAGGTACATATATACATGCCTTTTCTCTCTAAATAAAAGATAAACATTACAACTGCACCGAACAAGGGCATCTGCCCACACAAATGGTTTCATTAAATTTTGCATGAATAAATTAAACAATACACAAGTATTTCCCCCAAAAAATGTAATAAGTCATACTACTCCTATACCCTGATTACACTACATTTTAACTTAAAAAACAAGTGATCTAAACAACAAAGTTACAGTAACTATATACGTCGATTTACGGTATACTCTTAATCTATCTAACTGTTCAGAAACAACTGATATTAACATCAAGTGAGCTTTTGTCGAGGAGTGGTGTCGCTGTAGCCGATGCCCTTCCGTTTTGTGGGGAAGATCATGAACACAAAACTGGACAGAAACGCGATGCCCAGAGGCAGGTTCTTGAAAAGCTCCTGGGTGTTCATGCCAGTGTTGGGGAAGAAGCAGTTCTGCAGCCCCACGTCGCTGAAGGCCACGGTGAGGAACACCAGGGCCGTGAAGACGGCGCGCACGAAGTCCAGCGGCCGGATGCGGAGCCTCCGGAACTCGGCGGGAGTCCATTGCAGCTTCTCCTCTTCGTCCGAGAAGTTGAAGACGTTGAAACCTCGCAGCGTGGCGATGCCATAGTAGAGCTTTTTGTCGCGGCCGAGGACGCTGTCGGTAAAGGAGAAGAGGACGCACAGGACGGCGAGGACGATGACCAGCGCTGCGGTGAGCCACTGGTTGGAGGAGAAGCACTTGCCGTGGTTGGTGAAAGACGGGGACAGCGCCTGGTACGCCAGCACTGTGCCCGTCGGCAGGAGCTGCGCGAGGTTCGCCGCACTCGACATCACCTTGTCCGTCGCCGTGGGTGCTGGTCCGGCAGCTGCTGCGGGCGCCGTGGTCGGCACGTCACCGGCGTCCTTTGGCGTGGCCGGGGCCAGCGTCGGTTCGCCGTTGTTGTGTGGTGTTGGAGGCATCTGGATCACGGTGGAAGATGGGGGAGACGCCATTGTGCGCTCGACTAGGAATATCCTAAGCTGTTCCATTCGTGTGGCAACGCATCGTCAGTGTGTTATATAGGCGAATCCTCTACGAATGATTCCACCTTGGCCGTGTTGATTTTTCTACTTCTTTTTTTGAAAGGGTTGATTTTTCTACATGGTGTGGCTGAAGGCTAGCTGTGCACATGTTGACTTGAACTTTTCTAGGCGTGGCCACTCGTTTCTACGTGCATTGAATTGTCTACGTTTGCATCCCACGTACTTGGAACTCTCTCGATTTTCTTTGGTTAACTTACACCAATGGCAACAAAAGGTCGTCCGTGCTACGCAGTCTACTTCCACGAAAGTGAGGAAATGGAACTAGTTATCCTCAAGATCGTGACATGGTTGTTTCCACGTAGAGACCTATGAACTTGCCCTTCACTCTAGTCTCAATGCGGAGAACGGTGCACTGAAACTGTACATCTAGGACAGTAAAACCGATTCATTTTCCTGCTCTCTCGCGACTCCCTGCGTTTTCGGCCATCGGATTTTGCGATCTGGATGTTCTTGGCTGTCTTAGCTCGAGGAGCACCTCCCCCCTCCCCCCCCCCCCACCCCCACCCCAAAGTGGGCCGGATGTCCTAGAGGGGCACTGCCACGGAGGATAAAATGGCATGTGCCGGTTGATTGGGCGTGTGCACGAAGGCCCAACTAAACTATCTATTTCAGTCAATCAAATAAAGTCGATCAAATAAAGTCGATCCAATCTGGTTCCTCCCTTTCCCACTCGCATCGCCTCCTGCTTCCCTCCCCGATCTCTCATCTTACCATCTAGCGACATGCCGCTCTTCCTACATTCCCGCAGTCCAATGCAACTTGTAACGGCCGTTTTGTCCCCTACCCCCTGCCCCATGTCGACTAGCTGAATGGCGCCACCAGAACTAGCGTCTGCAGGTGCACTAGCATCATGGACGGTGGCCCACGCCTCTGCACTTCCCCAACACCGGGCATTCCTTCCTCGTTGTGTTGGCAGTGGGCTTGCATGGCACAGCCGATATCGACGAGACGGTGGTGATGACCACGTCACTTCCTCGCCACCAGCACTCTTTCCAACCCTCTCCCATCCTGCGCGTTTTCGGTAATCAGATTTCACAATCTAGACGTTCTTGGCCGTCAAATCTCAACAAGTGCGTCATCTCCCCCAGGAGGCTGGATGTTCTAGAGGGACGCTACTCTGGTGGAAAGATGGCAGGTGCACCACAGCACAACTAACTGATCTATTTCTATCAACCAAACAAAGTCGATCCGATCTGAACCCACCCTCTCCCCTACGCAGAGCCTCCTCCTCCCTTCCTCAATATTTTCCATGCAGCGACATGCCTCCCTTCCTACATCACCGCAGTGCGATGCGACCCCTAGTGGCAAATCTATCCCCTACCCCCATGTAGACCGCTTGGCTACAGTGCCACAAGAACTGGGGTTCGCGGGCGTGTTGGCATCATGGATGGTGGCCCATGCCTCTGCACTTCCTCAACATCGTCCATGCTTCCCCCCGATGCATTGGCAGTTGGCTTGCACGGGGTAGCCGATATCAGCAGGGCGGTGTTGACGCCCAAGTGACATCATTGCCACTAGCGGCCATCCATGGCGGAGGTTGGCTTCTGGACATTGCCAAGATTACCAGCATGATTCCTTCACAATGATGATAAGGGCATGAAGGGATCAATTGGTCGACCTAGGGGGGGGGGGGGGGGGGGGGTCTTTCAATTTTAAGGCAACAGTGGATACAGAAGGTGACCGGAGAAAAAATGTAGGTTGTTGTTTTGAATACAAAACATGGCCGGAGAATAAATATCTTAAGATGGCAACATTGGAGCAACAGAAGGCCGACGAAAATGTGCCGAAGCTTGTGCCGAACATGATGATCGTTTTCAAACGGACCACCTTGTATGCTCTGGGATCATATGCTCCATGAGTTGTTTCGAACATCCGGTGATTCAAACCATACCGATTCTATTCAATTTATCAAAGTTCCAAACTATTATATTTTACTATATTTCCCTCACTAAGCAAAATCATGAACTATTCTATTATCCATACACCAGCTACTTTATACGGCATGCACATTATTTGTCTCACTAAAAACCTCTTCTATATGAATTTTTGTGAAAACTCGTCAATAAAAAAGAGTCAATATAATTATTTTGACGAGTCTTTAGTTAGTTTAACTATAGACTGATTATTTTGTTCTTATATTAATCATCATAGTATTTTTTTTACCTTAGTCCTTTGCACGTGTCTACCGAGTGGCCGTTGGCTCGGTAGCACTCCATGGCAGCCTTCCTATTTAAAGTATATTTTTTCTCAATCAAACATATTAGGAAATATTATTTCTCCTAGCATGAAAAGGCCAAAGACCATGCACCGTGTCCATGCGTGAATGCATTTAATTCAAATTTCAAAAAATTAAAAATGTCATATTTTTTGAACCAAACATCGGAATTAAGATCCGCTTTCACCGATGGGATCCTCGTGATGTGCTCTTCAAAACTAAATCCCGCATGGGTATGTTTTGACAAACTTCTTTTATGCAATTTTATTCCTGTTTTGGGTAAATATCTAGTTGTTGATGTGCAACTTTCTCTCTACCCATGGCCGGGTAGTTTTCACTATGGCACCTCGTCCCAAAGTATCTGAACTACCCACTATCAATTGAGATGTGCAAATTCATCTACCGTCCGACTAATTGCTAATAGTCTATGTGTAATTTTCCCCCTCCAATTGGAAGTGCAGTTTTCACTGTTTGCTGCCTCGACCAACTGCCTAACAGTGGATGTGCAACTTCGAATACTGCGCCGGCCAACTGCCTAATAGTCGATGTGCAACTTTTCCCCATACCCCATGGGTGTGTAGTTTTCAAACACCCCGTCTACCCCACCACAACTAGCTAGTGAGATGTGCAACTTTAGGGTCTCACCTATAGGGAAATTTTTCTACCCTCATGGCCTCATGGATGTGTAGTTTTTTCACCATCCAACAAATCCCTGCCAGTGTGATGTGCAACTTCACCTGTTTCCCTGGCCAAGTGCCTAGCATACATGTGCAACTTCGCTTCTTACCCACGCCAACTGAAACTACATATCCACGACCACAAGTAGCGAGGGGAATGAGTTGCACATCAACTACTAGGAAGATAGTGGAACAACATACTAAGTAAGTTGCACATATAGTTGATAGGGTAGGTCGGGCATTGTGTGCCAGCAGTGGAATACTACATCATCCACGAGTAGAGGGGAGGAAGGGTTGCACATCGACTAGTAGGTAATTGGTCGGGGTAGTAGACTAATTGCACATCACAAAAAATTGGTTGTCATGGTTGCTAGGTTCACATCCCATAAGAAGTTGGCTCATGCAACTTCAAACTTGGTTTTGAAAAAAGTGGCACCATGCAGTACTAAAGTTGCACTATAGAGTAATAGAGTTGCACAATGTAGCACCAAAGGTGGCATCAAGGAACATTCGTTGAAACATACTCATGCGGGATTTAGTTTAGAAATCTCGCTGCGAGGATTCCAACGGTAAAACAGATCTGAATTCGGACAAATGGTTTGAAAGATATGATTTTAAAATTTTAAAAATCCGAATGAATACACATGTGCATCCATCGGACAAGAAATAAATGCGGTGTCTTGCCAACGTGACCGTCCTATTAATACGTGCCATGTCATGAATAAAAACAAAATTTAGTCAACAGGCTTGCATGCATGCGTATTTAAGAACCGGCCGTTTGTTTCTCTAATTAGTGCGCACACACTTTTTACAATTTAGGTAATCATTTTGGGTTCGAAATCTCTCTCTCTCTCTGAACGAATTTTCTTGAAATTTAGACTTAATCAAAATTTGTTGATTTTTTCCTAACAGATTCCACTGTGTAGTTCGATAAGTGGTTATTTTTCATGTGGAGTGACTTGAACACTTGATATTTGTTGGCTTTATTGATTAAACAAGATAGTCCACCTGACTGAACAAAGGAAACTTGAGCTATGTAACTGATAAAAATAGACAGTTACGTCAAGTTCTTCAAAGTTTATTTTGAAAAGGAAGATCGTCTTGGTCTTTTCAAGTTCTTCAATTTTTCTTTAAATTTTCCTAGCAGATTCCACAGTTATTAGAACAAAATTTCTGAAATGATTTTCTCTCTCCGCTCTTTCCATCTTCACGTTCTCTCGAACCTCTGATGAAGCAGAAGTTAAAGACAAGGTAGGTCACACAAGTTTCCATTCAACGCCATATCAGAATCATTCTTTACTTAGCCAAGAATCACTTACCAAAGACAAAAATAGAATTCAGTCGGCGTAGCCACTGGCGAAATCTTGGGCGAGACAAATCACTTGGCGTGGCCATCAAGGAGATCTTAGGGGAGACAAAATGTTCCAATTGCAAGTCGTAAGGAAAAGCATGGCCCAAATGGTTGCTCGCAAACTTGTGGTGGAGTGTGCATTTCCCGGTGAGTTGATCGTAGACTTGTAGTGTCGAAGTTGCCGCTGTTAGGAAACTGACAATATTATAGTTGTACACATAGAAGAGCAACTTTCGACCATCATCCATCATCATCAACGGCATCACCGAATGAACAGGTGAAGTCATTGGTATGGTGTACGTGTTAACCCAGGTACCTTTTGCGGGATCATTAAGGAGCCATATGAGCCATACATTGACTGAGCTCAGTTGAACGATGCATAGGGCGTTATTGAACTTGAGAATACATTTTGTTTGTGTCTTCCCCTCTAGTTTGTCACCGGATCTCAGTGGGACCTCGATTGACGGACTCCATTCCTCACTTTCAAGATCAAACCGGACTACATGGTGATATTCCTTGTCCACGTGGGACGTGTAAAGGAAGTGAATGACTCCATTGACAGTGATAGCGGAGTGGGGTTTAAAGATGGCAGGCACTAGTTCTGAAGGAGACTGCACCTGCCTCCACACGGGGTCGTCTTCTAATGTGAGAACCATGCAAGGCTCTTCAGCACCCGTGTTGCTGAGGCAGACTAACTTGTACGTGCCAGATGGGACGGCACAACCGACGTTGACATTGCTAATCCAATAAGGGTTCAACTCTTCAGAGGTCCTCCAGATCACATTCCCAGTGGCGAGATCGATCACGTTGACTATGAACTTGCGGTCGCCCGCAGTGATGCGATAATCTTCCGTGAGGCAAATGGGACCGTCGAGGCGGTAGGTCCAATTCATATGACTTGCCCTCTTGATCGTTCTTATGAGGTTGCCGTCCATGTCCACGAGCTGGCTGCGGGTTTTCCAGGAGGAGTTGTCGAGAAACAGGAGTAGCGGCTTCGCGCGGGCTCCGTGCGCGGCGATGAACGCCCGGCCGGAGATGAGAGCGTGCCAGCTCCTGGACACGCATCGGAATCTACAGGCCGACTTCACCGGTACCCTTGAGAGTATCTCGAAGATCACGTCGGCTGGTAACGACGACGGCAGCATCTTCGCGTTGGCGATGTGCGATGGTAACAACCATGCATGTATCCTACGTGTTGATGACGTTCTTCTCAGATTGTTTTTATGCTGACTATATATCGCGCAGAATTATTAGACCTCGACAAGGAGTCGGATGGGTAGACATAGAGTCCGGCGTACGCCCAGCAGATCGAAGCCCAGAAATCACGAATCGTTCCTTGTCCAACCAAACTTCCGATTCCGAGTACAATACAATCGAGTGTGGTGTAGCAGCCACAGTCCTTTTTGAGGTCTAGTTCCAACCTTACGTAGTGTCGTAGTCGGGACAAAACCAATCTATATATGAACAAGTCATCATCAAATCTCTAGAATATATACGGGGAGGCATATGATAACGACATGAGAGTTCGACCAATGCCGAAGAAATCCTTGTCTAGGTCCTTTCTTCAACAACTTACGGGTGTTTTTACCATGGCCTCGCCGACGATGCCGTCGTTGCCAGACGATTTGATCTTCGAGATACTCTCGCGGGTGCTGGTCAAGTCTACCTGCAGATTCCAGTGCGCATCCAGCGGGTGGCACGCCCTCATCTCCGGCCCAGCCTTCATCGCTGCGCATAGAGGCAATGCGGAGCGGCTACTCCTGTTTGCCGCCAATTCCACCGACAAAAACCAGAGCAACCTGCGGCTGTTGGACATGGACGACAACGTCGTAAAAGTTATTAAGAGGCCAGGTGTTTGCACTTTCGCCTACCGCCTTGACGGCCCCATTTGCATCGCCCATGATTATTTTGGCGACGCGTCCTTCGTCGACGCGATCGATCTGGCCACTGGGACTGTGATGAGCATCTCTACCCAGTTGAGCAGGGAATATTTCTGGCATCTCAACATCGGTTGGGCCGCTCCGTCTCGCACGTACAAGGTCGTCTGCGTCAAGAGCAAATATAATTGTAAGGTTCTCACGTTACAAGATGGCGCCAAGTGGAGGCCGGCGCCGTCCCCTCCAGAAATAGTCACTACCCGCGGCAGCGATGCCGTCACGGTCAACGGTGTCATGCACTTCCTTCCCCTAACCCCCCTCCCCCCAACCGTGGCCAGGATCCGGATGGGCCGGGGCGTGACGGTGACAAGGACATTGATGCTAGTATGGAGGACGACTCCATCGATACGGCGGCGTGGGAGAAGCTGGGCATCACCGACAAAGGAGGGGCGGCGGACCATGTGCAGATGCCTACGATGGAGCAGCCCCTGATGGGGGGGTCCGTGGAGTTGGAGCTCTCGATCCCGAATCAGTACGGCTCCAACCTGGGGTCGGTCACGTCCCCTCCGGCGCGGATGGCGGCTGCGGTGGTTTCGGACATGAGGGTGGAGCCGCAGGCCGATGCCCGCACCCCTGGTGCGGCGTCGGTAGACTCGCTGCCCCTCTCCTCGCGTTCCCCGACCCAAGGCGGACGCAGCAGCAACAAGCTTGGCGCGGTGAAGCAGCTCAAGAAGGTGGCGGTTCGCAAGGTCACCGCGGAGGCCGGGCGTGCAGCGGAGCTCTTAGGGGCGCCGGAGACGCCGCGCCAGGCGGTGATGGCGCTGGCGGTGTCTGTCCCCGGCCCGCTCGCTCAGGAGGCGTCCAAGACGGCGTCCTTCCCGAAGGCCAAGCGCTCCAAGGCCGTGGTGGAGGGGCAGGCGGCCCCTGTGCGGGTCAGCGCTCGGGCCAAGGGTGCCAAAGGGAATCTTCCGTCACTCCAACGCGCCCAACTCCTACAAGCACAGAAGAACCTGGAAACCTCAGGTAATCCCTTGCCTCGTTTTACGATTCTCGACTCCTTTTCGGATGAACATTTGAGCGAGGTCTTGGGAGAGAGTGGGGTTGAACCGATGGGTGAGGGTGGGATGAGCGAACTCATCTCGCTGGTGCGTGCGAAGGAGATGGCGCAGGCGGCGCTGGCAGCGGCGGCTGCTCAACACGCGGATCGACTGGCACTTGAGGCTGAGCCCTCGACGTCGCTAGCGATCCGGCCCGAAGGGGAGACAGCAACAGGGGTTGCTGCTCCTTCCTCGCCTCGCTGCGGCAAGGTGAGGCGTGTGGCCAAGGCGATCACCTTAAGGGGGGTGCGCTTGCGTAACCGCGTCATCTAGATGCGCGCGCTTTTTTGGAACATCCGTGGCTTCGGCCACGCAGGTCGGCGCACCCAACTTAAAGAATATATTAGGAAAGAAGCCATTGATATCGTAGGTCTTCAGGAAACGATCAGACCAGAGTTTAGACACCATGATATCCTAGCCATAGACCCCCTTGAGCGCTTTGTTTGGCACCATAAGCCGGCAACGGGCCATTCGGGTGGTATGCTGCTCGGTTTCTGCAGCGCCACGTTCGAGGTGCTGACCTGGGAGGTCGGCACCTTTTTCATTGCTGCCAACATCCGCGTGCGAGCATCGCTTCGCGAGCTTGTGACCGTGCAAGTCTATGGACCAGCAGATCACTCACGTTCGGCCGAGTTCTTGGGAGAACTCGAAGCCAAGGTGAGGGAGGTTGCGGTAGCTCAACTCCCGTTAATGGTGGGAGGTGATTTTAACCTGATCCGGTCAGGAGCAGACAAAAACAACGACAATATTAACTGGCCTAGGGTGGCTATGTTCAATAATGCTATTGCATCTATGGCACTTAGGGAAGTGGCCAGAACTGGGGCAAGGTATACTTGGACTAACAAGCAACTAGCCCCGGTGCGATCCGTCTTGGATCGGGTTTTCATGTCTCCGGACTGGGAAGTGGTGTTTCCACTCTGTTCGCTCCTTGCAGAAACAAGGATTGGTTCGGATCATGTGCCCCTCATCTTATCCTCAGGGGAGGATAGGATTCGCCGCAGCCCGCGGTTTTTCTTTGAAACCGCGTGGTTTGAGGTCCCTGATTTCGACTCCATCTTTAGGGAGAGATGGTTGCGAAGCGTCCAACTCGCAGGCCAGCAACGCGGCCCTATGGAGTTTTGGATCGCTGTCGGGGGTCGCCTCCGTGCAAGCCTAAAGGGATGGGGTGCGAACCAGGGGCGTGCTGACAAGATCCTCAGGGAGAGGCTTCTTGCTGAAATAACCCTCCTTGACAACCAAGCGGACACACGTCCTTTTTCAGAGCAAGAATGGGCACATCGATACGCCTTGGAAGGGCAAGTCGATGCTCTGCTGCGTTCTGAGGAGGAATATTGGAGGCATAGGGGTGGCCTCAAGTGGACGCTCAAAGGAGACGCGAACACTCAGTATTTCCACGCGTACGCGAACGGCAGACGCAGGAAATGCTCAATTCTTAGGTTGCAGTCGGAGCAGGGGCTTCTTCTACAACATTCGGAAATTACACAACATATCTACGACTTCTACATAAGTCTGATGGGGACCGACGAGGCACAACAAGCGCGTCTCAGCATGGATGTGTGGCTGCCGTTGAAGGAAATATGCCCTAGAGGCAATAATAAAGTATTATTTATTTCCTTGTATCATGATAAATGTTTATTATTCATGCTAGAATTGTATTAACCGGAAACATAATACATGTGTGAATATATAGACAAACAGAGTGTCACTAGTATGCCTCTACTTGACTAGCTCGTTAATCAAAGATGGTTATGTTTCCTAGCCATAGACATAAGTTGTCATTTGATTAACGAGATCACCTCATTAGGAGAATGACGTGATTGACTTGACCCATTCCGTTAGCTTAGCACTCGATCGTTTAGTATGTTGCTATTGCTTTCTTCATGACTTATACATGTTCCTATGACTATGAGATTATGCAACTCCCGTTTACCGGAGGAACACTTTGTGTGCTACCAAACGTCACAACATAAATGGGTGATTATAAAGGTGCTCTACAGGTGTCTCCAAAGGTACTTGTTGGGTTGGCGTATTTCGAGATTAGGATTTGTCAATCCGATTGTCGGAGAGGTATCTCTGGGCCCACTCGGTAATGCACATCACTATAAGCCTTGCAAGCATTGTGACTAAATGAGTTAGTTGCGGGATGATGTGTTACGGAACGAGTAAAGAGACTTGCCGGTAACGAGATTGAACTAGGTATCGAGATACCGACGATCAAATCTCGGGCAAGTAACATACCGGTGATAAAGGGAACAACGTATGTTGTTATGCGGTCTGACCGATAAAGACCTTCGTAGAATATGTGGGAGCCAATATGGGCATCCAGGTCCCGCTATTGGTTATTGACCGGAGACGTGTCTCGGTCATGTCTACATAGTTCTCGAACCCGTAGGGTCCGCACGCTTAAAGTTACGATGATAGTTTTATTATGAGTTTATGTATGTTGATGTACCGAAGGAGTTCGGAGTCCCGGTTGAGATCGGGGACATGACGAGGAGTCTCGAAATGGTGGAGACGTAAAGAGCGATATATTGGACGACTATATTCGGACTTCGGAAAGGTTCCGAGTGATTCGGGTATTTTTCGGAGTACCGGAGAGTTACGGGAATACGTATTGGGCCTTATTGGGCCATACGGGAAAGAAGGAAAAGGGCCTCAAGGGTGGCCGCACCCCTCCCCTTGGTCTGGTCCGAATTGGACTAGCGAAGGGGGGCGCCCCCTTCCTTCCTTCTCTTTTTCCCTTCCTCTTTTCCTATTCCATATGGGAGGTGGAATCCTACTAGGACTAGGGAGTCCTAGTAGGACTCCACACTTGGTGCGCCCCCTCCTAAGGCCGGCCTCCTCCTCCCTTGCTCCTTTATATACGGGGGCAGGGGGCACCCCATGGACACAACAATTGATCCTTGAGATCTCTTAGCCGTGTGCGGTGCCCCCTCCACCATATTACACCTCGATAGTACCGTTGCGGAGCTTAGGCGAAGCCCTGCGTCGGTGGAACATCATCATCGTCACCACGCCGTCGTGCTGACGAAACTCTCCCTCAACACTCGGCTGGATCGGAGTTCGAGGGACGTCATCGAGCTGAACGTGTGTAGAACTCGGAGGTGCCGTGCGTTCGGTACTTGATCGGTCGGATCGTGAAGACGTACGACTACATCAACCGCGTTGTGATAACGCTTCCGCTGTCGGTCTACGAGGGTACGTGGACAACACTCTCCCCTCTCGTTGCTATGCATCACCATGATCTTGCGTGTGCGTAGGAAATTTTTTGAAATTACTACGTTCCCCAACAGTGACATCCGAGCCTGGTTTTATGCGTTGATGCTATGCACGAGTAGAACACAAGTGAGTTGTGGGCGATGTAAGTCATACTGCTTACCAGCATGTCATACTTTGGTTCAGCGGTATTGTGAGATGAAGCGGCCCGGACCGACATTACGCGTACGCTTACGCGAGACTGGTTTCACCGTTGCGAGCACTCGTTGCTTAAAGGTGACCGGCGGGTGTCTGTCTCTCTCACTTTAGTTGAACCGAGTGTGGCTACGCCCGGTCCTTGCGAAGGTTAAAACAGCACCAACTTGACAAACTATCGTTGTGGTTTTGATGCGTAGGTAAGAACGGTTCTTGCTAAGCCCGTAGCAGCCACGTAAAACTTGCAACAACAAAGTAGAGGACGTCTAACTTGTTTTTGCAGGGCATGTTGTGATGTGATATGGTCAAGACATGATGTGATATAATTTGTTGTATGAGATGATCATGTTTTGTAACCGAGTTATCGGCAACTGGCAGGAGCCATATGGTGTCGCTTTATTGTATGAGATGCTATCACCATGTAATAGTTTTACTTTATCTCTAAGCGGTAGCGATAGTCGTAAAAGCAATTATTTGGCGAGACGAAAACGATACTACGATGGAGATCAAGGTGTCGCACCGGTGACGATGGTGATCATGACGGTGCTTCGGAGATGGAGATCACAAGCACGGTGCTTCGGAGATGGAGATCACAAGCACAAGATGCTGATGGCCATATCATATCACTTATATTGATTGCATGTGATGTTAATCCTTTATGCATCTTATCTTGCTTTGTTTGACGGTAGCATTATAAGATGATCCTTCACTAAATTATCAAAGTATAAGTGTTCTCCCTGAGTATGCACCGTTGCGAAAGTTCTTCGTGCTGAGACACCACGTGATGATCGGGTGTGATAGGCTCTACGTTCAAATACAACGGGTGCAAAACAGTTGCACACGCGGAATACTCAGGTTAAACTTGACGAGCCTAGCATATAACAGATATGGCCTCGGAACACGGAGACCGAAAGGTCGAGCGTGAATCATATAGTAGATATGATCAACATAGTGATGTTCACCATTGAAACTACTCCATCTCACGTGATGATCGGACATGGTTTAGTTGATATGGATCACGTGATCACTTACAGGATTAGAGGGATGTCTATCTAAGTGGGAGTTCTTAAGTAATATGATTAATTGAACTTAAATTTATCATGAACTTAGTCCTGATAGTATTTTGCAAATTATGTTGTAGATCAATAGCTCGCGTTGTTGCTTCCCTATTTTATTTTTGATATGTTCCTAGAGAAAATTATGTTGAAAGATGTTAGTAGCAAAGATGCGGATTGGATCCGTGATCTGAGGATTCTCCTCATTGCTGCACAGAAAAAATTATGTCCTTGATGCACCGCTAGGTGACAGACCTATTGCAGGAGCAGATGCAGACGTTATGAACGTTTGGCTAGCTCAATATGATGACTACTTGATAGTTTAGTGCACCATGCTTAACGGCTTAGAATCGGGACTTCAAAAAGACGTTTTGAACGTCATGGACCATATGAGATGTTCCAGGAGTTGAAGTTAATATTTCAAGCAAATACCCGAGTTGAGAGATATGAAGTCTTCAACAAGTTCTATAGCTAAAAGATGGAGGAGAATCGCTCAACTAGTGAGCATGTGCTCAGATTGTCTGGGTACTACAATCGCTTGAATCAAGTGGGAGTTAATCTTCCAGATAAAATAGTGATTGACAGAATTCTCTAGTCACCATCACCAAGTTAGTAGAACTTCGTGATGAACTATAGTATGCAAGGGATGACGAAAGTAATTCCCGAGCTCTTCGTGATGCTGAAATCAACGAAGGTAGAAATCAAGAAAAACATCAAGTGTTGATGGTTGACGAGACCACTAGTTTCAAGAAAAGGGCAAAGGGAAGAAGGGGAACTTCAAGAAGAACGACAAGCAAGTTGCTGCTCAAGTGAAGAAGCCTAAGTCTGGTCCTAAGCCTGAGACCAAGTGCTTCTACTGCAAAGGGACTGGTCACTGGAAGCGGAACTACCCCAACTATTTGGTGGATAAGAAGGATGGCAAAGTGAACAAAGGTATATTTGATATACAGATTATTGATGTGTACTTTACTAGTGTTTATAGCAACCCCTCGGTAATTGATACTGGTTCAGTTGCTAAGAGTAGTAACTCGAAACGGGAGTTGCAGAATAAACAGACTAGTAAAAGTGAACAAAGGTATATTTGATATACAGATTATTGATGTGTACTTTACTAGTGTTTATAGCAACCCCTCGGTAATTGATACTGGTTCAGTTGCTAAAGAGTAGTAACTAGAAAACGGGAGTTGCAGAATAAACAGAGACTAGTAAAAGGCGAGGTGACGATGTGTGTTGGAAGTAGTTCCAAGATTGATATGATCATCATCGCACACTCCCTGTACTTTCGGGATTAGTGTTGAAACTAAATAAGTGTTATTTAGTGTTTGCGTTGAGCATGAATATGATTTAATCATGTTTATTGCAATATGGTTATTCATTTAAATTAGAGAACAATTGTTGTTCTGTTTACATGAATAAAACCTTCTATGGTCATACACACCAACGAAAATGGTTTGTTGGATCTCGATCGTAGTGATATACATATTCATAATATTGAAGCCAAAAGATGCAAAGTTAATAATGATAGTGCAACTTATTTGTGGCACTGCCGTTTAGGTCATATTGGTGTAAAGCGCATGAAGAAACTCCATACTGATGGGATTTTGGAATCACTTGATTATGAATCACTTGACGCTTGCGAACCGTGCCTCATGGGCAAGATGACTAAAACGCCGTTCTCCAGAACTATCGAGAGAGCAACAGATTTGTTGGAAATCATACTTACAGATGTATGTGGCCCGATGAATATTGAGGCTCCTAGCAGGTATCATTATTTTCTGACCTTCACAGATGATTTGAGCAGATATGGGTATATCTACTTGATGAAACACAAGTCTGAAACATTTGAAAAGTTCAATGAATTTCAGAGTGAAGTGGAGAATCATCGTAACAAGAAAATAAAAGTTTCTACGATATGATCGCAGAGGTAAAATATTTGAGTTACGAGTTTGGCCTTCAGTTAAAACAAAGTGAAATAGTTTCACTACTCACGCCACCTGGAACACCACAGCATAATGGTGTGTCCGAACGTCATAACCGTACTTTATTGGATATAGTGCAATCTATGATGTCTCTTACCAATTTTCCACTAATCGTTTTGGGGGTTATGCATTAGAGACAGCTGCATTCACGTTAAATAGGGCACCATCAAAATCCGTTGAGACGACGCCTTATGAACTGTGGTTTGGCAAGAAACCAAAGTTGTCGTTTCTTCAAATTTTGGGGTTGCGATGCTTATGTGAAAAAGTTTCATCCTGATAAGCTCAAACCCAAATCGGAGAAATGTGTCTTCATAGGATACCCAAAGGAGACAGTTGGGTACACCTTCTATCACAGATCCGAAGGCAAGACATTCGTTGCTAAGTATGGATCCTTTCTAGAGAAGGAGTTTCTCTCGAAAGATGTGAGTGGGAGGAAAGTAGAACTTGATGAGGTAACTGTACCTGCTCCCTTATTGGATCACAGAAATCTGTTCCTGTGACTTCTATACCAATTAGTGAGGAAGTTAATGATAATGATCATGAAACTTCAGATCAAGTTATTACCAAACCTCGTAGGTAAACCAGAGTAAGATCCGCACCAGAGTGGTATGGTAATCCTGTTCTGAAGGTCATATTACTAGACCATGACGAACCTACGAACTATGAAGAAGCGATGGTGAGCCCAGATTCCGCAAAATGGCTTGAAGCCATGAAATCTGAGATGAGATCCATGTATGAGAACAAAGTATGGACTTTGATTGACTTGCCCAATGATCGACAAGCCATAGAAAATAAATGGATCTTCAAGAGGAAGACGGACGCTGATAGTAGTGTTACTATCTACAAAGCTAGACTTGTCGGAAAAAGGTTTTTGACAAAGTTCAAGGTGTTGACTACGATGAGATTTTCTGACTCGCAGCGATGCTTAAGTCTGTCCGAATCATGTTCGCAATTGCCGCATTTTATGAAATCTGGCAAATGGATAAACAAAACTGCATTCCTTAATGGATTTATTAAAGAAGAGGTGTATATGATGCAACCAGAAGGTTTTGTCAATCTTAAAGGTGCTAACAAAATATGCAAGCTCCAGCGATCCATCTATGGACTGGTGCAAGTATCTCGGAGTTGGAATATACGCTTTGATAAGTTGATCAAAGGATATAGTTTTATACAGACTTGCGGTGAAGCCTGTATTTACAAGAAAGTGAGTGGGAGCACTACAACATTTCTGATAAGTATATGTGAATGACATATTGTTGATCGGAAATAATGTAGAATTATTCTGCAAAGCATAAAGGAGTGTTTGAAAGGAGTTTTTCAAAGAAAGACCTCGGCGAAGCTACTTACACATTGAGCATCAAGATCTATAGAGATAGATCAAGACGCTTGATAAGTTTTTTCAATGAGTACATACCTTAACAAGATTTTGAAGTGGTTCAAAATGAAACAGTCAAAGAAAGAGTTTCTTGCCTGTGTTACAAGGTGTGAAATTGAGTAAGACTCAAAACCCGACCACGGCAGAAGATAGAAAAAGAATGAAAGTCATTCCCTATGCCTCGGCCATAGGTTCTATAAAGTATGCCATGCTGTGTACCAGATCTATTGTATACCCTACACTGATTTTGGCAAGGGAGTACAATAGTGATCTAGGAGTAGATCACTGGACAACGGTCAAAATTATCCTTACTGGAATAAGGATATGTTTCTCGATTATGGAAGTGACAAAAGGCTTGTCGTAAAGGGTTACGTCGATGCAAGTTTTTTTACACTAATCTAGATGACTCTAAGTCTCGGTCTAGATACATATTGAAAGTGGGAGCAATTCGCTAGAGTAGCACCATGCAGAGCATTGTAGACATAGAAATTTGCAAAATACTTACGGATCTGAATGTGACAGACCCGTTGACTAAAATTATCTCACAAGCAAAACATGATCACACCTTAGTACTCTTTGGGTGTTAATCACATAGCGATGTGAACTAGATTACTGACTCTAGTAAACCCTTTGGGTGATGGTCACATGACGATGTGAACTATGGGTGTTAATCACATGGTGATGTGAACTATTGATGTTAAATCACATGGCGATGTGAACTAGATTATTGACTCTAGTGCAAGTGGGAGACTGAAGGAAATATGCCCTAGAGGCAATAATAAAGTATTATTTATTTCCTTGTATCATGATAAATGTTTATTATTCATGCTAGAATTGTATTAACCGGAAACATAATACATGTGTGAATATATAGACAAACAGAGTGTCACTAGTATGCCTCTACTTGACTAGCTCGTTAATAAAAGATGGTTATGTTTCCTAGCCATAGACATAAGTTGTCATTTGATTAACGAGATCACCTCATTAGGAGAATGACGTGATTGACTTGACCCATTCCGTTAGCTTAGCACTCGATTGTTTAGTATGTTGCTATTGCTTTCTTCATGACTTATACATGTTCCTATGACTATGAGATTATGCAACTCCCGTTTACCGGAGGAACACTTTGTGTGCTACCAAACGTCACAACGTAAATGGGTGATTATAAAGGTGCTCTACAGGTGTCTCCAAAGGTACTTGTTGGGTTGGCGTATTTCGAGATTAGGATTTGTCACTCTGATTGTCGGAGAGGTATCTCTGGGCCCACTCGGTAATGCACATCACTATAAGCCTTGCAAGCATTGTGACTAAATGAGTTAGTTGCGGGATGATGTGTTACGGAACGAGTAAAGAGACTTGCCGGTAACGAGTTGAACTAGGTATCGAGATACCGACGATCAAATCTCGGGCAAGTAACATACCGGTGACAAAGGGAACAACGTATGTTGTTATGCGGTCTGACCGATAAAGATCTTCGTAGAATATGTGGGAGCCAATATGGGCATCCAGGTCCCGCTATTGGTTATTGACCGGAGACGTGTCTCGGTCATGTCTACATAGTTCTCGAACCCGTAGGGTCCGCACGCTTAAAGATACGATGACAGTTTTATTATGAGTTTATGTATGTTGATGTACCGAAGGAGTTCGGAGTCCCGGATGAGATCGGGGACATGACGAGGAGTCTCGAAATGGTGGAGACGTAAAGATCGATATATTGAACGACTATATTCGGACTTCGGAAAGGTTCCGAGTGATTCGGATATTTTTCGGAGTACCGGAGAGTTACGGGAATACGTATTGGGCCTTATTGGGCCATACGGGAAAGAAGGAAAAGGGCCTCAAGGGTGGCCGCACCCCTCCCCTTGGTCTCGTCCGAATTGGACTAGCGAAGGGGGGCACCCCCTTCCTTCCTTCTCTTTTTCCCTTCCTCTTTTCCTATTCCATATGGGAGGTGGAATCCTACTAGGACTAGGGAGTCCTAGTAGGACTCCACACTTGGTGCGCCCCCTCCTAAGGCCGGCCTCCTCCTCCCTTGCTCCTTTATATACGGGGGCAGGGGGCACCCCATGGACACAACAATTGATCCTTGAGATCTCTTAGCCGTGTGCGGTGCCCCCTCCACCATATTACACCTCGATAGTACCGTTGCGGAGCTTAGGCGAAGCCCTGCGTCGGTGGAACATCATCATCGTCACCACGCCGTCGTGCTGACGAAACTCTCCCTCAACACTCGGCTGGATCGGAGTTCGAGGGACGTCATCGAGCTGAACGTGTGTAGAACTCGGAGGTGCCGTGCGTTCGGTACTTGATCGGTCGGATCGTGAAGACGTACGACTACATCAACCGCGTTGTGATAACGCTTCTGCTGTCGGTCTACGAGGGTACGTGGACAACACTCTCCCCTCTCGTTGCTATGCATCACCATGATCTTGCGTGTGCGTAGGAAATTTTTTGAAATTACTACGTTCCCCAACACCCGTACCAAAAGGTCCTTCATAGTGAGAACGAAGAGTTGGGGCTCGCGTTCTCCCTAAGGAGATTGACGACGCTCTCCTAAGCATGAGAGCAGACACGGCCCCGGGGCCGGACGGGTGGCCGGTGGCGATGTTCAAGCGCTTTGGCCCATTGCTGCGCGATCCCATTTATGAGGTGTGTAATGGCTTCATGCGTGGCTTCGTAGATATTGCTAGGTTAAACTACGGCGTACTCTCGCTGATCCCAAAAGTGCCAGGGGCGGACAACATACGCCAGTACAGACCAATCGCGCTTATTAACGTTCCGTTTAAAATCTGCGCCAAAAGTTGTGCCACTCGGCTCTCGCCGATCGCCCATCGCACCATTAGTCGTGCTCAGTCGACGTTCATACGGGGTAGAAACATTTTGGAGGGACCACTAGCGCTGCAAGAGACCCTTCATGAGCTTAAGCGCACGCACGAACCTGCGATCCTCCTTGAACTAGGTCTTCCTCAGGCCTATGACTGAGTTAACTGGGTCTTCCTCAGGCAGATCCTCACCAGTCGAGGATTCTCGCCGTTATGGGTGCACCGAGTCATGCAATTGGTCTCGGGGGGCCAAACCGCGGTCTCGGTGAATGGAGAAGTAGGGCACTTCTTCAGGAACAAGCGTGGCTTACGCCAAGGCGACCCCATGTCGCCGCTCTTGTTCAACTTTGTCGCTGACGCGTTGGCAGCTATGCTGCGGAAAGCAACGGAGGCAGGCCACATAAAAGGGGTGTTGGGACACCTCATCCCAGGGGGGATTTCGCACTTGCAATATGCAGACGATACACTTTTGTTGTTCCAGCCCGACCTCCATAGTGTGGCTACGGTCAAAGCCTTACTGATTAGCTTCGAGCTTATGTCAGGGCTAAAGATCAACTTTCACAAGTGTGAAGTGATGCCCATGGGATTGGAGGCGGATGAAGGTAGACGTATCGCGGACCTGCACAATTGCAAACTTGGCAAGATGCCGTTTACCTACCTAGGTCTCCCGTTGGATGCCAAACGCATCAAGATCGACGGGTGGGCTCCGCTCTGCACCAAGGTGGGAGAGCGGGTCTGCCCGTGGAGGGGGAAGTTCCTCTCCTCTGCAGCTAGGCTGGTGCTCACGAATGCGAGCCTCTCCTCGCTGCCGCAATTTGCTATGGGTCTGTTCCTCCTGGCGGAAGGGGTACACGTCAAGATGGACACACCGCGGTCCCATTTCTTTTGGGAAGGATCGGGACCAAAACGCAAGTATCACATGGTTAAGTGGGCTGCAGTGTGCCGTCCCAAGGATCTGGGAGGGCTTGGGATCACAAACACCAGAATCCAGAACATTGCACTTATGTGCAAATGGATTTGGAAACTCTCGCAGGGAGCGACGGGTCTATGGGTTGACCTGCTGCGGGCCAAGTACTTCCCGAACGGGAATTTTTTCGAGGGCGTGGCGAGGGGATCTCCTTTCTGGAACGATCTCCAAGCGGTCCGGCTAGCCTTCGCTCAGGGAGCCAAGTTCTCCATTGGCAATGGACGCTCGGCTCGCTTCTGGCTAGATCACTGGGTGGGAGCCCAACCCCTCTGGGCCGATTTCCAGAACCTCTATACTCTGGCTGTCAACCCGGAGATTACAGTTGCCATGGCTCTTGCCTCTTCCCCTCCGGCATTACATTTCCGGAGAGAGTTATCGCAAGTAGAACAAGCACACCTAACGGAATTGCTTGATACCATTGCGCCGATTTCGCTGTCGTCGACGGAGGACACAGTCTCCTGGGCCCTCACCCCGTCTGGCAAGTTTTCGGTCAAGTCGCTTTACCGTAAGCTGTGCCAGGGCCCATCCTTTCAGATGCCAAATGGCTTGTGGAGCGCACGCCTTCCGCTTAAGATTAAGGTGTTTTTCTGGCAACTGTTCCGTAATAGACTGCCCACTTCGGCTAACGTCGCCAAACGCAATGGGCCGTCGACCGGCCTGTGTGCGATATGTAACGTCCTGGAGGACGCGACCCATGTTTTCTTCCGTTGTCCTCTGGCACGTTTTGCTTGGAGCGCCGTTCGTGCAGCGGCCAACACCTCCTGGGATCCCCGGTCAGCGTCTGACCTCGCTACCATAGTAGACTCGATTCATGGTGGCAACAACCGAGTGCTCTGGAGCTGTATCGGCGCCTTGACCTGGGCAGTCTGGCTCACTAGGAACAAACTAGCTATCGAGGGTATCTTCCCATCTCACCCTGCTAACATAATCTACAAATGCAACCTTCTTCTGCAGCAGTGGGGTCCGTTGGCGAAGCGCAAGGATGCTTAAAAACTGAAACATGCCCAAGATCGCCTCCGTCAGATCTACGTTTTGGCTAGGGAGCCATCTGCCACCTCTGCGTCGTGAAGTGGCCCTTTTGTCTTGCGAGCGAGCCTGCGCGCTCTATGCTCTGCCTCCGGGCCTGTATTTTGCATTGCTGTGTGCTTCTGTTGGCCTGGTCTAAACTTGTGTGCCTTCGCGTCGTCGTGGTCTGAGCCTCCGTGCTCCTATTCGAAACATTTGTCTGAGCCTCCGTGCTCGTGTTCGAGGTCCTAACAATGTCTGTTACGCTGCCTATGTTGTGGGCTTTATTAATTTAAAGCCGGACGCTCCTAGCGTCTTCGTTCTAAAAAAAAAGTGAGGAATGGAGGGCGTCGATCAGGGGCCCAATGCCCAATGGCATCTGGTGACAAACTACAAGGTAAGACATGGACAAGATGTATGACCAAGCTTAATGACGCCCTATGCATGGTTCAATGGACCTCAACCAACATATGTCCAATATGGCTTCTAACTGATCCCACCAAAGGCACCTGGGTTAAGGCGTACACAATACCAATGGCTTCACCCGTTGACCAGGTGATGCCTTTGATGGTGATGCGTGATGGTCAAAAGTTGCTCTTCTATCTGCGCGACACATCCTCAGCAACTCCGACACTGCAAGTCTACGATCCACTCACACAAAAGTTCACACAACGTCTAAAATTTGCGAGCAACCTTCTGGGTGCTCGTCTTTGTGACTTCCATTTGGAATATTTTGTCTCGACTAAGGTCTTGCCAGTGACTACGCCGAGTGTTTCGTCTCACCTAACATTTCTCCAGTGGTTGCGCCAATGGAAACCTCTTTCTCTCTTGTATAAAGTGATTTTTGGCGGACCAGAGGCATGACATTAAACAAAAACTTGAGTGACCTTGTCATTGACGTGTAGTTCATCAGAGGTTGATAAGGAATGTTAAGATGTAAGGAGTGGAGCTATTGATAAACTTGATGTAACTTTGTGCACCCGTAGATGATGAGCCATGTATGATTTTTATTTTCAAAATAAACTTTGTAGAACTTCCAATTTGTATTCTTCTACTATCTCGTTTAATCATAAATCTTCTACTATCTTGTTTAATCATAAAGCGGTAAGTTCGGGTGGACGGGTGGCGTACGTGTTAAATAGGCAGGGGCTTATCCTCGATGGCGATGCCTGAAGGCAGGTTCTTTAGCAGCTCCTCGGTGTTTCTGCTGGCATTGGGGAAGAAGCTGTTGTGGAGCCCCACGTCGCTGAATGCCATGGTGAGGAAGACCAGCGCTGTGAAGATAACATGCATGAAGTCCAGCAAGCGTGAGTAGCCGGATGCGGAGACTCCGCAACACGGCGGGAGCCCACTGCTGCTTCGTCTCCTCCTCGTCGGCTCGGTATAGAAACGCCGTAGTAGAGCTTCTGCTCGCGGCTGAGCACGCTGTCGGTGAAGGAGAAGAACACGTACAGGGTGGCGAGGATGATGACGAGCACCACAGCGAGCCACTGGTCGCAGGATTTGCAATTGCCATGGTTTGTGAAGGACGGGGACAGAGCCTGGTACACTAGCACAGTAACACCATGCCCGCCGGCTGGAGCTGCACGAGGTTCATGGAGCTAAACAGTCAACACGACCTTGTCGGTCGCCATGGTTGGGAAGTCACCCGTGTCCTTGATGTCCGTCGTTGGTGTGTGCACTTGGCAGCATTTGGTTCACGACGGGACGACGGGGCGGGCGCGGCGACGGGGACGGGGACGGCCGGGGCGGCGACGAGGGGCGGCGGTGACGGGGCAGAGGAGAAAGAAGCAGAGGAAGAGATGAGAAACTGAATTTTTTTGAAGTGCTTTCTTATATAGAACCCATTTTAGTACCGGTTGGAGCCACCAACCGGTACTAAAGGTCTGTTTTGGCCAGACCAAGCGGTGGGAAGCGCCCCCCTTTAGTACCGGGTGGTGGCTCCAACCGGTACTAAAGACCCCCCTTTAGTACCGGTTGGAGCCACGACCCGGTACTAAAGGGTGTGCGCTGCCAGGCGAGGGGCGCAGAAGTTTAGTCCCACCTCGCTAGTTGAGGAGCGCCAAGACCAGTTTATAAGCCCCGGCGCGGGCACTGCATTGAGCTCCTCTCAAAAGCAGGCCTTCTGGGCCTACCTTTCCTACTCTTCCTGTGGGCTTGCGGGCCTGCATCCTGGCCCAACTACAGGTTGGGTTTCTAGTCGTATGCAGGCCGCTCTGGCCCAGTAGGTGGGCTTTTTTATTTTCTTATTTTTTTAATTTTCAAATTTGAATAGTTTAAATTTTGAATTATTTGAAATTTGTGTGAATCACTAGTTTGTGAATAACTTAACCTTTTCTGAGTTCATTTGAAATGCTTTTTAATTTCAGGGTCATTTAGCTGAAAAAAATCAGTAAATGCATGAAAGAATTTGTTTGCACATAAAATTTCTTCGCGTTTCAAATGCCAAAACATATAACTACCCTAACTATTACAGAGATTCCCTCCTGGGTGTGAAACACAGAAGAAAGTGATGATAGTGAAGCCGATCACATCCCAGATCTTTGGGTGTGAAACTTTTTCTTCACGTGTGTCCCTTTGCGCCGTAGCCATGGAAAATCTTCATCATTTAACTGGATGCTCGGGTCAATATTCACTGTGAATGGAGCAATTTCATCAAACTTTTCATAATCTTCTGACATGTCTGTCTTGTCATCCACTCCCACGATGTTTCTCTTCCCAGAAAGAACTATGTGGCACTTTGGCTCATCGTATGATGCCTTCGCTTCCTTATCTTTTCTTTTTCTCGGCTTGGTAGACATGTGCTTCACATAGAAAACCTGTGCCACATCATTGGCTAAGACGAATGGTTCGTCTGCATACGCAAGATTGTTGAGATCCAATGTTGTCATTCCGTACTGCGGGTCTTCCTTTACCCCGCCTCGTGTCATATTGACCCATTTGCACCGAAACAAAGGGACCTTCAAACCATGTCCATAGTCAAGTTCCCATATGTCCTCTATGTAACCATAATATGTTTCCTTTCCCGTCTTGGTTGTTGCATTAAAGCGGACACCACTGTTTTGGTTGGTGCTCTTCTTATCTTGGGCGATCGTGTAAAATGTATTACCATTTATCTCGTACCCTTTGAAAGTGATTATATTCAAAGATGGTAACTGGGACAGCGAGTACAGGTCATCTTCAATAGAGGCGTCATCCATGGTACGTGTCTGCAACCAGCCGGCGAAACTCCTAGTTTGTTCACGTGTAATCTGATACGTCTCCAACGTATCTATAATTTTTGATTGTTCCATGCTATATTATATTCTGTTTTGGACATTATTGGGCTTTATTATACACTTTTATATTATTTTTGGGACTAACATATTAACCGGAGACCCAGCCAAGAATTGCTATTTTTTGCCTATTTCAGAGTTTCGCAGAAAAAGAATATCAAACGGAGTCCAAGTGGAATGAAACCTTCGGGAACGTCATTTTCGGAACGAACGTGATCCAGAGGACTTGGACCCTACGTCAAGACATCAACCAGGAGGGCACGAGGTAGGGGGGCGCCTCTACCCAGGGCACGCCCTCCACCCTCGTGGCCCCCCTGTTGCTCCACCGACGTACTCCTTCCTCCTATATATACCTACGTACCCCCAAACTACCAGATACGGAGCCAAAAACCTAATTCCACCGCCGCAACCTTCCGTACCCATGAGATCCCATCTTGGGGCCTGTTTCGGAGCTCCGCCGGAGGGGGCATCGATCACGGAGGGCTTCTACATCAACACCATAGCCTCTCCGATGACGTGTGAGTAGTTTACCTCAGACCTTCGGGTCCATAGTTATTAGCTAGATGGCTTCTTCTCTCTTTTTGGATCTCAATACAATGTTCTCCCCCTCTCTCGTGGAGATCTATTCGATGTAATCTTTTTTTGCGGTGTGTTTGTTGAGACCGATGAATTGTGGGTTTATGATCAAGTTTATCTCTGAACAATATTTGAATCTTCTCTGAATTCTTTTATGTATGATTGGTTATCTTTGCAAGTCTCTTCGAATTATCAGTTTGGTTTGTCCTACTAGATTGATCTTTCTTGCAATGGGAGAAGTGCTTAGCTTTGGGTTCAATCTTGCGGTGTCCTTTCCCAGTGACAGTAGGGGCAGCAAGGTACGTATTGTATTGTTGCCATCGAGGATAACAAGATGGGGTTTATATCATATTGCATGAGTTTATCCCTCTACATCATGTCATCTTGCTTAAGGCGTTACTCTGTTCTTATGAACTTAATACTCTAGGTGCATGCTGGATAGCGGTCGATGTGTGGAGTAATAGTAGTAGATGCAGGCAGGAGTCGGTCTACTTATCTCGGACGTGATGCCTATATACATGATCATACCTAGATATTCTCATAACTATGCTCAATCCTATCAATTGCTCAGCAGTAATTTGTTCACCCACCGTAATACTTATGCTCTCGAGAGAAGCCTCTATTGAAACCTATGGCCCCCGGGTCTATTTTCTATCATATTAATCTTCCAATACTTAGTTATTTTTATTGCCTTTTATTTTACTTTGCATCTTTATCATAAAAATACCAAAAATATTATCTTATCATATCTATCAGATCTCACTCTCATAAGTGACCGTGTAGGGATTGACAACCCCTTATCGCGTTGGTTGCGAGGATTTATTTGTTTGTGTAGGTGCGAGGGACACGTGCGTGGCCTCCTACTGGATTGATGCCTTGGTTCTCAAAAACTGAGGGAAATACTTACGCTACTTTGCTGCATCACCCTTTCCTCCTCAAGGGAAAACCAACGAGTGCTCAAGAGGTAGCAAGAAGGATTTCTGGAACCGTTGCCGGGGAGGCTTACGCAAGGTCAAGTCAAGATTTGGACTCCCGACAACGAGCCATTTCTGGCTCCGTTGCCGGGGAGTCTACGCAAAAGTCAACATACCAAGTACCCATCACAAACCCTTATCTCCCGCATTACATTATTTGTCATTTGCCTCTCGTTTTCCTCTCCCCCACTTCACCCTTGCCGTTTTATTCGCCCTCTCTTTTTCGTTCTCTTCTTTTTCGTTTGCTTCTTGTTTGCTCGTGTGTTGGATTGCTTGTTTGTCTCGATGGCTCTACCAAAATTTGGTGATCATCACCTTAAAAGGCTAGAAGAGATCGAAAGCAACGTTAGGAGTTTCATGGTCTTACAATTTGAACATAACAATTTCTTTAGAAACAAGCTTAAGGAACAAAAAAGCTTTGTGAGTTATATGAATAAGAGCTCGATGATATGTCTAAAGAAATTGATGGTTTGAGATCCCAAATTGCTCATCTTGAGAAGTTAATAGCTGAAATTTCGGATAAGCAGGCCACCTTAGTTAATAAGATGGCCGCTAAGCTGGAAAAATTTGAAAATAAAGATGAAGATCTAAAAGTTATTGATGTGTCCCCTATTAAATCTTTGTTTTGCAAAATGAATCTTAATAATGATGGGACTGAATATGATCCACCTTTACCTAGAAGGCGTTCCAAAAATTTAGAGTTTTTAGATCTTGATGCGAAATTTATAAAAGTGGGATTGAAGAGATCAAAACATTAGATATTAATGAACCCACTATTTTGGATTTCAAGGAATTTAATTATGATAATTGATCTTTGATAGATTGTATTTCCTTGTTGCAATCCGTGCTAAATTCTCCTCATGCTTATAGTCAAAATAAAGCCTTTACCAAACATATCGTTGATGCTTTGATGCAATCTTATGAAGAAAAACTTGAGTTGGAAGTTTCTATCCCTAGAAAACTTTATGATGAATGGGAACCTACTATTAAAATTAAAATTAAAGATCATGAATGCTATGCTTTGTGTGATTTGGGTGCTAGTGTTTCCACGATTCCAAAGACTTTGTGCGATTTGCTAGGTTTCCGTGATTTTGATGATTGCTCTCTAAACTTGTACCTTGCGGATTCCACTATTAAGAAACCTATGGGAAGAATTAATGATGTTCTTATTGTTGCAAATAGGAACTATGTGCCCGTATATTTTATTGTTCTTGATATAGATTGCAATCCTTCATGTCCTATTATTCTTGGTAGACCTTTCCTTAGAACGATTGGTGCAATTATTGATATGAAGGAAGGGAATATTAGATTCCAATTTCCGTTAAGGAAAGGCATGGAACACTTCCCTAGAAAGAAAATAAAATTACCATATGAATCTATCATGAGAGCCACTTATGGATTGCCTACCAAAGATGGCAATACCTAGATCTATCCTTGCTTTTATGCCTAGTTAGGGGCGTTAAACGATAGCGCTTGTTGGGAGGCAACCCAATTTTATTTTTAGTTTTTTTGCTTTTTGCTTCTGTTTAGGAATAAATCTTTGATCTAGCCTCTGGTTATATGTCTTTTTATCTTTTAGTTAGTGTTTGTGCCAAGTTAAACCTATAGGATCTTCTTGGATGATAGTTATTTGATCTTGCTAAAAATTCCAGAAACTTTCTGTTCACGAAAATAATTGTTAAAAATCACCAGAAAGTGATAAAATATTGATTCCAATTGCTGCTGATCAATAAAAAAATTGTCTAGGTTGTCCTATTTTGGCTGAATTTTTGGATTTCCAGAAGTTTGCGTTAGTTACAGATTACTACAGACTGTTCTGTTTTTGACAGATTCTGTTTTTCGTGTGCTGTTTGCTTATTTTGATGAATCTATGGCTAGTAAAAGAGTTTATAAACCATAGAGAAGTTGGAATACAGTAGGTTTAACACCAATATAAATAAAGAATGAGTTCATTACAGTACCTTGAAGTGGTCTTTTGTTTTCTTTCGCTAACGGAGCTCACGAGATTTTCTGTTAAGTTTTGTGTTGTGAAGTTTTCAGGTTTTGGGTAAAAGATTTGATGGATTATGGAATAAGAAGTGGCAAGAGCCTAAGCTTGGGGATTCCCATGGCACCCCAAGATAATCTAAGGACACCTAAAAGCCAAAGCTTGGGGATTCCCCGGAAGGCATCCCCTCTTTCGTCTACTTCCATCGGTAACTTTACCTGGAGCTATATTTTTATTCACCACATGATATGTGTTTTGCTTGGAGCGTCTTGTATGATTTGAGTCTTTGCTTTTTAGTTTACCACAATCATCTTTGTTTTACACACCTTTTGAGAGAGACACACTTGATTCGGAAATTGTTAGAATACTCGATGTGCTTCACTTATTTCTTTTGAGTTATATAGTTTTTGCTCTAGTGCTTCACTTATATCTTTTAGAGCACGGTGGTGGATTTGTTTTATAGAAACTATTGTTCTCTCATGCTTCACTTAGATTATTTTGAGAGTCCTACAAAACAGCATGGTAGTTTGCTTTAACAATAATAGGCATTCAAGATTAGTAAAAAAAGAAAAATTCTTATGAGTGTGTTGAATACTACGAGAAGTTTGATGCTTGATAATTGTTTTGAGATATGAAGATGGTGATATTAGAGTCATGCTAGTTGAGTAGTTTTGAATTTGAGAAATACTTGTGTTAAAGTTTGTGATTCCCGTAGCATGCACGTATGGTGAACCGTTATGTGATGAAGTCGGAGCATGATTTATTTATTGATTGTCTTCCTTATGAGTGGCGGTCGGGGACGAGCGACGGTCTTTTCCTACCAATCTATCCCCCTAGGAGCATGCGCGTAATACTTTGCTTTGATAACTTGTAGATTTTTGCAATAAGTATATGAGTTCTTTATGACTAATGTTGAGTCCATGGATTATACGCACTTTTCTTCCTTCCACCATTGCTAGCCTCTCTAAATACCGCGCACTTTTCGCCGGTATCATATACCCGCCATATACCTTCCTCAAAAAAGCCACCATACCTACCTATCATGGCATTTCCATAGCCATTCCGAGATATATTGCCATGCAACTTACCACCGTTCCGTTTACTATGACATACTCCATCATTGTCATATTGCTTCGCATGATCATGTAGTTGACATTGTATTTGTGGCAAAGCCACCGTTCATAATTTCTTTCATACATATCACTCTTGATTCATTGCATATCCCGGTACACCGCCGGAGGCATTCACATAGTCATATGTTGTCCTAAGTATTGCGTTGTAATTGTTGAGTTGTAAGTAAATAAAAGTGTGATGATCATGATTTTTAGAGCATTGTCTCAAGTGAGGAAAGGATGATGGAGACTATGATTCCCCCACAAGTCGGGATGAGACTCCGGACGAAAAAAAAGAGGCCATAAAAAAAGAAAAGGCCCAAATAAAAAAAAGAGAGAAAAAGAGAGAAGGGACAATGTTAATATCCTTTTACCACACTTGTGCTTCAAAGTAGCACCATGATCTTCATAATAGAGAGTCTCCTATGACTTTCATATACTAGTGGGAATTTTTCATTATAGAACTTGGCTTGTATATTCCAATGATGGGCTTCCTCAAAATGCCCTAGGTCTTCGTGAGCAAGCGAGTTGGATGCACACCCACTTAGTTTCTTTTGTTGAGCTTTCATATACTTATAGCTCTAGTGCATCTGTTGCATGGCAATCCCTACTCACTCACATTGATATCTATTGATGGGCACCTCCATAGCCCGTTGATACGCCTAGTTGATGTGAGACTATCTTCTCCTTTTTGTCTTCTCCACAACCATCATTCTATTCCACATATAGTGCTATGTCCATGGCTCACGCTCATGTATTGCGTGAAGATTGAAAAAGTTTGAGAACGTCAAAAGTATGAAACAATTGCTTGGCTTGTCATCGGGGTTGTGCATGATTTAAATATTTTGTGTGGTGAAGATAGAGCATAGCCAGACTATATGATTTTGTAGGGATAACTTTCTTTGGCCATGTTATTTTGAGAAGACACAATTGCTTAGTTAGTATGCTTGAAGTATTATTATTTTTATGTCAATATTAAACTTTTTGTCTTGAATCTTTCGAATCTGAATATTCATACCACAATTAAGAAGAATAACATTGAAATTATGCCAAGTAGCATTCCACATCAAAAATTCTGTTTTTATCATTTACCTACTCGAGGACGAGCATGAATTAAGCTTGGGAATGCTTGATACGTCTCCAACGTATCTATAATTTTTGATTGTTCCATGCTATATTATATTCTGTTTTGTACATTATTGGGCTTTATTATACACTTTTATATTATTTTTGGGACTAACCTATTAACCAGAGGCCCAGCCCAGAATTGTTGTTTTTTGCCTATTTCATAGTTTCACAGAAAAAGAATATCAAACGGAGTCCAAACGGAATGAAACCTTCGGGAACGTGATTTTCGGAACGAATGTGATCCACAGGACTTGGACCCTACGTCAAGACATCAACTAGGAGGGCACGAGGTAGGGGGCGCGCCTACCCCCCAGGGTGCGCCCTCCATCCTCGTGGGCCCCCTGTTGCTCCACCGACGTACTCCTTCCTCCTATATATACGTACGTACCCCCAAACTACCAGATACGGAGCCAAAAACCTAATTCCACCGCTGCAACCTTCTGTACCCGTGAGATCCCATCTTGGGGCCTGTTCCAGAGCTCCGCCGGAGGGGGCATCGATTAGGGAGGGCTTCTACATCAACACCATAGCCTCTCCGATGATGTGTGAGTAGTTTACCTCTGACCTTCGGGTCCATAGTTATTAGCTAGATGGCTTCTTCTCTCTTTTTGGATCTCAATACAATGTTCTCCCCCTCTCTCGTGGAGATCTATTCGATGTAATCTTCTTTTGCGGTGTGTTTGTTGAGACCGATGAATTGTGGGTTTATGATCAAGTTTATCTATGAACAATATTTGAATCTTCTCTGAATTCTTTTATGTATGATTGGTTATCTTTGCAAGTCTCTTCGAATTATCAGTTTGGTTTGGCCTACTAGATTGATCTTTCTTGCAATGGGAGAAGTGCTTAGCTTTGGGTTCAATCTTGCGGTGTCCTTTCCCAGTGACAGTAGGGGAAGCAAGGCACGTGTTGTATTGTTGACATCGAGGATAACAAGATGGGGTTTATATCATATTGCATGAGTTTATCCCTCTACATCATGTCATCTTGCTTAAGGCGTTACTCTGTTCTTATAAACTTAATACTCTAGATGCATGCGGATAGTGGTCGATGTGTGGAGTAATAATAGTAGATGCAGGCAGGAGTCGGTCTACTTGTCTCGGATGTGATGCCTATATACATGATCATACCTAGATATTCTCATAACTATGCTCAATTCTGTCAATTGCTCAACAGTAATTTGTTCACCCACCGTAATACTTATGCTCTCGAGAGAAGCTCTAGTGAAACCTATGGCCCCCGGGTCTATTTTCTATCATATTAATCTTCCAACACTTAGTTATTTTTATTGCCTTTTATTTTACTTTGCATCTTTATCATAAAAATACCAAAAATATTATCTTATCATATCTATCAGATCTCAGTCTCGTAAGTGACCGTGTAGGGATTGACAACCCCTTATCGCGTTGGTTGCGAGGATTTATTTGTTTGTGTAGGTGCGAGGGACTCGTGCGTGGCCTCCTACTGGATTGATACCTTGGTTCTCAAAAACTGAGGGAAATACTTATGCTACTTTGCTGCATCACCCTTTCCTCTTCAAGGGAAAACCAACGCAGTGCTCAAGAGGTAGCATAATCCAGTCATCAGATCGCTCTGGGTGTTTGGAGCGTAGAAATTTTTTGTGTTCGTCCATATACGGAGCCACCAAGGCGGAATTCTGTAGAACTGTGTAGTGTGCTTCAGTGGGAGAATGTCCGTCCATACATATTAGTTGGTTCCCTCCTAGCGTGCCTTTTCCATCCAGTCAGCCCTTATGCCGCGTTTCAGGAACACCAATCGGCTTAAGGTCAGGAATAAACTCAATACAAAACTCAATGACCTCCTCATTGTGATGGTCCTTGGAGATGCTTCCTTCTGGCCTAGCACGGTTATGAACATATTTCTTTAAGACTCCCATGAACCTCTCAACGGGGAATATATTGTGTAGAAATACAGGACCCAAAACGTTAATCTCTTCGCATAGGTGAACTAGGACGAGCCTCATGATGTTGAAGAAGGATGGTGGGAACACCAACTCGAAACTGACAAGACATTACACCAAATCATTCTCTAACCTTGGTATGATTTCTGGATCGATTACCTTTTGAGAGATTGCATTGAGGAATGCACATAGCTTCACAATGGCTAATCGAACGTTATCTGGTAGAAGCCCCCTCAATGCAACCGGAAGCAGTTGCGTCATAATCACGTGGCAGTCATGAGACATTAGGTTCTGGAATTTTTCTCTGCCATGTTTATTATTCCCTTTATATTCGACGAGAAGCCAGACGGTACCTTAATACTGAGCAGGCATTCAAAGAAGATTTCCTTCTCTTATTTGGTAAGAGCGTAGCTGGCATGACCCTGATGTATGCTGTCTTTTTCATGCATACGTTGCTGGTCCTCCCGTGCCTCAGGTGTATCTTTTGTCTTCCCATACACGCCCAAGAAGCCAAGCAGGGTCATGCAAAGATTCTTCGTCACGTGCATCACGTCGATTGCGGAGTGGACCTCTAGGTCTTTCCAATAGGGTAGGTCCCAAAATATAGATTTCTTCTTCCACATGGGTGCTCGTCCGTCAGCGTCATTCGGAATAGGTTGTCCGCCAGGACCCTTTCCAAAGACTACCTTCAAATCCTTGACCATATCATGTACATCAGCACCAGTACGGTGGCGAGGCTTTGTCTGGTGATCCGCCTCACCTTTGAAATGCTTGCCTTTCTTTCTTACGGAATGCCTTCTCGGAAGAAATCGACGATGTCCCAGGTACACATTCTTTCTACAATTGTCCAAATATATACTGTCGGTATCATCCAAACAGTGCATGCATGCGCAGTATCCCTTGTTTGTCTGTCCTGAAAGGTTACTGAGAGCAGGCCAATCATTGATGGTCACGAACAGCAACGCCTTTAGGTCAAATTCTTCCCCCATGTGCTCATCCCACGCACGTACACCTGTTCCATTCCACATCTGTAAGAGTTCTTCAACTAATGGCCTTAGGTACACATCAATGTCGTTGTCGGGTTGCTTAGGGCCTTCGATGAGCACTGGCATCATAATGAACTTCCGCTTCATGCACAACCAAGTAGGAAGGTTATACAAACATAGAATCACAGGCCAGGTGCTATGGTTGCTTCTCTGCTCCCCAAAAGGATTAATGCCATCTGCGCTTAGACCAAACCATACGTTCCTTGCGTCATCTGCAAACTCCTTCCCGTACTTTCTCTCGATTTTTCTCCACTGCGACCCGTCAGCGGGTACTCTCAACTTTCCGTCTTTCTTATGGTCTTCTCTGTGCCATCGCATAGACTTGGCATGCTCTTTGTTTTGGAACAAACGTTTCAACCGTGGTATTATAGGAGCATACCACATCACCTCGGCAGGAATCTTCTTCCTGGGGCGCTCGCCCTCGACATCACCAGGGTCATCGCGGCTGATTTTATAGCGCAATGCACCGCATACCGGGCAAGCGTTCAAATCCTCGTACTCACCGCGGTAGAGGATGCAGTCATTAGGGCATGCATGTATCTTCTGCACCTCTAACCCTAGAGGGCAGACAGCCTTCTTTGCTTCGTACGTACTCTCGGGCAATTCGTTGTCCTTTGGAAGCATATTCTTTATCATTACCAGCAACTTTCCAAACCCCTTGTCAGATACACCATTCTCTGTCTTCCATTGCAGCAATTCCAGTGTGGTGCCCAACTTTTTCTTGTCAGCTTCGCAATTCGGGTACAACAATTTCTTGTGATCCTCTAACATGCACTGCAACTTCTTCTTCTCCAAATCACTTGCGCAGTTTCTCTTTGCATCGGCAATGGCCCGACCTAGATCATCAGCGGGCTCATCTGATGCCTCTTCTTCAGCTTCTTCCCGCATTGCCGGCTCAGCTTCTTCCCCCATTGTTGTATCATCGTATTCAGGGAACCCATGGCCAGGATAGCTGTCGTCGTCCTCTTCTTCTTCATTGTCTTCCATCATAACCCCTCTTTCTCCGTGCTTGGTCCAAACATTATAGTGGGGCATGAACCGGACTTAAACAGGTGGACGTGAATGGTTCTTGACGTAGAGTTGTTGTGATCATTCTTACAGACAGCACATGGACAAGGCATAAACCATCCGCTCGCTTGTTTGCCTCAGCCGCAAGCAGAAAAGTTTGCACGCCATTAATGAACTCGGGAGAGCATCGGTCATCGTACATCCATTGTCGGCTCATCTTCATTACACAACATCGAAAAGACCAAATTAATACAAGTTCATACATAAAGTTCATACAACACTTAAATGCAACAAACAAATAACTCTCTAACTAAAGCATTTAAATGCAACAACAAATGCGATCAAGATCTCAACTAAGGTAACAATTGATCCAACAGCATAATGATACCAAACCTCACTATCAATGGCATATTTTCTAATCTTTCTAATCTTCAAGCGCATTTTCTCCATCTTGATCTTGTGATCATCGACGACATCGGCAACATGCAACTCCAATTCCATCTTCTCCCCCTCAATTCTTTTCAATTTTTCTTTCAAATACTCGTTTTCTCTTTCAACTAAATTTAACCTCTCGACAATAGGGTCGGTTGGAATTTCCGGTTCACAAACCTCCTAGATAAAAATATCTATGTCAACTTGATGGGCATAATAATTTGTCATAAACACGAAATGCAACAACTAGTTTTAAAAGAGAATATAACACATCCGAATCATAACAAGGACGAGGGCTGACGGGGACGAATATCAAAACTATGGCACTATGTATAACAAACAACGTACGGGTAAGATAATTATACGAGTAACTATATATCCAAATCACACAAACATCAAATTGGTAATGTAAAACATTCATGAACAAGAGGCTCACCACAAGGTGGTGCTGGCGACGGGACGGTGCGGGCGATCGACGGTGGTTACGACGGAGATTTAGAAGGCACTAAATAAACCACACCTACATATGCAAACTAAGTGTTATTTTTTTACCTCAAATTGCATATAAATCAAATACTAGCACATATATTTCCTCCCAAATTACTAAACTCGTAAATTAATCACTATACAAAGCATTGCAAGAGCTAATCTAGCAATGAGAGATGAAAGGACAAAGTTGCTAACCTTTGTGATCATTTGAATGGATGGGGGCCTTCAAATCTTGACAAATTTTGGGCAAAATATGTGATGAGCTTGAGAGGAAGAGAGGAAGAACAGAGAGGAGAGGGGAAAGGGGAAGAACAGAGCGAGCTCGGGTGGACGAAGGGTTTATGTACGACGACCTTTAGCACCGGTTCGTGCCACGAACCGGTACTAAAGGTGCTGGAGGGGCCCCGGACTGACAACATCCTGCCACCACTCACTTTAGTACCGGTTCGGCACGAACCGGTGCTAAAGGTTCGCCACGAACCGGTACTAATGAGAGCGGCCGGCTAACCATTGGAACCGGCACTAATGCACACATTAGTGCCGGCTCAAAATCAAACCGGCACTAATGTGCTTGACATTTGACCCTTTTTCTACTAGTGCGTTGTAGTCAATCTATAGGGTTCATGTGTGGGCTAGAGGGCCATAACCTCCCATCAGCTTGGGGGAGGGGGGGGGGGGTCTAGGTTGGTGCTAGAGGGCCATTGCCCCCACCCCCAGAAAAGGGCAACTGAGTGAAGGATGATATGTGTTAATTATATTAATTAACTATAATGTATGTGGTTTGTTAATCATATAAATCTTATGATTGCTCCTTAGGGATATTTACTGTTAAGTGACAAAAAATGTGATTCTTCTTCTCAAATTTATTAGTTTGATAATTAACAAAATTGTATTGTTTTTATGTTTGCTCAACTCTTCCCATATAATCTATTACCTGATATTAAAGGGAGAAAGATTTCATAGTTCTCCACCCATCACCACTTTATAACCGTTGGTTTTGTGTTAACCATAAAGACTGAAGGCTGCGATTCAAAAGTAGATATACATAAATTTTGATCCAATCAACAGATATGGTTTGGTTCATCTCAAATCGAAAACCAACCGGCGCATGTCGCATATTAGTCCGTGTTCCTGGCTCACGAGAACACAGGCGAACGTCCTCCGCCCTCGCTTGATTTTCTTGGAAAGAAAAACACGCCCTTCGTACGTAAGTTTATTCCCAGGAACGAGTGTTCTTGCCAATAACCTCTTCCGCCGCGTACGTATTGGTACTTGATTCTATGATTGCATTCTAAAAAAACATGGTTCTATTATTAGGATGTCTAACTTGATATGTCTTGGAGTAGTACTACTAAGGTATTTCCTATACCTTCTTAAATAATCTGTAAAAGGACCAGCCGACTGATTCTTCGTATACCTACTACTCTGGCTGAAAAAGATATTGAAGGGGCGGACGGCCATGACGATGACGGGCCTGCTTCCTGCCCCGTGGTGGCTGCTCCCGCTGTCCAAGAAGGTGCACATGCCGAATCCCCCAACCCAACAACCCCTGCAAACAGATGCTTGGCTGCTTCAGGAGGAGGGCTTCTTGTGATCAGCCATGGGCTACGCAGTTGTAGATGTGGTTGATCATCAAGGACATGTACTCGAACTGGACAGGACCTGTCGTGGTAGTCGGAGCGCTTGCAGGATTCAGATCATTAGCGCGCTCCTGCGTGATTACGCCATCCAAAGCATTCTCCCAGGGCTTGCTGGGCTGGAACGGGTCCGCATCATCGTCCCATCAACAACCTGTTATCGAGCCCAATCTCGCTCCAGTACATGGTGGTGCTCCCGGCATTCGGGATTGTCAAATTCCAGCATAATCTGCAAGTCACAGGGCAAGGTTCTGGACGAAACTGTGTGGGGTTCGCTTAGGGAGAGTTGGTGGTCCTATAGGTGTCGTATATTGTACAACTTTCTTCTGGGCAAGGTATTGGCTATGCCCGCCCAACCAGACCCACGCGGGGAGAAAATGGGTTGTTTGGTTGCCTGGCCTGCATCAGATTCTTGGCTCGCATGAACCTTAAAGAACTCCTCAGCCAGACCCGCTAGGAACGGTCGTTTCCAGCGAGCCTGACCCGAGTGATGCAGGGGAGGGAAACATGGCGCTGACTGCCTGCGTCCATGAAGATGGAACGAGCTCGCGCGCGTCTCCGGAAAAGCGGTGGAGGATTTGGCGTCACCGCCCGCCAAGTCGGCCACCCTATATAGCTAGCCTCGCCTCACCGTCTAAATTCCCGCTACTATTCCCCCTCTCGAGCTTTCCCTCTGGCGCGGATCGACATCGACGACTAGCTCCGCCACCGATTGACAGCGCGGATGGTGTTTGTGAGTTCAATCATCCCTCTTCTCTCTACTAGTTCTAGTTAGATCTGTGAGCATGTGGTAGGGTTAGATATGTGATCATGTTGTAGCATTGTACACCGCCGATCTGTGTGAGAGTGATGTTCTAGTAGATAGTGGTGATGGATTTGAAGCATGCTAGGAGTTGTTTCCATGTCGGCAATGATTGATAGCTAGTGATGTCTGGGTGGCCCCCAGACCGAACGTTTGGGCATTATCGACGTACCTATTATAGGATTCGAATGATTTTCTAATCCTTCCCTTTTCCTATTCCTACATTTTAGAATCATGTGAATCAATGAGGCCCTGTATAGTTTGTTGTTTTGAAGAACCTGTCAAAAAAATAGTTTTCTGTAGGAAAAAAAAGGTTTTTTTAGAAGAAAGAGTTTTGTTTTTTGAGCTCAGCCCAATGAACGAGTATGATGGAACAGGCCGATCTGGAGACGGGACACCAAGTCCGACTCGAGAGGCGGCTCCTGGGTCTCTAGGGTTGGGCCTGAACCATGGTTTTCAATTCCAGTTTCAGAAAAATTTCAGCACCAACCGAAATCACTGAAATTCAGTGAATTTCAGTGATTTCAGTTTCCTTTTCAGCCAAATGTCCGAAATATTCACTTGAATTCAATTAAAATTTTGAAAAAATTTAAAAATATTTTTAAAAATATTGGAATTGTTGTGCTATGCTGAAATTGCTGAAATATTTTGGCCGAAACGTAGTATTTCAGTGCCTGCTGAAATTACTGAAATTCAGTGAATTTCATCGAAATCTCACTGAAAATGAAAACCATGGCCTGGACTATATACGCCAGCCGCGGCCTCCTCCTCTTTGTTTCAGATCCAGCGAGAGAGAGACAGAGAAATCCCCAATCCACCGAACCCTAGCCAACCCTCAAAAAAAAAAACCTAGCCCACCAGGAGAGATCCTGCGATGGCCGTCGAGGAGACGCAGTTTGCCATGCCGATGGCTGCCTGCTGCGAGGATTTTCCCTTCACCCAGTTCCAGGCGGAGAAGGAGCAGGCGGAGTCGTTCGTCATGGCCAGGGCGGAGCCGGACGCGGCAATCCTCAAGGCCAAGTAGGCCAAGGTGGAGCCTGAGGCGGTGATCCTCAAGGCCAAGGCCAACGCCAAGGCGGAGAAGGGGCCGACGGTACTCAAGGCCAAGTCAAAGGCCGGGAAGGGGCGGGCGATCCTCAAGGTCAAGGCTAAGGCGGAGAAGGGGCCGGCGATCCTCAAGGCCAAGGCCAAGGCGGAGCTGGAGAAGGAGGAGGCGATCCTCAAGGCCAAGGCGGAGCTTGAGAAGGAGGAGGCGATCATCAAGGCCAAGGAGGAGGGGATCGTCAAGGCCAGCTGCTTCGGATCGGACGAGGGCAATTTGCCGTACGACAAGGTGTACCACGACTCGGACGACGAGCTAGACCATGAGACAGCCATGTCCAGGATTGAAGCGCGGTGGGAAATCTTTATGAAGGTGCAGGAGGCTCGCTTCCCTAACATGAAGTACCGGGTCTACCAGCCTGGGGAATACACCGGCGACGAGACGTCCGACTCTGATGATGAGCAGGAGTTCTACCGCCGCAAGTTTGAGGAGGCTGGGCATGTTTGGGCGTGAGATTATTGTCTTGTAATTCAACTGGGATGAAAGGAGGTTCACCAATGGTATCTGTATTAACTATTAGTCGAATGAATGGAAAAGAAGGGAAACGCTTCTAATCAGTAGTCTGATTAGAAGTATTCGTCAAACCGATCGACTACCGTCGATTCTAGTTGAATTGCACGTCTCCGGTCGCTGGATATTAGCAACAAAAAAAAGGAAAAAAATTCTACGTGCATGGATGACCCTCCCCAATCTCCTTCTCTCACATCACCCGCACGGCCGCATCTCCCTCGAGCTTGCCTTCAATTGCAGCCACCGTCCTATCACGTCATCGGCACCTCACCTCCCTAGATCCGTTCCCTTTATCCTCCCCACTCCATCTTCCTCTCCAACGATGTGTGATGTGGAGCGAACCTCGTGACGAGGGTCGGTCCGTTGTTGGCCCGATCTTTCACGGCACAAAAATCCATCGCAGCGAGAACTCGTCGCAGGTTTACGAAGATGCTCGCAAATCCCGCGGAAACAACACGCCAACCCCTCGATCCGAAGGAATAACGTGGACGAACCGTATAGACTCAGCTTGTAATCTCCTGCGCGTCGCGTCGCAGGAACTTACACGCCAGTAGAGATTGTTGACAAGAATTCTCTAATCTCGATAATGGCCGACGGCCGAAACACATAACGGTGTCTAATTCATCTTAACATAACCTCCTCCCTTTTTACATGACGTCCAAACTTGATTTTATAGCAGTAACCAACTTGAAGGACACACATATCTAAAACCTCTCCTAAGGCACACGTACACATACTTCCTAAATTTTGGACTCCTAATTTAAAACTAATTTGCCTTCTACATCTTGGCAAAGACCTAATAAAATAAAGATTGAATCTTCTATTTGTGCGTGTCTTGATCTTCTTTTCCTGACCTGGTGGACCCCATCCAGACTCCTTTAAACTCAGACTTCCTTGTGCGTTTATCTCTTGGTCGATCAGGTGGCCGTAGTCGGTTAAAGAAATAGCCAACGTGATTTCTTCCTCTTTTATCTGAAAGAAACTTTAATTTCCTTTTGATTTGCTGGACCGTGTCTTTATATTTTAGAAGCACTAACGTGTAGGCCTTGAAGATCAGATTATACATCTCCTGGTCTCTCTCATCCACGTACAAGATTAGATGGCCTCCAATTGTTTTCTGGCTGGACCCACTTGCATGCATGCAACCTTCCTGGTTGCCCGATGCATGCAAAGATAGAACATCTCGGTCCTCTGCCCAACTAGACTCAAACACACCCATATTTTGTACATCAACAACTTGATCATGAGAATTGTTGGTATGAATAGAACTAGAGCTGGTCATATCAATGTGATACCCAGGCGATATCGCTGGTGCTATATCGCGATGTTAGGAGTCCAGCCACATCTCCTTTGTGGTTCATGCTTCACTACCCGCCAGGTGACGAAGTAGCACCGGCGGCCTCCACTATCTTTTTCCCTTTTCGAAGTGCCAAAAATCGAAGGTATTACATTGTCGATTGCCTCCGTTGCATTATAATCTATACTCTCTTCCGATCTTTCTTAATTTGTTTGATTTGTAATTGGTACACTGTAATTTTGTTTGTAATGTATTGTCCGCTGAGTACTCATTATGCCTTCGTAGCTTGCTATTCACAACGCACAATTTTGCTACATACACAACAGAGGTATGCTTCTTCATCGTGTATATATATAGCTTCATACCTTTCACAGTTTGCTTCTACATTTTGTGAAGTTTTCTTCATTTCCATGATTTGTATGTATCGTAAGCATCATGTTTGTATCTAAAGCAAACAACTCAATACTTCTAATTTCTGCAGGGTTGACGGGAGTGTGGTAAAACATGCTTTCCTGATGGTGAGCATGTTCTGGTGGTCGATGGTGGGCATGACGTGTGGCGTGTGATCGAGTATCTCAGTGTCGCGTGTAATGGTCATCAGCTTGGAAGCAAACTATTAAGACATGCACTCGCTTGCTTGAGAGAAAAAAAATCATATTATGAAGTATAGTTTGTTCCACTGGAAGCTTGATTTTCATATGATGGAAGCAAACTGAGCACATTTGTATTTGTTGGAATCACGTCCCTACTATGGTTGAAGCATGTGTTATGTGTAATCATGTAATGATTCTTTTTTATGGAAACATGGTATTATTTGGTCGGAAGCAATTCTCTGGTCGATGGAAACAAAATTTTGATGTTTATGTAGCAAGAAATTTCATCATGTATTATTATTTCTTGGAATCACGTCCCTATTATCCTTGAAGCATGTGCTATGTGTAGTCATGATAATGCTTATGTTGTATAGAAAGAAGGTCTTATTTGGTTAGAGCAAACCTCTAGTGTATTGATTTTTTTTACATTAGGTAGAAAACAAATTTCTATTAACCATATCAAGATTAATTCACCATGGAAGCAAATTTCGTGATAAACGGAAGCAGGTTTAATTCCACATTACATTGGAGAAAAATGTCTTTGATGTTGAAGCAAAGTCATGCGACATAGCAAAATTAGGTAATAATGGAATTGCGATCTACTTCCTACAGAAGAAAACTAGGAACAGAAACTCATGTGATCCTAGGAAGTGCTTGTTAGGAAACAAACTAGGGAAGCACTAGGTTCGGACTACCAATCACTGCTTCCTATCTTCCTATCGATGACATCCCATTTTCCCCTTGATCTGACGAGAGTCATGCAGCGGGAAAGCAATGTTTACGGAGAAAGAAACGGCACGAGAGAGAATCGTGAATAGAGGGCGTGCATTAGGGAAGCAGGTATGAAGCAGCAACAAATTAGGGACGAGGCCCTCCTAATCTATGCGTGGCCTAGTTACCAAATCGGACACATATCATGCTTCCTATCCGACGGCCTTCGACCGGTCTGATAGATGCAAATCATCAGTAGTCTGATGCCTAGCGGCGCCCTGTCTTAAATGCGCTATGTTACTCCCACTATGACCAGCCTAATGAATGAATGAATGACCATAAAATTAATTCCCCTCTGAAGAGGCGTTGGTCAAGTTTGTCCGCCGCGACGGCCGGCGTGCCTCAACTCGCGATGACGGCGGTCATCACCATGGAATTGCGTGCTTCAACTCACGAGAAATGCAAAGATTTTAGCAATAATTAATTGCATTGATATTTTCCTAGCGTATGGCACTGTGTAGTCCGATTAGTAATCATTTTTCACGGGAAACAAATTGACTTTATGATTAAACAAGGTAGTACAACGGACGGAACAAACTGAAATACTTGAGCTATATATAGCTGATAAAAATAGAGGTATGTCAACTTCTCTAAAGTATATTTCAAAAATAAAGGTCGCCTCGGGCTCATCATCTATGTATACAAAAGGTTACATCATGTCTTTGATGTTTTTGTCTCTAGCTCCGGTCTTTGCATCTTCACATTCTTTCCTTACCAACCTCTGATGAAGCAGCGTCAAGGACAAGGTCACTCAATCTTCTGTTCAACAGTATATCAAACGTTGTTATTTGAGGCCCACCATTTATAAAAGAGAGAAAAAGGTTTCAGCCCACGAAGCCACTGGAGAAATCTTTGGTGAGACAAAATACTCGGAGCAACCACCGGCAAGATCTTAGTTGAGACAAAATTTTCCAAGTGCAAGTCACAAAGGCCAGCACCCAAAAGGTTGCTTGCAAATTCCAGACGCTGTGTGCACTTCTGTGTGAGTGGATCGTAGACTTGCAATGTCGATGTTGCCGAGAACTTATCCTGCACATAGAAGAGCAACTTTTCACCATCATGCATCTCCGTCAAAGGCATCACCCGTTCAACTCGTGAATCCGTATCTATTGCGTACGCCTTTTCCCAGACGCCTTTGGTGGGATCACTGAGAAGCCATATGAGCCATATGTTGTTCGAGGTTCGTTGAACCACGCATAGGGTGTTATTAAGCTTGACCATACAGCTTGTTTTTGTCTTCCTTTGTGGTTTTCCATCAGATTTCGTTGGGCCCTTGATCGACACCCTCCACTCCTCACTTTCGAGATCAGAGCGGAGTATAGAGACTTCTTCCGCCAGCCCTGACATGGACCCGGAAAGGAAGTGCATCACACCTTGTACGTGCGAGACGGGGCGGCACAACCGACGTTGAGATCCCAGAAGGATTCCCTGTTCCACTGCATAGAGATCCTCGTCACAGCCCCGGTGGGGAGATCAATGGCGTTGATGACCGACTGGACGCCAAGATAATCATTGGTGATGCAGACCGTGCCGTCGAGGCGGTAGCCGTAGGTGCAGACACCGGGCCTGTTGATAACTCTTACGACGTTGCCGTCCGTGTCCATCAGCCGCAGGTCTCTGGTGTTTTCATCGGAGGAGTCGGCAGCGAGGAAGAGGAGCAGCGGCTCGGTGCGGTCTCTGTGCGCGGCCACGAACGCCGGGCCGGTGATGAGGGCATCCCACGCGCTGGACACGCACCGGAATCTGCAGGCCGACTTCACCGGCACCCGTGAGAGTATCTCGAAGACCACATCTTCTGGTAACGGCGCCAGCATCGTCGGCGAGCCGATGGTAAAAACGCCCGTGTGTTGTTGAGGAGGGAAGGATCGAGAGAAGGATTGCGTTCAGGTAGTCAATATTTCAGGTCATATGCCTCTTCATATGTATTCTGGAGATTTTATGACTTCTTCGTAGTAGAACTAGACCCCGAAAAGGACCCCAGTTCTTGAGGAGGGACGAGAGAAGGACAGCGAACGTACGATCTCCTACAGTCCGGACTCACGTGAGATCATCGATCTCTAAGTACACGCGCACAGGCTCGTCGGTCGAGTCCGGACTCCTTTTCGAGTTCTAACGTAATTCCATACGATACGACTGCTACACATCCGACTCCTTTTTGAGGTCTAACAGCACACAAACAATCTAAGAAAAAAAGCCATGAACACGAGAACTTACGTATTTGTATCATCGCATGGCCGACGCGATGATGCTGCCGTTACCAGACGACGTGATTTTTAAGATACTCTCGTGGGTTCCGGCGAAGTCCGTCTGCAGATTCCGGTGCATGACTAGTGGGTGGCATGCTCTCATCTCCACACCGGCGTTCGTCCCCGCACACAGAGCCCGCGCGGAGCCACTACTCTTGTTTCTGGTCGTCTTCTGCCATGGTACCTACAATGAGCTGCGGCTGGTCGACGCGGATGGCAACCTAGCTAGTAAAGACCATTAAGAGGGGAGGTCTTTCGACTTGCAGCTGCCGCCTCGACGGTTATGCCTGTTAAATTGTGATCCAATTTATACTGTGTTGGACAAGATGTAGTACAACCGGTGTGGGCCTTTGCGTCGAGGTCGACGCGTACGAGTACAACTCGTTTACTTGTCCTCCAAGGACTCTCATGTATTGCCCTCATATATATCCCATGTAGTCACACCTAAGACGGCCTGTCGTCTCGTGCTTGTAATACTCCTCCTCATAATGATTGCGCCTTCGTGCGTCCGTGGTTTTCTCCCGCAAGGGTTTTCACGTAAAAATCTATGTCTCTTTGTCTCATTTATTTCTCGTTATTATCTAACAACTGGTATCAGAATCAAGTTGCAATATACGAGGTTTGAGAGGAGAGATTAGGGTTACGTTCGCCGTCGCCGGCGCGTGACCAGGCGATCCGAAGCCGGATCGATTTTTCAGCCGAGACCGACAGTCGTCCATGGCCAACACAAAGCTTCCGCCGCTCCGTCGCGTCAAATCGCAAGTCGCCAGACCGAGTTTTTCCGCTGCAGCCGTTCTTGACCAAGTCGTCGAGAGTTCCGCCGAGTTGTTGCCACTGCTGTTGCACTAGGGGTGCTGTCCATGCTGCCCTGCTACTGCTCTACGTCAAATCAGAAGGCTTCAAGTCCCGAGGGAATCAACCACATCGCTGCTGCTACTTTTGTCTGGCGTGAAGACTAGTACAGTATTGCACAAGTACGTGACCAAGCTAGTACTAATTGACAGATCAGATTTTTCTGTCTTCGGTTGCTACTACGTACCACTACAAAAGCTACCAGGTGCTATTTATCCATTATTTTTTATTTTGCTCCGCAAACTAATTCTGTTAAGAATTATTCTACTCCGACTTGTACTACTTTGTGCACAGATTTGTTCGACTCATGGCATTCATGAAGTACGATCTTCCACTACTGGACCTGACACAAGGTTTATCCTATGGCAAGTGAAGATGCGGGCGTTGTTGGCACAGTCCGACTAGATGAAGCATTGGATAGTTTTGGGAAGAACCGGATTCAGGACTGGACTGATGAGGAGAAAAGAATTGATTGTAAGGCTTTGTCACAAATTCAACTCCATTTGTATAATAATATTTTGCAGGAAGTTTTGAGCGAGAAAAATGCCACCGCTCTATGGTTAAAGCTGGAAGGGATTTGCATGACTAAAGAGCTCACTAGCAAGATGCATCTGAAGCAAAAATTATTCTTGGACAGGTTACCCGAGGGAGGTAATGTTTTGAATCATATTTCAGAATTTAAAGAGATCATATCTGATCTAGCTGTAATGGATGTTAAGTATGAAGAGGAAGATACTGCTTTAATGTTACTTTGTTCACTGCCAAGTTCTTATACCAATTTTAGAGACACCATATTATATAGTCGTGATACTCTCACACTTAAGGAGAAGATGAAATTAATGGTGCCTCATGATGGTTCGAGTTCATCCCAAGCCGAGGGATTATCTGTTCATGGCAGGACAAAGGAGAAGAACTCCAATAATGGAAACAGAGGCAAAAGTAAAAACAGCTACAGAGGCCGGTCGCAATCCAAAGACAAGAAATATTGCAGATATTACAAAAGAGACGGGCATGACATCTCAGAGTGTTTCAAGTTGCAGAACAAGGAAAAGAGGAAAGGTAACAAACAAGGTGAAAATTCTGCTAACGTTGCTCGTGATGATAGTTCTGATGATGCTCTTGTCGTTATTGCTGGATGTGCTGAGACCAATGATGAGTGGGTACTTGACACCGCATGCACTTTTCATATGTGTCCACATAGAGATTGGTTTAATACTTTTGATTCCACTAGTTCTGCTGGTTCTGTTTTGGGTTTTGATAATTCACCATGCAAGATTGAAGGCATAGGTTCTATTCGAATCAAGATGTTTGATGACATAATCAGAATTTTGACAGATGTTCAGTATATTTCGAAGGTGAAGAGAAATCTTATATGTATGAGTGCCCTTGATGCAAAGGGGTACAAGTATTCAGGTGGAGATAGTGTTTTGAAGGTCACCAAAGGTTCCCTTATTGTGATGAAAGGTGACTTAAGTTCGACCAATGGTCTTTATTACCTTCGAGGTTCTACCGTTTCAGGTAACGCTACTCCAGTTATTTCAAAGAATTCTGATTGTGATGCTGCTAACCTTTGGCATATGCGTCTTGGACATATGAGTGAACTTGGTTTGGCAGAGTTAAATAAGAGAGGTCTTCTTGATGGATATGAACCTGGTAAATTGAAATTTTGTGAGCATTGTATCTTCGGCAAGCACAAGAGGGTGAAGTTCAACACTTCGGTTCAAACAACTGAGGGTATTCTTGATTATGTTCATTCTGATTTATGGGGACCATCTCGCAGAAAGTCACTAGGTGGTGCTAGTTACATGCTAACTATTATTGATGATTATTCGAGAAAAAGTTTGGCCTTATTTCTTGAAGCATAAATATGAAGCATTCTCAGCATTTAAGGAGTGGAAAATTATGATTGAAAGGCAAACTGAAAATAAGGTAAAGATACTTCGCACTGATAATGGTATGGAATTCTTTTCTAAGCAATTTAAGAATTATTGCAAGTCTGAAGGCATTGTCAGACACTACACCGTTCCTTATACTCCTCAACAAAACGGTGTTGCTGAGCGTATGAACAGGACCATTATTTCCAGAGCCCGTTGCATGTTGTCCAATGCAGGTTTGCATAGGCGTTTTTGGGCTAAGGCCGCTTCCACTGCTTGTTATCTCATTAACCGTTCACCATCTATTGCTCTTAATAAGAAAACTCCAATTGAGGTATGGTCTGGTTCACCTGCTGATTATTCACAGTTGAGAGTTTTTGGTTGCACTGCTTATGCTCATGTTGATAATGGAAAATTGGAGCCTAGGGCTGTTAAGTGCATCTTTCTTGGTTATAAGTCTGGTGTTAAAGGTTTTAAATTATGGAATCCTGAAACCCAGAAGATTGTTATTAGCAGAAATGTTATCTTTCATGAATCTGCTATGTTACATGATGTTTCATCTACTAATGTTCTTGTTGAGAGTGAACAATAGCCGATTGTTCAGGAGTCTACTGTTCAGGTGGAGCATGTTATTGATTCAGGTGATGCATCTGGTAATGAAATTGTTGATGCACATGATGAACCCGTCGTTAATGATGATAATGCCACTCCCACTCCAAATCAGCCTATTGTTCCGCCCAGTTGGAATCTCGCACGTGACAGAGTTAGACGGGGTATTAATAAACCTGACAGGTTAATTGAAGAGTGCAATATTGTTTCTTTTGCTTTATCTGTTGTAGAAGAAATTAAAGGTAATTCTGAGCCTTCTTCATATTCCGAGGCTATTATTTCTGGTGATAGTAATAAGTGGATAACCGCTATGCATGATGAGATGGAATCACTTGAAAAGAATGGCACTTGGGATTTAGTAAGATTACCTAGAGAGAAGAAACCTATTCGTTGCAAGTGGGTTTCAAGAGGAAAGAAGGTGTTTCTCCTAATGATGAGACAAGATATAAAGAAAGGTTAGTTGTTAAAGGTTATAGCCAGATTCCAGGTATTGACTATAACGAAGTCTTTTCTCCTGTTGTGAAGCATAGCTCTATTCGCACTTTACTCAGTATTGGTGCCATGCATGATTTTGAGCTTGAACAATTGGATGTTAAAACTGCATTTTTACATGGAGAATTAGAAGAGGATATTTATATGGAACAACCTGAAGGTTTTGTTATTCCTGGAAAAGAAAAGCCTGTTTGCAAGTTAAAGAAATCTCTTTATGGATTGAAGCAATCCCCTAGACAGTGTTACAAGAGATTTGACACCTTTATGCTCTCTTAAGGTTTCAAAAGGTCTAATTATGATAGTTGTGTTTATTTGAAAACGGTCAACGGTTCAACTATTTATTTGCTCCTTTATGTTGATGATATGCTAATTGCTGCAAAGAGTATGTCAGATATTGATGAACTAAAGAAGCAATTGAGTAATGAAATTGAGATGAAGGATTTGGGTGCAGCAAAGAAAATACTTGGCATGGAAATATCCAGAGATAGACCGTCTGGAAAAGTATATCTAAGTCAGAAGGGATATGTTGATAAAGTTCTTCGTCGTTTTAATATGCATAATGCCAAGCCGGTGAGTACTCCGTTAGCTGCACACTTCTAATTATCATCAACTTTATGTCCTAAGTCAAATGCAGATATTGAGTACATGTCTAGAGTTCCCTATTTGAGTGCAATTGGTTCACTTATGTATTTTATTCTCGTCCGGATTTATCATATGCATTGAGTGTTGTCAGTAGATACATGGCTTGTTCTCGTCCGGATTTATCATATGCATTGAGTGTTGTCAGTAGATACATGGCTAATCCTGGAAAAGAGCATTGGAAAGCAGTTCAGTGGATTTTTAGATACCTGCGTGGTACTTCTAAAGCTTATTTACAGTTTGGGAAAACTGGAGATGGACTTGTTGGTTTTGTTGATTCTGATTTTGCTGGTGTTTTGGATAAGAGAAGATCACTCACAGGTTATGTTTTCACCATTGGTGGTTGTGCTGTGAGTTGGAGAGCAACTTTGCAGTCTATTGTGGCTTGTTCCACTACTGATGCCGAGTATATGGCTATTTCTGAGACATGCAAAGAAGCTATCTGGTTGAAAGGTTTGTATTCTGAGATTTGTGGAGATTCATCTTGCCCTACCATATTTTCTGACAGTCAAAGTGCTATATATCTTACAAAGAATCCAATGTATCATGAGAGAACAAAGCACATTGATCTCAGATTTCATTATATTCGAGATGTTGTTGCTGAAGGCAATTTGAAGGTATGCAAGATAAGTACTCATGATAATCCTGCTGATATGATGACAAAGCCAGTTCTGACCAATTAGTTTGAGCTTTGCTCAGGCTTAGTTGGTATTTCTCACTAGTCTGATGGACTTTGACGCACAAGGTGTTTATGCTGATTTGGATGGAGTTATTCACTATCTTCGACTACTGGAGGGAATTTGGATCAAGGTGGAGATTGTTAAATTGTGATCCAATTTATACTGTGTTGGACTAGACGTAGTACAACCGGTGTGGGCCTTTGCGTTGACGTCGACGCGCGTACGAGTACAACTCATTTACTTGTCCTCCAAGGACTCTCATGTATTGCCCTCATATATACCCCATGTAGTCACATCTAAGACGGCCTGTCGTCTCGTGCTTGTAATACTCCTCCTCATAGTGACTGCGCTTTCGTGCGTCCGTGGTTTTTTTCCGCAAGAGTTTCCACGTAAAAATATGTGTCTCTTTATCTCATTTATTTCTCGTTATTATCTAACAATGCCTCACCGATGATTATTGGGTCACTTCTGGCAACTACAATTATGCCGTCAACGTGATCGATCTGGCCACTGAGAATGTGATGAGGAGGACCTCTGCAGAGTTGAACTACAAATCTATTATCAATCTCAACGTCGGATGTGCCGCCCCGTCTGGCACGTACAAGTTAATCCGCCTCAAGAGCCCAAGTGCTCAACAGGCTTGCAAGGTTCTTACATTAGAAGATGGCGCCAAGTGGAGGCAGATGCAGTCTCCTTCGGAACTAGTAGTCCCTACCATCTATAACCACAACCCCACGATCATGGTCAATGGTGTCATGCACTTCCTTTATCAGTCGCACTTGGACAAGGACTATCACCATATACTTCGGCTTGATCTTGAAAAATGAGGAATGGATGCCGTCGATCAAGGCCCCGATGAGATCTTTTGACCAACTACACGGGAAGACACAAACGAGATGTATGGTCAAGCTTAATGACACCCTATGCATCGTTCAAGAGAGCTCAATCAACACATGGCTCATATGGCTCATGAATTTTCTTTTAGAAAAGGAGGATGACCCCCGGCCTCTGCATCTGAACAATGCATGCAGCCACTTTATAAATTGTTCACACAAGATCATACAAAGTCATTCAACAGTAAGACTAAAGCCACCATCTAGGCAACATCTATCGCTACTCCTAACCAGTTGATGAAGGGGCGCTGATAGTCTAGGCCTAATACCAAACAGACCTCGCATCCAAACCTAACATCTAAGACCTGAGGTCCCAACCAGGACGCTTGCAGGGTATGGGGCACCCACCAGTCCGGCGCACTCCTCAACCAGGACGCCTACCGAGTATGAGGCCGCCGCAGCCACCTGCCACCAATCCATCTTCAGTGTTGTACTGCTGCATCAACCTTGCCCGGTCTCGCTGCCGTCGACGTCACCATGGCGCCAGACAGCTCCACCGCCCTGCGCTCGTCCATCCAGCCACATCAGTCGTCGCTATGCAGCTGCTCCGTGCCGCCAATACTCGTCGTCATCGACGCGGTAGATACAACGCCGCTCCTCCTGCCAACCTCCACACCGTCGCCGCTGTTGGAGCTACGCGGAGTCCACCACCCGTAGCACCTCTCCCCGAACAACTGAGCCCCCCAAGATGGCGCCTCCATGGAGGTTACGACGTGCAAGACGTCGCCGCCGCCCAATCCAATCTGAACTTAGGACTTTCGTCCGGGAGGTATTCGGAGGTGGATAGGAGGAACCTCGGCTTCGCCTTCATGAAGGGTAACGACGTTTGAGGGACGTCACCGATGCCGAGCCGGTCCAGCCGGCCAAAGTTTCCTCCATTCCCCATCCTTTACCACCAACCTTCGTCTGCTCCGCCGGCAGCGAGCCAAGAACCAAAACTTACATAGATGAGATTGCCATGGTGTAGAGAAGACATCCGTGGTAGATATCCAGGCGTCGAATCAGACGATCCGACGTAGCCAGCGGCGAAGACCACCAGCCCGCGCCGGCCGGCCGTGTCCAGCATCAGATCGAGATCCGATCTGAACCCGGCGGCACCCGCAACCTCCTGCCGCGTAGACATCACCACACCGCGCGATGGGATCTCGCCGCTGCTGCCGCACCGCGCACAACGTCGACAAAGGAAGCCCAGCCGCCGCGCCGCCGGATCCCACGCAAACCCAGCAGCTCCTCGCAATCCAGCCGTCCCGCGCCGGTGGAGATGCTTGAAGGGGAAGAAGTCCCGTCGCCGCCCGGCCGGCCAGGCTTTGCCTGGTGGCGCTGCGGACGGCGGCGAGGAGGGCGGGAGGCGGGAGGGCTCGAGTGGGAGTGCGACTAGGGTTTTCCCCCGGATCGCCCACGGGGGCGGCGCGAGGGGCACGGGGTTTTGTCCTACTGCTAAGGCTGTTTTGTCTCATGACTGGCCCCGCAAAAGGCACCTGGATCAAGGTGTACACCATACCAATGGCATCACCATGTGATTCGGTGATGCCTTTGAGGGTGATGCGTGACGGTCGAAAGTTGCTTTTCTATGTGTACGGTAGCGTAAATTTGTACACAACGGCAGCTTCGGCACTGCACGTCTACGATCCACTCACAGGAAAATGCACACACCACCTCAAGTTTGCGAGCAACCTTTTGGGCCGTGCTGTTCCGTGCGACTTGCACTTGGAAAATTTTGTCTCGCCTAAGATCTCCTTGATGGCCATGCCGAGTGTTTGTCTCGTCTAAGATTTTGCCACTGGCTACACCTGCTGAATCCTATTTTTGTGTTTTGCAAGTGAGTTTTGGCTTACCAAATAATGATTTTGAGGTGGCGTTGAATGGAACCTTGTATGACCTACCTTGTCCTCGACATCTACTCTGTCGGAGGTTGAAGAGGAGGTGAAGTTGCAAAGAGTGGAGAGAGGCTATTACTTTTACATAATTTTTTGTAACTTATTTGTGCATTCATAGATGACGAGCCCGCGACATACGTTAAATTTCAAAATAAAATTTGAAGAACTTGACACAATACTACTGGAAAAACACATTTTGTTTTGTGCTTCTCGATATGCTGAGTGTATTTTATTGGTGTCCCAATAAGACGTGTGGTGCCGCACTGTGCACGTCAAAGAGAAGTGTCTTGGCATAAGGCCACATACGCCATGACAGGGCTCAAAAAGACTCGGCGTATATTGAAACTCGACATATATGGGTCAAAGTTGAGTGTCGTCGTGGCCCGCACAGCGAACAGCTGCCCACATGACTGTGCACGTCGCAGTTGTCAGCCCGTGACGGTGGTCCATATAAGCCAAGTGTTACCTAACAGAGCTCACGGCGTATATAAAATCTTTTTTTATTTTAAATCGAAATGTTTCACCGGTCATGAAGTTAAGTGCGTCTCTCTCTCTCTCTCTCTCTCTCTCTCTCTCTCTCTGGAAGAAAAAAAATCAAATTCAAACTTATACTTTTCAGAAAATTTGAAATAAAAATACACATATAGCCAGACATAATGTGCATGTATGTAAATTTTCAAGATGAAATACATTGAAATAATTGCTAAAAAAATAAATATATTGCTTTTCAGTACATGTTCTGCTCATTCTTACAGTTCATGGTTTTTTTTGCAGCTCCCAATTCAAGGAATTTTTCATGACATTTTACACACATATACATTACATCCATGTATAGATGTATATTCTTTTTCAAAATTTATTTAAAATGAAAGGTTTAATTTTTTTTTCTAATATACATGCATCTCATCGACGCGGCAAGCGCAGAAAAAAAGAACTTTGCAACTTATTATCAGCTATGTAAGTTAAGCTCAATCTTGCAGAGCTCACACGCAACAACATGAACAATAATCATGCATCGGCAGCATCACATACATACATCACATATATTGCCTTGCCTTAACAAAATCGACAGTATGCTATGCTACTCAATTCTCTAGACAAACACAATGTCTATATCAATGGATGCATGGTTCATCCAGCTCCCCCTTTTTTTATCTTTCGATCAACGCGAACAAGTATTTGGCCGCCACATGGTCTTCTGCACAAACAGAAGGCCTTGTCCTGGGAGCACGACAGCCAGACCTCCCATGCAGCTGCAGCGACTTGACGATCGTCTCCACCTCGGGTATCGTCTCCACCTCGGGTATCGTCTCGGTATCGTCCCTCACTACCGGTCCACCTCCACAATCACAGCCAGCAGTTTAGACCTACAACCACAACATCCAACACTTGTGTGTTCTATCCGCAACCATAACGGACAACATGTTTTCCATGAATATATACAGCAGGTTAAACAACATTTGATCATGGACAGTGCTCTCCTGTCAAGACCTTACCTCTTCTTAATCATGGAGAAGAGATGGTTCACGTGCATGAGATTGTAGCTTCTCAGGTAGGTGCTAAATGACTCGCACCAGTCGTGGTAGAGCCCAAACCGCCTGCGCTGTGGTATATGGTTGGGACTGTGTCGGGCAAATCGATGGGAACTACATTCATGACCCACACCTTCATGTTTCCCAAAAGCTGCTGCAAACCTACAACAGGAGGCGTGTCCCAGGATTAATGTACTGTGCTGCAATATGAAGTAATTTCTGCTCCTGGGCTTGAGAAGAACTCTTGATCTACACTCTTATAACATTGATTGCCATGGAAGAAAAGTATAGATTTGGCGGCACCATTTCCATGCTTTTCGATGATAAAAAAGAACAATGACGTAGATGTGGTCTTACCCTCCGTATCTCCATCACGTTTCTGACAGCAGACCAGTTAATACCCAGGCCTTCCATATACGAAATGTGTATCACCAGCTTCCAGTGCTCGTAGTCCGCTTGAAAATCCTTAGGGGGGGAGGCTTTCCACACACTCCAGCCTCAGAGCTTTTCTGCCAGTAAGGTGGTCTTTCTTTCCACCCTGAATGGCCATTCTGCCGGCCACCGTGAACCACGGAGAGGCGGGGTCTGCGGCAATTTATGGTATGCTCATGCACCCCATGACATGAGGTCTAACAAAGGCTACCAACCAATCTCACTTAACCTCGCTTGGGGTGAAGAAGACGATCTCTACGAAGTTTTGCCACGGGCGCGACCCTGGGGCGGCGGAGTAGACGGGCTCTCCAGTGTTTCGCTAGTGGTGCGAGCTTGGGACGCCGGGGAAGATGGTTTCTCCGAAGTTTTCCTGGTGGCGCAGACCCACTGCCGCGGGCTCTCGATGCCATCGCCGGTCGTCGTTGGCACATGCCAGCTCCCAGCTTCGGATTCCTTCATCCAAGGGCGACATAACAATTTGTTTTGTTTGTTTCAGCACTTACATTCGTGAATGATTGATAGCGAAGGAGATCAGAGTTCGATCAATCACCTGAATGATAATTGAGTAAGGAGGCGGCAAGTGAAAAGTTGGACCGTGGACCAAGTACGTCAGTCTGACCTGCATAGAGTTTCCCAGGGTTCTTTGGATCGAAATTTTTCATGCAGATAACTCGGAGGATCCACAGCTGATGCTTGGACACCGAGCCAGGGCTTTAGATGTGTTGGGTTCTGTGATGTGAAACATACCTGGTGCTTTTCTTTCCATCTTGGGAAGAAACTAGTGCCGAGCAGTTGAAACAAGTGATCCCGCATCTCATCATTCATTCGTAACAAGCAATGATCGGCAACTGATAGCCGCATACAGCCAGTACCTGCAGCAGAAAAGGGGATGAACGGTTTACAAAGGTGGAAACATAAAGAACAACTCAGGGATAACAAACATAAATTCATCACTTGGGAGAGCGGTCATCTCACAAATCACAGCCTCGAGATCTCTCAGCATTATCTGTTGAGATTTACAAAATACTGTAAACAACAACTTGCTTCATTGGAGCCTACTTCTATCACTATCAGCTTAGCTTAGGTAAGTGATGCAGCCAATAATGTTTTTCCCAACTGTTATGCTAAGCAGATAACGTGGCCTCACCAATCATCATTGGAACCAGGAGGAGTGGCATATAATGCTCCAACATTTCGCCAACTTTCCATAAGCTTCTGATTGTGTGGAGCTTTTGCGGGACCGCCATTTACTCGGCTCCTATGCAAAACTATCAGTGGCAGTTTCTTTGACTTGGTTATTCTCTGTATACCATTTACAACAGAGTTCACCTACAATAGAAGCATGGGTTGAATGTTAACCGTGTTTCTCTGCCCTCATGCCAAGAACAATTGTATTATTCATAGCATTATTGCTTTGCAGGCCAACATTCCTTTTCTACCTGAGAAAAACTGAAAGCTTTACTATTGTAAAGGCCAACATTAGCAGCGTCGATGACAGTATCAAATGGTCCATGGCGATGGATCCAGTCCTGCAGAGACCATCTTATCAATAAGAGAGAGAAGCTTCAAGTGAAGAATATAAGCAGTTAATTAAATCACAAAAAAAAAAACAGAGCAAAGGGTCATATGGTGTTCATTTCTTCATGAGTTACTACATAAATCAGCTTTATACATGTGTTATTTCGTATAATATCTTGATCTATACTCCTATATCATACCAACTATCTTCCCCCAAACAGTCCGACAACTAAGAAACTATTGCATTTTGTTAATTAACTGGAGAACTCTGATGATGCACATTTCCAGTATACACATTAGCCAGTAAATTCTTGGATAGAAAAAATAGCCTACATAAATCAGCTTTGGCGCACCTGATGGACATGGATAGTTGGTCGGTGATGGTAAATTTAGTTTCCCGATTGATCTAGCCATAGTCTAGGCGCTCAACTAGCGGGTGCCTTCTGCTTTGCTTGAGTAAATTGCAGAAAACCACCAGTTTGAGGGCTAGGTTAGCAGAAATCACTACGTTACAGTTTCTTGGCAAAAAACACCAACTCTCTCGTAAACAATTTGCAAATACCACTGATCGGCGGATCGGGTACCGATAAGTGGATTTATGATAGGTGGGGCCCGGTTTTTGCCGACGTGGCGCTGTCAGCTGGTCGGACAGCCGTTAGACGGCGCCGTTCGTTCTGTTTCCTCTTATCCCCCGTCTTCTTCCCCCGTTTCCCCCTTATTCTCCCCTGTTCCCGGTCGTGCGGCGCACCGTCCCCGCCCCCCGTCGCAGACATGAGTCCGGCGAAGTCGAGCGATGCTGGCGCCGGCGCCCAGCCATCCACTGGCGAGATGTGCGGGAGCTCGAACCCTACGAAGGCGATGGCAGAAGAAGAGGAGGAGGACCCGCAGTACTCGGTGGAATTCAGGGCGGCCAGATCATTCGCCGCGGCGGTGAAGGCAAATCCAGTTGGAAGCCAGCACATTGCTTCAGCTTTCGGCGGCGTCTAGTGAGATCCCGGTCCCATTCCCCTCCCCAATCACATTCCCCTTCTGTTGCTAGGGTTAGGGTTAATGTAGTTCTAGGGTTTGTGTGTGTTGTAGTTCTAGGGTTTGTGTGTGTTATAGTTCTGTAATTAGAATGATATAGTTCTATAATTAGATGCTTACAACTAGGGTTTCTGTAAATAGAAGGATATGAATTGTTGCACTCAAATGATGTTCTGCTCTGGTCTGTACTAGCTTGCTTCAGTTTTCCTTAAGTACTTATAGTGCACTATTGTATTATTATTTGTAGTCTTGAAGATGAGGTTTGGGAATTGAGGATGCATTTTCATGACAGAGATAATATTGAAAGGAGTATGATGATGTCAGACATCACATATTACAATTTGGTAGCACTTATGGAGACAGAAGGGTATGGTTTTAGAGATTATATGTATTATGTGAGGGACCCTGGGCTAGGGATTGAAAGAATGGAAGAAATAGATGATGATGATAAGTTAGAGGAAATTTTAGACCACATAGCAGAGCAGAATAACAAGATATTGAATGTGACAATAGTTAGGGCCAGTGCAGAGAAAGTTCCCAATATAAATACCCGTGTTAATGTCATTGAGATGCAGACCCCAATAGAACAAATTGGAGAGCCCAAACTGTATCAGATTGATGATGAAGGAGTGTTGTTCAATGCTGAAAATGTGCATGTAGAAGCTGAGAGTTGTGATGCAGGAGGAGAACAAGAGCCAATGCCCTTGCAGTTTGACACACAGCAGAGCAGAATAAATGTGAGCCTGGAACCTGCTTTAGGTGATGCAGTAGTGGAAGAATACCATGTGACTGACAATTCAGAGGAGCAACTGTTAATAGAGCAAGAAATGGAGGACAAAAGGAGAAATGAAATTGAAATGTTTAGGAAGAAGAAGAAGGAAAGAGCGAAGAAGACTTGTTTGAACAGGAAAGCAGCAGTGATGGGCAATGAAGAGGATAGTGATGATGATGATTTGGTAGAATATGGTGATATCTTAGCTAGGCTTGAGGAGATGAAAAGACAGAGGAATGACCCAGAACTTCATTTTGAAGGGGACACAGATGTTGAGGAAATGTGTGACTCAGAGGTGGATGATGAGTTGTATGTGCCACAAGGTGAAGAAGAGGATGTAGAGGAGGAAGAGGAGGAGGAAATGGAGGAAGAGGAACAAGCACCAAACAAGAGAAGGGCCAAGAGACAAAGAAAAGGCCCAACAAGCAATTCACATGGGAGTATAGAAGACATGTTTGAGGAGGAATGGATTCCATCATCTGATGAGGACATGAAACCACAAGACCTTGGTGTGGAAGATGATGATGGTGCTGAGGCATTGGCATATGTGTTGCCCAATGGTAGAAAAAGCAGCGCAAAGAAGATGAAGAAGAGGTTATGGTTTGATGAGCAAAGAGCTCATCCAAAGGAGCAATTTGTGAAGCATCTTTGCTTCTTAAATGTGTACCAGTTTAGAACTGCACTTCAAACCCTGCACATTGCTCAAAACAGAAACTTGGTCTACCATAGAAACTGTAGTGATAGGGTGATAGCACAGTGCATAGATGAGCAATGTCCCTTCTATATAGCAGCTTCTCAGATTGCAAATGAGAAGCCATTTACAATTAGGAAGTTGTATTTAGTGCACACATGCCCTTCTATGTCAGAGAACACTAAAGTCACTACTAAGTGGGTTTCAAAATTCTGTGAGGAGGCTATCAGAAATGGCCCATGCACAACAATCACAAGTATTATTAATACTGCAAAGAGCAAGTATGGTGTGGACATATCAACACACATGGCATACAGGGCAAAGAGGGCAGCAAAGGCTGTTGTGTTAGGAGACCAGAAAGCCCAGTACACCAGGATTAGGGATTATTTATAGGCTGTGTTGGATACAAATCCAGGTTCAAGATGCATTGTGACAACAAGATATCTGAAGGAGCATCCAAGCACTAACCCTAGGTTTCATGCATTGTTCATATGCTTGAATGGATGCAAAGAAGGGTTTCTCAATGGCTGTAGACCATTCATAGGTAAGTCAATAGTATTTGTGCTAAGTGCTACTAATGTTTGATTTCATGTGCTAATCAATTGTGATTTCATTTATTTGTTGTAGGTCTAGATGGTTGTTTCATCAAGCTCACTACTGGTCAACAAATTCTAGCTGCAACTGGAAGAGATGGGAACAATAATATTTTTCCCATTGCTTTTGGAATTGTTGATAAGGAGGACACTAACTCCTGGACCTGGTTTTTATACCAGTTGAGACAAGCATTAGGTGGAGAATCTGGGAAGTTTGGGAACTACACAATAATTTCAGATAGGCAGAAGGTAATCAGTTGTAGTTACTTTCTTTATTTACTGTCTTGTATTTACTTTCTTTATTTACTTTCTTGTATTTACTTTCTTGTATTTACTTATTGTACTATCACACACACAGGGCCTTTTAAAAGCCATTACCAGAGTGTTTCCCAATTGTCCCCAAAGGTTTTGTCTTAGACATATCTACCAGAACTTTCAAAATGCTGGGTTTAGAGGGCCTGAATTAAAGCAATACATGGATGCAGCTAGTTATGCATACACTGAACATGGTTTTAAAACTGCAATGGCTGAATTAAAGAATGAGAGTGAGGCTGCTTGGGAATGGCTAAGAAAAATACCTAAACACACTTGGGCCAGACATGCAATGGATATGAACTGCAAAACAGACTTAGTTGTTAACAATCTAAGTGAGGTTTTCAACAAGTGGGTTCTAGATGTCAGGGCTAAACCAATTAGGACCATGGTGGATGGAATTAGGACAAAGTTAATGGTCAAGTTCAATGCAAATAGAACAAAGACTGAGACTGTAAGATGGGAAATTTGTCCAACATATGCTGAGAAATTAGAGGAAGCAAAGAAGTTTGCAAGGAACTGTCATGCTTTGATGGCTGGGCCTAATCTTTACCAAGTCACTAGTGGGGAGAGAACTTATGCTGTGAACCTACAACATAGGACTTGTGGGTGCAAGAAGTGGGATATGACAGCAGTTCCTTGCAATCATGCTGTTTCTGCCATACACAAGGCTAAGCTTCAGCCAGAGGACTTTGTTCATGATTTTTCAAAAAAAAAGATGTACCTGGCAGCTTACAGTCCCATTATATATCCTGTACCTGGACCTGATATGTGGCCAAGGACAGACAGTATGGACATTGAGGCTCCAGTTTTCAAAGAACACAAGGGAAGGGCACAGACTAAGAGGAGAAAGGGCCAATATGAGAAGCCAGCTCCCAAAGACACCTCAAGAATGGCCTCAATTACCTGCTCTAATTGCAAAAAGGTTGGCCATAGATACACCAATTGTAATGTTGCTTTGAATCCATCACTGGCAATGAGAAAGATCAGGCATGAGGTAACCAATGTCCTAATATTGACTATTTGATGTTGCTTTGAATTCATCTTCCTGTTCTTACACTATTTCATCTTTTTGTAGCCAAGCAGCAGCTCCTATGAACCTGATGCAGCCACACCAGCAAGGAGGGCCTCTTCTGCTGCTGGTGCTGCTGCTACTGCACCATCACCAGCACAGAGGGCCTCTTTTGCTGCTGGTGCTGCTGCTACTACACCATCACCAGCACAAAGGGCCTCTTCTGCTGCTGGTGCTGCTGCTACTGCACCATCACCAGCAAGGAGGGCCTCTTCTGCTGCTGGTGCAACTGCTACTGCACCATCACCAGCACAGAGGGCATCTTCTGCTTCTGCAACAACACCTGGACCAGCAAAGAAGAGGGCCTCTTCTGCTTCTGCAACAACACCTGGACCAGCAAAGAAGAGGGCCTCTTCTTCTTCTGCTATAGCACCTGGACCAGCAAAGAAGAGGGCCTCTTCTTCTTCTGCTGCACCACCAAGGAGGACAACTGCTGGTAGTTCATCAGCTGCTGCAAAGGGTAAAACAGTAGTAACTAGATCTCCAGCTGCTGCAAATGGAGCAAGGGCATCTTTCTTGCCTCCAAGGCCAACTGGTGTTTCCCAGAGAATTAGGAAGCCCACCCAGAAAATTAGAGATTACTTGACTGCTTCAGGTGCTCCATGGGAATGATGCATTTTAGGTGTGTGAAAACTCTTGTGATGATGGTCAGTTTGGTTGTGTGTCAAAATACTGTCAATTTGGTTGTGTCAAACTACTGTTGAGATGTTTGGTTGTGTCAAAATACTGTCAAATTGGCCAGTTCGGTTGTGATGATGGTCATGTAGTTGAGATGTTTAAGTTAAGTTGTGATACTATAATTCTGCTTCAGATATCTTTTCTGGTATTTTGTGATGATGAGTTTATCATACATTTTGTGATGATGAGGCTAGATGTCAACAAAGCCATCAAAGATGCCAAAAAACCCTAGGTGATGGCTATATGTCGACAAAGCCATCAAAGATGCCAAAATACCCTAGGTGATGGCGAGATGTCGACAAAGCCATCAAAGATGCTAAAATACCCTAGGTGATGGCTAGATGTCGACAAAACCATCGAAGATGCCTAAAAACCCTAGTGAAGGCTAGATGTCGACAAAACCATCGAAGATGCCAAAATACCCTAGGTGATGGCTAGATGTCGAAAAAACCATCGAAGATGCCTAAAAACCCTAGTGAAGGCTAGATGTCGACAAAACCATCGAAGATGCCAAAGTACCCTAGGTGAAGGCTAGATGTCGAAAAAACCATCGAAGATGCCTAAAAACCCTAGTGAAGGCTAGATGTCGACAAAACCATCGAAGATGCCTAAAAACCCTAGTGAAGGCTAGATGTCGACAAAACCATCGAAGATGCCTAAAAACCCTAGTGAAGGCTAGATGTCGACAAAACCATCAAAGATGCCTAAAAACCCTAGTGAAGGCTAGATGTCGACAAAACCATCGAAGATGCCTAAAAACCCTAGTGAAGGCTAGATGTCGACAAAACCATCGAAGATGCCTAAAAACCCTAGGTGATGGCTAGATGTCGACAAAACCATCAAAGATGCCTAAAAACCCTAGTGAAGGCTAGATGTCGACAAAACCATCGAAGATGCCTAAAAACCCTAGGTGATGGCTAGATGTCGACAAAACCGTCAAAGATGCCTAAAAACCCTAGTGAAGGCTGATGGGAAACGTAGTAATTTCAAAAAATTTCTACGCACACGCGAGATCATGGTGATGCATAGCAACGAGAGGGGAGAGTGTTGTCCACGTACCCTCGTAGACCGACAGCGGAAGCGTTGTCACAACGCGGTTGATGTAGTCGTACGTCTTCACGATCCGACCGATCAAGTACCGAACGCATGGCACCTCCGAAGTTCTACACACGTTCAGCTCGATGACGTCCCTCGAACTCCGATCCAGCCGAGTGTTGAGGAGCAAGGAGGAGGCAGCCGGCCAAGGGAGAGGCGCGCCAAAAGGGGGGAGTCCTACTCCCACTGGGAGTAGGACTCCTCCTTTCCTTGTGGGAGTAGGAGAAGGGAAGGGAGAAGGAGAAAGAAGGAAGGGGGTGCCCCCCTTCCCTAGTCCAATTCGGACTAGCCCATGGGGAGGGGTGCGGCCACCCTTTGGGGTCTTTCTCTCCTTTCCCGTATGGCCCATTAAGGCCCAATACGAATTCCCGTAACTCTCCGGTACTCCGAAAAATACCCGAATCACTCGGAACCTTTCCGAAGTCCGAATATAGTCGTCCAATATATCGATCTTTACGTCTCGGCCATTTCGAGACTCCTCGTCATGTCCCCGATCTCATCCGGGAGTCCGAACTCCTTCGGTACATCAACATACATAAACTCATAATAAAACTGTCATCGTAACTTTAAGCGTGCGGACCCTTTGGGTTCGAGAACTATGTAGACATGACCGAGACACCTCTCCGGTCAATAAGCAATAGCGGGACCTGGATGCCCATATTGGCTCCCACATATTCTACGAAGATCTTTATCGGTCAGACCGCATAACAACATACGTTGTTCCCTTTGTCGTCGGTATGTTACTTGCCCGAGATTCGATCGTCGGTATCTCGATACCTAGTTCAATCTCGTTACCGGCAAGTCTCTTTACTCGTTCCGTAATACATCATCCCGTAACTAACTCATTAGTCACAATGCTTGCAAGGCTTATAGTGATGTGCATTACCGAGTGGGCCCAGAGATACCTCTCCGACAATCGGAGTGACAAATCCTAATCTCGAAATACGCCAACCCAACAAGTACCTTTGGAGACACCTGTAGAGCACCTTTATAATCACCCAGTTACGTTGTGACGTTTGGTAGCACACAAAGTGTTCCTCCGGTAAACGGGAGTTGCATAATCTCATAGTCATAGGAACATGTATAAGTCATGAAGAAAGCAATAGCAACATACTAAACGATCGGGTGCTAAGCTAACGTAATGGGTCATGTCAATCACGTCATTCTTCTAATGAGGTGATCCCGTTAATCAAATAACAACTCATGTCTATGGCTAGGAAACATAACCATCTTTGATTAACGAGCTAGTCAAGTAGAGGCATACTAGTGACACTTTGTTTGTCTATGTATTCACACATGTATTATGTTTACGGTTAATACAATTCTAGCATGAATAATAAACATTTATCGTGATACAAGGAAATATATAATACTTTATTATTGCCTCTAGGGCATATTTCCTTTAGTCTCCCACTTGCACTAGAGTCAATAATCTAGATTACATAGTAATGATTCTTACACCCATGGAGTCTTGGTGCTGATCATGTTTTGCTCGTGGAAGAGGCTTAGTCAACGGATCTGCTACATTCAGATCCGTATGTATCTTGCAAATTTCTATGTCTCCCACCTGGACTAAATCCCGGATGGAATTGAAGCGTCTTTTGATGTGCTTGGTTCTCTTGTGAAATCTGGATTCCTTTGCTAAGGCAATTGCACCAGTTATTATCACAAAAGATTTTCATTGGTCCCGATGTACTAGGTATGACACCTAGATCGGTTATGAACTCCTTCATCCAGACTCCTTCATTCGCTGCTTCCGAAGCAGCTATGTATTCCGCTTCACACGTAGATCCCGCCACGACACTTTGCTTGGAACTGCACCAACTGACAGCTCCACCGTTCAATGTAAATACGTATCCGGTTTGCGATTTCGAATCGTCCGGATCAGTGTCAAAGCTTGCATCAACGTAACCATTTACGATGAGCTCTTTGTCACCTCCATATATGAGAAACATATCCTTAGTCCTTTTCAGGTATTTCAGGATATTCTTGACCGCTGTCCAGTGATCCACTCCTGGATTACTTTGGTACCTCCCTGCTAAACTTATAGCCAGGGACACATCAGGTCTGGTACACAGCATTGCATACATGATAGAGCCTATGGCTGAAGCATAGGGAACATCTTTCATCTTCTCTCTATCTTCTGCAGTGGTCGGGCATTGAGTCTTACTCAATCTCACACCTTGTAGTACAGGCAAGAACCCTTTCTTTGCTTGATCCATTTTGAACTTCTTCAAAACTTTGTCAAGGTATGTGCTTTGTGAAAGTCCAATTAAGCGCCTTGATCTATCTCTATAGATCTTAATGCCTAATATATATGCAGCTTCACCGAGGTCTTTCATTGAAAAACTTTTATTCAAGTATCCCTTTATGCTATCCAGAAATTCAATATCATTTCCAATCAGTAATATGTCATCCACATATAATATCAGAAATGCTATCGAGCTCCCACTCACTTTCTTGTAAATACAGGCTTCTCCAAAAGTCTGTATAAAACCAAATGCTTTGATCACACTATCAAAGCGTTTATTCCAACTCCGAGAGGCTTGCACCAGTCCATAAATGGATCGCTGGAGCTTGCACACTTTGTTAGCTCCCTTTGGATCGACAAAACCTTCCGGTTGCATCATATACAACTCTTCTTCCAGAAATCCATTCAGGAACGCAGTTTTGACATCCATTTGCCAAATTTCATAATCATAAAATGCGGCAATTGCTAACACGATTCGGACAGACTTAAGCATCGCTACGGGTGAGAAGGTCTCATCGTAGTCAATCCCTTGAACTTGTCGAAAACCTTTCGCAACAAGTCGAGCTTTATAGATAGTAACATTACCATCAGCGTCAGTCTTCTTCTTGAAGATCCATTTATTTTCAATGGCTTGCCGACCATCGGGCAAGTCAACCAAAGTCCATACTTTGTTCTCATACATGGATCCTATCTCGGATTTCATGGCTTCAAGCCATTTTGCGGAATCTGGGCTCACCATTGCTTCTTCATAGTTCGTAGGTTCGCCATGGTCTAGTAACATGACCTCCAGAACAGGATTGCCGTACCACTCTGGTGCGGATCTTGATCTAGTTGACCTACGAAGTTCAGTAATAACTTGATCTGAAGTTTCATGATTATTATCATTAACTTCCTCACTACTTGGTGTAGGTGTCGCAGAAACTGATCTCTGCGATGATCTACTTTCCAATAAGGGAGCAGGTACGGTTACCTCATCAAGTTCTACTTTCCTCCCACTCACATCTTTCGAGAGAAACTCCTTCTCTAGAAAGGATCCATTTCTAGCAACAAATATCTTGCCTTCGGATCTGTGATAGAAGGTGTACCCAACGGTCTCCTTTGGGTATCCTATGAAGACACATTTCTCCGATTTAGGTTCGAGCTTATCAGGTTGAAGTTTCTTCACATAAGCATCGCAACCCCAAACTTTAAGATACGACAACTTTGGTTTCTTGCCAAACCATAGTTCATAAGGCGTCGTCTCAACGGATTTCGATGGTGTCCTATTTAGAGTGAATGCAGCCGTCTCTAAAGCATAACCCCAAAACGATAGCGGTAAATCAGTAAGAGACATCATAGATCGCACCATATCTAGTAAAGTGCGATTACGACGTTCAGACACACCATTACGCTGTGGTGTTCCGGGTGGCGTGAGTTGCGAAACTATTCCGCATTGTTTCAAATGTAGACCAAACTCGTAACTCAAATATTCTCCTCCACGATCAGATCGTAGGAATTTTATTTTCTTGTTACGATGATTTTCAACTTCACTCTGAAATTCTTTGAACTTTTCAAATGTTTCAGACTTATGTTTCATCAAGTAGATATACCCATATCTGCTCAAATCATCTGTGAAGGTGAGAAAATAACGATATCCGCCACGAGCTTCAATATTCATCGGACCACATACATCTGTGTGTATGATTTCCAATAAATCTTTTGCTCTCTCCATAGTTCCGGAGAACGGTGTTTTTGTCATCTTGCCCATAAGGCACGGTTCGCAAGTACCAAGTGATTCAAAATCAAGTGTTTCCAAAATTCCATCAGTATGGAGTTTCTTCATGCGCTTTACACCGATATGACCCAAACGGCAGTGCCACAAATAAGTTGCACTGTCATTATTAACTCTGCATCTTTTGGTTTCAACATTATGAATATGTGTATTACTACTATCGAGATTCATTAAAAATAGACCACTCTTCAAGGGTGCATGACCATAAAAGATATTATTCATATAAATAGAACAACCATTATTCTCTGATTTAAATGAATAACCGTCTCGCATTAAACAAGATCCAGATATAATGTTCATGCTCAACGCTGGCACCAAATAACAATTATTTAGGTCTAAAACTAATCCCGAAGGTAGATGTAGAGGTAGCGTGCCGACGGCGATCACATCGACTTTGGAACCATTTCCCACGCGCATCGTCACCTCGTCCTTAGCTAAACTTCGCTTAATCCATAGCCCCTGTTTTGAGTTGCAAATATTAGCAACAGAACCAGTATCAAATACCCAGGTGCTACTGCGAGTATTAGTAAGGTACACATCAATAACATGTATATCACATATACCTTTGTTAACCTTGCCATCCTTCTTATCCGCCAAATACTTGGGGCAGTTCCGCTTCCAGTGGCCAGTCTGCTTACAGTAGAAGCACTCAGTTTCAGGCTTAGGTCCAGACTTGGATTTCTTCTCCTGAACAGCAACTTGCTTGCTATTCTTCTTGAAGTTCCCTTTCTTCTTCCCTTTGCCCTTTTTCTTGAAACTAGTGGTTTTACTGACCATCAACACTTGATGCTCCTTTTTGATTTCTACCTCCGCTGCCTTTAGCATTGCGAAGAGCTCGAGAATCGTCTTATCCATCCCTTGCATGTTATAGTTCATCACGAAGCTCTTGTAGCTTGGTGGCAGTGATTGAAGAATTCTGTCAATGACGCAATCATCCGGAAGTTGAACTCCCAGTTGAATCAAGTGATTATTATACCCAGACATTCTGAGTATATGCTCACTGACAGAACTATTCTCTTCCATCTTGTAGCTATAGAACTTATTGGAGACTTCATATCTCTCAATCCAGGCATTTGCTTGAAATATTAACTTCAACTCCTGGAACATCTCATATGCTCCATGACGTTCAAAACGTCGTTGAAGTCCCGGTTCTAAGCCGTAAAGCATGGCACACTGAACTATTGAGTAGTCATCAGCTTTGCTTTGCCAGACGTTCATAACTTCTGGTGTAGCTCTTGCAGGAGGCCTGGCACCTAGCGGTGCTTCCAGGACGTAATTCTTCTGTGCAGCAATGAGGATAATCCTCAAGTTACGGACCCAGTCCGTGTAATTGCTACCATCATCTTTCAACTTAGCTTTCTCAAGGAACGCATTAAAATTCAACGGAACAACAGCACAGGCCATATATCTACAATTAACATAGACAAGCAAGATACTATCAGGTACTAAGTTCATGATAAATTTAAGTTCAATTAATCATATTACTTAAGAACTCCCACTTAGATAGACATCTCTCTAATCATCTAAGTGATTACGTGAACCAAAGCAACTAAACCATGACCGATTAACACGTGAGATGGAGTAGTTTCAATGGTGAACATCACTATGTTGATCATATCTACTATATGATTCACGCTCGACCTTTCGGTCTCTGTGTTCCGAGGCCATATCTGTATATGCTAGGCTCGTCAAGTTTAACCCGAGTATTCCGCGTGTGCAACTGTTTTGCACCCGTTGTATTTGAACGTAGAGCCTATCACACCCGATTAACACGTGGTGTCTCAGCACGAAGAACTTTTGCAACGGTGCATACTCAGGGAGAACACTTTTATCTTGAAATTTTAGTGAGAGATCATCTTATAATGCTACCGTCAATCAAAGCAAGATAAGATGCATAAAGGATTAACATCACATGCAATCAATATAAATGATATGATATGGCCATCATCATCTTGTGCTTGTGATCTCCATCTCCGAAGCACCGTGCTTGTGATCACCATCTCCGAAGCACCATCATGATCACCATCGTCACCGGCTCGACACCTTGATCTCCATCGTAGTATCGTTGTCGTCTCGCCAACTTATTACTTTTACGACTATCGCTACCGCTTAGTGATAAAGTAAAACTATTACATGGCGGTTGCATCTCATACAATAAAGCGACAACCATATGGCTCCTGCCAGTTGCCGATAACTCGGTTACAAAACATGATCATCTCATACAACACATTATATCACATCATGTCTTGACCATATCACATCACAACATGCCCTGCAAAAACAAGTTAGACGTCCTCTACTTTGTTGTTGCAAGTTTTACGTGGCTGCTACGGGCTTAGCAAGAACCGTTCTTACCTACGCATCAAAACCACAACGATAGTTTGTCAAGTTGGTGCTGTTTTAACCTTCGCAAGGACCGGGCGTAGCCACACTCGGTTCAACTAAAGTGAGAGAGACAGACACCCGCCAGTCACCTTTAAGCAACGAGTGCTCCGAACGGTGAAACCAGTCTCGCGTAAGCGTACGCGTAATGTCGGTCCGGGCCGCTTCATCTCACAATACCGCTGAACCAAAGTATGACATGCTGGTAAGCAGTATGACTTATATCGCCCACAACTCACTTGTGTTCTACTCGTGCAAAGCATCAACGCATAAAACCAGGCTCGGATGCCACTGATGGGAAACGTAGTAATTTCAAAAAAATTCTACGCACACGCGAGATCATGGTGATGCATAGCAACGAGAGGGGAGAGTGTTGTCCACGTACCCTCGTAGACCGACAGCGGAAGCATTGTCACAACGCGGTTGATGTAGTCGTACGTCTTCACGATCCGACCGATCAAGTACCGAACGCACGGCACCTCCGAAGTTCTACACACGTTCAGCTCGATGACGTCCCTCGAACTCCGATCCAGCCGAGTGTTGAGGGAGAGTTTCGTCAGCACGACGGCGTGGTGACGATGATGATGTTCCACCGACGCAGGGCTTCGCCTAAGCTCCGCAACGGTATAATCGAGGTGTAGTTTGGTGGAGGGGGGCACCGCACACGGCTAAGATATCTCAAGGATCAATTGTTGTCTATGGGGTGCCCCCCTGCCCCCGTATATAAAGGAGCAAGGAGGAGGCAGCCGGCCAAGGGAGAGGCGCGCCAAAAGGGGGGGAGTCCTACTCCCACCGGGAGTAGGACTCCTCCTTTCCTTGTGGGAGTAGGAGAAGGGAAGGGAGAAGGAGAAAGAAGGAAGGGGGCGCCCCCCTTCCCTAGTCCAATTCGGACTAGCCCATGGGGAGGGGTGCGGCCACCCTTTGGGGTCTTTCTCTCCTTTCCCGTATGGCCCATTAAGGCCCAATACGAATTCCCGTAACTCTCCGGTACTCCGAAAAATACCCGAATCACTCGGAACCTTTCCGAAGTCCGAATATAGTCGTCCAATATATCGATCTTTACGTCTCGGCCATTTCGAGACTCCTCATCATGTCCCCGATCTCATCCGGGAGTCCGAACTCCTTCGGTACATCAACATACATAAACTCATAATAAAACTGTCATCGTAACTTTAAGCGTGCGGACCCTTTGGGTTCGAGAACTATGTAGACATGACCGAGACACCTCTCCGGTCAATAAGCAATAGCGGGACCTGGATGCCCATATTGGCTCCCACATATTCTACGAAGATCTTTATCGGTCAGACCGCATAACAACATACGTTGTTCCCTTTGTCGTCGGTATGTTACTTGCCCGAGATTCGATCGTCGGTATCTCGATACCTAGTTCCTCGTTACCGGCAAGTCTCTTTACTCGTTCCGTAATACATCATCCCGTAACTAACTCATTAGTCACAATGCTTGCAAGGCTTATAGTGATGTGCATTACCGGGTGGGCCCAGAGATACCTCTCCGACAATCGGAGTGACAAATCCTAATCTCGAAATACGCCAACCCAACAAGTACCTTTGGAGACACCTGTAGAGCACCTTTATAATCACCCAGTTACGTTGTGACGTTTGGTAGCACACAAAGTGTTCCTCCGGTAAACGGGAGTTGCATAATCTCATAGTCATAGGAACATGTATAAGTCATGAAGAAAGCAATAGCAACATACTAAACGATCGGGTGCTAAGCTAACGTAATGGGTCATGTCAATCACGTCATTCTTCTAATGAGGTGATCCCGTTAATCAAATAACAACTCATGTCTATGGCTAGGAAACATAACCATCTTTGATTAACGAGCTAGTCAAGTAGAGGCATACTAGTGACACTTTGTTTGTCTATGTATTCACACATGTATTATGTTTCCGGTTAATACAATTCTAGCATGAATAATAAACATTTATCATGATACAAGGAACTATATAATACTTTATTATTGCCTCTAGGGCATATTTCCTTCAAAGGCTAGATGTCGACAAAACCATCGAACATGCCTAAAAACCCTAGGTGATGGCTAGATGTCGACAAAACCATCAAAGATGCCTAAAAACCCTAGTGAAGGCTAGATGTCGACAAAACCCCCAAAGATGGCTACAAACCCTATTTGATGGCTAAAATACATAAATTCTAAACAGATCAGATTTCATCCAAATACTCTAAATACCATCACATTTAGCATTAATTCAAATCCATACATAATCATAGTACTAGATTAGTACTTTACAGATCCATAGTTCAGGAAATTAAAACCATAATCTCATTATAGCACAGCCAACCACACCCTACAAAAGGTAAGCAAATGCCAAATGATAGTGCCCTCTTCCACAGCCAGGTGATCATTCATTTAGAATGGCCTTGATCCCGTGCAGCTTCAAATTGCTCTCCTGCAACTTCACATTACTCTCATGCAGCTTCACATTGCTCTCTTCAACACTCTTCTGCAGCTCATCAATTTGGATCTGCAAGTTCTTCCTCTCTTCAGCTAGCTTGAGCTTCATGTTCCTAATGACACTGGCCTGAGCAGCTGCCAGGTTCTTCACCATCTCATACTTCTCTTCCAACTTCTTGGTATCAGCATCTGTCTTTTCTATCTCTACCCTACGTTGCTGGGCATCCACAAGTGCATTGACATCTTCAACCAGCTTATCATAGCTGGCCTGCAACTTTTTCTTCTCTTGTGTCAGGTTATGAACTTCAAAAGAATTCATCAGAGTGTCCTCAGCCCTCTGTCTCTTGTTGTCTTCATACATCAACCATAACTTGTGCAATGCATTCTCAAGGGTATTGGGCCAAGCAGGATCAATCCATTTAACTAGTCCACAGTCTCTACCTTCCTGAAATAAGGTAGTATTCAAAACCATATTAAAACCTTTCATCACAACCAAAGCTAAAGATATTATATTTAAAAACTCCCAAGATAAAGTACATCAAAAAGAAAGCACTGATGTTCTGCTCTCAATTATACAATGATGTGCTGCTATTAGGAATAAACTAACCCATGCATCCACTGTACTTTAATCGAATTAACATTGTTGCTAGAGTAAAAAATGACTGCCTAAACACTCTCCTCAGAGTAAACAATGACTGGCTCAACACTCTCCTAAGAGTAAACAATGACTGCGTCAACAGTCTCCCAACTTAACAATAAATAAACAATGGCCAAATCCTAACAATGATTGTGCTGTCACTTAGAAGCATATACCTTCTCAGCGCAACAGAGAAACCTCCTCCCAGTTAGAATTCCTTCAAAAGCAACGCGCCTCTCTGCTAACTTCCCGTGACCATGGCACAAAACCTGCATTTCAACTTCAGGGCCCTCAAAATCGGAGTCCTCAGTTGAAGCAGGGACCTGGGAGTGCAAAGAAATGCATAACATTTCATCAGCTAACACAGCTAACACACAAGCTTCTTTGAGAAAAATATCCCCAAATCATAGAACAAACCCTAACCCTAACCCTAGAAAAATATCCCCAAATGCATACCTGCACCCTGCCGTCGTCAGAATCAGAGCTGATGTACTGCCTAGTGTGCTCGCTGCTGTCATCGCTTTCACTCCAGGACACCATGACGATGCGGCGGCGGCGGCGGCGCGACGCGGAGCGGAGCAGCCGGCGGCGGCGAGCAAGAACAGAGCGAGAGCGAGCAAGAACAGAGCGTGCGAGAGCAAAGTGAGAGTGAGAGTCAGAGACAGAGGACACTTAAGTTCACGTGCGAGAGCGTCGTCTAACGGCGTCTAACGGCTGTCCGACCAGCTGACAGCGCCACGTCGGCAAAAACCGGGCCCCACCTGTCATAAATCCACTTATCGGTGCCCGATCCGCCGATCAGTGGTATTTGCAAATTGTTTACGAGAGAGTTGGTGTTTTTGCCAAGAAACTGTAACGTAGTGATTTCTGCTAACCTAGCCCTCAAACTGGTGGTTTTCTGCAATTTACTCGCTTTGCTTGGAGGCGTTTGACCCCTGCTGGGCCGGTGCAGATTTCTGCTCTAATTCATGCGGCAAGTTCTGCCACTTGGGCACTTGGCCCTGCCCTCTTTTCCTCGCGATGGCTCCGGCGGCAAGCATGTACGATCAGATTGGGGAATTCGGGAAGACCGGAAAAGAAGCCAGGATCAAATTTGTCGGGAGCAGGCCCTGATCGGGAGGGAGTTCGTTGGGAAGAGAGTCAGGCTACCGCACCATGTTGCGAGGCCCAAAACCATGCAAACAAAACATAGTCTACTAGAAAATATAACTAGGCCCAATACTATACTGGGGGCCCCTGAAATTTGGGGGCCCTCTGCGAGCGCACAGCTCGCACAGGCCCTTGGACGGCCCTGCGCTGATGATATCATCACTTTGGGGCCATGAACCACCGATCTGTCCATTTGACTATCTCGTCGTCGTCGCACCGGGAGGAGCCTGAACAGAAGTCAAAACAAGCCCTACTGAGCTAGCGCGATAGGAGGCGTGTGCACTCCTGCCGTTCGCCGGTCCGGCGACGGCGGCCACAAAATACGCCGTGCTCCACGTGGACACGGCGTCCACCCTCCCGCCGTGTGTTGTTCTTAGCCATGGTAGCGTGAAAGTGCTAGTTATCGACTAGAAGGGGGGTGAATAGGCGATTTTTATGGAAGTCTTCAAAACATGAAAGTTTTGAAGACAAACGATAGAAATGAAGCTATTAACATGCAGCGGAAGGTAAACTACACTAGGCAAGCCATAGTCAAGTATTCAATGAAGTGAAAGTACGAAGACTAATAGCAGCTAGACAGCATGGATCAGGATGGAAGATAGTATGAAGCCAATCAGAACAAGTAGGTACACAGTGAAGTCAAACAGATAGTGCAAGCAGGCAATGACTTCACAAAGACAAACTATAAGTAAAGAGAGGGAGAAGATAGAACCGGTCTCTTGGAGAGGACAAGGATTTGTTGGACCAGTTCCAGTTGCTGTGACAACTGTACGTCTGGTTAGGGAGACTGAGATTCAACTCAGAAGACCACGTCTTCACCTTATTCTCCTTGAGCTAAGGACACCCAGTCCTCGCCCAATCACTCTGGTAAGTCTTCAAGGTAGACTTCCAAACCTTCACAAACTTCGTTCACCGGCGATCCACAATGACTCTTGGATGCTCAGAATGCGACGCCTAACCGGTTGGAGGATTCACAGTCCTCAAGTGTAACAAGTCTTCAGGTCACGCGGACAGAAAGACTTCAGTGATGCCTAACACTCTTTGGTTCTGGGTGTTTTGGGCTTTGTCCTCGCAAGGATTTCTGTCTCTCAAAAGCTTCGGAGGTGGGTTGCTCTCAAACGACAAAAGCCGTGCACTAACTCTGAGCAGCCACCAATTTATGGTGTAGGGGGTGGGCTATTTATAGCCACTAGGCAACCCGACCTGATTTGTCCGAAATGACCCTGGGTCACTAAGGAACTGACACGTGTTCCAACGGTCGGATTTCAAACACACGCGACAGCTTGACTTGGGCTACAAGTAAAGCTGACTCATCCAGCTCTGGATAAGATTTGCTCTCATTGTCTTTGCTCGAAGACATAGGATTTGGTTGAGCATTACTTCCGTCACTCTGACTTTGTTCACTTGGACCCCACTTAACAGTACGGTGGTTCCTATAACTCAACAGAGAAGAAAAGGAAACTATGAAACAACTATGTCTTCGCACTCCATAGTCTTCACGAGAATGTCTTCTCGAGTCATAAGCTTCGATGTGATTGTCTTCACATACCATCATTGTCTTCAATGTCTTCATACATTTTTAGGCGTCATCTCCGGTAGGTAAACCGAATCAATGAGGGACTACTACCTGTGTTATCCTGCAATTCTCACAAACACATTAATTCCTCAACCAGGTTTGTCGTCAATACTCCAAAACCAACTAGGGGTGGCACTAGATGCACATACAATCTCCCCCTTTTTGGTGATTGATGGCAAACTGGTTGAAGTTTTCAACGGGGATAAAAGTATGTGAAATTATAAAGGATTAAGATATTGTCTTCATAAGTAGCAAAAGGCTCCCCCTGAAGATGTGCATATAAGTATTTTGCTTTTGGAATGCAAATGCACATGGCAGGTTGTACTTGTCAAGATCCTCTTCAACTTATGAAGGCAATTCATCATGCATGATTAGATATAACGAAGATAATGACATGCATAATGAAAAATGGACGTCTACAATATGACTTCGTGCGGGATTTATCATCGCACATGCGGAATTTATCATCGCATCACATAATAGCAGAAAGAGTAGCAGACGACCATCAAGTTTAAGTGTTACAACTCAAAGAACCAAATGTATCAAAAGCGAGAGTTGTAGGCACTTGGCAAAAGTATAGCAACCACCCATATGGACCCGCTTGAAGACTATCAACTCCTATGCTTCTCCCCCTTTTGTCAGTAAGGACCAAAAAGGTTTGGAGACATAGAGCCTCTACTCGTTCTCATGAGGAGTAGGTGGTGAAGCAGCAGGGTCGTCGTTGAGGTTTGGTGGTGCAGAAGAACTTGGTGTAGTGTCGATACGCGCCGAAGTTGGAGGTGGGGAAGTGGCATCATCTTGGTCATCAATGACTCTGGTATCAACAGTTGCAGCTGAGGAAGAATAGTCAGAGTCTTCAAGTAAGGGAGTCCGACGCAAGACATCATTCCTGGGAGGAGTGGAATCAAACGTGAATCTTTCGGTGAAGCCATCGTCTTGAAGATCAGCTTGAGCACTGAGCAATGTCAAACTCTTCCACGACCTCCGACAGGTTTCATGAGTGACAAATGCATTCTTGGTAGCAAGGTTGCGAATGCGATTGACATCCACCAAGAGGCTTTTCATCTGACGCTTCAGCAAGTCGTGATGCTTATCCTGTTTTTGATGCAAGGCCACGAGAAGCTCTCGGTCGTTGAGAACACGAGAGTGCTTCCGAGGCCTTTGAGCAATTGTGCTTTCAGTGGCTTCAGTATGGGCACGATGAGGTGCACGTGTATGGCCAGCCAAAGGATAAACACGAGTGACAGCCTGAACTCCTTCAATGGGCTATGTGAAGCTTTGGTGATCAGCATTGTGAAGATAAATTGGCTCCTTGGTAGGCTCTGGGTAGATGGCTTCGACAGACATATCAACCTCCGGCAGGAAATATCAGATGATTGCGCGCAGACGGCTGATAGTTGACAGCAGAGTGAAGCTTGATAAGGCGCATAACCCATGGAGCGTAGAACTTCAGACCAAAGAGATCAGAGCCAGATGCAGCCAATTGGCTGATGAAGAAGTCTTGAGCATTGAAACTGATGCCATTGAAGATATAGAAAACCAATATCTTCATTGCTCCTTCAAGCATCGCTGCAGGAGAATGTCCCTTGATGGGCCATAGAGTTCGCCTTATGATATGATAGATCATGCAGGGCAGATACTCTAGGTCTTCAAGAAAGAATTCCCATGGATATTCAGCATCGCGTGGCAGTGGCTTCATCATGCTTACCATTTGGCTCATGTTGGGCTCAGGCTTCTGAAAAATGCTCTCCAAAGCATTGCGGTGAAGCTGACAACCAGGCTCGAAGAGTTCACCTGGAGTGGGCAGGCCTGTGAGCTCAATAATATCCAGAGCTTTGGCTTCATGGTGTATATTGCCTGTCATCCACTCAAGGATCCAAGTCTTCGGATCCCTGTTGTAGCCGCGAATGTGGAGGGTAGCATAGAATTGTAGCAGAAGCTCTTCATTCCAATGCTCTTTATCAGTTAAAAATTTCAGAAGACCAGCATCACGGAAACAGTCAAGGGCTTCTTCTAAGCAGCGCAGTCCAGCAATAGCTTCACAGTCTAGACGCATATGGGGGAAAATGCGCCCTTGATCATAGAGAACACAGGAATAGTAACTGTGCTGCTGATAGCTCCAGAACAGATCAGATGAAATTCTTGGCTTAGAGTAGGGGTTCTTGGCACTATCAAAGAAGGTGTTGTGTGCAATGAAGCCATTTGCATTGAAAGATCCTGGTGAAGTTGCAGTACCTGGAAACCTTGGCAGCCTTGGCTTAGGCTTCTGGACCTGAGGCCTGTGCTCTACATGATAGTCAAATTGTGGACCGGCAGCAGGTGGAGGAACCAGGATTGGCCATCTGATAGTAACCAGCTGCCCACGATCAAATTCTTGCTCAATGGTGTGTGGCCTTGGAGGCGGTACAGGAGCAGTGGCATTGGCATAAACTTCAGGCAGCAGATTTGCATCAGGTGCAACATTGGCTTCAGGTGCATTTACTTCTGGCACCACATTAACTTCAGGTGCCACATTAGCTTCAGCCATGACAACGTCATTGGCTTTAGTCGTCTTGTTTGTGGCCGCCTCAGTGTTGTCAACCTCCACTTGAGTAGCTGGAGGGTCGGACACGTTCTCCTCGAGAACAACATCAGGGTTGGACAGGGGTGTAGCAACACGTTCTTCTTCTTGTCTTGGTTCTTCTTGTTCATCGGCTGATGCAGCCGGAATGTCTTCAGCAGCTTTGGCTTCAGACTCTGAGATGTTCGCAGTTGGAGTGGCTTCAGGAAACACTTGGCGTGATACTGAGTGTTGGTGCTCTTCTCCTTCTGGAACACTCGAAAGAGTGACTTGTGGCCTTGGTCCTTTGTGAATCCTGTGAAATGCTGGCGACGCTTGTGGAGATGGAGTTGTCTGGGCCACAAAGTCTTCATCATGAAGCACAGGAGTGGTGACTTGAGTTGGGGGAGTACGAGGTGATACTTCTTGGCGGGGGGAGTCTTGAGGGTGATCAGCCCATGAATCATCCTGAGCAATTGGCGTCAAAGGACAACCAATGCTGATGAGTTCGATGTTCGTGAGAACAGGCGATGATACCATGTTGTGCTCAATCTGAGGAAGGACTTCATCATCTTCTACATTGTCTTGGGGACCAATGTCTTCAGCTGCGGTGGGGTCAATAGCTGGAATATCTTCAGCTTCAGGAGCCTCTGTGGTAGCAGGCTCATGAACTATCAAACGACGCTCTTGGTGTGCAGACGCAGGACGAGCAACTGAGATTGGCTCAACGACAAGGGGCTCTGTGGGAGCAGCCCGATCTTTCTTCTTAGTCTTTCTCTTCTTGGTTGGTGGCGCATCATCAGTGGTGTTCTTGTTCTTGCGCTTTCTGGCTTCAGCTTCGGCTATTCTTGTTTTCTTGAGTTCTGAAGCCACTGTGGGGACCTTAGGCTTCACGGCTGTCATGCTGGCGGGGAAGACAATGCGAGGTTCTTCCCGCCTGGATGCCTCAGCTGGGGCCACAGTAGGCTTCTTCTTCTTGGCAACCATCTTGGGGTCGATGCCAGGACGCCCAAGTGCCTTGCGCTTCTCGGCTTCATTGTAAGCTTGAACACATTTGGCAGCGAGGTGTTTCATGCGCTCTCGAGAACCTTTAGCTTCGTCACGTTTCTGGTGAAACGCCTCCTTGAGCTCATGCATCATTTGCTTGAAGTTTTGGACATCTATCACACTGAGCTTGGCCATGTGTTTCTTGAACTAAGCCTTTTCATAGTCAATTTTGTGCTTCAGTTCAACAATCCTCTGAGCTAGAGCCAGCTCAGGAGCAATGGCTCCATGGAAGGAGACACTGAGGCCAATAGGGAGCTGAAGATCATCAAAACTTAGGTTTGGGCTGTCAAACCACTCATCAATGAACTTGTTCAGGATGTCCACATCGAAAAGGGGAAGATCGTTGAAGATTTCCGCCTCTTGCTTGCTCTTTATCAGCAGCTCAAGAGCATCATCACCAAGATCGTCATCACTAGACACATCAATGGCTTCGTTCTCATTCCTCAGGACAACAGCTGGGGTCAGTGCTTGACCAGTAGTCTGCATGGGCTTCTTCTTCTTCTCAGACTTGGAGATGCGAGAGAGATCTTCAGAATGCACACTTGGTGCAGGAGGAGCAGTGGCCAGAGGCTTCGCACGCGAAGCTCTTTGTGCCGTGGAGGGCTTTGAAGCCTTGGGTTTCTTCTGCTTCAGAGGTTTTGGCGGAGCAGGTGCTTCATCAGAGTCTGTGTCATCTGCAGAGTGCTCCACGGCTACCCCTTGAACCATAATGTGAGTGATGAGACCTTCAAGGTTGTAGAAGGGCCCGATGATATTGGGTTCAGCATCGCGTGTGCCATCGGCCCGAGGAGCAGAGGGACCGGGGTTGAAGTCTAATCCCAGCGACTTCTTGTTCTTTGCAGCAGAGTCCTTGGCAAATTTGTAGTTGCGCTTGAACAGATTGTCTTCACGGCACCATAGCAGAGAAGATGGGTCAGCATTCTCTGGCTGTGGTCCGCGAACCATGCAAGGATAGAAGCCTTGATCAATGACCTCAGTTCTGGACCTGGGTGGAAGATTTTTGTACAGGATATCTCCCCAAGGTCGCTTGATGGCATTCTTCTCAGCATATTCAGGAGTGACGAATCTGTACTTGTACCATTCCTCTGCCCAATATCTTCGAATCCATTGGATTCGAGTCTTGCGTTCACCATAGGTTTCTTGAGGGTCTGTTTTGTACATCTCATACAGATCTAGTGGCAAATCCTTCGATGTATTCCCATGGCGCTATCTACCACCCTTCCTTGCTGATTTTTCTGTGGCCATGAAGTTCAGACTGAATGGCTTCAAAGCTGTCAAAGGCTTTCGTCTGCTGGTCAGACAAGAACTAGCTTCGGGATAATTGATGTGATGCTGTAAGAATTCTGCAAATGAATGCAGACTATGAGAACCAAGGGATTCTCCCACGGACATGTACCTATGACAGCATTAGAGATGTGAGGGAAGGGGAAGAGGTCATATGCATTCTCAGAAGATTTTGAAAATAAATCAGTTTGGAAGACATTGACCTCATAGCGTGAAGACATTCACTTATATGTTGAGAGTTGGTTCCAGATTTGTACGAATCCAAGAATAGGTACAAGTGAGGAATCTAACTACGTGTGAAGCATAAGTGAATATACTAGGCATAATATGAGATGCAGGACAGGATAGATCCAAATTTGTAGCCACAGAAACCACTTTTGGTGGGGAAGGATGAATCTATCGAATCAAAAAGGAGGTAATAAGTAAATTTTAATTACCACTCGAAGAACTGCTAGACGGAGTAGAGAGGAGGCCGAGCAGTTCGATCTTCCGTGCCCTAACTTGGCGACGGAAGACACCTACGGCGGCGGCGGAGAAGACGAGGTCCGCGGCCGGCGTGAGGACGACATCGGAGAGGTCGCGGCAGCTAAGCGCTTCGTCGCCGGTGTCGTCGAGAGCTAGCGGTGGCGCTATGGTTTGTCTAAGGTGGAGAGGTGGAAGAAGGATTTTGACCACGATGTGATGTGTATTTATGCAGGTGCAATACGCAGGTGCCCTTAGCGGTTCACATCTGAGGGACACGTGGCGAACATGCAACACATTGGAAGTTGTTCCATGTTCCCACGCACGCCTGGACTGTCGGGTGGTCGTTCCGGCTTCTCCGGGTTTCAAGCAATAAGGATTGTGCATTAAAACAGATTTAATGTTTGTCTCTGTATCTTCTGCTGACAAGGATGCAGAGAAGACATTCGACGGTTTCAATAGAATGCATATGATTTGGATAGATAGAACTTGAGGTAGAAGCATAGAAGAGGTTAGGGTCCGATCACATTCACTTAGTTCAGAAGATTCAAAAAGAAGACATAGCTATAAGTGAATGTTGTAGAGGACAGAACACAAGTATATAAGTGTAAGACCAAATCAACAAAGTGAAGATTAAGATGAAGACAAATCAATTTTGAAGATAAATTAAATACGTAGACTTAGCAAATGTAACGCCAAGAGAAACACTTCAAACAAGAGTTTGGTGGTGGCGTTACCCACCGTATAGGAAGTATTAGACCCAGACACGGCACACAATTATCGTGGCGCTCCGAAGTCAAATTCCGCATTAATGTATTCACACTCAGAGTGTAAGTCTTCATTAACTGAAGATTTACATTTCTTAGTGTGTTGCACATCTAAGTCATCAACATGCATAAGTGTTAGGATGTGTGCCTAATCACAAGACATTCGAGGATTCCAAGATATTTAGCTCACACCGCAATTTGCAAAACCTTTTCTCATCCAAGGGCTTTGTGAAGATATCTTCCAATTGCTCTTAAGTGTTGACGTGAATGATATCAATATCTTCCTTTAAAACATGATCTCTGAGAAAGTGATGACGAATTTCAATGTGCTTTGTCTTCGAGTGCTGAACTGGGTTGTTGGCAATCTTGATGGCGCTTTCATTGTCACAGTAGAGTGGTACTTGTTTCAGATGGATGCCATAGTCCTTGAGTGTTTGCTTCAGCCATAGAAGCTGAGCGCAGCAAGATCCAGCAGCAATGTATCAGATTCAGCAGTGGAGAGAGATACACAGTTCTGCTTCTTTGAAGACCAACAGACAAGTGATCGTCCCAGAAAGTGACATGTGCCTGATGTAGACTTGCGATCCACCTTGTCACCAGCATAATCAGCATCCGAGAATCCAACTAGATCAAACTCTGAGCCCTTTGGATACCATAATCCTAATGTTGGGGTGTAAGCCAAATATCGAAGAATTCGCTTCACCGCTAAGTGATGCGATTACTTTGGTGCCGCTTGGAATCGGAAACACATGCAAACACTAAGCATTATATCTGGCCTAGATGCACATAAATAAAGTAAAGAACCAATCATGGAGCGGTATACCTTTTGATCGAACTCTTTGCCATTGGCGTCGGGACCCAGATGACTGTTGGTTGGCATTGGCGTCGTGTAACCTTTGCAATCTTGCATTCCAAACTTCTTCAGGCAGTCTTTGAGATATTTCTCTTGAGATATGAAGATGTCGTTGCTTTGCTGACGAATTTGAAGACCAAGGAAGAACTTCAGCTCGCCCATCATGGACATCTGATATTGCTCTTGCATCATGTGACCAAACTCATCACTGTATTTCTGGTTAGTGCAGCCGAAGATAATATCATCCACATATACTTGGCACATAAACATTTCACCATCATATGTCTTCGTGAAGAGTGTGGGATCCAGGGAACCAGGTTTGAAGCCTTTTGTTGTGGTTTTGTCACGGCAGATGTCCTAGGGAAAGGACTTATAGAGCCATCGCGACGGGTTAGCTTAAAGGGGTTAAAGCGGACAAAGGACACAGAGAGTTTATACTGGTTCGGCCCCTTGCAGTGAAGGTAAAGGCCTAGTCGAGTTGTTGTGGAATTGCTAGGGTTTCGATGACCAGGGAGCGAATTCGCTATGCCTGGTTCTTGAGTTGTTGTTTGTTGTCCCTAAACCGCCGCCGGGTCGTCCCCTTATATACATGGGTTGATGCCCGTCGGTTTACAGGATCCTGAGGCCGGTTCATAAACGTGTCCGGCCCGGTCTCTACTCTTTCTATCTTAAAACACAAGTTTACATATCAATGTCGGTTTATGTCTACATGCCTTAATCCGCCTTTAGGCTTTGGGCCTACATGAAGCGCCACCGTCTTTGTCTTCATGGGCTTGAAACATAATAACTCATTATGGGGATAACCTGGCCTCTCCTGGCCAGTTTATACCTAGTAGTAATATCCCCAACATTAGGCCCCAGATTGATTTGAACTGGTTCATGTCAACCTTCAGCACCTTCGCATGAATCTTGTAAACTGCCATGACGTCATCTTCCAGTATCATGATAAACCGCCATGACGTCACCTCTTATTAAAAATGGTATATACCTCACCTTCATTAATGAGCCTCCGTCAATCGAGGCGACAGCTCTGTCAGACATCAAACCTTTGGTCTCCTCGATTCTCGTGCCTGGCTCTTATCCTTTCGCCTTTATAAATAAGACCGGGGGGTCCTTTCCATTTTCCCCCCTTTCCTCTTCGCCTTTCTTCTTCCTTGCACCGACCCGACTGCCACACGCAGCCGCCGTCGTCAAGCTTCGCTCTTGTCTTCAACTCTGGCCGCTGCATCAACTTGATCATACCAGAGAAACGCGGCGCTCCTCCGCAGCTCCACCAGCATCAGTAAGTTTCTCCTTTCTTTACTCTAGATGCAACATTAGGGTTCCGGTGTTCATCGGAGTTCATTGAAGCTTCGGCGCCGTTCTTCCCTGTTCTGCCTAGTATCACAAACGGCTAGTCTAGATCTGATATTTCTCGTACGGCCGTAGCCATAGTCCCCTTTTTCTTCATTATAGCATCCCCTTCGTATAGAAAGAAACTGGTCTGACTCTAATGAACTGTTGAAACACATGTATTTTAGGTCCAATTATATTTTGATTTTCTGACATGCTGTAGATCTGAATTTAACATACCAATCTGTGTAACCTGTTTTCCCCTTACTGAGTTACCTTTAGATCTGTACCTTTCATACCAATATAGGCGGTTTAGCTTTTTGAAAAGTGATAATCCAGTAGGTATCATTAGTCCCCTCTTAAACCGCTGATTCATTTATCTTTGCACTTTCTCCATTGTCAGACTTCGGATTAGCAATACCATACTCCGGTTTAGCAATATCAGACTCTGGTTTAATAATATGCATATACCTCTCCTTCTGCTTCTGATCTTTGTATCGCTTTTTATTTGTCCGTCATAAATCTTAAACCAGTATTGATCTTTTTCCAGTTCTCCATGGCCAAACAATTTTACGCTTGTAACTGGGTTCCTTCCCGGGTTACGGAAGCGCAACTAGAGGGATGTGTCGCCACTGGCGCTTTAGCGAAGAAAGAAGTTATCCAGTGGAGGGTCCCCGGTCTAGAAAATCCTCCTGAACCCAAAGATGGAGAAGTGGTCGTGTTCGTTGATCACCTGAGCCGAGGTTTTAGCCCTCCCGGATCAAAATTCTTCCGAGATGTACTTGCTAGCTTCCAGCTCCACCCTCAGGACATTGGCCCAAATTCTGTGTCAAATGTTTGTCATTTCCAAGTTTTTGCGAGGCTTATCTTCAAGAGGAGCCCACAGTTGAACTGTTTAGGGATTTCTTCTACTTAAACCGTCGTACAGAGTTTACCGACGGACCCAACACTGAACTTGGTGGCATGGCGATTCAAAAGAGAAAAGATGTCAGCTTCACTCATGCCAAGCTTCACAGTCACCCTAAGGACTGGAATCAGACTTGGTTCTACTCCAAAGATACATCTCCAACTGATGAAAATCCTCGGCCGGGTTACCGTCCTCATCGTATCAGGAATACACATCCCTTTCCGCAGAGATTAATAGCGAAGGAAAGATCCAAATACGCCCCACAACTGTCAAAGCTCAGAGCCTTTGTAGCGAACGGTTTGACAGGATTTGATTTTGCTCGCTGCTGGATAACCTGGAGCATCTTGCCCTTAAGCTGGCGCCCCGGTTTAATGTGTGAGTACACAGGGGATTTAAAAGATCCTCAGCGACATGTTGATATTCAACTAACAGAGGATGAAGTTACCGAATCTGTCAAGAAAATACTGAATGAATCGGAAGCTGTCTGCAGCCAGACCGGTTTAAGTCCTTTCTGTGTCTTCAATAAACCACCAACTGTAAGAATCACAACCCTTTTTGTTTTAACTTGCTCCTTTTTTAGATACTCTCTCAGAATTTTGTCCATCTTTGACAGGGCGATGATCCGTTCTGGAAGAAGAAGTCACGGGATAAACCGGCAAAACCACAAGATAAACCGGCAAACCCACTTCGCCAGAAGACCAAGGTTACCAAGAAACCTGCCAAGAAGTGGACCATTGAATCTTCTGAACCAAATGCTGATGCGGACCTGGCTAATACGGATTCAGAGGTAGAACTTGACTCTCTTGGTTCTTTTCTCATACACCTCATTGACAATGACTGTTATCAGGACGACGCTGAAGGCAGCCAAGCTGATGATGCAGAGGTAATTATCCTTTCTTCCGGTTCAGACCCTCTGCCAACACAGAAAATCCGTCAAGCAAACCGGAAAGTAAAAATTTCTCACCCCTTAGCTCACTTGGACCCAAACTTTATTTTGAAGAAGCAGCAACACGAAGCCCGCCGCACAACCCGGCACAGCGGCCAGGTAGTTACCTCTGCCAGTTTACCGAACACTCTGGTTCGGAAACGTCGATCAAAGGTCTCTTATACTCTTGACACTTCTTACCCCAAGGGGGGTTGTTTCCGACAACCTCTTAATCCGTCTGACTCAAATTATCAGGGAACACCTAATTCATCCTCTGGCGAATCAACGGCCACACAACTTTCAACACTCAAGACAGTTCCTGGGTGAGTTATGCGTTTGATTTTATCCTTGATGTGTTATATTTGCATGCTGTACTGATCTTTTATGTCTGTTCTTCTCAGTGCTAAACCCAGACCCAGTAAGAAGGCCTGGCTAAATAAACCGGCTGACGATAATGCAGCTGTTGAACCGGAAAGAACTCCAGATCCGGAAGATACCAACACTGACGCCATGCTTAATGACCCGCCACCGCAAGATCATGACTTTGTTGTTGAACAAGTGGAAATTGATCCAACGGGCCAGTCCCATAAACCGACAAGCCCAGTCCGCGACACTGACAAACCGGCAAGCCCAGCGAAAGCCACTGATAAACCGTCGACTCCCGTGAAGGCTGCTGATGATAAAGAAGATGATATTATGATTACTGGCGTTGGCCACACTGCTCCTGACAATCCTGTTGCTTTATCGAAGCATAGTGCCAAAGACGAGCTTTCTGCTATGGGCAAAGGCAAATGGAACACAGATTTGTCAACCTATGCTCATCTCAATGCCCAAGACATCCATTCTGGTTTTTTAAACCGTCTGTACACAAGCCACGACTTTGAGGCTGGTTTAGTGAATCTGATGAAGGAGCGATATGAGGTAACTGCATAACTGCTTCTCTCATGTGTCCAATTTCAAATATCAACTCCAGTAGCCCCCCAAGTGCCGGTTTATGATACTCATCTAAACTGGGACTTTGTAATATCATAACTTTGCATGCTTAGCCTCCAAGGGCCGGGTTATCTTTTTAAGATGAACCGGTACTTTTAGAATTGCAACATGGTAACTTTCGCCAGTGTAGTACCCAAGGGCCGGTTTAACTTAGGAAGATGAACCGGTACTTTTTAGAAGAATATCCATAACGTTACTTTGAGCAAACATACATTAGCCCCCAAGTGCCAAGAGTAATACTTGTATTGCACTTGGGACTTGTAGAAATTTCTGATAATGAGCAAATATGCATTAGCCCCCAAGTATCAGGTGCATAACTTGTTATGTGCTTGGTACTTCAAATATGTACTGCCAACTCATGATATATCTGTCTCTTATAGGCTGAGCTGAGCAAAAAGGAAACTCAAACCGCTGATCTACAAGAAAACCTCAAGTCCCAGCAAGCAGAAACTTCCAAAGCCAAAGAGGAGCTGACCAATGCCTTAGCTGCTATGGAAAAGCTGAAGGAGAGTTTCAACAAGGAGCGAGCTGATTGGGAGACAGAAAAATCCGCATTGCAAAAAAGAGCAGAGGACGCAGAAGCAGCTCTTAAACCGGTGGTAGACGAGCTGACTGGTGTAAAGCGGCAAATACATGCTATGACTGCTGCTGTGTTTGGTAAACATCCTGGCTTTAAGTTTCCAACATACCATCCCATACATGACCGGTTTACTGATGTTTCCAACGATGCAGGAACTAGCATTAGTCATCTGGGTTATGACGTATAGAAGAAGCTGAAGGCTGCCTATACTCTTATAGAGTAGTTATATACCGGCGCGCAATGGATCATCTGCACCGCCTCTCACAACAAGCCGCCCCCAACTTTAATCAAAGATACCTTAGAAAGGTTGTCAATGCTACCTGCCCGGGTAGAAGAGCTAAAGAGATCTGCTGCAAGGGCTGGTGCTCTGACCGCACTAACCTGGGCAAAAGCATGGGTGCCTGATCTTGATCCAGTGGATGTGGGCAAAGGCTATCCAAGCTTAAAAGAAGACGGATCAGAGTTTGGCAATGATGACCTCCGAGCCATAAATCAGGAAGTACGTCCACTAGCTTGTTAACTGGCTGAAGAAGCTGATCTTTCATATTATTAGGCGAGTTATGACGTCAACAACAAAAGGGTCGTTGCACCAACTCCTGAGGCTCAAAATCTTATCCCGCCAATCCGTAAGCACACCTATGCCCCTGACATTGAACCGTCCACCCTTATAAGCGATGAAGCTATATTCCAAGCCCTAACTAGGATCGACTGGGCAACCATTGACTTCCAGCCACTGGGTAGAGAGGAGGATGATGAACCGGTGCAAGATGATCCGCAGCCGTCAAGTCAACCTGGACACGAATCATGATCCGGAAGCCGGTTTATCCTTCCGCGTGCTGCAATACTTGAAAAACAATTATTCTTTTGGGCACTGAAACGCCTTGTAATAGGCTAGTTAAAACACTTGGTCTGCTATGCCATCGTGCTTATTTATTTTTGCATGACACTTGTTAATCCGCCATGCTTAAGATATATGATGGTCATAATCCGTAGCTGCTCCTGCATACAAGAAGTTGAAAGTGTCCTGGCGGTTTACCGCCGGACGGGTCATGATGCCCAAATATATAGCCATGGTTTATAACCCAGGCTGTAAAAAGATAATCAGATATGAAAATAAATGATACCGGTGACATTGAATCATAGCGTTGGTTGACCAACTTTTGTAGTAAGGGTGATACCCCTAATCATGAGTACTGATAACTCCTTCCATATTGTGCCGGTTTATGATAAAACCGTACCGGGTTGTGATAAACACCGGATTGTTCATATATAACACTGGTGACTTATAGTCAAAACCAGACCGGGTTAATAAGCGCCGGATTATAATTGATCATGTATTGACAACTTGTAGTTGAAAGTCAAGCCGGGTTAATGAACGCTGGTTTATCAAAACATTATAAATGTCATCAAAAGAGAAAAAACTTGGCAAATAAAAGCATATGAAAAACTTGTAGTCGAGGCTTTTCACGGGCTGCCAGGCCCCAAATTCGAGGCTTTTCATGGGTTGTCAGGCCACTGAGTTAAAACATTTCACAAAGCCTTTTAAGATGGTCCTCAATCCTTAACCAATCGTCGTTTTAACTTTGAGAAGTTCAGGGTCTTATGAGATTGACTTGTCGAAGTTCGGCGGGTCATACCAGGTTTACCTGGATGGAGTGACTTACTTAAAAAAGTCAGGATAACCCGGGGTTTTAGGTGTATACACCAGGCTTCCAAGCCGTGGCTTGATAGCCTATTACAAGTGTAGATTCTTTATTCGTTGCGATAGCAAAGAATCCCCAAGCAATATTTTGAGCTGTGCTCAGTAGGTGCCTATGTTTGAGTTGTTCTTTTGCAACACTCTCTTTGGCCCCTAAGTATTTTTCTTTTGGCCTTGAGCCGATCAAGAGGTGTAGCTATGGTTCAAATACGACCAAGCCCCCAAGTGATTTTCCTTGTGGCCTTGCGCCGATCAAAAGGTGTAGCTATGGTTCGAATACGACCAAGCCCCCAAGTGATTTTTAGATATGGCTTTATAAGCTGAATCAAGGGGTAAACCGGACACCGCTCTACAAACAGAAGCCCCCATGTAACCACACATGATGTAAGAAAAAACAACAGATACCCCGCTTTAGCTGAGGCTCCGGTTTATTATATTGATCATAATATATACATTGTCATAACTATGTACATAAGCAGAGCCTATGGCTCATGTATAGTAAGGCCGTAGATGAGCGATATTCCACGGCCGGTGGGTCTCCTCCTCCGATTTACGTGAGTCTTTGTGCTCTCGAGCATCGATTAGGTAGTATGACCCGTTGGGCAGATTCTTGCTGACCACAAAGGGTCCTTCCCGAGGGGGGGGGTAACTTGTGCATATCAGTCTGATCCTGGATGAGTCGGAGCACCAGATCGCCTTCTTGAAAAGTTTTGGCTCTAAAACGGCGGCTGTGATAACGACGCCGATCCTGCTGGTAAATCACCGAACGAGCCGCTGCAATGTCACGCTCCTCATCTAACAGGTCAAGTGCTTCCTGCCGTGCTTTCTCATTATCAGCTTCGACATACGCCGCCACACGGGGCGAGTCATGACGGATGTCACTAGGGAGAACCGCCTCCGCTGCGTAAACCATGAACAAAGGCGTGTAACCCGTGGATCTGTTGGGCGTGGTATTGATGCTCCATAACACAGAAGGCAACTCCTCCACCCAACAACCCGGCGTCCGTTGCAAAGTAACCATAAGTCGGGGCTTGATCCCTCTCAAGATCTCTTGATTGGCTCTCTCCGCTTGACCATTAGACTGGGGTTGAGCCACTGATGATACGTCAAGCCGGATGTGCTCACGTTGACAGAACTCCTTCATATCACCCTTGGACAGATTGGTACCATTATCAGTTATAATGCTGTGTGGAAAGCCAAACCGGAAAATCACCTTTTTGATGAATTGAACCGCCGTAGCTGCAGCACACTTACTGACTGGCTCTGCCTCCACCCACTTATCCTTGGATCGCTTAAAGGGCCCAACCATATCCAGCCCCCAAGTTGCAAACGGCCAAGTGATTGGTATCATCCTCAATTCCTGGGCCGGAACATGAGCTCGGCGTGAAAACTTCTGACAACCGTCGCACTTTTTCACCAAGTCTTCTGCATCAGCATGAGCCGTCAGCCAATAGAAGCCATGACAAAAAGCTTTAGCCACCAGGGATTTTGAACCGGCGTGATGACCACAATCCCCTTCGTGAATCTCACGCAGAATCTCACATCCTTCTTCAGGAGACACGCAACGCTGAAACGCCCCTGTCACACTGCAATGATGTAACTCTCCATTGATAATAGTCATGGACTTGGACCGCCGGATTATCTGCCGGGCCAAAGTTTCATCCTCCGGTAACTCGCCCCGGTTCATATACGCCAAATATGGGACCGTCCAGTCTGGGATGACATGAGTAGCTGCCACCAACTGAGCCTCCGGATCAGGAACAGCCAAATCTTCCTCTGTTGGGAGCTTGACAGACGGATTATTGTTGGGTTATTTAGTAATTTCAAAAAATTTCCTACGCACACACAGGATCATGGTGATGCATAGCAACGAGAGGGGAGAGTGTGTCCACGTACCCTCGTAGACCGAAAGTGGAAGCATTATATCAACGCGGTTGATGTAGTCGTACATCTTCACGATCCGACCGATCCAAGTACCGAAAGCACGGCACCTCCGAGTTCTGCACAGGTTTGGCTCGGTGACGTCCTCGCCTTCTCGATCCAGCAAGAGGGGAGAAGTAGTAGATGAGTTCCGGCAGCACGACGGTGTGGTGACGGTGTTGGTGAAGAACAAGCTTCGCAGGGCTTCGCCTAAGCACTACGAAAACTATGATGGAGGATAAACTAGAGGAGACGGGGTTGCCGGCACACGGCTTGGTGTTTCTTGATGTGTCTTGGGTGCTAGCCCTACCCCTCTATTTATATGTTGAGCCTTGGGGTCGAAACTTGGAGTAAAAGCCTCCACAAAGTCGGTTTCACCCGAAAGGCAACAGTCCTTCTCGGACTCCAGGGCCAGACGCCCGGGTTCCCGGCGTCTGGACCAAGACGCCAGTGACCCTGGCGTCTGGCCCCTGGACTCCGCAAAACTTCCTTTTGCGCTTTCCAAAAACCCCGTGGGCTTTCCCCTTTGGCCCAGATAAAGTGTTCTTGTGCCCAAACATTCCGGGAAACATCCGGAACCCCTTCCGATGGATTCCGGAACCTTTCCGGAGATCAAACACTACTATCCACATATCAATCTTTACTTCTGGACCATTCCAGAGTTCCTCGTCATATCCGTGATATCATCCAAAACTCCGAACAACATTCGGTCACCAACATACATAACTCATAGTACTATATCGTCAACGAACGATAATCGTGCGGACCCTACGGGTTCGAGAACAATGTAGACATGACCGAGACACCTCTCTGGACAATAACCAATAGCGGGACCTGGATGCCCATATTGGCTCCCACATATTCTACGAAGATCTTTATCGGTCAGACCGCATAACAACATACGTTGTTCCCTTTGTCATCGGTATGTTACTTGCCCGAGATTCAATCGTCGGTATCTCAATACCTAGTTCAATCTCGTTACCGGCAAGTCTCTTTAGTCGTTCTGTAATACATCATCCCGCAACTAACTCATTAGTTGCAATGCTTGCAAGGCTTATAGTGATGTGCATTACCGAGTGGGCCCAGAGATACCTCTCCGACAATCGGAGTGACAAATCCTAATCTCGAAATACACCAACCCAACAAGTACCTTCGGAAACACCTGTAGAGCACCTTTATAATCACCCAGTTACGTTGTGATGTTTGGTAGCACACAAAGTGTTCCTCCGGTAAACGGGAGTTGCATAATCTCATAGTCATAGGAACATGTATAAGTCATGAAGAAAGCAATAGCAACATACTAAACGATCGAGTGCTAAGCTAACGGAATGGGTCAAGTCAATCACATCATTCTCCTAATGATGTGATCCCGTTAATCAAATGACAACTCATGTCTATGGCTAGGAAACATAACCATCTTTGATCAACGAGCTAGTCAAGTAGAGGCAAACTAGTGACACTCTGTTTGTCTATGTATTCACACAACTATTATGTTTCCGGTTAATACAATTCTAGCATGAATAATAAACATTTATCATGATATAAGGAAATAAATAATAACTTTATTATTGCCTCTAGGGCATATTTCCTTCAATTATGTAGCACATCCAGAAAGACGTTAGGTTGAACCAGCTTATGTTGGAACCCAAGCGACTTAAAGCGTCCGCCGCTTCGTTCTTCCGCCGGTCCACATGATCAACCTAATAGCCCTTGAAATGACCTGCCACAACATCCACCTCTCGACGATATGCTGCCATGAGCGGATCCTTGGAATCCCAAGTACCAGACACTTGTTTAGCCACCAAGTCCGAGTCACCGAAGCACTTAACCCGACTTAAATTCATCTCCTTAGCCATTCGAAGACCATGGAGTAAAGCTTCATACTCAGCTGCATTGTTAGTGCAAGGGAACATTAAACGGAGAACATAACAAAACTTATCACCTCGTGGGGAAGTTAATACGACTCCAGCCCCCGAGCCCTCCAATTGTCTGGACCCATCAAAATGAATAGTCCTATAAGTATGAGCCGGCTTCTCCTCTGGCGCCTGTAATTCTGTCCAGTCATTGATGAAATCCACAAGCGCCTAAGATTTGATCGCCGTCCGGGGCATATATTTTAACCCGTGAGGCCCAAGCTCAATAGCCCATTTGGCAATCTGGCCAGTCGCTTCCCTGTTCTGGATTATATCCCCCAAAGGAGCAGAGCTGACCACAGTGATGGGATGACCCTGGAAATATTGCTTAAGCTTTCGGCTCGCCATAAAAACTCCATACATCAACTTCTGCCAATGCGGGTACCTTTGCTTGGACTCGATAAGTACCTCACTGATATAATAAACCGGCCGTTGAACTGGATACTCCTTTCCGGCCTCCTTGCGCTCCACCACAATAGCCACGCTAACAGCCTGAGCGTTAGCAGCCACATATAAAAACAATGGCTCTTTATCAATAGGAGCAGCAAGGACCGGCGGATTGGCCAGCTGCCGCTTTAAGTCCTCAAATGCTTCATTGGCAGCGTCCCTCCACACGAAGTCATCCGTCTTCTTCAGCATTTTGATACAAAGGGGTGGCCTTCTCACCAAGGCGACTGATAAACCGGCTCAAGGCGGCAATCCGGCCTGCCAGCCGTTGAACATCATTGATACACTTCGTTTTAGCCAAAGAAGTTATAGCCTTGATTTTCTCCGGATTAGCCTCAATGCCCCTGTTAGACACCAGAAAGCCCAAGAGCTTGCCTGCTGGTACACCAAAGACACACTTGGCCGGATTAAGCATCATTTTATAAACCCGGAGGTTAGCAAAGGTCTCCTTCAAGTCATCTATCAATGTCTCCTCCTTTCTGGATTTCACCACAATATCGTCCACATAAGAATGAACATTGCGGCTGATCTGATCATGAAGACAATTCTGCACATAGTGCTGATAAGTCGCCTGGGCACTCTTGAGCCCAAAAGGCATAGACACATAACAGAAGGCTCCAAAGGGAGTTATGAAAGTTGTCTTCTCCTGGTCCTTAACTGCCATTTTGATCTGATGGTAGCCAGAATAAGCATCTAGAAAACTCAAACGCTCGCAACCCGCCGTAGCATCAATGATTTGATCGATACGAGGGAGGGCAAAAGGATCCGCTGGACAAGCCTTGTTTAAATCTGTGTAGTCCACACACATACGCCAAGTGCCGTTCTTCTTAAGTACCAGCACCGGATTAGCCAACCACTCAGGATGAAACACTTCAATGATAAACCCAGCCGCCAAGAGCCTGGCTACCTCCTCACCAATAGCCTTGCGTCTTTCTCCATTGAACTGGCGAAGAAATTGCTTGACCGGTTTAAACTTCGGATCAACATTAAGTGTGTGCTCAGCGAGTTCCCTCGGTACACCTGGCATGTCAGAAGGCTTCCAAGCAAAGATGTCCTAGTTCTCACAGATGAACTCGATGAGCGCGCTTTCCTATTTTGGATCCAGGTTAGCGCTGATGCTAAACTGCTGGAATGAATCGCCAGGAACAAAATCAACCAGCTTAGTCTCATCATCCGATTTAAACTTCAAGGCCGGATCATGCTCTGTAGTTGGCTTCTTCAAGGAGGTCATATCTGCCGGATCAACATTGTCCTTGTAAAACTTCAACTCCTCTGTTGCACAAACCGACTCAGCATAAGCCGCATCACATTCTTCACATTCCAAGGTGATCTTACGGCTCCCATGTACCGTGATGGTCCCCTTATGACCCGGCATTTTGAGCTGCAGATAGACATAACAGGGCCTTGCCATGAACTTAGCATAAGCCGGCCGCCCAAACAGGGCATGATACGGGCTCTTGATTTTCACCACTTCAAAGGTGAATTTCTCTGATCTTGAATCATGCTCATCACCAAAAGCAACCTCCAGAGCTATCTTACCCACTGGATACGCCGATTTACCAGGCACCACACCATGGAAAACGGTGTTGGACGGTCTAAGATTTTTATCTGTTAACCCCATGCGACGGAAAGTTTCATAATAAAGTATATTGATACTACTCCCTCCATCCATGAGTACCTTGGTGAACTTATAACCCCCAACCTAAGGTGCCACCACCAACGCCAGATGACCCGGATTATCAACCCGAGGTGGATGATCCTCTCGACTCCACACAACGGGCTGTTCAGACCAGCGTAAGTAACGGGGCACCGCCGGTTCAACGGAGTTCACTGCCCTTTTATGAAGCTTCTGATCGCGTTTACACAGGCTAGTGGTGAAGATATGGTACTGCCCACAGTTCAACTTCTTCGGGTTGCTCTGGTAACCCGACTGCTGCTGTTGTTGATTCCCCTGATGATTATAACCACCTTGGTTGCCTTGATTGCCTTGATTGCCATGACCGCTTTGATTACCGTGAAATCTTGAACCAGAACTGCTTCCACCATAACCCGGCCCATGAGACCCGGGGCCTGAACCACCGGCCGGTCCATGATCATTCCGGAAAAAATCTGAATTTTTTAACTCCCGCATAATATAACAATCCTTCCTGAGGTGCGTGGTCGGCTTGTCCCGCGATCCGTGCTTTGGGCAGGGCTGGTACAACAGGTAATTCAGGTGCTCCGGATTGGGACTTGGTTCTCCTCCACGCAGGGGCGGTTTACCCTTACGACGCTGACCATTACCCTGCGCATTGGTATTAGCCACAAAATCTGAACTGTTATCCGCCTTACGCTTACCGTTGTTTCCATGACCCGCCGGGTTATGCTGCCCTTTGGTGCTACCGCCCTTCTTTCCCTTTCTTGTCTTGTAATCATCAGATTCACGGTCCTTGGTACTATCAGAGTCGGCATACTTCACCAATGCTGCCATAAGAGTCCTGATACGTCTCCGTCGTATCTACTTTTCCAAACACTTTTTCCCTTGTTTTGGACTCTAACATGCATGATTTGAATGGAACTAACCCGGACTGACGCTGTTTTCAGCAGAATTGCCATGGTGTTATTTATGTGCAGAAACAAAAGTTCTCGGAATGACCTGAAACTCCATGGAGATTATTTTTGGAAATAATAAAAAATATTGGCGAAAGAATCAAGGCCAGGGGGCCCACACCCTGTCCACGAGGGTGGGGGGCGCGCCCCCTGCCTCGTGGGCCCCCTGGAGCTCCACCTACCTCAACTCCAACTCCATATATTCGTGTTCGGGGAGACAAAAATCAGAGAGAAAGATTCATCGCGTTTTACGATACGGAGCCGCCGCCAAGCACTAAACTCTCTCGGGAGGGCTGATCTGGAGTCCGTTCGGGGCTCCAGAGAGGGGAATCCGTCGCCGTCGTCATCATCAACCATCCTCCATCACCAATTTCATGATGCTCACCACCGCGCGTGAGTAATTCCATCATAGGCTTGCTGGACGGTGATGGGTTGGATGAGATTTATCATGTAATCGAGTTAGATTTGGTATCCACTATGTTCTGAGATTGATGTTGCTATGACTTTGCCATGCTTAATGCTTGTCACTAGGGCCCGAGTGCCATGATTTCAGATCTGAACCTATTATGTTTTCATGAATATATGTGAGTTCTTGATCCTATCTTGCAAGTCTTATTAAGCTTGCGACACCTAAACCTGCTTCTGCTATTAATTCAGATATGTCGCATGTTATTGATGATGCCACTTCTGCTATGCATGATACTTATGACGAAACTACTTCTATGCTTGATACTACTGTGCCACTTGGTGAATTTCTTGATGTGACTTGCTAAGGCTAGAGAGAATGAAATTATTGAAACTGGTAGTATTGATGAAAGTGATGATGAAGACTCTCCCAATAAATATGAATTGCCTGTTGTGCCTGAGGGCTATGTTATGGATGAAGAAACTGCTAGAGACTTTCTTGCTTGCAATGATAGAAGTGATCTTGAGAAACTATTAGCTAAGCTGAAACAAAAAACTCTGAATGCTAGAATGAAATATGATCCTGCTTATGCTACTTCACCTATCTTTGTTACTGATAAGGATTATGAATTCTTTGTTGATCCTGATATAATTACTTTGGTTGAATCTGATCCTTTCTATGGCTATGAATCTAAAACTGTTGTGGCACATATTACTAAATTAAATGATATAGCCACCCTGTTCACTAATGATGAGAAATCTCGCTACTATTATATCCTTAAAATATTTCCTTTCTCATTAAAGGGTGATGCTAAGATATGGTTTAATTCTCTTGATCCTGGTTGTGTGCGTAGTCCCTAGGATATGATTTATTACTTCTCTGCTAAATATTTCCCTGCTCATAAGAAACAAGCTGCTTTAAGGGAAATATATAATTTTGTGCAAATTGTAGAAGAGAGTCTCCCACAAGCTTGGGGGAGGCTTCTCCAATTACTTAATGCTTTGCCTGATCATCCTCTTAAGAAAAATGAAATACTTGATATCTTTTATAATGGACTAACCGATGCTTCCAGAGACCACCTGGATAGTTGTGCTGGTTCTGTTTTCAGGGAAAGAACACCGGATGAAGCTGAAATTCTATTGAATAATATGTTGACTAATGAAAATAATCGGACACTTCCAAAACCAACTCCTAAGCTAACTCCGAAGAAAAGAGGTGTTCTATTTCTCAGTCCTGAAGATATGCAAGAGGCAAAGAAATCTATGAAAGAAAAAGGTATTAAAGCTGAAGATGTTAAGAATTTACCTCCTATTGAAGAAATACATGGTCTTAATTTACCGCCTGTTGAAGAAATATATGATCTTAATTCATCACCTATTGAAGAAACTCATGGTCTTGATAACCCGACACAGGTAGTAAAGGTAAATTCTCTCTATAGATATGATAAAGCTGAAATCCCTCCTACTAAATTTGCTAGCCAATGCTTAGATGAGTTTGATGATTTTATGGTTAAGTAAGAAGACTTCAATGCTTATTTTGGTAGACAATTAAAACAAAATGCTTATATGATTGAACAATTGGGTGATTATATGTCTAGAGTTAAAGGTGAACTTAAACTCATTAGTAAACATGCTTCTATGGTTACCACTCAAGTAGAACAAGTACTTAAGGCTCAGAATGATTTACTCAATGAATTAAATAGTAAGAATAATGATTATGCTGTTAGAGTGGCTACTAGAACTGGTAAAATGACTCAGGAACCTTTGTATCCTGAAGGCCATCCTAAGAGAATTGAGCAAAATTCTCAGAGAAATAATATTGATGCACCTAGTCCTTCTAAAAAGAAGAAAAAGAAAAATGATAGGACTTTGCATGCTTCTAGTGAACCTGTTGTAGACACACCTGAGAATCCCAATAATATTTCTATTTCTGATGCTGAAATCAAATCTGGTGATGAACATGAACCTAGTAATAATATTAATGATGATGTTCATATTGATGCTCAACCTAGCAATGATAATGATGTAGAAATTGAACCTGCTGTTGATCTTGATAACCCACAATCAAAGCATCAACGTTATGATAAGAGAGACTTTGTTGCTAGGAAACACGGTAAAGAAAGAGAACCATGGGTTCAGAAACCCATGCCTTTTCCTCCCAAACCATCCAAGAAAAAGGATGATGAAGATTTTGAGCGCTTCGCTGAAATGATTAGACCTATCTTCTTGCGTATGCGTTTGACTGATATGCTCAAAATGAATCCTTATGCTTAGTATATGAAAGAAATTGTTACGAATAAAAGAAAGATACCGGACGCTGAAATTTCCACCATGCTTGCTAATTATACTTTCAAGGGTGGAATACCAAAGAAACTTGGAGATCCAGGAGTACCCACTATACCATGCTCCATTAAAAGAAATTATGTTAGAACTGCTTTATGTGATCTTGGAGCCGGTGTTAGTGTTACGCCTCTCTCTTTATATCATAGACTTGATTTGAATAGGTTGAGACCTACTGAAATATCCTTGCAAATGGCTGATAAATCAACTGCTATACCTATCGGTATTTGTGAGGATGTGCCTGTCGTGGTTGCAAACGTTACTATTTTAACGGACTTTGTTATTCTTGATATTCCCGAGGACGGTAGTATGTCTATTATTCTTGGAAGACCTTTTTTGAATACTGCAGGGGCTATTATTGATTGCAACAAAGGCAAAGTCACTTTTCATGTTAATGGAAATGAGCATACGCTATACTTTCCGAGGAAACAACCTCAAGTTCATAGTATCAACTTTATTGGAAAATTTCCATCGATTATTTTTGGATGTTTTGAATTTCCTCTTCCTACTGCCAAGAAGAAATATGATATTCTTATTATTCAGGATGTGCGTATCCCCGTTGAGGTAACATAGTGTTATTCGAAATTTCTCCGGTTTCATGTTATTCAGAATGAGTTTGTTAACAAGACTTGATCAACCTTGTTAGTGGATTCCTTTTGATGAGCATGAGATGGATGAAATTAGAAGCACAACCTTCTGTACACTCTCTACTTTCTGTTATTTAGTTGAAATAAAGTAAAAATAGTATTTTCCTGTCCGTTTTCTGAATTATCCGTGCAATATAAAAATACCCCGAAAATAAAAGTTCTCCAAATGCCCTGCCAATTTAATATGATTTTTTCTGGAATATTTGAGAATATCTGGCACTGAGAACACATCAGGGGGAGCTGGCACCTGGCCACGAGGGTCCAGGGCGCGCCCACCCCCTGGTCGCGCCCCCTGCCTCGTGGGCCCACGGTGGCTCCCCTCCACTTATTCCAGCCACCACACACTCCTTCTTCCTCCCAAAAAAATCACCATCCAACTCAAGCATGAGTTCTAGCTCATTTTGCTGCGATTTTCGATCTCCTTGCTCAAAGCACCTCTCACAAAACTGCTTTGGGGGATTATTCCTTGGTATGTGACTCCTTCATTGGTCCAATTAGTTTTTGTTCTAGTGCTTTATTCATTGCAAATGTGTGCTGCCTAGGTGACCATGTTCTTGAGCTTGCATGTCAAATTTATATGGTTCCAAGTAGTTCTAATGCATGATATAGGCTCTAGGCACTTGTAGGAGTAGTTGCTATCAATTTTGTTGAGCTTGGTTCACTTTTATCTGAAGTTACTAAAAATTTCAGAAACTTTCAGAAAATAATGAAGAGATTTTTGAGGGGCTCATCGAGCCGAAGCTCGAAGGAAAAGCAAAGTGAAGAAGCAGAGAGGCCCAAATATAATCTGCCTCGCACCACGGAGGTTCGGCCGTGTGAATGGCCTTCCGGTGATTTCTTGAGAGCAACCGAGATTTATGATGATTTTTATGAATTGGCTGAGAATGCAGGCCTCACCGACTTCCTCCGCGACCAACGCGAACAGTATCTCTTACTCACCAATACTTTTGTGCAAAACTTCTACTATTATCCTAAGGAATCACCTCCTTCAGTAGAGTTTCATTTACATGATGTGGTTAAGAAGATGTCACTATATGAATTTTGCAGGGTTTGCAAAATACCTTTCGAGGGTAGCTTAGAGGGACCACATCGTAAAGATGTGGATGGGTTTATTGATACTATTACTGTAGGGGAAACTAGGAACTTTTCCGATGCAAGAATCACTAGCATACATTTTCCTGTTTTACGCTACTTTGAAATATTTGCTAGTCGTTTCTTAATTGGTCGCGGAAACTGTGGAAACCTTAGTGTTCCTGATATTATTATTTTGTTCCATGGTTTTTTCCGTGATGACTCTGTTAGTATGGGCGGTATTATTGCCAAACGGTTAAATCTAAACCGTACAAAGGGCCCCATCTTTGGAGGTGTCTATGCTTCACGCCTTGCTACATACTATAACATACCTATTAGGCACTATGAAAAAGAAGAAAAATTGCTGCCTACTGTTTATTTAGATTATAAGAGTATGGTAGTGCATGATTTTATTGTTAAGAACAGGGAAAGGGCGCTTAAATACAAATTGTTCTTTGATAAACATCACCCTGAGACTATTACCTTGCCTGCTCCTTCCTTGTTTGATTTATCTGCAGGCCAGTATCTCGTTCCGCTGGCGGCCATTCACGCCTACCGGAACCCTACATCAGCCACAGAGCCAGAGCCGGAACAACAATTTGATCCTCCACGACCGTCTAATTACTAGTGGGATCCGGAGATGATTGCCAACCAGTGGCACTCAGAGGCTTCTTCTTCTCAGTACGACCCCAACTACAACTTTGGATATCCGCCAGGCCATCCGTGGCAATAGATCAACTTAGGCCAAAAGCCTAAGCTTGGGGGAGTACGTATTTCCCACCGACATTACATTTATGTTCACACACCTATTGCTAGTTGTCGGTGCTCATACTTTTTCACTGTATTATCCATGCTAGTTTATTTTCTTTTTCCTGTTTTCTTCTTGTGTGTTTAATAAACCTTAAAAAACCAAAAAAAAAATTAGTGTAGCTTTTAGCTAGTTTAGTTTCATGCTGTAGTAATAATTAAAAGAAAACCCAAAAATATTTCTTGTTCTTCTTTTGCTTGTTGGGAGCTTTCCCGTGTAAATAGTTTTATTTCTTTTCTTTCCTTTGGGGGTCGATAGGAGAAGACCATAATGATAAAATTGTTGAAGTGGCTCTTATATGCATTATTGTTGATTTAACCAAGAGCCCATATTGCCTTGTCTTCTCCTGTTTATTGAATGCTCGCAGATTCCAGCTTAGTCCAATGCACGTGCATTATTATATTATTCACATCGTTCGGTCGTGCAAGTGAAAGGCAATTATGACGATATATGATGGACTGATTGAGATGAGAGAAGCTGGTATGAACTCGACCTCTCTTGTTTTTGTAAATATGATTAGTTCATCGTTCCTGATTCAGCCTATTATGAATAAACATGTTTGCAATGACAATTAGAGATTATAGTTACTTATGCCATGCTTAATTAGCTAGGAGTTTATAATGGTTTACCTTGCGTGCCAACATGCTATTAAAATGGTTGTGATGTGGTATGATAGGGTGGTATCCTCCTTTGAATGATTCGAATGACTTGACTTGGCGCATGTTCACACATGTAGTTGAAACAAATCAACATAGCCTTCACGATATTTATGTTCATGGTGGATTATATCCTACTCATGCTTGCACTCAATGTTTATTAATTTTTATGCATGTTCATGACGGTTGTCGCTCTCTAGTTAGTCGCTTCCCAGTCTTTTTCTAGCCTTCACTTGTACTAAGCGGGAATACTGCTTGTGCATCCAATCCCTTAAACCCCAAAGTTATGCCATATGACTCCACTATACCTTCCTATATGCGGTATCTACCTGCCGTTCCAAGTAAATTTGTATGTGCCAAACTCCAAACTTCAAATGAAATTATGTTCTGTATGCTCGAATAGCTCATGTATCAACTAGGGATGTCCGTATCTTCCATGTTAGGAGGGTTATTCTCAAGAGGAGTGGACTCCGCTCCTCACTCACGAGAAAATGGCTGGTCACCGGGATGCCCAGTCCCATGCTTTATGCAAACCAAATCAAAATAATTGCAAACAAAGCTCCCCCTGGGACTGTTGTTAGTTGGAGGCACTCGTTGTTTCGAGCAAGCCATGGATTGATGTTTGTTGGTGGAGGGGGAGTATAAAATTTACCATTCTGTTTGGGAACCGCCTATAATGTGTGTAGCATGGAAGATATCGCCATCTCTTGGTTGTTATGTTGACAATGAAAGTATGCCGCTCAAAATATTATTTATCTCTATTTCAAAATCGAGCTCTGGCACCTCTACAAATCCCTGCTTCCCTCTGCGAAGGGCCTATCTATTTACTTTCATGTTGAGTCATCACCCTCTTATTAAAAAGCACCAGCTGGAGAGCACTGCTGTCATTTGCATTCATTATTGTTAATTTATATTGGGTATGACTATGATTGGATCTCTTTTACCATGAATTAGAATGTCTAGCCAGTCCTTGATCTTTAAAGGTGCTCTGCATTTATGTTTTGCGGTCTCAGAAAGGGCTAGCGAGATACCATCTTGTTATATCATATTATGATTGTTTTGAGAAAGTGTTGTCATCCGAGATTTATTATTATTGCTCGCTAGTTGATTATGCCATTGATATGAGTAAACATGAGACCTAAGAGTTAGTGTGAATATGGTTAGTTCATAATCTTTGCTGAAAACTTGAATGCTGGCTTTACATATTTACAACAACAAGGGCAAACAAAGTTTGTAAAAGTTTTTCTTTATCACTTTCAGTTTATCAACTGAATTGCTTGAGGACAAGCAAAGGTTTAAGCTTGGGGGAGTTGATACGTCTCCGGCGTCTCTACTTTTCCAAACAGTTTGGCCTTTGTTTTGGACACTAACTTGCATGATTTGAATGGAACTAACCCGGGCTGACGCTGTTTTCAGCAGAATTGCCATGCTGTTATTTATGTGCAGAAACAAAAGTTCTCGGAATGACCTGAAACTCCACGGAGATTATTTTTGGAAATAATAAAAAATATTGGCAAAAGAATCAAGGCCAGGGGGGCCACACCCTATCCACGAGGGTGGGGGCGCGCCCCCCGCCTCGTGGGCCCCCTGGAGCTCCACCGACCTCAACTCCAACTCCATATATTCATGTTCGGGGAGAAAAAATTAGAGAGAAAGATTCATTGCGTTTTACGATACGGAGCCGCCGCCAAGCCCTAAACTCTCTCGGGATGGCTGATCTGGAGTTCGTTCGGGGCTCCGGAGAGGGGAATCCATCGCCGTCGTCATCATCAACCATCCTCCATCACCAATTTCATGATGCTCACCACCGTGCGTGAGTAATTCCATCGTAGGCTTGATGGACGGTGATGGGTTGGATGAGATTTATCATGTAATCGAGTTAGATTTGTTAGGGTTTGATCCCTAGTATCCACTATGTTCTGAGATATATGTTGCTATGACTTTGCTATGCTTAATGGTTGTCACTAGGGCCCGAGTGCCATGATTTCAGATCTGAACCTATTATGTTTTCATGAATATATGTGAGTTCTTGATCCTATCTTGCAAGTCTATAGTCACCTACTATGTGTTATGATCCGGCAACCCCGAAGTGACAATAATCGGGACCACTCCCGGTGATGACCATAGTTTGAGGAGTTCATGTAGTCATTATGTGTTAATGCTTTGGTCCGGTACTCTATTAAAAGGAGGCCTTAATATCCCTTAGTTTCCGCTAGGACCCCGCTGCCACAGGAGGGTAGGACAAAAGATGTCATGCAAGTTCTTTTCCATAAGCACGTATGACTATATTCGGAATACATGCCTACATTACATTGATGAATTGGAGCTAGTTTTGTGTCACCCTATGTTATGACTATTACATGATGAACCGCATCCGGCATAATTCTCCATCACCGATCCAATGCCTACGAGCTTTTCACATATTGTTCTTCGCTTATTTACTTTTCCGTTGCTACTGTTACAATCACTACAAAACCCAAAAATATTACTTTTGTTACTGTTACCGTTACTTCCATATTACTTTGCTACTAAATACTTTGCTACAGATACTAAGTTATCTAGGTGTGGTTGAACTGACAACTCAACTGCTAATACTTGAGAATATTCTTTGGCTCCCCTTGTGTCGAATCAATAAATTTGGGTTGAATACTCTACCCTCGAAAACTATTGCGATCCCCTATACTTGTGGGTTATCAAGTCCCCACGTCATTGCAGTGACTTTTGAGCCGCCCCAACTTCAACTTCAGAGGTGTAAACCGGCAATTGCCTTCCAACGTTAAAAATGTTGTATCAGCGTTGATGCGACCTGATGAATGCAAAATTTCCGAAACCTGGCGCACCCAATGGGTTGTTGATTCTCCTTCCTCCTGGGCACAGGCAGCTAAGTCCACAATTGACATGGGTTGCTTGCACGTGTCTTTGAAATTCTGAATAAACTGGGCTCTTAACTCGGCCCATGATCCGATGGAGTTAGCTGGCAAGTTCTTCAGCTAAGTGCGAGTCGTCCCTTCCAACATCATGGTGAAGTATTTAGCATATGCCGCATCATCTACGTCCACCATCTCCATCGCCATCTCATAACTTTCAACCCATGCCTCGGGGGATAAATCGGCAGTGTAATTTGGCACTTTGCATGGGCCCTTGAAGTCCTTGGGCAGCCGTACATTGCGTAACGCTGGGACGAGACATGGCACCCCCGAAGAACTAGAGGTCACCCCTGGTTCCACCGAAGTTGTTGGACGAACCGGAGTAAGTTGATGGGCCGCGTTCTGTGCTGCTAACTCAGCCTCCCGATGTGCCCTCGCACGGTCCACCACATCCTAAGCATCAACACCGCCACCCGCCGGGTTATGGCCTCGAGGCGGATTACGGTTCCGCGCAGTGCTAGACACAGCCGGTTCATCAATATGTCTGCTGTAACTCCGGCTTGGGCGGGGGGTGGAATGAATCCTCTCGCGACTGTATGAATAAGCCTGCTGCTGAGTCAAAGCTGTCTGAAGGAGCTCCCTTGCTCGTCGCGTCTCCACCACTACGGGGGACTCACCATCGACTGGGAGGGCTGCCAATCGTGAAGTGGCCGTGACTATGTTATCCAAGGGGTTGGAGTAATGACCCGGAGGTGTGGGCACATGCTGGGATGGCATATTCTGAGGAGGTGGGTCCATTGTGTGTGGCTGAACTGGCGTCCCCGTTCCAGGTGCCTCGACCCGGTTTACCACTGGCTGGTTGCTGGTTCCTGCTCCTGGCGTGTTGAAGAGATTCCTGGCTTCGTAAACCGGAGGTAGGTGAGATCGGTACCTCCTCCTCATGACATCATTCGATGCGTTTTGATCCAACATAAGTCGATAAGCCTGTGCATCTAACTCGGCCTGCTTCGCCGTCATTCTGGCGTTTTCGCCGGCCAGGTCCGCTTTGGCTTGGGCTATTTGATCCTTTACCTTCGCCACCTCCGCGTTGTGCCGCTCCTGATCTGCCAGGTTGACCTCAGCGGCTAGCAGCGCTGCCAAGGTGTCAAATAAATCGGACAAAGCCTGAGCCGGTGGTGGTGCGGGGCCACCTGCCCCAGCTGCCGTCGCCGGCGTTGAACCGTAGATCATCGCCGCGGTGGTCGAAGATTGTGGCGCTGATTGTGTACCGGCCATGAAGATCGCAACTCGGCTTGGCAGATCAAAGGGGTCCGGAATACTGTCGCCATCGGAACAGCCCCCAAACCGGCCATCCTGAAGCTGGTACAATGACTCGGTTTCTCCAGTAGATGACTCATCCCCGGAGTAAACGACGGTTTCGCCATCATATTCCGATCTATCCTTAAATTCCACTCCGTGGATGACTCCCATGAAGGCACGCTTCATGGCAGGCTTAACCCGGGCAGTTCTCACACACTGAGCCGTTTCGATGATGTCGGTGCAGATGTCCGGCTCAGGGCCCGGTTCGCCAATCTTGCCGATGAACACGTGAATGCCGCCGAAGGGGACCCAGTACCCGTACTCAATTGAGCCGGCCTCGGGGCCCCAGCCTGCGTTGTCGATGTAGAGTTTGCCGCGACGACTCTTGGTCATCCGGCCCACAGCATATCCCTTGAGTCCTTCGAAACTTCCCTCTAAGAACTCGAAACCATCGTGCAATAGCCCCACGGTGGGCGCCAACTATCGTGGTTTTGTCACAGCAGATGTCCTAGGGAAAGGACTTAGTCGTGGAGCCATCGCGACGGGTTAGCTTAAAGGGGTTAAAGCAGACAAAGGACACAGAGAGTTTATACTGGTTCGGCCACTTGCGGTGAAGGTAAAGGCCTAGTCCAGTTGTTGTGGAATTGCTAGGGTTTCGATGACCAGGGAGCGAATTCGCTATGCCTGGCTCTCGAGTTGTTGTTTGTTGTCCCTAAACCGCCGTCGGGTCGTCCCCTTATATACATGGGTTGATGCCCGTTGGTTTATAGGATCCCGAGGCCAGTTCATAAACGTGTCCGGCCCGGTCTCTACTCTTTCTATCTTACAGCACAAGTTTACATATCAATGGCGGTTTATGTCTACAGGCCTTAATCCGCCTTTAGGCTTTGGGCCTACATGAAGTGCCACCGTCTTTGTCTTCATGGGCTTGAAACATAATAACTCATTATGGGTATAACCCGGCCTCTCCTGGCCGGTTTATACCCAGTAGTAATATCCCCAACACCTTTGCTCTTCAGGAAGTCCTTGAGTGTGTCATACCAAGCGCGAGGGGCTTGTTTGAGGCCATACAATGCCTTGTTAAGTTTGTATACCATATCAGGATGTTTTGGATCTTCAAAGTCGGGTGGTTGTGCAACATACACTTCTTCTTCAATCTTGCCGTTGAGAAAGGCACTCTTCACATCCATTTGATACAGAAGGATGTTGTGATGATTTGTGTAGGCTAGCAGTATGCGGATGGCTTCAAGCCTTGCCACAGGAGCAAATGTTTCATCAAAGTCAATCCCTTCAACTTGAGTGTATCCTTGAGCAACGAGACGAGCCTTGTTTCTGATGACTTGACCATGCTCATCTTGCTTGTTGCAATATATCCACTTGGTGCCTATTACGTTGTGCTTGCGAGGGTCTGGACGCTTGACTAGTTCCCACACATTGTTCAGCTTGAACTGTTGAAGTTCTTCTTGCATAGCTTGAATCCATTCAGGTTCCATGAAGGCTTCAGCAACTTTCTTGGTTTCTGATATTGAGACAAATGCAAAGTGCCCACAAAAATTTGCTAGCTGTGTTGCTCTTGAACGAGTGAGTGGACCTGGTGCATTGATACTATCAATTATCTTCTCAATCTGTACTTCATTTGCAACACAAGGATGAACTGGACGAAGATTTTGCTCTTGCTGATCATTGTCTTCATCTCGAGCGTTGTCTTCAGGCTGAGCATTGTCTTCGGGTTGACTAGGTGCAGAAATGATAAGTTCCTCTTTAGGCTGTGCCTCAGAAGGTATGATTTCTCCAGTTCCCATGAGCTTGATGGATTCACTAGGTGGAACTTCATCTAGCACATTTGGCAGGTGCTCTCTTTGCGAGCCGTTAGTCTCATCGAACCGCACATCCACAGCTTCAACCACTTTATAGTGAAAGAGGTTGAAGACTCTGTAGGAGTGCGAATCCTTTCCGTAACCAAGCATAAAACCTTCATGTGCTTTCGGTGCAAATTTTGATGTGTGATGTGGATCCTTGATCCAACACCTAGCACCAAATACTCTGAAGTAACTGACATTTGGCTTCTTACCAGTAAGGAGTTCATAGGATGTCTTCTTCAGAAGCTTGTGAAGATAAACATGGTAGATGACATGGCATCCAGTATCAATAGCTTTAGGCCAAAACTTTCTTGGAGTCTTGTATTCATCAAGCATCGTCCGAGCCATCTCAATGAGTGTTCTGTTCTTGCGCTCCACAATGCCATTTTGCTGAGGTGTGTACGGAGCTGAGAACTCATGAGTGATGCCCAATGTATCCAGGTAAAGGTCAAGGCCGGTGTTCTTGAACTCTGTGCCATTGTCACTTCTGATATGCTTGATCTTGACGCCATAGTTGTTCATGGCACGGTTGGCGAAGCGTCTGAAGACATCCTGCACTTCAGTCTTGTAGAGACAAGCAGTAGTAGTGAGAGTAGAGTAGTGAGTAGGGCCGAATAGGTCCATGTGTAGCAGTTCGAAGGGTTGAGATGTAGTCATGATTGTCTTCGAGGGATGCTTGGCCCTCGTCATCTTTCCAGCTTCGCAGGCACCGCACAGATGATCCTTCTTGAACTTGACTCCCTCGATGCCTATGATGTGCTTCTTCTTTGCGAGAGTGTGCAAGTTCCTCATGCCAGCATGCCCCAGCCTCCGATGCCAGAGCCAGCACTCTAAAGCTTTTGCTAGAAGGCATACGGCTAGCTGTGGTCCTGCTAAGAAATCTACCATGTACAAATCATCTTTTCGGTACCCTTCAAAGACTAGAGACTTGTCAGATTCCATTAGAACAAGGCAACGATATTTTCCAAATATCACAATCATGTTCAAATCGCAAAGCATTGAGATAGACATTAATTCGAAACCAAGGGATTCAACAAGCATCACTTTATCCATGTGCTGATCCTTTGAGATTGCAACTCTACCTAGACCCAATACCTTGCTTTCACCAGTGTCAGCAAATGTGATGTGACTCTTGTCAGATGGACGTAAGGTTGAGTCCATGAGAAGACTTCGATCACTAGTCATATGATTAGTGCATCCGCTGTCCATAATCCATTCTGAAGCATAAGGTGTCATACCCTACAGTACAGTTAGGGGGATAGGCTTCACCAAGAGTATTGTGAAGCATAAACATTTGACGCACAAGAGGATTATCAAAGCTCAGATCAAGGTTAGGACTGATAGGTTGATTGGCAAGCGATTCAGGAACAAAATACATAGTGAGACCATTTGGGCATTTTATCTTGCGCCCCACAAGATGTTTTAGGTCCCCAGCAAAGGCATCGGACGCCTTTGATTTCCGGCTGGAGACCTTTCCCTGCAAAAGAAAGTTAATTTTTCTTAACCACCCACATTTTCAGGGGTGGCTTAGAAGCAATGAGTCTAAGTGCAGCATCTGAGAACTTCGGCTTTGGAGCCCTAGCAAATAGCCTTGCAGGAGGCGAATAGTACTCATATGAATAAGCAGAATAGTTCTTAGTTTTATGAACATAGCGGTTTGATGATACGCTCTCATATTCATACGTTTGAGCACGATTTCCCTGCAAAACATTGGCGTTAGGGTGACTCAGGTGAGTCCTCTGTCTGTATGAAGCCTTTGGGCCACATGAAGCCTTTGGTCTGGGGTTTGTCTTCTTCCCTTGTGGTGTCATGATGACATTCACAGGAAGATTCTCAAGAACCCTTTTGGGCATCCAGATCTTCTTCATAGGTGATCCATTCCTGTAGTTAGTACCAATATACCTGGCAAACACTTCACCATTCCGATTCTTAAACCGTTTATAGTTTGCATCAAAGGATTCATCAATGATAATAGGGTTAGCACAAGTGAAGCCAGATAAGGTGGATGGATCCACTGAAGGTTCCTTTGCAGCAACCCATGTGGTTTTGGGGTACTGCTCAGGCTTCCAGTAAGAACCATCAACATTCATTTTCCTCTCGAACCCAACACCCTCTTTCCTAGGGTTTCGGTTCAGAATCTGCTTTTTGAGGACATCGCACAGTGTCTGATGCCCTTTGAGACTTTTGTACATCCCTGTTTCAAGCAATGTCTTCAACCTAGCATTTTCATCAGCAATAGTGGTGGCATCCTCAGCAGAGGGGTTAGTTACCACATTAACAGTTGAAGATATTGCACCGGATCCAGCAGTAGAACATTCAGCGACAGAAGTAGTGTTATCACACTCAAGGCATTTTAGACATGGTGGTTCAAATCCTTCCTGAGCGGGACTGATCTGTTGAGCGCGAAGTGACTCGTTTTCTTTTTGAAGATCTTCATGAACTGCTCTCAATTTCTCAAGTTCTTGCTTCCTTTGAAGATAATAATAGGAAAGCTTTTCATGAGTTGTTGGGAGCGTTTCATGACGACTTTCAAGTTCCTCGTACTTAACATGAAGATTTTTTATGTCTTCAATTAAGGACTGAGATCGGGTCATTTCCGCATCCAACAGGTCATCGCTTTTGTCTAGCAATTTTTGAATATGTTCCATAGCTTTCTGTTGTTCAGTTGCAATTTTAGCAAGTGTTTTGCAGCTGGGTTTGGATTCACAATCAGAGTCATCTTCACTTGATGTTTGAAAGAAAGCATCACGTGAGTTTACCTTGGCACCACGTGCCATGAAGCAGTAGGTGGGAGCGGAGTCGTGCTTGTCATTATCATCAGTGTTGGTGACGGAGCCATTGTCTTCAGTGTTGAAGATGGACTTGGCAACGTAGGCTGTGGCTAGAGCCAGACTTGCAACACCAGAGTCGGACTCCTCCTCAGACTACACCTCCGCCTCCTCAGAAGCAGACTCCTCCTCTGAATCCATCTCCTTGCCAACAAAAGCACGAGCCTTGCCAGATGAGCTCTTCTTGTGTGATGAAGACTTGGACGAAGACTTGGAAGAAGACTTTGAGGATTTCTTCTTTTTCTTGTCATCAGAATCATATTCCTTGCTCTTCTTCTTCTTGTTGTTTTCATTGTCCCACTGTGGACACTCAGAGATGTAGTGACCAGGTTTCTTGCACTTGTGGCATGTTCTCTTCTTGTGGTCATGAGTAGAAGCTTCATCATTTCTTGAGCTGGATCGTGAAGACTTTCTGAAGCCTTTCTTCTTTGTGAATTTCTGGAACTTCTTCACAAGCATAGCAAGCTCCTTTTCAATGTCTGCAGGATCACCAGAACTACAGTCAGATTCTTCTTCAGATAAGGAAGCAGCCTTTGCCTTCAAAGCGCGAGTTCGGCCATAGTTGGGACCATAGATATCTCTTTTCTCAGATAGCTGAAACTCATGTGTGTTGAGCCTCTCAAGTATGTCAGACGGATCGAGTGTCTTGAAGTCAGGGCGTTCTTGAATCATCAGGTCTAGGGTGTCAAACGAGCTGTCAAGAGATCTCAGGAGTGTCTTGACGATTTCGTGCTTGGTGATCTCAGTAGCACCAAGAGCATGAAGCTCATTAGTGATGTCAGTGAGGCGATCAAACATGAGCTGGACATTCTCATTGTCGTTTCTCTTGAAGCGGTTGAAGAGGTTACGAAGGACACTAATCCTTTGATCTCTCTGGGTTGAGACGCCTTCGTTGACCTTGGAGAGCCAGTCCCAGACTAGCTTCGACGTTTCCAGAGCACTCACACGGCCATACTGTCCTTTGGTCAGATGACCGCAGATGATGTTCTTCGCAGTAGAATCCAGTTGAATGAACTTGTTGACATCAGCAGGAGTGACGCCTACGCCGCCCTTGGGAACGCCGTTCTTGACGACATACCAAAGGTCGACATCAATGGCTTCAAGATGCATGCGCATCTTATTCTTCCAGTAGGGGTAATCAGTGCCATCGAAGACAGGGCACGCAGCGGAGACTTTGATTATCCATGCAGTCGACATAGCTAAAACTCTAGGTGGTTAAACCGAATCACACAGAACAAGGAGTACCTTGCTCTGGTACCAATTGAAAGTGTTAGTTATCAACTTGAGGGGGGTGAATAGGCGATTTTTAGGAAAGTCTTCAAAACATGAAAGTTTCGAAGACAAACGATAGAAATGAACCTATTAACATGCAGTGGAGGGTAGACTACACTAGGCAAGCCATAGTCAAGTATTCAATGAAGTGAAAGTACGAAGACTAATAGCAGCTAAGCAGTATGGATTAGGATGCAAGATAGTATGAAGCCAATCAGAACAAGTAGGTACATAGTGAAGTCAAACAGATAGTGCAATTAGGCAATGACTTCACAAAACAAACTGTAAGTAAAGAGAGGGAGAAGATAGAACCAGTCTCTTGGAGAGGACAAGGATTTGTTGGACCGGTTTCAGTTGCTGTGACAACTGTACGTCTGGTTAGGGAGGCTGAGATTCAACTCAGAAGACCACGTCTTCACCTAATTCCCCTTGAGCTAAGGACACCCAGTCCTCGCCCAATCACTCTGGTAAGTCTTCAAGGTATACTTCCAAACCTTCACAGACTTCGTTCACCGGCGATCCACAATGACTCTTGGATGCTCAGAATGCGACGGCTAACCGGCTGGAGGATTCACAGTCCTCAAGTATAACAAGTCTTCAGGTCACGAGGATAGAAAGACTTCAGTGATGCCTAACACTCTTTGGCTCTGGGTGTTTTGGGTTTTGTCCTCGCAAGGATTTCTCTCTCTCAAAAGCTTCGGAGGTGGGTTGCTCTCAAACGACAAAAGCCGTGCACTAACTCTGAGCAGCCACCAATTTATGGTGTAGGGGGTGGGCTATTTATAGCCACTAGGAAACCCGACCTGATTTGTCCGAAATGACCCTGGGTCACTAAGGAACTGACACGTGTTCCAATGGTCAGATTTCAAACACACGTGGCAGCTTGACTTGGGCTACAAGTAAAGCTGACTCATCCAGCTCTGGATAAGATTTGCTCTCATTGTCTTTGCTCGAAGACATAGGATTTGGTTGAGCATCACTTCATTCACTCTGACTTTGTTCACTTCGACCCCACTTAACAGTACGGTGGTTCCTATAACTCAACAGAGAAGAAAAGGAAACTACGAAACAACTATGTCTTCACACTCCATAGTCTTCACGAGAATGTCTTCTCGAGTCATAAGCTTCGATGTGATTGTCTTCACATACCACCATTGTCTTCAATGTATTCATACATTTTTAGGGGTCATCTCCGGTAGGTAAACCGAATCAATGTAGGACTACTACCTGTGTTATCCTGCAATTCTCACAAACACATTAGTCCCTCAACCAGGTTTGTCGTCAATACTCCAAAACCAACTAGGGGTGGCACTAGATGCACTTACACAGCTACCTCCCGTTGAGTGCTCCGCCGTGCTGCCATTAGGTTTTGACTCACGAACCACCAGACGTTGTCGTCTCGCCAGACTTGTTCGATGCTCCGCTGTAAGTTCTTCCTGGTGTAAGTCTGAGCTGCAACCCCTCTCCACAGTTTGATGCATGCCTTCCTCTCCCTCCTTGATGCATGCCTTGCTCGTCGTTAGTCCGATATAGCTGTGCTTGCTGCTGGTTGTGTCTCTTGCTGCTCTTTCGGCTCCATGATTGGTCCTTGCTTCGAGGATGCCATGTTGGCCAAGTATGGCTGTGGCACCGTTGAGGCGGTGGCGGGCCGCTGTCGCCCCGCCGGAGTGCTAGCCGCCGTTCTCAACGAAGGTGTTTCGCTCTCCCCTGCATTCTTTGCCTCGCTCCTGGTCAGCTAGTTTGGGGGCCGCGCCAACGGTTACCGGGTCCGCCTTCGTCAAAGCGGTCTTTTTCTTTTCCAGGTCACGCACGACAGCATCACCAAGGAGATCGTGCTCCGCGATTCTTGGAGGTCTGGCTTCATTGCTGTTAGGATGTCGCTTTCCAGCTCGGCTCCGTATGCATGTCCGCTTGCCATGCACATGCACGTGCCAGTGTCCTATTCTCGTCGTTCTACTTGGCTTGCCAACTCCCTGCTGCCGTCACTGCTTGGGCCTCGTCCTTGCTCGTCGCCTCATCCTCAGGATCGTGTTCAATCGATTGCTTCCCCCCCCCCCCCCCCGCGCATGCCCTGGTTTTAAGGGGATGCAACACTGGTCTTCCTGCAGAACGCCCTGCTGCATGCAGCAGCGCGCCCGAGTGCAATCAATTGATTGCCTGTGATCGCTCCTTAACTCCGCTGACACCGCCGCCTTGTAGCCTATCCACGGTTGATCGCGTTCTTGATCTTGCCGGTCCGGATGGCAACGCTTCGGGTGACCAAGACGACGCCTAGCAGTCTCCTCTGGCCATGAGCTGCCCTACGCCCTATAGGGACGCTTTGCTCTCTAATGCTGCCGCGCACGCTTCTGCGCCCGCCTCGAGAGCGGCGCCTAATCTTCATTTTAGATACGGGAAGCCCAGAGACCTGCACCGCCGTTGCTTCCGGTGCCTCTCTTACTGTCACCGTAGGCGGGATTGCCGGGATTCGGCTGTCTGTTGGCTCTGTCGCGTTATCGGTCATCTTAGTTTCCAGTGCCCTTTGCGTGCCTTGCGCTCTGCCTCTTCCTCTCCGCGGTCTTAAGTACAGTGCCCGCAGCAGTCTCCCCCGTAACCTCCGCTGCCGCCGCTCCTTCGCTTGAGCTGTGTCCTCTCTGCCTTGCTCCTCCCAACTCTCGCTTCCCTCCCTTCAGTCCCGCCATGGAGCCTGTGGTGCTTGGCCGCCCCACTTCGCTCGATGTCCACTACCCCATGGTCTCTGACCAAAACTCCGTAGTTTTCTTGGTCAACATCTCCCCCCCTAAAGCTGCCTACCTGCCTTGGCTCCGGCGCGTTTTCCGTCAGTTGCTTGGCATTTCGGCAGTTTGCTTCGCCGGCTCTGCTGTGGGCACCGTCTTCGTGGTGTTCCAGCGTGAGTCTGAGCAGGCCCGCGCCATGCGTGCCAGCCCGCTTGAGGTTGGGAACCTCTTGGTCCACATCCTACCTCATAATGCGGGCGACAATGCCTTCTCTTTCTCCTTCCGCCATGTGGTCAACCTGTCGTTGGAGAAGCTGCCCCTCGAGCTTTGAAACATGTGAGGTGTAGCGGCCAGCGTCGCCGGTTTCGCTAGCCTCTTCAGGGTTGAGCACGCCTGCTTGCATGGCAGTGAATTCTCGAGCATTTTTGTGCTGGTCAAGGTGGAGGCCCTTCAGCACATCCCGCACCACTTGATGTTCCACCGCATCGACGGCGCTGGCATCTACGCCGACGTCGTCATCAATGAAGTCTGGGACGTCGCTTGCTCGCTTGGTGCCCCCTCTGTTCCGCCTCGTCCTGCTGGCCGGCTCGACGGCAAAGCTGGCGACCCCCGTCCCTTTGCTCCTCCGCGCCAAGGCCATGCTCACTCAAGGGCGTCCGCATCCGTCCTTGGTCAGGCAGCGGATGGCCTCGGTATGGCAGACAGGGCCTTCCTACACCCGCACCTCGCCTCTGTTGGTGACTGCATGGCGATGCTGAAGATCTCAGTCAAGCCCAAGCTCACCAAGGGCGCGGCCTTCTCACTTCCCACGGCGGTGCAGATTGGGCATGAGGACGAGGGCCGTCACTGCCTGCTCTTGTCTCTACTGGCGGCGGACATGCGCAAGCCGCGCGCTTCGGTCTCCTTCGACCCGGAGGAGATGACTTTCTCCTTTCAGTTGGAGCTCAGCAACTGTCGCTCCGCCTCCGGCGTCGTGCCTGTGAATCCGGTGGCAATGGATGATGGCTATTTCCCGTGCTTCGATTACCTCGCGGGGCTGCTAGCGTGGGAAAGCCGTCGTTCTCTTCTTTTCAAGTTCTAGCCCAAAGTGGTGGATGGGGGGCTCTGCGCCCGCACGCTGCCGCTGCTTCCTGCAATCGAGTCCAGATACCCTCCCAAGCCCAACGTGCCAGCAGGCCTGCTGCCTACCGTTGGGCCTCAGCTCTCGCTGGTCGGTGGTGATGTCCCTCTAGTGGAGACTCTCTTCCCGGGCCATGACCAAATGCGAGCCCACCAAATTCTCACTTCGCGGACGATGTGCACGCGCCCCCCGGCCCATGTGCCTCGGCCAGAGCCAGGTGTGCTGCCCATCGGATATCTGTCTCCGGTGGCGGCCACAGATCTCAGGCACGGGGCTTGCTCTGCGCTCCCCTCCCATGTCGCGGTGGCGTTCTGCAGCTGCCGGGAGCCGCCGCGTGAGCCTGCCGCCGGCGAGATCCGCTGCTCCACGCCAACGCTCCAGCTTTTCCCCTCGCTGGCGCCCTCTGTTGGTTTTTCGTTCGGGCCGGCCGCGGCAGTGGAGGCGCAGGCCCTCGACCTCAACCTAGGGCCTGCCTCTGAGCCGGCGGTGCAGGAGGCCCCCTCCGACCCGGCTGCGCATCTCCTGGGTGGCCTGCCCACCCACGTGCCGGTGGTTGCTTCTTCGCCCCCCCTCCCCCCCGTCGCAGTCCCCGCATCCGCGCCGTGTACGACGGGGTGCGCTTGGGCTCGGTGGAGCGCGCCTCCAAGAGGAAGGCTGCGGCCTCTGCATCAAGCTCAAGCGGTGGTTCTTCTAGCAGCCGCTCTCGCGCTTCTTCTTCGAGGCGCAAGAAGGCCAAGGCGGCGGCAGTGGCTGGGCTCCTGGAGCTGCCGCTGCTGACCACGCCTGCCCCTCTGACCAGAGGCAAGCTCAAGCAAATCGCTAGGCACTGCGACCTCAACGCCACAGCCAACCTGGACCAAGCCCAAGCGCGTGCCTCTCCCATCGCTCCGCCTGAAGCAGCAAATGATGCCCGCCCGCAGCTCCGTTTCTGCCAGCTTGTGCGTCTCCAGCTTTCCTGATGAGTAGTCTTGTTGTTGTTAGAGGCCTTTGCATGCGGCCGGCGTTAGCCATGCCTGCTGTTCAGTTTGCTCGTTGCTCCTTCAATAGTCGAGTGCTAGTTCTAATCCTGCGCTTTGGTCTAGTCCAGTTCAGTTCGTTGTTGTTGCTGTTTTCGTCAGTCAGACTGCTTCAAGTCTGTTATCGAGTCTGTCTTTGAGTCTGTATCGCCTCCCCTTATGGGCTCCGTGTTATCTGCATTTTCTCTCTGTTGAACATGCATTCGGCTTTCTCTTTCTCTCTCATGGGTTGTATGCTCTCTCTTATATTATGAAGATGCTTAACTGGAATGTTCGCGGTCTTGGTGACGATGACAAATGCTCTTTAGTTCGTGATGTTCTAACCTCTTGCCACCCTAGCATTGTTTGTCTGCAGGAGACCAAGCTGCAGGTGCTCGATCGGTCCAAGTTACGCAGCTTTCTTCCCGCTAATCTATGTGATCATGTGGCTTTTCCTTCTGATGGTGCTTCTGGGGGCATTCTTGTTGCCTGGGATCCAAGTGTGGTGGTTGGCCAGCCAGTCTCAACACACAAATATCATGTTACTGTTAGTTTCTCATCCACAACCACCAATGTTTCCTTTGTGCTCACTTCAGTATACGCTCCCTGCCTAAACTTAGATAGATCTGCTTTCTTCGAGACTATGAACAATATTGCCGTGCCGGCTAAGGCCCCTTGGGTGGTTGTGGACAATTTCAACATGTATCGGTTTGCTTCTGAAAAATCCCGTGGCAATGTTAACTGGAGGGTCATGGAAACTTTCAACTCATGGGTCAGAGATAATGGTTTGGATGGTGTTCAGTTGGATAACAGGAAATTCACCTAGACCAATAAAAGGAGTACCCCTACAATGGCTCAGTTGGATCGGGTTTTGGTCAATGCTTTTTGGAATCTTGGTTTTATGCAGACCACAGCCAATGTCGTGCCAGCCACTACCTCTGATCATACACCCATTTTGGTTCAGTTCTCTGCGGATGTAACGAGAAGTAGTTTGTTTAGGATGGAAGATCATTGGCTTGAGATGGAGGAAACAAGGAACATCATTGTTGACAATTGGACAAGGGGGCACCAAACTTTGAATTCTTCTGCTTCTGTTTTCAGCTTGAAGATGAGGAGAGTTAGAGCTGCCCTCCGTGCTTGGAGCAGGAATAAAAATCGAGCCTCTGAATCTACACTGACAATAACAAACACGTGGTAAACTTCCTAAATGTAGTGGAAGAAAGGCGCTCCCTCTCTGTTCTTGAAGTTGTGCTTCGAGAAACTACTTCTGCTAAAGCTAAGCAACTAATTTTGTGGCAAAGTGCCCTCTGGCGACGTCGCGCTAAAGTGCGTTGGTGTGTGTCTGGAGACGAGAATTGCAAGTTTTTTCACGCTGCTGCAAATTGCCAGGCACGTAGAAATAAAGTCAAGGTCCTTGTCCAGGATGGGGTTGAGCTTTATCAGAACAACTTGAAGCTGGCACTGGCCACTCGCTATTTCAAGAATTTGCTGGGACAGACTGCTGTGTCTTTGCCTACGGTGCAGCTCAGCTCCTTATATGCGCCTTCAGATTTGGCTGAACTTGCGGCTGATTTTACTTGGGCAGAAATTGTGATTGCCATTAACAAGGCTCCAAATAACAAGAGCCCAGGCCCAGATGGGTTTACAAATGAGTTCTACAAGGCCTTTAAGCTCTTACTGAAGGATGACATTCTCAAGGTCTTTGCTGATTTTCATGCAAACACTGTCTCACTTGAGGGCATCAACAGGGCCTATATCACCTTGCTACCCAAAAAGGACACTCCTCTTGAGATGGGTGATTACAGACCTATTTCTCTGGTTCATAGTCTGCCCAAGTTGGCCTCCAAGGTTTTAACCAACCGGTTTCAGCGCAGAATTCCAGAGCTTGTGCACCCTCTGCAGTTTGGGTTTTTGAAAGGGCGATCGATCATCGAGAACTTTGTTTTAGCCACTGAACTGGTTCAAACTGCTCACAAAAGAAGGCTGCCAGTTATTGTTTTAAAGCTAGACTTTCGGAAAGCCTTCGATAGTGTGAGCTGGAGCCGCCTCTTCCAAATCTTTGAAGCTAGAGGCTTTCCACAGAGGTGGATTCAGTGGATCTCCTCCTTGCTTTCCACTGGTAAATCACAAGTGCTAATGAATGGAGAGCTTGGGGATGCTTTCTCCGCTAAGAAGGGCTTTCGTCAAGGGGACTCTTTGTCTCCATACCTTTTCATCTTGGTTGCTGATGTGCTTCAGCAACTATGCTGCATGCATTTCCAGGCTGGCAGTTTGCTGCACCCCCTTGGCTCGGATGGTTTGTTCCCAGTTTTGCAGTACGCGGACGACACTCTGCTCATCTTCCAGGGTGATTTGCAGCAAGCGCAGGTTATCAAAACCATCTTATCTGCTTTCTCAGATTTCTTTGGCCTGCAAATTAATTTCCACAAGAGTACGTTGGTCCCGGTTTCAGTTGATGCTGACCTTGCACTGGATATTGCCCGTGTCCTTGGCTATCCTGTCTCCTCCTTCCCGTGCACTTACCTCGGCTTACCTCTGTCTCTGAATAAGATTACGCATGGTATGCTCCTACCTGTTATACACAGAGTTGACAAGAGGCTGTCGGGCTGGTTAGCTACTTTCCTTTCATGGGGAGGCGGACTTACTTTGCTTAACTCTGTGCTTGCCGGCATTCCCAGCTATTCCATGACTTGCTTCCCGTGGCCAAAGGAGTCAATTAATAAGTTGGAGGGGCTTTTGCGCGCTTTCTTGTGGCAAGGCAAGAGCAAAACCTCGGGGGGTCATTGCCTTGTAGCTTGGGATAAAGTCATATTGCCACGGTACGCGGGTGGCTTGGGAATCAGGGATCTTTCAACTCACAATCAAGCTATGATATGCAAGTTCGTGGCTAGAGTTCTTCAATTTTCTGATATACCTTGTTATCAGTGGTTCGCCTCACAGTACTGCAGAAATAACTTACCTAGTGGCAATCGTACAAGAGACACTGCCTTCTGGAAAGGACTCAAATCTTGCATCCCACTGGTCATGTTTTCTTCCTGTTGCTCGGTTGGTTCAGGGGCTCTGGTCTCCTTTTGGCAAGATCAGTGGCTAGAGGTGGGGAGGCTGATGTTTGTGCTGCCAGTCTTATATTCTTTTGCCAAAGATAAATTCTGTTCAGTTCAGTCGCAAATATCCTCAGGTGGTTGGGATATCCAGTTATATCCAAATTTATCACCTGGTGATGCCACTGTCGACCATCGGTTCTCCTCTCTGTCTCGAAAGGAGCTTACAACAAGTTACTTCTACAAGCTGATCACGTTCCGAGGTAGGAGGTGTGTTTTTGAGAAGTCGATATGGGATGCGATTATTCCAAGCAGGCACAAGGTCTTTCTTTGGCTGGCTTTCTATGGGCGTCTGAATACCAAAGATAATATGTTCAAAAAAGGCTGGTCTGCTCTTGTCTCACATTCAGATTGTGATATCTGTCCTGCTGTGGAGTCAATTGCTCACATTGTTTTGAGTTGCCGGCCTGTTGAACATCTCTGGGGCAAGCTGCAATTGGACGCGTTGGCGAGTGTTTCCCCTAACCTGCTGTCCTTCTTTGAACGCGCTGCTCAACAGCTCACTCCCAAAAGGAAATGGAATGTCGCTTTCGCAGCCTGCGCCGTCACTTTATGGCACGCTCGGAATGATCGAGTTTTCAACAATAAGGTTTGGTCTGGTCCTTACACAAGGTTCTACGCTGCAGATTTGCTTGGTCTTTGGCTACACAGAGCTACGCGGCAACAAGACAGGGACGATCTGATGACCTGGGTGCATAGTTTGACAAGCTAATAATGTTGTCATCTTGATGTTCTCCTTTCTCCCCCCCCTCCCCTGTTTCTCACGCACTTTTGGTGCGATTTCTCCTGGTTCATGTAATGGACTTTGTGTCCCCAGGCTGCGGCATGTTTGAAATATATAAGGTAGAACGATCTCTACCTTTTATTTTCAAAAAAAATATATCATCACTTTGGTTCACGATCAAACAAACGATGCTGTCATGTTTCATGAAGTTTTATGGAGTAATGATGACCGACAACAGTACCTACATTACCACTCTTATGCCTTAAGTTGGAGCTAATAACTCAATAAGCTCTCATGGGCGTCTGAAACTCCATATTAGCTGAAATTGGTGTGGCTTCTCCTCACCGTAGAAGCTCCGACCAGGTCAAATGAGTACTTTGCATAGGCGAGTCCATAATGAAATAGCATCCAAATAACAGAAATTGGTACGGAGGGTGTTACATTCTACGACGCCATTGGATTCCTCACAGTACCCCAAATTTAAATCCGCTAAGCAGTCGAGCCACAAGCAAAACGCACGCATTCCCTTAAGAATAGTCTAGCACTAAAAATTACAAAATCGGCTATAACCATTTTCCGTAGCTCTTTACAAGCCCTTTATATATGGTTACGACATGTACTAACACCACCTATAATTCATGGCAACACCTACAATTGTCAGTAGAAGTTACTCAACATCTATTTCTGTGACAAGTAATTTGGAACGGAGGGAGTATTCAATAAACCTGTAACTTGTGGGGTGAGAGAATGAACCAAGCACTGTACCTGAAACCGCACGAAATCGTCCCTGACCTCCCGCTTGCACGCGAGCTCGGTGAGCGACTTGGAAAAGCTCTCCGCCTCGGACGGATCGATGTCTATGCACACAAGCTTCTCGCCGCAACGCTGGCATGTGCCATTCTTGTCCATCTCGCTCCGGCCGACGTCCCATTGCCCCTTGCCAAGCCAGCCCTGGCCATGCCAGTCGCCGCCGCCTTTCACCACCCCTTCCCTGACCTTCCTGGCGTCCCACTTCTCCACACCGGCCTCCGCCGCCGCGTCGGACCGGAACCAGGCCTCGACCACCTGGGCGGTCGCCTCACACACCTGCCTGACGAGCGTGCGCGTCCGGTGCAGCACCCTGTACACCTCATCGGCCCTCCCTGTGTCGGCATTGACGCGGAGCAGCGCGGCCAGCTCGGTCTCCTCCGGCACGACCGCTCTGGCGTTCATGTCGGCCTCGACCTCGGCGGCCCCGTCGGCGTCGCGCGCGTAGCAGTAGGCGAAGAGCGCGGGGCTGTATGAGCGGAGGCGCGGCGGGATGCCGGCGGCGGCCATGCGCCGGACGACGGAGAAGGCCATGGCTGGGTCCCGGCCCGCGGCGGCGAGGCGGGCGAGGCTGGTGAGCGTGGCCTCGTTGGGCTCCACGCCCTGCGCCTCCATCGCGGCGAAGATCTCGAATACGCGGCGGGCGGCGTCGGCGTCGCCGGACTCGGCGGCCGCGTTGGAGCAGAGGTAGAGCAGGCAGTTGTAGTGGTGGAGGGAGAGCGGTACGGCGGTGGCCGGGTCGAGCGCCGCCTCGTAGAGCTCGAGCGCCGTGGCGATGTCGGCGTCGCGGGAGCACATGTCGAGCCGGTGCTTGAGCAGGCCCTCGGGGGAGTCCCCCGCGCGCCGGCGGCGGGAAGCCTTGGTCTCACCGCCCAGCCCCGGAGGCATCGGTGGAGCAGGGGAGGCCGGACCGGTCGCCGTCGGAGGAGAGTCGTCGAGGGCCGTGGCGGTGGAGGAGTAGGAGTGGCGGCGCCGGCGGGCGAAGGGGACGGAGGAGAGGAGGCGGCGCCGGTGGGAGTGGAAGAGTAGGGCGGCCGTGGGGTGGAGAGCCCCCGCCGCCGCCGCCGCGAGCCGCATCGTCGGACGAACTGTCTGTCGATCCGTCACTTATCTGAACCTTGTTGATTCGAAGAAAATTCATACGATTCACATGATTTTTAGACGATTTCAATTCATTTTTTAGGCTCTTTGATTCTTACGAAATTTGATTTTTACAAACTTTTTCTAAGGATTGCATTGCGAGGGAGGACGTGCTTTGCTATGCCGTTGGTATTATTGCATTTTCACATAAAAGTTAATCCTTCTATTTCAAAATATTAGATGCATTAGTTTTCTGAAAAGTCAAACATCTTTAAGGTTGACCTCATTTGTAGATAAATATATCAATAATCCATAATATCAAATCAGTGTCATTAGATTTAGGATAAAATGAATTTCATATTTGTATTTATTTAATATTGTGAATGTCGATATTTTCATAAAACCTAATCGCAGGAATCCTCTCGCGATTATCTGACAATTGCCACTTTGTGACTCAGACGTTTTAGAGAGTATGGAAGCTCCCGCTCGGCGCCGCCGTCAGTGCCTTGCCGCTCATCCACATTCTTCTAGTCTTCGTCATTTGTCCATCACGAAATATGTATATGGCACACGGTAGTTTTTTTGCAAAAGTACCGTACGCATCAACAGCCACCCGATCAAGATCTCCTGTCACCTGCAACCTCGTCTCCCGCAACCGTCGCCCACGCCCGCAGCTCGCAATGATTCAACTGGCTCGCCAAGATCGGGGTCGTCTTCACCTTTTTCGTCCCCAGCAGTGGTGGCAGGTTTCGCTAAAAAAAAGCAGTGGTGGCGGGGGTGCGCCGCAAGGGGAAGCAGCAACCCGCCCCCATCAAGCTAGAGCCGCTCTGCACGCCAGGTCGCCGCGCAGCCGCCGCCGAGGATCTTGTTCCACTCCCTCTTCGTCGGCGGGAGCAAGAACACCACGACCGCCCGCTCCAAACCCTGCTTCTGCCGCCGGCACTGTCGCCGTCGCAGCCTATTGCTCCCACACTCAGGTTCACGCCAGGTCGCCATCACCAGGCAGGCATTTTGGTTTTAGCCCAGCCAGGTTCGACCTTCACCTGTGCACGGCCACACCCACTCCTTCCCAAATTCCTCCCCTGTACATATCCGTCAACTCCTTCCCAATTCCCCAATTATGCCATCTGATGTCCACGTCCAACGACCAGTACAAGTGCAAGTGTTGGACGTTGTTGCCTACTAGTACTGGTTCCTTTTATGTTCAATGAATCTTGACTTCATAATGGACAGCAATAGTGCAGAACTTGCACTTGTTCATGAATCTTGACTTCATAGTGGACAGTAGTAGTGCAGAACTCATAGCACAAGCATAGTACTGGTCCTTTATGTACCTATATGATTCAAGGAAGAATGTGCAGAGGTGATGGCATGTTATTTCTAGCCAAGGTTCTTGGAGAAGGTGCTGAAGGTTATGCATGAGGCGGAGCAGCAGAACAAACAAGAGGAACTTGACAAGCAGCAACACAACTAGTAGAAACTTGCGAAGCAGCTGCGTCGTCAGTGGCAATTGTGTTGAGTACTTAAGTGTTCCTAACCCTCAAGCAGAGAAGCATTCTCCTACTGAAACCTCCCTTGATGAATCAGCAGTATCCTTAGCCTAAGTATCGCTACTACTCATGAACCTTCAGACTCCAACAGCCTCCGTCCAAAGTATTTCTAAAATTCCTGAAAAATCTCATTTTCCTGTCGAAAGAAGAATAATTTTCTACCTCTCCTAATAAGTTCAGTTGTAGATCTATGAGGTCAAATTTTCTTGGTGGTACTATAAAACTGCTGAAAGAGAGAATGCATCTCTGTTCAGAAAAATAAAGTTTAAAAATGAATGTTATTTTTGTAGAGTACGCATCTGCGTCACAACACGCTACCTCTCGACGGTGTTTTCTGATAATTTAGTTACAAACACCGCGGTAACCTTGACCCGGCAAAAAACATTTGCTAAAAAACACACTCGATAATTTCTCTAGTGGTTAGTAGCGACAGATTTGTACCTGTCTTCTGATGACTCAAACTATGGATGTACTTCTTCTAGGTAATAGTTGAACATTTGCTGTAACTTTGAATCGGAGGGAACATACCTCCTGTGACTTCTGTGAAAATAGCACGATAATATATGCCCCACGGACATGATAACTTAGATGCAAATACCATGGTATTTTGGACCTGAGGAAAAGGTTGCTAAAAGCATACACACGATAAATTTTATGTAAGTAGCATGGTAATATATGCACCACGAACCTGATAACTTAAGTGAAAACACCATGGTAACTTTGACAACTGGGAAGAAAATTATTGAAAAGAACCCCGTTGATTTTTGAGTAAATAGCGTGGTAACATACACACCGCAGACCTGACAACTTGGTGTTAAAAAATTTTGTTGAAAAGGTATCCTTGATAACTTCTGTGTAAATAGTATGATAATATACGCATCGCAGACCCGATAACTTAGGTGAAAACATCGTGGTAATTTGGACACGAGAAAAAAATTGCTAAACCGTACCACCGGTAACTGATGTGTACATAGCATGGTAATATACACACCACATAGCTAATAATTTATGTCCAAACACCATGGTAACTTTTCAACCCATGGAAAAAAGGTTGATGAAACATATCCCATAACTTTTGTGTAAATAGCATGATATTTTAAGCACCGCAAACCCGATAACTTACGTACAAACACCACAGTAACTTAGGCCAAGGAGGGAAAAAAGTTGTTGAAAATATACCCCCAGTCACTTATGTGAACATAGCACGGTAATAAACAAACCGCATACTCGTTAATTTACATACAAATGATAACTTTGGCCAACGAGGTAAAAAAGTTGCTAAAAAACATCTCCTCCCTCCCCCGCCTTCGATAACTCACGTGAAAATAGCTCAGTACTATATGAACCACATACTTGATAACTTACATAGAAGCACCACGGTAACTTTTACTAAGGAGAGAAAAAAAATTGTTAAAACATATACCCCCGATAACTTATGTGACTGTAATATACAAACCACATACCCCATACCTTATGTACAAATACCGTGGTAACTTGACTAGGGGGTTGAAAAGCATCCCCCGATAACATGCGAAAATAGCATGGTAATATATCAACCGCATACCCAATAACTTACGTATAAACACCACGGTAACTTATATCAAAACAACATGGTAATATACAAATAGCATACCTGACAACTTATGTACAAACACCGCGATATCTTTACAGCAAAAAGGAAAAGTTGTTGAAAAACATCCTCCGGTAACTTATGTGAAAATAAAACCGTAATGTACGAATTTTCAGTTTCATTTGATCTCATCTCAGGAAGGTACAAGTAGTGTGCAAGTTGAAAGAAATCATATGATGTGGTGTAGCCCAGTTGGTTGTTGTTGCTAAATTAATTGTGGAAGGTTGTGGGTTCGATTTGCATTTTTTCGCTTTTTTCAAACTATTGTGCAGAATTGCGACGGGCCCGCCCCCGGCGGGGGATCCGGGTTTCCTGGAAAATCGGGAGAAGGGAGGGGTTTGTGCGGGCGGAGGGGGTGATCGGGATGGCCCAGAAAATCGGGAGTGATGGGCTTCGTACGACGCGAGGGGCTGCTGTGATTTTTGCGATCGAGATGGGATGGGTTTCGTACGATACGAGGGGGTGTGGTGATTTTTACAATCTGACACACGATGCCAGTTATCACAGTCCATATATATATAGACTTGCTAAACTAAGCCTGAGCGTATTTGTCTTAGCGTACGCTCCGGCCGACCGAGCGCGCCGGCCAGTACGCGCTAATTAGAACCGCACGACTCGCCCCACGTGCTTCGCCCGTTCCTTCGCGGAAAGACAATCGTAACGATTACCATCATCACGCACTAAATCGGTCACTCGCCAGCGTCTCGGACATCAAGTCCTACTCTTAGTAATTCGCTTGTAGGAAGTAGTAACAAAGTTACCATCACTATTATAGCGGTAGTAATTAAAAATTACTAGGTGGTAATGGAGTTACCATCACTATTAAAATATATAGCCGGTATATTCTCCTAATATTAGCAGAATAACTATTCTGATAACACTTCTACACTGCACGCTCAACGCAAGTGTACGTCATTGTTTGAACCAAGTGTGCTGCAGTACTCACACGAGTGAACTTCCCATCGCAAAAAAACTGCACGCTGTGTTTTTTGGTACCTTTTTCGCTCTAATTTTTTAACCGTTTATCGGAACAAGGCGTGTAATATACGGTTGAAAAGCTATGGATTAGGCGCTACTTCGACATGTTGAACATTTTCCGAGATTTCACGCGGTTTAAGAGTAGTTTTGAAAATGGTGCGGCCCATGACGAGTGGCAGCGAGCATTTTTTCGCGATTTCTTCTAAACCGCTTGTCGGAATGAAGCAAATGATACACCGTTGGAAATATATGGTCGAGGCGCATCTTTTTCATATGTATTATTTTCTCTAATTCGCTACGGTTTAAGAGCAGTTTCAAATTTACTAAATCGCGGAATTCTGTTTTTCAAAATCTTTTAAATTTTTGGTACTGTTTTCGCTCCAATTTTCTAACCGTTTGTCGAAATGAGGCATACGATACGCCGTTGGAAAGCTACAGACGAGGCACAACTTTCATATGTTGAAATGTTTTTGAGATTCCTTATGGTTTTTAGGTAATCTTGAAAATCGTGCGGCTGACGACGAGAGGCAGCGGCCTTTTTCACGAAATTTTTATGAACCGCTGGTCGAAATGATTCAAATTATACGTCGTTAGAAAGATATCGATGAGGCGCAACTTTTTCATGTAGAACACTCTCTCCGATTCCTTACGGTTTCGGAGCAATTTTGATTTTAATGAAATGCGGACACTCTGTTTTTTCGTGACACCAAAATCATCGTTTGTACTGCATCAGACAGCAAACCGCACTGCTTTAGACTAAAACACGCACTTCATCGGACGGATAAGTGCACTGCATGATTTTTTTTGTGGGATGTAAATTTTCCCAAACGAGGTAGCAAACCACACTGCTTTAGACTGAAAACCGCACGGCATGATACAACCAAGTGAACTTCATGATTTCTTTTGTCGAATGTAAATTTTTTCAGACGAGTTTTTGTTGTCTTTTTTTTAACATTTTTTTATGAACAAGACTGGACCGCAGAGACGAGGGCAAGTGAACCGCGACATATATCAAAGTGAACCGCATTACTATCTTGTTGTTTCGCTAATTTTTTTACACTTTCATGTAGCGCGCAAATGAACAACATCACTCTCAAAATTGAACCACATCGAGGACCAAACGCACTGTAGGTGTTGCATTGATATAGTGAACCACTTAGGAGTTTTATAGCTAACCAGACGAGAGAACAAAGTGAGCTTCACATCTATCTGATTGTTTTACACGGACACACACATACAAAATTTGTACTCTCTACCAGTCGAACCACAAAAAATTATATGGGCTACACGAACTTCCTTTTTCACAATGAAGTGCAGATCTCAGCAACAACCAAATTGAGTAACTGGGCATGCAACCGAACTGCATCACTTCATCTTCCCTGCAAAGAGAAAAGTAAAATGAACCCCGAGAGCAAAAGAACAACAGACTGCAATTTTCACTCGATTTCTCTTCACAGAAAACACACAATGAACTTCATCCACATATTTATGTTTTTCAACAATTGCAGCCCACGCAGAGTCGTGGATCTGACAAAATAATGAATAGCTTGGACTACACTACAAATCTGAAAACTAAAATAAACTGAACACCATGCTACCCCTAGCCAAACTACAGCATGGGACACCCTGTTTTTCTAGCGGACTTGCTAATGATAGTACTACCAGCGAGCCGTGGTGGTGCAACCTGCGCATGGACCACACGGAGAGGAGCAGCGAACTGCATGCGGCACCGAGGCTGAGCTGCACAGAAAAGGAGATGGAGGTCAGCAGGATGTGCAACTCGTTAGGGAGGAGCAGGGCTCCAGACCCGGGAGCAAGGGAAGTGGTGGCCCGGTCAAGGCGGGGATTGGGAGGGGAGGGGTGGGAGGCAGGGTACCAACGCAGTTCCACCGCGGGCCGGAGTCGGAGTACTGCGCGAGCACCGTCGGCCGATACGGCCGCCTGAGGAGCCGTGGCCAGGCGGGGCTCGCTGGGTAGGGTGCTGTGGATGGCAGCAACTGCCCATGCTGGTAGCCCGTCGTGGTGACGCGGGGACGGCGGGAGGGAGGAGCAGAGAGGATTTACGGAAGGGGAGGGGTGGATCTGGCTGCGAGAGTCGCGCAGGGATGGCGGGAGGAGCAGAGCAGAGTGGCGCGGCAGGGGAGGGGAGGGTCCGGCTCCGGGGGTCGCGGGGGAGCTGCTTGCCTGCGCGAGCCTAGGCCGCTGGCGATGCAGGGCACGGGCGGTGCGAGCCCAGGCCGCTGGCGATGCAGGGCAGGGGCGGCGCAATCCCAGGCCGCGCGCAGGCGATGCAGGGCCTGGGCGGCGCAAGCCTAGGCCGCCAGCGGGTGGATCGATAGCGGACTAGGGGTAGGGCGGCGCCAAGCATACGGTGGATCGGGGAAGAGAGGTGCGGCGCCGGCGGGGGAAAGAAGGTGGATCGGGGGTGGGGAGGCGCCCAGCAGAAGGTGCGGTGGGAGGTGGCGTGGGGGAAGCGGGGAAGGTGGTGGTGCAGTGGCGGCGTGGGGGGAAGCAGGGGAGTGGATGGGTGGTGACGCCGCGGTGAGGAGGTTGAAGAAGGGGGGAGTGGATCGGGGAGGTTCGTGCGGTCTTGGTGGGGTGGGAGGGGGTGGGGATTGGGATCGGGCAGAAGTTGGCACATCGGTTGGTTTTTTAGCACGGTTCCTTGCGTGTTTGCACGGGTGTTAGCAGAATAAGGTCTTAAGGCGTGTTATCATAATAGACCCACCCTATATATATATATATATATATATATATATATATATATATATATATATATATATATATAAAGCAACATCAGCAAGTTACACGGCGAAACGATACAATGTGGTGAGGCGGCCCTCTGATATAGCAGATCTCTAAATAACTGTCCAACATAACCACACGACTACATTGCGAACAGCTAATCATAGGACGACCGGATACAACGCCATGACACGACCTAAGACACATAGCCTCCACGACGATGCCCTCAGGAGGGGAACGCAAGCACCACCGTTGTCGAGCCCAAAAGGACAAAGGTTTTGACCCGGAGACTCGCCACAGAGAGGAGAACTACGACGACGTTGTCAAGAAGATCACAACACCCGCAGATATCATCGCCGTCGCCGTCGCCGCCAAAGCGCGAAGCTTTCGCTCGGCAGCTCACCCGTGTCACCATGAGGCACACAAACCAGTCACGGCGAGAACCGGCCTCCAGATCCAGATGGGCTTGTGCAGAAGAACTTGCGTTTGAACCATCTGAAGCTTGACGCCTTGTCTCATCTTAGCACATTCATTTTATATTTCTATTCCATTCCATGTTACCTTTATTTAAGCCGTATCACCGTAATATAATGACCTGCCGTGACACAGAACAAGTCTATTTCCAGAAAAATGACGTTTGCCGTATCACCATATTCTTATCATGTATCCGTATCCCCGTACCATGTAACATAAAGCCTACCGCACCCACTGGTCGACGACCGCCACCGCACGCCAACCCGCCGCGCCCGCCGGGCAACGACCGCCACCGCACCGCGCTTCTCTGCCTTACACTCCTGCCAGCCAGCGGCCACCATCACCGCATGCGCATGGTTGCACGCCTGTCACACCGCGCTACTCTGCCGGCGCTACGTTTTTTATTCAATACTTTGACATGTGAGTCTACATGTTGCTACTTCCTTACATTCATGTATTTTAATTTTTTAATGAGTAAATATGTGCATATAGAGCGAGAACTCATGCTAGATTAAGGGTGCGGCTCTGTCGCCGGCGTAAAAATCATGTCATATTAAGGTTATTTTGTCTTTTGTTTTTTTATGAAATTGGTGTAGGAAAATTTTGACGATAAGATGAAATCACCTTGATTGATCAAGATATTTTTCTATTTTTTTGCAGTGTGTATCTATAAAAAAAAATAGCGCGCTATTTCAGCGTTATAGCATATCTTGAAGGCCCACAGGAGAATTTGCTGGCTACGGTGATAAACGAAAAACATGTTTTAGTGTTATAGCGTGCACCCGGCCCATCTAGCATCGGCCCATACCACTCTTAGGACTCCCTTGATTCAAAGGAATTTCATAGGATTTTTGTAAGGTTAGAATCCTTAGGACTTTTTCCTACATTGGTCGTTTGATTCATAGGATTGAATTCAATAGGATTTTTTCTTATGAAATCATGTGTACTAGATTTCATTGAAAATCCAGCATCCACTCCAACCTCTTTTTTCAGTTTCTTTGTTTTTCCTATGACATCAAACACTCTGTGATAATCCTATGGGATTCAAGTGGGCATGCCATTCCAATTCTTTATTTTTCGTATTCCTGCGTTTTGAGAATCCTACAAATCAAAGAGGGCCTTAGTCTTTAACTCGCTCTCTCCCAGACGCAAGTCAGCCCAACGCATAAGACGCCAACTCGATAGCGGCGGCGGCGTGGTCTGGTAACCGGCAGCGGCGGCGTCTCCGGCAGCAGCGGCGGCGTCTCCAGCAAGTCAGAGGCTCAGCGCCTCCAAGGCTCCAAATCCAGCAAGTCCGAGGCTCAACGCCGATGTCAGCCACGTAGCCGGCGCGGGCAATTCAAACAGCAGGTGAGAGCTACTTACCTCTCTTCAAGTCTCCATCCCATCTCCAGCACTATCAAAGTTCGAGGAAACTTTGAGCGCTATGTACACCTGAATGCTTGTCAGATTTCTCTCCTGAATGTTTGCATTACCTGTCCAAACTTTTTTCTTGAGGGCAGGAGGTTGCAACACCTTCAGGCTTTGTTCGGTTACACCTTGTCTCAAGGGGATTGGAGAGGATTTGGGGGGATTTGACTTGTTTGGGATTCAATCCCTGCCAAACCCCGTCAAATCCATACCAACCAAACGCACTCTCAGGTTTTCCAGATTTCTCTCATGAACGAGTCTGAACCAAGGTTTTGGTTACCGAATGAGGCAATTTTACCGAGTGGGCTGATAAATGTTGTTACCACGGTTACCGAGAAATACCGAGAATATTTCGAGCGAATTTTGTAGTTGAATTTTGAATTCAAATAAGTGAATGAACGAATATTCGAACCAGAGACCTCTCAAAACCGTAAATCAAGTGTTTAAATTCAAAATTTTCAAAAAATGGTATTTTTGCTCGGTATGGCGATTTACCCAGGGGCACGGAAATACGCGATAATCATGAAAAATCTTGAAATTTCGACCGGTAACCAAAACAGTGGTCTAAACTCTGAAGCGAGTAGATTCAGCATTGGTTATGAGTAATTTTATTCGACAGTGTTTGAAGTTAAATTGAGATAATAGGACGGTTGTTGAGCTTATTTCTGGCAAAACATAGTGGCATCAATTCGGTTTTTCTATGATAGGAGAATCACTTAAGTTAATTGGCTTGTGGAATCGCCGAATGAATATAGAAAATGGCACTATCTGCTGAGGAAACTTATGGGTCAGTTTTACAATTGGATATTATATATTCAGACTTATTGGCATATATATCTACACGGTGTCATGTGTGGTTGCGCCTAAATATTTTATCCATTTTCCTTGATGGCTTCAGCTATGATTTATATAAGCCAAAACATATCTTTACTATGCCATTACGTATGTAAGGTTTCCGAATATCACCCAACCATGTCTCCACCAAGGAGCGTGATGCTCCTTCAAACACTATAGGGCCGTGATAGCGTGCTATTTAAAACTATAGTCTCCACTAGAGTATGATAAAGAAATAATTTCGTGTATAGCTTCTTTTGTTTATATCTACTCACTTGATCTTGTAACAAATGGGAACAGAGGGTACTTACTTACTAATGAAAACAATTCAGAATTTGAAAACTTTTGTGTTCTTCTTTAGCTCAGCAATGGCCCGCCCAGCACTTCGTTTGTAGCTCCGCCACTCCGCCGAAATCAACACTACTGTGGCTTTCTGATCTAATACTAATCCAGCAGTTCGTGTTTCTGCTAAGCCTAGTGTAGTGAAGATGTGGCGGCGGCCGCAAGCTGTCCTCTGTCGTGTCTCGCCAGCAAACCTATCTCCAGCCGCGTGGACCAGTGGTGGGGCGAGCTACCATGCCTCCTCGCCAGAGGGGGGGAAGGGAAAGGCGGCGCCTTTGCAGGTCACAGTCTATCTTCTTCTTACAGCTTTATGTGCGCTACACTTTCCCTCAAGCTTGTTCCGAAGAATCAACGATGAGCCGAGGCATTGAATACCCATTGTTCCAGGTACGTGGGATGGTGGATAGGTTCCGGCTACTTGCCAGGGGTGGCGATGGTGGCAATGGCTGCATCAGCCAAAGACGCTCCAGGTCCGACCGCGGCAGGCCCGATGGTGAGCCTTTCTAAATATAATCCATTCCCTTTTTTTGTGCGCTGCTCATTGCTGTCATATGTATGCGAACCATCCAAGTCCTTGTAGACTGATAATGCTCTGAATTCAGAGTCTGAACATTGATGCAACTTTGGTTCTGGTGTTATCGGTTCTGTTTGTTTGCACCATTGACCATGCAATTGTATGTTACTATGGTGCAGCGGGTCATCTGATTTGGTTTTGTTCCACTGAGTTCCGGATGCTGTGAAAAATCATTGTAGATTTATACTGTGCCCTACGTACGCCGGGTGTAGTGCTCTTCGCCGAGTGCTAAACACGGACACTCGGCAAAGCAAAATTTGCCGAGTGTCACTCTCGGCAAATCCAGCTTCACGGAAAACTGCCATCTTTGCCGTCACTGCCTCACGGCAAAGAGGCACCGCACGGCAAAGTTTGTAGACGCCGAGAGCCACTCACGGCAAAGAGGAGCCACGCGGCATGCCCGTCCGCAACAGACGGCTCCATCAGTTACTGCATACTTTACCGAGAGCCGCAGCGCGACACTCGGCAAAGCATATGCAACAATTGTGTTCTTTCTAACTGACATGTGGTCCCACTGGTCACATTTATCAGTAAAAGTTTTAAATAACTTCCTAAATATTCTTGAAAAAAATGACGATATCAGCTCTCGGCAATCCTCCTGACCAGTAGGACAGCGTGGCCCACATGGGAGATGACAGTTTACATAGCTTTGCCGAGAGCTGGTCTCGGCAATGTCGCCTTCCTTTCCGTGAGCTGCTCTCGGAAAAGTTGTGGCACAACAGTAGGTCTCCCAGACAACCATGTTTTCGAGAGGGGTTCTCGGTAATATGTAGTTTTCCGAGTGTTGCTCTCGGAAATCTTTCCCATCCATTCTGCTGTTTAAACTATTTCTTTTCTGATCCCTGCAGATAAAAACAACTACTTGGCAGAAGGATCATATATAGGCATAATTTGATCTAGTCCACACATATATAGGCATAGTTTGATCATATATAGGCATAATTTGATCTAGTCCACACATATATAGGCATAATTAGGGATAGTCCACATATTGTCACACACAAGTCGAATGTATTATCCTAGTAGACGTCACACACAAGTCACAAATTCATACATATTATCACTACTTGCAAAACACGCGCACGTCACAATAGAAGTACACTTGTTCATATATAGATCATCTTGAGGAGGAGAGGCCATCGGGTTAATATTTCGGAGGAGGAGGAGGGGCATCACTTGCACTGCTTCGAGATTGCATAAGAACCTATAAGAGTAGAGTCACGTGAGGGTGGTTCGTCCCTATGTAATGAATCTTCTACTCTAGTTTAGATAATGTTCTACCTGTAGTTGATCCTCAAGCAGCTTCAACCTCTTGTTTGTGTCTTCCGTTCCTTTTCTCTGGACTCTTGCTCAGCCTGCCGCCTTTGCTCCTCTTCAACAGCCCGCTGCGCCATTAAATCCTGTAACATGGCATTAGGCTCATATAGGTTGGAACGGTGCTATTTCGAGGCATGGACATAAATGAAAGGTTAGGATGCTAACCTTGAGACGCGCTATCTCACGTGATGCGGCGGTTGGGCGACTCCGTATGGACGGAGTTGAGCTGGTGCTCGACGCGCGTATCTCGTGCAGCTTGCGATGCGAGGAGGTGGCGATCGCCCCGTTGCAAAGGAGGTGGCGGCCATGGCCCTTCCCCTCACCAGCAATGATGAGAAGCTCAGGATCAAGGGGCTTGGACGTAGGTTCGGCTTCCTGCCCGTGCACCTCCTGGAAGACCTCTTTGAAGGTCCCCCACTTCTCCTCCGCCGACTCGCTGCAGAACTCGGCACCATCCTTCCCCTTGTGGCCTTCTTTCCAGGCTTCCAGGATGTGGACCGGGCGACCAACCTTCGCCTCCTGCAAAATTAACCATCAAGTTTAATGAACCAAGATGCACCCCGCGAAAAAGTTAACATCTTAATCCACATACCATGTGTTGCTTGAGAGCGGTTAGGTTCCGGCTCCCCTGGACATGAGCCGGGCCTGTCATTTTGGCTCGGTCGTTTCCCTTCTCCACATGTTGCGCCTGCCATGCTGGGTTACACCACATGTCAACCAGGGCCTCCCAACAATCGTCCTTCATCCAGTGTTCCTTCACCTTGTCGGTCAAAATCGAATAACTGAGGAACAAGAGGGATGAATCAAAGTACTAGCAACCGATGTAGTCACTTACCACTGACAGGTATTCTTCTCGCGACGTGTTGGTCTGGCAAGCAGTCTTCCTTGTCATCTTCTCTCCCTTCTCATCGAGCGGCCGACACTGCATCACGGCTTTGTACCACAGCGTGTGCTTGAGGTCAGAGAGTATCTTTCGGGCAGATTTCACGATGCCTTTGATCGCCTTCTGCTGCTCACCATCCACGCAAGCAAATGTTTCCTACAAGAAAGCATATGGCATCTTCTCACCATCCACGCAAGCAAGGATTTGGATACGGAAAAATGCAATGGTCGGAGCGAAGATACTTACAAAAAAGCATTGATGACCCGAGTGGCCATGGTGACATCATGCTCATCCTTGTTATGTAGGTAATGCTCCCAGGTTAAACCTGGCGACGGCGGATCGTCATCACCCGGCTTGGACAATCCAGGGAAGTGCTTCCTCAAGAGGGAGCCGATGATGTGGTTCGGCGGGCGTGCCCCCTTAGGTTGTGTCGGGATAAATTCCCACTGACTGCATGATATAAAAGACAACCATATGTGAGTGTCAAAGCTGTGGCATCCAAAATATGATGCAAATGAAATGCTTGCTTACCCCTCTCCTGTCGGGCAAATGACAGGACGGTTGCTGGCAGCAGTTGGTTCCGGGACCTTCCCCGGACCACGCCCGGATTTCTTCCTCTTGGAAGTGTTGCTCGAGGTATACCCCGAGCCGTCCGAGGCCTCCATGTCGCCCGACTCAGTAGCGAGCGGATCTGGTGCATCTAAGTCCACTCCGACATCGCCATCTGATGACGACGATGCCTCGGTTGTGGCCTGATGGGAGGCGGATGACTCGGTCCTACCAGTCGGGACTCTCCGGTACTTATTTCCAGTGCTCCCATCAGAATCTGAAAAACAAAATATATATGGTGAATATTAACCATACCACTTGTCCAAAATACATGAAAAATTGACTGAAAAGAGTACATAGGCAACAGGAGCATATTATCATGCACTGGACAATATGAACTGTTCAAATATATGAAAAAATAGGCGGAAAACTATACATTACAATAGCTGAAAAATATACATAAGCAATATGAGCATATTATCATGCACTGAACAATATCAACTCCTCAAAAACATGAAAAATAGGCTGAAAGCTGTACATTACAGTAGTATACAGCAGCATATTATGATGAACTTGACCCACAATTTCAGGTTTGGTTGTTTTGTAGCCAGTTTTGCCATGGTATTAAATTCCTCAGCAAGACGGTGCCTACTTGCAATTACTAGCCCCTAGTGGCAGTAGCGGAGCGTGACAAGCATCCAAGAGGGGGTCATTTTCAAAATGAAAGCAAAAAACATGTCCAACTCAAACATCCTAGTGGAGCACCTAAAAATACCTAGAACTAGATCAGCATGGACCTAGTGGAGCACCTAAAAATACACTATGAACTGAATTACTAGCCCCTAGTGGAGCACCTATGAACTGAATTTTCCAAATTCTCATCTTCTTCAACAAAATTTGCATATGTTCAGTGGGATGGGTGTACACACCTGAGGGCATCTCCAGCTGCCGCGCTACCGGAGGAGCTCCGCTGCGGCGGCCGTCGTTGGGTCACATCGAAGAGCCGCCGCGCCGCCGGCCGGCCATGAAGCACCGTGGCGGCGACAGTTGGGGGCGGTGGACGTAGTTGGGGCGGTGGAGGAGGGGTGGCGGCGGCAGTTGGTGGCGGTTGAGGGCTGGCGGCGGCGGCGGTGGCGCAGGGAACAGAGAGGAGGGGAATGAAGATACAAAAGAAAGGGGAAAGGTTAAGATCTAGGTTAGATGCTTTACCGAGAGTGCCTCTCGGAAAAGGTGGCCATTACCGAGATCCGAGAATCGACCCTCGGTAACCACTGCTCTAGCTTTTTTCCCCTTCTCTTTTTGTTTTTGTTTTGCACTATCTTTTTTGTATCTCATATTTCATATGCTTTTACGACCAAAGTTTGGAAATTCCATGAATTTTGATGAATTTTTTCGATTAAAGACATTTGATTTACTCATATATATATATATATATATATATATATATATATGCTTTTTGGGTTAGATTTGTTCAAAACTCAACTTTAAAGAGTGTAAAGTAAAAAACATGAGAAGAAGCAGTTGTTGACTGATACGTCCATTTTGCATCATGCTTTTATATCGATATTTATTGCATTATGGGCTATTATTACACATTATGTCACAATACTTATGCCTATTCTCTCTTATTTTACAAGGTTTACAAAAGGAGGGAGAATGCCGGCAGCTGGAATTCTGGGCTGGAAATGGAGCAAATATTAGAGACCTATTCTGCACAACTCCAAAAGTCCTGAAACTCCACGAAAGTTATTTTTGGAAATAATAAAAAATACTGAGCGGAAGAAATACCAGAGGGGGCCCACACCCTGGCCATGAGGGTGGGGGGCGCACCCTACCCCCATGGGCGCGCCCCCTACCTCGTGGGCCCCCTGTTGGCCCTCCGGTGCCCATCTTCTGCTATATGAAGTCTTTCGTCCGAAGAAAAATCATAAGCAAGCTTTCAGGACGAGACTCCGCCGCCACGAGGCGGAACCAATCTAGGGCTCTGGCGGAGCTGTTCTGCCGGGGACACTTCCCTCCGGGAGGGGGAAATCATCGCCATCGTCATCACCAACGCCCCTCTCATTGGGAGAGGGCAAATCTCCATCAACATCTTCATCAGCACCATCTCCTCTCAAACCCTAGTTCATCTCTTGTATCCAATTCTTGTCTCTAAGTCTGGGATTGGTACCTGTAGGTTGCTAGTAGTGTTGATTACTCCTTGTAGTTGATACTAGTTGGTTTACTTGATGGAAGATCATATGTTCAGATCCTTTATGCATATTAATACTCCTCTGATTATGAACATGAATATGCTTTGTGAGTAGTTACGTTTGTTCTCGAGGACATGGGAGAAGTCTTGCTATTAGTAGTCATGTGAATTTGGTATTCGTTCGATATTTTGATGAGATGTATGTTGTCTCTCCTCTAGTGGTGTTATGTGAACGTCGACTACATGACACTTCACCATTATTTGGGCCTAGAGGAAGGCATTGGGAAGTAATAAGTAGATGATGGGTTGCTAGAGTGACAGAAGCTTAAACCCTAGTTTATGTGTTGCTTCGTAAGGGGCTGATTTGGATCCATATGTTTCATGCTATGGTTAGGTTTACCTTAATACTTCTTTTGTAGTTGCGGATGCTTGCAATAGGAGTTAATCATAAGTGGGATGCTTGTCCAAGTAAGGACAACACCCAAGCACCGGTCCACCCACATATCAAATTATCAAAGTATCGAACGCGAATCATATGAACGTGATGAAAACTAGCTTGACGATAATTCCCATGTGTCCTCGGGAGCGCTTTTCTCTATATAAGAGTTTGTCCAGGCTTGTCCTTTGCTACAAAAAGGATTGGGCCACCTTCCTGCACTTTATTTACTTTTGTTACTTGTTGCTCGTTACAAATTATCTTATCACAAAACTATTTGTTACCTATTATTTCAGTGCTTGCAGAGAATACCTTGCTGAAAACCGCTTATCATTTCCTTCTGCTCCTCGTTGGGTTCGACACTCTTACTTATCGAAAGGACTACGATAGATCCCCTATAACTGTGGGTCATCATTACTCTTTTCTGGCGCCGTTGCCGGGGAGTGAAGCGCCTTTGGTAGGTGGAATTTGGTAAGGAAAAATTTATATAGTGTGCTGAAATTTATTGTCACTTGTTACTATGGAAAGTAATCCTCTGAGGGGCTTGTTCGGGGTATCTTCACCCCGACAAGTAGAGCAAATAGTTGCTCCTCAACCTACTGAACCTACTGAAAATGAAAATGTCTACTTTGAGATTCCTCGGGTATGATAGAAAAACTGCTAGCTAATCCTTTTGCAGGAGACGGAACAATGCATCCTGATGAGCACCTAATATATGTGATGAAGTTTGTGGACTATTTAAGCTTGCAGGTGTGCCCGATGATGTTATTAAGAAGAAGGTCTTCCCTTTATCTTTGAAGGGAGATGTATTGACATGGTATAGGCTATGTGATAATATGGGATCATGGAACTACAAACGATTGAAATTGGAATTTCATCAGAAGTTTTATCCTATGCATCTTGTTCATCGTGATCGCAATTATATATATAATTTCTGGCCTCGCAAAGGAGAAAGCACCGCTCAAGCTTGGGGGAGGCTTAAATCAATGTTATATTCATGCCCCAATCATGAGCTCTCAAGAGAAATGATTATTCAAAAAATTTATGCTCGGCTTTTTGATAACAATCGCACCATGCTCGATACTTCTTGTGCTGGCTCTTTTATGATGAAGACTATTGAATTCAAGTGGGATTTATTGGAAAGAATTAAACTCAACTCTAAAGATTGGGATCTCGACGAAGGTAAGGAGTCAGGTATGACACCTAAGTTTGATTGTGTTAAATATTTTATGGATACCGATGTTTTCCGTAAGCACTAAATATGGACTTGACTCTGAGATAGTAGCTTCTTTCTGTGAATCTTTTGCTGCTCATGTTGATCTCCCTAAGGAGAAGTGGTTTAAATATCATCCTCCCATAGAAGTAAAAGTAGTTGCACCTATTAAAGTTGAAGAAAAGACTATCACTTATAATGATCCTATTGTTCCTACTGCTTATGTTGAGAAACCACATTTTCCTGTTAGGATAAAAGATCATGCTAAAGCTTCAACTGTGGTTCGTAAAAGCAATATTAGAACTTATACACCTCCTGAGCAAGTTAAAGTTGAACCTAATACTGCTACTGTTAAAGATCTCTTGGCTGATAATATTGATGGCCATGTTATTTATTTTTGTGGTGAGACTGTTAGAATTGCTAAACCTTGTGCTAAAGATAAACATAGACATGTGGTAGGCATGCCTGTTATTTCTGTTAAAATAGGAGATCATTGTTATCATGGCTTATGTGACATGGGTGCTAGTGCTAGTGCAATACCTATTGACTTATACAAAGAAATTGTGCATGATATTGCACCTGCTGAGTTAGAAGATATTGATGTCACCATTAAACTTGCCAATAGAGATACTATTTCACCAATTGGGATTGTTAGAGATGTTGAAGTCTTGTATGGGAAAACTAAATATCCTGCTGATTTTCTTGTTCTTGGTTCCCCACAAGATGGCTTTTGACCCATTATATTTGGTAGACCCTTCTTGAACACTGTTAATGCTAAGATAGACTGCGAAAAGGATGTTGTTACTATTGGTTTAGGTGATATGTCTCATGAGTTTAATTTTTCTAAATTTCGTAGACAACACCGTGAAGAGGAATTGCCTAGTAAAGATGAAATTATTGGTCTTGCTTCTATTGTCGTGCCTCCTGATGTCTACTACGCAACCTTCTTCTTGTAGACGTTGTTGGGCCTCCAAGTGCAGAGGTTTGTAGGACAGTAGCAAATTTCCCTCAAGTGGATGACCTAAGGTTTATCAATCTGTGGGAGGCGTAGGATGAAGATGGTCTCTCTCAAATAACCCTGCAACCAAATAACAAAGAGTCTCTTATGTCCCCAACACACCCAATACAATGGTAAATTGTATAAGTGCACTAGTTCGGCGAAGAGATGGTAATACAAGTGCAATATGGATGGTAGATATAGGTATTTGTAATCTGAAAATATAAAAACAGCAAGGTAATTAATGATAAAAGTGAGCACAAACAGTATTGCAATGCTAGGAAACAAGGCCTAGGGTTCATACTTTCACTAGTGCAAGTTCTCTCAACAATAATAACATAGTTGGATCATATACCTATCCCTCAACATGCAACAAAGAGTCACTCCAAAGTCACTAATAGCGGAGAACAAACGAAGAGATTATGGTAGGGTACGAAACCACCTCAAAGTTATTTTTTCCAATCAATCCGTTGGGCTATTCCTATAATTGTCACAAAGAGCCCTAGAGTTCGTACTAGAATAACACCTTAAGACACAAATCAACCAAAACCCTAATGTCACCTAGATACTCCAATGTCACCTCAAGTATCCGTGGGTATGATTATACGATATGCATCACACAATCTCAGATTCATCTATTCAACCAACACATAGAACCTCAAAGAGTGCCCCAAAGTTTCTACCGGAGAATCAAGACGAAAACGTGTGCCAACCCCTATGCATAGGTTCATGGGCGGAACCCGTAAGTTGATCACCAGAACATACATCAAGTGAATCACGTGATATCCCATTGTCACCACAGATACGCACGACAAGACATACATCAAGTGTTCTCAAATCATTAAAGACTCAAATCCGATAAGATAACTTCAAAGGGAAAACTCAATCCATTACAAGAGAGTAGAGGGGCAGAAGAAACATAAGATCCAACTATAATAGCAAAGCTCGCGATACATCAAGATCGTGCCAAATCAAGAACACGAGAGAGAGAGAGAGAGAGATCAAACACATAGCTACTGGTACATACCCTCAGCCCTGAGGGTGAACTACTCCCTCCTCGTCATGGAGAGCGCCGGGATGATGAAGATGGCCACCGGTGAGGGTTCCCCCCCCCCCCCCCGGCAGGGTGCTGGAACAGGGTCCCGATTGGTTTTTGGTGGCTACAGAGGCTTGCGGCGGCGGAACTCCCGATCTATTTTGTTCCCTGAAGGTTTTAGGATATATGCATATGTATAGGTGAAAGAAGTACGTCAGGGGAGCCACGAGGGTGGAGGGCGTGCCTAGGGGGTGGGCGCGCCCCCTGCCTCGTGCCTCCCTCGTTTCATTCCCGACGTGCACTCCAAGTCTACCGGGTGGCTTTCCTTCCAAAAGTAACTTCTCCAGAAGGTTTCATTCCGTTTTGTCTCCGTTTGATATTCCTTTTCTTCGAAACACTGAAATAAGGGAAAAAACAGGAACTGGCACTGGGCTCTGGGTCAATAGGTTAGTCCCAAAAGTAATATAAAAGTGTTTAATAAAGCCCATAAACATCCAAAACAGATAATATAATAGCATGGAACAATCAGAAATTATAGATACGTTGGAGACGTATCACCTCCTAGTGATCCTTTAGAACAATATTTGCTAGACCATGAAAATGATATGTTTATGAATGAAAGAAGGGAAATAGATGAAGTGTTCTTTAAACAGGGACCTATTCTGAAACACAACTTGCCTGTTGAAATCCTAGGGGATCCTCCTCCACCCAAGAGTGATCCCGTGTTTGAGCTTAAACCATTACCGGATACTCTTAAATATGCTTATCTTGATGAAAAGAAGATATATCATGTTATTATTAGTGCTAACCTTTCAGAGAAGGAGGAAGAAAAATTATTGAAAACTCTGAAGAAACACCGTGCTGCTATTGGATATACTCTTGATGATCTTAAGGGTATTAGTCCCACTCTATGTCAACACAAAATAAATTTGGAGAAAGATGCCAAACCGGTCATTGATCATCAACGACGGCTGAATCCTAAGATGAAAGAAGTGGTAAGAAAGGAAATACTAAAGCTCCTTGAGGCAGGTATAATTTATCCCGTTGCTGATAGTCAGTGGGTAAGTCCTGTCCATTGTGTTCCTAAGAAGGGAGGTATTACTGTCGTTCCTAATGATAACGATGAATTGATTCCGCAAAGAATTATTACAGGTTATAGGATGGTAATTGATTTCCGCAAATTAAATAAAGCTACTAAAAAAGATCATTACCCCTTACCTTTTATTGATCAAATGCTAGAAAGATAATCCAAACATCCACATTTTTGCTTTCTAGATGGTTATTCTGGTTTCTCTCAAATACCTGTGTTAGCTGATGATCAAGCTAAGACCACTTTTACTTGTCCTTTCGGTACTTTTGCTTATAGACGTATGCCTTTTGGTTTATGTAATGCACCTGCTACCTTTCAAAGATGCATGATGGCTATATTCTCTGACTTTTGTGAAAAGATTTGCGAGGTTTTCATGGACGACTTCTCCGTCTATGGATCCTCTTTTGATGATTGCTTGAGCAACCTTGATCGAGTTTTGCAGAGATGTGAAAAAACTAATCTTGTCTTGAATTGGGAAAAGTGCCACTTTATGGTTAATGAAGGTATTGTCTTGGGGCATAAAATTTCTGAAAGAGGCATTGTAGTTGATAAAGCTAAAGTTGATGCTATTGAAAAGATGCCATGTCCCAAGGACATCAAAGGTATAAGAAGTTTCCTTGGTCATGCCAGTTTTTATAGGAGGTTCATTAAGGACTTCTCAAAAATCTCTCGGCCTCTGACTAATTTATTACAAAAAGATATATCATTTGTCTTTGCTGATGATTGTGTAGAAGCATTTGAAATACTTAAGAAAGCATTAATTTCTGCACCTATTGTCCAGCCACCTGATTGGAATTTACCCTTTGAAATTATGTGTGATGCTAGTGATTATGCTGTAGGTGCTGTTCTAGGGCAAAGAGTAGATAAGAAATTAAATGTTATTCGACATGCTAGTAAAAATCTAGACAATGCTCAGAGAAATTATGTTACTACTGAAAAAGAATTCTTAGCAGTTGTATTTGCTTGTGATAAGTTCAGACCTTATATTGTTGATTTTAAAGTAACTATTCACACTGATAATGCTGCTATTAAATATCTTATGGAAAAGAAAGATGCTAAACCTAGACTTATTAGATGGGTTCTCCTGCTACAAGAATTTGATTTGCATATTATTGATAGAAAGGGAGCTGAGAACCCCGTTGCAGACAACTTGTCTAGGTTAGAAAATGTTCTTGATGACCCACTACCTATTGATGATAGCTTTCCTGATGAACAATTAAACATCATAAATGCTTCTCGTACTACTCCATGGTATGCTGATTATGCTAATTACATTGGTACTAAATTTATACCACCTAGTTTCACATACCAGCAAAAGAAAAAGTTTTTCTATGATTTGAGACATTACTTTTGGGATGACCCACATCTTTATAAAGAAGGAGTAGATGGTGTTATTAGATGTTGTGTACCTGAGCATGAACAGGAACAGATCCTACGCAAGTGTCACTCCGAGGCTTATGGAGGACACCACGCTGGAGACAGAACTGCACATAAGGTATTGCAATCCGGTTTTTATTGGCCTACTCTCTTCAAGGATGCCCATAAGTTTGTCTTATCTTGTGATGAATGTCAAAGAATTGGTAATATTAGTAGACGTCAAGAAATGCCTATGAATTATTCACTTGTTATTGAACCATTTGATGTTTGCGGCTTTGATTATATGGGACCTTTTCCTGCCTCCAATGGATACACACATATTTTAGTTGCTGTTGATTACGTTACTAAGTGGGTAGAAGCTATTCCAACTAGTAGTGCTGATCATAACACTTCTATTAAAATGCTTAAAGAAGTTATTTTTCCGAGGTTTGGAGTCCCTAGATATTTAATGACCGATGGTGGTTCACATTTTATTCATGGTGCTTTCCGTAAAATGCTTGCTACGTATGATGTTAATCATAGAATTGCATCTCCTTATCACCCACAGTCTAGTGGTCAAGTAGAATTGAGCAATAGAGAGCTCAAATTAATTTTGCAAAAGACTGTTAATAGATCTAGAAAGAATTGGTCCAAGAAACTTGATGATGCATTATGGGCCTATAGAACTGCATATAAAGATCCTATGGGTATGTCTCCGTATACAATGGTTTATGGTAAAGCATGTCACTTACCTCTCGAACTAGAACATAAGGCTTATTGGGCTATTATAGAGCTCAACTATGATTTCAAACTTGCCGGTGAGAAAAGGTCATTTGACATTAGCTCACTTGATGAATGGAGAACCCAAGCCTAGGAGAATGCCAAATTGTTTAAAGAAAAAGTTAAAAGATGGCATGACAAAAGGATACAAAAGCGTGAGTTTAATGTAGGTGATTATGTATTGCTATACAACTCTCGTTTAAGATTTTTTGCAGGAAAACTTCTCTCTAAATGGGAAGGTCCTTACGTTATCGAGGAGGTCTATTGTTCCGGTGCCGTAAAAATCAACAACTTCGAAGGCACAAATCCGAAGGTGGTGAACGGTCAAATAATCAAACATTATATCTCAGGTAATCCCATAAATGTTGAAACCAATGTTATTTAAACCGTGACCCCAGAGGAATACATCAGGGACACTTTCCGGAACGTTTCAGACTCCGAAAAGGAATAGGTATGTGGTACGGTAAGTAAACCGACTCCAAAACAGTTCTAATTGCAATTTTTCTCTGTTTTGGAATATTTAGAAAAATATAAAAATAAGAAGCAGTCCGGAAAGGACACGAGGGTTCCACGAGGGTGGAGGGCGCGCCCTACCCCCCTCGGCGCGCCCCCTGCCTCGTGGGCACCTCGTGCGCTCTCCGGACTCCGTTTTCTTGCACGATACGTAGTTTGGTCGGTAAAAATTCATTATATAATCTCCCGAAGGTTTTGACCTCCGTATCACGCAAATATCCTCTGTTTTCGTTTCGAGCTGTTTTTCTGACAGATCTAGATCATTATGATGTCTCCAAGAGCCCCCAAGGACAAGTTCTTCGAGAAGGACATCAACCCTTACCTCGCGGAGGTGCTGCGACACCCTCAAACCATTGAGATGTGTGATGGGTTGCTGCACATCCGCGATGTTGAGGGACCAAAGGGGACTGGAAGCATGGAGACGAGGCTCGAAGCAATGGAGCAACAAGTTTTCAAGTGCCAGGGGATGGTGGAACGTGGACTCAATTCCAACCACATGATGATCGCGGAGTTCACCAACAACCACAAGCTAGATTCCCAGAACATTGGGGATACCATCTTCAAGCTTCACGAGAAGATCGAGCACCTCCAAGCCCAAATCTATGACCTGCAAAACCAAAACTGTGAGTATGAATATAGATTCAAGAGGATGAGTTTGGCTGCAGATTTGAGGATCCCGGAGACTCGATCATCCTTCTATGATGGTGAGCCTATGCCTTGGAAGATGGACGACAAGCTCACATCATCAACAACTCCACCACCTTCCTCTTCAACAAAGGAGATATAATCACATGGGTATGGGCACTCCCCTTGGCAACTGCCAAGCTTGGGGGAGGTGCCCCGGTATCATATCACCATCACATCTCCTATCTTTACCGTTTTTCTTAGTTCGATCCTTTTTAGTATTATCTTGATTTAGTAGAATAAAAGTTTTGGTATGATCTAGTTTTGAGTTTTGCTTTATGATCCCTCTATGTAATCGAGTCCGTGAGCTATATAATAAAGATTAGTGTTGAGTCAAGGGCTTGATTATTTTGCTATGAACTTGAGGGAATAAAAGAAAAGAGAAAGAATAAAAAGTAACAAAGAGATCATATTGATCTTATGGAGAGTAATGACTTGACATAGAAAGAGTATGATGATTAAAAGTTGTTGAGAGTTGACAAACATAGCTTTGGTCATCGTTGCAATTAATAGGAAGTAATAAAGAAAGAGAGGTTTCACATATAAATATACTATCTTGGAAATCTTTTATGATTGTGAGCACTCATTAAAATATGACATGCTAAAGAGTTGATGTTGGACAAGGAAGACAACGTAATGGGTTATGTTTTCTTATATCTGAAATAAAGTATATTGTCATGGATCATCCAACATGTTGAGCTTGCCTTTCCCCCTCATGCTAGCCCAATTCTTGCACCAAGTAGAGATACTACTTGTGCTTCCAAAAACCCTTAAAACCAGTTTTGCCATGAGAGTCCACCATATCTACCTATGTATTGAGTAAGATCCTTCAAGTAAGTTGTCATCGGTGCAAGCAATAAAAATTGCTCTCTAAATATGTATGATTGATTAGTGTGGAGGAAATAAGCTTTATACGATCTTGTGATGTGGAAGAAATAAAAGCGATGGACTGCATAATAAAGGTCCATATCACAAGTGGCAATATAAAGTGACGTTCTTTCGCATTAAGATTTTGTGCATCCAACCCTGAAAGCGCATGGCAACCTCTGCTTCCCTCTGCGAAGGGCCTATCTTTTACTTTTATCTCTAACCCTTATGCAAGAGTCTTGGTGATCTTCACCTTTCCTTTTTACATTTTATCCTTTGGCAAGCACGGTGTGTTGGAAAGATCCTGATATATATATCCAATTGAATGTAAGTTAGCGTGAACTATTATTTTTGACATTACCCTTGAGGTAAAAGGTTGGGAGACGAAACTATAAGCCCCTATCTTTCTCTGTGTCCGATTAAAACTCCGTAACCACAAGTATTGCATGAGTGTTAGCAATTGTGAAAGACTAAATGATAGTTGAGTATATGGGCTTGCTGAAAAGCTCTTATGTTGACTCTTTCCGATGTTACGATAAATTGCAATTGCTTCAATGACTGAGATTATAGTTTGTTGGTTCTCAATAAAGTTTGTGATTCATACTTTGCATTGTGAATAGATTATTACTTGAGCATAAGAAATCATATGACAATACCCATATATGTTGCTGTTATTAGAATGATCATGATGCCCTCATGTCCGTATTTTATTTTATCGATACCTCTATCTCTAAACATGTGGACATATTTATCGTTATCAGCTTCCGCTTGAGGACAAGCGAGGTCTAAGCTTGGCGGAGTTGATACGTCCATTTTGCATCATGCTTTTATATCGATATTTATTGCATTATGGGCTGTTATTACACATTATGTCACAATACTTATGCCTATTCTCTCTTATTTTACAAGGTTTACATAAGGAGGGAGAATGCCGGCAGCTGGAATTCTGGGCTGGAAAAGGAGCAAATATTAGAGACCTATTCTGCACAACTCCAAAAGTCCTGAAACTCCACGAAAGTTATTTTTTGAAATAATAAAAAATACTGAGTGGAAGAAATACCATAGGGGGCCCACACCCTGGCCACGAGGGTGGGGGCACGCCCTACCCCCTGGGCGCGCCCCCTGCCTCGTGGGCCCCCTGTTGGCCCTCCGGTGCCCATCTTCTGCTACATGAAGTCTTTCGTCCGAAGAAAAATCATAAGTAAGCTTTCGGGACGAGACTCCGCCGCCACAAGGCGGAACCTTGGCGGAACCAATCTAGGGCTCTAGCGGAGCTGTTCTGCCGGGGACACTTCCCTCCTGGAGGGGGAAATCATCGCCATCGACCAGCACCGAGAGAGAAATTTAAAGAGTGTAAAGTAAAAAACATGAGAAGAGGCAGTTGTTGACCGTGGCCTACCCCCTGTCTCGGTTCCGCCAACTTCTTAGAACGGCACCGAGAGAGAACTTTAAAGAGTGTAAAGTAAAAAACATTAGAAGAAGCAGTTGTTGACCGTGGCCTACCCCCTCTCTCAGTGCCGGTCAACTTTCTAGACCGGCACCGAGAGAGAACTTTAGGAGTGTAAAGTAATAAACATGAGAAGAAGCAGTTTTTGACCGTGGCCTACCCCCTCTCTCAGTGCCGGTCAACTTCCTAGATCGCCAGGGCCACCGGATAGCCCATGCACATACATGCGATGGCCTCCTTTGAGAGCACAAGAAGTTTTGAGGCCAACGAAGCAACATGACCCGCACTTCCTGCACAAACCGGACACATTCCCTCTCAATACCCACAGACTATCTCAAAGAACGGGCCTAGACTTGGTCTGTCATCTCGCGATGACATGCACTAACACGGAGAAGCAGTTATTCACCGTGGACTACACCCTCTCGGTGCCGAACAATGCCCTAGACTGCCGGGGCCACCGGATGGGTGCTCGATATAGAGACCGCCCGAGGGGGGAGGGCACCCCTACATGCGTGTGGCCCATGCATATGCATGCAGGGGTGTTGTGCTATTTGAATAAGCAACGCACCTCCTTGACGTGACATGTGCCTCACAAACCACACACACGGGCGGGAACGTCGAGGACCGGCTGCGTCCGTCCCCGAGACAGAATCTTCGGTGGGTGATCCCGTGACAGAACGAGCCTAGACTTGGTCTGTCATGTCGCGATGACATGCACTAACACGAAGAAGCAGTTATTCACCGTGGACTACACCCTCTCGGTGTCGAATAACGCCCTAGACCGCCCGGGCCACCGGATGGGTGCTCGATAAGGAGACCGCCCGAGGGGGGGAGGGCACCCCTACATGCGTGTGGCCCATGCATATGCATGCAGGGGTGGTGTGCAATTTGAATAAGCAACGCACGTCCTTGACATGGCACGTGCCTCAGAAAAAACACACACGGGCGGGAACGTCGAGGACCGGCTGTGTTCGCCCCCGAGACAGATTCTTCGGTGGGTGATCCCGTGACAGAATGGGCCTAGACTTGGTCTGTCATCTCGCGATGACATGCACTAACATGAAGAAGCAGTTATTCCCCGTGGCCTACCCCCTCTAGTTGCCGAACAACGCCCTAGACCACCGGGGCCACCGGAGGGGTGCCGGTCTCTAGAACCGGACGTGGCCCATCTGAAGAAGAAAACACAAGACGGTAATTATGATGTGCTAAGGCTGTTTGCCAAGCATGGAAGAAAACAACAAAAAAAAGTATAATACATATTATACAGAATGCACAAGAAGGAAAGAGATCTAGGTTAGATGCTTTACCGAGAGCCCCTCTAGGAAAAGGTGGCCATTGCCGAGAGCCGAAAATCGACCCTCGGTAACCACTGCTCTAATTTTTTACCCTTCTCTTTTTGTTTTTGTTTTGCACTATCTTTTTTGTATCTCATATTTCATATGCTTTTACGACCAAAGTTTGGAAATTCCATGACTTTTGATGAATTTTTTCGATAAAAGACTTTTGATCCCGTGCGTTGCAACGGGTAAAGTAAGCACTTGTACCTGCTTAAAATCATTATATTGGCTACCTTTTCCCATGGTATAAATGTAGAATGGAACAAAAGTTGGTGAAGCAGAACCCTCAACAGATCGGGACCAGTCCGCTAGAAATGATGCAGAAGACGACCATTCAAAGCTATCCACATATATTCGGTTGCATTTCGGGTTCGAACCGCGCGGTTCAGACGATTGCAGACGTTTTGAGGGTTGGTGTCGAAGATGCCCTTAAATGCTCCTTGAGAGTATAATAATTCATTTAAATTATTTATAAATTATCAAAAGATTTGAATTCTAATGATTTTGATTATTTAGTATTTTATTGAAGGTTGTTTTATTTGAAGATTATATCTCATTCCAAACGTAAGAAAAATACTCTTGTACTGGCTGATAAAAACAATGTTGTCATCTGGCACACCCATCAGGCACGTGTACCTCCACCCACCGCTTTAAAGCTTATCTGGTCTCCAGCGAGATGCATCTGCATCCACATCTTACCTTGCTCGCTTCATCTCCTTTCTCTGATTCTCAGTCCCTCTTAATTCATAGCCTCGCCGATTCTCATGTCGGGTTACCATGCCTTCGTGTCTGATCCTCAGTCCCTCTTAATTCATTGCCTCGCCGAGGATCTCTGCCATGTATTCAGAGTCTGTTTTCTGTCTGTTGATTTTTTAGGAGGCTGGTTAATATTATGGATAATTTGCAATTGTATATATAAATCAATGAGAATCAGTTTTAAGGGATCGAGGTGGGACAAAAATCAAACGTAATCAATGCATGACCAGACCGAGTTTGCGAGCGTGCGCGATGGCTGAACGTACGGGCGATATTTAGGACGTGACCGCGTGTTGATAAAACGCAGGGGCTTTTTGTAAAAAGTGAAACGTTTTTTCTCAGACATCCACTTAAAAACGTACCGCGGGTTTAATAAACAAAAACATAAGAGTTTCTCGCAAAAAGGGCGCGACGGTGAACCCACGAAGTCAATCCGTACTTTATTATTACTAGCAAAAAAGCCCTTGCGTTGCAACGGAAGAAAAATAATATGGTACACCCCTTTCCTGAAGCATGGCTCAGAACCCACCACAACTTCACTTCTTCTATTTGAACATGGCACTCCATTTAGAAATAGTAGCTAGTTCAAAATTATTCAGCCCATATACTATCTTGTTAATTCCTATAAAAATAGATTAAGAGTTAATTAATTAGTCAACCCTTTGAATAGTAATGCTCACCTTTTGTGATATTTGGATTGAATGGTGAACTTCAGAAACTCACCTCATCTCCCCTTCTTCCTAACCTATACCCCCTTCGCTAGTCTCATGAAGACGAGATCTCTGAAGAATCAACATAGTACTTGTACAAAGAAAATAGTTATGTACCAGTAGGAAGCAACAACCCTATGCATGTCCTCACTCTCATATGCCCGTGCGTTGCAACGGGAAAAAACTAATCATCGCATGTTCCAAGCGACCCATCGGTGTTACCACTCTCTTCGCCATCATGGTCATGTTGTCCATCTATTCATGACGAACACGATCAATCTCAGGTAATGAGCCTGATCGTCACAATCTAGCACACACCTTTAGCAATCCCATCATGTGCCTCGCAATGAAAAAAATTATCCCTACACCCTCCTACCAGAATAGAACACATCTAAGTTATGCCTACAAAATTGTTATAGTACAAAGCAAGCCAAATTTGCCATGCCTCTATGCTAGCAATTTTTTAGTTAAATTGAAAAATAATATAAATTTATTTTTAAGCTACCAAAACTTTGATTAGCTGTTACCACTGAGACAGAAAGTCTGGAATCGAGACACGTATTATTCAGTACATCAAAATATTCAGAGTAGTGGTGTAAAGAAGAAAAACAATAAAAGTAGTCTTTAGAAAATAACTACATGGTTCACATGGTGGCTCTATTTTTATGCATGTAATGCAGTACAAATTTTATCACATTTGCAATAAGAGGTTAAAATTTCATGGTAGAGTCGACCTCTGAGTATTTAACTTTCTGTTATTTGTTTAATCCTAATGTAACGCATGGCCGCAACTTGAGTAATCAGACAGACATAAACCATGCGTTGTGAGCTGATAAAAAGAGCAGGTTGAAGATGCTCGCATGGATGTCCTCATGCCCAAAAGTGAATCGCAGACCACTAACCTTTTTCAACAATCCACCTATCTTCTGCTTTGATGGCTGGTTGTAAGCATATTGAAACAAAACTGCTGATTCACTGAGCAGCTGTGGCGCAAAAAAAAGAAATATTTGAAAAATATAGGGTTTTGCTCACTGTTCGCACAGTATGTTGACTCCTGCTAATGCCATGTCCTTCATCGATTACATTAGACAGATTGGTAGTCAAGATCAATTTATCAGATTCGATAAGGTGGATGAACGCCAAGGGGAAAATAAATTATCAAGGAGAAATATTAATGGAAAGCATTCTCTGTAGAAAAGTGTCAGTAAAAAATTGAATTTATGTGTGGGTCTGCATCTGTTAAATAGAATTGAACAACAACAAAACTGAACTATTTATGTTGTGTCTTCCTAAGCATTCACATGCATGGCTGAAAATGCAATGATATATATTTGATTAAGAAAACGTATGCTCATAGTATAGAAAGTACACGTACTTCCTATATTCCAAGCAGACCAGGAAGGAAGTAATGTGGATAACTTATCTTGTCTGGCAATAAATATGGTGCCAAGCCTTTAGCCCAATCATCTCATCCTCGTCCAATGTAGTGACAGAACGAGCCTAGACTTGGTCTGTCATCTCGCGATGACATGCACTAACACGGAGAAGCAGTTATTCACCGTGGACTACACCCTCTCGGTGCCGAATAACGCCCTAGACCGCCGGGGCCACCAGATGGGTGCTCGATATAGAGACCGTCCGAGGGGGGGAGGGCACCCCTACATGTGTGTGGCCCATCCATATGCATGCAGGGGTGGTGTGCTATTTGAATAAGCAACGCACGTCCTTGACGTGGCACGTGCCTCACAAACCACACACACGGGCGGGAACATCAAGGACCGGCTGCGTTCGTCCCCGAGACAGAGTCTTCGGTGGGTGATCCAGTGACAGAACGGGCGTAGACTTGGTCTGTCATCTCGCGATGACATGCACTAACACGAAGAAACGGTTATTCCCCGTGGCCTACACCCTCTAGGTGCCGAACAACGCCCTAGACCGCCGGGGCCACCGGAGGGTTGCCGGTCTCTAGAACCGGATGAGGCCCATCTGAAGAAGAAAACACAAGACGGTAATTATGATGTGCTAAGGTTGTTTGCCAAGCATGGAAGAAAACAACAAAAAAAGTATAATACATATTATCGAGAATGCACAAGAAGGAAAGAGATCTAGGTTAGATGCTTTACCGAGAGCCCCTCTCGGAAAAGGTGGCCATTACCGAGAGCAAAAAATCGACCCTCAGTAACCACTGCTCTAATTTTGTTCCCTTCTCTTTTTGTTTTTGTTTTGCACTATCTTTTTTGTATCTCATATTTCATATGCTTTTACGACCAAAGTTTGGAAATTCCATGACTTTTGATGAATTTTTTCGATAAAAGACTTTTGATGCACTCATAGATATATAGATAGATAGATAGATATATGCTTTTTGGGTTAAATTTGTTCAAAACTCAACTTTAAAGAGTGTAAAGTAAAAAACATGAGAAGAAGCAGTTGTTGACAGTGGCCTACCCCCTCTCTCGGAGCCGGTCAACTTTCTAGACCGGCACCGAGAGAGAACATTAAAGAGGTTAAAGTAAAAAAACATGAGAAGAGCCAGTTGTTGACCGTGGCCTACCCCCTCTCTCGGTGCCGGCCAACTTTGTAGAACGGCACCGAGAGAGAACTTTAAAGAGTGTAAAGTAAAAAAACATGAGAAGAAGCAGTTGCTGACCGTGGCCTACCCCCTCTCTCGGTGTCGGTCAAGTTTCTAGACCGGCACCGAGAGAGAACTTTAAAGAGTGTAAAGTAATAAACATGAGAAGAAGCAGTTGTTGACCGTGGCCTGCCCCCTCTCTCGGTGCCGGTCAACTTCCTAGACCGCTGGGGCCACCGGATAGCCCATGCATATACATGCGATGGCCTCCTTTGAGAGCACAAGAAGTTTCGAGGCCAACGGAGCAACAGGACCCGCACTTCCTGCACAAACTAGACGCATTCCCTCTCGATACCCATAGACTATCTCGAAGAATGGGCCTAGACTTGGTCTGTCATCTCGCGATGACATGCACTAACACGGAGAAGCAGTTATTCACCATGGACTACACCCTCTCGGTGCCGAATAACGCCCTAGACCGCCGGGGCCACCAGATGGGTGCTCGATATAGAGACCGTCCGAGGGGGGGAGGGCACCCCTACATGTGTGTGGCCCATCCATATGCATGCAGGGGTGGTGTGCTATTTGAATAAGCAACGCACGTCCTTGACGTGGCACGTGCCTCACAAACCACACACACGGGCGGGAACATCAAGGACCGGCTGCGTTCGTCCCCGAGACAGAGTCTTCGGTGGGTGATCCAGTGACAGAACGGGCGTAGACTTGGTCTGTCATCTCGCGATGACATGCACTAACACGAAGAAACGGTTATTCCCCGTGGCCTACACCCTCTAGGTGCCGAACAACGCCCTAGACCGCCGGGGCCACCGGAGGGTTGCCGGTCTCTAGAACCGGATGAGGCCCATCTGAAGAAGAAAACACAAGACGGTAATTATGATGTGCTAAGGTTGTTTGCCAAGCATGGAAGAAAACAACAACAAAAGTATAATACATATTATTGAGAATGCACAAGAAGGAAAGAGATCTAGGTTAGATGCTTTACCGAGAGCCCCTCTCGGAAAAGGTGGCCATTACCGAGAGCAAAAAATCGACCCTCAGTAACCACTGCTCTAATTTTGTTCCCTTCTCTTTTTGTTTTTGTTTTGCACTATCTTTTTTGTATCTCATATTTCATATGCTTTTACGACCAAAGTTTGGAAATTCCATGACTTTTGATGAATTTTTTCGATAAAAGACTTTTGATGCACTCATAGATAGATAGATAGATAGATAGATATATGCTTTTTGGGTTAAATTTGTTCAAAACTCAACTTTAAAGAGTGTAAAGTAAAAAACATGAGAAGAAGCAGTTGTTGACAGTGGCCTACCCCCTCTCTCGGAGCCGGTCAACTTTCTAGACCGGCACCGAGAGAGAACATTAAAGAGGTTAAAGTAAAAAAACATGAGAAGAGCCAGTTGTTGACCGTGGCCTACCCCCTCTCTCGGTGCCGGCCAACTTTGTAGAACGGCACCGAGAGAGAACTTTAAAGAGTGTAAAGTAAAAAAACATGAGAAGAAGCAGTTGCTGACCGTGGCCTACCCCCTCTCTCGGTGTCGGTCAACTTTCTAGACCGGCACCGAGAGAGAACTTTAAAGAGTGTAAAGTAATAAACATGAGAAGAAGCAGTTGTTGACCGTGGCCTGCCCCCTCTCTCGGTGCCGGTCAACTTCCTAGACCGCTGGGGCCACCGGATAGCCCATGCATATACATGCGATGGCCTCCTTTGAGAGCACAAGAAGTTTCGAGGCCAACGGAGCAACAGGACCCGCACTTCCTGCACAAACTAGACGCATTCCCTCTCGATACCCATAGACTATCTCGAAGAACGGGCCTAGACTTGGTCTGTCATCTCGCGATGACATGCACTAACACGGAGAAGCAGTTATTCACCATGGACTACACCCTCTCGGTGCCGAACAATGCCCTAGACCGCCGGGACCACCGGATGGGTGCTCGATATAGAGACCGCCCGAGGGGGGAGGGCACCCCTACATGGGTGTGGCCCATGCATATGCATGCAGGGGTGGTGTGCTATTTGAATAAGCAACGCACGTCCTTGACGTGACACATGCCTCACAAACCACACACACGGGCGGGAACGTCGAGGACCGGCTGCGTCCGTCCCCGAGACAGAATCTTCGGTGGGTGATTTCGTGACAGAACGAGCCTAGACTTGGTCTGTCATCTCGCGATGACATGCACTAACACGGAGAAGCAGTTATTCACCGTGGACTACACCCTCTCGGTGCCGAATAACGCCCTAGACCGCCGGGGCCACCAGATGGGTGCTCGATATAGAGACCGTCCGAGGGGGGGAGGGCACCCCTACATGTGTGTGGCCGATCCATATGCATGCAGGGGTGGTGTGCTATTTGAATAAGCAACGCACGTCCTTGACGTGGCACGTGCCTCACAAACCACACACACGGGCGGGAACATCAAGGACCGGCTGCGTTCGTCCCCGAGACAGAGTCTTCGGCGGGTGATCCAGTGACAGAACGGGCGTAGACATGGTCTGTCATCTCGCGATGACATGCACTAACACGAAGAAACGGTTATTCCCCGTGGCCTACACCCTCTAGGTGCCGAACAACGCCCTAGACCGCCGGGGCCACCGGAGGGTTGCCGGTCTCTAGAACCGGATGAGGCCCATCTGAAGAAGAAAACACAAGACGGTAATTATGATGTGCTAAGGTTGTTTGCCAAGCATGGAAGAAAACAACAAAAAAAAGTATAATACATATTATCGAGAATGCACAAGAAGGAAAGAGATCTAGGTTAGATGCTTTACCGAGAGCCCCTCTCGGAAAAGGTGGCCATTACCGAGAGCAAAAAATCGACCCTCAGTAACCACTGCTCTAATTTTGTTCCCTTCTCTTTTTATTTTTGTTTTGCACTATCTTTTTTGTATCTCATATTTCATATGCTTTTACGACCAAAGTTTGGAAATTCCATGACTTTTGATGAATTTTTTCGATAAAAGACTTTTGATGCACTCATAGATAGATAGATAGATAGATATATGCTTTTTGGGTTAAATTTGTTCAAAACTCAACTTTAAAGAGTGTAAAGTAAAAAACATGAGAAGAAGCAGTTGTTGACAGTGGCCTACCCCCTCTCTCGGAGCCGGTCAACTTTCTAGACCGGCACCGAGAGAGAACATTAAAGAGGTTAAAGTAAAAAAAACATGAGAAGAGCCAGTTGTTGACCGTGGCCTACCCCCTCTCTCGGTGCCGGCCAACTTTGTAGAACGGCACCGAGAGAGAACTTTAAAGAGTGTAAAGTAAAAAAACATGAGAAGAAGCAGTTGCTGACCGTGGCCTACCCCCTCTCTCGGTGCCGGTCAACTTTCTAGACCGGCACCGAGAGAGAACTTTAAAGAGTGTAAAGTAATAAACATGAGAAGAAGCAGTTGTTGACCGTGGCCTACCCCCTCTCTCGGTGCCGGTCAACTTCCTAGACCGCCGGGGCGACCGGATAGCCCATGCATATACATGCGATGGCCTCCTTTGAGAGCATAAGAAGTTTCGAGGCCAACGGAGCAACAGGACCCGCACTTCCTGCACAAACCGCACACATTCCCTCTCGATACCCATAGACTATCTCGAAGAACGGGCCTAGACTTGGTCTGTCATCTCGCGATGACATGCACTAACACGGAGAAGCAGTTATTCACCGTGGACTACACTCTCTAGGTGCCGAACAATGCCCTAGACCGCCGGGGCCACCGGATGGGTGCTCGATATGGAGACCGCCCGAGGGGGGAGGGCACCCCTACATGCGTGTAGCCCATGCATATGCATGCAGGGGTGGTGTGCTATTCTAATAAGCAACGCACGTCCTTGATGTGACACGTGCCTCACAAACCACACACACGGGCGGGAACGTCGAGGACCGGCTGCGCCCGTCCCCGAGACAGAATCTTCGGTGCGTGATCCCATGACAGAACGAGCCTAGACTTGGTCTGTCATCTCGTGATGACATGCACTAACACGGAGAAGTAGTTATTCACCGTGGACTACACCCTCTCGGTGCCGAATAACGCCCTAGACCGTCGGGGCCACCGGATGGGTGCTCGATATGGAGACCGCTCGAGGGGGAGGAGGGCACCCCTACATGCGTGTGGCCCATGCATATGCATGCAGGGGTGGTGTGCTATTTGAATAAGCAACGCACGTCCTTGACGTGGCACGTGCCTCACAAACCACACACACGGGCGGGAACATCAAGGACCGGCTGCGTTCGTCCCCGAGACAGAGTCTTCGGCGGGTGATCCAGTGACAGAACGGGCGTAGACATGGTCTGTCATCTCGCGATGACATGCACTAACACGAAGAAACGGTTATTCCCCGTGGCCTACACCCTCTAGGTGCCGAACAACGCCCTAGACCGCCGGGGCCACCGGAGGGTTGCCGGTCTCTAGAACCGGATGAGGCCCATCTGAAGAAGAAAACACAAGACGGTAATTATGATGTGCTAAGGTTGTTTGCCAAGCATGGAAGAAAACAACAAAAAAAAGTATAATACATATTATCGAGAATGCACAAGAAGGAAAGAGATCTAGGTTAGATGCTTTACCGAGAGCCCCTCTCGGAAAAGGTGGCCATTACCGAGAGCAAAAAATCGACCCTCAGTAACCACTGCTCTAATTTTGTTCCCTTCTCTTTTTATTTTTGTTTTGCACTATCTTTTTTGAATCTCATATTTCATATGCTTTTACGACCAAAGTTTGGAAATTCCATGACTTTTGATGAATTTTTTCGATAAAAGACTTTTGATGCACTCATAGATAGATAGATAGATATATCCTTTTTGGGTTAAATTTGTTCAAAACTCAACTTTAAAGAGTGTAAAGTAAAAAACATGAGAAGAAGCAGTTGTTGACAGTGGCCTACCCCCTCTCTCGGAGCCGGTCAACTTTCTAGACCGGCACCGAGAGAGAACATTAAAGAGGTTAAAGTAAAAAAACATCAGAAGAGCCAGTTGTTGACCGTGGCCTACCCCCTCTCTCGGTGCCGGCCAACTTTGTAGAACGGCACCGAGAGAGAACTTTAAAGAGTGTAAAGTAAAAAAAACATGAGAAGAAGCAGTTGCTGACCGTGGCCTACCTCTTCTCTCAGTGCCGGTCAACTTTCTAGACCGGCACCGAGAGAGAACTTTAAAGAGTGTAAAGTAATAAACATGAGAAGAAGCAGTTGTTGACCGTGGCCTACCCCCTCTCTCGGTGCCGGTCAACTTCCTAGACCGCCGGGGCGACCGGATAGCCCATGCATATACATGCGATGGCCTCCTTTGAGAGCATAAGAAGTTTTGAGGCCAACGGAGCAACAGGACCCGCACTTCCTGCACAAACCGGACACATTCCCTCTCGATACCCATAGACTATCTCGAAGAACGGGCCTAGACTTGGTCTGTCATCTCGCGATGACATGCACTAACACGGAGAAGCAGTTATTCACCGTGGACTACACTCTCTAGGTGCCGAACAATGCCCTAGACCGCCGGGGCCACCGGATGGGTGCTCGATATGGAGACCGCCCGAGGGGGGAGGGCACCCCTACATGCGTGTAGCCCATGCATATGCATGCAGGGGTGGTGTGCTATTTGAATAAGCAACGCACGTCCTTGATGTGACACGTGCCTCACAAACCACACACACGGGCGGGAACGTCGAGGACCGGCTGCGCCCGTCCCCGAGACAGAATCTTCGGTGCGTGATCCCATGACAGAACAAGCCTAGACTTGGTCTGTCATCTCGTGATGACATGCACTAACACGGAGAAGCAGTTATTCACCATGGACTACACCCTCTCGGTGCCGAATAACGCCCTAGACCGTCGGGGCCACCGGATGGGTGCTCGATATGGAGACCGCTCGAGGGGGAGGAGGGCACCCCTACATGCGTGTGGCCCATGCATATGCATGCAGGGGTGGTGTGCTATTTGAATAAGCAACGCACGTCCTTGACGTGGCACGTGCCTCACAAACCACACACACGGGCGGGAACATCAAGGACCGGCTGCGTTCGTCCCCGAGACAGAGTCTTCGGTGGGTGATCCAGTGACAGAACGGGCGTAGACTTGGTCTGTCATCTCGCGATGACATGCACTAACACGAAGAAACGGTTATTCCCCGTGGCCTACACCCTCTAGGTGCCGAACAACGCCCTAGACCGCCGGGGCCACCGGAGGGTTGCCGGTCTCTAGAACCGGATGAGGCCCATCTGAAGAAGAAAACACAAGACGGTAATTATGATGTGCTAAGGTTGTTTGCCAAGCATGGAAGAAAACAACAAAAAAAACTATAATACATATTATCGAGAATGCACAAGAAGGAAAGAGATCTAGGTTAGATGCTTTACCGAGAGCCCCTCTCGGAAAAGGTGGCCATTACCGAGAGCAAAAAATCGACCCTCAGTAACCACTGCTCTAATTTTGTTCCCTTCTCTTTTTATTTTTGTTTTGCACTATCTTTTTTGTATCTCATATTTCATATGCTTTTACGACCAAAGTTTGGAAATTCCATGACTTTTGATGAATTTTTTCGATAAAAGACTTTTGATGCACTCATAGATAGATAGATAGATATATGCTTTTTGGGTTAAATTTGTTCAAAACTCAACTTTAAAGAGTGTAAAGTAAAAAACATGAGAAGAAGCAGTTGTTGACAGTGGCCTACCCCCTCTCTCGGAGCCGGTCAACTTTCTAGACCGGCACCGAGAGAGAACATTAAAGAGGTTAAAGTAAAAAAACATGAGAAGAGCCAGTTGTTGACCGTGGCCTACCCCCTCTCTCGGTGCCGGCCAACTTTGTAGAACGGCACCGAGAGAGAACTTTAAAGAGTGTAAAGTAAAAAAACATGAGAAGAAGCAGTTGCTGACCGTGGCCTACCCCCTCTCTCGGTGCCGGTCAACTTTCTAGACCGGCACCGAGAGAGAACTTTAAAGAGTGTAAAGTAATAAACATGAGAAGAAGCAGTTATTGACCGTGGCCTACCCCCTCTCTCGGTGCCGGTCAACTTCCTAGACCGCCGGGGCGACCGGATAGCCCATGCATATACATGCGATGGCCTCCTTTGAGAGCATAAGAAGTTTCGAGGCCAACGGAGCAACAGGACCCGCACTTCCTGCACAAACCGGACACATTCCCTCTCGATACCCATAGACTATCTCGAAGAACGGGCCTAGACTTGGTCTGTCATCTCGCGATGACATGCACTAACACGGAGAAGCAGTTATTCACCGTGGACTAAACTCTCTAGGTGCCGAACAATGCCCTAGACCGCCGGGGCCACCGGATGGGTGCTCGATATGGAGACCGCCCGAGGGGGGAGGGCACCCCTACATGCGTGTAGCCCATGCATATGCATGCAGGGGTGGTGTGCTATTTGAATAAGCAACGCACGTCCTTGATGTGACACGTGCCTCACAAACCACACACACGGGCGGGAACGTCGAGGACCGGCTGCGCCCGTCCCCGAGACAGAATCTTCGGTGCGTGATCCCATGACAGAACGAGCCTAGACTTGGTCTGTCATCTCGTGATGACATGCACTAACACGGAGAAGTAGTTATTCACCGTGGACTACACCCTCTCGGTGCCGAATAACGCCCTAGACCGTCGGGGCCACCGGATGGGTGCTCGATATGGAGACCGCTCGAGGGGGAGGAGGACACCCCTACATGCGTGTGGCCCATGCATATGCATGCAGGGGTGGTGTGCTATTTGAATAAGCAACGCACGTCCTTGACGTGGCACGTGCCTCACAAACCACACACACGGGCGGGAACATCAAGGACCGGCTGCGTTCGTCCCCGAGACAGAGTCTTCGGTGGGTGATCCAGTGACAGAACGGGCGTAGACTTGGTCTGTCATCTCGCGATGACATGCACTAACACGAAGAAACGGTTATTCCCCGTGGCCTACACCCTCTAGGTGCCGAACAACGCCCTAGACCGCCGGGGCCACCGGAGGGTTGCCGGTCTCTAGAACCGGATGAGGCCCATCTGAAGAAGAAAACACAAGACGGTAATTATGATGTGCTAAGGTTGTTTGCCAAGCATGGAAGAAAACAACAACAAAAAGTATAATACATATTATCGAGAATGCACAAGAAGGAAAGAGATCTAGGTTAGATGCTTTACCGAGAGCCCCTCTCGGAAAAGGTGGCCATTACCGAGAGCAAAAAATCGACCCTCAGTAACCACTGCTCTAATTTTGTTCCCTTCTCTTTTTATTTTTGTTTTGCACTATCTTTTTTGTATCTCATATTTCATATGCTTTTATGACCAAAGTTTGGAAATTCCATGACTTTTGATGAATTTTTTCGATAAAAGACTTTTGATGCACTCATAGATAGATAGATAGATAGATATATCCTTTTTGGGTTAAATTTGTTCAAAACTCAACTTTAAAGAGTGTAAAGTAAAAAACATGAGAAGAAGCAGTTGTTGACAGTGGCCTACCCCCTCTCTCGGAGCCGGTCAACTTTCTAGACCGGCACCGAGAGAGAACATTAAAGAGGTTAAAGTAAAAAAACATGAGAAGAGCCAGTTGTTGACCGTGGCCTACCCCCTCTCTCGGTGCCGGCCAACTTTGTAGAACGGCACCGAGAGAGAACTTTAAAGAGTGTAAAGTAAAAAAACATGAGAAGAAGCAGTTGCTGACCGTGGCCTACCCCTTCTCTCGGTGCCGGTCAACTTTCTAGACCGGCACCGAGAGAGAACTTTAAAGAGTGTAAAGTAATAAACATGAGAAGAAGCAGTTGTTGACCGTGGCCTACCCCCTCTCTCGGTGCCGGTCAACTTCCTAGACCGCCGGGGCGACCGGATAGCCCATGCATATACATGCGATGGCCTCCTTTGAGAGCATAAGAAGTTTTGAGGCCAACGGAGCAACAGGACCCGCACTTCCTGCACAAACCGGACACATTCCCTCTCGATACCCATAGACTATCTCGAAGAACGGGCCTAGACTTGGTCTGTCATCTCGCGATGACATGCACTAACACGGAGAAGCAGTTATTCACCGTGGACTACACTCTCTAGGTGCCGAACAATGCCCTAGACCGCCGGGGCCACCGGATGGGTGCTCGATATGGAGACCGCCCGAGGGGGGGAGGGCACCCCTACATGCGTGTAGCCCATGCATATGCATGCAGGGGTGGTGTGCTATTTGAATAAGCAACGCACGTCCTTGATGTGACACGTGCCTCACAAACCACACACACGGGCGGGAACGTCGAGGACCGGCTGCGCCCGTCCCCGAGACAGAATCTTCGGTGCGTGATCCCATGACAGAACGAGCCTAGACTTGGTCTGTCATCTCGCGATGACATGCACTAACACGGAGAAGCAGTTATTCACCGTGGACTACACCCTCTCGGTGCCGAATAACGCCCTAGACCGTCGGGGCCACCGGATGGGTGCTCGATATGGAGACCGTCCGAGGGGGGGAGGGCACCCCTACATGTGTGTGGCCCATCCATATGCATGCAGGGGTGGTGTGCTATTTGAATAAGCAACGCACGTCCTTGACGTGGCACGTGCCTCACAAACCACACACACGGGCGGGAACATCAAGGACCGGCTGCGTTCGTCCCCGAGACAGAGTCTTCGGTGGGTGATCCAGTGACAGAACGGGCGTAGACTTGGTCTGTCATCTCGCGATGACATGCACTAACACGAAGAAACGGTTATTCCCCGTGGCCTACACCCTCTAGGTGCCGAACAACGCCCTAGACCGCCGGGGCCACCGGAGGGTTGCCGGTCTCTAGAACCGGATGAGGCCCATCTGAAGAAGAAAACACAAGACGGTAATTATGATGTGCTAAGGTTGTTTGCCAAGCATGGAAGAAAACAACAAAAAAAGTATAATACATATTATCGAGAATGCACAAGAAGGAAAGAGATCTAGGTTAGATGCTTTACCGAGAGCCCCTCTCGGAAAAGGTGGCCATTACCGAGAGCAAAAAATCGACCCTCAGTAACCACTGCTCTAATTTTGTTCCCTTCTCTTTTTGTTTTTGTTTTGCACTATCTTTTTTGTATCTCATATTTCATATGCTTTTACGACCAAAGTTTGGAAATTCCATGACTTTTGATGAATTTTTTCGATAAAAGACTTTTGATGCACTCATAGATAGATAGATAGATAGATAGATAGATAGATATATGCTTTTTGGGTTAAATTTGTTCAAAACTCAACTTTAAAGAGTGTAAAGTAAAAAACATGAGAAGAAGCAGTTGTTGACAGTGGCCTACCCCCTCTCTCGGAGCCGGTCAACTTTCTAGACCGGCACCGAGAGAGAACATTAAAGAGGTTAAAGTAAAAAAACATGAGAAGAGCCAGTTGTTGACCGTGGCCTACCCCCTCTCTCGGTGCCGGCCAACTTTGTAGAACGGCACCGAGAGAGAACTTTAAAGAGTGTAAAGTAAAAAAACATGAGAAGAAGCAGTTGCTGACCGTGGCCTACCCCCTCTCTCGGTGTCGGTCAACTTTCTAGACCGGCACCAAGAGAGAACTTTAAAGAGTGTAAAGTAATAAACATGAGAAGAAGCAGTTGTTGACCGTGGCCTGCCCCCTCTCTCGGTGCCGGTCAACTTCCTAGACCGCTGGGGCCACCGGATAGCCCATGCATATACATGCGATGGCCTCCTTTGAGAGCACAAGAAGTTTCGAGGCCAACGGAGCAACAGGACGCGCACTTCCTGCACAAACTAGACGCATTCCCTCTCGATACCCATAGACTATCTCGAAGAACGGGCCTAGACTTGGTCTGTCATCTCGCGATGACATGCACTAACACGGAGAAGCAGTTATTCACCATGGACTACACCCTCTCGGTGCCGAACAATGCCCTAGACCGCCGGGACCACCGGATGGGTGATCCATATAGAGACCGCCCGAGGGGGGGAGGGCACCCCTACATGGGTGTGGCCCATGCATATGCATGCGGGGGTGGTGTGCTATTTGAATAAGCAACGCACGTCCTTGACGTGACACATGCCTCACAAACCACACACACGGGCGGGAACGTCGAGGACCGGCTGCGTCCGTCCCCGAGACAGAATCTTCGGTGGGTGATTTCGTGACAGAACGAGCCTAGACTTGGTCTGTCATCTCGCGATGACATGCACTAACACGGAGAAGCAGTTATTCACCGTGGACTACACCCTCTCGGTGCCGAATAACGCCCTAGACCGCCGGGGCCACCAGATGGGTGCTCGATATAGAGACCGTCCGAGGGGGGGAGGGCACCCCTACATGTGTGTGGCCCATCCATATGCATGCAGGGGTGGTGTGCTATTTGAATAAGCAACGCACGTCCTTGACGTGGCACGTGCCTCACAAACCACACACACGGGCGGGAACATCAAGGACCGGCTGCGTTCGTCCCCGAGACAGAGTCTTCGGTGGGTGATCCAGTGACAGAACGGGCGTAGACTTGGTCTGTCATCTCGCGATGACATGCACTAACACGAAGAAACGGTTATTCCCCGTGGCCTACACCCTCTAGGTGCCGAACAACGCCCTAGACCGCCGGGGCCACCGGAGGGTTGCCGGTCTCTAGAACCGGATGAGGCCCATCTGAAGAAGAAAACACAAGACGGTAATTATGATGTGCTAAGGTTGTTTGCCAAGCATGGAAGAAAACAACAAAAAAAGTATAATACATATTATCGAGAATGCACAAGAAGGAAAGAGATCTAGGTTAGATGCTTTACCGAGAGCCCCTCTCGGAAAAGGTGGCCATTACCGAGAGCAAAAAATCGACCCTCAGTAACCACTGCTCTAATTTTGTTCCCTTCTCTTTTTGTTTTTGTTTTGCACTATCTTTTTTGTATCTCATATTTCATATGCTTTTAAGACCAAAGTTTGGAAATTCCATGACTTTTGATGAATTTTTTCGATAAAAGACTTTTGATGCACTCATAGATAGATAGATAGATAGATAGATATATGCTTTTTGGGTTAAATTTGTTCAAAACTCAACTTTAAAGAGTGTAAAGTAAAAAAACATGAGAAGAAGCAGTTGTTGACAGTGGCCTACCCCCTCTCTCGGAGCCGGTCAACTTTCTAGACCGGCACCGAGAGAGAACATTAAAGAGGTTAAAGTAAAAAAAACATGAGAAGAGCCAGTTGTTGACCGTGGCCTACCCCCTCTCTCGGTGCCGGCCAACTTTGTAGAACGGCACCGAGAGAGAACTTTAAAGAGTGTAAAGTAAAAAAACATGAGAAGAAGCAGTTGCTGACCGTGGCCTACCCCCTCTCTCGGTGCCGGTCAACTTTCTAGACCGGCACGGAGAGAGAACTTTAAAGAGTGTAAAGTAATAAACATGAGAAGAAGCAGTTGTTGACCGTGGCCTGCCCCCTCTCTCGGTGCCGGTCAACTTCCTAGACCGCCGGGGCGACCGGATAGCCCATGCATATACATGCGATGGCCTCCTTTGAGAGCATAAGAAGTTTCGAGGCCAACGGAGCAACAGGACCCGCACTTCCTGCACAAACCGGACGCATTCCCTCTCGATACCCATAGACTATCTCGAAGAACGGGCCTAGACTTGGTCTGTCATCTCGCGATGACATGCACTAACACGGAGAAGCAGTTATTCACCGTGGACTACACTCTCTAGGTGCCGAACAATGCCCTAGACCGCCGGGACCACCGGATGGGTGCTCGATATGGAGACCGCCCGAGGGGGGGAGGGCACCCCTACATGCGTGTAGCCCATGCATATGCATGCAGGGGTGGTGTGCTATTTGAATAAGCAACACACGTCCTTGACGTGACACATGCCTCACAAACCACACACACGGGCGGGAACGTCGAGGACCGGCTGCGCCCGTCCCCAAGACAGAATCTTCGGTGCGTGATCCCATGACAGAACGAGCCTAGACTTGGTCTGTCATCTCGTGATGACATGCACTAACACGGAGAAGCAGTTATTCACCGTGGACTACACCCTCTCGGTGCCAAATAACGCCCTAGACCGTCGGGGCCACCGGATGGGTGCTCGATATGGAGACCGCTCGAGGGGGAGGAGGGCACCCCTACATGCGCGTGGCCCATGCATATGCATGCAGGGGTGGTGTGCTATTTGAATAAGCAACGCACGTCCTTGACGTGGCACGTGCCTCACAAACCACACACACGGGCGGGAACATCAAGGACCGGCTGCGTTCGTCCCCGAGACAGAGTCTTCGGTGGGTGATCCAGTGACAGAACGGGCGTAGACTTGGTCTGTCATCTCGCGATGACATGCACTAACACGTAGAAACGGTTATTCCCCGTGGCCTACACCCTCTAGGTGCCGAACAACGCCCTAGACCGCCGGGGCCACCGGAGGGTTGCCGGTCTCTAGAACCGGATGAGGCCCATCTGAAGAAGAAAACACAAGACGGTAATTATGATGTGCTAAGGTTGTTTGCCAAGCATGGAAGAAAACAACAACAAAAAGTATAATACATATTATCGAGAATGCACAAGAAGGAAAGAGATCTAGGTTAGATGCTTTACCGAGAGCCCCTCTCGGAAAAGGTGGCCATTACCGAGAGCAAAAAATCGACCCTCAGTAACCACTGCTCTAATTTTGTTCCCTTCTCTTTTTGTTTTTGTTTTGCACTATCTTTTTTGTATCTCATATTTCATATGCTTTTACGACCAAAGTTTGGAAATTCCATGACTTTTGATGAATTTTTTCGATAAAAGACTTTTGATGCACTCATAGATAGATAGATAGATATATGCTTTTTGGGTTAAATTTGTTCAAAACTCAACTTTAAAGAGTGTAAAGTAAAAAACATGAGAAGAAGCAGTTGTTGACAGTGGCCTACCCCCTCTCTCGGAGCCGGTCAACTTTCTAGACCGGCACCGAGAGAGAACATTAAAGAGGTTAAAGTAAAAAAACATCAGAAGAGCCAGTTGTTGACAGTGGCCTACCCCCTCTCTCGGTGCCGGCCAACTTTGTAGAACGGCACCGAGAGAGAACTTTAAAGAGTGTAAAGTAAAAAAACATGAGAAGAAGCAGTTGCTGACCGTAGCCTACCCCCTCTCTCGGTGCCGGTCAACTTTCTAGACCGGCACCGAGAGAGAACTTTAAAGAGTGTAAAGTAATAAACATGAGAAGAAGCAGTTGTTGACCGTGGCCTACCCCCTCTCTCGGTGCCGGTCAACTTCCTAGACCGCCGGGGCTACCGGATAGCCCATGCATATACATGCGATGACCTCCTTTGAGAGCATAAGAAGTTTCGAGGCCAACGGAGCAACAGGACCCGCACTTCCTGCACAAACCGGACACATTCCCTCTCGATAGCCATAGACTATCTCGAAGAACGGGCCTAGACTTGGTCTGTCATCTCGCGATGACATGCACTAACACGGAGAAGCAGTTATTCACCGTGGACTACACTCTCTAGGTGCCGAACAATGCGCTAGACCGCCGGGGCCACCGGATGGGTGCTCGATATGGAGACCGCCCGAGCGGGGGAGGGCACCCCTACATGCGTGTAGCCCATGCATATGCATGCAGGGGTGGTGTGCTATTTGAATAAGCAACGCACGTCCTTGATGTGACACGTGCCTCACAAACCACACACACGGGCGGGAACGTCAAGGACCGGCAGCGCCCGTCCCCGAGACAGAATCTTCGGTGCGTCATCCCATGACAGAACGAGCCTAGACTTGGTCTGTCATCTCGTGATGACATGCACTAACACGGAGAAGCAGTTATTCACCGTGGACTACACCCTCTTGGTGCCGAATAATGCCCTAGACCGTCGGGGCCACCGGATGGGTGCTCGATATGGAGACCGCTCGAGGGGGAGGAGGGCACCCCTACATGCGTGTGGCCCATGCATATGCATGCAGGGGTGGTGTGCTATTTGAATAAGCAACGCACGTCCTTGACGTGGCACGTGTCTCACAACCCCCACACACGGGCGGGAACGTCGAGGACCGGCTGCGTTCGTCCACGAGACAGAGTCTTCGGTGGGTGATCCCGTGACAGAACGGGCCTAGACTTGGTCTGTCATCTCGCGATGACATGCACTAACACGAAGAAGCAGTTATTCCCCGTGGCCTACCCCCTCTAGGTGCCGAACAACACCCTAGACCGCCGGGGCCACCGGAGGGGTGCCGGTCTCTAGAACCGGACGAGGCCCATCTGAAGAAGAAAACACAAGACGGTAATTATGATGTGCTAAGGTTGTTTGCCAAGCATGGAAGAAAACAACAACAACAAAAAGTATAATACATATTATCGAGAATGCACAAGAAGGAAAGAGATCTAGGTTAGATGCTTTACCGAGAGCTCCTCTCGGAAAAGGTGGCCATTACCGAGAGCCGAAAATTGACCCTCGGTAACCACTGCTCTACCGAGAGTGCTCTCGGCATAACTGCAATAGCCAAGTGCCTTCAGCTCCCAGCGCATGCCTCTTTGCCGAGTACCGCCCTCGGTAAAATTTTGTTCCCAGTTCTGTTCACACTGTTTTTTGCTCGAGTGCAGCAAAAACATTTATACAATACTCAAACTTGCATTTCAAGTCACACAGGTTAACAACAAACTCACATAAGCATTAATCCATAAATAGTTCACACAAGCTTCATTTCAAATCACAAAGTAGCTCTTTAGTACAAGTGCCTACTTACTAATTAAACAACAAAGTGGTCTACATGCATGCACCATATGATAAAAAGCAACACCACAATTATGACAAACTGAAAGAGAATTATGAAGTTCTTCAATCCACTGAACCAGCTAAGCCTTGTCTAGCTTGCACAATTACGTTCATCAGTTTTTCTCTTTTGCTTAAGCAAATACTGATTGTAATGATACTCTACCGTCTCTCTGTTGTCGAATGATCCGTGGGGGTTGCCTTCATAACGAAGTATTTGTTCATTGCATTCCGACAATGAATTGTTGACTCCTTGACACCGTCCTCTGTACACCACGTACCACTTCATCTACAAAAGAACAAGAAATAATGCACATCATACTTAATCAACATAAGCATTCATCACTCATACAATCAAAAGCATCGCAAGTGGCCATCCAAGTCCATATCAGCAGGTACTTAAGGATACAACTAAATCAACGTCAAACTATCTAGGTGACTACTCCGAGGTGTAGTTGGTGAAACCAGTGATCGTCGAGTCAGAGCACGTGGGGGCATCCCCCACAGTGGAGGACCAAGCGTCGTCGGGAATGATGGTCGGTGGACTCAATGGCTCCTTACGTGGTGGAGCCTTGCCCTCCTTAGTTGGGGGATTCTTCTTGGCCAGATCCACAAAAAACTTCATTATGATCAGATGTGGGTTCTTCTCAAGCAGTTCCTCCAAGCAGTCCTCGGCGCTCTTCTCCGTGTCCGTGGAGTCGACCCTAATGGAAGCTTCGCCGTTGGAGGAAGCCATAGCCAAAAAATGGATCGATGCTAACACCTTTCATCACACAATGGAAAATAAGATAAGAATCAAACATGAAAGATATAACATGAAGAGCTCACGTAGATCGATCGCCATCATCAAAAGTCGATTTTCTTCCTCCAAGAACAACTCTCAACGACACTCTCTCACGTATATACGGTGGACACTCTCGCTGGTGATGGTATATATGGTGGACACTCTCTCATGGGTATTTTAACTTTCGGTGATGGTTGAGATGGGTGAGCCCCTCGTGCGTTATCAAGATATAACATGAGGAGGAGCTCACACAGATCACCGTCATCGTTCAAAAGTTGATTTTTGTTCCTCCAAAGAACAACTCTCATCAACACTCTCTCACGTATCTCATCGGTCACATCCACACATAGCATCCATGCATACAACATTATCAACAATTATCTACATTTTTTCTTTTGATATAGAAAAAATGTATCTACATGGCATCCATCCATCTATCAATCCATCCATCCATCTATCAATCCATCCATCTATCTATGCATCCATCTATCAATCCATCTGTCTATGCACACATGGAGAGGAGGAGGGGGCCTCACCGGAGGGAGGAGCTCGGTGTGGTGGGGGCGGCGGTGGAGGTTGCGCCGGCCGGTGGAGGGGGCGCCGGCCGGTGGAGGGGCGCCGGTCGGTGGGGAGCAGAGGAGAGGAGAGGAGTGGAGGGGCACCGGTCGGTGGGGAGCAGAGAGAAGAAACAACAGGGGGATATGCTTAAGTAGTCGACGTCACCTTTACTGAGTGCTTGTCGGTGCGCCACTTTTACCGCGTAACTCTCGGAAAATATGTCCCCCTAGATCTAGGTTACACTTTTACAGAGAGTAACTCTCGGAAAGGTGGACATTACCGAGAGCCGATGTCGACCCTCGGTAACCACTGCTCTAATTTTTTTCCCCTTCTCTTTTTGTTTTTGTTTGGCACTATCTTTTTTGTATCTTATATTTCATATGTTTTTACGACCAAAGTTTGGAAATTCCATGACTTTTGATGAGTTTTTTCGATAAAAGACTTTTGATGCACTCATACATATATATATATATATATATATATATATACATATGCTTTTTGGGTTAGATTGGTTTCAAAACTCAACTTTAAAGAGTGTAAAGTAAAAAACATGTGGCGTGAATATTATTAAATACTCGGAGCGTGATAAAATCATGAGTTTTTTACACGACGTGGGCACATGTGCTATAGGACTGATGGTAATTTTTCATAATTTTTTGTGATGGAGAAGTATCTCAGCACTTCCCTCTCCGCGGATTGCTCTTCGCGTGTCTATGACTGTGGCCGGGGGCCTCCGGGGGCTAGCACATGCCGCCAAATCTTGCGTAGGCGGCCTCTCACAAGTCAGGAAGTGTTGTGGCGGTTGCAAATGCCCCACACGCGTCTCCGGGGTGTGCCCCCCCTCACGGACGGCGCCGCCGCCGACACCTGGAGGGGGGAAACGGACGCGTCGGGTCTACACGGATGGGATCTTGCTGTGGCTTTAGCCCGGATGTTGCTCCAAAGTGTTCCTATGGGCTGACCTAACACAACCGGGTGGAGAGTTCCACTGGTCAAAGCCCGTCCGTGCAACGTCAAAGGGCTAGATCCCGTGGTCAAACGCTACAAGGTTAGGCGGGACAGGGGCCCTGGGGGGTAGCAATGCCACCGGAGCATCGCACCGGGCCCTCATACATGCCGTACGGTGTGGTGGTATGTCCGAAGAGGCGGCACGCGTCTCCGGGGTGTGGCCCCCCTCACGGACGGCGATGACACAGTAGTAGACGTTCTGCGGTAACGATGCGGCGTGAATATTATTAAATACTCGGAGCGCGATAAAATCATGAGTTTTTTACACGACGTGGGCACATGTGCTATAGGACTGATGGTAATTTTTCATAATTTTTGGTGATGGAGAAGTATCTGAACACTTCCCTCTCCACGGATTGCTCTTCGCATGTCTACGACTATGGCTGGCGGCCTCCGGGGGCTAGCACATGCCGCCAAATCTTGCATAGGCGGCCTCTCACAAGTCTGGAAGTGTTGTGGCGGTTGCAAACGCCCGACACGTGTCTCCGGGGTGTGCCCCCCCTCACGGACGGCACCGCCGCCGGCACCTGGAGGAGGGAAACGGACACGTCGGGTCTACACGGATGGGATCTTGCTGTGGCTTTGGCCCGGATGTTTCTCCAAAGTGTTCCTATGGGCTGACCTAACACAACCGGGTGGAGAGTTCCACTGGTCAAAGCCCGTCCGTGCAAAGTCAAAGGGCTAGATCCCGTGGTCAAACGCTACAGGGTTAGGCGGGATGGGGGCCCTGGGGGGTAGCAATGCCACCCGGAGCATCGCACCAGGCCCTCATACATGTCGTACGGTGTGGTGGCATGTCCGAAGAGGCGCCACGCGTCTCCGGGGTGTGGCCCCCCTCACGGACGGCGATGACACAGTAGTAGACGTTCTGCGGTAACGATGCGGCATGAATATTATTAAATACTCAGAGAGCGATAAAATCATGAGTTTTTTACACGACGTGGGCACATGTGCTATAGGACTGATGGTAATTTTTCATAATTTTTGGTGATGGAGAAGTATTTGAACACTTCCCTCTCCGCGGATTGCTCTTCGTGTGTCTACGACTGTGGCCGGCGGCCTCCGGGGGCTAGCACATGCCGCCAAATCTTTCGTAGGCAGCCTCTCACAAGTCTGGAAGTGTTGTGGTGGTTAACGCCCGGCACGCGTCTCCGAGGTGTGCCCCCCCTCACGGACGGCGCCGCCGCCGGCACCTGGAGGAGGGAAACGGACGCGTCGGGTCTACACGGATGGGGTCTTGCTGGGGCTTTGGCCCGGTTCTTGCTCCAAAGTGTTCCTATGGGCTGACCTAACACAACCGGGTGGAGAGTTCCACTGGTCAAAGCCCGTCCGTGCAAAGTCAAAGGGCTAGATCCCGTGGTCAAACGCTACAGGGTTAGGCGGGACGGGGCCCAGGGGTAGCAATGCCACCGGAGCATTGCACCGGGCCCTCATACATGCCGCACGGTGTGGTGGCATGTCCGAAGAGGCGGCACGCGTCTCCGGGGTGTGGCCCCCTCACGGACGACGATGACACAGTAGTAGACGTTCTGTGGTAACGATGCGGCGTGAATATTATTAAATACTCGGAGCGCGATAAAATCATGAGTTTTTTACACGATGTGGGCACATGTGCTATAGGACTGATCGTAATTTTTCATAATTTTTGGTGATGGAGAAGTATCTGAACACTTCCCTCTCCGCGGACTGCTCTTCGCGTGTCTGCGACTGTGGCCGGCGGCCTCTGGGGGCTAGCACATGCCGCCAAATCTTGCGTAGGCGGCCTCTCACAAGTCTGGAAGTGTTGTGGCGGTTGCAAACGCCCGGCACGCGTCTCCGGGGTGTGCCCCCCTCATGGACGGCGCCGCCGCCAGCACCTGGAGGGGGGAAACGGACGCGTCGGGTCTACACGGATGGGATCTTGCTGTGGCTTTGGCCTAGACTTGGTCTGTCATCTCGCGATGACATGCACTAACACGGAGAAGCAATTATTCACCGTGGACTACACCCTCTCGGTGCCCATCAACGCCCTAGACCGTCGGGGCCACCGGAGGGGTGCCGGTCTCTAGAACCGGGCGAGGCCCATCATTTGAAAAAGAAAACACAAGACGGTAATTATGATGTGCTAAGGTTGTTTGCCAAGCATGGAAGAAAAAACAAAAAAAAGTATAATACATATTATGGAGAATGCACAAGAAGGATGCTTTACCGAGAGTTCCTCTCGGAAAATGCAGCCATTGTCGAGTGCTGCTGGATGACCCTCGGTAACTACTGTCGGTGCGGCTCTCGAAAAAGCCCCCGAGATCTAGGTTAAGACTTTTACCTAGTGTCGCTAAAAGTTGGCTCTCGGAAATATTTCCCGCGGGGACTTATGCAAAATTTCTCCCTCGTGCGCGCTCACTCCTCTCTTCTCTCTCTGTTTCTCTCGCCCCCGCCCCCTCTGTCCGCCGCCGCCCCTCTGTGTCGCCGCCCCATCCGGCGAGCTCTGCCGCCGCCGCCACCGGAAGTGCCTCCCCCGACCCCTCCACCTCCACCGAGCCCCCCACCGCCACCTCCACCGAGCTCGTCCACCGCCACCATCTCGGCCAAGCTTCACCGAGCACCACCGGCGCGGCATCCCCTCCACTGAGCTCTACCACGTCCGGCATCCACCTCCGCCGCCGCCCCCCTGCCCCGTTGGTGAGCCTCTACTCAATCTCCTTTTTTTTGAAATAAAAGGGGTTCCCCCCTCTCCATTACAACAAAAGGTGTATATATATGCATAGTGAATAATGTGTGTGAGTGTGTGCTTTGTATGTGTGTGTGTCAGTGAGTGATGTTGGTGTATGTGTGCATATATAATGAATGTTTTTTTATATTTAGGTGTGTATATATGTGCATATATAATGAATGGTGTATGTGAGTGTTTGTGTGGGAAAGGGGTGCTATTGATGTGTGTGTGCATGTGTGAGTGAGTGTGTGATGTGTGTGTATGGATATGTGAGTGTGTTTGTGTGTGGGGGGTGAGTGAGTGAGTGTTATTGATGTTTGTGTGTTTGACATATGATTGACACAACTTCATTCTTTCATGCAGGACATGCATCTATTTTGACAATAGAGAGAGTGAATTCCTTTGCACGCTTCAAGGGTAATCTCTTCCCGTTCATGTGTAGGTTTCCATTATTTGTAGATCACCTAAATAGTCGCGTAACCTAGTGAAGGAAATATGCCCTAGAGGCAATAATAAAGTTATTATTTATTTCCTTATATCATGATAAATGTTTATTATTCATGCTAGAATTGTATTAACCGGAAACATAATACATGTGTGAATACATAGACAAACAGAGTGTCACTAGTATGCCTCTACTTGACTAGCTCGTTAATCAAAGATGGTTATGTTTCCTAGCCATAGACATAAGTTGTCATTTGATTAACGAGATCACCTCATTAGGAGAATGACGTGATTGACTTGACCCATTCCGTTAGCTTAGCACCCGATCGTTTAGTATGTTGCTATTGCTTTCTTCATGACTTATACATGTTCCTCTGACTATGAGATTATGCAACTCCCGTTTACCGGAGGAACACTTTGTGTGCTACCAAACGTCACAACGTAAATGGGTGATTATAAAGGTGCTCTACAGGTGTCTCCAAAGGTACTTGTTGGGTTGGCGTATTTCGAGATTAGGATTTGTCACTCCGATTGTCGGAGAGGTATCTCTGGGCCCACTCGGTAATGCACATCACTATAAGCCTTGCAAGCATTGTGACTAATAAGTTAGTTGCAGGATGATGTGTTACGGAACGAGTAAAGAGACTTGCCGGTAACGAGATTGAACTAGGTATCGAGATACCGACGATCGAATCTCGGGCAAGTAACATACTGATGACAAAGGGAACAATGTATGTTGTTATGCGGTCTGACCGATAAAGATCTTCGTAGAATATGTGGGAGCCAATATGGGCATCCAGGTCCCGCTATTGGTTATTGACCGGAGACGTGTCTCGGTCATGTCTACATAGTTCTCGAACCCGTAGGGTCCGCACGCTTAACGTTACGATGACAGTTTTATTGAGTTTTGATGTACCGAAGGAGTTCGGAGTCCCGGATGAGATCGGGGACATGACGAGGAGTCTCGAAATGGCCAAGACGTAAAGGTCGATATATTGGACGACTATATTCGGACTTCGGAAAGGTTCCGAGTGATTCGGGTATTTTTCGGAGTACCGGAGAGTTACGGGAATACGTATTGGGCCTTATTGGGCCATACGGGAAAGAAGGAAAAGGGCCTCAAGGGTGGCCGCACCCCTCCCCTTGGTCTGGTCCGAATTGGGCTAGGGAAGGGGGGGCCCCCTTCCTTCCTTCTCTTTTTCCCTTCCTCTTTTCCTATTCCATATGGGAGGTGGAATCCTACTAGGACTAGGGAGTCCTAGTAGGACTCCACACTTGGTGCGCCCCCTCCTAGGGCCGGCCTCCTCCTCCCTTGCTCCTTTATATACGGGGGCAGGGGGCACCCCATAGACACAACAATTGATCCTTGAGATCTTTTAGCCGTGTGCGGTGCCCCCCTCCACCAAATTACACCTCGACAATATCATTGCGGAGCTTAGGCGAAGCCCTGCGTCGGTGGAACATCATCATCGTCACCACGCCGTCGTGCTGACGAAACTCTCCCTCAACACTCGGCTGGATCAGAGTTTGAGGGACGTCATCGAGCTGAACGTGTGTAGAACTCGGAGGTGTTGTGCGTTCGGTACTTGATCGGTCGGATCGTGAAGACGTACGACTACATCAACCGCGTTGTGATAACGCTTCCGCTGTCGGTCTACGAGGGTACGTGGACAACACTCTCCCCTCTCATTGCTATGCATCACCATGATCTTGCGTGTGCGTAGGAAATTTTTTGAAATTACTACGTTCCCCAACAGTGGCATCCGAGCCTGGTTTTATGCGTTGATGCTATGCACGAGTAGAACACAAGTGAGTTGTGGGCGATATAAGTCATACTGCTTACCAGCATGTCATAATTTGGTTCAGCGGTATTGTGAGATGAAGCGGCCCGGACCGACATTACGCGTACGCTTACGCGAGACTGGTTTCACCGTTCGGAGCACTCGTTGCTTAAAGGTGACTGGCGGGTGTCTGTCTCTCTCACTTTAGTTGAACTAAGTGTGGCTACGCCCGGTCCTTGCGAAGGTTAAAACAGCACCAACTTGACAAACTATCGTTGTGGTTTTGATGCGTAGGTAAGAACGGTTCTTGCTAAGCCCGTAGCAGCCACGTAAAACATGCAACAACAAAGTAGAGGACGTCTAACTTGTTTTTGCAAGGCATGTTGTGATGTGATATGGTCAAGACATGATGTGATATAATGTGTTGTATGAGATGATCATGTTTTGTAACCGAGTTATCGGCAACTGGCAGGAGCCATATGGTTGTCGCTTTATTGTATGAGATGCAATCGCCATGTAATAGTTTTACTTTATCACTAAGCGGTAGCGATAGTCGTAAAAGCAATAAGTTGGCGAGACGACAACGATACTACGATGGAGATCAAGGTGTCGAGCCGGTGACGATGGTGATCATGACGGTGCTTCGGAGATGGAGATCACGAGCACGGTGCTTCGGAGATGGAGATCACGAGCACGGTGCTTCGGAGATGGAGATCACAAGCACAAGATGATGATGGCCATATCATATCACTTATATTGATTGCATGTGATGTTAATCCTTTATGCATCTTATCTTACTTTGATTGACGGTAGCATTATAAGATGATCTCTCACTAAAATTTCAAGATAAAAGTGTTCTCCCTGAGTATGCACCGTTGCAAAAGTTCTTCGTGCTGAGACACCACGTGTTAATCGGGTGTGATAGGCTCTATGTTCAAATACAACGGGTGCAAAACAGTTGCACACGCGGAATACTCAGGTTAAACTTGACGAGCCTAGCATATACAAATATGGCCTCGGAACACAGAGACCGAAAGGTCGAGCGCGAATCATATAGTAGATATGATCAACATAGTGATGTTCACCATTGAAACTACTCCATCTCACGTGTTAATCGGACATGGTTTAGTTGCTTTGGATCACGTAATCACTTAGATGATTAGAGAGATGTCTATCTAAGTGGGAGTTCTTAAGTAATATGATTAATTGAACTTAAATTTATCATGAACTTAGTCCTGATAGTATTTTGCAAATTATGTTGTAGATCAATAGCTCACGTTGTTGCTTCCCTGTGTTTATTTTTTGTTCCTAGAGAAAAATTATGTTGAAAGATGTTAGTAGCAAAGATGCGGATTGGATCCGTGATCTGAGGATTATCCTCATTGCTGCACAGAAAAATTATGTCCTTGATGCACCGCTAGGTGACAGACTTATTGCAGGAGCAGATGCAGACGTTATGAACGTTTGGCTAGCTTAATATGATGACTACTTGATAGTTTAGTGCACCATGCTTAACGGCTTAGAATCGGGACTTCAAAGACGTTTTGAACGTCATGGACCATATAAGATGTTCCAGGAGTTGAAGTTAATATTTCAAGCAAATACCCGAGTTGAGAGATATGAAGTCTCCAACAAGTTCTATAGCTAAAAGATGGAGGAGAATCGCTCAACTAGTGAGCATGTGCTCAGATTGTCTGGGTACTACAATCGCTTGAATCAAGTGGGAGTTAATCTTCCAGATAAAATAGTGATTGACAGAATTCTCTAGTCACCATCACCAAGTTAGTAGAACTTCGTGATGAACTATAGTATGCAAGGGATGACGAAAGTAATTCCCGAGCTCTTCGTGATGCTGAAATCGACGAGGTAGAAATCAAGAAAAACATCAAGTGTTGATGGTTGACAAGACCACTTCAAGTGTTGATGGTTGACGAGACCACTAGTTTCAAGAAAAGGGCAAAGGGATAGAAGGGGAACTTCAAAAAGAATGGCAAGCAAGTTGCTACTCAAGTGAAGAAGCCCAAGTCTGTACCTAAGCCTGAGACTAAGTGCTTCTACTGCAAAGGGACTGGTCACTGGAAGCGGAACTACCCCAAGTATTTGGTGGATAAGAAAGATGGCAAAGTGAACAAAGGTATATTGGATATACATGTTATTGATGTGTACTTACTAGTGTTTATAGCAACCCCTCAGTATTTGATACTGGTTCAGTTGCTAAAGAGTAGTAACTCGAAAACGGGAGTAGCAGAATAAACAGAGACTAGTAAAAGGCGAGGTGACGATGTGTGTTGGAAGTAGTTCCAAGATTGATATGATCATCATCGCACACTCCCTATACTTTCGGGATTAGTGTTGAAACTAAATAAGTGTTATTTGGTGTTTGCGTTGAGCATGAATATGATTTGATCATGTTTATTGTAATACGGTTATTCATTTAAGTTAGAGAACAATTGTTGTTCTGTTTACATGAATAAAAACCTTCTAGGGTCATACACACCAACGAAAATGGTTTGTTGGATCTCGATCGTAGTGATACACATAATCATAATATTGAAGCCAAAAGATGCAAAGTTAATAATGATAGTGCAACCTATTTGTGGCACTGCCGTTTAGGTCATATTGGTGTAAAGCGCATGAAGAAACTCCATACTGATGGGATTTTGGAATCACTTGATGCTTGCGAACCGTGCCTCATGGGCAAGATGACTAAAACGCCGTTCTCCGGAACTATGGAGAGAGCAACAGATTTGTTGGAAATCATACATACAGATGTATGTGGTCCGATGAATATTGAGGCTCGTAGCAGGTATCATTATTTTCTGACCTTCACAGATGATTTGAGCAGATATGGGTATATCTACTTGATGAAACACAAAGTCTGAAACATTTGAAAAGTTCAAAGAATTTCAGAGTAAAGTGGAGAATCATCGTAACAAGAAAATAAAAGTTTCTACGATATGATCGCAGAGGTAAAATATTTGAGTTACGAGTTTGGCCTTCAGTTAAAACAATGTGAAATAGTTTCACTACTCACGCCACCTGGAACACCACAGTGTAATGGTGTGTCCGAACGTCATAACCGTACTTTATTGGATATAGTGCAATCTATGATGTCTCTTACCAATTTACCACTATTGTTTTGGGTTATGCATTAGAGACAGCTACATTCACGCTAAATAGGGCACCATCAAAATCCGTTGAGACAACGCCTTATGAACTGTGGTTTGGCAAGAAACCAAAGTTGTCGTTTCTTAAAATTTTGGGGTTGCGATGCTTATGTGAAAAAATTTCATCCTGATAAGCTCAAACCCAAATCGGAGAAATGTGTTTTCATAGGATACCCAAAGGAGACAGTTGGGTACACCTTCTATCACAGATCCGAAGGCAAGACATTCGTTGCTAAGTATGGATCCTTTCTAGAGAAGGAGTTTCTCTCGAAAGATGTGAGTGGGAGGAAAGTAGAACTTGATGAGGTAACTGTACCTGCTCCCTTATTGGATCACAGAAATATGTTCCTGTGACTTCTACACCAATTAGTGAGGAAGTTAATGATGATGATCATGTAACTTCAGATCAAGTTACTACCAAACCTCGTAGGTAAACCAGAGTAAGATCCGCACCAGAGTGGTACGGTAATCCTGTTCTGGAGGTTATGTTACTAGACCATGACGAACCTACGAACTATGAAGAAGCGATGGTGAGCCCAGATTCCGCAAAATGGCTTGAGCCCATGAAATCTGAGATGAGATCCATGTATGAGAACAAAGTGTGGACTTTGGTTGACTTGCCCGATGATCGGCAAGCAATTGAGAATAAATGGATTGTCAAGAGGAAGACGGACGCTGATAGTAGTATCACTATCTACAAAGCTAGAATTGTCGCAAAAAGGTTTTCGACAAGTTCAAGATGTTGACTACGATGAGAGTTTCTCACTCGTATCTATGCTTAAGTCTGTCCGAATCATGTTAGCAATTGCCGCATTTTATGAAATCTGGCAAAGGGATAAACAAAACTGCATTCCTTGATGGATTTATTAAAGAAGAGTTGTATATGATACAACCAGAAGGTTTTGTCAATCCTAAAGGTGCTAACAAAATATGCAAGCTCCAGCGATCCATCAATGGACTGGTGCAAGCATCTCGGAGTTGGAATATACGCTTTGATAAGTTGATCAAAGCATATAGTTGTATACAGACTTGCGGTGAAGCCTGTATTTACAAGAAAGTGACTGGGAGCACTACAGCATTTCTGATAAGTATATGTGAATGACATATTGTTGATCGGAAATAATGTAGAATTATTCTGCAAAGCATAAAGGAGTGTTTGAAAGGAGTTTTTCAAAAGAAAGACCTCGGTGAAGCTGCTTACATATTGAGCATCAAGATCTATAGAGATAGATCAAGACGCTTGATAAGTTTTTTTCAATGAGTACATACCTTAATAAGATTTCGAAGTAGTTCAAAATACAACAGTCAAAGAAAGAAGTTCTTGACTGTGTTACAAGGTATGAAATTGAGTAAGACTCAAAGCCCGACCACGGCAGAAGATAGAACGAGAATGAAAGTCATTCCCTATGCTATGGCCATAGGTTCTATAAAGTATGCCATGCTGTGTACCAAATCTATTGTATACCCTACACTAATTTTGGCAAGGGAGTACAATAGTGATGTAGGAGTAGATCACTGGACAGCGGTCAAAATTATCCTTAGTGGAATAAGGAAATGTTTCTCGATTATGGAAGTGACAAAAGGTTCGTCGTAAAGGGATACGTCGATCCAAGTTTTGACACTAAATCTAGATGACTCTAAGTCTCGGTCTAGATACATATTGAAAGTGGGAGCAATTAGCTAGAGTAGCTCCGTACAGAGCATTGTAGACATAGAAATTTGCAAAATACTTACGGATCTGAATGTGACAGACCCGTTGACTAAAATTATCTCACAAGCAAAACATGATCACACCTTAGTACTCTTTGGGTGTTAATCACATAGTGATGTGAACTAGATTACTGACTCTAGTAAACCCTTTGGGTGATGGTCACATGACGATGTGAACCATGGGTGTTAATCACATGGTGATGTGAACTATTCATGTTAAATCACATGGCGATGTGAACTAGATTATTGACTCTAGTGCAAGTGGGAGACTGAAGGAAATATGCCCTAGAGGCAATAATAAAGTTATTATTTATTTCCTTATATCATGATAAATGTTTATTATTCATGCTAGAATTGTATTAACCGGAAACATAATACATGTGTGAATACATAGACAAACAGAGTGTCACTAGTATGCCTCTACTTGACTAGCTCGTTAATCAAAGATGGTTATGTTTCCTAGCCATAGACATAAGTTGTCATTTGATTAACGAGATCACCTCATTAGGAGAATGACGTGATTGACTTGACCCATTCCGTTAGCTTAGCACCCGATCGTTTAGTATGTTGCTATTGCTTTCTTCATGACTTATACATGTTCCTCTGACTATGAGATTATGCAACTCCCGTTTACCGGAGGAACACTTTGTGTGCTACCAAACGTCACAACGTAAATGGGTGATTATAAAGGTGCTCTACAGGTGTCTCCAAAGGTACTTGTTGGGTTGGCGTATTTCGAGATTAGGATTTGTCACTCCGATTGTCGGAGAGGTATCTCTGGGCCCACTCGGTAATGCACATCACTATAAGCCTTGCAAGCATTGTGACTAATAAGTTAGTTGCAGGATGATGTGTTACGGAACGAGTAAAGAGACTTGCCGGTAACGAGATTGAACTAGGTATCGAGATACCGACGATCGAATCTCGGGCAAGTAACATACTGATGACAAAGGGAACAACGTATGTTGTTATGCGGTCTGACCGATAAAGATCTTTGTAGAATATGTGGGAGCCAATATGGGCATCCAGGTCCCGCTATTGGTTATTGACCGGAGACGTGTCTCGGTCATGTCTACATAGTTCTCGAACCCGTAGGGTCCGCACGCTTAACGTTACGATGACAGTTTTATTGAGTTTTGATGTACCGAAGGAGTTCGGAGTCCCGGATGAGATCGGAGACATGACGAGGAGTCTCGAAATGGCCGAGACGTAAAGATCGATATATTGGACGACTATATTCGGACTTCGGAAAGGTTCCGAGTGATTCGGGTATTTTTCGGAGTACCGGAGAGTTACGGGAATACGTATTGGGCCTTATTGGGCCATACGGGAAAGAAGGAAAAGGGCCTCAAGGGTGGCCGCACCCCTCCCCTTGGTCTGGTCCGAATTGGACTAGGGAAGGGGGGCGCCCCCTTCCTTCCTTCTCTTTTTCCCTTCCTCTTTTCCTATTCCATATGGGAGGTGGAATCCTACTAGGACTAGGGAGTCCTAGTAGGACTCCACACTTGGTGCGCCCCCTCCTAGGGCCGGCCTCCTCCTCCCTTGCTCCTTTATATACGGGGGCAGGGGGCACCCCATAGACACAACAATTGATCCTTGAGATCTTTTAGCCGTGTGCGGTGCCCCCCTCCACCAAATTACACCTCGACAATATCATTGCGGAGCTTAGGCGAAGCCCTGCGTCGGTGGAACATCATCATCGTCACCACGCCGTCGTGCTGACGAAACTCTCCCTCAACACTCGGCTGGATCGGAGTTCGAGGGACTTCATCGAGCTGAACGTGTGTAGAACTCGGAGGTGCCGTGCGTTCGGTACTTGATCGGTCGGATCGTGAAGACGTACGACTACATCGACCGCGTTGTGATAACGCTTCCGCTGTCGGTCTACGAGGGTACGTGGACAACACTCTCCCCTCTCGTTGCTATGCATCACCATGATCTTGCGTGTGCGTAGGAATTTTTTTGAAATTACTACGTTCCCCAACACCTAGGTGTCTCCCGTTCGGAAGGGTTGTATCTATAAATATGCAAGTCTTTGCATATTTATAACCTCAACTCTTTCGAATTGTCCATGTTTTCCATGGACAACCCGAGGATGTGTAGGCGGGTCGTTTTCATGATGTACTTAGATCAGAGACAGAATTTCGACAGTGTCTCCTTGTTGTTCTCTAGATACACATCCTCTTGGCTTATTGCTGAGACGTGTATTTCGAGAATAGCGGGGAGGTGCTGCCGAAATTTTGTCTCGGGTCGGAGTACGTCATGAAAGCGGACCCAGCCTACACATTCTCGGGTGGGATTAGGACCTATCTTTACCTATTACATAGCTCAGTGCATGTCGTAAAACTTGATGGAACCACTTGTTACATAAAAATTATGTGTGTGTTTCACTTTATATCAGAGGATGGAAGAACGTGAGTGGATGTACACCGGACATCCCAGCATGGAGGGTATGACCCCTGAGTGGAGGTCGAAGACCAATGATTTCCTGGAATTAGTATTTGCTGGAGAAACGCCAGTTCGTGGAATTTGGTGCCCATGCACGGAGTGTGATAACCAGACTGAAAGAGATAAGATTACTATGAGTAAACACTTAGGCAAATATGGGTTTACGCCAGGCTATTACCGGTGGATCTTTCACGGTGAGACAGAGCAGTCCAGGGCGGAGGTGGTGCGACAACACACCGGCGAATATGATACTCGGATTGAAAACCTATTAGGTGACATCCGCCGTGCGGATCCGCGGGAGGACCCGAACTCCGAGGAGCCGCCAAAAAGCCCTAAAGAGTATCATGCAGCTTTGTTTGCGGCACAAAAACCCCTTCACGCCCATACAGAGGTTACTCAACTAGATGGCATTGCACGCCTAATGGCCCTGAAGGCAAACCATAACATGAGCATAATTTGCTTCAATGAGTTATTGTCAGTTATTGCTAGCCTGTTGCCTAAAGAAAATATATTGCCAAAGAACATGTACGAGTCGAACAAAATCATCGGTTCACTTAAGATGCCGTATGAGCAAATACATGCTTGTCCAAATGGATGCATGTTATTTAGAAATGAACATCAAGATACGAATTATTGTGTCAAGTGCAAATCCTCTAGGTATATTGAGGTAAGAGATGATGATGGTAGCAAGAGGCAGTTCACAATTGTCGTCAATATCCTTCGATATCTTTCATTCAGAGAAAGGATCCATAGGCTTTATATGACCGAGGAAACTGCCCAATATATGAGATGGGTCGCCGAAGGGAAGATGTACAATACAAAAAGGATGCAACATCCACGGGATGGTGAAGCATGGAAGAAATTTGTTGAAATTCATAAGAAAACAGATGACTGGAAGAGTGTAGCTGTTGGGATAACAACCGACGGGTTCAATCCATATGGTTTGATGGCTGCCATATACAGTTGTTGACCATTATATGTTATCTCCCTGAATCTGCCCCCTGGCGTTTGCATGCAACGACATCACATGTTCCTGACGTTGATAATTCCAGGTCCTAACTATCCCTGGAAGCATATGAGTGTGTATATGGAGCCATTGGTGGACGACTTACTTGTTGCTTGGAACAACGGGGTCCGGACATACGATGCCGTTTCAAAGAAGCACTTCAATATGCATATCTGGTACCACACATCGCTACATGACCTACCGGCACGTGCGATATTTTGTGGTTGGTGTGTAAAGGGGAAGTGGTCTTGCCCAGTGTGCCGACAGCGTGTGACTTTCATTTGGCTGGCTAAGGGTCACAAGTATGTATGCTTTGACCAACATCGGCAGTTCCTTCGTCTTGATCACCCATACAGACAAGACGTTATGCACTTCCAAAAAGGTATTATTGTTGATGACCCACCACCACCTATTATGACCGGTGCCCAGCTTAAGGATGAGTTAGATGCTCTCGAGGAAAAGCTCGATGGGAAAGGTTTTGTGGGATATGGAGAGACACGCCAGTGGACTCACATTCCAAGCTTATGGAGGCTCCCTTACTTTAAAGATCTTCTACTTCCACACAACATTGATGTAATGCACACTGAAAAGAATATTGCGGAGGCCTTACTCGGCACGCTCCTCGACACCGAGAAGTCAAAGGATAACATTCAGGCTAGGATCGATCAAGCCAAACTATGCAACAGGCCAAAATTAAATTTGGTGCCTCGTGCAAAAGGTAATTCTTGGAAGAAGCCACCAGCCCCTTTCACCCCTTCAATGCCCCAAAGGAAGGAAATTCTCCAATGGATTGTGAACAACTTGTACTTCCCTGATGGATATGCAGCTAATATAATGAGGGGAGTGAATATGGCTACAAAGCGAATAGGAGGCCTCAAGAGTCATGACTACCATGTATGGCTTGAGTGGATAATGCCTGTGATGATTCGAGGGTATGTCAGAGAGGATATTTGGCGAGTGCTGGCGGAGTTGAGCTACTTCTTCCGTCAGCTTTGTGCCAAAGAACTAGATTATGAAGTGGTTGCAAAGTTGGAGGAACAAGCACCTGAGTTTCTATGCAAGTTAGAGATGATATTTCCGCCAGGTTTCTTTAATCCGATGCAACATATGATCTTACATCTCGCGTATGAGGCTAGAATAGGAGGACCTATGCAGTTCCGATGGCAGTATGCACCTGAACGGGAGTTCAAGCATCTTCGTGGGAAATGTAAGAATAAAGCCCGCATTGAAGCCTCCATAGCCGAGGCACACCTGAACGAGGAGGTGGCCACGACCACGAAAAAGTACTATCATGACACTATTCAGACTAGGTTAAATCCAGCTCCTCGTTACAATGAAGAACCCACCAGTAATGTTTCCGACCTTAGCCTCTTCGAAGGCCAAGGTGGCAAAGCAAGTGGACTGAAGCCCAAGAACTTTTCACCTACTGAGTGGTCGACTATTATGATCTATGTCTTGACCAACATGGAAGAAGTGCAACCGTACATAAAGTAAGTGTAGAACACCTTTATTGACAACTACTCACTAGTCTTGAGTTCTAACTCGAATCCTTCCCATTGCTAGGGAATTCCAGAACGAATTCTGGAAGCTACCACGGCCTCCTAGCGACGAAGAATCAGCAGACCTTCTTGAAGATACCAATGCTGATGGCGGTTTCATTTCTTGGTTCTCAAGAAAAGTAACTTTTCTAACTTTATGTTACTTCAAGTTGATCTTACTTGCCGGTAATGCTTCCACTAATGAACCAGACAATCTCCTATTAATATTGTAGGCATATCAGGAGATTGATATGGACGCCAAAGTGAGAGAAGTAGCCAAAGGTTTTGAATACGAGGCCAAGTCATTTAAGGCTTACGACATGAATGGGTATCGCTTCCACACTGATAAAAACACGCGTGAGAGGCCCAACCGAAGGTCAATAAATAGTGCGGTCTATTGTCTAGGGACAGATGGACGTCACTACTATGGAACCATCAAAGAAATTTATGAGCTGCAGTATTGTGGTTTACAAGGAGTGAAGCCCATCGTATTCAGATGCAGCTGGCTCAATCCTGAGAAAGTGAGACGAACCCCTAGTATTGGCTTTGTCGAAGTTGAACGAGCATCGAAATATGCAGGAAATGATGTCTATATTATGGCTCAACAGGCTACACAAGTATTTTTTTCTCCCATACGCGTGCACATCTACGGAATATATCAATCTCTTGAAGTGGGATGTCGTGTACAAGGTACCCCCGCGTATCAAGGTACCTACCCCAAACAAGGACGATTACCATATAAACCCTAACACATACGAGGGAGAGTTCTTCCAAGAAGCAGACACTAACAAAGACGAAGATGATGCAGAGGAAGATGATGGCGTGCATCACGAACATGATGCTATGGAACATGAGGCCATGGATGACATGGAAGTAGATAATGCAGAGGACGAATACGAGGATGTTTCTGACCCTCGAGATTTGGCATTACTTATGCGATGGCATATGGGGATAGATGAGGATGAGGGCCCCCTGAAGACTTTGAGGATGAATGTATGAACGGGCGTGATAGCGATGATGAAAGCTCTGATCCAAATGTTGCACCTCATATTGACCCTTATTTCTAACAACTCCATGTAATTGTGTGAGAACTCTATGTATGTGTGTCACAACTCTATGTATTCGTGTGTGTGTAACAACTCTATGTATTCGTGAGTGCAACAACTCTATGTATTCGTGTGTGCAACAACTCTATGTATTTGTGTGTGTAACAACTATATGTATTATTGTGACAATTCCATTTATTCTTCATATGTGATATATTTATTGTATTTACATCAAGTTGAATCATCTGTACTAACTAGTTTTTTCTTCTTCGTATCAGGTGATTGAAACATGACAGGTAGCAACAAGATTCCAAAGGAAAGTTTGAAAAAAGTGAATGATCTGTACAATGATTAACTTGCTCGGCCGGTGAAAGCGGTGGCCGCTCCTTCATCGGTTGCCACAACTGCCAAGAAGGCGAAAGGATTGGCGGGTCTAGACACCCGTCCGACAAAACGTGCAAAACAAGGTCGAGTACCACGCGGGGGAGGAGTAGGAGGCGGACGAGGTGGAGGCGGACAAGGAGGGGGAGTAGGTGAAGCAGGAGGAGGAGGCGGACGAGGAGGCAGACGAGGAGGGGGAGTAGGTGAGGCAGGAGGAGGAGGCAGACGAGGAGGGGGAGTAGGTGAGGCAGGAGGAGGAGGTGGACGAGGAGGGGGAGTAGGTGAGGCAGGAGGAGGAGGTGGACAAGGAGGGGGAGTAGGTGAGGCTGGAGGAGGAGGCGGACGAGGAGGCAGATGAGGAGGGGGAGTAGGTGAGGCGGGAGGAGGAGGCGGACGAGGAGGGGGACGAGGGGGACAAGGAGGGGGAGTAGGAGGGGGAGTAGGGCGGCGAGGAGGGGGAGTAGGTGAGGCGGGAGGAGGAGGCGGCGGACGAGGAGTACGTAAAGCAGCCCAGAGTAGAGCACCTCTTTTCTCTCCTCGACCCTCTGATGCAGTGCTTCACCGTGCTCAGGAGGAGGAAACAGAGGATGGGGATGCGGCGTGTGAGGAGGAGGACGAGGAGGATTTTGCGGAGGAGGTGGTGGAGGATGAGGAGGAGGAGGTGGTGGAGGACGACGCCGCCGAGAGGAGGCTGGTTGTTCGTCAGGTTTCTGAGGGTGGGGATGGACCCTCACGGGTGACAGAGCACCACGAGGTGAGCGGTTCGCAACCGAGCGGTTTGACTATCAGCACTACTTCCAGAGGGAAAGTGTGGCTGTGTGGTCCTTCAAAGCTTCCAAGACGTCCATATGTGCATAGAGACGTGTTGCTTAAACCAATGGGAGAGAAGTAAGTGGTTATCTCGACTCATCCCATATAAATTGTACCTTTTGTCATTTCGTCACATATAATATGACTTCACTCTTCGTAATGCAGAAGCTTAGTAAAAGGTGGTGAGAGGTGTCTGCCATGGTCGCCGAGTGGCATCATTGGGGGTCTTTGTAGGTTAAATTATCCTGGATTGGTCACTTTGCCGAACGGTATCATTGAGCCAGCTTGTTCATGGGATCACTACAAACTTGCACCGGATTTCCTCGATATGCGTCAGAGGGTTTATGATAACAGAGCCATGCGAGTGGTCAACGATTTCTGGGTAAGTCCTTTCAAACACCTAAATGTCAATACCAAAAGGTTTAAATTTGCCATAGCCATGATTTAACCCTTCTCACATGTATGCATGTTTGTAGGATTTCTATACATGCGTTGAGGGTCAGAAGGATCGTGCAAATGTGGTGGTTGAGAATATTGCCAAGAAACTAGTCCACGACATGCACTATGAGGAGCGCGTCCGGTTAGTGGTTAAGTATCACGTGAACTATCTCAACCATAGGATTTCCAAACATGAGGCTCGAGGGACGCATCTTTCACGAGACAATTACTTCAAGGCAAGTGACAATGGATGCTTGCTATTCCCTACATTACCGCAAAATTAGAATCCTTACTAAGATGTATTTGTTTAATTTACAGGTGATTCCTCGGTGGTGCTCTGACAAACGTCCGTGCTGGGAGAAGATCGTCGAACGGTGGACAGATCCAGGGTGGCAGGATGAACACAAAGCAATATCTGAACGGCGTAAGTTGTTGGGGGTCGAGGACACCGTCAAGGCAACCTCACCATCCCAGGTGTCGTCTCAAAACATGTAGGCAACCACATCCTTTTCTTTTCATCATGTTCTCTTTCATTTGTGAGCATTCCCTTGATTGTTTGGATCGCTTTCTTTTGCAGAAAGAAGACACTGGCAAGGATATCACTTACTTTGAGGCATGGACCATCAAACGTACCAAAGACGACAAGGACAAGGACCCTCTCCACCCGGAGAGGGACTGGATCAGCTCTAAAGCCCGGTCAGATGGAGAGAACTACACCAAAAAAATTGAAGGAGACGTACGGGCCTGACGCTGATCCTCACGTGCTACCGTTTGACCCTCTTGTGGCCATTGCCGCGGCAGTCGGTAGACCGAATGGCCGGATGGCGGTTCACCTTGATTCTGTCATAACCTCCTCCCTTCCGAGAGTCAACACGCTCCGTGCTATGAGTACTAGCTCTACTCCTACCGTAGAGCGTCACTTACCACATTCCGTGAGCATTATTGAGGATATTCAGGTCAGTGCTTCTTCATTGATCCTTCATGGTCCTGCATATTTGCATTTCAACATGAATGACATTTGCATTGCCATATTGTAGACTCGACTGATTGACACCGAGAAAGAACGAGATGAAAACCGGGCCAAGCTAAAGGCACAAGATGATCTAGTGAAGTCTTTAAAACATATGGTGGCCAATCTTTATTCCATGCAAGGCCAACCAGTGCCAGAGATGCCACCGACGCCAGAGTGGAACATTGTGAGTTTCGTTCAAACTATTTCTATCACCATTTTCGGCATTACCATATGCATTCATCTCACTATTGGGTCAATCCATCACAGCTCAACCCATCACAAGGGTCGAACAATGTTCCGGTAGTTCCACCTCAAGTTGGTGGAATTGGGGCAGCAAACGGAATGATGCCTTCTAATGTTGATGTTATCACTCCGGTTGATGGAGTTGGGGCAGCAGACGGAATGATGCCTTCTAATGTTGATGTTATCACTCCGATCTCCAAAATCACGTGAACTTCATGTTATGTTATGTTTGAAAATGTTCCTTGTATGTTGAGAACTCTTGCATCTTGAGACTTGTAAACTTGTGGTAGTCGAGTGTCTTCACTACTATTTCACCTTTTATGCACTATTGCTTTTATGTGGAATGTTTTTCAGAATCAATCATTGCTTCTTTTGTTCAATGATGCCTATATGTGACATGTTCTATGTGTGATGAACTATAAGCTGCTGCTGTATATGTTTCGCTGCAGGAAAGAAACAGAAACAGGAAAAAAAAGGCTCCTGGGTACACCATTACCGTGGGTGGCTCTCGGCAATGGCTGTGAAACTGGACCAGAATGCACCCTTTACCGAGAGGCCTCTCGGTAAACGTGTACCAACCAGTAGAACCTGACACCTTTACCGAGACGCCTATCGGTATATGATAATAACCTGTGGTGCCCCTAACAACTTTACCGAGAGGTGCTCTCGGTAAAGGGAAAAGGATTGCCGAGGTCGGCTCTCGGCAAAGTTGGCCCTCGGCCTGTTCTCATGGTCCCACATGTCAGGAGGTAACACGTGTCAGCCTCCTAGTGGTTCTCTTTGCCAAGAGGGGCTCTCGGCAAAGTTGGCCCTCGGCCTGTTCTCGTGGTCCCACATGTCAGGAAGTGACACGTGTCAGCCTCCTACTAGTTCCCTTTGCCGAGAGGGCCTCTCGACAAAGTTGGCCCTCGGCCTATTCTCGTGGTCCCACATGTCAGGAGGTGACACGTGTCAGCCTCCTACTGGTTCCCTTTGCCGAGAGGGCCTCCCGGCAAAGTTGGCCCTCGGCCTGCTCTCGTGGTCCCACATGTCAGGAGGTGACACGTGTCAGCCTCCTACTGGTTCTCTTTGCCGAGAGTGGCTCTCGGCAAAGTTTGCCCTCGGCCTGTTGTCATGGACCCACATGTCAGGAGGCAACACGTGTCAGCCTCCTACTGGTTTTCTTTGCCGAGAGTTGCTCTCGGCAAAGTTGGCCCTCGGCCTGTGGTCGTGGGCCCACATGTCAGGAGGCGACACATGTCAGCCTTCTAATGGTTCCCTTTGCCGAGAGTGGCTCTTGACAAAGTCGGGGCTTGGCCTGTTGTCGTGGACCCACATGTCAGGACACGACACGTGTCAGCCTCCTAGTATTTCTTTTTGCAGAGAGTGGCTCTCGGCAAAGTTTACGTGGTCCCACATGTCTGGAGCTAACGGACTTATCCGTTAGCTGCTTTATTTTGCCGAGACGGGCTGTTTAGCTCTCGGCAAAGGCTTTGCCGAGTGCCCGTGTTATGGCTCTCGGCAAATTCCTGTTTGCCGAAGAGGTGTACGCCGGGTGGCTTTTGCCAAAGGTGACACTCGGCAAAGGCATTGCCGGCGGTTTTTGGGCCTTTGCCGAGTGTCCGTGGCACTCGGTGTATAGGGCGATTCCAGTAGTGTCTGCACTATGTCAAAATGATTCTAATAGCCGAAGTTATTTTCTGCTACTTTGTATAGTTTTCATGCGCCCAGAATTTCTTTATTCACAATAAAATATTGCAGGTGGCGATGGAGGAACAGGTGGTAATGTCATTCTTGAGTGCTCAAGATCTGTCCGGGATTTCAGCAACTTGCAACATCACACGTTATGCTTTTGGTATCATCATATTTTGTGTTTCGGTATGAGATATATAGATGCCATGCGCTCTTTTTGCTAGATGCATGATCCCTCTTCTTAAAAGAACTAATCTCTTGGTGTAAATTCTTAGCTTGTGTATATTATTGAGTTAAAAGCTCACCCTTACTTGTGTCGGACTTAAGACTAAGAGTGACTTGTTACACTGCAACTTAATATCACATTGAGCCTTTGCAAATGAAGAAGATTCTGCAGAATTTATACTTTTCCGTGTCATGGTTTTACATTTATTTACTTTGTGTTTCCAGAAAGCAGTCCGAGGAGGCAATGGACTTTCTAAGAAACAGATAGGGACAAGAGGTCCTGACAAGGTTACCAGAAATATATGTACATTATGTACATACATATGCATTTCGCATTTACTAAGTCCCTTTTCGAAATATATAACCTTCTCTTCGTGTGTCTGACAGGTCGCCCAAGTACCAGTTGGCACAGTGATTCATCTAGTCCGAGGGGAGCAACCATCTTTCATCGTAAATAAACCAACCAGATCTCTAGATCCCTGGGATATCCCAAATGTTGCGGATGACTCTGCAGACAGTTCCACTCAGAAGAACAAAGATGGCATTAGTGGAAATGAAGCTGAAAGAGAAAGTAGCAATCAGTGGGGGAAGCAAACATGCTCCAAGACTGGGTTTTCGAACGCTGAAGATAGCGATGCAAGTAGCATTCAACATCAGGTCGAGTTGGATGAAAATGATCAGTTTGATGACGACGATGAAGGATTTTGGGAGGATGAAGACGAGACGGAGGAAGAGGCTCTAGATGCAGATGAGGAGAGGGGGGAAGATGACATATAGTATTCTGTTGCTGAAATGACAAGACCTGGGCAACGGTTGATCGTGGCACAAGGAGGGGAGGGTGGACTAGGGAATGCTTCTATAGGCAGGGACGTCCATCTATCCAAAGGAAATAGACAAGAGGAGGTAGCCCGTTTAAGTAGTAGAGAGCCAGGAACAGAGTCTTTTCTTATCTTAGAACTAAAGAGCATTGCTGATGTTGGCCTTGTTGGTTTGCCTAATGCCGGAAAGAGCACACTTCTGAGTGCTCTCTCTAGGGCTCGCCTGGAGATCGCTGACTATGCATTCACCACTATAAGGCCCAATATTGGTAGCCTGACCTACGAAGATTACTTGTCAGTGAAAGTTGCTGACATACCTGGTCTTATCAAAGGTGCCCATGAGAACCGTGGCCTGGGTCATGCCTTCTTGAGGCACATTGAGCGCACCAAAGTTCTGTCCTATGTGCTTGACCTGGCAACAACACTCAACGGTAGGAAGGGTATCCCACCATGGGAGCAGCTGCGCGATCTGGTCGTGGAGCTAGAGCATTACCAAGAAGGCATGACAAGGCGGCCATCGTTGATTGTCACAAACAAAATAGACGAAGAGGGAGCTAACGCAATGTATGAAGTGTTAGATGTGTATAGTCCCTTTTCGGTATATCCCTATTGTATAAGGGTTTCTTGCACTTTACCTCACATGTATATGTAATGGCCTTTGGCCCTCAGTGAATGTTAGTTGCTGATTATCCAACATGGTATCAGATGCCAGGTTAGCCCCTTCCTCCCGCACGATGGAACTCCATGCGCCTCGTATCTAGCCTGCCCGTCTCCGGCCACCTTCTCTGTGGGCCTGAACGGCTCTGCCTCTTCTCCGTCAGGCTTGTCCAGCCGCCCCCGGCCCGTCCCGCTACCTCGCTGCCTCCTCTTCGTCCAGCCCATCTGCTCGGCTACTGCTCCACCCCGCCGCCTCAAGCTCGTCCTGCGGCCGGCCGCTCCCTCGCACCTCCTCAGCTGACCGGCTAGGCCGCTCGCCTCCGCAGTTGTCCGGCCAGGCCAGGCCGGATCTGCTTCCCACTGCTGCAATCAGCCCCCGGCCTCTGCTCGCCTAGCAGAGCGAGCGGGCGGGCATGCATGTGAGCACCAGGCCACTCGATCCCGTTTCGGACGGGCCGTTCCCCTCTTCCAGCGAGCGGGTCCTGGATCCCGCGAGTGTGTGCTTGATCCCTCGATCCAGATCGGGAGTGCTTGATCCCTCGATCCAGATCGGGACTTTCTGTTCTCGTTGACTTCCAAAAAAAGAAAAAGGAAGAGCAAGCCCCTCATGTCTTCTTTGGGCTATGTCGATGTCCCTCGGTGCTCGGTGATCTTTGATGGCACCAACTATGCTGAGTTCGCCGGTTTCATGCGTATCCATATGTGCGGTCTTCTGCTGTGGGGAGTTCTCTCTGGCGAGGTCCCCTGTCCGCCATGCCCGGTTGCTCCCCTGGCTCCTACCCCGCCGACACCGCCAGTTCTTGCTGCTAATGCTTCTCAGGCTGATCGGGATGCAGCCAAGGCGCTTGATGATGCTGTGGTTGATGCTTATGATCAGCAGGTATCTGCTTATTCGGATGCTCTCTCCGTCTACTGCGATGATCTTTCTGCTTACACTCAGTGGTGCAATGATGATGCTCGGGCAGCTGCCGTTCTTACTGCGATTGTCCTTCCTCAGTTTGCTTCGGAGTTCATGGGCCTCGGCACCGTTGCAGCGATGTGGTCTTATTTGTGTCAGCGATACCAGCCCTCTGGTGATGCTCTCTACTTATCTGTGGTTCGTCAGGAGCATGCTCTCCAGTAGGGTGACTCTTCTGTTGCTGAGTTCTACTCACAGAGTTCTGCCATCTGGCGTCAGCTTGACTCTCTTCGGACAGCTGTGTGTGGAACTTGCCGTTGCTGCCAGACTACTCGATCTGACTTGGAGTTCTAGAAGTGGGACCGCAAGCCCGAGCCCCTGTGTCGTTTGCTCGTCTCACTTCTCCACCGGTCATGCCCACACCTTCAGGGGGGTGGGTCGCCCTCCTTATGTTGACAAGGGTCGGTCTCGCCGTGACACCTTCTGTGACTACTGCTCCAGGCCTGGTCACCCAGAGTTTGATTGTCACCAGAAGCAGCGCAACCAGAGGCACTCCTCTTCCAGTGGGACTCCTGTGTCGTCATCGACTCCGTCACTCACTGACCAGGACATTGTGCGGCTCAAACGCCTTCTGGCTTCCTCTGGTTCCTCATCGACGGGTTCTGCTGCTGCTGTGACTGCTTTCACCACTTCATCACCGCCGGCATCTACACCGTCAGGTACATCTTCGTGGGTTCTGGACTCTGGAGCTTCCTTTCATATGTCTTCTGATTCTTCAGCTTTGTCTTCTCTTCGCCCTCTTGATTCTCCTATTAATGTTCTTATTGTCGATGGCACATCTCTTCCTGTTGCTAGTCGTGGCTTTCTTTCCACTCTGTCCTTTTCTGTTCCTAGTGTTTCACATGTTCCTCGCCTTACCATGAATCTTTTTTCTGCTGCCCAACTTACTGATTCTGGTTGTCGTGTCATTCTTGATACCGATTCTTGCTCCATTCAGGATCGTCGCACCAAGACTTTGGTTGGTGCTGGCCCCCGGCACCGTGAGTCAGAGGGCCTTTGGGAGGTTGACTGGCTTTGTGTTCCTTCCACTGCCACCACTTCTGCCAGCTCTCATGCCCTTGCTGCCTCCTCGTCCGCGTCCTTCCAGCAGTGGCATCATCGCCTTGGTCACATCTGTGGCTCTCGCTTGTTGTCATTAGTGCGTCAGGGCCTCTTAGGGTCTCTATCTGGAGATGTTTCTTTACCTTGTAATGGTTGTAGACTTGGCAAACAGACTCAACTACCTTATCCTACCAGTGAGTCAGTATCTCAGCGTCCTTTTGACTTAGTTCATTCTGATGTCTGGGGTCCTGCTCCCTTTGATTCGAAAGGTGATCATCGCTACTATGTTTTGTTTATTGATGATTTCTCTCGCTACACTTGGCTCTACTTCATGAAATCTCGTAGAGGTTCTCTCTATATACAAACAATTTGCTGCCATGGTTCACACCCAGTTTTCCACGCCTATTCGTACTTTTCGTGCTGACTCCGCTAGAGAGTTTATCTCCCAGCTGTTGCATGGTTTTCTCGCGGAACAGGGTACTCTTGCCCAGTTCTCATGTCCTGTGTTAATGCCCACTTTGCTTCGTGGCACATCGGTGTGGATGCCCACTTTATGCGTGCTGCTGTGCAGGATCAGACTCTCGCTCTCCACTATGTGCCTTTGAGTTACAGTTGGCAGACTTCTTCATGAAGGCACAGACTCGAGCACAGCATGGTTTTCTTCTCTCCAAACTCAGTGTTGTTGATCCACCATGAGTTTGAGGGGGGGGGGGGGGGGGGGGAGTTAGATGTGTATAGTCCATTTTCGGTGCATCCTCATTGTATAAGGGGTTCTTGCACTTTACCTCACATGTATATGTAATGGCCTTTGGCCCTCAGTGAATGTTAGTTGCTGATTATCCAACATGAAGAACTGAAGAGGAGAGTGCAAGGTGTTCCCATATTTCCAGTGTGTGCCATGTTGCAAGAGGGAGTACCTGATCTTAGAGTTGGCCTGAGAGACCTTATGGATGCTGCCTCGGATCCACAAGGCGTTGATTTGAGCAAAATTACTGTAGACTAAAAGGCTGTGCCCCTTGGATACCGTCATGTTGGAGAAGAATTGCTCTCCGAAATTTTTTCCCTTGAGTGCTGTCTGCTTACAGATGGAGTGTAGATCTGTGTTGCAAAAGCTGCTCAAATTTTCTGTGTTGCAGAATAGATCATCCAGTGTTTTAGGAAATTCAGTGTAACTGTAATAATAACTAATGGTAACAAAAAAGGTTCATTCAAGTGCTATTTCTAGTGTCTGAAACATTAATATGCCTTTTTGTGGAAACCTATGACCAAGAATTTGATTGAAACCTCTAAGGCGTAATCTGCTTTGTTTATCAATCAAAAAGTCATGGTCTCATTGGATTTTCATTGTTGGTGACTGACTGGTGTCTGCTGAAACTTGCGTCAAAGTTGAGCCACTGTCGCAATGTCTACTTATTTTAAGTCATTTCAAGGACTTGGCGTCTACTTTTGCGAGCGCAGAGAAGGAATATGATGCTCAAAAATGAAATTCAAGCAAGCCCGTCTAGCTCAGTTGGTAGAGCGCAAGGCTCTTAACCTTGTGGTCGTGGGTTCGAGCCCCACGGTGGGCGATTGTTATTTCCTTTTTTTTTTGCCTTACAGCTCTTGACTTGTTTCCATTCACCTCATGTTGCTGAAGTTGTTTTTATTACCACTCTTGTTGGCTCTGTTTTGGACTGCTCTTAAAATTCTTCACCAGATTCTTGTCACCTCAGTTTTTTCTCAACATGTACAGCTGCAAAGCTCATGGTAAAATGTTGCAATCAAGTTTTGTGCTGGAGATCGAAGAAAAGAAGTGCCCAAAATTTCTCTATTTGAGCTCCTACACTAGGTTTGAAAATGCAATAATCTGTTTTGCCAAATTAATTTAGATTTGGCGATTTTGAAGTTGGTAAAGTGTTAACCTGTCGGTATCTTGCCATCCTAGAGATATGCGTGCATGCTTGTTTAACATGCATTCTCACGACAAGTATTTATGAAGCTTGTTGGTTTAGTTAGTAATATATGTGTAGTGTAGTCGTCCTTGGTTGTCTCATATTAATTTGCCACACATAACAGTCAGGTTGGTAAGAAATTTTGTACTGGAATTTCCTTATTGTTATCCAAATAGCTCCAAATTAAGTTACTGTTTTAAACTTCACTTTAGTGTATCGGCTCATAGTTGAAGATGAACCCATGCATAAGAGTTGTAATGTAGGTACTGTTGTCGGTCATTGTCACCACTCCATAAAACCTCATGAAACATGCCAGCATCAATTGTTTGATCATGAACGAAAGTGGTGACATCATCAGCGCTTCTGCTGGCATGATATTTGCTCGCACTTTACCTCCTAGTTCAATGTTTTACTTTTATCCGTAGTAACCAAAATTCTTCTGATTGAGCTACTGCACATGTTTATTTCTCATGATGAAATGAATGCCAAGCGATCTTTTGCTCTGCTTTAAGTGATTGAATTAACTGCTTATATCCTGCACCTGAAGCTTCTCTGTCTAATTGCAAACATGGTTTCTGCAGGACTGGCTCTGTCGCCGTGAACAATTTGATGCTGTCATCGTCTCATCGACGCTGCTAATGTTGGCCTTTACTATAGTAAAGATTTCAGTTTTTCTCAGGTAAAAGGAATGTTGTCCTGCAAAGCAATAATTCTGTAAATGATACAGTTGATCTTGGCATGAAGGCATAGAAACACGGCTAACACTCAACCCATGCGTCTGTTGTAGGTGAACTCTGTTGTAAATGGCATACAGAGAATAATCAAGTCAAAGAAACCGCCACTTATAGTTTTGCATAGGAGCCGAGTAAATGGTGGTCCTGCAAAAGCTCCACGCAATCAGAAGCTTATACAAAGTTGGCGAAATGCTGGAGCACTATATGCCACTCCTCCTGGTTCCAATGATGATTGGTGAGGCCACTGTTTTTTCCTTGCTTAGCATAACAGTTGGGAAAAAACATTATTGGCTGCATCACTTAACTAAGCTAAGCTGATAGAAGTAGGCTCTAATGAAGCAAGCATTGTGCTGTTTACAATATTTATTTTGTAAATCTCAATAGATAATGCTGAGAGATGGCGAGGCAGTGATTTGTGATATGACTGCTCTCCCATTTGATGAATTTATGTTTTTTAGCCCTGAGTTGTTCTTTGTGTTTCCACCTTTGCAAATCGTTCATCTCTTCTGCTGCGGGTATTGGCTGTATGCAGCTGTCAGCTGCCGTTCATTGCTTGTTACGAACGATGAGATGCGGGATCACTTGTTTCAACTGATCGGCACTAGTTTCTTCCCCAGATGTCTCGAAGAGAAGCACCAGGTATGTTTTTCATTGGAGAACCCAACACATCTAAAGCCCTGGCTTGGTGTCGCAAGTATAAGTTGTGGATCCTCCGAGTTATCTACTTGAAAAATTCCGATCCAAAGAACCCTGGGAAACTCTATGCAGGTCAGGCTAATGTACTCGGGCCGTGGTCCCACTTTTCACATGCCACCTCCTTCAGGTAATCAATCGAATTCTGATCTCCTTCGCTATCAGTAATTCACGAATATAAGTGCTGAAACAAACAAAACAAATGGTGATGTCGTCCTTGGATGCAGGAATCCGAAGCTGGGAGCTGGCACGTGCCGACGATGACCGGCGACGACATCGAGAGCCTGCGGCAGTGGGTCTGCGCCACCAGGAGAACTTCGGAGAGACCGACTTCTCTGGAGCCCCAAGCTCGCGTCACTAGCAAAACACCGGAGAGCCCGTCTTCTCCGCCGCCCCAGGCTCGCACCAGTAGCAAAACTTTGGAGAGATCGTCTTCTTCACCCCAAGCGAGGTTAAGTGATATTGGTTCGTAGTGAGTGTGGTTTTTTGTAGCTCAGGCTACATGATACCCCTTATCTTTGCCATCCATTTATGCATCAAGATCCGTGCAGACACATTTGTCTTTTTTGTTTCTCTCAAACGACACAACATATAATCTTCAAATTTTGCAGAACAACAATACATTCTAACTACAATCTAGGAAAAATACTTTCAGATTTTTTCATGCATTTTAAATACTTGAAATGCTATTTTTATTCAAAGAAAATCTCATTTTATATATTTATATCAGAACAAAAAATCTGAAAGTTTTTTCACACATTGATGTTCTAATGTTTGTTCGATCTGCAAAGTTTGAAGTTCATATGTTGTTTCATTTTTGAGAAACAAAAAAGAGAAATCTTCTTGTTGTTAGTTAGTTGGAGAGTACGGATCTCAAAGCAAGGCTGGAGGGTTGAGGATAAGAGGTTCCATGTAGCCTGAGCTACAAAGGAACTTTGTGTTGGTTCGTAGCCTTTGGTAGACCTCATGTAATAGGATGTGTGAGCTACCATAAATCGCCCGCAGACCCGTCTGGCCGTCCATGGTTCACAGTGACCCGAGGAATGGCCATTGAGGGTGGAAAGACCACCTTAGTGGCTGAAAAGCTGCGAGGCTGGAGTGTATGGAAAGCCTCCCCTGAGGATTTTCAAGCGGACTACGAGCACTGGAAGCGGGCGAGACACATTTCTTATATGTAAGGTTTGGGTATTGATTGGTCCGCTGTCAGAAACCTAAAGGACATGAAAGCTGTATATATTGAGGGTAAGAACACATCACATCATTGATCATTTTTAGCATAAAAAGAATGGAAATGGTGCTGCCTAGTCTATACTTTTCTTCCATGGCAATCCATGTTCTCAAAGTTTAGATCAAGAGTTCTTTCTCAAGTCCAGAAGCAGAAAATTGCTTCATATTGCAGCACACTACAGTACATTAATCCTGGGACACGCTTCCTGTTGTAGGTTTGCAGCAGCTTTTGGGAAACATGAATTTGTGGGTCATGAATGTAGGTCCCATCGATTCGCCCGACACACTCCCAACCATATACCAGCGCGGGCGGCTTGGGCTTTACCACGACCGGTGCAACTCGTTTAGCACCTGCCCGAGAAGTTACAATCTCGTGCACGTGAATCATCTCTTCTCCAAGAAGAGGTAAGGCCTTGACAGCAGAGCACTGTCAATGATCAAATGTTGTTTAACCTGCTGTATATATTGGTGTCCGTTGTGGTTGCGGATAGAACACGAGTTGGACTAAGACTCAAGTGCTGGATGTTGTCCTTGTAGGTGTAAACTGCTGGCTGTGATTGTGGAGGTGGACCGGGTAGTGAGGTGGAGACGATCGTCAAGTCGCTGCACTGGGAGGTCTGGCTGTCATGCTCCCAGGACAAGGTCTTCTGTTTGTACAGAAGACCATGTCCATGTGGATCCAACGAATCTGCTGTGCGTGCTCAGCTCGGGATTAATAAGAGACGGGTTTACGTCGTCCCCGGAGGACCCAACTTCACGTATCTACTCTGGTCTGCTGCTACTTCACGTACACACAACTTCAAAATCCACGTTCACTTGTCATTTGACTTACTGATTAAACAAGATAGTACAACGGATTGAAGACACTAGGATGGACTGGACAAAGAAAATTTGAGCTATATATAGCTGATAAAAATAGAGTTGTGTTTCCATCCAGCGTAGTTGGTCACCTGATCTCATCGGGGCCTTGATCGACGGCCTCCATTCCTCACTTTCAAGATCAAGCCGGAGTATATGCATGGTGATAGTCCTTGTCCAAGTGCCACCGGCAAAGGAAGTGCATGAAACCATTGATCGTGATCGCGGTGTTGTGGTTATAGATGGTAGGGACTAGTTCCGAAGGAGACTGCATCTGCCTCCAGTTGGGGCCATCTTCTAATGTAAGAATCTTGCAAGGCTGTTGAGCACCTGGGCCCTTGAGGCGGACTAACTTGTACGTGCCAGACGGGGCAGCACAACCGACGTTGAGATTGATAATAGATTCACCGTTCAATTCTGCAGAGGCCCCCCTCATCACATTCCCAGTTGTCAGATCGATCACGTTGACGGTATAATTTTTTTATTTTTTTTTGAAACGTGGGGCAAAAGATTTGCCCCTTTTCATTAATTAGGAGAGGGAAAAGGTCTTTCAAAGTTACAAAGGACAAGAAAATAAAAGCCCCAAGCATGGGGTGCATATCACATCCGCACTATCCTCCCGGTAGAATGTAGCCCAAATGTTTCGCCCCCGTGGTCGCCCAAAGAATCGCCGCTTTTTGACGGCATAATTGTAATTGCCAGAAGTAACCCGATAATCATCGGTGAGGCATATAGGACCGTCGAGGCGACGGCTGCAAGTCGAAAGACCTCCCCTCTTAATCGCTTTTACTAGGTTGCCGTCCAAGTCGACCAGCCGCAGCTCGTTGTCGGTGCCATCGTAGGAGGAGCCCAGAAACAGGAGTAGCGGCTCTACACGGGCTCTGTGTGCGGCGATGAACGCCGGGCCGGAGATGAGAGCATGCCACCCCCAAGTCACGCATCGGAACCTGCAGATCGATTTCACCGGCACCCATGAGAGTATCTCAAAAATCACGTCGTCTGGTAATGAAGACGGCAGCGTCGTCGCGTCAGCCATGTGATGATACAAATACAAATACCTAAGTTCTCGTGTTCATGACCTTTTTCTTAGATTGTTTGTGTGCTGTTCCGACAATATATCTCGAAAAGGGGTCGGATGTGTAGCCATAGCCGGATTGTACTCCAAGTCTGGACTTGTGCTTGCGCGGGCGCAGCCGCAGACAACGATTTCCTACAGTCCATCATGCGTAGGTTGTCCTTTTGGAGGTCTAATGACAAGTCGTGATATGCTCGAGGTCCTAATATATGACCAGAATATGACCTGACATATATACGGCGTAAGAGTTTATCCAACCCGAACGCAATCCTTCTCTCGATCCCTCCTCAACAACTCACGGGCGTTTTTACCATCACGCACCTCGCCGACGATGCTGCCGCCGTTACCAGAAGATGTGGCCTTCGAGATACTCTCACGGGTGCCGGTGAAGTCGGCCTGCAGATTCCGGTGCGTGTCCAGCGGGTGGGACGCTCTCACCTCTCATCACCGGCCCGGCGTTCATGGCCGCGCACAGAGCCCGCACCGAGCCGCTGCTCCTCTTCCTCGCTGCTGACTCCTGCGATGGAAGTAACACCAGAGACCTGCGGCTCACGGACATGGACGGCAACGTCGTAAGAGTTATCAACAGGCCCGGTGCTTACACTTACGGCTACCGCCTCGACGGCACAGGCTGCATTGCCCATGATTACTTTGGCGTCGAGTCAGTCATCAACGCGATCGATCTTCCCACTGGGGCTGTGACGAGGATCTCCACGAGGCGGAACAGGGAATCGTTCTGGGATCTCAATGTCGGCCGTGCCGCTCCATCTCGCACGTACAAGGTCGTCTGCCTCACAAGCAAAGATTGTAAGGTTCTCAGGATGGTCGCGCCAAGTGGAGGCACGTGCACTCCCCTCCAGAACCAGTCACCGCCAACAGCCCTAACAACAACGCCGCCATCACAGTCGGTGTCATGTACCTCCTTTGCACCGGGTCCGCGTCACCGCAGATGGAAGAGGTCTCTGTGCTCTGCTTTGATCTCGAAAGTGAGGAGTGGAGGCGTCGATCAAGGGCCCAACGAGATCTGGTGGCAAACCACGAAGGAAGACAAGGACAATTGGTATGATCAAGCTTAATAACACCCTATGCATGGTTCAACAAAGCTCTTCAACCAGCATATGGTCCCACCAAAGGCGTCTGGGTAGAGAAACGGATTCACTAGTGGAACGGGTGATGCCTTTGACAGTGATGCATGATGGTGAAAAGTTGCTCTTTAATGTGCATAATAGGTTGTCGGCAACGTCACATTGCAAGTCTACGATCCACTCATACAGAAGTGCACACAACGTCTGAAATTTGCAAGCAACCTTTTGGGTGCTGGCCTTTGTGACTTGCACTTGGAAAATTTTGTCTCAACTAAGATCTTGCCGGTGGCTGCTCCGAGTGTTTTGTCTCACCAAAAATTTCACCAGCGGCCTCTCGCTTTTATAAGTAACTTTTTGTGGACCAAATAACTGAAAGAACTAAAATCCTGGAGTGTGATGCACGGGACTGTGTGGCGTGGCATTATGAAAAGTCAGGAGCTTTCACTGTTAGGAGTGCTTATAAACTCGCAGATTCTTTGAAAAGAAACTCCAAAGCAGCAGCATCGAGTTCTTCCAATGAAGTGGGAGACCGAAGCATATGGGATTTGATCTGGAAAGCAAGCATCCCTGAGAAAATAAAGATTTTCGGATGGCGGGTCGCTACCAACTCCTTAGCAACAAAACACAATGTCTTCAGGCGTACTATTGCTCTTGACAACACATGTGAGATCTGTGGAAATGGGAGGGAGGATGAGCACCACGCGGTGATTGCCTGCACAAGGAGCAGGGCACTCAGACAGGCGCTGAGAGAAACATGGGGTCTGCCGAAGGAAAAGAGCTTCAGACTGTTGGAGACTGGCACGGATTGGTTATCATATCTGTCGGACGCCATATTGGCAGCTGCTCTAGCGTGGAGGAAGCTGAGGCTGCGGCTGCGCTGATAGGACTGACGGAATTAAGGAAAATATACAGGGGGCATACTGCGCTGGAATTGGACTGCGCTGACCTGGTGAAAAACCTGTCCATGCAAAACCAAAACCGGTCGAAGTGTTTTCCCTGGATAGCGGACATTAAGGCTTGCCTGAACGATTTCTTGGATCACACCATAATACATACGGGAAGGAAGCAGAATACGCTAGCTCATGAACTGGCAGCTGAAGCGAGAAGGGCAGAGGACTTTCTGCTGTTTGCAAAGGTTCCCAGTAGACTGCACCAGATCATGGTGTCAGAATGTAACCTAACCACTAAGTAATTCACTCGTGGTCCTAAAAAAAAACTGAAAGAATTGGAGGCGTGGAAGCGTATGCTTTTCCGCATGAACGCGTGCATGTTTATATAGCTCAACAAGTTACATGATCGGCAGGTAGTTGGTAGTCTTAATCCATACTCCAAGCTATACATGAGATGAGATCATATCTACTCTAACTACCTGCCTAGTTTACACAATACGCACGCGTACACAACCGTGACACACATGTCACGTTACACATTAAACAGATACAAGCCTATCTTTTAACATCCTCCCTCAATCTCAAACATCAAGGTTTAGATTGTTTCTGAAGCCTTGAAGCTGTCGAACTTGTAGTGGTTTGGTAAAACCATCAGCTACTTGATCTCCAGTTGGAATAAAATTGATCTCTAAGTTTTTCTGAGCAACTCTTTCTCGAACAAAATGAAACTTAATCTCTATGTGTTTTGTTCCTGCATGAAACACAAGATTTCCAGAAAGATATGTTGCTCCTAGATTATCACACCATAGGCGTGACACATGTGGTCTATAGACACCCAATTCATCAAGTAGTGTTTCCACCCACATTACCTCAGCAGTAGCATTTGCTAGTGACTTGTACTCTGCCTCAATACTGGAACGTGAGACAGTTGCTTGTTTCTTTGCTTGCCATGATACAAGGTTGGAGCCAAGAAACACTGCAAAGCCCCCTGTGAACTTTCTATCATCTGGGCATCCTGCCCAATCTGCATCTGAGAAAGCACTTACTGTAGTTGATGAAGACATGCATATACTTAGTCCAACTCCAGTACTTCCTTGAATATATCTCAGTATTCTTTTCACAGCTGTCCAATGTAAAGAGGTTGGTGCATGCAAGAACTGACAAACCTTATTAACTGAGAAAGATATGTCAGGTCTTGCCAATGTAAGATATTGAAGTGCTCCAACTATACTTCGGTATTTTGTTCCCTCTTCTAGACTTAGCAGTTTGCCCTCATTCAATGACGACTTTTCTGTGGATGACATAGGTGTACTAGAAGGTTTACAATCCTTCATCCCTACACGACTTAAAATATCAGAGGCATATTTCTCTTGAGTGAGCAAAATGCCATCTTTCAACTTCTTTACTTCAATGCCTAAGAAGTAGTGCAATTCTCCCAAATCTTTTAATGCAAATTCGCTTTTATATTTCTTAGCAAGGCTAATGTGGCATCTTGTGAGGAGCTCGCTACAATTATGTCATCAACATAAATAAGCATGTATATGATCACCTTTCCTTTTCTTGAGAAGAATAAGGAAGTATCTCCCTTTGATGGACAGAATCCAAGCTGTTGCAACTTAAGGCTCAGTCTTGAATACCATGCCCTTGGTGCTTGTTTTAAACCATACAAGGCTTTATCCAACCTGCATACATGGTTAGGTTTGGAGCTATTTTCAAAGCCTGGTGGTTGCCGCATATAGACCTCTTCCTCTAGAACGCCATGTAGAAATGCATTCTGAACATCCAATTGGCGAAGATTCCATCCCCTGGAAACAGCAACAGACAGAACAAGTCTGATAGGAGCAGCCTTCATTACTGGACTGAAGGTGTCCTCATAATCAATGCCATAACGCTGTTTGAAAGCCTTAGCTACCACTAGTAGAAAAAGGGGCTTTTGTCCCGGTTGGTAAGGCCCTTTAGTCCCGGTTTTTGAACCGGGACTAAAGGGTCGTTACTAATGCCTCTCCCCTTTAGTCCCGGTTCTTACACGAACCGGGACTAAAGGCCGCGGCCACGTGGAGCTCCACCTTTAGTCCCGGTTGGTAACACCAACCGGGACTAAAAGAAATTTTATGATTTTTTTTTGAATTTTTTTTTTGATTTTCAAATTTCTGAATTATTTTAACCTCTAATCTCTAATCATCACCCCTCATCACTGCTCAATTTATCCTCTAATCTCTAATCACCCCTCATCATTTCAAATCATCTAACTTCCCGAACGGTCATCCATCCTCCCACTCCCCCAGCCTGAGCACGCTTAACTTCCGGGTTCTATTCTCCCTCGTTTCCAAGTCTGCACTTGTTGTTTTCCTGACAATAGTAAGATGTCAATCCTATTAACCCTCAGGAATTTTGCTTGAGCATGAAATGACACATTTCACTGTTTGAGTTTGAAACTATTGTTTAAAAAAAAATTAGTAACACTAATATTTCTTGAATAATTAGTTTGACCATTGTTTGACCACAGTTTGACCAGATTTGACCAAAATTCAAAATAACTAAAATAATTATTTAGTAACACTAATATTCTAGAATAATTACTTTGACCATTTTTTGACCATTGTTTGACCACAGTTTGAATTTTTTTCGATTTTTTCCACTCTAGATCGCCCCGTAACTTTTTTCTATTAGGTTTTTGAGGATTTTGAAAATGTTTAATGGGGTTTCCCCGTTAAATTCGGATGTAACTTTTCAAGTAGATGATTTTTCATATAAAAAACTTTTTCATCCGAGTTCGTATGCAAAAGTTATGCCCATTTTATAAATTCCAGAGAGATTTTGCAAATAAAGTCGAAATTCATATTTGTTAATTTCCCCAACAACTAGACCACATATCACATGGGAAACTTATTTTATTTTATTTTTTTGACATTTCCATCATTTTATTTTGTTTTTTCTAAAACTGAAAAGGCGGTCCACAGGGGGGGTAGAGTTTGAAAATGGGACCTTTAGTACCGGTTCGTGCCATGAACCGGTACTAATGCCTCAAAGCCCATTAGTACCGGTTGGTGGCACCAACCGGGACTAAAGGTCTAACCTTTAGTCCCGGTTGGTGCCACGAATCGGGACTAATGGGCATCGCACCCTTTAGTCCCGGTTCGTGGCACCAACCGGGACTAAAGGGCCCAGGTGAACCGGGACTAATGCCTTAGCCGCACGAACCGGGACGAATGCTCACATTAGTCCCGGTTCGTGACTGAACCGGGACTAATGTGAATACTGCCCTGTGACCAAAGCCCTGTTTTCTACTAGTGTACTAGCCTAGCTTTATATCTATCTATTGTTCCATCTACCTTCTTTTTAATTTTGTATACCCATTTACAATCTACAATATTCCTCCCTGGCTTCGGTGGAACTAAATGCTAGGTGTTGTTCTTCATTAAAGCATCATACTCAATGCTCATAGCATTTTTCCAATTTTTATCATGCAAGGCTTCTAGCACGTTCTGAAGGAAATATGCCCTAGAGGCAATAATAAAGTTGTTATTTATATTTCCTTATATAATGAAAAATGTTTATTATTCATGCTAGAATTGTATTAACCGGAAACTTAGTACATGTGTGAATACATAGACAAAACAAAGTGTCCCTAGTATGCGTCTACTTGACTAGCTCGTTAATCAAAGATGGTTAAGTTTCCTAACCATAGACATGTGTTGTCATTTGATAAACGGGATCACATCATTAGAGAATGATGTAATGGACAAGACCCATCCGTTAGCTTAGCATAATGATCGTTAAGTTTTATTGCTATCGCTTTCTTCATGACTTATACATATTCCTCTGACTATGAGATTATGCAACTCCCGAATACCGGAGGAACACCTTGTGTGCTATCAAACGCCACAACGTAACTGTGTGATTATAAAGATGCTCTACAGGTGTCTCCGAAGGTATTTGTTGGGTTGGCATAGATCGAGATTAGGATTTGTCACTCCGAGTATCGGAGAGGTATCTCTGAGCCCTCTCGGTAATGCACAACACTACAAGCCTTGCAAGCAATGTGACTAATGAGTTAGTTACAGGATGATGCATTACAGAACGACTAAAGAGACTTGCCGGTAACGAGATTGAACTAGGTATGATGATACCGACGATCGAATCTCGGGCAAGTAACATACCGATGACAAAGGGAATAACGTATGTTGTTATTGCGCTTTGACCAATAAAGATCTTCGTAGAATATGTAGGAACCAATATGAGCATCCAGGTTCCGCTGTTGGTTATTGAACGGAGATGTGTCTCGGTCATATCTACATAGTTCTCGAACCCGTAGGGTCCGCACGCTTAACGTTCGATGACGATTTGTATTATGAGTTATGTGTTTTGGTGACCGAAGTTTGTTCGGAGTCCCGGATGAGATCACGTACATGGCGAGGAGTCTCCAAATAGTGAGAGGTAAAGATTGATATATTGGAAGGTGGTATTCAGACATCGGAATGGTTTCGAGTGGTTCGGGTATTTTACCGAAGTACCGAGGGGTTACGGGAACCCCCCGGGGGAAGTCATGGGCCTCATGGGCCACGAGAGAAAGAGGGGACAGCCCACAAGGGGTGGCCGCCCCCCCCCCCTCCCCCATGGGAGTCCGAATAGGACTAGGGGAGGGGGCGGCGCCCCCCTTTCCCTCTTTCCCTCTCCCTCTCCCACTCCTTCCTTTTACCCTCCGATGAAGAAAGGAAAAGGGGGGGGGGGGCGAATCCTAGTAGGAATGGAGTCCTAGTAGGACTCCCCCCCCATGGCGCACCCCTCTTGGCCGGCCGCCTCCTCCTCCCCTCCTTTATATACGGGGGTAGGGGGCACCCAAAGCACAACAGTTGTTCTCTTAACCGTTTGCGGTGCCCCCTCCACAGTTCGCTCGACCCATTTTGACGGCGCCGACAAAAAAATAGTGCATGCATATTTAAAATAAAAACAACTTAATTAATCATTAAAGTCGGCCAGGAAGGCCGGCGAGAGTCCACGCGTCCACATTAGCATTAAATAAAACTAGAAGCAAACTAAACTACGAGGCGGCGCGCTGCCCTAGGCGTCATAGTCGTCGTCGCCCTCGGGGTCGGTGAGGTCGATGAGCGTCGGCGCAGGGCCGGCCCAGGGGAACGCCGTGTTCCAGGCGGCGGCGATGTCGGCCGCGGGCAGCTGTGCCGGCACGGGAGGAGGGAGGAACTCCGAGGGGAAAGGGATGGCGGGGGCATTGCCCTTGGCCTTGCTGCTGCTGGCGCCGGAGAAGAGCCCCATCTCGCTGTGGTGGTGGTGGTGGCTAGGGTTTGCCGGCGACGGGGGAGTAGAGCTTGCTAGATGTGGACGGCGATTTGGATGAGGACAACCCCGCCGCACGGTCGGCTTAAAAAAGGACGACCGCCGTCGCGGACGCGTGGGTCCAAGGTCATAAATTAAGTTAACCAGGTTGGCCGCGGACGGTTGGACGACCGCCAGGTGGGGCCGCGGCGGTCACCGAGGAGACGCGCGTGGCGTCCGTTCCGCGTCCGCGCGGACGCATTTGGGGTGCAAATGCGTCGGCGCGGACGCACAGCGGACGAGATTTGGATTTGGATCGGCGCGTTGGGCCATCACTTTTGCCCGCGCCGACCCAAACGGACGTAGGCGAATGAAATGGGTCCCCCCATTAGAGTTGCTCTAAATAAAGATTTGGGTCAAGCTTGTGACCAACTGCACAAAGGGCTTAAATCCTTGGCGTTGACTAGCTAGTTGGATGGACTTACTAGGTGGCATTTCCCTTTTCCTTGAAAAAACCCGAAGGTACGTACCACTTGTTTTGGTAGGGTCGATCAGGATTGAATCCAAAAATTATAGCGAACCAACCTATGGTCGGATGGTTAGGAGGACAATTGTGGCGCCAGCCCATCAGGGTTTAAGTCCAGGTGCTCCTGGATTTATTTGAGGATTTTTGGCGATACGTGTTCAGTGCGGGGAAACGTTCCCATAGACTACGAGGCGCCTGCGGTGAGACGATATATCGGCTCAGTCTTTCGGAGGTGCTCATAAGAGTAGGGTCTGCGCGCGAGTGTTTATAGGGATGAGTGTATGCCTACGTGTATTCTTAAAAAAATAAATCCAAAAAATATAAAACAAATTTATTTAGGAAACGGAAAAATGTGGAGGGAAGAGAGGCGAATTTATTGTGAGTTGGCGCCCTTGGCTTGAATGGCGTTCAATCAAATCGAAATTAAAAGGAAAATTAGGGAGCCAACAAACCAACCGGAAAAAAGGCCCATCGCGTCAACTCCTCCTTCCCCGCATCGCACTCAGCCCAAATCAAAGCCTTTCTTCCCTTGTCACCACCCACAGGCACAGCCAGCCGCCATCGCCACCGCACCCATCCTCCTCTTCTCTGCCCATCCCCGGCCGCGCCGCTCCTTCTCAACCCAGCGACGACGGCGGCCGATCTACCTCGATCTCCACCTCCACGCATCCATGGAGGAGGCATCGAACCCTAGCCCTGTTGGGTCACCGGCGTGGCGCTGGATCCTCGCCCCGAGATTCCTCCGTTGTGCGGCCGGACGGAGCAGCAGCGACCACGGCGAGGACCATCGTCCTCCCTCTTCAGTACGTCTCTCTCTCTCTCTCTCTCTCTCTCTCTCTCTCTCTGTGTGTGTGTGTGTGTGTGTGTGTGTGTGTGTGTGTGTGTGCAAGGCTGGGTCATCCGTTTTGCTCGTGTACAAATCCTGTACATGATATGCTTAAAAAACATTTCAGACCTTGACAGTACGCTGTACCCGGTGAAGAACATCCCGTCAGGGTACTGACTGATCGATTGATAAGTAGGATTTGTATGGATTCAGATCAACAACAACAGCGGCAGCAGAGTTTTCATTTTCAGTTTCAGGCAAGGTAGGCAGGCAGGTGCCTGATCGATGGAGGCGTACAGTAAACAGTGAAACGCATAAATGGAAAAGTATTTACATCTCCCACGTTTATGCACAAAGAGATGGCCTGCTGTTTGTGTATGCTGGATTTTGACTAATTCACTGTCCGGTGGTCCAGATTATATATGGCCAGAAGCTCGGCGTCAACGATAGCTCACCGTCATCCTCTGCAAGCACTCAAGCAGCACCATGGCCTGGCTGCAGGTGCATATGATTTAATTAGGCAGTAAAGTCCCTTTCTTTTTTGTTTGTTTGTCTCTAGTCTGACCATGTATGCCACTTGTCATTATTGACGCAGGCCGTCAGGTCGGTTAGCAATTCGACTACAATGGTTTCCATGGGTACTGCCTGCCGGATGCTCGCCCTGAGACCCCTCCTCGTCTCCTCTGTTGTGCGACCGAAAGGAGCCGCATCTGGCGTGGGACATTGTTTGGCGTCGCAGTATGCCCTGTCCGAGGCATGTCGTTGGGAACCGGCCTGGGCCATGAGGGCAGCAAGTAAGGCGAGGACCAGTGCCCTCCCACCTTGCTACCTCCCTCACCCTCTCAGGCTGATTTCAATCTCACGCCATCTTGCTCGAGTACAAATCAAGTACATGATATGCTTATTTCTTTTTCAGACCTTGATGGTGCGCTATACCCGGTGAAGTACATCCAGTCAGGTCAGGGTCCTGACTGCTTGAGTGAGAAGTAGGATTGGATTCAGAGCCAGAACAGCAGCCGCAAGAGAGTTTTCAGACAAGGTAGGTAGGTGCCTGACAGGAGCATCTATCTGCAGCTTTGCGTCCTCCTCTAAAAGCACTGAAGCACAACCATGGCCGGGCTGCGGGTGCGTATATGCAACAAAGGCCGCTTCTTTTGTTTGCTTATAGTTTTGACCTTGTATGTCTCTTGCGATCCTTGATGCAGGCTGTCGGGTAGCAATTCATGGGTACTGCCTCCTGCTGCCCTCTCTTGCGATCCTTGATTTCCATGGGTACTGCCTCCTGCGATCCTTGATTTCTATGGGTACTGCCTCCTGCGGGTTGTATGTCTCTTGCGATCCTTGATTTCCATGGGTACTGCCTCCTGCTGCCCTCTCTCCAAACCAGCTACCTTTTTCTTGTTTTGTCAGTAATCCAGGGGAAAGTTTCTGGAATGCTAGGTTATTAAACTTCTCATTTGTTTTATAGCTTCGTTCATGGATGGCTGGCTTAGAGAAAGCTCACTCCGACGCTTTCCCCGCGGCGTCTCTGGCATAGGTAAGCCACCTCGGTTGCTATCATCGGCTTTCTCTTATACTCTGCACGCCCACGGCCATCTAGTGGTGGTAAGAGTTCCACATGGCTTGAGTTATGTGACCTGCACACATGAAACCTTCCATAGAAGTTCCACACTGCACACTGATAAGTTCAATTGAGAATGTGTGTTTAGTTGCCAAAGTATGAAATCTCTGAAACACTTGCTAAACATTGGGTAAATGTCTTGCTGTTGATTATGGTCTCTTTTCACCAAGTGTTGCCTTTTACTACAAATGGTCTCTTGCATGCTAATGTTCACTGTTAGATGATCAATCCAGATGTATGGGTGCTTCATTGGGGCCAAGCAATATGAATTATTGATCTGTGATGTTATGTGATGCAACCTTTGTGCTTCTTGTGATTTTTCATACTCCCTCTGATTCAAATTATTTGACGCAGCTCTAGTACAACTTATATACTAGACTTGTGTCAATTAATTTAAATGGGAGGGAGTACAATAATCAGTGTTACTGTTCAAGTGGATTTAGCCATGAAGTGCTCATTTAGCTATAATTTTTATTTAATAGTGATATGATTATTTGATTCCTAGGTGCAGAACTCCATGACTTGTTTATGAGCATCTAGCAGCTGTTCTCTCCCCAGGCGATGGCAGTGAGTTAACTGCGCCACCACCGCCTCTCCTCCAGGTAACTACTCGGTCTCCTCCCTACTTTACCCAATGTTCTTTGGTGCCTAGCTATTGTTCTGACTTCTGAGGCCGGGCTGTGATCCTAGTGTTCGAGCCATGGCGATTTGTAGCGTAGGGTTTGGTTTGTGGGGTTATCTTCTGCCCATGCATAGCTTTTGTGATAGTGGTTGCAGCAATAATGTCTATCTGTGGTGTTTGTCCACCCATTTGAACACTGCCCTGTTTTTTTTGTTCATGATTTTTTGTTGCATAACTAAGCAGTTCAATGTGCTCTACATTACTGGAAGTACAGATATAGTCCAAACATGCAATTCTAATTTGCCAAGAATCATACTACGGCACATTTTAGAATGAATGGCAACTTAAAGATTGGTCTTACCTTATTTATTCCTTCTATTGGCATGTAATTAGCAGGAATATTAGATTTTCACTAAGTCTATCATCTGATTGTAACTTGCCAAATAGCATATTTAATTCCTTCATTTTCCATGTAGCACTTGCTGAACATTGGACAAATGTCTTGTTGTTGACTATGGTCTCTTTTCACCAAGTGCTGCTTTTTTCTGCAAATGATCTCTTGCATGCAAATGGTCACTGTTAGATGATAAATCCTGATGTATCGGTGCTTTATTGGGGCCTAAAACAACGTGAATTCTTGATCTGTGATGTTATGTGATGCCAACAGGGCAACCTATGTGCTTCTTGTGATTGTCTTACAATAATCAGTGTCACCCTTCTAGTGGATTTAGCCGTGAAGTGCCGATTTAGCTGTAATTTTTATTCATTGGTTATTTCATTCCTAGGGTTCTTGTATGTGCGGAACTCCATGACTTGTCGATGAGCATCTAGCAGCAGTTCTCCCCCATGCGATGGCATTGAGTTCACCTTGCCGCAACCACCTCCACCTCTCCTTCGACTGTGATTCAGGTAACTGCTCAGTCTCCTCCTTACTTTTGGTTTGTGGGGTTATCTTCTGGTAATACATGCTTTTGTGATAGTGGTTGTAACAATAATTTCTCATTCTTGTGTTTGCCCAGCCAGATGAACAGTGCCATGTTATTGTTTCATTCATAATCTTGTGCTGTGTGACTAAGTAGTTCAATGAACTCTAAATTTACTAGAAGTCCAAGCATCTAAATCTAATTTGCCAATAACAATACCATGACAAATTCTACTATGATTAGCGCCTTAAAGATACATGTTTACCTTATTTATTCCTTTCATTGGCATGTAATCAACATGAGTTTTTGATTTTCACTGAATCTATTATCTGATTGTAACTTGCTAAGAGCATATTTAATACTAGGACACAATAACACTATATGAATATATTTTCCATACCAATCTTCACTCTGGACACTTGGCCCAGATACATTTTTCCATACTATATCGATGCTTGTCGTTGAGAGAGTGTATGCCTTGGCCCAGATACCTTTGACAGAATCAGTAAGAAGCCAGAGGTTTGTGGATATATTGTTAGCCAAGTCTTTCTCCATCTGAACCAAACATAGGATGTCATTGGGCGTGAAAATACGTCTTCCCAACACTTCCTTTTGTAACTCGCCACCTAGTCCAGTTGGGCCTTTCAGTGACGCCTTCCATTCCTCACTCTTGAGATCAAGACGGACTATACAGTCCTCGTACGCTAAGGACGTCGAAAGAAAGTGCATAACACCATTGACCGTGACTGTCCGGTAATAGAGGCTCGGCAGTGTGGTTGAGGGAGACGGCACCTGCCTCCACTTGGTGGCGGCATCTTTCAAGGTCAGAACCATCCAAGCCTTGTGAGGACCGTTGCCCATGAGGTGGACCAACTTGTACGTGCCGAATGGGACGGCACAACCAATATTGAAGGTGAAGTCCACTCTATCGCATAACTCTGCGGTCATCGTCATCACGCTCCCAGTCGCCGGATTGATCAGGTTGACGGCAACAATGCCATTGGAAAGGTTAAAATCGACGGTGACACAGACTGGGCCGTCAGGTCCGGAGCATACCGTTTCAAGGGCACCTACGCTCTTGATCACTCGCACAACTTTGCCATCTGTGTCCATCAACAGTAGGTCGTAACTTTTGCCGTTGGCTTCCTTGCGGCGGGAGCTGGTGGCGAGGAGGAGCTGCGGGTCGGCGTGGGACCCGTGCACGGCGAGGAACGCCGGCCCGGAGATGAGGGCGTTCCATCCCGTCGACACGCACCGGAATCTGCATGCTGACTTCACCGGCACCCATGAGAGTATTTCAGAGATCACATCTTCTGGTAATAAAGGCAGCACCATCCGCGACGTGATGGCAGAGGGCTTTGTGATTTGGTCGAAGACTCCTCTAGCCAAATGCTTGAGCATTGAACCCAAGCGTCGAAAAGGATTCGGATTCGTAGCCGCAGCTGCAGTCGTCTTATTTGTGTACCAACGCTGGGAGCCCATTGGGTTAGGATCTCTTCCCACTGGTTGGTGAACAAACGTGTCCAGTACACCCGGGTGCGAGATGGGCAAGGACTGCACATAGTGGAGCCAACGCAACAGAAAGACATTTGATGGTTTCTCAGCCTGTATTTGCTGAGTTCTGATTGATTTTCTTCTCAGTTCAGTCTGGCGTCGAAAACAGCTCGTGGAATTGACAAATTAGGACAACACACAGCGATTCATTTTCTCCGTTGATTTTGGTCCATTTGGCCACTTTCTTGAAGTTTATTAGCACTTAAATGTCTAAATCCATCTTTTCTATGATCTGCAATTCTGCATAACTAAATACCTTATCTACATAATGGCTTAAACTGACGAACAAACACAATTAGTTCAGCCAAACATGGAGAACTCTAGGATTTTCATTTTTATTCAGGCCAATTAGAAACAAATAGCTTATACTCTCTCAGAAATGAAAATTACGTAAACAACGGGGTGCAGGGACAGATTACGCCAACTGATCAACGGTCCTACAGGGGGGAACCCTCCCCCATCCGAGCTCACCGGTCAATAGTGAATCGGGGCTAGATAGAAAGAGCGATGGGTGTTGTTCTCACCGTGGGTAGGGTTTATAACTCCCCTCCAAGCACCACCAGTGAGCCTGTGCATTCGGCTCCACTATGCATGTCGCTCTAGCGACCGGCGTCGGGGAAGAGAATCTCGGTGCCTCTTCTCTGGCTAGTAGATTAGGTTAGGGGTTTTATTCCTCGCGGGGCGGCGTTTGGGCAGATGGCAGCGCTTCTTCGTCAAGTTGGTCTTTCGGGCTTTGGTCCTCCTCGAGTTCATCCATATGGACGGAATCGACAAAGCTCTGGTGTAAATTTCTGCAGTCTCCTTGGGGCTGTCAGGTTAGGATTTCTCGCCGTCCATGTGCGGCCGGAGTTATGGTGTGGTCCTTAAGGGCACGTGCAGGAAGACTTCCTAACTATCATCAACAAGGTCAGACCAGCTCTGGTAGGGTAGCGGCGACATCCATACATCGACGCCTCGTTCTGGCGGTAGTATTGGTCGTTTGGTAGTCTAAGTATCTCGATGTAATTTTTATTACGTTTAGGATGCTTCGTACTTTTGATGAACTTTTATAAGAGATCTGGATGTCTTTTTTTAAGTTTTCTCAATAAACTTGATCAAAGTTTATTTTATTTGACTTCTCATAAAATTTATTTATGTGCACTAAATTATGGAATGGACAGAGTATGTTTTTGCATAGGGTATTTTTTGCAATGCTATGATGTATATTCTTTTGGAATGTGACGAGGCATTTTTGGGTAGTTATAAGTGCCACATGTTACAAAAAAAGGCAAAAGTTTGGTTCAATCCCGGATATGCCACCGTCCCCTGAATGAATATCACCGAAAAACCTGAAATACATCTAGAAAAGGGCGAACACTTGTGCCAAGACCTGGGTGGGCTAACGGATTACGAGCTCTCGTTTTGTTATGATAAATAATGGAACACGACTCCCCTTTGGGATGCCGATGAAAAAGAAATGAAATTGAGTGATCACTGACAAATTGAGTTTCATTTCTTAAACAAGGACAATAAATCAGATGGAACAAATTGAAAGAAAGCACAAGCATCAAAGAACTTCGAGAAAAACAAAGTTACACAAAATTTCTTAGAACCAGATGTCTGTAGCTCCACTAGTTACACAAATTGAAACAAAACACAAGCAACAATGAGTGCTCTCCGCATCTTTACCTTTTCCCCAAGCCTCCGACAAATTAGGACAAGGCCACAAAACAAATAGAATGGAAGGTCATTTAGCTTGACCATGGGCCTTTGATCGACGCCTTCCATTCCTTACTCTCTAGATTAAAGCGGAGTATGTAGTCTTCGCCCTCAGCCGGTCTGAACGACACGTAAAGAAAGTGCATGACACCATTGATAGTGACAGCTGGGTGCCGGCAATGGTAATGGTTGGTCGTCCATGTGGTTGTGAGAGACCCCGACTGCCTCCACCTGGTGTCGTCTTCTAAGGTGAATACCTTCCATTCTAGGTCAAGATAGTTGCACGTCACGAATCTAAACCACAGTGTGTCAGGCTAGGTACGGATGCATGTGTTAGAATTGTATATGTACGGATGCATGTGTAAATCTAGCCAAATCGAATACAAGTAATTGGATCGGAGGGAGTACATAGTTTCAAAAATCCAGGAACCAATAAAGACAGAGCAGAATGACAATAGACTGTCTTGGTGATATCAGGCAAGAGAAACCAGGTGTTAGAGTAATCGGTGATAAAAACTGACTGTATTTTAGTAAACAAAGATGATAAAATGGATTGAACAAACTGAAAAAAGAAAAGGTCTCGAAACAAAGTTAGTTACATCAAATTCGTTTGAAATAGCCATCTCTGGCTCTTCTCTTCGCGTCTTCATTCTTCACCTTCTTCCAAGCCCCACGACAAACATAAGTTTTAAGACATGAGCAAACTTCCGGTCGCCGGATTGATCACTTTGGCCACAAAACGGCCCCGAGGCTCACAGTAACCGAAGGTGACACAGACTGGGGCGTCGTCACGACCGTAGCAGGTGGTGTGAAAGGCGCCTACACTCTTGTTCACTCGCACCACCTTACCATCCACGTCCAGCAATTGTAGGTCGTAGCTTCTGCGGCCGTCTTCCTTGTGGTGGTAGCTGGTGGCGAGGAGGAGAAGCTGCGGGTCGGTGCGGGACCTGTGCGTGGCGACGAACGCCGGCCCGGAGATGAGGGCGTGCCAACCCCTGGATACGCAGCAGAATCTGCACGCGGACTTCACCGGCAGCCATGAGAGTATTTCGGAGATCAAGTCGTCTGGTAACGACGGCAGCATCGCTGGCGACGCCATGGCAGAAACGGTCGTAGGTTTTGGGATTGGTCGATGCCTCGTGTAGCCATCTGCTCGATATTTAAGCTTGGAGACCCGGCCAGGATGAACATATATAGACATCGCAAAGGATTCGGATTCAAAGCTGCCGCAGCACCGCGGTGTATACCAAGCCTGAAAGCCAAAAAAAAAAAAAAAAACAATCGTGGGCAAGTCTGAAGGCCAATTGGGTTACGACTCTTTCCCGAGTATCTCGGAGATCACATCATCTGGTAACGACGGCAGCATCGTGAGCGCCACGGGATGGTGGAAACTACTCCCTCCGTCTTTTTTTAACATGGGTCTGTATATATAACATCTAGATGTGAGACATCTAATATGATGTCACATCCTGTTTGTGGCCTTTTCATTGACAATTTTCTAGTGCTGTTTTTTTTTGAGGGTGCTGGTTCGTTGTTTTTTTGTTTGATGTTTGTCGAGCCAAGTTTCTCCCGTTGGTGCTAAGCAAGCTAAGTGCGTCTACTTAAGTGCGAAACAAGCTCACATTTTTACGACTGGGCCGGTACACAGCTAGTCTGTTGGTTTGTAGCACACGGGAAAAATCCCTAAGTGCGTTGTTTCGTCTCAGAAAAAAAGGAGAAAAGTTTGCAAGATAAAGGCAGTTAAGAAGGAATCGAACTCCAAAGCTCCAACTACTTAAGGTTACTTCTAGCCACTAGAACAAATGGATGTTCGTGATAATTGATCAGCGCGAATATTTAAGAACTCACTACGCGTCAGATTGAAACCTTTTTGAACTTTTATAAAAAACTGGGAACAATTTATAAGTGCAGAATATTTCTGTAAAAAATGTGAACACTATTTGTAATTCCAAACATTTTTTAAAAACACAAAAAAATTGAAATCTCGGAAAGTTTTTTAGAATGCAATCAATTTTTAAAATTTTGAATATTTTCTTAAACACCAACAGTTCCCCAAAAAACACGAACATATTTTTTTAATTGAGAACCTTTTCGGAAATTCCAGAACATTTTTTGAAAATGTGAACTTTTCCATGAAACATGTTTTTTAATTTATGAACAAATTCTGAAAATGGGAACATATTTTGAACATTCGGAACATTTCAGTCATACAAAATGAACTAGTACGTACTTTGACATGCATGCACATGCAACGCTCATCGAAGGATCAGCTAATGCACGCACCGGTGTGATGACATGCTTCCTTCCCTGTGTATCCTATGCATAATGATAAACTTTCAAATTAAAAAATGATTTGTTGGGTAGTCACGTAGGAGAGGGAGAAAAAAAAGGCGGTCCATATATTTCTTTCTTTCTTTAGTACTAATAAAAGTATTTTACTTTTCTTGTTTGGCATAAAACTGTATCAAACATGTGTGTACAAAATGGACTTGCAAATAGGTGACACATTTGTGTGTCAAAAAGGACGTGGAGCTGGGTTAGAGGGTCGAGAACAAGTTGCAAGTTAATGATGAACATGCAACAACGACCCCCCACAAAAGATAGCTCCCAAACACACGTATAACATACGTTGGTTTGATATTTTATCATCATAAAACACAAAAAGTAAATAAAAAGCCCCCCTCCTAACAAGTTCTGTGCCGAGGGTGCACTTGTAACTAGGGAAAAAAATAGGTCAGGTCGAGTTGCCTGTCAATGGTGGACTTGGAACCGAGACAAAAAATGGTAGGGCTGAGCGAGTTGCGCATCAAGGGTCGACTTGCAACTGGAGCGAAACAAGCTATGAGTCCAGTTGCGAGTCAAGGGTGGACTTGCAACTGGGATGAAAAACAAAAACACATGCTCCAGTTGCAGGTCGAGGGTGGGCTCGCAAGTCTGACAACTGCGAGCCCAGTTGCGAGTCATTGATCGACTTGCAACTAGGATGAGACAAACTACACGCCCAGTTGCGTGTCAATGATGGACGTGCAACTGGGATGAAAAACAAAAACACACATGCTCCGGTTGCGAGTCGAGGGTGGGCTTGCAACTCAGACAACTATGAGCCCAGTTGCAAGTCAACGGTGGACTTGCACCTGGGACAACTACGAAACTACGAACCCAATTGCGAGTCAATGACCGACTTGCAACTAGGATGAGACAACATACACGCCCAGTTGCGTGTCAATGATGGACCTGCAACTGGGATAAAAAACAAAAACACATGCTCCGATTGCGAGTCGAGGGTGGGCTTGCAACTCAGACAACTATGAGCCCAGTTGCAAGTCAACGGTGGACTTGCACCTGGGACAACTACGAAACTACGAACCCAATTGCGAGTCAATGACCGACTTGCAACTAGGATGAGACAACATACACGCCCAGTTGCGTGTCAATGATGGACGTGCAACTGGGATGAAAAACAAAAACACACATGCTCCGGTTGCGAGTCGAGGGTGGGCTTGCAACTCAGACAACTATGAGCCCAGTTGCAAGTCAACGGTGGACTTGCACCTGGGACAACTACGAAACTACGAACCCAATTGCGAGTCATTGATCGACTTGCAACTAGGATGAGACAAACTACACGCCCAGTTGCGTGTCAATGATGGACCTGCAACTGGGATAAAAAACAAAAACACATGCTCCGATTGCGAGTCGAGGGTGGGCTTGCAACTCAGACAACTATGAGCCCAGTTGCAAGTCAACGGTGGACTTGCACCTGGGACAACTACGAAACTACGAACCCAATTGCGAGTCAATGACCGACTTGCAACTAGGATGAGACAACATACACGCCCAGTTGCGTGTCAATGATGGACCTGCAACTGGGATAAAAAACAAAAACACATGCTCCGATTGCGAGTCGAGGGTGGGCTTGCAACTCAGACAACTATGAGCCCAGTTGCAAGTCAACGGTGGACTTGCACCTGGGACAACTACGAAACTACGAACCCAATTGCGAGTCAATGACCGACTTGCAACTAGGATGAGACAACATACACGCCCAGTTGCGTGTCAATGATGGACCTGCAACTGGGATAAAAAACAAAAACACATGCTCCGATTGCGAGTCGAGGGTGGGCTTGCAACTCAGACAACTATGAGCCCAGTTGCAAGTCAACGGTGGACTTGCACCTGGGACAACTACGAAACTACGAACCCAATTGCGAGTCAATGACCGACTTGCAACTAGGATGAGACAACATACACGCCCAGTTGCGTGTCAATGATGGACCTGCAACTGGGATAAAAAACAAAAACACATGCTCCGATTGCGAGTCGAGGGTGGGCTTGCAACTCAGACAACTATGAGCCCAGTTGCAAGTCAACGGTGGACTTGCACCTGGGACAACTACGAAACTACGAACCCAATTGCGAGTCAATGACCGACTTGCAACTAGGATGAGACAACATACACGCCCAGTTGCGTGTCAATGATGGACCTGCAACTGGGATAAAAAACAAAAACACATGCTCCGATTGCGAGTCGAGGGTGGGCTTGCAACTCAGACAACTATGAGCCCAGTTGCAAGTCAACGGTGGACTTGCACCTGGGACAACTACGAAACTACGAACCCAATTGCGAGTCAATGACCGACTTGCAACTAGGATGAGACAACATACACGCCCAGTTGCGTGTCAATGATGGACCTGCAACTGGGATAAAAAACAAAAACACATGCTCCGATTGCGAGTCGAGGGTGGGCTTGCAACTCAGACAACTATGAGCCCAGTTGCAAGTCAACGGTGGACTTGCACCTGGGACAACTACGAAACTACGAACCCAATTGCGAGTCAATGACCGACTTGCAACTAGGATGAGACAACATACACGCCCAGTTGCGTGTCAATGATGGACCTGCAACTGGGATAAAAAACAAAAACACATGCTCCGATTGCGAGTCGAGGGTGGGCTTGCAACTCAGACAACTATGAGCCCAGTTGCAAGTCAACGGTGGACTTGCACCTGGGAAAACTACGAAACTACGAACCCAATTGCGAGTCAATGACCGACTTGCAACTAGGATGAGACAACATACACGCCCAGTTGCGTGTCAATGATGGACCTGCAACTGGGATAAAAAACAAAAACACATGCTCCGATTGCGAGTCGAGGGTGGGCTTGCAACTCAGACAACTATGAGCCCAGTTGCAAGTCAACGGTGGACTTGCACCTGGGACAACTACGAAACTACGAACCCAATTGCGAGTCAATGACCGACTTGCAACTAGGATGAGACAACATACACGCCCAGTTGCGTGTCAATGATGGACCTGCAACTGGGATAAAAAACAAAAACACATGCTCCGATTGCGAGTCGAGGGTGGGCTTGCAACTCAGACAACTATGAGCCCAGTTGCAAGTCAACGGTGGACTTGCACCTGGGACAACTACGAAACTACGAACCCAATTGCGAGTCAATGACCGACTTGCAACTAGGATGAGACAACATACACGCCCAGTTGCGTGTCAATGATGGACCTGCAACTGGGATAAAAAACAAAAACACATGCTCCGATTGCGAGTCGAGGGTGGGCTTGCAACTCGGACAACTATGAGCCCAGTTGCGAGTCAATGGTGGACTTGCACCTGGGACAATTACGAAACTACGAGCCCAGTTGCGAGTCAAGGGTCGATTTGTAACTAGGATGAGACAATATACACGCCCAGTTGCATGTCAATGATGGACCTGTAACTGGGATGAAAAATAAAAACACATGCGCCGGTTTTGCGAGTCGAGGCTGCGCTTGCAACTCGGACAACTATGAGCCCAGTTGCAAGTCAAGGATGGACTTGCAACCGGGACGACTAGGAAACTACGAGATCAGTTGCGAGTTGAGGCTGCGCTTGCAACTCGGACAACTATGAGCCCGGTTGCAAGTCAAGGATGGACTTGCAACCGGGACAACTACGAAACTACGAGACCAGTTGTGAGTTAAGGGTCGACTTGCAACTACGATGAGGCCTAGTTGCGCATCAATGATGGACCTGCAACTGGAATGAAAAACAAAAAATGCATACTCAAGTTGCGAGTTGAGGGCGTACTTGCACATGGGACAACTACAAAACTATGAACCCAGTTTTGAGTCAATGATCGACTTGTAACTAGGATGAAACAAACTACAGGCCAGTTGCATGTCAAGGGTGGATCTATAATTAGGATGAAAAATAAAACACACGTGCAAAATAATAGGGGTCAAAGGTCGGTCAGTGAGAATATGGGGGATAAGCTTCATAATCAAGCCCCCCAAACGATGACATATATGGGCCCATGTGAAAATAAATGCGAGAACACGACAACACAAAACAAACGGGAGAAGAGGACGCACCACAAAAACGAACAAGTTGACACGACATGCATGATCGAGTCTGTGCGAACATGATCGAAATGGGACCCAAGACCACGCCGCGAAAATGGCCCAACAAAAGATACACGTGCAAGCAAAGTCGACAAGTAGATACCAAACACACAACGCGACACAGAGCACGCGTGATAAAGTAACCCGCAATCAAGATTTGCATGAAATTTAAAGCGAACATATGACAGTGAAAACAATTTCATGAATTTTAAACGAATAAATGAAGAATAAAAAATAAAAAAGGTGAAAATAAAAATAAAAATAAAAATAAAAACAAAAAATGATGAATTTAAAATTGTCCATAATTTAAAACAAATAATGAAACAGAAAAAACAAAACGAAAACGAACAAAAAACGAATACTAGAAGTCAAATGGGAGTTTAGAAGAAAAAAAAAATAGAACAACCAGAACTGAATGATGGCACATACTCGTGAAAAGAAAATAGAAAAACAAGACGACCTCGCCCTAGCAACAACCTTCAGGAGGACAGACTTGTGGCAAAAAGAAAAGGAGCACAGACTTGTGCAACCCAACAACGGCCCGACCGTGCACTAAGCAACGACCTGGACATAGGCTGCACGCGAGACAAGGCGCCGCCAGCGAGCGCAGCAACCAGACCATCATGTTTTGCACGAATATTAAAGACAGACGAATGGCTCTGGACTTAGATATGAGATAGTTATTTCATAGCAAATCTGTTTTGGCATTAGTATAGTGTCAAAAATCATCTTACATTATGAAACAGAGGGAATAGAAACGACGTGCGTAGTCGTGTTGGAACTTGCAAGGCATCTACTCGGTATTTACTGTTGGAGAGCCGGACACCGTGGACGACCACGAGAAGGATTCATAATCGAAGCCGTATCAGTAAAGTTACTAAGCTTCCATGAATTGGAGCGCTCAGCGAGATTGCAGGTTGAGTTTTGCTTCGTTTCACGCCGGTGGTCTTGTTTTCTGCCTACACGGCTCGTTTTGTTTTTATTTTTTAGAATTTTTTTCATTTATATCATGAATCAGTACAAAATAGTTGACCCTTACAAGCACACTGAAACGCAAACACAAAGGACCATGCCACCTAAAGTATTCTAAGACAACCATAACACAAGAAGATCTCTGAAGCCCTGTGTCATCATCCCTGAAGAAGACCCTGCAGTAGAAGGATCTGCAACCAGTCGCAAGCAGGTCATCATCTTCGACCACGGTACAATTGCCGTCACGCTGCTTCCTCCTTTCTTGACACCAGCGCTGAGAGGGTATGGGCATCAATCCAACACACGTGCAACAGTCGTCGCCATCTTTGGCTTTGAGTACCGCGAAAAGTGTCCCTTCCGGAAGGAAGAGAATTCGAGTCATCCGACCGGTCCAGCACCGCGGCCGAGCCATCCGCCCGGACAAAACAGGATCTCCCACCAGCATCAGCGCAGAGGAAGGAGAAGAACAGCAACAGCAAATCATACCAACAAGGAAGAAGAAGGGTCTTCGTCTCCCTGCATCCATCGCCCATCTGAGGACCCAAACGGCCAGTGTCGATGGACCTCCAGCCACCATAGCCCGCGACGTCGACGAGATCCGGGATCCCCAACCCCGATGGCTCCTAGACGAAGGCAAAAGCCTCGCCTGACCGCGAACGGAGCCCGGAGAAAATTATTCCGACGCGACACCACCGCAACGGCCTCGGCAGCGTCTCCCTCAACCCTAACCCTACCACACACCCACCTAGCGAACAGACTCGAGTTTCCCCCTCCCTCCCGCCGCCGGAGCGGCCGACGGAGAGAGGGAACCGGCGGCGTCACCGACGGCGCGCAAGGGAACCCTCATCGCCTCATGCGATCCTGCGGTGGTGTAGTTGTTGATGGCCCCGACCACGCACACGTCCTTGTTCCCCTTGGTGTCGTGGCAGTCCCCTGCCCAAAATCAAAATCAGTAGGAGCCACGGCTCGTTTCGGTTGGCTTGTAGAGTTACCTGCGTTTTATTTACTGGGCCACGCACGTCAGGGTTAGGCTTCGATGTGGACCCCGTGGCACTCCACGAAACCGACGTTCCGGTCTGGTGAAAATCTTGACGCCGCTTGAGAGACGAAGGCCAGCGATTCAGAGGAGGTGGTGAGGGCTTCGGTGGTCGACGGCGGCGCCGCCTCCCGGCGACCAGGGTGAGTCCTCTATCTCCTTCTCCCCCGACCACCTAGGGTTAATGTTACGAGCGACCACGCGCCGGAGATGGTCGCTGTTGTTTGCATCCCTGCGCCACCAAGCGCTCGTGCGCTGCCGCTGCTCGGGCTCGTGTGCCGTCGTTGCTGTGTGCGCTGCCCCAGCTGAAGTGGCCGTCCCGGGAAGCTACCGCTCCATGTCCGGACGAAAAAAGAAGTCTGGAATCCATTGGGTGATTTACCACGGAGAAACTGAATCAAAGATGGTGACCGGAACAATCTCTTTATACCGACGGTAAGCAAACCGGTCCAATACACTGTGATGGAAATATACGCATGCTAAATAACACAATTAAGCAGGGCAAGCTGCTGGGCAGCACGGCTACATTCATAATAGTTCAAGGAACCCAAGAACCAACTGTCAGACACAAGCAGCAGGACATCAAACTGTCTTGGTGACATCACGGCTACTATACAACATGCAGTAGCCAAGTGTGTAACAGGCTGGTAGCTTAACATAATCACACAATTAACATTATTTATTATCAAAAACATTGCAGTGGATTGATAAAACTAAAATAAAGCATTAGCAACAAGATTTCGGATAGAACAAAGTGATATTCCTCTGAGGGGGTCGTCTCTAGCTCCACTCTCTGTGTCTCTAACGAACAGAACTCTTAAGACAAGGCTACACAAGCTCGGTTCAAATGCCAAAAACAACATTATCTTACATCAGACAAACCACTCTAAGTTCAAGTCGCAAAGACAAACATCGCTATGAAAATCTCTCGGAAACTTCATGAAGTGTGTGCTTGTAGCAGTAAGGGGATCGTAAACCTGTAGCATCCGGGTTTTCGTGGGCCTATGATAGCCATAGAATAACAACTTTCCACCATCGCGCATCACCCTCAAAGGCCGATATAAAACGGTGGTCGGAGTCATGGAGACCGTGTATGCTTTGACCCAGGTACCTTTGTCGAAGTTAGTTAGAAGCCATAGGTTTGTGCATGTATTGTTGGTAACAAAATGTTCCTCCAGCTGAACCAAGCAGAGGGTGTCATTGAGCCTGACAATACCTTCCGTCGTTACCCGCTTTTGAAACCGGTCACCTAGCCTTGTTGGGCCTTCAAGCGATGCCTTCCATTCTTCGCTCTCGAGATCAAGGCGAAGTATAAGATTCTCATACAGCGGCAACCTACGTGACGTGTAAAGAAAGTGCATGACACCATTGACCGTGACCATGAAATTCTGATAATAGTAGTTAGACAGTTTGGCTGCTGGAGACCTCGTCTGCCTCCACTTGGCGTCATCTCCCAAAGTGAGAACCTTCCAAGACTTGTAATCAAAGTGGACAACCTTGTACACGCCAGACGGGGCGGCACAACCAATGTTGAAGAGGAAGAACTCTTGGTTCTCCAACTCAACGGTCGCCATTATTAGAACACTCCCGGTAGCCGGATTGATCACATTGACGTCAAAAACGTCACGACGACCACGAAAATCGCGGGTGACGCAGACCGGGCCGTCAAGGCCATGGCAAACCGTCCAAAGGGCACCAACACTCTTGATCACTCTCACGACACTGCCTTCCTCGTCAAACAGCCGCAAGTCGCGGCCCTCGTTGCTGGCCTCCTTGCCCGAGGAGCTGGTGGCAAGGAGGAGGTGCGGCTCGACCCGGGACTTGTGCGCGGCGAGGAACGCTGGGCTGGAGACGACGGCATGCCACCCCCTGGACAACGACGGCATGCAACGCTGGGCTGGAGACGACGGCATGCCACCCCCTGGACAAGCACCGGAATCTGCAGACGGACTTCACCGGCGTCCATGAGAGTATTTCGGAGATCAGGTCGTCTGGTAAACACGTCAGCATCGTCGGCGGCAGAGACATCCGTAGGTTTTGTTATCGGTAAATAAAAACACTCAGATCGTGGAGCCATCTGCACGATATTTATGCCTGGAAGAGGGGGCCGCAATGTGCCCAGAAATCGAGAAGGGCTCGGAGTCGCGTTGTATACCAGCTTTTTTTTTCTCTTTGGTTGTATTATCAACTCTAGAAACACATTGGGTTACGATATTTTACTGATCGGTAAACAACCCAGCCCAGTACACACTCGAGTGCAAGCAACATGGATAAACTTTATGAAACGGTCCTCCTGCTAGATAGATATCCCACTAAAACAAGACAAGCTTATCTGAAAAAATAAGGCCGCAGTGTTTCGTGACACACGTGTGACACTTATTATTTGGGTTTAATAGTCCGAAGAACCAATAGACAGAGCAGCATCACAACAAACTGTCTTGGTGATATCGACAAGAGAAGCCCTTTCATCAATATATATAATCACACAATTAACAAGCTATCAGGTGAAACTACCATATCGTCGTGGTCTCTCATTATTTTAGTTGTTTGTTATATGTACAACTACTACTACAATCTATAAGGGTTTAAAGAAAAAGAAAAACATGTTCACATTTTTATAGGAAGGGATGAGACGGTCCAACCAGGTTCAGCCACTGCTGCTTCAGATGGGAGGGATGTTGGCAAAAGAGAAGCCCTGGTACCCTTTGTAAGCATAATACGCTACTCTTGTGTAGTAGAATCCAGGGATGAACATCACTACGCCCAGCACTGTGAAGAAAATCCCTGTATCCAGAAAAACAGAGACGTACATCATCAACAGCTAGAGATATTGGAGATATTGAGAGATCGGTACTCTGGAACAAGCTAACAACTAAACACTCATGCACCCTGAAAGTATCTTCAAACTGCAACAACCGTCCGTAAGTACGTATGCTATTAGCCCTTCCTTGCAAAGTGAAGTTGTATGCATCAGGCGCTTGCCAACATTGTGCAAAAGGACTTGACATATCTACGGATTGAAACAAACAAAAATGCCTCTTCAGAACTTCCTAACGCTTTGCTACATGTGGGCTTTGGCACACTGCTGGGATTGAGTGCCAATAAGCATGGCATAAGTTTGTAATATCAATTCCGTTCGTACATGATTCCGCATTTATAATCGGTAGAGATGGTCTTCGATTTCAATTATGAAACAGATATCCTTGACTGCTACACATAGTGGAGCCAACAAAAGAGAAAGATATTTGATGGTTTCTCAGCCCATACTTGTCCTGAGTTCTGGTTGATTTTCTTCTCAGTTCACTCTGACGTCCAAAACAGCTCAGGGGGTTAACAAATTACTGCAACACACAGCGATCTTCGTAGATTTTAGTTCATTTGGCCAGTTTCTCAAAATTGATTAGCACAAACATGTCTGAATCTCTCTTTTCTACTATCTGCAATTCTGCATAACAAGATACCTTATCTACAGACTGGCTTAAACTAACAGACAAACAGAATTAGTTCAGCCAGATCCAGGATGTTCGATTTTTATTCAGGCAATCATTACAAATGAATACTCTCTGAAATGCAAGTATAAATAACAGGGTGCAGGGCTAGGAGCCCCTCCCTCCATGAGTTCCCCAGTTCATCACCAAACAAAGCAACTGCAAATCCTAATCGGAGGTAGACAGAGAGACGGATGTTGGCCTCACCGTGGGAGCGGTCGCCGCCGACGCGGTGGGCGGCCATGACGAGGCCGGCGACGACGCCGAGCGCGCCGAACGCGAGCAGCGCGGCGGCGAAGGCGATCTCCTTGACCGGCGCGCCGCGCGGCCGGTCCCCCGCCGCGCCGCCCACCAGGTCGTCCTCGTCGGTGATGGAGAAGGCGTGGTCCACGTACGCCATCCCGCTGCAGGCCGGTCGAGCGCCGCCGCCGCCGCCGCCGCCACCACCACAGTCCACAGACGGAGGGGGTTGCGCTGCCTCACCTGTGCCGCCTCAAGATCTGGACGTGCGGGGGCGGGATTGGGGGAGACCTGGAGAGGTGGTGGCGTCGGGTGAGAGGGAAGGAGGAGGAAGCTTGCGGCGCGGGCAAAGGCGGCGGGGAAGGGGAAGCGGTGGCGCGGTCGCCTCTGCCGGCCGTTGCGGGGTCGCGGTCGCGCCTGTGGATTTGGACGCCTTCTTTTTCCGTTTCGCTTTCTCCCTATGGTTTGTCTACTCGATTACTAGTTCATTCAGATGAATGGGCAAAACGTTAACAGAGGATGGGTTTAGAAAATGCTAAATAGCTTCTTTTTTGTTTTCCCACCGGAAAAGCTTGCACACATAAAAAAAGTTCAGAAATGATAAATGCCAAAAGTTCGGGATCTGCCCATGGCAAATCGAGCGTTTTTATGGCAATTTTAGTTGAGATGACGATGACAAATTTAATTGACAAGCACGGCGATTTTCTGGCAAAAAGTAAGCTGAGGGCGAAATTGCCATGCTTCCAAACTAGATTTACCATCCCTCGCGTATATAAATTGCCAAAAGAAAAACATTTGATTTTCCATGGACAAATCCCCAATGTTCGGGAGTTATCGGAGTCCAAAATTTTGTGAAATAAAAATGTTTAGCGTCCGCTCGTCATTGATGACATTCTCTACGGATGGATACTTATGGTTCGCTCATCAATAGTGTTACCATGGACGGAAGACTAATATATGCCCATAAGTGAAAACTCATACAGTCGACATGAAAGATGTCATCATAGATGGATCTGTGATACCTGTCAGTGGTGACATGTATCCCAAGCCAGCAAATGTTGCTTGCTAGCTCAATTCCTGAGAAACTACACTAGCACAGCAACCCTCACGGTCTGAGAAAGTACATTTCATACAATAGAACATTTCATATGCATTACAAATACATTTCATATACATATTCATCAATGGTAGAAATGTAGATGCATATTTACCTTGTTGCCACTTAGCACTTGCAACCTTCACTAGTTAGTATTCTCAAGAAGACATAGCATGTGAACTTTACAGACTTTCACTTGAAGTAAAATCATAGTCATGTAGTGACTATATAAAGACAAGTTATATCCACCAAAAGTAACTTAGCAGCTTCATAATGTAAATGTATAAATTGTATAAATATGAACTACGTAGTCATCACGGTATTAAGTGTTGGTGAACATAGCATGCAATTTCAAAAAAATTCCTACGATCACGCAAGATCTATCTAGGAGATGCATAGCAATGAGAGGGAAGAGTGTGTCCACGTACCCTCGTAGACCGAAAGCGGAAGCGTTAGGTTAACGCGGTTGATGTAGTCGAACGTCTTCACGATCCAATCGATCCAAGTACCGAAAGTACGGCACCTACGAGTTCAGCGCACGTTCAGCTCGATGACGTCCCTCGAACTCTTGATCCAACAGAGGTTCGAGAGAGTTCCGTCAGCACAACGGCATGGTGATGGTGATGTGATCTGCGCAGGGCTTCGCCTAAGCACTACGACGCTATGACCGGAGGAGTAAACTGTGGAGGGGGCACCGCACACGGCTAAGAGAACAATTGATGTGTCTTTGGGGTGCCCCCCGCCCCCGTATATAAAGGAGGGGAGGAGGAGGTGGCCGGCCCTTGGGGTGGCGCGCCATGGCGGGGGAGTCCTACTAGGACTCCACTCCTAGTAGGATTCGCCCCCCTTCCTTCCAACGGAGAGGGGAAAGGGGAAAGAGGGGGAGAGGGAGAAGGAAATGGGGGACGCGCCCCCACCCCTTGTCCAATTCGGATTGGGTAGGGGGGGGGGCACCACCTCCTGTGGCCTGCGTCCCTCTCTCCACTATGGCCCATGAGGCCCATTAACTTTCCCGGGGGGTTCCGGTAACCTCCCGGTACTCCGAAAAATCCCCGAACTTCTTTGGAACCATTCTGGTGTCCGTATATAACCTTTCAATATATCAATCTTTACCTCTCGACCATTTCGAGACTCCACGTCATGTCGTGATCTCATTCGGGACTCCGAACAAACTTCGGTCACCAAAACACACAACTCATAATACAAATCGTCATCGAACGTTAAGCGTACGGACCCTACGGGTTCGAGAACTATGTAGACATGACCGAGACACATCTCCGGTCAATAACCAATAGCGGAACCTGGATGCTCATATTGGTTCCTACATATTCTACGAAGATCTTTATCGGTCAAACCGCATAACAACATACGTCATTCCCTTTGTCATCGGTATGTTACTTGCCCGAGATTCGATCGTCGGTATCATCATACCTAGTTCAATCTCGTTACCAGCAAGTCTCTTTACTCGTTCCGTAATGCATCATCCCGCAACTAACTCATTAGTCACATTGCTTACAAGTCTTATAGTGATGTGCATTACCGAGAGGGCCCAGAGATACCTCTCCGATACACGGAGTGACAAATCCTAATCTTGATCTATGCCAACCCAACAAACACCTTCGGAGACACCTGTAGAGCATCTTTATAGTCACCCAGTTACGTTGTGACGTTTGATAGCACACAAGATGTTCCTCCGGTATTCAGGAGTTGCATAATCTCATAGTCAAAGGAACATGTATAAGTCATGAAGAAAGCAATAGCAATAAAACTAAACGATCATAATGCTAAGCTAACGGATGGGTCTTGTCCATCACATCATTCTCTAATGATGTGATCCCGTTCATCAAATGACAACACATGTTTATTGTCAGGAAACTTAACCATCTTTGATTAACGAGCTAGTCAAGTAGAGGCATACTAGGGACACTCTGTTTTGTCTATGTATTCACACATGTACTAAGTTTCCGGTTAATACAATTCTAGCATGAATAATAAACATTTATCATGATATAAGGAAATATAAATAACAACTTTATTATTGCCTCTAGGGCATATTTCCTTCATTAAGTTTCTTCAATGCAATGTCTTAGGACATCATGTGGATTGGTCCCTTGGCACTGACCGGACCCTTGCCGACTATGCTTAGGGCGGCGGGGGTAGATGGATGTTATCGTAGAAGGATCGATGGGACTTATCACTTTCTGTTGGGCTCATAACCATTGTTGAAATTAATCCAAATGTGTCATAATTACCAAGTACTCCCTCCGTTCCAGAATATAAGGTGTATTGATTTTCGTGCAAGTCAACCATTTGAATGTTTGACCAAGATTATAGAATAAAATTACAACATCTGTAATACCTAAGAGACAAAATATGAAATTACTTATCATGATGATAAAATGATAAAGATTTCTTATTGTGGATATTGATACATTTTTCTAAACTCAGTCAAACGCGCACTCGTTTGACTTTTCAAAAAACAAATACACCTTATATAAAGGAGCGGAGGGATATGATTTAACGCTTTAATTTTGCAACACCTTTGGAGACTATTTTTGTTATGTCTAAAGGGCTTGCGCTTCCCGCACAAAAGAAAGAAAAGGATACGTTTGTGACCAACATGTGGTATATGTTTGTGAATGGGTATCATGAATAAGGCAACCATTACAAGAACTAAAAATTGTGAGCTCTTCCATGGTTAGCTGGTCTCTCTAACATATCAATGTTAAGACGGATTTTAGTAAACTCAAAGTTTTCTAAATAAGAACATTGTGTTATTCTATGACTAGCTCAGTGTAACGCCCCGGATCCGATACGCCAGGTGTCTGCGAGTTATTCGCCGTCCTTGCCTTGTCATCTGCTTGCGTGTTGCTTTTTGCCATGTCATCATATGCATTGCATCATCATGTTTTTCAAAACTTGCATCCGAGCATTTTCCCCGTTGTTTGTTTTGGAATCCGGCACTCCCACCTCCTCCGGCGCACCCCTCTTGTTTCTTTTCGTGAGCGGGCGTTGAACGTTCTCGGAATGGACCGAGGCTTGCCAAGTGGCCTTGGTATACCACCGGTAGACCACTTGTCAAGTTTCGTGCCATTTGGAGGTCGTTTGATGCTCCAACGGTTAACCGGGTAACCGCAAAGTCCGTTCGTGTGTTGCAGCAAAACCCCCCTTCAAACAGCCCCAAAACCCCTCTAAGTCTCCGCCATGCTCTCGGTCGTTCGATCACGATCGCGTGGGCGAAAACCGCACCCTGTTTGGACTCTCCTAGCTCCCTCTACCTATATAAACACCTCCCCCGTCCAAAATCGCAGTCCAAACCCTAAATTTCCTCCCTCACCACACCGGACATGTCCGACCCGCCGCCGGACGCCTGCGCCGCCGCGCCCGGCGAATGCGCTCGCGCCACGTCACCCCGCGCCTCCTCTCTCTCCTCCCCGCCGCCGCGGCCCGCGGAGCCCATCTGGGCCCGCGCGAGCCCGCCGCGCCGCCGCCTGGCCCGAGCGCCTCGCCTCCCTCCTCCCGCAGTCCCGCACCGGCCTGCCCCGCCGCCTCGCCGCGCAGCCGCCCGGTCGCCGGCGCCCCTCGTCGCCGTTCCTGCGGGCCCGCGCCCACCGAAGCCCGCCGGCCGTCGCCGCGGCTGCCCCGCCGCTCGTCGCCCTCTCCTCCACCTCCTCCCGTCGCCACGCCGGTCACCGGGAGCAGCAGCTCCGGCGAGAGCCACGGCGAGCCCCGAGCCCATGCGCCCGATCCCGATGCAGTCAACGCCGAGCGGTTGACCTCTCCCCCTCTGTTTTTTCCTGTCCCGACTAATTCCATATTATGTTGCATACTTCATCATGGCATAACTCTCTTCATATAGCTCCGTTTCGTGCGTGTGATATATCAAAATGTTCTTCTCGTGATGCTCTTCATTTTGTTCCATTGAACCATGTTCATTTGAGTCCATCTTGATGCCCAAATCTCTGGTGCAAGAGTGCTAGTTGCTGTTAACTGCTGTTACTTATCAGAACTTGGTGATTTGTTATTTTTGTTGCATTTAATCTGTGCATCTTATGAGCATGAGCTCTACATATGTTTTGATTTATGCCATGCCATCTTTACAGAGGTGTATGCCATGTATTTTTGTGATCTCTGTGGTGACTAGCACAAGCATGCAAACTAGGCTTCGTAATGTTTCTGATTTCAGAGAGTGATTTTACCAAGTCTGTGACTGCTGTTATTTTGTTTCTATGTATCCATGTGGCTACAGAGGGATCCATATTTATTTTGGAGATGTTCAGTAAGGATGTTTTGTAGATATTGTTGTAATTGATCCATCCATGCCCTTGTTTGCAATTATGGAGTGCCATAGCATGACTCAATCTTGCTCTACTTTTGCTATAAAATGTTCCTGGCAGATTGTTTACGTGTTATTCAATTTTGCGAAGGTTGTTGTAGTTTATTCATACATGCTATGTAATTGCTCTTACCATGGATAGCTTCATAAACATGCCATCTTGCTGTAGGTATGCTTTTTGTGTCATGTATTGATTTGTGATGAGTGCATCAAGCTCACAAATATGCCTTCATATTATTGTTTCTGCCATGCTCTGTTTTCTGCTAAGTCTGAAACCTGTTAACGAAACTTGCTATGTTTACATGGTTGCCATCATATCTTCGGGTCCTTTTTAGCTTATGGTCAGTAAGGGACTTTTGTCATATGCATTTATTAGAATACTGCCATGCCTTGTTTTTCCATGTTAAGTTCCTGTAGCTTGTTCATTTCGTGCTCTGAACATTGCTACCTGATGCTGTTTCTGCCATGTCCAGTAATTTCACCAAGTCTGTGAACTGTTATTATTTGCAATCTTGCTATGTCCTTTTGAGCATGTTTTAGTGATTTCTGGGGATAGCTCAGTGTTCATGTTTTGTCATGCTTTACTTGTACATCATGTCCATGCCTTTTGTTTTCATGTTGAGTTGCTGTAGCATATTGTTTTGATGCTTGCATTATGCCTAGTTGCTGTTTTGGACAGATTGTTGCTATGTCTTGTTTGGAGTGTATGTGTTGCACCGTTGCTCCGTTTCGAGCATGCTCTATATGAAACTTGCTTAGATTTGCATGTAGTTTCATATTATCATGTTGCATCCTTGTTTTGAGGTATTTGCTTGATGTTTGTATGCATTTTGCATCAATGCCATGTTTAACTTGTTTTGCTCATATCTTCTAGGCCGTAGCTCCGAATCTAATGAACTTTATATGTAACTTGACTAGAATTTCGTGTAGATCATCATGGTGCTCTTTAACTTGCTGTTTAACAACTTCAACTTAATGCTTGTTCAGTTCTGGACCAATTTCAAAATTTGCATATGAGGACTTACCGGAATTGTTATATGTTGTTTCCGGCCTCATTTAAACTTGCCTTGATGTGTTGTTCTTGTATGCATCATCTCTCGTCATGAGTAGCTTCATATAGCCTTGTCATGCATCATACTTGGTTGAGCATCATGCCTTGTTCATGTGTGGTGTGTTTACCTTGTTGTGTGCTTCTTCTCGATAGTTCCCGTGTCGTTGCGATCGTGAGGATTCGTTCGTCTTCGTGGCTTCATCTTCTTCATGGATTCGTTCTTCTTCCTAGCGGGATTTCAGGCAAGATGACCGTCACCTTAGATCTCATTACTATCATTGCTATGCTAGTTACTTCGTTCCATCGCTATGCTGCGCTACCTATTCACTTGCTCTTCAAGCCTCCCAAATTGCCATGAACCTCTAACCTTTGTCACCCTTCCTAGCAAACCGTTGTTTGGCTATGTTACCGCTTTGCTCAGCCCCTCTTATAGCGTTGCTAGTTGCAGGTGAAGATGAAGATTGCTCCATGTTGGATTACGTTTATGTTGAGATATCACAATATCTCTTATATTATTAATGCATCTATATACTTGGTAAAGGGTGGAAGGCTCGGCCTTATGCCTGGTGTTTTGTTCCACTCTTGCCGCCCTAGTTTCCGTCATACCGGTGTTATGTTCCTTGATTTTGCGTCCCTCACGCGGTTGGGTGATTTATGGGACCCCCTTGACAGTTCGCTTTGAATAAAACTCTTCCAGCAAGGCCCAACCTTGGTTTTACATTTGCCTCACCTAGCCTTTTCCCTTGGGAGTCGCGCTCTCGAGGGTCATCTTTATTTACCCCCCCCCCCCGGGCCAGTGCTCCTCTGAGTGTTGGTCCAAACTAGAGCCCTTTGCAGCGCCACCTCGGGAAAACTTGAGGTCTGGTTTTAGTTGTACGGACTGCTCATCCGGTGTGCCCCGAGAACGAGATATGTGCAGCTCCTATCGGGATTTGTCGGCACATTCGGGCGGCTTTGCTGGTCTTGTTTTACCATTGTCGAAATGTCTTGTAAACCGGGATTCCGAGACTGATCGGGTCTTCCTGGGAGAAGGTTTATCCTTCGTTGACCGTGAGAGCTTATAATGGGCTAAGTTGGGACACCCCTGCAGGGTATTATCTTTCGAAAGCCGTGCCCGCGGTTATGTGGCAGATGGGAATTTGTTAATATCCGGTTGTAGAGAACTTGACACTTGACTTAACTAAAACGCATCAACCGCGTGTGTAGCCATGATGGTCTCTTCTCGGCGGAGTTCGGGAAGTGAACACGGTTTCTGGGTTATGTTTGACGTAAGTAGGAGTTCAGGATCACTTCTTGATCATTGTTAGTTTCATGACCGTTCCTTTGCTTCTCTTCTCGCTCTCATTTGCGTAAGTTAGCCACCATACATTGCTTAGACGCTGCTGCAACCTCACCACCTTATCCATTCCTTTCCCATTAAGCTTTGCTAGTCTTGATACCCATGGTAATGGAATTGCTGGGTCCTCGTGGCTCACAGTTTACTACAACACCAGTTGCAGGTACAGGTTTTGCGATGATCATGATGCGAGAGCGATGTTTACCTGTTTTTGGAGTTCTCTTCTGCTTCTTCTTCGATCAGGGGATAGGTTCCAGGTCGGCAGCCTGGGCTAGCAGGGTGGATGTCGTTTGAGCTTCGGTTTGTGTTTCATCCGTAGCCGGATGTTGATCTTATGTATGATGTATTGTTGTATTCTTGCGGCATTTGTATGCCTTGTATGTATCCCCATATATTATGTAATGTTGATGTAATGATATCCACCTTGCAAAAGCGTTTCAATATGCGGTTCTATCCTTGTTGGGACCTTCGAGTCTCTTTAGGATAGTATCGCATATTGGGCGTGACACTCAGTCCATATGTGAGGGCTTTCATGTAAAGGCAAGAGGAGTTATGGAATGTTATGCCTAGGGGTGAAATCGGAGCGGATTAAGTACAATAGTGCTGATATATTTCATATATTTTTGAGATTCAAAAGAAGGGTGGATAACACGTGGATGTAGATTCGAATATCGGATTTCGTCAAACTTGGACGTTGTGCGGTAAAGAATCGGACTTGGATAAAAAGACGAGAATATACAACATGCTTTGAACTAAACTATACATAAAAAATGAGCAAGTATTAATTCTTATACATGTTAAGACTCATAAAACACTAGACGGTAGTAGAATAATCCAAAGAAACCACTAGCAAGCATGTCTCCCATCCCATAAGCCAAGATAACCTTCATATATTGTTAGTTAATACCTAAACTTTTAACAAAAAAAGATATACATATTTAAATGTCGGGTTGTCAGTCTAGAAAAAACATTTATTTTATATTGTTGTATACGTATTAGCAATACCATATGTATAGTGTATCCTTTCAACCGGACTAGAAGTCAGATAGGATTGTGTTCATGAGTGATTTTTTTTTTTTGTGATATCCAATGCCCCTGAATTTAAAATTGATTTCGGCCAAAAATTGTCCTACCACTTTCACCTTTAGTTACGACTATTGGGTACAACCGTTTTCAGATTGATGTGTATTTGTTGTTGAAAAGAACCATGATAAAATTGGACGTATAAGTACTATCAACTAATGGTTTAGTAGCTTTGAGGTTATCACTTTTCATTTCTTGATGAACAAGGTGCTTTCTGTATCAAAGTTTGTGGCCTTTACTGATGGTTATTGTATCTGCCGTGGCATACAAGTAAGTTGTATTTATCAACCTGTTTTATTGAACGGTCCGTGGATACGTCAGATTCATTGCCAGCCTAACAGGTCAAGAACTAGGTTGCAATCAGTTATCTTGTTTAGGTTTGTCAACTGCTCTCCCAATTAGATCACACCAGGTAGCCTCCATCGTATTAGTTGGACTTGGTTGACAAGTAAGTGTGATGGAGACCTCTCATGGATATTGTATTAATTCCTTGGCTGCCAAGTGACTCTGTTCTGTTGCCAGTTAGTTCTCTTGTTTAATCAAGTTGCCAGCTGCTCTCGGTCTCTTTGGTGAGCAACTTGCCTTTTTCTGAAACCGAAGCAAAAGATTTGCCTCGGAAATTTAAGATTGCTCCCTTCGTACCCAATTTTTTTGCACTCGCGGCGATCCAAGGATGAGCATCTCCTTTCATAGTATTGAGTAAGATTGGTGGCGACGTGATTTTGTGGCGAAACACCCGTGCATTCCCCTCTCATTCCATATGGTCCAACTATTGTGAGCGACGCCATGGCCTTTCGATTGGCAGTATGGATGTCGGAGCGGATTGTCCACCAATCCTTGACGGAACTCTCAAGGTGGTGTCTATGCTCTCAAGGCGTAGCCATTCGTTCACTAAGTTCAAAGACAGATGGTGAAGCGACACTTGAAGAAGAGGTGTACTTTGGATTCCTGTTCCTGCTTGCATAGAAATCAAAGGCTCTCACTTAGCCAATTTATCGGCAGTCCAAATTCTATCTTGTGTGGCCAACTGAGAAAAGAACTTGACTTTCAGGGCACCCAAGCCTTCCAAACTGCGTGCTCCATGAGAGAGTAGAAAGTACCAAAGAATTGTGCCGTATAAGAGGCCGTGGAGTATTGCCCATTGCTTGTGTGTGCTTCCACGCAATGTCATCTTCGGCATACTCATCTAGGCGGAAGTGGTGAATGGTTGTCTAAAGGACCAAAATTGATGGGTGTGCTCTAAACTGAAGTTGGCGGATATCTTGACCTTGGAGAGCCAAGCATTCTCGAAGAGAGCTTTCTTTGACATTTACTTTTGACTTAGATTTCCTCTGAAAACTATGTACTCAGGGTCGTCATGGAGCCTGGACTTTTGAAAAATTCAAAAACCAAATCTGAGGTTTCAAAAAATTCTGAAAAAAATTACACACGTGCATATAGATGTATACCACTTTTTGTAAATTTCATGATGAATACATTTTTGAGTGAGCTACACAAAGAGAACAAAATCATACATTTCTACCAGATGCACTATTTACTATTGCATCTGTACCAAAATGTAAGACCTTTTTGAGTTTTGCATAGGGGATAAAAAATATTTTACATTTTGTAACGAAAGGAATATAAAAGTCGACGATATTTTTTTTTTATATAGCTCACACAAAAATGAGTTTCATCATCTACATTTACAGCATTGTGGTATACACGTGTACTTTTTAGAATTACTCCATCTGTAACTTTTTTATAAAACGTTTTCAGAGTCAAAAAAACGTCTTATAAAAAGTTACAGAGGGAGTATTTGATAAGAAACCTTATTTAGAAAGAAAAAATCGGGCTCCACGGGGCTCGGGAGCAAGAAATCCTCTCATATAAAACCCTCCTCGTGGAACATGACAAGCGTGGCAGACAAATATTTTGACCAAGGTTGCGGTTCTAAGCTTGCATCCTACGTAGATAAGATAAGATAATTAACATACTAGCAGTCAAACGGAAGGGGTGGAGGACGGGGGAATATATATGCGTGGCCATAATTTCAGGCAAAGATATTCTGTAGCGACTTGAAGAGCGAAGCCGGCCGGAAGAGCAACATGGAGCCGGTCGTGAAGGTGTACGGGCCAGCCATGTCTTGGAACATAGCCAGGGTCCTTGTGAGCCTGGAAGAGTCCGGCGTCAAGTACGAGCTCGTCGCCGTCGACTTCGCCGCGGCCGAGCACAAGAGCCCCGCCCACCTTGCTAGGAACGTATGTAGGCCTCTCTCGCTCTTCTAATTGCCTATGAGACGACTATATCCTGCTCTGTGTTCCTTTTCCTACGTTGGTATTGCTGATTAGCTCTTTTCACAGCCATTCGGTCAGGTCCCAGTTTTGAAGGACGGTGACTTTTGCCTCTGGGGTAAGAAACTTCAGAAACCATCTACGCCCTCCGTTTCCAATATTGAACTACCAAAATGTCACATGTTTAGGAGCGGGGGAAGTAAATATTTTTCCTCTTTGCTAATGTTTAGCGATTCCCTTGGCCAGGGCAGGCAGAGTAATTTAGCATGGATGCATAACTGGTATCCATTTACATAGTATTACTCAGATACGCCTTGGGAGAAAACTTTCTGTTGAAATTGAACATGTTTCAAGCCTAGCTCACATCACATATATTGTCTATGCAACAGAGTCACGCGCAATCACGAAATATATATGCCGAAAGTACAAACCTGAGCTCCTTGGGGTTGGCAATCTCGAGGGATCAGCAATGGTCGATGTGTGGCTGGAGGTGGAGGCCCACCACTACCGTCCTCTCATAGAGGCTGTTCTTATGGAGATCAGGATCCGGCCGATTTTCGGGCAAAGGGTTGATGAGAGGGCCGTTGAGGAGAACATTGACAAGCTGAAGAAGGTGTTGGATGTGTATGAGTCCAGATTGTCGAGCTCCAAGTACCTAGCTGGAGATTTCATCAGCCTCGCCGACCTCAACCACGTCTCCACCATGCTTTGCCTAGGGATCACTATATACACATCGGTGCTCGACATGTACCCGCATGTAAGGGCCTGGTGGGATGACCTGAAGGGCAGGCCAGCGGCGAGGAAGGTGTCGGATCTAATGCACATGTCCGTGAAGAATGATCTAAAATGATTATGTTGGCAACTCTTTCATTAATGTGTTTGTACTTTTTCGGTATTTGGTCAAGGTGTTTGTGTTGAACTAGTAAATATTCGTGTTATTCGAGAAAATATGACACACAGTGGGAAATCAAGTCGAAATACGAAAAAAAAATGTAGCAGAGTTGCCACATTTCAAGTGATTCCTGTAGTCGGTCGTGGTGAAATAAAATTGAAGCCTTAATGCAACAGGTCTAACTAAAAAAAATGACTTGGTCCTATGAGAAATTAGACATCATATTTAATAGTTCACAATAGATAAACGTTAGTCACCTAAAAATCTGATTTGGGTCGGTCGATTTTCTAAATCGACAGAAGAAAGGAGGCGCCGGAGTGAAGGAAGAAACATCTGCAGTCCGGTGGGGGGCTCGCCGGAGAAGTTTCCCCATGATCTATATTAGGGTGGGGGTGGGGTCGGAAGAACGTCGGGTCAGTCGTCTTATAGGAAACAAATCCCCAAAATTCTAGGGTATAAATCCCGTAAATGATGCTTCAATTGTTTTTTTTCACGAATATGCAAAGCTTGCGTATCATTCATTGATTAAAAGGGAAGAGTGAATACAGGGTATGGAACAACACATGCATAGACGACATAGTGCCCGGAGCAGAGGGACACGGGGTGCTCAGCCCAAGGAAAGGAAAAGAACAACACGGCAAAACTCTCCTAGCCTTGAGAAACAACTAGAACACAATGAGGCCAACCAGTATCCAACTCCACTCTCAGGGACGCCGCGGCGAACAAGACACCACCTTCAAGAAGGGGAACGGCGTCAAGATGCCGCCGTCGTCCGGTCCAGGAGCCCGGACCAAGGGTTTCCTTGATGCTTCGATTGTAGGTGACAAAACTACAACGTACTCCCTAATCGTTTCTATAGCATAACACATACGCTTCGTCTTGATGTCCGTATTGGAGAGCTCCGTATTGAATTGGACTGGATTCCAATTCGATGAGGAAACTGAAATGGCACTAATACGAATTCGCCTGTTTGGTTGTTCACTGAATTGGCTCTTAAAATGCCTGTGAGGTTTCAATACTAAAAAATGTTTGGATGACAAACTCTGGAATTGTATAGTTTCATTAGCATAAAGATCATATTGTGTTCTTCATGCTAATGTACACGTACAAATTATTACGTACATTAGCAGTAAATAATGTTAGAACTAATCTTGTCATATGTGTATGCATGTCTATTTTCATTCTTCATGTACTCTAGTCTAGGGTGTTGTTTGTCCGGCGAAGCTTCAGCTATGCGCGAGAAGGAGGCGAGATGCCGGGCTGCCGTGCAATGCGGTGATTCTGGTAAGATGCCGACGGTGCCGTGCGATACGGCAATGCCGTGAGAAGCGGCAAGTGTGACCAAGGAGAAAAGCCTTTTGGTTTTCTTCTTGATGAAGTGTGCGTGCATGTGTGATTTTCTTCCTGATGTGTTCTTGTGTTCTTGAGAGCAACGGCGGAGCTACGTAGAAGTCTGAGGGGCCGTCCCCCCCCCCCCCCCCCCCCCCCCCCCACCCACTAGCCCAGATGAGAATTATTTTTTACTAGGTAGTACTAATGACCCATCATGCCTCCACATGCACGCACAAGCCCACCTTACCATTATCACGCACGCACACTTCAGGCTCGATCGCTTCTCCTCTGTTCCCCAATCAGGCACCACGCTCGTGCACGTCTGCTCGCCTCCATAGACGAACCAGGCAACCAGCTGCCCTGCCGCCGCACTCCCTAACTCCCTCGACGCCGACGCTCTTCCTGATCCGTGTGGGCCGCCGGCAAACATCCTAGCGCACAAGAGGGAGGAACAAGGGCGCGCCTCATGCCTTCATCTTCGGCTCTTCGCCACTGGCCGGTCCGGTGGTGGTCGTCCATGTCGGCACACCGGCCGGCCACTACCCGTCATCACCGGCCGCCCCACCCCATACGAATTTGAAGGCTGAGCGCGGTGAGGCGTGAGCGGTATAATTAGACAAGTCGTGTATTTTGGTGTAGTTGGTTCTCATATGGAGTATATATTGCTTTTTGTTTGAGAACAACATGTATTTTGCGGCCAATATGGTAATATACGTATAAATTTGCGTGGAGGCCACAAAGTCTGGTTTGTTGTGGGTTTTTTCTTTCATTGGCCCCCCCATAGGTTAGTCCACTGCTTGAGAGAGAAAAGAGAGAAACTCAAGAGAGAGTTGAGAGGAGAGGAAGAAGAAGCGGCGCTGCGAGAGGCAGCGCCAACAAAGAAAATGTGAAGAGAAAAAAATAGATTCATCTATATATTATGCATATACAACTTGAAGATTTGGCAATCAAATTTCATGGTTACATGCACATGTCCAGCAAGCATGTAGGCTTTGCACGTACATACACTGTGGCCTTTCTGAAAAAATGAGAAAGAAATAAGGTGAAAAAAGTAGTGGACGCCATTGAGCCGCTAATTCGCAAGTCGCCGTATTCCGTGAACTCTTGCAATGTTGGGTCAATATTATCAGCACGGTAATTAGAACCCTGTATACAAAAGAATGCTGATGTTTTAGGAATAAATCTTGTACTGGTTAGAAAATAGAGACGGCTGATTTTTTGCAACTCACATGAGCCGTAGAGGTTCTCCCCTGACATAATTTTCTCATGAAACGAAAACATTTGTCACATGCCATGGATGTCATTAATGCAAACATTTTTCTGACCAATGGACACATAGTTATGCTTTGTAATGGAAACATTTTCAGTGTAAATCAAACACTTCTTCACGTTGGTGGAAGTACATTCCATGTGAGCCAGTTCATACAAAACTTAATAAAGCTTCACTGGTTAACATCCAATGCCTTGGTACCGATGTGCCATTAAATTGCTTCATACAACATTAATAAAGCTTCATTGCTAATATTTCACGCGTGAAGCTTCATTAGTTATAACTTACCCATTCTTCGTTATATGTCCATATTTTCTGCAATGGCAGGCCAACACATATGTAGTATATTACTCATTAGGATACTAGAGTACCTGCCTTGTGGGGGCATCCACTTTTTAAAAAATTCAAAAACATTAACTTCCCTTTCCTCTCATTTTTCTCTTTTTGTTTTTTTTTCACTTTTTGAAAACATGAACTCTTTAAATTTTGTGGATTTTTAAAAATTCATGAACATATTTTCAGATTGTGATGTTTTTTTGAATTCATGAACTTTTCAAAATCATGGTTTTTTATTCATGATTTTTTAAAATTGAAGAACTTTCTCTAGATTCGTGGAATTTTTAAAAAAATTGCACCTTTTCAAATTTAGGAACTTTTTTAAAATTCATGTTTTCTCATATTATGAACATTCCAAACTCTTGAAAACTTAATCAAATTTTAATAAATATAAAATAAATCATGAACATATTTTGAACCTTTGATTTATTTTTGAAAATACAATAACAAACTTAAAAATTGGAGGTTGGTTATTTTCTGGAACCAGCTGCTGCTGGTTTTCCTCTAAACAATGAGTGTGTCAGGCAAGTCGAGCAAATAGTAGTTTAGGCCACAGCCACCTAACTTGGCATGCGGGCACCCGTGCGCCAGTCGGCGCTTAAGGCATTGTATAGACGCTCCCCACCACATACGTGAATAACGTGAGTAGCTACTTCGATCAAAGGAGCTGGAAGTGCACCCTATTTATTGCGTACCGCGATAGATAACGACCAACCACGTACCCCAAGAGCTCCCACGTGCTAGATGAGCCGACCTATTTCAATACTCTCCTCTGCATCGGTCAGAGTGTAAACTCGGGACATCAGGAATCAAGGATAACATTTATTTGTGTGTTCAATCAGGGACTAAAACGCTCTAGGTTCCTTTGAGTATGCTAAAAGAAGGTGACACAGTGATTTATACAGGTTCAGGCCGCTTGGGAAGCATAATATCCTACTCATGTTCTTGGTTAACTGATATGAGTGTATGAGGGAGATTACAAGTGCTTGGGAGAGTTAACTATGGTGATCGGGGTGGCTTCCCATCCTACGCTAGCACCAACCCTTCTTCCTTTTTCCCTCTCTACTCTCTTTCTTAAGCCTGGTTTTTCCGTGTTATTCTCCCTTCTGTTTTGTGTTATGTGCTCCATTGTCTAAAAATGGTCATGGCCCTCCCTTTATATAGGATTGGGGGCACCACAATGGCCCGTTCACACATGTGGTCTTCTTTGCCTTGGGTCTCTCTGTTGTGCAGTATAGGACCGGGGGCACCACAATGGCTCGTTCACACGTGTGGTCTTCTTTGACTTGGGTCCCTCTGTTGTTTAAGCAATAACATGATGTTGTAGGTACTTGCGTGCACCTGATGACTATCTTATCCCTTTGGGTACGACTCGTCAACGTCAATCCTGCCAGAGTCTGAGGCGTCGTTGTCCCTTAGTTAGAAAGGAGCATATGTGTCATCGCTTTGAACCATGTAATAAGGTTAGTAACTTATCGTCTCGAGGCGCGCACACCGGCTGTAAATCATAATGATGATGGCCTAAAATACGTAGGCATGTGGTAGGCTATGCACCCTAGCTTGCATCCGTATTAAATGCATGGTCGTGGACGTGGCCGCGGTCGTTGGGGTTCGCCTGCATGTTTGACACGTGTGCATGTATGCAATTTTGCTCGGGACAGTGAGCACTTCCACCCAACGTCACTAATGATGTCTTTGAGCATTATTTGACTGGTAAAGGTTTTACCAAGGGTAAGTCGACAAAGATCTGGATGCTGCCATGTGTAGCTTGCTAATGCGCTAACTCCTTCTGGATGTTGTAGTATTTGACGGTGAGTAATTTTTTCTAATATACGAGCATGGCCTTTTGATGGGCCCATTGTTGGTGTGCTTGGGGTACCCTGGTAGGTTTTTAATATTACGGGAGCATCAGCTGTAAAACATTCGTGAACATATCTGAACTGATTTGCCTCTTATTTCTAGCTTTATAGGGGTTTTTTGGTTACCTTGTTTTATTTTCTATTTATCTGTTTCCTTCTTCTTTTTCCCTTTTCCCTTTTTGTTTTTTCATTTTCAAATTTAGTAATGTTTATAAATTGAGAAATATTTCTCAATTTGTGAGCATGTTTTCAAAATAGTATATTTTTTAAATAAATATTTGAAATTCATGAATACATTAAAAACTCATGAAGATAGTCTGAGTTCATACAAAAATTGAATTCCGAATAGTTATTGAATTCAAGATTATTTTCAAATTCACAAACATTTTTCAAGTTGTCAACATTTTACAATATTCATTAAATTTTTAGAAAATTGTGAACATTAATTACAAACTCAAGATCGTTTTTGTAAATCAAACAGCCTTATAAACGTTTGAACATTTTCTGAATTCACGATTTTTTTAATTTACTAAAATTACAAAATTCGCTAATATTTTTAAATTTGTGAAATACTTTGGACTTTCTGAATATTTAAAAAAACATAAAAACTTTCGAAAATCTATGAACATTTTGGAATTAAAAAAGAATTTTACAAATGCCGAATATTTTTTAAATGCGCACTTTTCATACCATGAGGATTTCTGAATTTTGTGATATATTGTTCTGAAATTGAGTAAAAGTTTTTAATTAACGAATATTTAGCATATTTATAATTGTTTTTGAATTTACGAAAAAATTGTATTCACATAAACTTATCAAAATTCTGTGAGCTGTCGGTCCGTTTCGTCTCTGGCGAGCTGACTATTACTCGATTAGCAGGGTTATTATTGTATCTCCAACTTGAAGTTTTACATGTTTAATAATTTACGAATACATGATTCACCATTTTTTTCAAATACTTGTTTTTTAACATTTCTTTGAATACGTGTTAAAATAATTCAAACACGCGTTCAAAAAATGATACATAACATATGTTTAACTGTGTGAACATATTTTTACATTGTATAATTTTTTTGACTGTCACAAACATATTTTTGGAAACATTATGTTAAATGTAAGTGACATTGTCTGAATGGTTTGAAACCCATTTTTTAATTACACTTTACATTGTATAAACAAATTTATAAAATATCAGGTATCTATTCTTTTCAAACAAGTGAATATTTTTAAAAATTTGCGCGCACATTTATTTAACACTATTTAACACACATATCAAATTTTAATAAAATTATTATCATTTAGGAAATGTACATAAAGGTTACCTCACGCTCCTGGGCAAGCCCAACAATAAGATACATCATTTTGGTCGGTTCTCCTTCCTTCCAAGGAGAAACTACTTAACGGATATCCATTAGGGGGCTCCAGCAAAGGTCACTTTTGGACCCTAGGACCTAGGAGCTCCTAGCCAACACCACTTGTGTGACGCGCTAGATGCACCCATATGACTGCGTTTTTTGTTATCTTTATTTCTTTTAACTTTGCAGTTTTTTCTTTGTTTAGTTCATACGTACTTCCTCGAAAAAAAGAGAAAAACACAATCTATGCTTTCGCGAGAAGCACACCTGTGCTTTTCGAAAAAGGGAATAGACAGCCTGTGCTTCTGTGAGAAGCAAAACTGTGCTTGCCGTAAAGGGAAAACATATCCGTGCTTCCAAAAAAAGAAGTAGAAAAGGCACAACTATGCTCCTGTTTGGGTTATAGTTTTTTTGGTTTTCTTTCTTTGGAATTTTCTCTTTTTTTGGTGATTTTTCTATTTTTGGTTTCTGTATTTTTTTAGATTTTTCTACAAATTTTGTTGTTGAAAACTTATGAAAACGGTTCATGATTTGGACGGATGGTTCAAGATATACATGTTTTGCAAAAACGAATCTACGAAAACAAGGAAACTCTAGGGTTGTGCACCATTTGTCATCTCAAAGGAAGATTGGGATTGACCTTTGCAATGGATACCCCGTAATTAGTGATTCGTTGGGTCCGTCCTTCGATCGATCGCCATTAACATTTGCTAGTAAATTATTGACCTTTGACTGGTTAATCGATGAGCGTTTAATGTATGAAAAAAATGTGAATTCGAAAATTTCATGAATTTAGAAAATATTGTAAATTTTAAAAAAATCATAGGTTTGAAATGTGTTTGTAAATTTCAGAAAATTTATTAATGTGAAAAAATCATGAACTTGAGAATGTTCATGATTTTTTAAAAAGCTCAAGAATTTGAAAAACCATAGGAAAGAAGTTCATGGATTTGAAAATGTTCACATATCCAAAAAAGTTCATGGGATTTTAAAAATATAGACAACTGGAAAAAGTTTGTGAAGCTCAAAAAAGCACATGATAAAAATTAAAGGAAAAAGGAAAAATAAAAATAAAATATAAAAAAGGAGAAAGGTGAAAAAAATAGAACCATTTGAGACTAGACAAAAACATATAAAGAAAAGAAACCCACATAACTAGCCCTGAAAAAGAGAAAACAAAACAAGACCTTGTGATAAAATGTGATCAGATTGGACCGGCCATTTAAGCCGTCGACAAGATCATGTGTGGGTCCCAGTTACCGTAATAGGCTATAACTCACATGGAGCAGAAACCCGAGTATATCGGGTGGGTTGGATAAAAACCTCCCCTCGTTGAAAAAAAAATTGAGACAATATCGCCAAGCGTTATTAAATAATCACAACGTTTACACGTATGAAAAAAAAAGGTCACTAGGTGGTCCGAGCCATACATTGTAGTTGAACAAATGCGACGGCAGAAAAGCCCGGATGAAGTTTCCGAGTGTATTTCTTAACCAAGTAAAGGGCCTGGATCCCGGGAGTATTACGGCCAATAAAAAAACCTTACTATTATTTTTAATTTTTTATTTGTCTTTATTTTTTGTTGTTGTTTTTTTACTATGATTTGCGAAAAAGTTCCTTTTTGAAAACAATATTAAGAAATTCAGAAAATAATTGCGTTTTCATATTTAGTTCGAAATTTTAAAAACGTTCATATTTTTTAGAATTTTACATAAATAAAAGCGTTGACATTTTATTCTGTTTTTAGTAAAATTTTGAATGTTTTTAATTTTTTTTTCACATTTTAAAACAATGTCCATGATTTTTAAACCTATTCATAATTTGTTCGCTTTTTAGAAGCATTATTTGTTTCAAAACAATTATGAAATTTTATAAACTTTCATGTTTTCAATTTTTGTTAACATGTTGAAAAGGTTTGATATTTTTCAAAAAACATTCACGTTTTTGAAATATATTCCTAATTTTCTCAAAAAACTAATAACTAGAAAAAGGTTTTATTTTAATGTATGTTTTTCCGAATTTCTCTATTACCATAACAAACATTTATATTTCATTTCTGCTATTGTAAAACACTACAGTACCCCCTAAGGATTATAGTTCCTGCAAACCCTATTTGACGCTGCAGGCGCCGATTATAGTTGTTTCTGCAAACTTGCGCCTGTAGCCGCGCTCACTGGGCTCGGCCCATTTTTCTCGCTTCTAGTACCACACACCATCTCTTTCGTTCGCGAGATTTCAAAGCGCAAAAAATACGTAAGTGTTGGGAACCGTCACATCGCACTGTGGTAACCACCCTACCACGGGAACTTTTTTTTGAGGGAAGGCCATCATGGCTAGCTTTATTGATTATTCAGCAACATTACATCATCCACAAGCTTCGAGTATAACCAGCTAGGGGGATCATCGTCCCAATTACAAGATAATTTTTTCAAAAAACTATGTCTAGCTAGCTCATGAGCAACGTTGTTGGCTTCTCTACGACAATGAATAAAGTCGACCTTCCCAATCATGAAAACCACGTCAATGCATTCTGCATAAATAGCTGTTGCTGGATCCCACCATTGTGATTGTCCTGTGCAAAGTTAAGCACTTCGGTCGAATCGGACTCAGCTGTAACTCTGTGAAACCCCGTAGATTTAGCCAAGATCAGCCCCTCTTTCATAGTCATTGCCTCGATTGTAACCGCATCTGCAGCATGCAAGTAAAATGTGCATGTCCCAACAAGAAATTTGCCTGATAAATCTCTAATGACAGTAGCCGTAGCTCCCATGCCATCTTCTGCATGGTATGAAGCATCTACACTTAGTTTAACAAAACCCGGATTAGGTTTAGTCCAACTAATCTGAAAGTTCACCTGATTCCCACGGCCAGCTCGTGTTGCATGAGTTGCAATACCCAAGATAGACAGTGGCCATTTACTCATTGGAGGAACTGATTCGTTGTGGGTACCCTGCCACGGGAACTTGATTAGATAAGTTCCATCATTTTGTGCCTTGTCATCTTTTCTTTCGTATTTCTTTTCTTTTTCCATTTTTTCCATTTTTTCTATTTTTTATTGTTCCCTCTTCCTAGTTCGACTTTTTTTTCCATATGTATCCACATTTTTTGAAATTTATGATTTTTTTAATCAAATTTGATGAAATTTTTTCTAGTTCAATAAACTTTTTTCAAATTCGATAAACTTTTTGCATATCCGATGAACAATTTTTAAAACTTGATGAACTTTTTCAAGATTGCTGAATTTTTCCTTCAAATTTTGAACTTTTTTGAAAATTGATGAACTATTTTTCAAACTGGATGGAAAAAAAATTCAAAGTTCATGATTTTTTTGCCAATCGATGAACTTTTTTCAAAACCGATGAAACTTTTCTCGAAAATGATGTACTTTTGAACTTCTTTTTATATAGTTTTTCAAAAATCGGTGAACTTTTTTAAGTTTGTGAACTTTCTTTAAAAATGATGAACTATTTCTCAAAATGGATGAACTTTGTTAACTTTGTGAAATTTTGTCTCAAAATCGATGACCGTTTTCAAATTCCTATTTTTTTTAAAAATAAATACAAAAATCTAAGTGATAAATAAATAGCGCAGTCATACTATTTCATGTACTATTAGCGCTACGCTAAGTACAAGTGTCCAATGGCTGTGGTGGTCAGCTAAGCTCGAACAAGCCTTGCCTTCGCGGGCGATGCGAGATCGGCCGCTTAAGGCACCGAATAGGAGCTCCCTGCAGTACCTAGCTATAGTGCTGCCTCCAGCTTTGCATGGCCCGGCCCATCAAACACGCCTTATGTGCGGAAGTAAATTATTTCACGCAGCATGCCGCAAATAAGAGCTCCCAAGCGACGATTTGGAAAAAGAGCTAGGGAGCCGATCTCGGCTAGTTTGGCAAAGGGGCGTGGGCGACTCAGTAGCTTTTCCTTTTTTGTTTGTATTGTCTTGTTTAGTTTTTATTTCAATATTTTTATCTTTTGTTTTTTATTCCTTTTTCCTTTTCAGTTTTTTGAAGTGTTCGTCGCATATTGAAAAAAGTTAATCATGTAACAGAACAATGTTAAACTTGTATAATAAATGTTTGTGATATACGCAGAAAATGTAAGAATGCATAAGAAAAAATAGTCATCAATCATGTTTTTGAAAAAAAAATGTTAATCATGTATGTATATAATGGAAACGTGTATTGAAAATGTTTTAGGTGTATATGTAAATTGTACAATTTACGCATCAAAACATATGTTTCAGGAAATATTAATCACGTATTTGAAAATAGTTTGACCTAGATTTTTTCCATATGTATACAAAGAATGTACTATATGTTGGGAAAAAGTAGACATCAAAACATATGTATGAAAAGATGTTAATCATGTATTTTAAAAATGTTTAACATGTATAGAAAAATCATTTTGATGGAAAGAGTAAAAGTAAAATATGTGTTAAAAAATAGAAATGTGTTGAAAAAATGTAGACATGAAAACATTTATTGAAAAATATTCCTAATGATGTATTTAAAAAATGTTAAACATGTATGAAAAATGTTTTGGAAAGTAGATAGATTTTGTGATGTATCAGTAGATAGATTTGGTGGTAGTAGTAGTAGTAGATAAATGGAGTATTCTTTATTAAAAAGCTTTTCAGTATATTGGAATAGAGGTAGCAGTATATAAGAGTATTCTTTATGAGCATATCCTGAAATATGGAAATAGAGCTTTTCCAGGAATCAAGTTATGTTTGCTAGGGGGCATATCTTGGTTACTATAAGTCCGACTAGCTATGTATATTCACGGAAGACTTTTAAAGGATTGAAGTTACGGGGTGAGTTGGCAAGCTATGGTTGTAAAACGAGGGGGGCATCCTTGAAACATTGCTACTGCAGGCAAGTTCTATATTGCGTCTTGGAAAATCCTATTTGACACATTGGGCGACAAATTGGGTGTGTGGGGGGGGGGGGGGGGGGTTCGCAATAAGATGTGACACTGGCGCTCGGGTGGATCAGCCCAATTTCAGCTAGCCTACGTACTGGTTGTGCGATCCTTCCAGAAGGTTACTTCTGGGTCTTTTTACTAGTTTAGGGAACCTTCTTGAAGGTTCTCAGCTAGTTTTAGGGCTCATTTGCAAGCCAATGGAGCAAAAAGTAGGGCACCAAATCACTACAGGGAATTTTGGATGCCACTTCCAATCCACAAGGAGATACCCCAAGCCACTCAACTATTTGGTCCTATGGGGAAATCCCCATCAAGAAATTAGCTAATATCCACTCAACTACTAGAAATCCCCACATTTCCGACCGTGAAATCTAATAGCCGACGGGCCGTCGGCCATTACTGTAATAACCGACGGTGGTGGTAGTGTCCGACGGTTATTGTCAACTCACAGGTATGACCACTAATAACCGACGGTGTTCTGAATTTACCGACGGGGAAAACCCAACTCTCGGTTATCCAATGTAATGCCCGACGGGTCGTTGTAATACCCGACGGTTTTTGTTATACCCTCGAGGATTACATGTAATACCCGACGGTGAAATTTAATAGCCGAAGGTCAAAATAAAACTCTTGGCTATGAGTGGAAATGACCGACGGGCCATATGCCACTGTTGGTTATTAGATTATAAATACCCGACGGGGGATAGCAATAACCGACGGTTGACTTCCACCCTCGGTATGTTTCAATAGAGGGTGGCAATAAATATGTGGAACGATTAATGGTTGTGTTCCAGATAATTTCTGTATAAGTATATTTAAAAAATTAGCTTCTAGCATTGCTATTGTAACTGCATTATATTTTACTTTTCTTTAATAGGATGGTTAAAAAAATAGGTCGAAAACAATACAAAAGGATGGTTTAAAAAAATGACATGTTTGAAAAAAATGTGCACTTACACAAGGTATCACGAGCAAACACAATGTTGAGTGTCAAGAAGAGGTCTTCGTCCCCGACCCAATTCCCTATCATCTCTGATGGTGTGGCCGACTGGATTAAAGAGGTGCTCAGCATAGGCTTGTATATATAGGTTGAGGTTAGGTCATCACCATGTGGGCGCATGGCGTCTTGCCTAAGTGAAGTGTGCTGCCGAGGCGTCTGAGCAGTGGCTGGTTTCTCACGTTGCTCGTGGTCCGGGTGGTACTAGTTGCTGGCCATCTTCCGTGGAGCACATCGCTGGAAGCTCCTTCAATAAGCTAGATTGGTTCCTGCTCAGGAGGTTCTCCATGCTCCTTCCCGTACAAGGTCGCTCCGGTGGCAACAAAAATTAGTGAAAATATGAAGTTCTACATCGGGATAGAGTTCATCCATGGTGGCTGCTTTGAAGCGACTCAACATCTGCTACGGTGATCGACTATTGTCCAGTTCCACCACATCACCTCGTCTGCTAGCCCAAGGATGACCGGTTTTCTTCCTCCCGGCCAAGGAGGTAAAAGGAAGCACTCCTTCTCCACATAGTCTGCGGCATGGCGTCATAGAGGTCTTGATATCCCAGTGGTGTCGTCCTTGACTACGGTGACGCTATGCTTGTATAAGATCGTGTTTTCTATTTAGGGTCCTCTTTTTTTGCAGGAATTCTAGGGTCCTCTTTTGTAGAAGTGAGGGACCAGCTTGCTATTTTCTTATTTTTATTTTTGGGTTCCTTCTATAACGTAGTAACTTTTTTTAATGAGAAACTTTCAATCTATTCATCTCCAATTATGGCAGTGCAAAGAACCTCGACGATAATAAAAAAATAGAATCAGGGTCACCGACCACGCAGCGACGACTAGAAGCAATGGAGCAAGCCGAAGGCGCGCGACGCCCCTCCCTCGTTGGAGCCGGGCAAACCTTGTTGTAGTAGACAGTCAGGAAGTCATCGTGCTAAGGCCTTACAGGACCAGCGCATCAGAATAACAAAAACTTGTAGACCGTAAGGATCAAACCTGTAAACACCCAAACAAAGGCAAACAAAGACCGGATCCAAGCAAATCAACTGAAGACCCGCACCGACCGAACCTCGCAAGATCGGACGGAGACACACCTCTATACACCCTCCGATGACGCTAGATGCACACTCAGAGCGGGGATAAAACGTGGTAGACATTATTCCTACTGAGGGACCCTAGCCTCCATGTTTTTATTAAATATAGATGTGTCGTCAAGTACTAATTAATATCCTGAATTAGAACAGGGATGAGTTTTGTATTTCAAAATTAAACAAAGACCCATCTATGCGTATGATTCTTTACGTACGATAATTGTCTGGCATTTTTTTAAGGATTTGTCTGACACTCTCTTCATGTACGTTCCTTGTACACGAATAATTGGCACGTCTCAAAAAAAGTTCATTGGCTCAACAATGGACACACAAACGTAGCTTCAGTAGACGAAGTCAGCCTAGGTCGGGCCACACGACCGAGCAAAATCCTAACTACTCCCTCGCAATTTGCTCCACCTCTCCTGATCGTGTAGTCCATGTTAGGGAACGTAAAAATAATTTAAAATTTTCCTACGTGTCACCAAGGTCAATCTAGGAGATGCTAGCAACTAGAGAGAGGGAGTGCATCTTCATACCCTTGAAGATCGCTAAGCGGAAGCGTTATAAGAACGCGGTTGATGGAGTCGTACTCACGGCGATTCAAATCGCAGAAGATCCGATCTAGCGCCGAACGGACGGCGCCTCTGCGTTCAACACACGTACAGCCCGGGGACGTCTCCTCCTTCTTGATCCAGCAAGGGAAGAGGAGAAGTTGAGGAAGAACTCCAGCAGCACGACGGCATGGTGGCAATGGAGCTCGTGGTTCTCTGGCAGAGCTTCGCTAAGCACTACGGAGAAGGAGGAGTTGGAGGAGGAGAGGGCTGCGCCAAGGGAAGGGTATGGCTGCTCTCCCACCCCCTCACTATATATAGGGGGAAGGGGAGAGGGGGCCGGCCCGTCTAGATGGATCTAGAGGAGGAGGCGGCGGCCAGGGGAAACCCTAGATGGGTTTGGGCGCCCCACCCCCTAGGAACTTGCCCCCCAAGCTGGGAGGGGCGGCTGCCCTAGGGGTGGCGCCCCCACCTCTCCTGGTTACGTGAGAGGGGTTGGGAGGGGCGCACAGCCCTGTAGTGGGCTGGTTTGCCCCTTCCCCTTGGCCCATAAGGCCCCCCAACGCTTGCCGGGGCCTCCGAAACCCCTTTCGGACATGCTGGCCGTAGCCTGGTACCCCCAGAACAATTCCGGACTCCAATACCCTTCGTCCAATATACCGATCTTCACCTCCGGACCATTCCGGAGCTCCTCGTCATGTCCGGGATCTCATCCGGGAGTCCGAACAACATTCGGTAACCACATACTATTTCCCATAACAACTCTAGCGTCACTGAACCTTAAGTGTGTAGACCCTACGGGTTCGGGAACCATGCAGACATGACCGAGACGTTCTCCGGCCAATAACCAACAGCGGGATCTGGATACCCATGTTGGCTCCCACATGTTCCACGATGATCTGATCGGATGAACCACGATGTCGGGGATTCAATCAATCCCGTATACAATTCCCTTTGTCTATCGGTATGTTACTTGCCCGAGATTCGATCGTCGGTATCCCTATACCTTGTTCAATCTCGTTACCGACAAGTCTCTTTACTCGTTCCGTAACGCATGATCCCGTGGCTAACTCATTAGTCACATTGAGCTCATTATGATGATGCATTACCGAGTGGGCCCAGAGATACCTCTCCGTCATACGGAGTGACAAATCCTAGTCTCGATTCGTGCCAACCCAACAGACACTTTCGGAGATACCTGTAGTGCACCTTTATAGCCACCCAGTTACGTTGTGACGTTTGGTACACCCAAAGCATTCCTACGGTATCCGAGAGTTGCACAATCTCATGGTCTAAGAAAACGATACTTGACATTAGAAAAGCTCTTAGAAAATGAACTACACGATCTTGTGCTATGCTTAGGATTGGGTCTTGTCCATCACATCATTCTCCTAATGATGTGATCCCGTTATCAATGACATCCAATGTCCATGGTCAGGAAACCATAACCATCTATTGATCAACGAGCTAGTCAACTAGAGGCTTACTAGGGACATGTTGTGGTCTATGTATTCACACATGTATTACGGTTTCCAGTTAATACAATTATAGCATGAACAATAGACAATTATCATGAACAAGGAAATACAATAATAACCATTTTATTATTGCCTCTAGGGCATATTTCCAACAGTCTCCCACTTGCACTAGAGTCAATAATCTAGTTCACATCACCATGTGATTAACACTCAAAGTTCACATCGCCATGTGACTAATACCCAAGAGTTTACTAGAGTCAATAATCTAGTTCACATCACCATGTGATTAACACTCAATGAGTTCTAGGGTTTGATCATGTTATGCTTACGAGAGAGGTTTTAGTCAACGGGTCTGCAACATTCAGATCCGTGTGTGCTTTACAAATCTCTATGTCATCTTGTAGATGCAGCTACTACACGCTACTTGGAGCTATTCCAAATAACTGCTCTACTATACGAATCCGGTTTACTACTCAGAGTCATCCGGATTAGTGTCAAAGTTTGCATCGACGTAACCCTTTACGACGAACTCCTTTTCCACCTCCATAATCGAGAAAATTTCTTAGTCCACTAGATACTAAGGATAAGTTCGACCGCTGTCATGTGATCCCTTCCTGGATCACTATTGTACCCCTTGACTAACTCATGACAAGGCACACTTCAGGTGCAGTACACAGCATAGCATACTGTAGAGCCTACGTCTAAAGCATAGGGGACGACCTTCGTCCTTTCTCTCTCTTCTGCCGTGGTCATGTCTTGAGTTTTACTCAATACTCACACCTTGTAACACAGCCAAGAACTCCTTCTTTGCTGATCTATTTTGAACTCCTTCAAAATCTTGTCACGGTATGTATTAATTTGAAAGTACTATTAAGCGTTTTTGATCTATCCTTATAGATCTTGATGCTCAATGTTCAAGTAGCTTAATCCAGGTTTTCCATTGAAAAACACTTTTCAAATAACCCTGTATGCTTTCCAGAAATTCTACATCATTTGTGATCAACAATATGTTAACAACATGTACTCATCAAAAATTCTATAGTGCTCCCACTCACTTCTTTGGAAATACAAGTTTCTCATAAACTTTGTATAAACCCAAAATCTTTGATCATCTCACCAAAGCGTACATTCCAACTCCGAGATGCTTACTCCAGTCCTTAGAAGGATTGCTGGAGCTTTGCATACTTGTTATCATATTTCAGGATTGACAAAACCTTCTGGTTGTATCAAGAAAATCGTCGAGGAAACAATATCTTGACATCCTATCTGCAAGATTTCATAAATAATGCAGTAACTGCTAATATAATTCCAACAGACTCTTAGCATCGCTACGAGTGAGAAAGTCTCATCGCAGTCAACTCCTTGAACTTGTCGGAAAACATCTTAACGACAAGTCGAGCTTTCTTAATGGTGACACTTACCATCATTGTCTGTCTTCCTTTTAAAATCCATCTGCTCCCAACAGCCTTACGACCATCAAGTAGTTCTTCCAAAGTCTATACTTTGTTTTTATATATGGATCCACTCTCGGATTTTATGGCCTCGAGCCATTCGTCGGAATCTGGTCCCACCATCGCTTCTCCATAGCTCGTAGGTTTATTGTTGTCCAGCAACATGACTTCCAAGACAGGATTACGTACCACTCTGAAGTAGTACGCATCCTTGTCGACCTACGAGGTTTGGTAGTGACTTGATCCGAAGTTTCATGATCACTATCATAAGCTTCCACTTCAATTGGTGTAGGTGCCACAGGAACAACTTCATGTGCCCTGCTACACACTAGTTGAAGTGATGGTTCAATAACCTCATCAAGTCTCCACCATCCTCCCACTCAATTCTTTCGAGAGAAACTTTTCCTCGAGAAAGGACCTGTTTCTAGAAACAATCACTTTGCTTCCGGGTCTGAAATAGGAGGTATACCCAACTGTTTTGGGTATTCTATGAAGATGCATTTATCCGCTTTGGGTTTGAGCTTATCAGCCTGAAACTTTTCACATAAGCGTCGCAGCCCCAAACTTTTAAGAAACGACAGCTTAGGTTTCTCTAAACCATAGTTCATACGGTGTCATCTCAACGGAATTGCGTGGTGCCCTATTTAAAGTGAATGCGGTTGTCTCTAATGCCTAGCCCATATACGATAGCGGTAATTCGATAAGAGACATCATGGTATGCACCATATCCAATAGGGTGCAGTTATGATGTTCGGACACACCATCACACTATGGTGTTCCAGGCAGTATTAGTTGTGAAACAATTTCCACAATGTCTTAATTGTGTGCCAAACTCGTAACTCAGTTATTCATCTCTATGATCATACCACAGACATTTTATCCTCTTGTCATGACGATCTTCAACTTCACTCTGAAATTACTTGAACCTTTCAATAATCCAGACTTGTGTTTCATCAAGTAAATATACTCAGCATCTACTCAAATCATCTGTGAAGTAAGAACATAACGATATCCACTGCATGCCTCAGCACTCATTGGACTACGCACATCAAAATGTATTACTTCCAACAAGTTGCTTTCTTGTGCCATCTTACTGAAAACGAGGCCTTTCAGTCATCTTGCCCATGTGTTATGATTTGCATGTCTCAAGTGATTCAAAATCAAGTGAGTCCAAACGATCCATCTGTATGAAGTTTCTTCATGCATATCTACCAATAGACATGGTTCGCATGTCTCAATCTTTTCAAAAACGAGTGAGTCCAAAGATCCATCAACATGGAGCTTCTTCATGCGTTTTATACCAATATGACTCAAATGGCAGTGCCACAAGTATGTGGTACTATCATTACTATTTTATATCTTTTGGCATGAACATGTGTATCACTACGATCGAGATTCAATAAACCATTCATTTTAGGTGCAAGACCATTGAAGGTATTATTCAAATAAACAGAGTAACCATTATTCTCTTTAAATGAATAACCGTATTGCGATAAACACAATCCAATCATGTCTATGCTCAACACAAACACCAAATAACAATTATTAGGCTTAACACCAATCTCGATGGTAGAGGGAGCATGCGATGCTTGATCACATCAACCTTGGAAACACTTACAACACATATCGTCATCTCACCTTTAGCTAGTCTCCGTTTATTCCGTAGCCTTTTATTTCGAGTTACCAACACTTAGCAACCGAACCGGTATCTAATACCCTGGTGCTACTCGGAGTACTAGTAAAGTACATATTAATATAATGTATATCCAATATACTTCTGTCGACCTTGCCTGCCTTCTCATCTACCAAGTATCTAGGGTAGTTCTGCTTCAGTGACCGTTCCCCTCATTACAGAAGCACTTAGTCTCGGGTTTGGGTTCAACCTTGGGTTTCTTCACTAGAGCAGCAACTGATTTGCCGTTTCATGAAGTATCCCTTCTTTCCCTTGCCCTTCTTGAAACTAGTGGTTTTACTAACCATCAACAATTGATGCTCCTACTTGATTTCTACTTTCGCGGTGTCAAACATCGCGAGTTGCTCAAGGATCATCATGTCTATCCCTGATATGTTATAGTTCATCACGAAGCTCTAATAGCTTGGTGGCAGTGACTATGGAGAACCATCACTATCTCATCTGGAAGATTAACTCCCACTCGATTCAAGCGATTGTACACTAGTACAAAACAGGGCTTTCGTCACAGGGCAATATTCACATTAGTCCCGGTTCAGTCACGAACCGGGACTAATGTGAGCATTGGTCCCGGTTCAGTCACGAACCGGGACTAATGTGAGCATTGGTCCCGGTTCGTGCGGCTAAGGCATTAGTCCCGGTTCACCTGGGCCCTTTAGTCCCGATTGGTGCCACGAACCAGGACTAAAGGGTGCGATGCCCATTAGTACCGGTTTTTTATATGAAAAATCATCTACTCGGAAAGTTACATCCGATTTTAACTGGGGGAACCCCGTTAAACATTTTCAAAATCCTCAAAAACCTAACAGAAAAAAGTTACGGGGCTTTTAAGATCTGGAGAGGCAAAAAAATTCAAAAAATTTCAAACTTACTAGTGAAACTTACTAGTAACAGAAAAAATATAGTTTCAAATTTTGTATTTGGAAAAAATGTGGTCAAATCTGGTCAAACTATGGTCAAACAATGGTCAAACTAATTATTCTAGAATATTAGTGTTACTAAATAATTATTTCAGTTTTTTTGAATTTTGGTCAAATCTGGTCAAACTGTGGTCAAACAATGGTCAAACTAATTATTCCAGAAATATTAGTGTTACTAAATAATTATTGTTTTTTAAAACAATAGTTTCAAACTCAAACAGTGAGATATGTCACTTCATGCTCGAGCTAAATTCTTGAGGGTTAATAGGATTGACATCTTACTATTGTCAGGAAAACAACAAGTGCAGACTTGGAAACGAGGGAGAATAGAACCCGAAAGTTAAGCGTGCTCAGGCTGGAGTAGTGAGAGGATGGGTGACCGTCCAGGAAGTTAGATGATTTGGAATGATGAGGGGTGGTTAGAGATTAGAGGATAAATTAAGCAGTGATGAGGGGTGGTGATTAAAGATTAGAGGTTAAAATAATTCAGATATTTGAAAATAAAAAAAAAATTCAAAAAAAAAATCATAAAATTTCCTAAAGGTGGAGCTCCACGTGGCCGCGGCCTTTAGTCCCGGTTCATGTAAGAACCGGGACTAAAGGGGGGAGGCATTAGTAACGACCCTTTAGTCCCGGTTCAAAAACCGGGACTAAAGGCCCTTACCAACCGGGCCAAAAGCCCCTTTTTCTACTAGTGGTAGTACTCAGACAAGCTGAGCACATACTCAACGATTGAGCTTTTCTCCCTTAGTTTGCAGGCTTAAGAAACTTGTCAGAGGTCTCATGCCTCTTGACGTGGGCACTAGTCTGAAATCGCAATTTCAGTCTTTGGAACATCTCATATGTTCTGCGACGCTTCAAAAACGTCTTTGGCGCCTCAATTCTAAACCGTTAGCATTACGCACTGAACTATCACGTAGTCATCAAAACGTGTATGTCAGATGTTCGCAACATCCACAGACGACGCTCGAGGTTCAGCACACCGAGCGATGCATTAAAGACATAAGCCTTCTGCGCAGCAATGAGGATAATCCTCAGTTTACGGACCCAGTCCACATAATTTCTACTATCAACTTTCAACTAAATTTTCTCTAGGAACCTATCTTAAATAGTAGAACCAAAGCGTAAGCTATGATATAATTTGCAAAGACCTTTTGACTATGTTCATGATAATTAAGTCCATCTGATTATTTAATGAACTCTCACTTAGATAGACATCCCTCTAGTCATCTAAGTGATACATGATCCGAGTCAACTAGGTCGTGTCCGATCATCACGTGAGACGGACTAGTCATCATCGGTGATCATCTTCATGTTGATCGTATCTACTATACGACTCATGTTCGACCTTTCGGTCTCTTGTGTTCCGAGGCCATGTCTGTACATGCTAGGCTCGTCAAGTCAACCTAAGTGTTTCGCATGTGTAAATCTGGCTTACACCCGTTGTATGCGAACGTTAGAATCTATCACACCCGATCATCACGTGGTGCTTCGAAACAACGAACCTTCGCAACGGTTCACAGTTAGGGGGAACACATCTCTTGAAATTTTAGTGAGGGGTCATCTTATTTATGCTACCGTCGTTCTAAGCAAATAAGATGTAAACATGACAAACATCACATGCAAATCATAAAGTGACATGATATGGCCAATATCATCTTGCGCCTTTGATCTCCATCTTCGAGGCGCGGCATGATCACCTTCGTCACCGGCATGACACCATGATCTCCATCATCGTGTCTTCATGAAGTTGTCTCGCCAACTATTACTTCTACTACCATGGCTAACGGTTAGCAATAAAGTAAAGTAATTACATGGCGATTTTCATTGACACGCAGGTCATACAATAAATTAAGACAACTCCTATGGCTCCTGCCGGTTGTCATGCTCATCGACATGCAAGTCGTGATTCCTATTACAAGAACATGATCAATCTCATACATCACACATATATATAATTCATCACATCCTTTTGGCCATATCACATCACATAGCATACCCTGCAAAAACAAGTTAGACGTCCTCTAATTGTTGTTGCATGTTTTACGTGGCTGCTATGGGTTTCTAGCAAGAACGTTTCTTACCTACGCAAAAGCCACAACGGTGATATGCCAATTGCTATTTACCCTTCATAAGGACCCTCTTCATCGAATCCGATCCGACTCAAGTGGGAGAGACAGACACCCGCTAGCCACCTTATGCATCAAGTGCATGTCAGTCGGTGGAAACTGTCTCACGTAAGAGTACGTGTAAGGTCGGTCCGGGCCGCTTCATCCCACAATTCCGCCGAATCAAGATAAGACTAGTAACGGTAAGCAAATTGAACAAATCATCGCCCACAACTACTTTGTGTTCTACTCGTGCATAGAATCTACGCATAGACCTAGCTCATGATGCCACTGTTGGGGAACGTAGCAATAATTCAAAATTTTCCTACGTGTCACCAAGATCAATCTAGGAGATGCTAGCAACGAGAGAGAGGGAGTGCATCTTCATACCCTTGAAGATCGCTAAGCGGAAGGGTTACAAGAACGCGGTTGATGGAGTCGTACTCGCGGCGATTCAAATCGCAAAAGATCCGATCTAGCGCCGAACGGACGGCGCCTCTGTGTTCAACACACGTACAGCCCGGGGACGTCTCCTCCTTCTTGATCCAGCAAGGGAAGAGGAGAAGTTGAGGGAGAACTCCAGCAGCACGACGGCATGGTGGCAATGGAGCTCGTGGTTCTCCAGCAGAGCATCGCTAAGCACTACGGAGGAGGAGGAGGAGTTGGAGGAGGAGAGGGCTGCGCCAAGGGAAGGGTATGGCTGCCCTCCCACCCCCTCACTATATATAGGGGGAAGGGGAGAGGGGGCCGGCCCATCTAGATGGATCTAGAGGAGGAGGCGGCGGCCAGGGGAAACCCTAGATGGGTTTGGGCGCCCCCACCCCCTAGGAAACTTGCCCCCCAAGCCGGGAGGGGCGGCTGCCCTAGGGGTGGCGCCCCCACCTCTCTTGGTTACGTGAGAGGGCTTGGGAGGGGCGCAAAGCCCCTTAGTGGGCTGGTTTGCCCCTTCCCCTTGGCCCATAAGGCCCCCCAACGCTTGCCGGGGCCTCCGAAACCCCTTTCGGACATGCTGGCCATAGCCTGGTACCCCCGGAACAATTCCGGACTCCAATACCCTTCGTCCAATATACCGATCTTCACCTCCGGACCATTTCGGAGCTCCTCGTCATGTCCGGGATCTCATCCGGGACTCAGAACAACCTTCGGTAACCACATACTATTTCCCATAACAACTCTAGCGTCACCGAACCTTAAGTGTGTAGACCCTACGGGTTCGGGAACCATGCAGACATGACCGAGACGTTCTCCGGCCAATAACCAACAGCAGGATCTGGATACCCATGTTGGCTCCCACATGTTCCACGATGATCTCATCGGATGAACCACGATGTCGGGGATTCAATCAATCCCGTATACAATTCCCTTTGTCTATCGGTATGTTACTTGCCCGAGATTCGATCGTCGGTATCCCTATACCTTGTTCAATCTCGTTACCGGCAAGTCTCTTTACTCGTTCCGTAACACATGATCGCGTGGCTAACTCATTAGTCACATTGAGCTCATTATGATGATGCATTATCGAGTGGGCCCAGAGATACCTCTCCGTCATACGGAGTGACAAATCCTAGTCTCGATTCATGCCAACCCAACAGACACTTTCGGAGATACCTGTAGTGCACCTTTATAGCCACCCAGTTACGTTGTGACGTTTGGTACACCCAAAGCATTCCTACGGTATCCGGGAGTTCCATAATCTCATGGTCTAAGGAAACGATACTTGACATTAGAAAAGCTTTTAGCAAACGAACTACACGATCTTGTGCTATGCTTCGGATTGGGTCTTGTCCATCACATCATTCTCCTAATGATGTGATCCCGTTATCAATGACATCCAATGTCCATGGTCAGGAAACCATAACCATCTATTGATCAACGAGCTAGTCAACTAGAGGCTTACTAGGGACATGTTGTGGTCTATGTATTCACACATGTATTACGGTTTCCAGTTAATACAATTATAGCATGAACAATAGACAATTATCATGAACAAGGAAATACAATAATAACCATTTTATTATTGCCTCTAGGGCATATTTGCAACAGTCCACACCCTCCTCATACCCCCCATCTCTCCTGAGCCGGCGCCTGCACGTTTTCCTCTCCCATCCGTCCCTCTCAGCTCCCCCCGCCTCTCTCCAACGATCTCTCGACCGTCGCCGGAGAGCCGGCACCTAACTAGCCCACCTCTACCTCAACGTGTGGGCAGAGCTGGTGCGCGCCTACCGTAGATCCGGTGGCCTTGAGCTCCACCGTCACCAACAGGGGCGGCAATGACGGAGGGCTGACTGGATCTGGTGGCCTGAGCACAATGGTATCCATCAGTAGAGATCGGCCATCAGATCCGGTGTAGGCTCATCTTGGGCCGGCAGCCACGCAGACTCGGTTGATCCCTCTCTTGGAACCCCGGCTGGTTCCTCTCCTCATTTCTTTCTCATTTTCTGCATCTTTGTTCAGGTTGTACGAACTGCTCGCAGCTCACACGGTAGCTGACCTCGAGCTTGACTAGTGAGCGGAGTTGGACTGCGCAGAGTCGGCACCCCTGCATTGATGACTTGGACGTCCGTCGTTGTCGAGCTCCAGCAGACTTCATCTTCCTCTGTGTTGAGCTAGACGATGTCGACTGCACGCCTGCGAACAGTGGCCTCATCGACGGAGCCATCATGGTAACTGGTGAGAAACTCTTTGATGTGCATAGTTGGCCTACATTCTCTCGTAGCGGTTTGTGTGAATGCCACTTGTTGATTTTTGTCCTATGAATTCGAAAAATACAAGAACGTGTCTCACTTTGTTTGCTCACGTTTGGCATTGAGCCCGTATTCTTTGTGCTTAGATTTGTAATGAGCATTCAGGTGTACTCACATTTGAAAGGTGCTACTGCATAAGCATTTCTGGTGTCTTTTAGCCACCGTCAAATTATTTTATGTAGCCTGAAACTGTTGCTCAACATGACATTATCTATGATTTAGTAAGGGATGGGGGAATCCTTGACCTGCAGATGCATGAGTTGAAGTGTACTTTATATACTAATGTCAAATATCCTTCGATTATAAGAACTGTACTTGAATCTCCATACTGCAAGAACTATACTCTGAACGTCCATACTGTAGTAAGGGAACTTGTGCTTAGGTGCCATTTTTCTTGTGGGGCATCTGGCATCTGTGTTCCCTAAGTCAATAGGGTTCCGTTTCACATTCTGTATTCCTCCTAGGGAGCACATTTCTTTCATTTGCTCCTAATTGTCATCTACTTGTTCATGTGACATCTTGCTCCCATATACTCAATTACTTTGCATCCTATATATCAACATTTTTACATCCAAATTTGACCATTGTTGCTGGAAGACCCTATAATCAAGTAGTAACCTTTTTTTTACATGATATGAAATAACGCACGCATCTAGAATTAAAACTCATTCATTGTATTGTATTGCAATCAACTTCTATAAAATTTCTTTTATAATTGAGCTTATCAACTTATTCCATAAAACAACTTCTGAAAACTTGAATGTTTTGGAGGTTTGCACTAAGTGGTTATTACTTTTTTTTCCGTGTTTGATCAGCGGCTCAACGCAGTTATGATTGGATGTTATTTACACTCTTAAAAAGAAGGAAATACAGTGCCGAATTTTCACCAAAATTCTATAGGAGTTTTTGTGAGGTTTTGATCAAGCAAATATGTCTATGTGTGCTATATATTTTTGGCAGGCAATATCCATGTAATAGCACTTATGGCAGATATTTTGATATTTATATCTAGTAGTTGAGCAATTTCATTGTTCCTACTTGCAAATTTGAATAAATGTGTTACCAGATTAGCAACTCATGGAGGCAAATGACCGGGCATCAATTCCTATATCATCAATATATTAACTTTGTTTGTTTATTTCCTAAGTTGTGCCTTTTGGAACTATATCATCACAATATAGTTTGAAAGATGTTAATGGTTACCTTTGAGATAAAACTAGGATTATTTTCTGAAGTGAGATGAACACATGCACATTTTCTCTGACATGATTTCAAACTGTTGTGCACTTTTGTTGAATTCAGTGCTTGTATGAAAGTATGATGAGTTTAGAAACTCACATATCAATTACTTCTCTACCGTATGAGCTCATTTTTAATGCATATACATAGGATTTTTTTACTGCAGGTTTTGCCATAGCTTATTAATCATATTAATATTCACCTGTGCATGCTGACCTCTTCAACTTTCATTATTTTGTTGTCATGTTTGTGTTGTTCCCTAATGCAGATCACGAAGTATGGTGAAATTGTAGCAAGTTGATATCTTTTGAAGAAGCGTATTTCTGAAGCTTAGTCTGAAGACTTCACAATCTTATTTTGTTTCTCTAGATAATATATACAATGTAACTAGAAGCTAGTTATATTCTCATTTACTTGTTCCATTGTCTCAGAATTTCAAATGTATTAATGCATTTTTCTATTTTCTTTGTGTTATCTGTTGGATTTGAAATAATTATCTCAATTCAATAGAATCTTGAAACAAGTCTTGGAGGAGTGTGAACTAAAAAAAAGGGGTATCGTAGAAATTAGCATTAGGTGGTAAACTCGATTTACGTTATGTACTGCACGGAAAACTAGTATGTTTGTGCTATGCACTATACACTACACTTTCGGGTACATAATACGTTGATGTGGACTTTACACTATCGGCGAATTAACAAATTGATGTTGTTGGCGCCCCTCTTGACTAATAGAATCTCTGAAGGGGCGTATGCACAGTTGGCAAACATAATAACTGATGGCTTAGTTCTACTCTCGGTTATAATAATTGCCGACGGGTCAAATATACCATCAACAATTACAACTGCCGACGGTCAAATATACCGTCAAGTATTACAATTGTCGACGGGAAACGATAACTGTAAGAAAAATAAATATTCGATGGGGAACCGTCGGCTATGAGCATCGTCTAGATGGCTGGTGTGCCACATATGTCCGACGGCACACCGTCGGTTTATTACCGTTGGCAAATATATTAGCAGACGGTGCCGTCGGCTAATACTGTAATGGCCGACGAAGCATAACCGACGGGGGATGGCCGGCGGTTCATTGTCGGTTATTATATTATTTGAGGGTGAACTAAAATATCCGACGGTAATTTCACCGTCGGAAATAAGGGGATATCTAGTAGTAAGGTAAGGCCCCATCCAGCAAGAACAAGCCATGGTTCCTTTGCATCCTAGCCGAGATCTAACCTTTGGAAGCAACTCAACAACACTACAACACTCTTGTTGTGAGACCCCACTCCTGAATCTCCTCAACTCAAGGGGTGGATGAGGCTAGGGTTAGGATGGCGAGTGAGAGGGAGGAAGGAGATTGGAACACAGACGGGCTAGGGTTAGGCTATAGTACCTTGCTTTTTTAGGGGTAACTACAGTACCTTGCTATAATACTCGACCCTCTCCTCTTGCCCGATGCAGCTGGCATGGCCGGTCCATCAACACGCCTCATGTGCGACAGTATCCTATTAATCGCAAAGTGCGCCAGATAACTGCTCCCTTGCAAAGATTTGCACCGAAAGCTAGGGAGACGATCTGGGCTACTTGGGCACTAGGCAGCGGAAGCGGCTATGTCTCGTCTCGCTGCAGACCGCCAATTATTGGGCCGGCCCATTTTTAGGATACCGTCAAGATGTCGTCACCCATGCCTTTTCGTTTTTTCCTTTGTCTGTACTTTTTATTTTTATTTCTACAAGTTGTTGTTTTGTTTTTTTATTTTCATTTCTTTTTCCCTTTTTAGTTTTTTATAGTGGCTATTGCACATTTAAAAAAGTTAACATGTATTGCAAAAATGTTAAATTTGTACAAAAGAATGTTTCGGATATACACGAAAAAAATAAAAATGCGTATTAAAAAATAGTCATCAAACATGTACTTGAAAAAAATGTTAATCATGTATGTAAATAATGCTAAGCACGTATAAAAAATGTTTCAGGCGTATATGAAAATTGGACAATGTGTAAGAAAAAAGTACACATAAAAACATATGTTTCGGGAAATGTGCCTCATGTATTTGAAAAAAGTTTAACCTTATATTTTTTTTTCATGTGTATAGAAAAAATGTACTATATGTTGGAAAAAATTAGACATCAAAACCTATATATGAAAAGATGTTAATCATGTACTTAAAAATGTAAAAAATGTATATAAAAATATTTTTGATGGAAAGAATAGATGTCAAATTTGTGTAAAAATTTGTAGAAATGTGTTGACAAAATGTAGATATGAAAAACATTATTTAAAAATATTGGTAATGATGAATTTAAGAAATGATAAACATGTATGAAAAATGTTTTCATACATAAAAATTGACCAATTTGTATAAAAAGTTTAAAAGTAAAACATATATTAAAATAATGCTTATTATATATTTAAAAACTGTTAAGAATTTGCAAGAAAATGTTCTTTATGCATACAAAAAAGGAACATATCTGTAGAAAAAAGCAGACAAGTGTTGAAAAAAGAAAAATGAAAGAAAAAATAATTAGAAAGGACGAACGAAAACCAGAGAGAAAAACAAATCGAAAGAAAATTTACCAAAGAATAGATAAAATTAAAAATCCTAATAAGATATAGAAGAAGGAAAACTGAAAAAAAAACATATTACAAGGAATGGTAAAAATAGTGAAAACTAATGGAAAATATATCAATAGTGCTACCATGTAGTTGATTCCTAATAGGAATCACTATGGGCGTGAAATAGCTTCCCCGGTGGATATTTCTCTTAGCAGAAGTATATGAATTGTGGGCCGAAAAATTTCAGGATGATCCATGGACCACGTTGGCCAATTCGTGCTTTTCCCTCTCAACTGGGACCTACTATTTGGCGCGTACACCGCCAGGGAACTAGAGAGCGCGCAACCCCCCACTCCCTCGCACCCCTCGTGGGCCAGCCCCTATGTGGGATGGGAAAGCTGGAAGCACCTTGTTTTTTTATTTGTGCCTTTTTAAAAATAATTCAGGATTTCAAACAGATTTATGAAATGTTCGTGAATTAAAAAAAATCATGATTTGCAAAAATGTTCAGAAATTATATGTAATGCCCACGATGCGGCTATATCTCCCACGTGTCGAGGCACGACTTAGAGGCATAACCGCATTGTGGTTTTGTCGCAAGAAGGGTCATCTTCACACAATCCCATGTAATGAACAAGAATGGGATAAAGAGTTGGCTTACAAGCGCCACTTCACACAATGCATAAATAAATTCATACATCATTCAAGATACACACATAGGTCCGACTACGGAACCAAAAGAAAAGAAGACAACCCAACTGCCAGATCCCCGATCGTCCCAACTGGGCACCACTACTGATCAACAAGAAAAGAAACAACACAACGAACAAGATCTTCATCGAGCTCCCACTTGAGCTCGGTTGCGTCACCTGCACTAGTATCCTCGACACCTGCAACTGTTTGGAAGTATCTGTGAGTCACGAGGACTCAGCAATCTCACACCCGCGAGATCAAGACTATTTAAGCTTAAAGGAAAGGATGGGGTAATGATGTGGAGCTGCAACAAGTACTAAGCTTATATGGTGGCTAACATACGCAATTGAGAGCGAGAAGAGAAGCAACGGAACGGTCGTGAACTAGCAATGATCAAGAAGTGATCCTGAACTCCTACTTACGTCAACCATAACCCAGAAATCGTGTTCACTTCCCGGACTCCGCCGAGAAGAGACCATCACGGCTACACACGCGGTTGATGCGTTTTAATTAAGTCGAGTGTCAAGTGCTCTACAACCGGATATTAACAAATTCCCATCTGCCACATAACCGCGGGCACGGCTCTCGAAAGTTTATACCCTGCAGGGGTGTCCCAACTTAGCCCATCATAAGCTCTCACGGTCAACGAAGGATAAACCTTCTCCCAGGAAGACCCGATCAGTCTCGGAATCCCGGTTTACAAGAAATTTCGACAATGGTAAAACAAGACCAGCAAAGCCGCCCGGATGTGCCGACAAATCCCGATAGGAGCTGCACATATCTCGTTCTCAGGGCACACCGGATGAGCAAGACGTCGGGTTGGCATAGACCCTGGTTGCCCAGGGGGCGCCGGACATCGCTCGGTTTGGACCAGCACTCGAAGGAGAACTGGCCGGGGGGGGGGGGTAAATAAAGATGACCCTTGAGTCTGCAAAACCCAAGGGAAAAAGGCTTAGGTAGCCGAATGGTAAAACCAAGGTTGGGCCTTGCTGGAGGAGTTTTATTCAAGGCGAACTATCAAGGGGGTCCCATAAATCACCCAACCGCGTAAGGAATGCAAAATCAAGGAACATAACACCGGTATGACGGAAACTAGGGCGGCAAGAGTGGAACAAAACACCAGGCATAAGGCCAAGCCTTCCACCCTTTACCAAGTATATAGATGCATTAATTAAATAAGAGATATTGTGATATCCCAACATATCCATGTTCCAACATGGAACAAACTTAATCTTCACCTGCAACTAGCAACGTTATAAGAGGGGCTGAGCAAAAGCGGTAACATAGCCAAACAACGGTTTGCTAGGAAGGGTGACAAAGGTTAGAGGTTCATGGCAATTCGGGAGGCTTGATAAGCAAGTGGTAGGTAGCGCGACATAGCAATAGAGCGAACAACTAGCAAGCAAAGATAGAAGTGATTTCGAGGGTATGGTCATCTTGCCTGAGATCCCGCAAGGAAGAAGAACGAGTCCGTGAAGAAGACAAACAGATGTAATCGAACGAATCCTCACAACTCCGGAACGAAACCGAAGCTAACGAGAGGAGCAACCCGGAAACAAACAAACAACATAGTAAACAACCACCACATAAACATGGCATGATGCACAATCAAGTATGATGCATGCCCGGTTTAATGAGGCATGGCATGGCAAAATGCACATACGAAACTACAAGTTAAGTGGAGCTCAATATGCAACGAGTTGCATATTGACGAAACACCACATCAAATATTTAGTTCTCTCTCGTTTATGTACCCAACAATATTAGATGTTGATTAACATGGCAAGAGGTGAAGCTTAATTAAACAACCTATCTAGGCAAGTTTAAAAGAGGCCGGAAATAACAAACGACAATTCCGATAAATCCTCATGTCATTTAACAATTTTAATGCAAACATCAATTGTAAACATTTAAATGTTGTTATCATGATGCGAATGACAGATGCAAGTTTTAAGCAATTTTATGAAAATGTTGACATGAAGATGATTAGGAGCATTTGGTCACCATGGCAGAAAGAATTGGGTGCCACGGCGATGAAAACGGAAACGATGCCATGGCAACATCCCGGTTCTGATAACTCGTTGAGCGACCGGTGCAAACGAAGAGGTGGATGTGCGGAACATGCAAAAGATGGTGGGGTGATCCCGGTTACCGGGTTCCCACGGAACGGCGGCATGGCAAACGAGGAACGTGCAAAGACCTCTCTCGGAAACGGTGCACACACGAGCAACTCATACCACACATGCATTCGTTCACGGGCGGTCGTTCTCGGCGGTTATACCTTTGAAGCGTGTATTTTGTGGCGGTTCAAAATCGTCGAGGGAAGTAGTGGTACACACGAAGGTAGTCGAACTTGACGGTTCCGTTACACGGGTCTTCGGCGACGGTAGTGGTACACGTTTTCGTAGATGTTCGGGGTCGTCGGTAGAGGTACTTGACGTTATCCGGGACGGTCTTGGTGTATTCGGGGCTCCGGATGTCGTGGTACTTGGCAAAAACTGCGCAGTCGTAGACGTTCCAAGGTACTTGATGCATCAGCAGGTGTAGTCGTACATGTTCGGAACTTGGCGTATCCATGTACTTGCAGTCTCGGTCTTCACGGAGAAGCAACAGAACGACGACGGTCAAGTGTAGTGAGGCCCCGGTTCTATCGAGGCTTGGGATGAGCCAAACGAAGCAGCACAACGTCTGGGTCTTGGCGGTCAACGAAGAGGCGGGCGGCGAAGCAGTAGCAACATGCGGGCACTGAACAGCCACGATGGACGCCATGACTGTGAGGAGGGGCTCTCACACGAGACCAGCAGCGGGCACACGTGTGCAGGAAGGCGGCGAGGTCGTTGGAAGATGGCAACGCGACGGCCGGACGGCTTGTGGGCGGGGATGACTGCTTCGGCGGAGGCGCGGGAGGCCGCGCGCCAAGGAGGGAGGAAGCAGGTAGCTCGGGCGTGAGCTCCTCTACTTGCGCGATTGCAGCAAGCCGCGAGGAGGCTCGGGCGCGACGACGCAGGGCAGCGGCCTGCTGGCTTGAGTGGCACGCGGCCATGGCAAGGAGGCGGGGAAGAAGGCCAGGGCGCAGTGCGGTTGGCCTGCTGGGCAGCGGAGGGCTCGGGGTGCCGGCGGTGGCCTCGGGAAGGAGAAGAGGGGCTCGTCCCTGAGAGTGGCGGCGCGAGGGAGAGAGTGGAGAGAGAGATCGAGAGGAGGGAGGAGCGCGAGGCTCTGCTCCTCTCTCTTTCTGTGTGGGAGGCAGCGCGAGGGAGGAGACGAGAGGGAGATGGGGATCGGGCGATGGGTGTGTGGCGGCGCAGGAGGAGAACGAAGGGAGAGATGGGGATCGAGCGATGGTCGGGCTAGGGTTAGGTAGGGGGCTGCTGGGCCTTGGGCCATCTCGGTGAAGAGGGGAAAAGGTCAGGAGGAGTTGGGCTGCGCTGGATCTCTCTCTCCCCCTTAATTCTTTCAAAAACCTTTCCGAAAAACAGAAAATCGCAATGAAAGAAAGGAGAGAAAAGAAAGGGGTTAGGGGAAGGATTTGGGCAAGAGGCTATTTTCCCGGACTCATAAAAATGTGCTTGTTCCGAGAAAATAGAAAAGGCCATGATTGAAAGATTTAAATTCAAACTCATTTGATTTAAATTCAAATGATTTGAACTAGGACAAGGTTTAGGAGTGGCCAAAAATGTTGGGAATTTAGGAAGAGCCTCGACAATTGGGAAAAGAATTATTGGCAAGGTTAGAGAGATCGACTCAAAGCAGAAAAGGCATAGGATTAATTTTGCACGTGTGTTAAGGTGAACTCCAATTAATGGAATATTTATAATAGCTCCATAAATATTAGGAGGATATGTTATAAAGAGAAATCACCATGTGAAATCCCTCGATTTAAATGGATCGAAGATCCATGCAATTTATTTAGTTGAGTTTGATGCAAAGATTAATGACATGATGGCATGATGACATGATGCAATGAAAATAAAAGAGCAAGCACAAAAGAAACACACGGTGATCACGAAAAATATGGAAGTCTTCTAAAGCGTCGGTCTTGGGGCGTTACAACACTCCACCACTACAAGAGGATCTCGTCCCGAGATCTAGGATGGCACCGGAGAGAAACGGAAGGGGAAGAGGTAAAACAAATTGCTTCTTTGACAAACGAGTGAAACCACGAACCTTGAGAGGTTAATAATTTAAAGAAGAATACAATGGAGATGAACGCGATTGCAAACACTCCGTTAGAAAAGAGAAACAAGGAACATTGCGAGAACCTTTGTAGGTTGAAGAATATGAAACAAGAGCTTAACGAATCAAAAGGAATATGAAAGCACACCGGTAGAAAAGAGACACAAGGAACACCATGTGAACCTTGGGGTTAAGTGACAAGATAGATAATTAAACCACTCCGGTTAAAACAAGATAGGGAAGGGATAAGAACGATATAATTTGGGCAGCACTCCGACTGAAAATGGAAGGAATTGAACATGATCTCGACAAGATGAGAGGATACTCGATGAATTTACCAACACACTGCCTCCGTAACTAATGAAAGAATGGCACAAGGGGTAAGAAAGATTTCAGACAGCACTCCGGTTGAGGAAGGAGACGAAACTTGATAAGATGAGAGAACTCGAATGAAAACACGACACTCCGGTTAAATGGATAAGTAAGAAAAGAACACGATCCTCACAATTCGAGATGATGAGCGAAGAGAGCAACATCACCATGCCTCCGGAAGAAAAAGAAAAAGAAAATAGAAGATAGATCATTGGAATAAAGAATGGAGAAGAAAATGACAACTTCCGCCACAAATGAGCTTGGAAAGCATCCTTCCAAGAAGGTTAGAACGGAGTTTGTTGGAAAAACCAACAACGAAAAGAATAAACTTGTAGTGGGCTTATGGAAACACTTTCTCAAAATTATGAGGTGAGCTTCTGCCACCAACGGAAACAAATGATTAGATTGATATCAAAAAGGAGACGAGAAACTTATTTCACCGGGAGGACAAATGAAGAACTTGGGTCATTTATAAGCACCATAATAGCAACATTCCTTCGAGAAGGCTTTAAGTGAAATCTATACCAAGATAACTCCAACAAAGAGATTGGTGGATTTAAAATATCTCATTCTTGACAACATGTGAATCATGAAACGCGAACTCAAATTGTCAAGAATGACATAACACCACCTCAAAAGATATTGTAGAAAGAATTGCACTTCGGAATGCAAGAAGAAGAACTTGAACTCCACAAAAAAAACATGTGTTGAACACCCTGTTTATTTTAGAGTATAGCTTGACGGATCTTAACTCCGAGAGAATTCTTGAAGAACAATTGAAGAATGAAAGGAATCCTTGATGAGCCACCATTCTTCTTCTTTTGAATTTGATGAGAAAAAATGGATGAACAAATTTTGAATTCAATGAACATATTTTGAATTTGATGAACATTTTCTGAAAATCTATGAACAAATTTGGAATATGATGAATTTTTTTGTAGTTCTGTGATCAAATTTTGAATTTTGATGAGCATTTATTAAATTGGATGAACAAATTTGAGTTGTTGAACATTTTTTTACATTGATGAACATTTTTGAATTCGATGAACACATTTTTCGGTAATTTAGAAGAAGGTTCACAAAAAAGTGAAATGTAAAAAAATACGAATTTCAAAATATTGCTCTTGTATAAAAATATTCACGAATTTGAAAGATGTTTGCAAATTGAAAAAAAGAAAACTAAAAAAAAAATATTCATTACTTTAGAATATTTTCACAAATTGAAAAACAACAATAAAAATAAAAAAGGGAAAACCAAAAATAAAAGAAACAGAAAAAGGTAGAAAAAATGAAAAAGTTATATAAAAAATTAAAAAAGAGAAAAATATCGGTTCACGGAAGGTTCTAGAACCTTCCCAAAACTGGTTGGGGGTGAATTCCGAAAATGGGCAACCCCCGCGCTAAATAGGAGCCACCCTCTCCACTCGATGCCTGACGGCACCCCTATATAAAAAATCCAGCCGTGACGGAGGGAAGGAGGGGCGCTGCGATGTCCGCCGCTTCATGCATTCCCATGCACGGTGATGTAGTACGCACTTCGGAGTTTGGACGCAAGCCAGCGGTGTCGGTAGCCGCACTACGTGCCGTACGTGGAGCTTTGCGCGGTGCCAAAGAGGCAGCACGAGCGGGCATTGTGGCGCAACATCTTCTGCCGTTCACGGCTGTGGTGGAATCGATGTTTTATTGCTTGAGCCTCGTGGGCATATATATAGAAGTACAAAGACCTACTTGGAGTACAAGACAAGGCAGGACCAAATCCTAGTCTAACCTATACTTCCTAATAATCCTTATACTCAACATCCCCCCCGTCACAACGGTAGCGACGCAGACGGTGAGACTGGAGAAGAATCCGAAGGCAAGCCGACAGACACCCCCCCCCACAGTCGTAACGGTCGATGCATCGCAGAGTCGTGGCTGGAGTGAAAACCGACGAGGTTGCTCAAGCAGGCGGTAGCCCTTTGTGTTGTTTGTCGAGGAAGTCGCCGAGGAGCCGCGGGCGCAAGGAGGCGCCGAGTTAGCATGGGCACAGTGATGTCGAAGTAGTGGTGCGCCAGGAAGGAGAATGGTGGTGACGACGCGTCGCGCCGGGTTTGCCAAGCCCGGGGACACATCGTGGACAAAGGCACGCACTGGTGTTGCCAGCACCGCGCATGCGTAGATGAAGTTGACGAAGCGCCGACCAGGCTTGCCAGGCCCGGGGACACGTCGTGGATGAAGACACCCATCGGTGTTGCCAGCATCGGGCATGCGTAGACGAGGGACCTGCACGAGCTGTACGCCATGTCGGAGAAGTCGGAGAGGCCAGCACAGAAGAACTCGACGACGATTGCGGCGTCCATCGGCGCGGGGCCAATGTCACCAACGGTGGTCGGAGTAGACGAAGTGGTCGGGGTAGATGACGGCGATGCTGACGACGGGCTGGTGCTGGACGAAGACGAAGGAGGTGGACGGGCGGCTGCGGCAGCTACGGTGGTAGCGGAGGCGGCGGCCAAAGAAGAGCGGCGGCGGCGGCCTGACGGCGACGACGGCGGCTAGGTTAGGAGCGCGGCGGCGGTGCTCGAAGTAGGCGAAGAACCCTGACAACGTGACGAAGACCGGCGCGGACGGTGGCGTTCCCGCGCCAAGGGAGACGGCGCGACGCGTACCACGGGAGGTCGACGCGCGTTGACGACGGAGTATACCGCGGGCCGCGGCGCTACGGCCTAAAGGGGCGACGCAGCGGCGGCGGGCAGGTCGAGGCGACGGCGGGGACTGCGGGCCGCGGCGCTACGGCCCGAAGGGGCGGTGCAGCGGCAGAGCGCGGGTCGGTGCAGCCGCAGGGACGGCCGCGGGGCGGCGACTAGTGTTGGGGATCGTTGCAGAATTTTAAAATTTTCTACGCATCACCAAGATCCATCTATGGAGTTTACTAGCAACGAGGGGAAAGGAGTGCATCTACATACCCTTGTAGATCCCGAGCGGAAGCATTCAAGTGAACGGGGTTGATGGAGTCGTAGTCGTCGTGATCCAAATCACCGATGACCGAGTGTCGAACGGACGGCACCTCCGCGTTCAACACACGTACGGAGCAGCGATGTATCCTACTTCTTGATCCAGCAAGGGGGAAGGAGAGGTTGATGGAGATCCAGCAGCACGACGGCGTGGTGATGGAAGTAGCGGGGATCCCGGCAGGGCTTCGCCAAGCGCAAGCGGGAGGGAGAGGTGTTGCAGGGGGAGAGGGAGGCGCCAGGGGCTGTTGTGTTGCTGCCCTCCCTCCCCCCACTATTTATAGGGGTCCTGCGGGGGGGCGCCGGCCACCCTGGAGATCCCATCTGAGGGGGGGGTGGCGGCCAAGGGGGTGGCTTGCCCCCCAAGGCAAGTGGGGCGCCCCCCACCCCTAGGGTTTCCAACCCTAGGCGCAGGGGGAGGCCCAAGGGGGGCGCCCCAGCCCACTAAGGGCTGGTTCCCTTCCCACTTCAGCCCATGGGGCCCTCCGGGATAGGTGGCCCCACCCGGTGGACCCCCGGGACCCTTCCGGTGGTCCCGGTACAATACCGATAACCCCCTAAACTTTCCCGGTGGCCGAAACTGGACTTCCTATATATAATTCTTCACCTCCGGACCATTCCGGAACTCCTCGTGACGTCCGGGATCTCATCCGGGACTCCGAACAACTTTCAGGTTTCCGCATACTAATATCTCTACAACCCTAGCGTCACCGAACCTTAAGTGTGTAGACCTACGGGTTCGGGAGACATGCAGACATGACCGAGACGCCTCTCCGATCAATAACCAATAGCGGGATCTGGATACCCATGTTGGCTCCCACATGTTCCACGATGATCTCATCAGATGAACCACGATGTCGAGGATTCAATCAATCCTGTATACAATTCCCTTTGTCAATCGGTATGTTACTTGCCCAAGATTCGATCGTCGGTATCCCAATACCTTGTTCAATCTCGTTACCGGCAAGTCTCTTTACTCGTACCGTAATGCATGATCCCGTGGCTAACTCCTTAGTCACATTGAGCTCATTATGATGATGCATTACCGAGTGGGCCCAGAGATACCTCTCCGTCATACGGAGTGACAAATCCCAGTCTCGATCCGTGTCAACCCAACAGACACTTTCAGAGATACCCGTAGTGTACCTTTATAGTCACCCAGTTACGTTGTGACGTTTGGTACACCCAAAGCACTCCTACGGCATCCGGGAGTTACACGATCTCATGGTCTAAGGAAAAGATACTTGACATTGGAAAAGCTCTAGCAAACGAACTACACGATCTTTGCGCTATGCTTAGGATTGGGTCTTGTCCATCACATCATTCTCCTAATGATGTGATCCCGTTATCAATGACATCCAATGTCCATAGTCAGGAAACCATGACTATCTGTTGATCAACGAGCTAGTCAACTACAGGCTTACTAGGGACACGTTGTGGTCTATGTATTCACACATGTATTACGATTTCCGGATAACACAATTATAGCATGAACAATAGACAATTATCATGAACAAGGAAATATAATAATAACCATTTTATTATTGCCTCTAGGGCATATTTCCAACAGTCTCCCACTTGCACTAGAGTCAATAATCTAGTTACATTGTGATGAATCGAACACCTATAGAGTTCTGGTGTTGATCATGTTTTGCTCTAGGGAGAGGTTTAGTGAACGGATCTGCTACATTCAGGTCCGTATGTACTTTACAAATATCTATGTCTCCATTTTGAACACTTTCACGAATGGAGTTGAAGCAACGCTTGATATGCCTGGTCTTCCTGTGAAACCTGGGCTCCTTGGCAAGGGCAATAGCTCCAGTGTTGTCACAGAAGAGGGTCATTGGGCCCGACGTATTGGGAATCACCCCTAGGTCGGTAATGAACTCCTTCATCCAGATTGCTTCTTGCGCTGCCTCTGAGGCCGCCATGTACTCCGCTTCACATGTAGATCCCTCCACGACGCTTTGCTTGCAACTGCACCAGCTTACTGCCCCTCCATTCAAAATATACACGTATCCGGTTTGTGACTTCGAGTCATCCAGATCTGTGTCGAAGCTAGCGTCAACGTAACCCTTTACGACGAGCTCTTCGTCACCTCCATAAACGAGAAACATATCCTTAGTCCTCTTCAGGTACTTCAGGATATTCTTGACCGCTGTCCAGTGTTCCAAGCCGGGATTACTTTGGTACCTTCCTACCAAACTTACGGCAAGTTTTACATCAGGTCTGGTACACAACATGGCATACATAATAGACCCTATGGCCGAGGCATAGGGGATGACACTCATCTTTTCTCTATCTTCTGCCGTGGTCGGGCATTGAGCCGTGCTCAATTGCACACCTTGCAATACAGGCAAGAACCCCTTCTTGGATTGATCCATATTGAACTTCTTCAATATCTTGTCAAGGTACGTACTCTGTGAAAGACCAATGAGGCGTCTTGATCTATCTCTATAGATCTTGATGCCTAATATATAAGCAGCTTCTCCAAGGTCCTTCATTGAAAAACACTTATTCAAATAGGCCTTTATACTTTCCAAGAATTCTATATCATTTCCCATCAATAGTATGTCATCCACATATAATATGAGAAATGCTACAGAGCTCCCACTCACTTTCTTGTAAACACAGGCTTCTCCATAAGTCTGTGTAAACCCAAACGCTTTGATCATCTCATCAAAGCGAATGTTCCAACTCCGAGATGCTTGCACCAGCCCATAGATTGAGCGCTGGAGCTTGCCTACTTTGTCAGCATTCTTAGGATCGACAAAACCTTCCGGCTGCATCATATACAATTCTTCCTTAAGAAAGCCGTTAATGAATGCCGTTTTGACGTCCATTTGCCATATCTCATAATCATAGAATGCGGCAATTGCTAACATGATTCAGACGGACTTCATCTTCGCTACGGGTGAGAAAGTCTCATCGTAGTCAACCCCTTGAACTTGTCGATAACCCTTAGCGACAAGTCGAGCCTTGTAGATGGTCACATTACCATCCGCGTCTGTCTTCTTCTTAAAGATCCATTTATTTTCTATGGCTCGCCGATCATCGGGCAAGTCAGTCAAAGTCCATACTTCGTTTTCATACATGGATCCTACCTCGGATTTCATGGCTTCTAGCCATTTGTCGGAATCCGGGCCCGCCATCGCTTCTTCATAGTTCGAAGGTTCACCGTTGTCTAACAACATGATTTCCAGGACAGGGTTGCCGTACCACTCTGGTGCGGAACGTGTCCTTGTGGACCTACGAAGTTCAGCAGTAACTTGATCCGAAGCTTCATGATCATCATCATTAACTTCCTCCCCAGTCGGTGTAGGCACCACAGGAACATCTTCCCGCGCTGCGCTACTTTCCGGTTCGGAAGGGGCGACTATCACCTCATCAAGTTCCACTTTCCTCCCACTTAATTCTTTCGAGAGAAACTCTTTCTCCAGAAAGGACCCGTTCTTGGCAACAAAGATCTTGCCTTCGGATCTTAGGTAGAAGGTATACCCAATGGTTTCCTTAGGGTATCCTATGAAGACGCATTTTTCCGACTTGGGTTCGAGCTTTTCAGGTTGAAGTTTCTTGACATAAGCATCGCATCCCCAAACTTTTAGAAACGACAGCTTAGGTTTCTTCCCAAACCATAATTCATACGGTGTCGTCTCAACGGATTTCGACGGAGCCCTATTTAAAGTGAATGCGGCAGTCTCTAAAGCATAGCCCCAAAATGAGAGCGGTAGGTCGGTAAGAGACATCATAGATCGCACCATATCCAATAGAGTGCGATTACGACGTTCGGACACACCATTTCGCTGAGGTGTTCCAGGCGGCGTGAGTTGTGAAACTATTCCACATTTCCTTAAGTGTGTGCCAAATTCATGACTCAAATATTCTTCTCCACGATCTGATCGTAAGAATTTTATTTTTCTGTCACGTTGATAGTCAACCTCACTCTGAAATTCCTTGAACTTTTCAAAGGTTTCAGACTTGTGTTTCATTAGGTAAACATACCCATATCTACTCAAGTCATCAGTGAGAGTGAGAACATAACGATAGCCACCGCGAGCCTCAACACTCATTGGACCGCACACATCAGTATGTATGATTTCCAATAAGTTGGTTGCTCGCTCCATTGTTCCGGAGAACGGAGTCTTGGTCATCTTACCCATGAGGCATGGTTCGCACGTGTCAAATGATTCGTAATCAAGAGACTCCAAAAGTCCATCTGCATGGAGCTTCTTCATGCGCTTGACACCAATGTGACCAAGGCGGCAGTGCCACAAGTATGTGGGACTATCGTTATCAACTTTACATCTTTTGGTATTCACACTATGAATATGTGTAACATCACGTTCGAGATTCATTAAGAATAAACCATTGACCAGCGGGGCATGACCATAAAACATATCTCTCATATAAATAGAACAACCATTATTCTCGGATTTAAATGAGTAGCCATCTCGCATTAAACGAGATCCAGATACAATGTTCATGCTCAAAGCTGGCACTAAATAACAATTATTGAGGTTTAAAACTAATCCCGTAGGTAAATGTAGAGGTAGCGTGCCGACGGCGATCACATCGACCTTGGAACCATTCCCGACGCGCATCGTCACCTCGTCCTTCGCCAGTCTCCGCTTATTCCGCAGCTCCTGTTTTGAGTTACAAATATGAGCAACCGCACCGGTATCAAATACCCAGGAGCTACTATGAGTACTGGTAAGGTACACATCAATTACATGTATATCACATATACCTTTGGTGTTGCCGGCCTTCTTGTCCGCTAAGTATTTGGGGCAGTTCCGCTTCCAGTGACCACTTCCCTTGCAATAAAAGCACTCAGTCTCAGGCTTGGGTCCATTCTTTGGCTTCTTCCCGGCAACTGGCTTACCGGGCGCGGCAACTCCCCTGCCGTCCTTCTTGAAGTTCTTCTTACCCTTGCCTTTCTTGAACTTAGTGGTTTTATTCACCATCAACACTTGATGTTCCTTTCTGATCTCTACCTCCGCTGATTTCAGCATTGAATATACCTCAGGAATGGTCTTTTCCATCCCCTGCATATTGAAGTTCATCACAAAGCTCTTGTAGCTTGGTGGAAGCGACTGAAGGATTCTGTCAATGACCGCATCATCCGGGAGATTAACTCCCAGCTGAGACAAGCGATTGTGTAACCCAGACATTCTGAGTATGTGCTCACTGACAGAACTGTTTTCCTCCATTTTACAACTGAAGAACTTGTCGGAGACTTCATATCTCTCGACCTGGGCATGAGCTTGGAAAACCATTTTCAGCTCTTCGAACATCTTATATGCTCCATGTTTCTCAAAACGCTTTTGGAGCCCCGGTTCTAAGCTGTAAAGCATGCCGCACTGAACGAGGGAGTAATCATCAGCACGTGATTGCCAAGCGTTCATAACGTCTTGGTTCTCTGGGATGGGTGCTTCACCTAGCGGTGCTTCTAGGACATAATCTTTCTTGGCAGCTATGAGGATGATCCTCAGGTTCCGGACCCAGTCCGTATAGTTGCTGCCATCATCTTTCAGCTTGGTTTTCTCTAGGAACGCATTGAAGTTGAGGGCAACGTGGGCCATTTGATCTACAAGACATATTGTAAAGATTTTAGACTAAGTTCATGATAATTAAGTTCATCTAATCAAATTATTCAATAAACTCCCACTCAGATAGACATCCCTCTAGTCATCTAAGTGAAACATGATCCGAGTTAACTAGGCCGTGTCCGATCATCACGTGAGACGGACTAGTCAAGATCGGTGAACATCTCCATGTTGATTGTATCTTCTATACGACTCATGCTCGACCTTTCGGTCTTCCGTGTTCCGAGGCCATGTCTGTACATGCTAGGCTCGTCAAGTCAACCTAAGTGTATTGCGTGTGTTCCGAGGCCATGTCTGTACATGCTAGGCTCGTCAACACCCGTTGTATGCGAACGTTAGAATCTATCACACCCGATCATCACGTGGTGCTTCGAAACAACGAACCTTCGCAACGGTGCACAGTTAGGGGGAACACTTTCTTGAAATTATCATAAGGGATCATCTTACTTACGACCGTCGTTCTAAGCAAATAAGATGCAAAAAACATGATAAACATCACATGCAATCAAATAGTGACATGATATGGCCAATATCATTTTGCTCCTTTGATCTCCATCTTCGGGGCACCATGATCATCTTTGTCACCGGCATGACACCATGATCTCCATCATCATGATCTCCATCATCGTGTCTTCATGAAGTTGTCACGCCAACGATTACTTCTACTTCTATGGCTAACGCGTTTAGCAATAAAGTAAAGTAATTTACATGGCGTTATTCAATGACACGCAGGTCATACAAAAATAAAGACAACTCCTATGGCTCCTGCCGGTTGTCATACTCATCGACATGCAAGTCGTGATTCCTATTACAAGAATATGATCAATCTCATACATCACATATATCATTCATCACATCTTCTGGCCATATCACATCACAAGGCACATGCTGCAAAAACAAGTTAGACGTCCTCTAATTGTTGTTGCATGTTTTTACGTGGCTTCTATAGGTTTCTAGCAAGAACGTTTCTTACCTACGTAAAACCACAACGTGATATGCCAATTTCTATTTACCCTTCATAAGGACCCTTTTCATCGAATCCGTTCCGACTAAAGTGGGAGAGACAGACACCCGCTAGCCACCTTATGCAACTAGTGCTTGTCAGTCGGTGGAACCTGTCTCACGTAAGCGTACGTGTAAGGTCGGTCCGGGCCGCTTCATCCCACAATACCGCCGAAACAAGATAAGACTAGTAGTGGCAAGAAAAATTGACAACATCTACGCCCACAACTGCTTTGTGTTCTACTCGTGCATAGTAACTACGCATAGGCCTGGCTCATGATGCCACTGTTGGGGATCGTTGCAGAATTTTAAAATTTTCTACGCATCACCAAGATCCATCTATGGAGTTTACTAGCAACGAGGGGAAAGGAGTGCATCTACATACCCTTGTAGATCGCGAGCGGAAGCGTTCAAGTGAACGGGGTTGATGGAGTCGTACTCGTCGTGATCCAAATCACCGATGACCGAGTGCCGAACGGACGGCACCTCCACGTTCAACACACGTACGGAGCAGCGATGTCTCCTCCTTCTTGATCCAGCAAGGGGGAAGGAGAGGTTGATGGAGATCCAGCAGCACGACGGCGTGGTGGTGGAAGTAGCGGGGATCCCGGCAGGGCTTCGCCAAGCGCAAGCGGGAGGGGGAGGTGTTGCAGGGGGAGAGGGAGGCGCCAGGGGCTGTTGTGTTGCTGCCCTCCCCCCCACTATTTATAGGGGTCCTGGGGGGGGGGGGCACCGGCCACCCTGGAGATCCCATCTGAGGGGGGGTGGCGGCCAAGGGGGTGGCTTGCCCCCCAAGGCAAGTGGGGCGCCCCCACCCCTAGGGTTTCCAACCCTAGGCGCAGGGGGAGGCCCAAGGGGGGGCGCCCCAGCCCACTAAGGGCTGGTTCCCTTCCCACTTCAGCCCATGCGGCCCTCCGGGATAGGTGGCCCCACCCGGTGGACCCCCAGGACCCTTCCGGTGGTCCCGGTACAATACCGATAACCCCCGAAACTTTCCCGGTGGCCGAAACTGGACTTCCTATATATAATTCTTCACCTCCGGACCATTCCGGAACTCCTCGTGACGTCCGGGATCTCATCCGGGACTCCGAACAACTTTCGGGTTTCCGCATACTAATATCTCTACAACCCTAGCGTCACCGAACCTTAAGTGTGTAGACCCTACGGGTTCGGGAGACATGCAGACATGACCGAGACGCCTCTCCGATCAATAACCAACAGCGGGATCTGGATACCCATGTTGGCTCCCACATGTTCCACGATGATCTCATCGGATGAACCACGATGTCGAGGATTCAATCAATCCCGTATACAATTCCCTTTGTCAATCGGTATGTTACTTGCCCGAGATTCGATCGTCGGTATCCCAATACCTTGTTCAATCTCGTTACCGGCAAGTCTCTTTACTCGTACCGTAATGCATGATCCCGTGGCTAACTCCTTAGTCACATTGAGCTCATTATGATGATGCATTACCGAGTGGGCCCAGAGATACCTCTCCGTCATACGGAGTGACAAATCCCAGTCTCGATCCGTGTCAACCCAACAGACACTTTCAGAGATACCCGTAGTGTACCTTTATAGTCACCCAGTTACGTTGTGACGTTTGGTACACCCAAAGCACTCCTACGGCATCCGGGAGTTACACGATCTCATGGTCTAAGGAAAAGATACTTGACATTGGAAAAGCTCTAGCAAACGAACTACACGATCTTTGCGCTATGCTTAGGATTGGGTCTTGTCCATCACATCATTCTCCTAATGATGTGATCCCGTTATCAATGACATCCAATGTCCATAGTCAGGAAACCATGACTATCTGTTGATCAACGAGCTAGTCAACTAGAGGCTTACTAGGGACACGTTGTGGTCTATGTATTCACACATGTATTACGATTTCCGGATAACACAATTATAGCATGAACAATAGACAATTATCATGAACAAGGAAATATAATAATAACCATTTTATTATTGCCTCTAGGGCATATTTTCAACAACTGGGACCATGTGTCGCGGCACTACGGCCCGTAGGGGCGACGCACGAGTCGATGCAGCTGCTAGGAGAACCACTGGGCGGCGGTGCTGCGGCGCGACGGGGCGACGCAGCGGCAGCCCGTTGCTCGATCAGCGGAGGGGCGCGCTGAACTCGGGGACAATTTTCACGGGACCCGCGGAGGCGCGCGCGACCGACGGGCCAGGTTGGTCGCGCGGCGTAGATGAGGCGGATCACGGCGGCAAGCGGGTGATCAAGCCGATCGCGCGCGAGGTCGGGGACGCCGCTCGATGGAGGCGGAGTCCGGGATGAGGGCGGCGACGACGGATGGCGTGGGACGTCATGCGGACGAGTGTGTCAGCACCGGCACCTGGGCTGCCAAAGCAGCGCCGGCGCTCGGGCAGCGAGGCTCGAGCGACCAACGGAGCAGCGGCGCCCGAGTTGAGGCATCCGACGAGCGTGACGCAGCCGTCCCGACGCAGCCGAGGACGAGGCCGACGAGGTAGACCCCCGGGCCGCCGTGCAGACGCGGCGGAGGCGGGTGGCGTCGATCGATTGGCGGGCCGGCGCGCGAGCGGCAGCTATGATTGGCCGCCGGATGGCGCGAGGCCGCCGGGTGGAGGCGATGCAGGTGTCCCAGTCGGAGAGGCGCAGACGGTCGGCGTAGATCGACGGGCGGGCCGGCGCACAGACGACGGCCGTGAGGGGCTGCCTGTCGCGCGAGGCCGCCGGGTCGGTGAAGGAGCCGGCCGATCGCGACGTTGTTGGGGTAGAGGCGCACGGGGGTCGACGGCGGTGGCGGGCGACGCAAACCGATCAAGCAGATCAGAAAACCAAAAAGAAAAACGCCGATCAAAACGACCGGCGAGAGAGGGAAAAACCCAGAGCAAGGGCTCGGGAAAAAGACTCTAGGGCAGCCGGTCAACACGGGCGGCGAAAGAACCCTAGGTACGGGTGGCGCGGCCCCCGGCGGCGGTCATGGAGGCCAACCGCCCCGGGGGCGGCACGCGGGTCCGGAAGCGGCGGCGGCTAGGGTTTGGATCGTGATTAGGCTGATACCATGTTAAAAGGGAGAGAGGGGTTTGGTGGAATCGATGTTTTATTGATTGAGTCTCATGGACATATATATAGAAGTATAAAGACCAACTTAGAATACAAGATAAGGCAGGACCAAATCCTAGTCTTTATCTTTACCTAATAATAAATCCGCGATCGTTTCTTCCTCCTAAATTTTCGTCCGTACATCCGATTTTTCGTCCGTCGTATGTCAGACTCGATCGAGTCGCTCGATCTTTTAAATCCACGTTCTGTTTTTTCAAGCCCACTCGAAGGTGAATAGCCCACCAATTTTTTCGGCCCACCCAGCCCAACAGTGCAAAAATAATAGTACGCAGAATCAAACTCGCAATCTCGTGCCCAACAAATCATGATTCGACCAACTAAGCTAGCTCCCGTTGTGCTATAATTGGAGGTTCATACAGATTTTAAATAGTCCCACATCGCTCCCTTCAATCCAAAATTTGTAATTTAAAAATATCTTCGAGTTTCCTGGGTATCAAGGAGCAGTTTCGGGAATCAATAAGGACGGAAATAATAAGTTGTCCTGATAAGAAAGGAAAAGGAATGGTGCAGCCTCGCCTATGGTTGAGAGGGACAGGACGTGATGCGCATAGGTGAGTCGGACGTGCTCGCTATGACCATCCTTCTCCGCTCTCATGAAAGTTTTTTTTTAGAAGAATGAGCTTTTTAGTTCTTACAAAAACATCTCTGATTTTAATATTTTTCCTCTGAAAAAACAATTCGTCTAGGACTTGGAGCGGAGCGAGCGATCCGTCTGCAACTCGGAGTAGACCAAATATCGATGGAATCGAAACGCCGCTCACTTTCAGGCTGGTGAAATTTAGCTTTCTTTGAAATATGAAAACTTTGTGTTGATGCTCTTCTTTACCAAAAAGTTTGCACTACTCTTCTAATGCCTATTAGTAAGCTTGTGAATTTCTTAGAGTGTCCACTAATATAAAAACAAGACATATTTGAGCAACCTCCACTATCCAGATGCCTAAACAGTAATTAATGGTGTATCAAGCACATACTATGTTTGACCGATGATGTCATTAATGACAATAAATAATGTTATTTCTTTCTATTATACTTTTATAAATTTCAGTATGCACTAATAATCTGAATTTGTGTTATTCACCCAGATCAATTGACTCGGGTGTCATGTTTCATGTTCTGAACTACCGTCTTGGATAACCCTACTATCAATCGGTCCATTGTTATTGTCATCAGCAACATGTGTCCTGCGATCCAGTTTATTGACCTTGCCACCCATGATTCATATCATAGTAAAGCACATGTCTCCGAGCCTGATTCGCGTAAGTCTCCCGTTGCAACGCACCGGCATATGTGCTAGTCTATCCTATACTTCCTAATAATCCTCGGTAACGATAACTGCCGAACGTTCGGTTTCTGGGCGTCCCGGCCCGAACGTCCTCGTCGCCGTCCATCGCGCCGCACGAATGTTGGAGCATACAAAGTCGCCACATCAGCCCACAAACTCGTTCAGGATGAAACGATCCCTCCCGAACGCCGCCCACTCCTCTGCCTCACTCTTTTCCCCCACTCTTCCCCTATCCTCCCCTGACCGCCTCTAATCCGGCGAGGCCCGCGGATCCCGGCGACTCCTAGCGAGAAGCCTGCGCTAGATGCGCGGTCGGAGAGCCCCGGATGGCGGTAGATGGCTGGATCCCACCAAGCACGCCAGGGCACGGAGACGAACCGCGCGGCCGTCTCCATGAGTGGCGGCTCCCCGGAGGCCGGGCGGCCGCGTGGGTATGACCGGGTCGAGGTGCTCACCGCCGATCGTGCGCGCCTGGAAGCGGAGAGCGAGAGGCCCTCCATGCGCGGCCGTCTCCATGAGCGGCGGCTCGCCGGAGGCCGGGCGGTGGCGTGGGTATGACCGGGTCGAGGCGCTCGTCGCCGACCACGCGCGCCTGGAAGCGGAGAACGTGGCCCTCCACGCGCGGTCGTCTCCATGAGCGGCAACTCGCCGGAGGCCGGGCCCGGGCGACGGCGTGGCTACGTCCGGGTCGAGGCGCTCGCTGCCGACCGCTCGTGCCTGAAGCGGAGAACGAGACCCTCCACGCGCGTCTCCTCTAGGTGAGCCGAGGGTTCCATTCCCTTCTATGCCCGTACGTAGCTGACGCTGGTTGTTGTGTTTACGACTGAAGGCGAAGGCGAGCAGGAGGAAGCAGAAGACGACCTACATTGAGCCGCCCCTCTCGGGTAATCCCAAGATCGCCGGTGAGCACACACCGCCCGACCCTCGTTTCTTGGTGACAACAATCTGTAATCTCCCCTTGTTGGTGCTACTCTTGGTTTGATTTTGGATGATCTGCTGGGTTGTTTGTGGTGGAAAACCTGGCACTACTTTTTGCCTTTGTTTGTCTTTGACTGCGATTTGCTCTTAATTAGGTGATGAATTTAGTGGGCATTTGGCCATTTATCTTACTGTTGGACCAAGGGCCTACTCTCTCTATCAAGTTATGTTGCTGCTGATATATGTCATCACCTTGGGTGCTCAATGTAGAGCTCCATGAGAATGACTCATAGGATTCCAGCAATTGTGAGGCTCCTTTTCACATCGATTTTCTTGTCATCTTGCATTCATGTCAGTTCTGGAAAAATTCTGAGTAGAACAAAATGGAGGTAGAAGACATGGAGAGCTTACTCAAAACAATCGGACCATGGGAAGTCTGTTCTAGAGAAGTGGAGTCTGTTCTAAAGGTTCTACATCTCGCCGCGGTTTCTACAAATTGTGCAGCTCGTGTCTGAGGTATGAATCGTGCCCACGCCTCTCCCATTCCAGTTCTTCTACTAACTAATGTGAGTTTTCTCGAGACGAGTTGCCGTCCTGCTGATTGTTGGATTTTTAGAAGATAATCGACAGGGGTTGTTGCTTAGTGTATTACTTTGGGGACAGGAACGTATGTATTAGCTGCAGGAGATGAATCCTCTAGAATTTGTGTCCTGCTAATTGGCACAAATGTGGGTAGATGTTGCCATGGCACATTTGCTGCAACATTTTGTTGTAGGCTGCCATTTTTGTGGTTTTGTTCAGGAGCACATGGCAAGTTACAGATTAAAATGTCCCCCCTCCCCCTAAAAATGATGGCAAACTTGTTTCCAGTGATGGCAAGTTGATATGCACCCCCACTGCAAATTTTGTCATGTTTTGTACTTCGCAAACATCAATATTGCCATGGCAAAAATACTTGTATTTCACATGGAAAATTTTAGATTAAATTGCCATGGAAAATTTTATTTTAAGTTGCCATGGCAAATTTTTACTCTATTTTTGCCATGGCAAATTTAACTCGATTTTTTGCCATGGAAAAATACTTTTATTTCACATGGCAAATTTTGGATTAAGTCGCCGTGGCAAATTTTCTTCTAAGTTCCCATGGCAAATTTATTGTAAAGAGCATGGCAATTTTTATTCCTAAATACTGACTAATGCAGCTGCGCTCGTTCGCTGGCGCGAGCGGACGCACCGCAGCCGTCCGATGCAGCCCCACGCGCGACGCGTCCCGACCAGGTGCCCGTTACGGGGTCGTCTTTGTTCGAAACCGCCCGCACCCCCCCGCAGATTTCATTCGAACTCTTATCCCTCTCCCTTTCCCCTCCTCTAGCAACGGCGCGGCGAGGCGGGGTGCTGCAGTGGTGGATCCGGCGTGGAGTCGCCGGTGCGGGAGGCCGTCCGCGAGCACCGCGAGTCGCCGGCTGCAGGCGGAGGTAAACCGCTATTTTTCCTCCTCCCCTGCTCCCCTGTTTTTCTCGCTCTACTCCCCTGTTTGCGCTCCATGGAGTTAGAGTTGCGGTGAGGGGGCGGGCACGAGATTGTCCATGGCGTCCTCGGGCTCCGCGTCGTGAATGCTTTTGGAGGGCGTGTCGTTGCTATGGCGAGGGGAGGGGAGGGAGGTGGGTTTTGTGCTGGGGTAGGCGGGATTGAGTCGATGTAAGGGGATACACGCGACCGAATCCTAGTGACTGGCGCATAGGGTTCGTTTTTTCGATGTTGGTTGCTTATCAAGACGCAGTTGCTCATAATTTCGATGGAGTTGCTTAGATTTTTTTCCTGTAATTTGTGAGATGGGGGGGGCAGGGCAAGGGGATGCATCTGACTGGGGGCAGTCGCTCATTTTTTTGATGGCAGTTGCTTCATAATTTCGGTGCTAGTTGCTTAGTTTTTTGCTGCAATTTGTTCATAAATTTGATGCTAGTTGATGGAGGGGTCATGAATAGGAGATGAGATATCTCTCATGAATAAGCGGCAAAGCCTGAGTGTTTTTTGATTTTTTAGCTAATGTGATGAAGATGAACATGTGACTTTTGTTGATGAGTAGTTTTTTTATGCGCTTTATTTTTAGTTGCCACAAAATAATGAGTAGTTGCATAGTTATCAATACCAAATTGCTTTTTGCAAGCACTAGCAATTCAGTTGTTGAGTTATCTCTGGGTAGGGAATAAATGGAGTTTTTGTTCATCTCCAAATGACAGTGATGTTAGCTGCAAATGCAAGCAGTATCATTTGAGCAGTTGAGTTATAGGGCTTTTGTATCTGGTTGTATATGTTTTCATGAACATGGTTTTTTTTGTGTGTTTTCTTGTACAGAATGGCTCCGAAAAGCAAAAGGCATGCGGGTAGAACTGATGGTGAAAATGATGGAGAAGAAGTGGCAGCTCAACCAGCAAGGAGTAATGTTGGACGCAAGCGCGGGCGGGTGAATCAGGATCCTGTACGTGGTGGTCGGGCAGGGAAACGGGCCACCAATTCTGCCCGGGGTGGTCGGGCGGGGAAACGGGGCACTGATTCCGCCCCTCGTGATGAAGGAGGGAGAAATCTGAAACGTGCGAAGAAAGTTGCGGATGAGGTATTTTTTCTTATGAAAAACTTGAAAGAAGGGAGGCATCCTTGAAATATGTAATGCTCAACTCAGCATGGCATTTTCTTTTTGTATATGCACTCCTATCATTTTTGATAAACAGTAGAATAGCAGTGTAGCAGTTGCCTAGTTTAGTACTAACAGTTGCAGTTCATTATAGATCTAGTTGCTTAGTTTAGCACAGTGAGTTGCTCAGCTTAATATAGTGGGGTTGCTCATTTTTTAATTTTTGTAATGCAGATTGGTAGCAGTGGGCCACCACCGAGGAACAGGGCATCACCTTCAAGACTTTTTATCCTAAACAGTGGCCTTGATGATACACAAAAGGATGCCATTGGTGATATAAGCTTTGGGGGTGTGCTTGAATCGGGACAAGAACAATGAAAGGAGATCTTCTGAAGTTTGTGACGAAGTGTTATGATCCAGAGAGGTCGCAGCTTGTTATCTCAGATAGGGGGAAGATCCCAGTTGATGCAGCAAGCGTAGAAAGAATCTGGGGTTTGCCAAGGGGAGCAGGGAAGGTTGCATATGAAGTGGAGCCAGATGTAGTTAGGTTGTTCAATGAGATGTTCGACATCCCGACAGGGCCCGCGCCATCAGTGACCGAGTGGTGCAAAATGATAAATGATATGGGAGCTGTTGCGGACGACAAGTTCTTAAGTGCTTGGCTGGTTGTTGTTTATAGCTGTTTTCTTGCACCGACGACCAGCTTGAAGGTGTCACCGCGCGCATACTCAGCTGCACTGAATCCACGTGAGGTTGTGAATTCAAATGTTTGCCAGTTTGTCGTCGACCAACTTAGGCTTGCTTTCATGGGTTTGGGAGACAAGAAGAATACTATATGCTGCTGCCTTTTCCACCTAGTGGTAAAATGATCCTAGGCCTCCCCCCTTGTTTTTTTTCGTTTTTCATTTCGCGTTATATGTTTCAAGCTGAAGTTCGATACGGGTTTTCGCAACTGATATGTGTTCTCTATTTTTTTGAAACAGCTGCTATACCTTGACTCGCTTGACGTGGACTTTAGGGAAGTCCATAAGGATTATGTGGATGAGAGGACGGCAACTGTTCTTCCAAGGGTCAAAGCATGGAATGAAGGTCTGATCAAAGCAGTAATTAAGAAGGACAGGATTAGGAAGGGTGTCTATGGAAAGTTACGAGTAAGTGTCACTTTACTGTCTGAACAGATTTTTTTTGTGGTTGCTTGATTTTTTTATGCAGTTGCCCACCTATAGGGATTGTGTTGCCTAATTTTAGAAAGCTAGTTGCTTTTCTGAAAGCTAGTTTCATGATAGTTTTTTTAACATGGAATTTCACACGGTAATCTTCATCATTTTTGTCTCCAAGTAGTCATACATGTCCAATTACATTAGTCTTTTTAAGCAACAGTTGCCAATATTTTATAGTTTCTGTAGTTGCTCATTTTTTATCGGGGGGCTGCTGTAGGTGCTGTAGGTTTTTTGTGATGTCCATAACTGCAGTTGCCATCAATAGTGCTTGTATTTGCCCTAGGTTAGGGAGGCAGTTGCTCATTCATTTCCTCTTTTTTTCGAACTTTTGTTTGATCTTTATTGCTAACTGAGTTTATCATGTACATTTTTTTTACAACAAACAGCTCAAAGCCAAGTTCTCGAGATGCGCATAAGATAGTGTTTTTGGGAGCATGGATCACATCCAGAAGTTTGTTGCTGCGAGGCTTCCTTAAAACTACAACAACAATGTATTTTATTTTGTCACCATGGTTTTTTGCCCTTTTTCATAAGAAACGGAGTGCTTTTTTTCGTTTATCGTCATTGTTGTATAGACTGCTCATCTTTACGAGTTTTGTATTTTTGTATTTTTTCAGAAACAAAGGAGGTTGTCAATGCTGGTCCATGATATGTGCTCTCAAATATCAGTCCAAATTGGGAGGTTTGTTCAAGGGGTGGGCAAGTTGGAAGAGGAGGAGGTTGAACCAGCAGGCACAAGTGTTTCTAGGGTCGCAAGCATACGTCAATCATCACGGCAGAAAAAGGCAGCGACAAGTCCGAAACAGCAGAAGGTTGCTGAGCAAAAGAATACATGGGGCAGTAGCAGTCAGTGCAAGGAGACACTTTTGGAGTCCGATGACGAGGAGGAGGAATCCGACGAGCAAGAATTTGAATCTTCAGAAGAAGAAGAAGAGGAGGAAGGGAAAGATGAGGACAGTCCTGAAGAGGAGAGTTCGGATAATGACGGGGACAGCAATGACGATGACGATGAGTATGATGATGATGCTCCGTCGTACAGCAGCCCGCCAGCAGCCACAGAACATGACGATGATGATTCACAGCACACGAACACTGACAACTCACAGCCGCCCATTGCTGGTGAAGAAGATGGTGGAGATGAGGAAGACGACGATGAGGATGATGTTGAAGAGGAAGAGCAGGACAGGGAGGAGGATGATGAAGAGGAACGGGACGAAGAGAAGGAGAGAAATGTGGAAGGGGGCAATGACGAAGAGAATGAACCAGATAAGAAAGAGGGGGAATCAGAGGAGAAACATGATGATGAAAAGAGTGAAGAAGAGGAAGAAGAGGAGGAAGACAGAGAGGATGAAGATGATGATGCGGAGCAAGATGGCGGGGGTGGGAAGAAGGGGAGTGAAGATAAGGATGATGGCGGGAATGGCGGCAACGCTAGCACTGACCAGCCCAGCAAGGGTGGTGGTGATGATGAGGGAGGTGCACGAAATCCGGGATGACGTGGGGGCAGTTGCGATGACGAGGTGCCGCTAAGTACCATCATGGAGAGACTCAAGCGCACTGGCAAGGAAAGAAGTGAGGCAGAGGAAACGATGTCCGTCGAGAGCACACAAGGAAGCATCCAAAGTGTCGGCAGTTTTTTTTTTCAGAGCAGCTTCGTTAAGATGGACATGCGGAAGGAGCCTTTTGAGGTTCAGAGTGGGCCTGTCATTTCAGCTGCAGATGTGGTGAGGATTGGAGATACCCAGTACAGACAGAAACGGGTCATTCCCGAGACCCATGATATCCCTCTTTTCCCGATGCCTGCGATGCCAACTGAGGAAAAATTATGTGTGATGGATTTGTGCCCTGAGATGATGGTAGATGAGTTGGAACTACCAAGTTTTGGCCAAAAAGAGAAGGGAAGAAAGCTTGACGATGGAGTTGGAGCGGCTGCCAGAAGGAAGGTCAAGAAAGTGAGCCATAAGTCAGTTAAGGCCTGTGTTATGTCTCCAAAAGGAAGAGAGGATGCGGCTGTTCAAAGTGCTGCAACTACGACAACCAGCCAGCAAGCTCCGATAGTTCAGAGGCTGACAGATGAAGTGGCAAGTCAGAAAGCAACATCACCAGCAAAAAGCAAGGTTTACCAGAAAAGAGCAGCAAAGAAGCAAAACAAAGCAACTGCTCATATTCTGCAAGCAACTGAACAGAAAAAACAAGCAACTGCTGAATCAGCAAAGACTGAAAACAGAGCAACTGGTGCTACTTTTGAAGCAACTCAGCAAAAAACTCAGGCAACCAGAGTGAGCATGCAGGCAGCAACTGCCCAGGAATCAGCAACCCCTCCCACGCAAAGTATGGTGGCAACTACTGTGCTTGAGGAAGCAACCCCTGAGCAGGAGCAAGCAACCACCCAGGACTCAACAGACAAGCCTCCGGTACTCCCCAACAAGCAAGCATTTTCTGCAAAGGGGAAAGAAATCGCACTGGATGATGTTAGGGACATCAACAAGCTCCTTGAGAAGTGTGTGAGCCCAGGTTCGACGCCACCGCTCGCGAGGAGTAATTCTACTGGCACCATACCTGTAATACGGACATCAGCTGCCATCAATCTACCAGCAAACAAAGGAGCATGCGATTCAGGTGAAGAAGCATGATTGCTGCAAAGATCAAAGTCTGGGAACGCTGTGTGGGACGATTACTGTCCAGCTCCACCTTTCGATCTTGGGATAGATGAGCCAGCAGGAATAACATGCGAGGAGGGCAAGGCAGCAGAGGATAAGGGGGTTGCAAACGCAGCTGCCACCGGTGACATTGAGTGGGGAATTGACTGAGGCAATATGGACTTCGATGAAGTTGTCGAGGGGGCAGTGAAAAATGCTGTAGGTCAGAGTGCGGGGCACATGTCACCTGCCAGTTTCAGCACGCCAACCGAAGTTGCAAAAACTACCGCTGAGGGGGAATCATCTGGCAAAGGTGCAGCCAGCAGCTCGGAAGAACCTGTTCCTGAGAAGCGCGAGAGGAGGATACAGAAAGCTCCACCATCACAGAGGTCACCATATGTGAATGTAGAGATGAGGAAGGATTTCACATGCAATGCAGAGACAAACAGAGTGTATGCACTGATTCTGTTGCTTGGAGGAGGAGGAGGGACAAGAAGGACGTCGCAGGGTGATGATACAACATGTGTGTTTGTTCCAGTAGCCACTTTTTTCCTGCTTTTTTCTTTTTTTGCATGCAATGATCTCTCCTATTGTTATTTTTCTTAACAGAGCCTTTCTGTTTGTTCTACAGGCCGCGAATCATAAACTATCGTGGTTACTTCTGCACAATCAAGGAGCTTGCTCAATCAATGAGGAAGGCAGGACGGATGAAGACACATGTCTTCGAGTTAGGGATTGAAGCAATCATGTACAACAGACATGTGGGGTCCAAGAAAATAATCATGCCTGTTAGGTTTTCGGTAAGAGAAATAAAAACGCACAGTTTTTTCCTTTTTTTGTTTTTTGGCACTGAAGTTATTGCTTTATTATCTGATTCTACATTTCCCCACAGACTTGGCTTCAAAGGCTCGATCTAGATGTGAGGGAACTGCATGATAGGTTCAGAAAATCAAACCGTTTGGATGAGCAAGACATGGTATGGTCCATGTGTTTTACTAGTTGTCAAACATGATAAAAGGCTCTATTCTGTTTTTTCTTGGATTTTTTTTCTAGAAGCTGATGTCAGGAAATCATAGGAGTTGCTTGAAATCACATGATAAGTTGCTCATAAAAAGCCACTGAGTTGCCTGATAAGCCATTTTGCAGAAGCTTCGTACACATTGTCAGAAGTTTTTTTGATGTTTTTTTAGTGTTTTGGGAGTTATGCCAGAAGTTGAATAAAATTCTATAGAGTTGCCTAAAAATCATATGAAATGTTGCCCATACAAACATATAGAGTTGCCCAAAAACATACCAGTAGTTGATGTCTTTTTTGGTATGCTAACATGGTTTTTTTCCTTGAAGGTTATGATTCCTGTGCTTGAAAATTTAGACCCAGAGAACACCAATGGTGGACACCACTACTGGGTACTCAACATCAATCTGAGGGACAAAAGGTCCGAAGTGTTTGACTCATGGAGGATGTTAAAAAAAAGCAAGAGGCTGGATGATGTTGCAAGGGCTATTGTAGCTGCAGTTCGTGTGTTGTGGGACAAGTACTATCCAAAACAAGCAAAGACAATGGACCAGTTCCCGCTTGTGGATATCGATGCACCAAAGCAGACTGTATCGTAAGGACCAACCCACATACATACATATCCGTTGTTATAAGACGTAGTGTTTTGCTTTTTTTTGCAAGTGCTTTCTTGACATTTTTGGTTTTTTTGCAGCGGTGACTGTAACATATTCGCATTGATGAACGCGTTATTGTGGAACGGGACGTGGCTCCCGAACTATGGACAAAGCGACATACCAAACATCAGGAAGAAGATGACCATCTCCATGCTGAAGTGTGACCTGAACAAGATTCCATGGCAGGAGATCCTCAAACCGGCCAACAAGTGAACAAATATATAAACCGGCCAACAAGTGAACAAATATATAAACCGGCCAACAAGTGAACAAATATATAGGTACATTTTTTTCCTGATCAATGTGTTCCATTAGAGAATATCAAATGCGAATACTAATGTGTTCCATTACAAAACTCACAAAAGTTTGCTCCAAACCACCTATAACATGTTTGCATAAATCACAAGCGCTCATAGGTTTTTTCATGTTTTACGAGTAAGGAATATAAGCACAAATGTCAAGCATCTACCTCCACACAGTCTCCAATTTGTGAATTTAAAGCCAGGAAAACACATAAATTAAAAGAAATCCATGCAAATGATTTCATCGTTTGCTTTTTTCTTGAAGCTGGCAGTTGCTTGATTTCCCTTCTACATTTGCTCAGAAACCAGACCTCAATTGCTTCATCTACCAGGACACTGTTTGCTCTTTTTTTCCTTACTTTCCGCTAGTTTTGCAAGCCCAGGGGGTCATTCCCTTCATGTGGTAATGATCACATCAGCTTCCCTAGGCACGTCGCAGCAGTGTGATCGATTGATTCACAAATGCTGCACTTGTTCTTTTTCTTAGGGTGTAGTTCCAGGGCTGATTTGAAGCGCTTGCTGCGGCTGCGCCCTTTCGTGACTGAACGAGGTGGATCCATAGGAGCAGGGGGGCAGGAGGTTGGTTTGAAGTACTTGGGGCATTAGGGTTTGATGCTTCCCTAGCACGAGCCGCTTCCCGGGCTGCCTTTAGCCTCTTCTTCCTTAGTTTATTCAGCTTAGTAACCTCAGTATCTGCTGCTTTCATGTGCCTCCTAACTGCAGCGGCTGCCTCATCACTAGTCATTGCCTTCTTGGCTAGCTTTGCAAAATCCATTGTCAGAGTCACTTGCCAAACCTGGTTCTCTGACTCAGCGGGCAAGTCATGCGGAGGGCCCTCGTTAGGTGGCGGTGGTGCACTTGGTACTGCATGTTGCGTCCAGCGGCGCTTGATGTAGTGTTCAGGTATCTCATTAACGCCAAGGTGTGTGAAGATTTTCAAGACATGGCAACAAAGCATGCCGTCTCTATGCCACTTGCAACATTTGCAATCGTAGATAGCTGGCTCTGGTCTCACTGTGACTAGGTACTTCCTCGAGCCATACCCTAGGACTTCTTCTATATTGGGCTCAAGGTAATAGAAGTTGATTCCAGCGGGGTGCACATCGTACTGGCCAATCATCTGAAACTCAGTTCTAAACTTCACATAGATGTCCCTAGTGTATGCTTTGTAGGCATGCCTCTCAATGGGGAAACGCGACCATCTTTGTGCCTCTAGATGTTCTGTCCGGTAGTCGTTCCCGCCCTCCCTCACGATTATGTGTACCTGAATTTTCTCATATTGCTTGACGAAGTTGAGAATTGACTTGTGTGGGTTCACATAGTGCTTCAACACAGCATTGAACCCTTCGCTGCGTTGCGTTGACTGAAGGAAAGGGAAGAACCTGAATTTGAAGTAACACGGCACCCATGTAGCCCGATCCTCATACAGTTTCTCAAAGTGACCATGCATAAGACCTTCATATTTCAATTGAAGTGCAGCCCATTTCCTTTCAAACTCAGCCGGGGTGAAACTGAAGTCAATGCATTCATTGAAGTCTTTTACCAAATCCGGGTTCCTAGCCAACACGGGGCCAAGCTTCTCTTGTGCTTTCTTCATTATATGCCAACGGCAGCAACGGTGAATCGTTGCCGGGAACTTCCTCTTGATAGATTGTGCCATAGCAACATCTTGGTCCGTGATGATGTTGTCCGGAGCCAAACCATCCATTGCTTCTAGGAAAGCATCAAATAACCAGTCATAACTTGAGGCTAGTTCCTGCCAGACAAATCCACACCCGAGCATTATTGACTGCCCATGTCTGTTGATTCCAATGAAGGGGGCAAACGGCATATTGTACATGTTCGTGAGGTAAGTTGCATCAAATGACACGCAATCATGATAAGCCTCCGCGTATGCTTTCCGTGCCGCACCATCCACCCAAAACAAGTTTTCTGTCCTGCCTTCCGCATCTGTCTTGCATTTAAAGAAAAATCCTGGGTCATTTTCCATCACCTTGCAAAAGTAGTTTAGTGTTTCTTCAATGTCAATGTCTTTAGTTGGGGCGTTGAGCTTCGAACAGTTGTTATGGATAGCTTTAGCTGTGTACGGAACAATCAACTCCGAGCTGTAGTATGATGACATTAACATCATCATTTTTCCTGGCATAAAAAAATAGAAACTTGTTTTTTTCAGGACTAACTAACCACAATGCAGCGAGCAACATGTTTTTTATAGATAACATAAAGTAACATTTATGCATAAGCAGAACAAGAACCAAGCCTGTATCCAACCAAGTTATGTTTTTTGATGGGTGATGTCTTTTTTTTCAGAGTTGCACGGAAAATGAACATAGTTGCCTCAGTTTACTTTTCAAGTTGCCAGTTTTTCCCCCTGGTCAGGGCTGCCCATGAATCCTAAGCAGCTTATACTAGGATATGAAACAAACCCAAGTAGTTGAGGTAGGAATAGGCAACACCAAGGTGTTTCTGTTTTGGGTCATGATTTTTTTAATTACCAGAGTTGCACAAAAAATGAACATAGTTGCATAAAAAATGAACATAGTTGGCTCAGGTCAAGGTACTTTGATGCAGGAATAAGTAACAGTTCTGTGGTAAAAAGACTTAACGCAATGTGAGTTTTGTACCTGCTGTCAAGTTGCAGTCATTTAGGTGAGTCAGTAGTTTTTTCTGTTCCGGCGGGATTCCTTGGTGAGAACGGAGGTATTTCGAAAGTGATGGCTTCTCAATCAGTGGATGGTTATGATCTGCAATAAAAGTGATAACCTCCCATCTGTCATCTTTAAGCTTCACCACCATCTTAGCACGACATTTTGTTCGCTTCACAGTTTCCCGTTTCCTCTTCTTCTTGAAAGTGTGTTCCTCGACATCATCTTCAACATCTTGTTCAGGTGAGCTTGGACATGTAGTGTTTTTGCTCGACAAGGGAACATCTGGGATCCCAACTCTCTCTACTGGTTTGCGGAACTTGTTACAGCAGAATTGCTGTTTTTCCAACACACTTGTGTAGGACGACCTGTAAGACGTATTTGACTTGATTGAAAAGCCCTCCATCAAAGCATAGCGATTGTAGTGTTCCCTCGCATCCTCTAATGTGTCGAAGCGCATGCCAACATAAGGTTGTTGTGGCTGTGATCCAGCTTCTTCATCTTCCAACTCACGTGTCTCATGAACTAAAGCATTAGCAGGAGCAACCATAGGTGGGGGAGTGGCAACACGTTTGTCCGGGACATGAGCAGTGTTAGATCCAATATTGGGGTCAGGAGACTCACCAACCTCCTCCTCTAGTTGTTGATGTCCCTGTTCACCCCCTGCATGCAAGAAGGGTGCACCCAACTCGACTGAAATGTTGATGGACTCTATGTCAAGCGGTGGTTCATTCAGATCAATCATCATGAACAATCAACCTGCAACAATTTGTGTGTTAGCCCACCACAAAAGCATGCATGACCTTTTATGAACAAACTAGTTGTAGAATATAAAGGAGCAACTATAAACACTTGTTTGGGCAACTATAAAGTTAAACAGAGGCAATTCATATCTTCTTTTTTCCTCAAAAGTTTCCTGTTTATTCTTTTGTTTTTCTTATATGTGTTATGTTTCTACCAGCATGACACACATATACAGCAGCAAAGAGCATGCATGACCTTTTATGAACAAAGTAGTTGTAGAATATAAAGGAGCAACTATAAACACATGTTTGGGCAACTATAAACTTAAACAGATGCAATTCATATCTTCTTTTTCCTCGAAAGTTTCCTGTTTCTTCTTTGTTTTCTTACATGTGTTATGTTTCTACCAGTGTGACACACATATACAACAGCAAAGTTTTGTTTTTACACGACATGCGCTGATTTCATTTGTGCCTTTTTTTCAGCAGCAGATTACAACTTTTGATGATTGGAAAGAAACAACCAATGTGCATATCTGACGGAGAGCTTACCAGGAGCAGGAGGCCTATCATTTGGTGTAGTTTATGTCTTTTTTTTAGTGGGACCATATGGAATGTAGCAAAGTATCTTAGTGTGGGATTGTTCGAATCTGTTTTTTATGACGCGACCTTTTGTTTTGTGCGTTTGTCGTTTGTGTCATCTTTTTTAGCGAGAACCATACTGACATAGCAAAAGCTGTGCGTTAACACATGCAAGTTAATACTTTCTACCTCTGTCTATAACTTGAGTTTTTTACGTTCTTGATAGTTCATGCTTTAATGCATGTGTTTTAGTACTAGAGTTGACATGTTCTCACATCATGTAGAGGCAACTCTAGAATTTCTGAAAAGCTACGGTTGCACAGCTCTTTTTTTACCAGTGTTGCTTCAAAAATGAACATAGTTGCTTCAGTTAATTGTTCGAGTTGTCAGGTTACTTTTTTCCTGATCAGGGTTGCTCATGAACCCCAAGCACCTTATAATAGGATAGGAAAGAAAGCAAAGCAGGTTTCGTGTTGCAATGCACCAGCAAACAAACGCAATGGTCCTGCATTTTCTTTTTCCACTAGAGTTGCTCTATTTTTGTACTGGTGTTGCTTTTTTGGTATCATAATAGTTGCTCAAGATGCGTACCGGTGTTCCCACTATAGTTGCTTTTTTCACGAGATCAAAAGAACGAACTAAAAACTGGACTAGTCGAACTGCAGGTGCTTCGGGTGACATGGTGTTCTCACATCAGGTAGAGGCAACTCTAGAATTTCTGAAAAGCTACGGTTGCACAGTTCTTTTTTTACCAGTGTTGCTTCAAAAATGAACATAGTTGCTTCAGTTAATTGTTTGAGTTGTCAGGTTACTTTTTTCCTGATCAGGGTTGCTCATGAACCCCAAGCACCTTATAATAGGATAGGAAAGAAAGCAAAGAAGGTTTCATGTTGCAATGCACCAGCAAACAAACGCAATGGTCCTGCATTTTCTTTTTCCAGTTGCTCTATTTTTGTACTGGTGTTGCTTTTTTTGTATCATAATAGTTGCTCAAGATGCGTACTGGTGTTCCCATTATAGTTGCTTTTTTCACGAGATCAAAAGAACGAACTAGTTGATGTTCAAGCAGGGGTGGTTGAGTAGGGAAGAGAGAGGAGTCGGGTGGAGGTGGTGCTTACCTTTTTAGGGGCAGGTAGGTCTGGTTTTTTCTCTCCAGATCTGATTTTTGGAGCAAGGAGGAGGAAGGAGGTGTTCCTGCGTCGGCTTTGTTCTTTCAAGACGCCATAGACGGGGCAGATCTTGTTCCGATCTTGTTTAGAGGAGGAAAGGCAGGAGCAAGGAGGAAGAAGGGGACCCGTGCGTGGGCTTGTCCTTCAAGGAAAAGGGGGAGAGGGGGTTGCGTGAGGCGTCCGCAAGGGGGAGCGTGGGGGGGGGGGGGTGCAGGGAGGGGGTGGGGACCAGGACGACGGGTGCGAGGAAGCGGGGGCCAGGAGGGACCAGGTGTGATCGGGGGGGGGGGGGCGTGATTCGCGCGGGCTTGGGTTGGTTTCGCGCGCGCGGGGTCTGATTTTCCGTTTTCGGCTGTCTGGTCGCGCGCGCGGGGTGGCTCCTTCCTTTTCTGGGAGAGCGCTCGGGGCTGCGATCTGGCGCCCGTGCGCCCGCGAGCCTGGTCCATTTTTATTTAAATATTATGGCAAATTTACATTTATAGAACATGGCAACTTTTACTATGTATAATTGTGTAGCCATGATATTTTCTTAGTTATTTCAATGGCAAAAGTACTACATTTTTGCCATGGCAAATTTGACTCCATTTTATGCCATGGCAAACTTCTTTAATTAACATGTTAAAAAACATGCAAACTTGCCATGGAAAAGTTATAGATGTTCAAATACATGGCAAACTTTGCCATGGTAACTTTAGATGTTCACAAACATGGCAAACTTTGTAGATGTTCAAAAATATGGCAAATTTGCCGTGGCATTTTAAAATGGTCAAAAACATCGCAAACTTTAATGTGTGCAAAAACATGGTAACTTCTTTTAATTAAGTTTGTTCAAAAACATGGCAAACTTTTTTTAATTAACATGTTCACAAACATGCAAACTTGCCATGGAAACAAAAGATGTTAAAAAACATAGCAATTTAAGATGTCAAAAACATTTGCAAACTTGCCATGGCAAACTTAAGATGTGCAAAAACATGTCAAACTTCTTTTTTAATTAAGTTTGTACAAATATATGGCAAACATGAACATGACAAACTTGCCATGACAACTAAAGATGTTAAAAAACATGGCAAGCTAAGATGTTCAAACCCATGGCAAACTTGCCATGGCAAATAAAATCAGTATTTGTTTATAGATGTGAAATTTTCCATGGCAACTAAATGCATTTTTTGCTATGGTTCGTTGTGTCTTTTTGCCATGTCCGTCCGAAGAATGTTTGTCATGGCCATTTTACAAATTAGTTTGAGAACACGGCAAGTTTGAGAACACGGCAAGTTCTTTCAAGTTTGAGAACATGGCAAAAAGGTTTGATCCTTTGAAATTTGTTTTGCCATGGGGATTACATGAACGATATCATTACAACTTAAGATGTTTTCTTTATTTTTTTCTAATTAAATTCTGTGTCTAGAGAGAACCTTTTTCACCATATCACTTCATGGAAAGTTTTTTTTGTAAATTTCGTAGTGATGGCAACTTTTCATAGTGTAGAGATGCAGATTGCCATGAACTTCTTCCTTTTTTGTGCCATTTTTAAAAACATAAACTTGAACATGGCAATTTATTTCATAGAATGGCAATAGTCAATGACATTTTTATCGTGCAAAAGACCAGTGTTTATTAGTCACAGAAAAACTGAGTTTTTTAGTAGTCATAACTTAATATGGGCTTTATTTTTCGTTTTTCTTTTCACAGGAAAAAGGCCTGTAGGCCCACTTTATCTACTGGATCGTGTGCTTTGTGTAACGACAAGTTTGATCGTTACAGGAGGTGAGGCGTTTGGGCTGGAGGTTCTTTTCCACCGAACGAATTCGTTCAATCCTTCTCCACTCCAGCACGAACGAGTTGTTCGGCCTGGGAGTCTCCCAGGCCGAACGGTCGGCACTTATCGGTGTCCATAATCCTTATACTCAACAACGGCAACGTAGGACGGTAAACAGCGGCCTCGGCGCCCCGACAAACTGGGGGGGTCCAACGTACGTGCACGTACGCGGTTGCTGTCAACCTCCCGCACGTACACTCTGGTGCTAGCTAGCTACTTCAGCGTTTTGGTGCTTACCATCTCCTGTCTCCCGGATTAAGAGGAAATGGAATAGCTTTAATCAGGTTTTTTGCTACGTCTTTTTCTTCTTCTTTGGAGTCTAAAATTTTGACGTATCTTTAGGCACACGTACGATTTTGATTTGGGGCTAATAGGAAATGGAATAGCTTTGATGCACGAGCTTCTAGTGATGTCGCTGTCACGTTATATATATTATTCTGGCGATGGGTTGTGACTGGGATCTGTCGTAGAGAAAATTTCGGATTATCTTCGGTGCGGAGGGGTCACGTTGTCCCTTGACGTGACTGGTTTTGTAGGTCTTAATCACACATAGGTCAATAGCAAATCAAGCTTCGAAAGAGGGTATCAGTTTTCCTGAAAAATGACCTTTCCGGGTCTCTAAATTAGTTGGTTCACCGACCCACTAATGCCTCATAGCGACATTGATTGAACATCTAGGCATTTTTGTTCAATTTAATTCTCTCGCACTTTTTAGGGATGTTTTGGTGCTTTTCAGTGAGATGTGACTGTGAGTGGCCTGCAGAATTAGTGGCTTTCCCTCGAGGTGATACATCACAAAATCTATCTACTGTTTGAGCAGCATTGTAGTAGATAGGAGTATTCTTTATGAGCATATCCTGACATATGGAAATAGAGCTTTTCCATGTATCAAGTTATGTTTGCGCGCGGGGGGGGGGGGGGGGGGGGGCATATCTTGGTTACTATAAGGCTGACTAGCTATGTACATGTACAAAAGACTTTTTACGGGAAATTGAACTTTCGGATTAAGTTGACAAGCTATGGTTGGAAAACGAGCAGAGTGAGGGCATGTACAGTGGGGTTGACTCAGCTGTCTGTAAGCAAGCACACATAGGATATTTGATTAGGTGGTGGGAAAAGAAAGAAGAGAGAGAAACCAGTCGTCTGTACAATTACCGACTGTCTAATGGCACAAAAATCGCTGCTTAGCGACGTCCAACCTCCTCTGCATCTAGTAATTTTTCGTTCCAAGATCGATACAACCACCGCATGATTTTACAAGCTATACAGACTAGTAAATAGACAATGCGTTGTAAAGGATGTCTGTAGTAAACAACTAAATAGACTATATCTGACGTGGACAGGGGCTATAGATAGAATCTGTCTAGACTGTTGTACATGCCCTGAGGACCCATACTGAAAATTAGCGGGGAGAGAAAAAGGTGGAGTTGTTTCCGAAGTTGCTTTCTGTAAATGTTTCCCCGTAACTCTAGGGTTTTTGGTCTAACAATACAAAACCCCTTGTTGCTAATTAGCTTGAGCAAACATCATTCGCGAAAAAAGCTTGAGCTAACATGCATGACCGTACAAATACGCAGCTCGCTTCCAACTTTTCTAGTCGATATGTGTCGGAAAGTTTTTCTAGTCAATCCCGAACTTCAGTAGCTTAATAGGACAACCCCATCAATAGTAGAGTAGATGCCATGAAATCGTACACATGCTGGTAAGAAGAAAACATCTATTCTAGTATTGCCTTCTACGGTCAATCATGTCATCTACTGACCCTGACTTCATCGACTAGACCCATAGACCCATCACACACACATGAGATCGGATTACCAATGACGCACCATGACACACATACTGCTCATCAATGTCATTGTTACCTCATGAATCGCAATGCGACATATCCGGCTAGTACCAACTCTTGCAACGATGCTAGCTACTTTGTATCACCGTGACGGAGCCACAAAGAAATATTGTGTGTACATAATTATCTGTTCTACTTTGGCGATAGACATGAGGCATTGATATAGCTTTGTTGTTCCTTCACACTCCTCCATCCTAAGGTCCATTAGTCCATGTAACAATTTGTAGGCGCTGGCACCAGAGACCCTCAAAGCAAGCCTAGTCCGCAGATATAACGCCGACCAGCCTCAGCCGGCTAGGCCCACCACTTGTTCTTACGCCATAGCCAATGCACAACCCCATCGAAGATAGCAAACCAGACCCTGGATCAAGGCATTATGGAATATCATAGGCACTGTTGCGCAACAAGCCAACATGTACAACACCAATGAAACCGCCATGTCGTCAAATTTCGTGAAACCTATGAGACGTGTGCTCCCTAAAGACTTCCGTGAACTATTGATTGACCGGAGTGCCACACCACAACACATGACGATAGACAAAAGAAAAATCTTCAACTTGAACTTCATGAAAAGAGTCATTTAATTTTTCAGTGGTGCCATCAAATAATTTTTGGTGCAGCCAGCAAAATAAATAAATAAATGGTGCAAATCAAATCATGTAAAAAAATGTTACAATCGCGAACCAACCTGTGGTCGGATGGTTAGACGCACAGTGGTATCTCCAGCCCACCAGGGTTAGTCCTGGGGCTCGCATTATTTCTGGATTTTCGGCGATGCGCTTTCAGTGGGAGGAGACGTTCCTGTCGACGACGAGGCGCCTACGGTGACTTTGTAATCTCAAGATGATACGTCGACTTAGTCTCTCAAAGGTGTTCATAGGGATAGGGTATGTACTGTGTTCGGAAAAAAAATGTTACAATCATTGGTCTTTCGTATTGCCGCGTCAAAAGAGCCCCGAGGATCGAATGAATTAACCGTGGTCCGTACAAAAGGTATATATATCTCCACGTCCGATCTCCTCTGGGTTGGTTCCTCCGTAGTACCTAAAGCACGTTAGCCTCGGATCTCGCGCCGTCCTCCAATTTTGTGCATGTGCGTGCCTCGTGCTTAGACGCGCCGCCCTCCACGTAGCAGATATAGTACAGTAATTTATCTGATGACACAGGACTTATGCAGATCTTAATCCTATAGTGAGTGTCCATCCGGGTTAAAGCAGGGACAGTGCCGCTAAACAAAGCTTGAGGCTAATGATGCACCCCATGTTGTAGATCTAGGCTGTCTAATACGGAGTAGATCTGAATTCTCAAAAGAAGAAACAAAAAAACAGAGACATAGTTAAATCAGGCTGCAGCAATCATCCTTGAGTATCGTGCTTGCAATGATGCAGAGGCTGAGACGGAACAGACACATGGAAGCAGCAGAGCAGGAGTCGGGCTCTGAATTTATATAAATGGGGCAAAGATCAATCGGAAACAAGAAGGTATCCGATGATTTGGACGCTTGCTGCGCTGCGCGTAGCTGCTTGGCGCCTACCGCTCGCCGCCGGATACTGTCATTAAGCTTAACGACAGTGATTAGCGGTAGCCTAATCGTTACTATAAGTAGACCGAATCCGCCGGTGTGATTGTTAATCAGGATCATGCATGGTTACTTTAGGAGAGTCAAGAGCAGAAATGACCGGACATCCATGCGCGGAACTTATACAATGGTACTATAAGTGTATATCACCTAAAATTATTGATGAGTTGGAATATAGGGAACTACAAAATGGTTTCTCCTAGTTAAGAGATAACTTCTTACTCCGTCCGATCCATATTACTTGTCGCCAAAAAAATTGAAAAGTTGTTTCCGGCCATTTCTGCAAAAAAATGAAATGTTGTTTTTGTCTACTTAGATACTCCACCTAGATGTGGTAAATGATAACTTTGGCAAGGTATAGGTGCACCTAGCCAGATGTCGATGCATGTTGTGTCAATCTAGCTTTCTTCGCTGCGACATGGAGGGAGGCCAAGCAGTGGAAGAAGCAGTATAATTTGGCTAGAGTAGATCGATTACCAGTGGCGCACGTACGTATATCCCATTCTTACTAGTACATGGGGCCCTGACACCTGCTCATGAAAACGTAAAGAAACAAAAGCATGGAGTTATTAGGTGGTGGCAAACCTACATCATATCGTACACAAATACTTAAACATGTACAACTACCACTTGGCCTTTAGTACGGATCTGGATCATGTCGAGCTTATCTTATGGCGGGAACACGTAGAGATACATGCATGGTAGGAGTAAGTGTGGGTGGTCCTGATCGATCAGCTTGTTTTTCTTTTTTCAAATCATAGCTATCCTGTGCCACCACTGCACGTAGTACGCTGTTTACGCTGTTGGAGTAGTAGTAATAGATTTTAGGTGTGAGGCAGGGCGACGTGGGTGCCAGTGGACGCTTTGAGTAAAGATGACTGCAAATAAATTTATCTATAGTCTGTTGCTGTGTGATTCAGTGATTGTACCCTGGCGCACAACATTGTTTATCTACGTAGAGTACTATTTTAATCATGCTAGCCATCTGTTTTACCATCTTCCTTTTCTTACGGCCTCCTCATATGTTTGTTCTCTGGTCTGGCGGAGACAGAGATATGGCCTTCCTTACTTTAATTACTGGGGTAGATACAAATTTCAAAATCTCGTCTTGTTTCCAGAAGAGGGTTTAGTTTTGCAATTTCACATACGCTCATATGTGGAGTACGTATGTGCCGTACGTAATTAAGGTTGACACGCATGGTGCAGAACAGCGGGAGTGATTTTGACTCGCGTACGTCGATAGTACAACCTTGGTTAATTAATTTGCTGGGACTATGCACTAGTAGAAAAAGAGGCTTCCATACGCCCCCATTAGTCCCTAAAATAATCGAACCGCGATCAAAGGGGTCTTTAGTCGCGGTTCGGGAGGAGACCCGCGACCAACTATCTGGGCCCAGCGCGCTCGGTCGACAGCTGGCGGACGGGAGGGGCTTTAGTCCCGGTTGGCCTGGCCAACCGGGACTAAAGGTCCTCAGGCTGGCCCGAAGGCCTTTAGTCGCGGTTGGCCAGGCCAACCGGGACTAAAGGCCCATCCCTATATATAGGACTTAGCTCATTTCACTTAGCCACAATTCAGAAGGAGGGTGGTGGGTTTGCTTTTGGTTCCTCCTATGCACACAAGGTGTTCGATGAAATGCCCGAGAGCATGAAACAAACATGATATGAAGTGTCCGAGCCACACTTGAGCTTTCTCATTTATTTTTCCTCCGCGATCGCGGTTAGCAACTTGAACCTTTCATGTGTCATTGATAAAATATGCATGTGTGTAGTTCATTGTTTAATTTGTATTATTTCTAGCTAGTTAGTTTAACAAATGCATGATGGTTAATTATATACTTTATATAATAATAATGCAGATGAATGGGCAATGGATGTACGGTCCCCGACTCTCCGGCGAGTTCACTACGGGTTTGAAAGATTTCCTCGTAGTGGCAAATGCGAACAAGCAGCGAGGTTTTATTATCTGTCCATGTGCTGCCTGTAAGAATCAGAAGGGTTACTCCTCCTCAAGAGACGTTCACATGCACCTGCTTCGGCACGGTTTCATGCGAAGCTATAATTGTTGGACCAAGCATGAAGAAAGAGGGGTTAGAATGGAAGAAGATGAAGAAGGGGATGATATCGATGACAACTATCATGATCATTTCGGTGATGCTTTCATGGAGGATGATGCTGAAGGTGGGGAAGGGTTAGGTGAAGGTGAAGAAGAGGCACATGATGAGCCCGCTGATGATCTTGGTCGGACCATTGCTGATGCACGGAGACGCTGCTAAACTGACAAGGAGAGGGAGAATTTGGATCAGAGGATCACAAAAAGTCGTTGTACCCAGGATGCGATAATAGTCTGAAAAAGCTGGGCTGCACACTGGATTTGCTAAAATGGAAGGCACGGGAAGGTGTAGCTGACTCATCATTTGAAAATTTGCTGAAAATGTTGAAGAATATGTTTCCGAAGAATAACGAGTTGCCCGCCAGTACGTACGAAGCAAAGAAGGTTGTCTGCCCTCTAGGTTTAGAGGTTCTGAAGATACATGCATGCATTAACGACTGCATCCTCTACCGCGGTGAATACGAGAATTTGAATGAATGCCCTGTATGCACTGCATTGCGTTATAAGATCAGAGGCGATGACCCTGGTGACGATGTTGAGGGCGAGAAACCCAGGAAGAGGGTTCCCGCCAGGTGATGTGGTATGCTCCTATAATACCACGGTTGAAACGTCTGTTCAGGAACAAAAAGCATGCCAAGTCGTTGCGATGGCACAAAGAGGACCGTAAGTCCGACGGAGAGTTGAGACACCCCGCTGATGGAACACAATGGAGAAAGATCGACAGAGTGTTCAAAGATTTTGCAGCTGACGCAAGGAACATAAGATTTGGTCTAAGTACTGATGGCATGAATCCTTTTGGCGAGCAGAGCTCCAGCCATAGCACCTGGCCCGTGACCCTATGCATCTACAACCTTCCTCCTTGGTTGTGCATGAAGCGGAAGTTCATTATGATGCCAGTGCTCATCCAAGGTCCAAAGCAACCCGGCAACGACATCGATGTGTACCTAAGGCCACTAGTTGATGAACTTTTACAGTTGTGGGGCAGACCTGGTGTACGTGTCTGGGATGAGCACAAAGAAGAGGAATTTGACCTACGAGCGTTGCTTTTTGTAACCATCAACGATTGGCCTGCTCTCAGTAACCTTTCGGGACAGACAAATAAGGGATACAATGCATGCACGCACTGCTTACATGAGACTGAAAGTGTACGTTTCGGTAATTGTAAGAAGAACGTGTACCTGGGTCATCGTCGATTTCTTCCCCGAAATCATAACGTAAGAAAGAAAGGCAAGCATTTCAACGGCAAGGCAGATCACCGGCCGAAGCCTGCGGAACGTACTGGTGCTGAGATATTTGATATGGTCAAGGATTTGAAAGTCATCTTTGGAAAGGGTCCTGGCGGACAATCAGTTCCGCGGGGAGTTGATGGGCACGCACCCATGTGGAAGAAGAAATCTATATTTTGGGAGCTAGAATATTGGAAAGTCTTAGATGTCTGCTCTGCAATCGACGTGATGCATGTTACGAAGAATATTTGCGTGAACCTGCTAAGCTTCTTGGGCGTGTATGGGAAGACAAATGATACAAAGGAAGGACGGCAGGACCAGCAACTTTTGAAAGACCCAGATGACCGGCATCCGGAATGGTTTCAAGGTCGTGCCAGCTACGCTCTTACCAAAGAAGAGAAGGTCATTTTTTTTGAATGCCTGAGCAGTATGAAGGTCCCGTCTGGCTTCTCGTCGAATATAAAGGGAATAATAAACATGGCGGACAAAAAGTTCCTAAACCTGAAGTCTCACGACTGCCACGTGATTATGACGCAATTGCTTCCGATTGCTTTGAGGGGGCTCCTACCGGAAAATGTTCGAGTAGCCATTGTGAAGCTATGTGCATTCCTTAATGCAATCTCTCAGAAGGTAATCAATCCAGAAGATCTACCATGGTTACAGAACGATGTGGTCCAATGCCTTGTCAGTTTCGAGTTGGTGTTCCCACCATCCTTCTTCGATATTATGACGCACCTCCTGCTCCACCTAGTCGAAGAGATTTCCATTCTCGGTCCTGTATTTCTACACAATATGTTCCCCTTTGAGAGGTTCATGGGAGTATTAAAGAAATATGTTCGTAACCGTGCTAGGCCAGAAGGAAGCATCGTCAAGGGCTATGGAAATGAGGAGGTAATTGAGTTCTGTATTGACTATGTTCCTGACCTTAAGCCGATTGGTATTCCTCAATCGCGGCACGAGGGGAGACTAAGTGGAAAAGGCACGATCGGAAGGAAATCAACGATATGTATGGACGGTCATTCTATGACTGAAGCACACCACACAGTTCTGCAAAATTCCAGCTTGGTGGCTCCGTACTTCGAGCAACACAAGAATATTTTACGCTCGGACAACCCGGGGAAGCCTGAATCCTGGATTAGAAAGGCCCACATGGAGACTTTCGGCAGTTGGTTGCGAAAACATTTAATGAATGACAATGATGTTGGAGATCAGCTGTACATGTTGGCCAAGACACCATCTTCGACTATAACGACTTTCCAAGGGTACGAGATAAATGGGAATACATTTTACACCATCGCCCAAGATAAAAAGAGCACCAACCAAAACAGTGGTGTCCGCTTTGATGCAGCAACCGAGAATGGGCAAAAGGTCACATATTATGGTTACATAGAGGAGATATGGGAACTTGACTATGGACCCTCCTTTAAGGTCCCTTTGTTCCGGTGCAAATGGTTCAAGCTAACAGGAGGTGGGGTAAAGGTGGACGAGCAATACGGAATGACAATGGTGGATTTCAACAATCTTGGTTACCTTGACGAACCATTCGTCCTTGCCAAAGATGTCGCTCAGGTTTTTTATTTGAAGGACATGAGTAGCAAACCGAGGAAACGGAAAGATAAGAAAATGATCAGTACATCATGCGATGATCCAAAGCGCCACATTGTTCTTTCAGGGAAAAGAAACATCGTGGGAGTGGAGGACAAGACAGACATGTCAGAAGATTATAATATGTTTGGTGAAATTCCGCCCTTCAAAGTGAACACTGACCCAAGCATTAAGTTAAATGATGAGGATGCTCCATGGATACGGCACAATCGTAAGCAAGCAGGGACACAAGGGAAGAATTGATGTGTAATAATTTATTGTACCAAACTTTGTTGAATGGATCATGTGAATTAAAACATACGATGGCGAATCCGGATGATTTGTATTTGGTCGATGAACTGAATGATGTATCAAACCTTTTGTCAAACCTTCAAGGGATCGAGGATGTAGAACAAAACAATCGGTATCGCCATCATACAGCCCTGCCGTGGCTACTGAGTGCATATATGCATACCAAAACTAGTGCTCAATAAAAAAACTGAAAAGGAAAAAGAAAAGGAAAGAGAGAGCAGAGAGGAAAAAGAAAAGGAAATTTATTTGGGAATAATTGTATAAATCATTAAATTTGAGCGGCGGCGGAGGAAAAAGGAAAGGAAAAACAAAAGGAAAAACAAAATACTTGGCAGTGCTCAAACAAAAACTTCTATGCAAATTAGTGCTCAGTAAAAACTGAAAAGGAAAAAGAAAAGGAAAGAGAGAGCAGAGAGGAAAAAGAAAAGGAAAAAGAAAAGGAAATTTATTTGGGAATAATTGTATAAGTTTGACCCAAAAAAACATCAATTTTATTTTTTAATAGCTCTTAATCATTCAACCGTCGCTGCTCCTCCTCTATGTCCCCTTAATCTTATTTTTTAATTCCTTTATACTTAATTAATTTTTACTACATGCAGGAGTGACATATGGCGGACGATAGAGCCGAGCCGCTTAGGGATCCGGAGGCTGAACGTTATTTAATGGGCATCATAAACAACGAGATTCCTTATGTGCCGGGCTCAGAATATGAGCAAGAAGAGGATGTAGTCTCTTCTTTTCAAAACCTTGACGGTGGAACAGACATTGTCGATGATCAATAAGGTGAAGGAACGGACATTGTCGACGGAGGTCAACCGTCAACAAACGACGATCTCGAATTGCAAGTAGCAACCACCTCCGGCGAGGTATATATATACATTGAGCCTCTCGTGATACAAACTTACTGAAATGTGAATACATATGTATCAACGCGCGCGACTCTCTTTCTTTTTTTAGCCCTCGGCCGGATCGAGTACGACAAAGCGTGGCAAATCCAAGGCAATGAAAACAGGAGAAACATATGCCATTGATTTTGTCAGTGAAACCGGCAAGCCCCTACAGCACACCTCAAAGTTTATCAACCAATGCGGAGTCGTTGTTAGAGACAACGTCCCGATCACCGTCCAGGAATGGAAGGAGCCAAAGAAGGCACGTCTTGGTTTCAGTTTTGTCGACAAGAGAACGAAAAAGGATTGCTGGAGAAAGCTTATGGAACATTTCATTCTACCTCCGGAATACAACAAAGTCGATGAATTCGGTAACGAGGTTCCGGGTGGACGTGAGAGGAGGAGGCTAGTTAAAGAGTTCGCTCTTCAGAAGATGGCCGAAGCATTCCGGAACTTCAAGAAAAAATTAACCCGTGACTATGTCAACAAGGGCAAGACTCCGGATTTCAATGGACAACATGAGAAACTGAAAGATGATTGGCCAGAATTTGTGAGGCAAAAGAAATCGGAGCATTTCAAGGAAATATCGAAAAAAAATAAGGATAATGCGAGTAAGAAAAATTCCATCATATTATGGGGCCAGGAGGATACCGCCTTTCGGAGCCTAAGTGGCAGAAGATGGAGGAGGACCTGAGGGTGCGAGGAATCCCTCTAGGTACAGAGGGATGGGACCCAAGGGCCAAAAGCTGGTGGTACGGGCATGGGGGATCGCTAGACCCGGAGACAGGGGTGTGTGTTCACCGGAAGAAAAAGTTTGCTCCCACCCAAGCCCTTATTGACGCAATGACCCAAGCTCAAGAGGGCTTGATCAAGTTCAACAGAGAGAAAGATGCACTGACAACAACCCTCGGGAATGATGAACATGGAGGACGTGTACGAGGCAAAGGCAGAATTCCGTGGAAAGTAGGGTTTTCCCAGGACAATGACCCGTACTGTTACAGAAGCCGTAAGAGAAAGACGGACCGGGATGCAGATCTTTTGGCGATGTTTGCATCGGAACTCCATGAGTTGAAGCAGACCGTGCATGAACTAGTAAAAGAAAAATCGGCTGCAGGGCCGCATGAAGATCATGAAGCGGATCGCGGAAGCCAGCAGCGGAGAAGCAGCGTGGCTTCCACGGATGCCCCGCCTGGTGCTAATGCACCGACGATCGAGATTCGTGCACCGGAGCCTCACTACCCCGTGGATGATGTAAAGGAGATGAAAGAATGTGATCTGCATTATCCCGTGGGGAACGTTTCCACGAAGGTAGCTACCGGCAGTGCTTTACCCTGTACACCTGGAGCACTCCACCACAACAACCCCATTGCATATGGCTATGCTCGTGTCACGGTGGAAGACATAGTCCAAGAGTTTGAGGACCTGGAGATTGACAAAGCTACACCCGAAGGGGAGAGAAGACTTGGAGATGTCAAGCGCCAGATCATTCTATGGAAAAAGAAGTACATAGTGTTTCTAGGCGAGGCGCCAAGGCTAACAAGTCCACCCCCTCCGATGGTGGTGGTGGTGGTGGTGGCGGTGGTGGTGGTCGTGGTGGTTCACCTACACCTCCTTCACGCCATTCGACGCCGTCCCCCGATCCACAACCTTCGGCGGGTAAGCAGCCGCCGCCCCCCAATCCTCCTCCGGCGGGTACGACGCCCCCCAATCCTCCTCCGGCGGGTACGACGCCCCCCAATCCACCTCCGGCGAAGAAGCAGAAGCAGGCGGACAGCAAGGAAACCCGCTCCTGGACTATTAACCCGGACCCTTATGTACCTAAGACCACAAGGGTACCGGAGCCATCACTGAAGCCTCTCCTCCCAAGGCCTTGGGAACTTAGTGAAGCTGAAACCAAATTGGCCGCGTCTGCTCATTATGAGAAATGGAAGGCGGATACGAAGGCGATAAAAGAGCCTGAGCCCAAGTAAGTATTCACTGAGAAGCAAAAGAAGTGGGCTAAGGATTTTTTGACGACACCGTCCCAAGCCGAGCTGAATATGCCTGACGACTATGGACATGAACTTCGTAGGCAAGCAAAAATATTGAAGGAGGAGAAAGAAGAAAGTAAAAAAAGCGGGAAACAAGTTGACCAGCTCGGGATGCAGAATAAACAATCGATCCCCCCGCTCATAGTGAAAGCCGGTCCGGAAGAGGACCCCGAGATCATAGCAGCTGCGACAGCACTTGGATTGACTGTAGCGAGTGCCATGAAACAATCGTCCGAGATGGGTTTGACTCTTCGTGCCTCGTTAGGCCTTGAGGATGCGCCAGTATGTAAGATAGCATTACAATATGTGCGGAATGGGCCTCTCGTCGAGCCTGCGCGGGAAAAGAGTCTACCACCACAAATGCAAAATCTGCTACGTTGGTACAAGCATTTCATAACATGGGCCGACAAAGAATATGTTTATGCGGATGTTACAGAGGAGCATCACACCAAATGGTACTCTGTACAAGTTCATATGAGTGAATTGTTCCAGCTGTTCAATCTACGCGAGCTCGACAAATCTATCCTGAGTTTCTACGTTCTGTAAGTGATTTATTTCTACCTCATCTCGTTCTTCATTGCCTGCACTATATATATATATATATTGTCCTAACTATATTGTTGCGTATGCTATTATGCAGATTGAAGATTTGGGAATGCAAAATAAGAAACATCCATGATGTTGGGTTCATTGACCCACATATCGTTAATGGACATGTGTTACAAAATCACCCCGAAGACGTGGAGAAAGACTTGTACAAGTTTCTTAGAAAGCATCAACTCAAAAGTCATATTCTATTTCCTTACCATTTTGGGTGAGTGTTTCTCTCTTGTGCCCATTCTCTAATCGATGAGTTATGCATGACTGTGCATGTAACGTGTCCGCAGGTTCCACTGGATTCTGCTAAATATTGAACTTCACACCTCCAGAGTTCTAATCATGGACTCTATGGATTCGGATTCAAAGCGTTGGGCCGACATGAGAAAAATGCTGCAAAAGTAATTATTTTCAATCATTTGAGCTCTATATCGATCGGTCTCTTTCGTTCATTTCCTAATATCAAGTAACTAATAACTCCCTTGTTCATTTAATTTTCTTTGCCCTGTAGGGTTTGGAGACGGTTCTCAGAAGAAATTGTCGGTGAATTCAAACATGAGCTAGATTTTAGAAGGTTAGTTAATGTGGATAAGCAGCCACCGGGGACCAATCTATGTGGATACTATGTTTGTGAGAACATCCGGAGACACACCTCTGAGCGGAAGGCATCGGATAGCGTGCGGAAGGCGACGGATAACTTGCGGAGGAGGCTTAGTCCAGAAGCTCGCTTCCGACCAATTCAAGATGAATTAGCAGGATTTTTCATGAGGGAAGTCATCAATCCTAAAGGAGAACACTATACCGAGGACGAAGAAATTTATATGCATACCCGAGATTGAAACTTGTTCGAAGTTGTATATGGTCATCCATCCTAATTGTGTATGAAAACTTGTTCGAAGTTGTATATGGTCACCCGAGATTGAATATATATTATATATTCCTCTTGAATTCTTCTTGTTTGAAATTTTATATGCATGTATATAGTGGCGTAGAATATGTGTACTGAAACTTCATCAAAATTAAAATAAAACACAAAATAAAATATAAAAGAAATAAAACACTACAAATTAAAAAGAAACCAGGTTTAGGGGGGCTAAAACCCTAAACCTGCGGAGGAGGCCTTTAGTCCCGGTTAGCCACGAGAACCGGGACTAAAGGTCCTCCGTCCCGACGGACTCCTAGCGCTCACGTGGACGGGCCTTTAGTCGCGGTTCGTAAGAGGCGCGACTAAAGGGGAAGCCTTTAGTCGCGCATATTTAGTCCCGGTTGCACAGCCGGGATTAATGGCCTTGGCGAACCGGGACTAAAGGCATATTTTCTACTAGTGATGTGTCGAACTGTCGATGGATGACGAGACTGAACTAATCATCATGGTACATCTGAAGTTCTGAAATTAATTACCAGACCAACAGGACCGTGCACATTTGACTGTACGTGCAGTCACACTGGAATTTACCGTTTACAACCTACTATTTATTGCAATTGCCAAAAAAAGTGTTGTTGCATTTCAGTTTTTTTTGTGTGAAAAGGATCGGATGTATTATAAAAGTTCACCGAAAGTAAAAAGCATCTCAAAGATAATCAAAATTACATTGAGGTTCCAAGACCACCGAATGAAAACTACTTAAACTCAACGGCACCCAAAATAGATTTACCGTTTCCTGTCAAATATTTCCTTTGCTTCTTTCCCATCAAAAAGAGCGCGTGGAGTTACCAGCCGCGGGAGTAAATTTGTCTACTCCTACGTGGCATGCCCCACGTGTAAACATGCTCATTTTTTTCAATGCTAAAATTGTGGCACAAGACGGGTGAATATCTCTTAAATATGGTAATTCTTGTCGAAAATGTCAAACAAGATGAAAACCTATATAATTTACTAAAAAAGTATATCGGGAACTAGCTAGAAACCCAAAATAAGTGTAACGCAGTAATAAAATTCCTTGAATTGAATAGACCACGTAATAGTTTTGAGACAGACACGGAATTAGACCAGAGTATATAATTCAACCACCGAATTACTCACAAAACTACACAGACTAGATAAATCTGTATGAATCTGGGCAGCAGCAGGTCTATGCAGGGTGGTCCACAGTACATGACAATCAATTGCAAAGAAGAAAGAAATGAAGATTAGTTGGCAATCCTGTCTGCTATAGCCAGCAACAGTGGTTGCCCTGTGGATATTGATTTGGTCCCTTTCAGGCAGCGATGATGAGAGGCCATCTAATTTATGGCAGACCCACAGAAGCATCTCAACCCCACGCCATTTATGGCAGATGCATGGGCGGATTTTATTCATTCAGGGAGACCATCTAATTTCGTTCTTCCATGCAAAAAGGGCCAAGGGAAACGTCAAAAATTTGGAGGGAAATGTACTTTGAATTTCGAATGTACTCCCACGTACATTACTTACTTATCTGCATTCATTCATTACTTTGATTTTAGTTCCTCCATCATTTTGCTGGACTGACAGCAGGCACCAGACTGTCCCTCTTGTCTTCCTAGAAGGGATGACAATGTGTATGGTATGGGCGGGTACAACCCCCTTCTGCCTAAATCCATACGCATCGAAATCTTCTATACCCACCCACTTCAATCCCCATGGAGACAGACTGATACTCATGCCCATATCATCGGGTATCCAACACTTAATGGGTACCCAATGGGTACAATAAATAACATTTAGATTTTAAAAAAGCAGGGAAATGGGTTTAAAGTTCAGGTGATGATCGGCGAGCAGTCTAGCACAGACACGGCCTCTTCCGGTGGGTGGCCTCTTGGAGGCAACAAAGGAGTACGAGCTGCGGTTGGTGGAAGCCCGGTGCAGTGGGAAGTAGAGGTGTGAATTGGGGATCGCTGGATCAAGAGTTGGACAAGAGTTTGGTGGTGATGAGTCGAGATATCATCATTTCAAGGAGTCACATAGGACATAAAAGGAGTCGCGAGCTAGTGCATGCGGGCCTATGGGCTATTGCCGGTGTGAGGAATAAGGTGTTTAGATTGGCCCATAGGAGTTGGATATGGACGTTACATGTCATATTCAATTTATTCATTTTTTTTCTAGGTACACATTGAGATATTCATGGACGCAATTTGATACATATGCCCTAAGAATATATTTTGCGGGTACGGATGCCCATTACCGTGGTAAAAAAATATTGCCAAGTCTTGCTCATGCCTGCTGTTTGAGGGTAGAGTATCAGTGGTTACCCATGCAAAACTGCCATCCCTAGACCTAGATAGCCATAGTGTACGTACTACGTACTACTGGTCCATATGTAGTTAAGGCGTAGAGCTAACTTGTTTGTTTATTTACGTCAGCATTAACCTCACTTTGAGTAACCTTGGCAGCAAAAAATAAATACGTAAATACCACAGGGTATTGGCATGCATGTGCCCAAGCAGGTCTGTGCAGAAGCCGGCAGAGAGGCATCTAGAGGCAGAGAGAGCATACTAGCTGCTTTTGACACTTATCGGTGTGTCTCTCATTGTGAAAAAAGCCTCATTTTGACTGCGAGGCAGATAGTGATGGCAAAAGTGACACTGAAACCCAGAAGCTCCAGCCTCCACGTTCTTTCTTTCTTTTTCTTTTCTTTGTTTCTGCAGCCACTGTAATCCTGGTCTGCACATCTGACTAGTGGCTAGAGATCGACCATTTACACATGCCGCAGCAAATCGCAAGATATATATAAACAGCAAAAAATCCACATAAATATGTTATACTCTGCGATGCAAGAGTGAGATCGGGCATGCAGCAGGAGCATTGTGTGCGGTGTGCCCCCCTCCGTTTCTGTCACCGGACACGGCAGCGTGGCGGCCATTAAAATTTTGCAGGTCAGCTTGAATGCCGGCCTAGTTTACGTGGCTACGTACGTGACCAGCTGCATGCATGCACATGCTGAAAACGACCGGGGATGATGCGTCTGCGCCGCATGCTTCCCTTCGCTGCCCGTCGATCCCACGGGGAGCCCTACGTCCTGCCTGCGCTTCTGCTACGCCATAATACGTAGTACGTTTATTCGCAAGTTTTATTGCGCGCTGTCTTTCTTTATCAAGAAAAGAAATTAAAATGGCCGTCCTCTCGTTGAAAAAGATTACACTGCTTCAAACAAGATTCTCCTGTTGCAGTGGCTCTGAAATTGACACGCAGTATGCAGAACGAAACGATGGGACTCATTGCAGGCTGTGCAGGGTCCATCTAACGGCTGGCTGAGAGCATCTACAGCCGGACTTGACAAATCCGGCCTATCAAACGCTCGCGGGCGCGTCCGGATATGTCCGCGCGCATTGATCGGGCACCCCGTTGCGCCGCACATTCACATATCGCAAATTCTGATCCTCAAATCCATGCAATCCATACACGTCGATCATATGATACAAACTGTCCGAATGCCAAAGTTCGAAACAAAGCAAAGCAAATCATAGTTCAACAAACCGGACATGGAAAAATGAAATCAATGTCCGAGCATGACGGATGACCTTGGATCACTGGCTCCGCGCCCGAACGAGCTGCGGCGAGTCACACACGTCGACCGCCGGCATCTGCGTGGGCGGAAAGCTCTCCGGAATGGCCCAGCCGGCGCTTGGATCGTCATGTGTCCCAAAAGGGGCGGACAGTGTAATCCGCGTAGGCGCTCAGAGGGAAGGGGTGCAGGGATCCGGGCACGGCGGAGGAGACAGCTGCTCCACCACACCCGAACCTCCCCGTGCCGCCGCCGCCGCCTCCCTCTCTCGCTGCCGGCGTCGCCACAACTTGCAGGCGGCGTTCTCCGCCTTGCAAGTCGCCGCCGCCGACACCGCACCTCCCACAGACGAGGCGGACTGCGTCTCCATCGCGACGGTGTGGCTCGGGCTGTACGACATCTCCGGCGGTGGATCGGGACCGGAGGTGAGGATTGGGATTAAGGGCGGAGGTCCGGGCGCGGGAATGGTCGGAGGGCGGCTGGAGAAGGAGGAATGGTTTGATGGATTTGGTGTAATTTGGAGTAGGGTCGGGTTGTCGGGTCCGACGTGACAGGCATGCCTGGGTGCCCCATATCCGCCTCATATTTGGGCTGGATATGGGAGGTGCCGGTCAGCCCGGACGTTTGATGGCCGTTTGAGAGGCCCGTCTGAGCCAAAAAATCGTGACCGGGCAACGACCGGGCGGCCTGCCCGGGTGTTTAAGACGGATTTGAGGAGTTCGGTTGTAGATGCTCTGACATCGGGGTGGGATGATCTAGCGGTGCAAAATTATTGCCCCATGGTGCAGCCCGCTGTGCAAAGGGCATGGGGCCTACCTGCCAGTGGTCCCCAGGAAAGGCCTTAAGCGTGAGAGAGGAAGCATGCACCAGCACCTACAGCCCGCTAGTATGAGCCATATGCATGACAGTATGACACGGCCACGTGAACCAGCCACCCTCTAGCTAACTCCTATTTGCATCGCCATTTTTCTGCCTTTGCAACTTGACGCATTGGATTCCTGCATCCTCATTCATGCATCATTTATTTATAAAATGTTGTCTGTAATCCAGTCTCCATTTTTTTATGCAGCAGTACTAATTTTGCCAAAAAATCTGCTGAGTATAGTATTAGTCTCTAGTCGGTGCCAATAGGACAGATCCATGCATGTGTATAGCACACGACATAAAGCATCCAGCTACGCAAAATTGATGGGATCATGGGAGCCATCTGCTCTAAACAAGCAATACACATGGCGGCAATTAACCATAGTTGTCCTCCTAGCTACACACTGTCTTGAGAATCACTCCACTCTGCATAGCAATACAGATCATGCATCGTCCTTTTGCCTACTGGAGTACTACTGCATGTGAATGGATGTCCTGGAGTTTAACATGCGCCCGTCCTTGGGTTGTTGCTTGCATATAATTCTGTTCATCGCTTGCTTCTCCTTTACTTATTTAGCCAAGCTACCCTCTTCTCCATCATCACCTCCACGACGCCTGCCTGCCTCTTCCCTCCCTCCTCGTCCTTCACGCTACTACAAAAGACCACACACAAGCACAGCACAGCACAGCACAAGCAAGTGGTCACACTACTGGCAAGCTCCCCAACTCAGGCAATTCTCTCGCATAAACTACTACGTGGCTCTCTTGGCAGAGGATCTAGAGCAGCGGTGGGTCAGCGCGCTCGCACCAGCTTCGATGGGCCTCGACGTCACGGAAATATCTGAATCGGCGGCCCTCCGGCCGATCCAGACGGCCGTGAGCGGCGCCCGGGCAACGGCAGCGCCGGGGGCGGATGATGACGCTCCAGCCGCCGACAACGGCTGCGTCACACCCAAGGCGAGCGGCGCGCGGTCAGCCGCTGCAGGAGGAGGGGACGACGACGACGCTGCCGCCAGCACCGGCTGCGTCACACCCAAGGCAAGCGACTCCATGGCCATGCTGCCCATTGCGCCACTGCGGGAAGACGATGTCGGCGTCGCCACGGCCACGGGCGGAGAAATTGGGCCGCGAGACGGCTGCGCCGCTGCAGGCGACGAGAGCAGCTTCACCACGCCGACGGCAGCCGACAGCGCGCTGGTGCAGGCCACTGTGTGCCCACCGGCGCCGCGGAAAACGGCTGCGGCGCTGACGAGGAAGCGGGCGCCGCTGCAGCAGCGGCTCTTCTATCCGGTGCCCCGCGACCTGACCACCGTGTTCGTGGCCGTGCCGCAGTGCCCGCCGCCTGCCAAGAAGATGCGGGCGCACGTCGTGGAGTCATCGGTGCGTCTAGGCACGTGACGATGCTGCCACCGACATCGCCTGCGTCACTCCCACCCAAGGCAAGCGACATCATGGCCATGCTGCCCATGGCGCCACTGCAGCAAGACCTCGGCGTCGATGTGATCGGCCTCGCCACGCCGCCGGCCACGGGTGAAGAAATCGGGCTGCGAGACGGCTGCAAGTACGGCGCCGCTGCCGGCGACGAGGACAGCTTCACCACGCCGACGGAGGCCGACAGCGCATGATGCTGGCGACGGTGTGCCCGCCCGCGCCGCGGAAGTCGGCGCCGGCGCCAACGAGGAAGCGTGCGCCGCTGCAGCAGCGGCTCTTCTTCTACCCGGTGCCTCGCGACCTGATCGCCGTCTTCGTCGCCGTGCCACAGTGCCGCTGTCGTGACATAGTACGCGTAGGAAGACGGAGAGCACACGGCGCCGCAGTCGTGGCGTGCGCTTTGCCTTTTCTTTCTGTGTCCTCGCTCCACTTGCACCATGCACAGTGATGTACTACTTCCAAGGTTGGACTCGAGCGGCCACCCATCGAGAGTACGTACGACGTACGCGGTGCATGGGCAGTGACCACCGCACAACGTGTCGTCGAGCTTGCCGATGAGCGTTGTGGCGCAAGTAGCTTGGAAGATCATCCACAGATCGATCGTGGCAACGTACACATCGACGAACTTTGTACCGCCGACATACTGAGAAGATAACGAGCGTGGTACGCTGTCGTTGTCAATCTCGCGCACGTACACTCCGTTGCTACTTCAGCCTACTCTTTGGTGCTCATTTCACATATCTAATATCTTCACATCCTTGACGTGATGGGTTTAATTAGGTCCTAATCTCATAGGTCAATTGCAAATCAAGCTAGGAAAGTAGGGTTCTACCATTTTTCCTGAAAATGACCTTTCTGAGGTCTCTAAATTAGCTTTGGTGGTTGACCGACCCACTAATGCCTGGTAGCGACTTGATATGATGTTTTGGCACTTCTGAGTGAGCTGTGACTGAATGGCCAGCTGAATTAGTGGATTTCCGTCGGGGTGATGCATCACAAGTGAGTGTTCGTTTGGGTTAAAGCAGGGGTGACGGTACCGCTAAACAAAGCCTTCGGCTAATCATGCCCCCCATGTTCTAGATCTAGGCTGTCTATTACAAAGTAGATCGGAGACAGTAGAATATCAGGCGATATAGTTAAATGGGGCTGCTGCAGGGTGCAGCAATCATCCTTGATTATCGTGCTTGCAATGATCCAAAGGCCAGAGGGAACAAACACATGGAAGCAGCAGAGCAGGAGTCGGGCTCTGAATTTTATACAAGTGGGGGCCGAGATCGACCGGGAAGAAGAAGGTATCCGATGCCCTGGACGCTTGCTGCTTGGAGCATACTGCTCGCCGCCGGCTACCATCGTTAACCTTAACGACATTGATTAGGGATGGGTTAATTGTTACTATAAGGAGACCGTATCCAGAGTTGTGATTGTTAATCAGGATTTATGCGTGGTTATTTTAGGAGAGTTATAAGAGCAGAAACAGTCGGACATACATGCATGGAGTATATAATTGGGTCTGGATGCAATGGTACTATAGTGACTACAGTTAAATTGTCAAAAAAATAGCGAGTACAATTATTGATGAACTTAGATTACGGGAAAATGTTAGACATTCTCTTCTGTTCCAAACGACAGGTCTTCTATTAGTCACACACTTTTCTAATTTACTGAATAATATAGGCATTTAGGAGCATGTAAACATTAATTGATACAGGCAGCAGTAGTAGATAATCCATTACATAACATAATTTTCTGTATTCCTTTTCTACGGTTAACCTACCTCCTTTTGTCGGTTCCCCTGTCTCTCCCGCGTCTTGGCGTGCAGGAAGTTTCAGCTCGAGCGTCCTTCCCTGTCAACGCCGCCGCATCTCCCCGCCATCTCTTGCTGCTCCGGGCCACTCCACGCCGTCCGGTAGCTCCGCCACTCCTGCCACCCCTTCTCCACCAAGTTTGAAGGCCGGGGGTGCCCATTTTCTCCAACAGGCGAGCGGCCGTCGCCGGCGCCATGGATCCACCCCATAGCTTGTCGCGCGGCCTTGTAGCGGGCAGATCCAGTTGGTTTCGACGCCGGTGAGCCTCGGAATAGCCCGAGGGACAGCCGTGCGCGCCTGCGTAGGAGAAGAAAGGGGCAGCTCACTTGATCCCGGCTGGCGGAATTGCATCCGTCGAGCACTCGAAAAGATTCTAGAGGATCCTCATGATTAGGTATTCTTTTTCCCCCGATCGTAGCATTAAGTATTTCTTGGTGAGCTATAAGATGGTCAGATTTATAAGTAAGTATCTCTTGTAAAATATGAGCAACACCAAATCCTTCTAAAGCCCAAACTTCCATTTCTCCTACTCGTTGTCCCCCTTGCTTGGCTCTTCCTCTAACCGGTTGTTGTGTAACAAGTGAGTAGGGCCCAGTAGAACACCCATGAATTTTCTCATCAACTTGATGAATTAATAAGTTCAGTGCCCCGCGATTTGTTGTTTCAATTTCGACCGTCGGGATTTAGGAAAAATCATAGGCATGCATTAATGCTTGGAATTCGTCGTCATCGCCGTGGTCTTCATCGGATGATTCCGACATTCAGGAGATGACTTTGCACGACGATGTTGACAACCTAGTGTTGTTGCATCTCCGGGACAAAATTTGATTTTGATTGAAAAGATATGGCACTAGCCTTAATGATGCTTGACGCTCCCTCCAGGCTTAGCCCGTAGATTTTCCTCCCCTCTGATTGCCACTCCAGCGGCCGATGGTGGGGAGGGGAATCCTGTTGCATTCGCTACGGCTAGTAGTTTAGGTTACGAACTTTAGTCCTCACGGGTGCGGCAGTCGGACGGATGGCGACGCTTCTTCTTCGTGATTGTCTTTCGGGTTTCGATCCTCCTTGAGTTCGTCCATGGACGTAACAGACGGAGCTCCGGCGTAGATTCCTGCCATCCCTTTGGAGCGGCGAGGTTAGAGTTTCTTGCCGTGCGTGTGTGTGACGGCGAGATTTGGTCTTAGTTGGTTCAGATCTATTTAAGGGTTCAACGGCGAAGACTGCGGTTCGGGGCGCTGGTCCTTAGGCATCTGCGCGAAGACATCCAAGCTGACATTGATAAAGTTAAACCGGCTCCAGTAGGGGAGCGGTGACGGCCGCACATCAGCAGCTTTTTTTGACGGCGATTGTGGTCATTCGGTGGTCTAGAGACCTCGATATAATTTTTATTATTTTTAAGGTGCTATGTACTTCTGATGGACCTTTAATAATTTTATAATAGATATGAATCTTTCCTTTGCAAAAAAGATAGCTCTTTCTTCACGCGAAAGGAAGCGAGGCCAGGCAGTGGAAGAAGCAGTAGAATTTGGCTAGAGTAGATCGACCACCAGCCGCGTACATACGTAGCATGTGGCGGTGTATGATATCCCTTCATACCACGCTGGGGCTTGGGGTCCTCGCACCTGCTCATGAAAACGTAAAGAAACGAAAGCATACAGGCAAACCTACATCATATCGCACACAAATACTTAAACTTTTGTGTACCACTTGGCCTTTACCCTTTAGTATGGATCTGGATCATGTTTAGCTTATTTTGTGGCGGGAACACGTAGAGATTCATGCATGGTAGTAGTAGTAACGTGAGTGGTCCTGATCGATCAGCTTGTTTTCTTTTTCAAATCATGGCACGTACACGTAGAGGCACGGCGACGTGGGTGCCATTGTGATTGGGCGCTTTGAGTAAAGATGACTTCAGATAAATTATCTATATTAGCTACTAGTTGCAGTGCGATTCAGTGATGTACCCTGGCGCATAACATTATTGTTTATCTACGTAGCTAGAGTACTATTTTAATCCTGCTTGCCGTCTGTTTTCTCATCTTCGTTTTTTTACAGGTCCTGATATGTTATTTGATCTGGTGGAGACAGAGATATCGCATGTTTTTACTTTAGAGAAAGGTATGCTTTTTGTCCCTCAGCTCTTGATGAAGTCTATATTTGGTCCCTTAACTTTAAAATCGGACAACTTGCACCCTCAACTACCGAAACCGGACAAAGTTCGTCCCTGGAGTCGGTTTTGACCGGTTTTGGTGTTGATTCACCCCGGTTTTGACCGGTGCTCACTCATATTCCTGTAATTTTTTTATATCCGTGAACTTTTTGAAATTCACATACACTTTTCAACTCCGCGTAGTTACTTCAAGGTCACATATTTTTTTCAAAAATAAACATACTTTTCAAATCGGCGAACTATTTTGAAATTTTCGTACTTTTTTCAAATCCATGATTTTTCAACACTTACATACTTTTTCCAAATCCCCGTATTTTTCCCAAGTTTGTTTAATTTTATCAAATCCAAGTATCTTTCAAAGCCATGAACTGTTTTTGAAATTCGCATACTTATTTCCCACATGCTTTTCAAAGTCCGTATTTTTTTTCAAATCCGTGTTCCTTTTATAATCCATGAACTTTGTTTGAAATTCACATACTTGTTTCAAGTTGAAATAATTTTTGAAACCTACATATTTTTGTGTAAAAGAAGTCCATATCCGCGTACTTTTTTGAAGTTCGCATAAAATTTTCAAATTCATGAACTCTTTCAAAAAAATGTACTCGAATATGAAAAGGTACATCATTTTTAAAAAATTAAATGAACTTGGAAAAGGTAGGCAAATTTGAGTCGGAACGGTCAAAACCATAGTGGGATAACACCAAAACCGGTCAAAACCGTGACCAGGGATGAATCTTGCCCGGTTTCAGAAGTTAAGGGTGCAAGTTGTCCGGTTTTAAAGCCGAGGGACCAAATTTAGACTCCGCCAAGAATTAAGGACGACAAGTATACTTTTCTCTTTACTTTACCGGAGTACATACAAATTTCAGCATTTCGTCTTTTTTGTTTCCAGGAGAGGTTTAGTTTGGCAGAAATCGAAAATTTTCTCTAGCTAACATATATAGTACACGTAAGCTCATATATGGAGTACGCATGTACGTATAATTCAGGTTGGCATGCATGGTGCAGAAATGATCGATCTTGACTCGCGTACGTACGATCAATAGAACACCCAGTATGACGGACTGTCCATCTGAAATTCAGGTTAATTAATGTGCTGCGACTATGTGTCCATGGATAAAGAGACTGAACTAATCATGGTGCATCTCAAGTTCTGAAATTAATTACCCGACAGATGGAACCGTGCACATTTGACTGTGCGTGTTCTCATGTACTGGAATAATGTACCGTGTACTACCTAGTACCTACCATAGAACGTAGTACGTGAAAAGAAATGCACTACTACTACGGTACTACTCTTTGGACTCGCAGACATTAATCCATTTCTCCTTTCAGATCAATAGTAGCGGCCGGCCCCACGCACTAGTAGAAAAGAGGGCTTTGGTTCAGGCCGGGTCAGCCCATTAGTCCCGGTTCAGTCCAGAACCGGGACCCAGGGGGCACTGGTCTCGGTTCGTGAGGTTAGGGGCCTGCCGGGCCTCGTGGGGGCATTGGTCCCGGTTCGTCTGGCTCCTTTGGTCCCGGTTGGTGGGACGAATCGGGACCAATGGGCCTCGCTCCTGGCCCACCACCATTGGTCCCGGTTGGCTTGAACCGGGACCACAGGCTGCCCTTTAGTCCCGGTTCATACCATGAACCGGGACCAATGAGGTGCCTATATATACCCCTCGCCCGCGAGCAGAGCATGGAGTGCTCTGTTTTTCTCTGGCCGGCGAGGGGAGGGCTTTGTGGTGCTCTACCTCACCTCCTATGCACATGAGGTGTTCGATGAAATGTCCGAGCCACACTAGTTAAGCTTTCTCGTCTCGAAGCTCGACCTCAAAGCTCCATTTTCCTCGAGATTTGTCTAGGTTTAGCGGTCTGTCACGTCCCATTCCCGTCTTCACCGCCGTCGATCGCCCGCGCCGATCTCGTCGCTGGCACCACCGTGGTGAGCCTCTTGTTCTTATCTTCTTTATAAAAGAAAAAAATTCATACTTTAGATAGATACTTGTTTAATTTTCTTACTATTTTATTGCTTGTTATTATATAGTGCGATGGTTTTGGTATCCGCCCCCGTCGGCCCTCGTCCTGTCTATGATTCGGATGTGGTATATATTATCTTTATAACTATTGGTTCATTTATTGTTTATGAAAATTATGCCGACCAACGTGATATATATTTTATTTATCTAGGAGGTATGTGAACCGGAAATTCCAACCGTCCCTATTGTCGAGAGGTTAAATTTAGTTGAAGAAGAAAACAATTTCTTGAAGGAAAAAATAAAAAAAATTGAGGAGGAGAAGATGATATTGGAGTTGCATGTTGCGGATGTCGTCGATGATCACAAGATCAAGATGGATGCAATGCGCTTGAAGATTAGAAAGATTAAAAAATATGCCATTCTTACCGAGGCTTGGTATCATTATGTCGTTGGATCAATTGTTACCTTGGTTGCGATTATGATCGCATTTGTTTTCGCATTGAAATGTTTTACATAGTTTCAATGTATGGTTTAATTAATTAGATGCTCTGGAGAGCTATATGTTGTTAGATGAGAACTATGTATGTACTTTGGTTTTAATGTGATGATGAACTTCTATTAATTTGGTCACTTAATTATCTATTCATGATGTTCTGTAATGGTTTTTGACACACTTAATTATATATAATGCACGCAGATGAACCGGTAATGGATGTACGGTGACAGACACACCTCCAAGTACATTAAGGGCGTGCATGATTTTCTCGAAGTGGCTGAGGCAAACAAGCAGAATGGTTTTATGTGTTGTCCATGCCCTAAATGTGGGAATACGAAGTCTTACTCTGACCGGAAAATCCTTCACACCCACCTGCTTTACAAGGGTTTCATGCCACACTATAATGTTTGGACGAGGCACGGAGAAATAGGGGTTATGATGGAAGACGGCGAAGAAGAAGAGGACGATGACAACTATGTGCCCCCTGAATACGGTGATGCTGCAACGGGGGAAGCTGCTGAAGATCAAGAGGAACCAGACGATGTGCCCAATGATGCTGCAACAGGGGAAGCTGCTGAAGATCAAGAGGAACCAGACGATGTGCCCGATGATGATGATCTCCGCCGGGTCATTGTCGATGCAAGGACGCAATGCGAAAGTCAAAAGAAGAAGCTGAAGTTCGATCGCATGTTAGAGGATCACAAAAAAGGTTGTACCCCAATTGCGAAGATGGCAACACAAAGCTCGGTACCGTACCGGAATTGCTGCAATGGAAGGCAGAGAATGCTGTGCCTGACAAAGGATTTGAGAAGCTATTGAAAATATTGAAGAAGAAGCTTCCAAAGGATAACGAATTGCCCGACAGTACATACGCAGCAAAGAAGGTCGTATGCCCTCTAGGATTGGAGGTGCAGAAGATACATGCATGCCCTAATGACTGCATCCTCTACCGCGGTGCGTACAAGGATCTGAACGCATGCCCGGTATGCGGTGCATTGCGGTATAAGATCAGACGAGATGACCCTGGTGATGTTGACGGCGAGCCCCGCAGGAAGAGGGTTCCTGCGAAGGTGATGTGGTATGCTCCTATAATACCACGGTTGAAACGTCTGTTCAGAAACGAAGAGCATGCAAAGTTGATGCGATGGCACAGTGAGGACCGTAAGAAAGACGGGAAGTTGAGAGCACCCGCTGACGGGTCGCAGTGGAGAAAAATCGAGAGAAAGTACTGGGCTGAGTTTGCAGGTGACCCAAGGAACGTATGGTTTGGTTTAAGCGCGGATAGCATTAATCCTTTCGGGGAGCAGAGCAGCAATCACAGCACCTGGCCCGTGACTCTATGTATGTATAACCTTCCTCATTGGATGTGCATGAAGCGGAAGTTCTCATCCAAGGTCCTAAGCAACCCGGCAACGACATTGATGTGTACCTAAGGCCATTAGTTGAAGAACTTTTACAGCTGTGGAATGGAAATGGTGTACGTACGTGGGATGAGCACAAACAGGAGGAATTTAACCTGCACGCGTTGCTGTTTGTAACCATCAGCGATTGGCCCGCTCTCAGTAACCTTTCAGGACAGACAAACAAGGGATACCACGCATGCACGCACTGTTTAGATGACACTGAAAGTATATACCTGGACAAATGCAGGAAGAATGTGTACCTGGGCCATCGTCGATTTCTTCCGACCAACCATCAATGTCGAAAGAAAGGCAAGCATTTCAAAGGCGAGGCAGATCACCAGAAGAAGCCCGCCATGCGTACCGGTGATCACGTACTTGCTATGGTCAATGATTTACACGTAATCTTTGGAAAGGGTCCCGGCGGACTAGCTGTTCCGAATGACGCTGAGGGACACGCACCCATGTGGAAGAAGAAATCTATATTTTGGGACCTACCCTACTGGAAAGAGCTAGAGGTCCGCTCTTCAATCGACGTGATGCACGTGACGAAGAACCTTTGCGTGAACCTGCTAGGCTTCTTGGGCATGTATGGGAAGACAAAAGATACACCTGAGGCACGGGAGGACCTGCAACGTTTGCACGAAAAAGACGGCATGCCTCCGAAGCAGTATGAAGGTCCTGCCAGCTACGCTCTTACGAAAGAAGAGAAAGAAATCTTCTTTGAATGCCTGCTCAGTATGAAGGTCCCGACTGGCTTCTCGTCGAATATAAAGGGAATAATAAATATGCCAGAGAAAAAGTTCCAGAACCTAAAGTCTCATGACTGCCACGTGATTATGACGCAACTGCTTCCGGTTGCATTGAGGGTGCTTCTACCGGAAAACGTCCGATTAGCCATTGTGAAGCTATGTGCATTCCTCAATGCAATCTCTCAGAAGGTGATCGATCCAGAAATCATACCAAGGCTAAGGAGTGATGTGGCGCAATGTCTTGTCAGTTTTGAGCTGGTGTTCCCACCATCCTTCTTCAATATCATGACACACGTCCTAGTTCATCTAGTCGACGAGATTGTCATTCTGGGGCCCGTATTTCTACACAATATGTTCCCCTTTGAGAGGTTCATGGGAGTCCTAAAAAAATATGTCCGTAACCGCGCTAGGACAGAAGGAAGCATTTCCATGGGCCATCAAACAGAGAATGTCATTGGGTTTTGTGTTGACTTCATTCCTGGCCTTAAGAAGATAGGTCTCCCTAAATCGCGGTATGAGGGGAGACTGACTGGAAAATGCACGCTAGGAGCGGACTCAATAATATGCAGGGACGGGCATTCTTGGTCTCAAGCACACTACACAGTTCTACAGAACTCTACCTTGGTGACCCCGTATGTCGATGAACACAAGAACAGTCTGCGCTCCAAACACCCGGAGCAGTGCGACGACTGGATTACATGTGAACACATCAGGACTTTCAGCAGTTGGTTGGAAACACGTCTCAGAGGTGACAACACTGTTTGTGATGAGCTGTACTCATTGTCCAGGGGACCATCTTTGACTGTATTGACTTACAAAGGATACGAGATAAATGGGAATACATTTTACACGATCGCCCAAGATCAAAAGAGCACCAACCAAAACAGCGGTGTCCGCTTTGATGCAGCAACCGAGAGGGGAAAGGACACATATTATGGTTACATAGTGGACATATGGGAACTTGACTACGGACATGATTTTAAGGTCCCTTTGTTTAAGTGCAAATGGGTCAATCTGTCAGGAGGCGGGGTACAGGTAGACCCACAGTACGGAATGACAACAGTGGATCTGAAAAATCTTGGGTACACCGACGAACCGTTCGTCCTAGCCAATGATGTGGCACAGGTTATCTATGTGAAGGACATGTCTACCAAATCGAGAAAAAGAAAAGATAAGGAAGCGAATACATAATACGATGAGCCAAAGCGCCACATAGTTCTTTCAGGAAAAAGGGACATCGTGGGAGTGGAGGGCAAGACAGACATGTCTGAAGATTATGAAAAGTTTCATGAAATTCCTCCCTTCAAAGTCAAGGCTGACCCAAGCATCCTGATAAACGATGAAGATTATCCATGGTTACGGCGCAATAAGCAAATGACACAAGCGAAGAAAAAGTGAAGACTTTCTCCCGCAACTATTATAATGATACCATGCCAACTTTGTAACAGACGAGTATGATACCATTGTCCGTTTTGTACACGAAGTGCATCAGTTTTTGCCGTAACCCTCTCAACTTTCTTGCACATGCTATATGGATGAAATGATGATACCATGCCAACTTTCAATCTTTTCAGAGTTCATTTGAAATGCTTTTCAATTTCAGGGTCTTATAGCTCAAAATAATCAATAAATGTATGAAAAATAACAAATGAAGTCAGAAATGGTTGAAAATTTATGATGTGGCTTTGAATTGTGCATTTTAAACACACAAAAAGTCAGGAGTTCAAATAAGTTTTAAAAAATGAAATCCCTTTGTAACAGACGAGTTTCCGTATGAAATCCTGATACATCGAAAGAGATTGTCCGTTTTGTACACGAAGTGCATCCAGTTTTTGCCGTAACCCTCTCAACTTTCTTGCACATGCTATGTGGATAAAATGATGATACCATGCCAACTTTCAACCTTTTCAGAGTTCATTTGAAATGCTTTTCAATTTTAGGGTCTTATAGCTCAAAATAATCAGTAAATGCATGAAAAATGGTGCATGAAAAATAACAAATAAAATAAATAAGTAATTAGAAACAAAATAATATAAACTTTAATAAAATATATAAGTAGAAAAAAAATAAAATAAACTTTAATAACATAAATAAAATTTATGAAACTAAAATTATCAAAGTATTTTCTGTTCAAAACATTATAAGCAACCTCTAGTATTATTGAAACTAAAATTATATAAAATTGATGCAACTAAATATCGAAGTATTTTCTGTTCAAAATCATTGGAAGCAAAAAGAATCTTCATAAAGAACTTTTTTTGTTATAAACTTTAATAGCAAAAAGAATTATCATAAAGTAAAATAAATAAGTAATTAGAAAAAAAATAAAATAAAATAAATAAGTTCTTTGTTGTAAGTAGAAACAAAACAAAATAAATAAAGCAAAAAAGAAAACAAAAAAATAGGCAAAAATAAAAAATATGCCACCTACTGGGCCACCACGGCCTGAATACGACTAGAAACCCATCGATGGGCCAGGATTCAGGCCCGCAGAAGGCCCAGTAGGCCCATCAGGCATAGCAGTGATAATTAGGCCCGTAAGCCTGCAATGGAGAGGAGCTCGAGAGGGGAGCGGCAGTGGGGCTTATAAACCACTCCGTGCCCCTCTCAACTAGCGAGGTGGGACTAAACTTTCGACGCGGGCGCAGCAGCACAAGGCCTTTGGTCCCGGTTGGTGGCACCAACCGATACTAAAGGGGTGCATTGGTACCGGTTCGTGGCACCAACCGGTACCAATGCCCCCCCTTTAGTCCCGGTTGGTGCCACCAACCGGGACCAAAGGCCGCCGCTTCCCGCCCTTTGGGCTGCTGAAAAGAGGCCTTTGGTCCCGGTTGGTGACACCAACCGGGACTAAAGGGGGCATTGGTACCGGTTTGTGCCACCAACCGGTACCAATGGGTTTGCTATATAAGCCAGCACTTGTAAAAATTTCGTCAGTTCTTCGATCCCTCCGACGACGCCGCCAGGCTGCCCGAGCTCGCCCGCGCCCTCGCCGTCGCCGCGCCCTCGCCCGACGTCGTCGCCGCGCACCGTCCCTGCCCCGACGCGTGCCGCCCCTGCCCCGACGCGCGCTGCCCCTGCCCCGACGCCGTCTCCGCGCCCCTGCTTGCCCCGACGCCGCCCGCCGCGCGCTCCTCCCTCTGTGAGCACCGCGCCTCTACCGGCCCTGCCGCCATGCTATTTTTTACATTTTTTTAGATTTTCATATATGTATGTATGTATTTTTTAGATATATGTATTTTTTTGATGTATGTTCATATATGTATGTATGTATTTTTTACATGTTCTTTGTATGTATGTATGTATTTTTTCAATTGTAATGATGTTTTAAAAATACATATATGCAAAAGTTAGATTTTTAGAAAAGTTTTATCTATATATGTTCTCTGATTTAGTACATTTTAGGTTAGTTTCATTTTTAGAAAAGTTTTATATATTTAGGAAGAAGGAATAGAAGGAAGAAGAAAAAGTTTTATATATGCAAAAGTTACATTTTTAGAAAAGTTTTATATATCTAGCTAGGAACGGAAGAAGAAGAAAAAGAATGAGAGGAAAAAGGAAAATAAGAAGAAGAAGAAAGGAGAAGAAGAGGAGAGGAAGAAGATGAGAAATAAATAAGAAGAAGAAAAAAGAAGAAAAAGAAGAGGAAAAAGAAGTTACATTTTTTCTTCTTTTTTTCTTCAATCTTCTCCTCTATTAATATCTTCTTCTCCTCTTTTTATTTCTTCTTCGTCTTCTTATTTTTTATCGGATATGTCGTTGTCGATATACCCCGTGTCCCGATAACTTCAACACGAGGGGGGGGGGGGGTTCGACCTACCCCCTCCCCGATAACATTATTTTCCCATGTATGTATGTCGTCGTTGTCGATATAACCCCCTCCCGGATAACTTCGACCGTGATAACTTATACCACGGGAGCAACCCCCCGGCCCTCTCGCTCGACCAAAACTCTCGAGGACACCCAAACCCTAGAAAAAAACGATGTTGGTCTCCTACCCCCTCCCGCCGCACCCCTACCCTTGAAGCGTTGCCGAGGCCACCCCAAACCCGGAATAAGCTAGGTCTACGTTTGCACTAATATATCCACCTGCTGTCATGTTTGTGTAATAATTGCCATGTTGTAATATTTGCAGAAACAATGGAGCACGGACGAGACGAGGAAGCAGAAGAGGTGTTGGGGGACATAATCTTAGCCGGAGGTGATGTCTTGTCGTATCTTAACGACAATGATGGTCTGGAAGAACAGGCTGAAGAAGCAGGCTACGGTGATCGAAGAGTGGAGGAGGAAAGACATGATTATGATGGCTCCGGTGACCCAATGCTGGGGCAAGAAGGAGCCCGTGGTGACGGCTCCGGTGACCGAACAGAGTCCGGCCAGGTAAATATATTAGTTAAGCCTGTGCTGACTAGCTAATTGATGCATTCATTGTTTTGGTATGTACACATATTAATTAACTCTCGTCTTCTTCTTTTTTCTAGCCCTCCGGATCGAGCACAACTTCGGTAAAGAGACGAGGCCCAAAGAGAAAGTTGCGCTCGGATGAAAGGTTTGAGATCACAGCAATCGCGCGCGACGGCCAACCGATTGAACCCATCCGGACAAAGGAAGCATTTGCTGCTCAGTGCGGGGTTCTTGTTATGGACAAGATCCCGATCAGCATCCACCAATGGTATAAGCCTAAGAAGGAAGACCCTGAGGTGTCTTATGTCAATGATATGCAGGAAGATGATCTTTGGACTGAGCTGAAGGCAAATTCCACCGTACCGCCAGAGGAGGATCCGGAGAAGCCAGTTAAAGAGCAATTAATCAAGTCTCATGCTCTTAAGAAGATGGCAGACCTATTCAGGAGGTGGAAGAATGAGCTGAAAACGTTTGTCGACAAAGAAGAGACACCAGAATTCATCGGCAAATATGAGAAGATCAGAGATCACTGGCCCGCATTTGTGGCCCACAAGACATCGGAAAAGAGTAAGAAGTTGTCAGCGACAAACAAGAAAAAATGCTGCGAAGAATAAGCTTCACCATCGCACGGGGCCAGGTGGCTACCTCAAAGCCCGGCCTAAGTGGGCCAAGGCTGAGAATGATCTGCTTGATAAAGGGATCGAACCAGAGACAATGAACTGGCCAGACCGTTGCCGGACTTGGTTCTTCGGGGCTGGCGGAACCTTGGACCCTGTATCAGGGAAGTGCGTTTGGACGGACGAACAAATGAGAATACCAGTCAAGAGGCTTCAGCACTATATCGATGCAGCGCACCAAGGGACGTTCGTTCCAGACAGAGAGAACGACGAGCTCACAATGGCCCTCGGGAATCCTGAGCACCCTGGATGGACACGAGGCACGCCAGGCTCCGTTCCGTGGAAGACTGGTTTTCCGGACGCAGGGTGTTACAAATACCAGGAGAGGAGGAAAAAAGTGGAGCAGACCCAAATTCAGAAGCTGCACGAAAGGTTCAAGCGCTAGAGGAACGAGACGTAGCTCGCAACAATCGACCTGCCGAAACTACCCCGCCATCTCAGCGGAGAAGCAGCGTGGCTTCCACCGAGCTGCTTCAGCCGGAGCATGTCTTGACGGCTCCTGCTAGCTACCCCGTGGATGCTATCACGGAGTCTCACCATTGCCAGCTTATGACGCGATGGGAGAACTTCAAAGTCAAGGCGGCTGTCGGCTCTGTTCGACCTCCTGAACCCGGCGCAACTTTTCACCGTCGTCTGATTCCAAAAGGATATGCTAGGGTGACGGTGGACGAAATAACGGAGGGATTTGAGGACCTCCAGCTTGACCACCCTACCGGTGAAGGGGAGACTCGGCTGGGTTCTGCTCTGAAGACTCCATGCCTATGGCGGAAGGAGCTCATCAACCTTCCGAACTGGACGCCTCCGGCGAGTAAGGGCACTCCGCCTCCTCCTCCGCCTCCTCCTCCGGCGAGTGATCAGGGCACTCAGCCTCCTTCTCCGGCGCGTGGCGGCACTCTGCCTCCTCCTCCGCCTCCTTCTCTGGCGCGTGGCGGCACTCCGCCTCCTCCTCCGCCTCCTCCTCCGGCAAGTGATCAGGGCACTCAGCCTCCTTCTCCGGCGCGTGGCGGCACTCCGCCTC